>NC_136431.1:274286883-275579383 GCF_052849685.1 Lactuca virosa | reverse complement strand
TCAACCAGATGATAAAACTACTGGACGATGTGGAACATAAAGAATGTCAAGTACGGAAGGGATGAAAATAACACATACTCTGTCTACCCTTTGGCTTGGCCTGGATACTGCCGGGAACACTGTCCTGACATATCCGCTTGAACAACCTGAGCATCTTTTTGTTTCTCCTCTGGGTGTTTTTTCTAAGCAATTTATTCTCTCTCTCTCTCTCTCTCTCTCTCTCTCTCTCTATATATATATATATATATATATATATATATATATATATATATATATATATATACCCGTTCAACCACTTCAAAAATTACACTTTTCTATTATATTCCAACCTTACCTATTCTAAATCCAAATGGGTTCTAGTCATTACAAATCCAAAAAACGGGTCAAGCCAGCGATGCCCACAAGATTTCCCAAATTGCTTCCTGATACCAGAATGTCATATTATTTAAATTCAACCCAATCTTTCACATAAATGAGTTATTACTTGATTAACCTATTTACATAGTTTCTAATCCAACATATTAAATAAATTGGTTAAATTGGGTTAACCCATCTAAAATAAAAAAATAAATAAGTAACTAAATAAAATTTCAAAGTATGACAAAAGAACAATACAAATAAATTGTTCAAATAACATTAAAAATGTTTAATTTTGAAGTAATTTTGGAAAGTGGTTATTGTTGTCTGACACTAAGAAAAAAATATGGAAATTAAGATTGTATTTTTTATAAAACATAAATAATACTACAACATTAATATAATTTATAAGTTCATACTTAGATTAATACATGATAATATTTAAATAATTATTAAATTAAATATATATTAACGTTAAATGGGTTGACAGATTGAAAACGTACTCAACCCAATCTATTTAATTAAATGGGTTAGGCGGATTCACATATTTAACTCAAGGGTTAAATCTCAATTTCTTGTATGGTTCTATGATGTCTTTTTTAGATTGTTTTTCCGAACCGTATCACAAATTTTTTTGTCACATTCTTGAAGTTGCTCTGTATAGGTTTGTGATTCAAGTTCAAGTATCACTGTGTTCTGATCGAAAATGTTTAAATGGTAGAATTCTATTATTTGTTGTTTTACTCATTGGATATGTTATACTTGATTTATATATAAATTTGTTTTTATCCTTAAATCTTGTTATCCTATGATTTTATTGTTGGGCTAGGTGTTCTAATCTATACTTTGTTGTTTTGCTGATTGTGTTTGGTATTTTTTGATAATCAAGTTATAATTTGGAGTTAGTAAATGGTTGGTGCAATAATTACTGTGCCTTGTTAGCCTTTTTTATGGCTTTTTTGGTGTTGTTTTATGATTGTAGAATTTCATAATTATGTTCAGGTGCAATTAGAAGGTTTAACCCAATATTTAAGAATTTTTGCTAGTTGTAGAATTATTTTATTCTCAACCTAGTCAAAAGGTTTTATTTATTTATTTTTTATTTAATATGGATTGTGATGTTTATATATATATATATATATATATATATATATATATATATATATATATATATATATACCATCCTCGATAACATTTATTTCATCAATTATCGTTTTACCATCCCTGTTTTCTTTCCTCCATTATCGTTTATTATTTCACCATAATGAACATTACTTTTTTTTCACTGTCACGAAGGTCGAAGATAATCAATATTCTTGCTTCCTTATCAAAACTATTGCATCGATCTTTAATATACATCTTCAAGTGTTAAATCGTGAATGCCTAACTGCAATCTTTATATAGTAAAATGACGTATTTTCACGAGGTTTAGTACCTAAGCTTAGGTAGGGCTGTAATGTGTGTGTGTGTGTGTGTATATATATATATATATATATATATATATATATATATATATATATATATTCTTGTTAAAATTGTTACACTAGATGTAAATGATAGCAAATTGTTCTTGTTTTAAACTAGTTATGTCTATGATCTCGATAGTCTTGTTTATTGTTAGGATTTTTAATGGGCTGTAACAATGTGATAAGAATATTCGGAAAATGTACATGCTACAAACTTTCTTTGTTGAAGTTTTTTTGGGCATGTTCCAACAATGTGTTGAGTTAAGTTTTTTTTTTTTTTTTTTTGTATCAATAATGTTTTTGGTGGATGAAGAATTTAAATCTTAGTTCAGTGTTTTAATTTGCTGCAGAAAGTTTATTCTAAATGTTGTTAACCGTGAATGTTGTCATTGTTTGTCATAACATAGTTTCGTTAAAAACAAAAAGGTCAGTTATTTGTATAAATTGTTAATACCTAGAATTTATATTCTTGTTTTTTGAAAAAGTAGTTATAAAGTAACTCAAGAATTTCAATGCAATTTGTAATCTTTGTGTTATGGTATGTGATAATTGTTTTGACATCTGGTTACGCTTAGTTCTGTGTTTGCAAACAAACGAAGCATAATAAAAAGATGTACATTTTTTTTTCAAGATTCTTATTAAGGATTATGGGATTTTTTTTTTCAAGTTCCTTATTAAGGATTATGGGAATTTAAAATATGTTCTCAGTATTGAAATTTCTGGTAATTGGGCATTGGGTTTTGTATATCTGAAAAGAAGTGTTGCTTAGGTCTGTTACATGTTTTTTAATGGTTTATCAGGATGAAAACCAGCCAACAAATCTATCGGTTTAAATCTGGTAATCAGTCTTGAGGGTATATTTTTTTTTATGGCTTGTTACCAACATTACATAGTATTGGATATTACTTGGGAAGTTGATTTATTTTTTCTATTACAAGGGCTGCTGCATCTTTTAAATGAGATTTGAGTTTTTGATCTATATAAGAAATGTCCTGATAAGGAAATTAGTATTTCTAGGTATAACTTTTTTTTTGTCCAACTGTTTGTGTAGATTCAGACTTAAAAAAATGTATTTCCACCCAAAGATCTTTGACTAACTTTTTTTTTGAATAAGTATGATATTTTGAAAAAAAAAGGAAGATTACAGTGCATTGTGAAATAATTTGGACTTTAAAAGTTTATTCAGATTTCAGTTTAAAAAGATTTAAACCATGCTCTAATGATTTTTTTGTTATCAAAGTCTCTTGTGTTTTACAACATGTTTTTTATGGAATGTTGAGTCTTATTAATTTGTTTCATTGATCAGATTGAGCGAGGGTGTTGAATAATACCTTAATTTGTTCAATCTGATCTTTTTTGGAAACGGCAAATGAATTAACAGAAGCCTACATGCAATATTTCAATGTGAACCCCGAGTTCGAGCTCCGTATAAGCGGGTAAACTCAACTGCCATAAGGATCTCCAGAGAAAAATTTCCCAAATGCAGCACTGAAAGAGATATCCCCCAAGGTTTCAAACCAAAACCTCAACCACACATGGGTATAAAACCCCATGCATCAATCCAACTAGGCTGGATGTCATTTGTTGCTGTGGTTAACAAAAAATCCAAAGAAAAAGATTTGGAAAATAAACGATAAATTGGTTTTTTGGTTGTTTTCATACTGTTGTGGTTAACAAAAATCCAAAAGAAAGAAACGGAAAATAAGGGAAAGCATTGGTGTTTGACCACCTTTTGTATTTATGTGAATATTATAAAGAAAAAAATTGGTTTACATGTGCATTTCTTTTTCTATCAATGGTCGATCTTATCAATGAAACAAAGGATAAATATGATTTATATTGGTATTTGGAAAAATTATTTTGCAAGTTGTTGATTAAAGAGTGTATAATTTGTCAAGTTGTAGAAAGGTGAAGGATGAAAGTTAGATAACCGATAATTTACTTGTTATATAAAATTGCAAGGCTTATTTGGAGAGATTAGTCTCACAAAGTTATCTCATGTCTTCATTGAGTCTTAGGGTTTCTAGGTCAACTTTCTGTCAGTTACTTTGTTGGTCTTGAGTCTGTAATTGTTTACTTGTTTTTTTTGTTGTTGTTCATCTGATTTTAAGAGTGTGAGAGATTTATGTAGTGAGGTCTCAATTGTGAGTTGATGTAAACCAACTGGATCTTAATTTCAATAGAAAAGATCTGTTGATGTTGGATTTGTTTGAGTTTTGTACAATGAAGAAACATTTGATTGGCTGAATAAGCCCTGAAGTTCTCACAAAGTAAGACATCTTAGCAAAATCCCAAAGAAGAATCTCCAAACAACATGCAATCTATTTTTCTTGAATCGATTCATAAGGGTCATGAACGGAGTTTGATCCATAACATTAAGTGAGATTTAACGTTGAATCCAATGTTCTTAGTACTTTGGAACAATCGTCAAATGATTGACTAGTTGATGGTTGTATGAAATCAAATAAGTAACGATCTATATTAGAACCCTTTTTCATATTTATTATTGTTGCCCATATTCTTACCGGCTAAGATATCAATATTTATAATTATGATGACTTGTTGATCATCATAAACCCACGATCAACAACATTTAAACATACAATAAATAAAAAACAAAAATAGCTATTATTTTTATATTTTTTTGCGAATCACCTTTTCATCGAAAACATCATATCAAGGTCGTAGCCTTTGAGACCATCAATTTGCATTTTGAGTTTGCATATCATTTAACACCTACTGTTGTTGAAGTAAATTTCGTTGCATATCATTTAACATCATATCAAGATCTTCGCCTTTGAGACCATCAGTCCGTTTGTGAAAGAGACTCCGGTACAAGTACCCATTTCGGCGCATCCCTAAAAGTCACTCATGCTTAGTAGTGGGTGAAAGCTTTCCCATTGCATTTGTGTTGATATTGTTCAAGTGTCGTATTATAAATATCAAAATCGCTTCTTCCGCTTTTATATTGAGCACAAATATTGATGTAGAAGTCGTTGAATTTTGTAACATTTTCTTTCTCCGCGTGCCATTTTTCGGTAAAACCATCGTTGTCTCGATAAGTACACGACGAACCCATACCCGTATAGAAATGAACCAAATCCCTTTCATAAAAACTAGTGTTACTTTGGTTGTTCCCTTTAACTTCATCTGTTGAGATGACTATCCAAGTGCAGGCTAACGTGGCTTCTTCGTTGTGGGGCTAACTTTTAGGACATTATTGCGTCGTGGTTGTTTTTTTTCCTTTCCTTTTCAGATTTGGTTGTTTGGTTTGTTGGGTTTCAGTATGGTTTCTTGTTGGATGATGGTTCCTGGGATGGTTGAGAGGGTAGCTGTTGGGATAGATTTCAAGTTTGTAAAACAAAATTGCAAAACAGTTTAATCAAACACCTCTTTGATTAATTGGAAAAATAACTCAAAAACCAATTATGTTTTTCTGCATAATATTATGCCTCGATATCTATACATATATATACTCCTAAAACTACCGACTTGTAGATTTAGATCACAATTAGGAAACTAGAAACCGACTTGTTTATGATTTCCTAAAAACTAGGTTGGTCTCCAAGTCCTACTCGACTTAGGATTCCAACAATCACCCCCGAATCTCTAAGTCCTTCTAGAGAATTCTTCAACTCCGATCCGGTTTTAGAACACGGACTCGTCGCTGTCGTCACGTTCTGAAAAATCACCTTCTTGTAATTTTTGGAGTCGTTCCGGACATTCAGAAGCAAAGTGACCCGGTTTGTCACACCGAAAACAAATCACCTTAGATCGGTCTTTTTCCCTATTTTTCCGATTCTTGCCACAACAAAAATTACAATTTTTGCAATCAGAATTAGAATTGGGCTCTTGTTCTTGAGTTAACTTGGTTTTGTCCAACCCGTGTGGCCCATTAGCTTGACTTAACCCGGATGACCCATTTGATCCTTTCCACTTTCCCTTTGTTCCCGATGAGTTACCCCCACCAGCCGACGAGCCACCTCCTTCAGTCATCGATTTCACAAATAGCACCTTCGACTGATCTGCCTCACTGATATCTTCTTCCTTTATTCTTTCCTCGTATGCTTTGAGCCTTCCGACGACATCTTCAAATCCCACCGTCTTCAAGTCCAAGACTTGCTCAAGGGAGGCAACGATTTGGATGAATTTCGACCTAGGAAGAGTTTTCAGAAACTTCTTTACCAGCTTGGATTCATCAATGGTTTCTCCGAGGGCTGCTGATTTCGAGGCGATACCGGACAATTTTCCGGCATAGCTATCGATTGATTCCGACTCCAACATCTTCAACCAATCGAATTCAGCGTTAAGGGTTTGCAATCGAGCCTCTCTCACACGATCAGCACCTACATATCTCGCCTTAATCGCTTCCCAGAGTCCCTTGGCAGATTC
This sequence comes from Lactuca virosa, assembly GCF_052849685.1. Classification (NCBI taxonomy): domain Eukaryota; kingdom Viridiplantae; phylum Streptophyta; class Magnoliopsida; order Asterales; family Asteraceae; genus Lactuca; species Lactuca virosa. Next base: position 275,573,168 of record NC_136431.1, on the reverse strand, counting down.
CACATCTCCGATTTGCATGATTAGATCCTCCGGGATTGCCTGATACAACAATCCTATTGCAAGGTAATATTTCTCTTCATTCTCTTCTGTTCCAGGATCTATTACAGTCCAGGCCTTATGGATTCTGAGAACTACCTTCATCCTTAGTGACCAGACCGTGTAATTTGTTGGGTTCAGCATAGGACACGCTACAGTGGTTGACCCAATCTCCTTCACTCTCACCGGAGGGGGCTGTGCACCACCTTCACCATCCGACATGTTGACCTAGCTTGTCAACAGGTAACAAAATCGATCTCACAACCTTCGATTCCTTGGCTCTGATACCAATTAAAGTTTGTAAAACAAAATTGCAAAACAGTTTAATCAAACACCTCTTTGATTAATTGGAAAAATAACTCAAAAACCAATTATGTTTTTCCGCATAATATCATGCCTCGATATCTATACATATATATACTCCTAAAACTACCGACTTGTAGAATTAGATCAAAATTAGGAAACTAGAAACCGACTTGTTTATGATTTCCTAAAAACTAGGTTGGTCTCCAAGTCCTACTCGACTTAGGATTCCAACAAGATTTGGTTGAAAGTGTGATTGATAGAATGAGTTTTGTTGAAAATGTAGTTATTGGAATCAGTTTTGTTGAAATGGAGGTTTTTGGAATTGGTATGGATTTTGTTGAAATGGTGGTTGCGAAGAACTTTGTAGTAAGCTAGTGAAAAATTACCATTCGGAAAGTTCATAAAATGTTGATCGTATTGTCTGAGCCCCAAAATTGTTGTGTTTAGATAGAAAGGACTTTCTCATATATGTGTGTTTGTGTTTTGGTTGTTGGTGTATTTCGATTTTGCTCTATTTTCATGAGAATGATACTTGGAATATGAAAAAGTAAGAATGTTGTTTGATAATGTTGTATATAAATTGTTAAATTAGGTGGGTATTTATAGTATATAGCTTAGTAAAAAACAATTATTTCAAACAATCAAACCCCAACGGTAAAAAGTCACCCAACTTCGTGTCGTATAGGTTGTGTCAACATCTACGAAGCATCATGTCCTGGCCACGTACCCTGGGGTGGTGTTTGAGCGTTATAACGTGCACATGTGTACATAAAGCCACCCACCTTATGTGTAACGACCCAAAAATCCAGGGTAAAAATTACATTTTTCATTATAGTCAAACACAAATGTTACTTAATCCAACCATTCAAAAACATTGCTTAATTAAAACATTTATCAGAGTTACATCCCTTAATCACATAATGCGGAAAACACGGGTGTGTGCGCTGCGATCAAGTCGGACCCTTCCTTTCCAAACCAATGATACCTGAAACCATAAACAAAACTGTAAGCACGAAGCTTAGTGAGTTCTCCATAACATACCCCACATAATCCACATAACCAAATAAACCATATCAATCACATAAGCCATGCATATAAACATATAAGGATGTTGTGGACTCCCTTCAAGGTCTTACTCCAGGATGTCGTGGGCTCCCCCAGGGTCTTACACCTATGTGTCATGGGCACCCCCATGGTCTTACTTGGAATGCCATGGGCACCCCCACATGGTCTTTACCTGGAATGCCATGGGCACCCCCACATGGTCTGACAACCAAGTGTCATGGGTACTCTCATGGTCTTTGTGACAACCGTCAAATTTCGGTCAACTCAAAGTCAAACAAAGTCAACAAGTCAAACCGGTCAACTCCAATAACCCTTGTATGTTAGGGTTTACGTTATGTAATCACTATACAATTCGCTATTTTAATGAGAAATCATCATTTGGAAAGTTCATGTGTTTGATTTTCCTTAGCCTTAACAGTGCTAAACAACAAACCAAAGCGATAAAACACTATTGCACAATCATCGGGATTATGTACGACACTAAAACACGGTTTAACGGGGTTTACGAACCTTGCGTTGTGAAGCCGGACACTCAAATTAATCACAAACGAAACCTCTCTAAATCGTTTTCACTCTATCTCTTTCTATTTGAAATCTCTCCCAAATCTCTCCCAAAGACGACCCCTTTTTACCGGTTTTTCGACTACGACTTCGTTTTAACTCCGTTTTTCATTATTTTAACGTGGGATTTTTACCCAAAACTTTATTTTATAAACTAAGGCCCCAACATATATAAATCTCCAGGGTTTTTATAAAAATGTATTAAAAGAATTGGTGGTTGGACTAATTATTGAGGGAATATTTGCTTTTCCTTATTTTATGACAAAAGCAAGCCACCACCACCTCACTCTATGATCATCCACTCTTTCCCACTACTCCTTGTCACCTTAGTGGACCTTTACACCCAATCTCCAGCTCTTCCCATGTTCTAAGAGCTGGAGGATTAATCCTCTCTCCTCATTCTCCATAAAGTTCTTTCATTCTACACTTAGCAACCAAAGGACACTCTCCAAAATTCTCTCATCTTTTCTCTCAACTTCAAGAACTTCAAGGCTTTCTCCAGGGATTTATTCCTTCAATTAGTAAGTATCTTCATCATTCACATAATTATTAAACTCCATTCTACTCAAATCATTGATATCTTACACAAATTCCATCTTATTCGGTGTTAGATTCTCGAATCATCAAGACATCTTCTTAGTGTTCTTGGGTTGAACACTTCCTCTATCTCACTTTCATCTACTGAAATCACATAAGGTGAGTTCATACCCCTACATTTACATGTTTTTCTTAAGTTTTAAGGGGGGAATACAAGTAAAATCATCAAGAACACAATTAAACTTTTTCTATCAGATTACATCAGAAAAGATGAACTTCGATCACGGACTGTTTTGGTCAACTTAAATATTTTAGTTTTCAAAACTGTTCCAGGTGCAAGTATTTCAAACTCTTAGCTTTAAAATGGCTACTTGCACATCTCCATATGATTTTTCTACAATTTATGGTGATTTTTACAAAACTGACTATCATTTCAGAGGCAAACCCGGACCAGTCTGTGATTATGAACATTTTCACCTCTGTTAGAGATCACTAAAAATCATGATAAAATTTACGAACAAACTAGACTCATATTCCAAACTCTTAGAATTTGCGGATTTGGATTTAGAGCTTTGATGATTTTTCTATAAATTTTCTAAGAACAGTAACAGAAACTGTATACAACAAAAAGTTGCTGTCAATTTCATCTCACCTTGTAACATGTTGAGTAAGGTGTATATCTTTATGTGGATATATGTTATTGCAATATATGCCATTTTATCTTAATATTTAGACACACATCAGTTTACAAATGGATTTGGACATATAAAATATAAAGAATAACAAGTGATTATAATCAAAGTACAACCGATACATTCAAACGTTTAATAAACTATTTTGAATATAGTTTGCATACATTACTACGTACTACCCTTGGTTGATAAACTATAATAGGTATAGTTTATGATACATTACATAACACATACATTTAAAAAGGGTACATTTATACAAAGGATATTTTCATTAAGCAAGGTACGGCCATACGGTACCAAGTTTTCATAACACGTAATTCCGTTAATGACTTTATGAAACATTACATAACACATACATTTAAAAAGGGTACATTTATACAAAGGATATTTTCTTTAAGCAAGGTACGGCCATACGGTACCAAGTTTTCATAACACGTAATTCCGTTAATGACTTTGTGAGATATTTACTTCAAATTACCATTAAGTCCTGTATTGTAACCAGAGTCTCCTTGAGGGAGAGCGTGATAGTTGTGTATAGATCTATATTGGGTTTGACAAACCCACACCTAAACTGCATGCAACAGTTAGACCGATAGGTCTGGGGTGACAAATGTCATAACATTTCCGACGCCTGAAGAACGTCGTTTTAGGCAACCTTGGTCATAGTATGGTTATAATAAACTCACATAAAGTATTAATAAACATTGGAATTTACGGGAACTTCATTAAAATTTAACGAGTTTATGTCGATTTAAACTTGTATTGTTTTACTATAAATATGACAAATTACTTGTACATTTCGGTCTTTGGGTTTTAAGACTACATTTACACATTAAGGAAAATATTGGATTTTCTAACACAAATACTACTTTTACAAACGAAAGGCTTTTAATAATACCAAACAAAAACTTATGAACTCACCAACCTTTGTGTTGACACTTTTTCAAACAACTTGTATTCTCAGGAAATCATTAAACAGGTAACCAAGTGCTTTTGAGGATGGGGCGCTAAGGCGTCTACTATTTCATATTTTGTCAACATATTGTAATTGATTCGTAAACATGTAATTCATACAATGATGTCACTTTTTCAATTATATATATGTTGGTTGTGTTTGCTTCAATTACTATTACAAGTGTTGTTATGATACTATACATGAAGTCCTCCACCCCCGGACGTTTCCGCCATCCTTGGTTTGGGGGTGTGACAGATTGGTATCAGAGCATAGTTTATAGTAAATTAAGTATATCAAACCACATAAGATATACAAACTATAAACACAATTGGGACTAATAGTCTCTGATTTGTGCATTTTTCAAATAAATATACTCTTAGAAAATAAATGATTTTCTTGATTATAGTATACATACATACATTACATGCTCGCATGGTATCATAACTAGCGAAAACATAAAGCAAAAGAAGAAGAGTTGAACATTTTGAGTATGCCTTAGTATATGTGGATTAAATCTGGGAAGGATATAGCCTGATCAACTATATCTGTCCGGGAATTGACTTGCATATACCGGGGGATGGTCAGGATGGACAACAAATCTAACAAACCTAATAACACACTACAAAAGGATACTTTAAGAACTCAAAACTAAACATTTACAAATACTATAGGAGTATTTTGTGTTACTATAATAAATTATCTGAGAATTAAATAGGTCTTTATTTATAGATCAATAGCTGCTAAGTGGATGCGCTAAGGTCATATGTAACTAAGATGCTATAGACTTAGAATTTATGTATCTTTGTTTCACTTCCTGTCCTTGTTTGGTTGTGGTCTTGGAGTTAGGGTCATCTATTCGAAGGACTATTATATCTTAATCACATATGACTGGTATGCACTTTGCAACTAATTAAGTAACCGATAAAGATCATTTTAAAATATAATATATTAATTATCTCCCGACTAAATTAGTATATGTAAAACTTTTACAAACAGTCATATACTTGGAAACAAGGAAACTCAAATAAAATATTTTATACTTTCATTTTACCTCATAACCCAATGTATTGGGTCAATTAAAAGTATAAAATCGTATGTATCGTAAACATACCGGAAAACAACGTAATAATATACTTTATGTATAAAAGATTTCTCTTCCTATAAATATACTTTTACTAAAAGTACATTGGTTTACGACTTATGACAGAACCATGCCGCCAAGGAGAAGACCAAGACCTTCCGGCAACACAGCAACACCTCCTCCGCCGCTGCCTCCACAGTTTGATCCTGCGATGTTCCAGGCTGCAGTAACAGCAGCTGTAGCAGCCGCAATATCGCAGATAGGGACAAACAGAGCTGGTGGTTCTGGATCGGGTGCTACAAACTCTAACCACGGAGACAGTACGTGGCGTACAAGAGAGTGTTCCTACAAAGACTTCACCAATGGCAAACCCGACAACTTCAATGGGAGCGGGGGAGTCATCACTTTAATGCAATGGTTTGAAAAGACTGAAGTAGTCTTTCAAGTGTGCTCTTGCCCCGAAGCGAGCAAAGTTAAGTTCGCAGCCTTCACTTTCACCGGCCGGGCCCTTACTTGGTGGAACTGTCGGATTAATTCACTTACTCTCGAAGTGGCTAGCTCCATATCCTGGGCAGAACTAAAAACCTTGATGATGAAGGAGTACTGCCCGAGAGGTGAAATTCAAAAGCTGGAACAAGAACTTTGGAACCTCAGGATGACGGGCTCCGACCTTGAAACCTACACCACCCGATTCAATGAATTGGCTCTCCTCTGCCCAACAATGGTTACTCCGGAGGAGAAAAAGGTGGAGCGATACCTTTGGGGACTGTCTCCCCAAGTGCAAAGTAGTGTCCTGGCTTCAAGGCCAACTACTTTTGACAGTGCCAGGGAGCTGGCACAACAACTTCTTGACCACCGAGCCGGTCATAATACTACAACCACCACCACTGATCAATCAAAAGGGGGAAACAACAAAAGGAAGTTCTGGAACCAAAAGAAGAGCCAACCAGCACAGGACCCCGCTAAGAAGCAACAAACTGTTGCTGTCCATGCTGCCACTAATGCTGCCACTACTGCTACCACTCCAGCACCACCGAAGCCATATGCTGGAACCCTACCTAAGTGCAACAAGTGCAACTTTCACCACAATGGTGCTTGTAGGGAGATTCACTGTAACAACTGCGACAGGAAGGGGCACACTGCTCGTTTCTGTAAAGCGCCGGCTCGACCAATCAACCAAGTCGCCAGTACGGGGGCAACCCGAACCTGCTACAACTGTGGAGACGCCGGTCACTTCAAAAGAAACTGCCCCAAAGCACAAGCCCCTAATGCTGGTGGAGTAGGAAGAATTATGGAAATAGGACATGGGGAAGCAGTTGAGGATCCCGCGGTGGTTACCGGTACGTTTCTCCTCAATAACTCTTATGCATGCGTACTATTCGATAGTGGAGCGGAGAGGAGTTTCGTGAGCCACCAATATAAACAATTACTTGAACAAAATCCCCAAGCACTAAAGGATACTTATGTAGTAGAAATGGCAAATGGGAAAGTAGAACGCACTAGCGATATATACTCAGAGTGTACTCTCACTCTAGACAACCATACATTTAAAATTGACCTGATGCCGGTCACCATAAAAAGCTTCGACGTAATCATCGGGATGGATTGGTTAGTTCCTCACCGTGCCGACATTCTATGTTACGAAAGGGCCGTTCGCCTCAATATACCAAATGACGAAACCCTTCTCATCTATGGTGACAAACCTAGTGCGAATTTACAAATCATTTCATGCATCAAAGCCCAAAAGTATCTCCGGAAGGAGTACCACGCCTTCTTGGCCCACGTAGTAGACAAGAAACAAGACGTGAAAGACATCAAAGACATCCCTGAAGTGTGTAACTTCCCGGATGTGTTCCCAGAAGATCTTCCTGGTGTACCACTCGCACGACAAGTCGATTTCAGAATTGACTTAATACCCGGAGCTACCCCCGTAGCCAGAGCTCCATACCGCCTCGCACCAACAGAAATGCAAGAGTTGTCCAGTCAGTTGAACGAGCTTTTGAGCAAAGGGTTCATCAGACCAAGCTTCTCACCTTGGGGAGCACCAGTCCTTTTTGTAAAGAAGAAGGACGGATCCTTTCGCATGTGCATCGACTATCGGGAACTAAACAAACTCACCATCAAGAACCGATATCCTCTACCCCGAATCGACGACCTTTTCGACCAACTCCAAGGAGCAAATTTCTTCTCAAAGATCGACCTAAGGTCAGGTTACCATCAGCTACGAGTTCAAGAAGAAGATATTCCCAAAACTGCATTCAGAACTCGCTATGGGCACTACGAGTTTGTGGTGATGTCCTTCGGTTTAACAAACGCACCTGCGGTATTCATGGACCTAATGAATAGAGTGTGTCGACCCTACCTAGACAAGTTTGTAATCGTATTCATCGACGATATCTTGAGCTACTCGCGAAGCGAAGAAGAGCATCGCCTACATCTACGCCAAGTGCTAGAGACACTAAGAGCGGAGAAGCTTTATGCTAAGTTCTCTAAGTGTGAATTCTGGATTAGAGAAGTGGATTTCCTTGGCCATGTGGTAAGTGAGAAAGGCATACATGTGGATCCCTCCAAGATCAAGGCAATCGAGAATTGGTCAGCACCCAAGACGCCAACCGAAATTCGGCAATTCCTTGGGCTTGCTGGCTACTACCGAAGATTTATACAAAACTTCTCCAAGATTGCGAAACCACTCACCACCTTGACGCAGAAAGGTGTGATATTCAAGTGGGAAAATAAACAAGAAACTGCTTTCCAAACGTTAAAACAAGCCCTATGCAGCGCACCGATCTTGTCTCTCCCAGAGGGAACCGAAGACTTCGTAGTGTACTGTGATGCTTCGAATCAAGGCCTCGGATGTGTGCTCATGCAGAGAGGGAAGGTTATCGCGTATGCATCAAGACAGCTTAAGACGCACGAGGTTAATTATACTACCCACGACCTGGAATTAGGAGCAGTAGTATTCGCTTTGAAGATCTGGAGACACTACCTCTACGGCACGAAATGCACTATCTTCACTGATCACAAAAGTCTTCAGCATATCCTCAATCAGAAAGAGCTCAACATGCGACAGAGGAGATGGGTAGAGTTGCTGAATGACTACGAGTGCGAAATTCGTTATCATCCGGGCAAGGCCAATGTAGTGGCCGATGCTCTAAGCAGGAAGGAGTACTCGGGTCGCCGAGTAAAATCCTTAACAATGACAATCCATTCCCAGCTGACCATACAAATCAAGGAAGCTCAACTGGAAGCTTTGAAACCAGAAAAGGTGGCAGGAGAGACATTAAGGGGAATGGATAAAAACTTAGAAGTCAAGGATGATGGAGCACGTTATATCATGAACCGGATTTGGACACCGAAGTTCGGTGGACTCCGAGACGTCGTCATGAATGAAGCACACAAGACTCGATACTCCATCCATCCCGGGTCGGATAAGATGTATCTGGACCTCAAGAAATTATACTGGTGGCCGAACATGAAAGCTGAGATTGCTACCTATGTGAGCAAGTGTCTGACTTGCGCCAAGGTCAAAATCGAATACCAGAAACCATCTGGGCTATTACAACAGCCGGATATACCTCAGTGGAAGTGGGAACGAATAACCATGGACTTCATAACCAAGCTGCCTAAGACATCGGGCGGGCTTGACACCATATGGGTAATCGTAGACAGATTGACCAAATCAGCACACTTCCTACCGATAAAAGAAACCGACAAGATGGAGAAGCTGACTAGAACGTACATCAAAGAGATTGTACGACTCCATGGTGTGCCGATATCCATTATCTCCGATAGAGATAGTAGATTTACCTCACGGTTTTGGCAGTCTCTACAAAAATCATTGGGAACTAGGCTTGACATGAGTACGGCCTACCACCCACAAACCGACGGACAGAGCGAACGAACCATTCAAACGTTGGAAGACATGTTAAGAGCTTGTGTGATAGACTTCGGTAAAGCATGGGATACCCATCTACCGCTTATCGAATTCTCCTACAATAACAACTATCATACTAGCATCAAAGTGGCTCCATTTGAAGCTCTTTACGGTCGCAAATACAGATCACCCCTGTGTTGGGCTGAGGTGGGGGATACACAGCTAGCTAGAGGGCAAGTCTCTAATAGCACCCTCACTGGCCCTGAAATCATAAGGGAAACCACATAAAAGATCGTTCAAATTCGAGAAAGACTAAAAGCGTCTCGCGATCGGCAAAAGAGTTACGCAGACAAACGACGCAAACCCTTGGAATTCCAGGTGGGTGATCGTGTACTACTAAAAGTTTCCCCTTGGAAAGGAATGATACGATTCGGCAAACGCGGGAAACTAAATCCAAGGTACATCGGGCCATTCGAAATCCTTGCTAGGATTGGGCCAGTAGCATACAAACTTCGATTACCTCAGGAACTCGACAAAGTACATCCCACATTTCACGTGTCGAACCTAAAGAAGTGTTTGTCTGATGAGACACTCGTAATACCACTCGACGAAATCGAAGTTAACGAAAATCTCCACTTCGTGGAGGAACCAGTCGAAATCATGGATCAGGAAATCAAACGAACGAAACAAAGTCGTATTCCCATCGTGAAGGTCCGTTGGAACGCTAAACGAGGACCCGAATTCACCTGGGAACGCGAGGATCAGATGAAACAAAAGTATCCACATCTCTTCCCAAACTCTTGAAATCCCAGTCAAAATGAAAATTTCGGGACGAAATTCCTTCTAACGGGGGGATGATGTGACAACCGTCAAATTTCGGTCAAGTCAAAGTCAAACAAAGTCAACAAGTCAAACCGGTCAACTCCAATAACCATTGTATGTTAGGGTTTACGTTATGTAATCACTATACAATTCGCTATTTTAATGAGAAATCATCATTTGGAAAGTTCATGTGTTTGATTTTCCTTAGCCTTAACAGTGCTAAACAACGAACCAAAGCGATAAAACACTATTGCACAATCATCGGGATTGTGTACGACACTAAAACACGGTTTAACGGGGTTTACGAACCTTGCGTTGTGAAGCCGGACACTCAAATTAATCACAAACGAAACCTCTCTAAATCGTTTTCACTCTATCTCTTTCTATTTGAAATCTCTCCCAAATCTCTCCCAAAGACGACCCCTTTTTACCGGTTTTTCGACTACGACTTCGTTTTAACTCCGTTTTTCATTATTTTAACGTGGGATTTTTACCCAAAACTTTATTTTATAAACTAAGGCCCCAAAATATATAAATCTCCAGGGTTTTTATAAAAATGTATTAAAAGAATTGGTGGTTGGACTAATTATTGAGGGAATATTTGCTTTTCCTTATTTTATGACAAAAGCAAGCCACCACCACCTCACTCTATGATCATTCACTCTTTCCCACTACTCCTTGTCACCTTAGTGGACCTTTACACCCAATCTCCAGCTCTTCCCATGTTCTAAGAGCTGGAGGATTGATCCTCTCTCCTCATTCTCCATAAAGTTCTTTCATTCTACACTTAGCAACCAAAGGACACTCTCCAAAATTCTCTCATCTTTTCTCTCAACTTCAAGAACTTCAAGGCTTTCTCCAGGGATTTCTTCCTTCAATTAGTAAGTATCTTCATCATTCACATAATTATTAAACTCCATTCTACTCAAATCATTGATATCTTACACAAATTCCATCTTATTCGGTGTTAGATTCTCGAATCATCAAGACATCTTCTTAGTGTTCTTGGGTTGAACACTTCCTCTATCTCACTTTCATCTACTGAAATCACATAAGGTGAGTTCATACCCCTACATTTACATGTTTTTCTTAAGTTTTAAGGGGGGAATACAAGTAAAATCATCAAGAACACAATTAAACTTTTTCTATCAGATTACATCAGAAAAGATGAACTTCGATCACGGACTGTTTTGGTCAACTTAAATATTTTAGTTTTCAAAACTGTTCCAGGTGCAAGTATTTCAAACTCTTAGCTTTAAAATGGCTACTTGCACATCTCCATATGATTTTTCTACAATTTATGGTGATTTTTACAAAACTGACTATCATTTCAGAGGCAAACCCGAACCAGTCTGTGATTATGAACATTTTCACCTCTGTTAGAGATCACTAAAAATCATGATAAAATTTACGAACAAACTAGACTCATATTCCAAACTCTTAGAATTTGCGGATTTGGATTTAGAGCTTTGATGATTTTTCTATAAATTTTCTAAGAACAGTAACAGAAACTGTATACAACAAAAAGTTGCTGTCAATTTCATCTCACCTTGTAACATGTTGAGTAAGGTGTATATCTTTATGTGGATATATGTTATTGCAATATATGCCATTTTATCTTAATATTTAGACACACATCAGTTTACAAATGGATTTGGACATATAAAATATAAAGAATAACAAGTGATTATAATCAAAGTACAACCGATACATTCAAACGTTTAATAAACTATTTTGAATATAGTTTGCATACATTACTACGTACTACCCTTGGTTGATAAACTATAATAGGTATAGTTTATGATACATTACATAACACATACATTTAAAAAGGGTACATTTATACAAAGGATATTTTCATTAAGCAAGGTACGGCCATACGGTACCAAGTTTTCATAACACGTAATTCCGTTAATGACTTTATGAAACATTACATAACACATACATTTAAAAAGGGTACATTTATACAAAGGATATTTTCTTTAAGCAAGGTACGGCCATACGGTACCAAGTTTTCATAACACGTAATTCCGTTAATGACTTTGTGAGATATTTACTTCAAATTACCATTAAGTCCTGTATTGTAACCAGAGTCTCCTTGAGGGAGAGCGTGATAGTTGTGTATAGATCTATATTGGGTTTGACAAACCCACACCTAAACTGCATGCAACAGTTAGACCGATAGGTCTGGGGTGACAAATGTCATAACATTTCCGACGCCTGAAGAACGTCGTTTTAGGCAACCTTGGTCATAGTATGGTTATAATAAACTCACATAAAGTATTAATAAACATTGGAATTTACGGGAACTTCATTAAAATTTAACGAGTTTATGTCGATTTAAACTTGTATTGTTTTACTATAAATATGACAAATTACTTGTACATTTCGGTCTTTGGGTTTTAAGACTACATTTACACATTAAGGAAAATATTGGATTTTCTAACACAAATACTACTTTTACAAACGAAAGGCTTTTAATAATACCAAACAAAAACTTATGAACTCACCAACCTTTGTGTTGACACTTTTTCAAACAACTTGTATTCTCAGGAAATCATTAAACAGGTAACCAAGTGCTTTTGAGGATGGGGCGCTAAGGCGTCTACTATTTCATATTTTGTCAACATATTGTAATTGATTCGTAAACATGTAATTCATACAATGATGTCACTTTTTCAATTATATATATGTTGGTTGTGTTTGCTTCAATTACTATTACAATTGTTGTTATGATACTATACATGAAGTCCTCCACCCCCGGACGTTTCCGCCATCATTGGTTTGGGGGTGTGACAGTCTTTACCTGGAATGTCATGGGCACCCCCACATGGTCTGACATCCAAGTGCCACGGGCTCCCCCCGGGGTCTTCCATGCAAGTATCACAAAGACAACAAGCATATCACGTACCACATAATCAACTAGCATACCACATAACACGTAATGGGCTGGCCTTGGTGCCTTCGTGTGACAACCCGATACTTTCTAGTCAACAAAAGTCAAATTTCCGTTAAATAAAATTTCGAATTTTATTTGTTCCGTTAAGTTCCTTGTGGGTTAGAAAATAATCTAAAATATATAATTAGAAGTTATATAAGTTTTCGGAAACAAAAACACTCGAAAAATCAAGATTTCCCTTGAAAAATCAGCAAACTCGTCCAGCCATGCGTTTACGGCCGTAAACCCTGGGTCGTAAACCCTTGGGTCGTAAACCCGTTTACAGCCGAGAACCCATTTCCGGCCGTAAACCCAACCGATATAAAGGTTTTTCCCAGAGAGATTCTTCATTTCTCATCTTTTTCACCCGGAAACTCTCTCAAGTTGCTCCCAAGAACCTCCCAAGGACATTCATATCCTCAAGAACAAACCTTCAAATCTTCATATTTTCACCAAGAACACCAAGAACAACCTTCATATCTTCAAAGGCCGCAAACCCAATTCACAGCCGCAAACCCAGATTACAGCCGCAAACCCCGTTTACGGCCGCAAACCTAGTTCACGGCCGCAAACAGCCTTGAGCTAAGAACCTTGGCTGAAAACCCTCTTTTTCCAATTCAAACAAGTCTTGGTAACATTCCTAACCCTAAAACAAGTGTTTTATAACACTATAATTAATGGTTTCATTAATTTAAATACAAATTATGTGTTTAATTATCATTAGGATACCGATAATTCTGCGTACTCCAACTCGAGGGTCATCTTTCCGATTTTGCTGTCAAGCACGTGCACATAATAAATTGTGAGTTCATACCCCTACACTTTTACTGTTTTTAATGTTTTCAGGGGGAATACAAGCAAAACACAAATAAATTTTATGTTCTTATATAAAGAATTTCGACAGAATTAAAACTTATGCAATTGATACAACGAGGAGATCACTACATTTTATAAAATATTTAGATATTTTATCCCTTTTGTAACATGCTGAGCATACGGGAAGTTTTCAACATACAACCATAATTGCAAAATTTTCAGTACAATACATGAATCGAATACATAACATACAAGCGAACTATAATAGGTATAGTTTGGGATTCAGTGCACAGTTTTTATCAATTCTAGAGCTTATACATTAGCAAACATAGAAACTATGATAGATATAGTTTATGGCATACAACACTATTTCCTGAACACAAGAGTACAATACTAGATAATTATTTAAGTATAATTATTTTTACTCTGCAAGTATACATACAGTTTCAAGTACAAGAGAAACACTACAACACTACACGTAAACTAGTTAATACAGGGTTGTGAGGCATTACTTCAATTGTACCCTTCAGGGTGCTGAACTAAATCCTACCACAGTATAACCAGAGTCTCCTGGAGGGAGAGCGTGAGATTTGTGAATAGATCTATTCGGGACTGACAATCCCACACCTAAACTGCTAGCTACAGTTAGGCAGGCATGCCTAGGGTGACAAATATCATACCGTTCCGACGCCTGAAGAACGTCGTAGAGGTCACTAGGTCATATCAAGCATGGTTATATATTAAACTCACAACAGTATAACTGCGACATCCCCAATTTCACGGCCAGAAAATACCGATTTTGTTTATGCTTTATAAAAATCAGAGTACTTCTTTTAATAAAAATGTTGCGGAATTTGTTCCCAGAAAAACATGATAAATATATTATCAAAGCATTTCCGAAGAAATGTATTTTATTCATATTAAAACTTTGGGATGTCATCGTCAATACTGAAACATAAGCATAAACAGACCTTACGTTTATTTACACTAGTGATCTACATCTCCTTTAATCTCTCAATTTAAAGTAGCTTCGTATCGACACCTGTGATACAAATAAGTTTGAGTGGGTCAGGTTGGGAAACCTGGTGAGTACATAGGGTTTTTAACCCACAATAATATAATTATTATATTTAATCATCAAACAATCAACCCAATTACCCATCCCCATTATCTTATTTATTCTTAAGGATCTACCCTAAGAATCATCTAACCTTCATTTATTCATTCCTAAGGATTGACCTAAGGAATAGGCACGAAGTACATCGCTGCCATGGTTTATATCAAATAAGGCAACCATAGGGGTGACAACACTGCTTTCCTCAGCAATTTATGTCAAATAAGCAAACATCGGGGTGACAACACTGCTTTCCTCAACAATTTATGTCAAATAAGCAAACATCGGGGTGACAACACTGCTTTTCCTCAGTAATTTATGTCAAATAGGCACGAAGTCACATCGTCGCCAAGGTTTATACAACAGGAACTAAGTCCATAGCTGCCAAGGTACTAAATCCATAGCTACCAACATACATCTATACCGTACTAAATTCATAGCTACCAACGTACATCTATACCGTACTTTCATCCCTCATTCTTTATCTACCCATGTTTTACCCAACATATTTGAAGATAAAATATATATACATTTTAAATCATTTTAAACATGTAGAAAACATTCATTCAACATCCATCTCAAATAAACAAACAACATATATATACATAGCATGTATTTTATATAAAATACTTCATATCTATGTGTAAGATGAAAGTGACTATACACTCACTTGTTAAGACGATAATTGGGCGGCACCTCGTCTCTTAAAATAATATTTTCCGATAAAACCGGAATGTTTTCCCAAAAACCGGGCTTCACGCGGGCAGAGTTTCGGCTCGAAAAACTCTTTTTCTCGGGAAATTCGGGCTTTCTTCGGGTGCTAGGGGCGTTCCCGAGGCTTCGGGGTGTTTTAAGATGGCTAGAGAGGGTATAGAGAGTGAAAGAGAGTGTGAATTAGCAACCATTCCCGGATACCCTCGATTTCTATTTATAGGGTGAAAATTCGACATTCACGTCGTGAACCGTAAGTGTTCACGTCGTGACTTTGATCCTGGTCATCCCCTAGGCTTGCCGTGTGTCTTCTAGGCTCGAAACGTGTCATTCACTGAGTTCACGTCGTGAACACAGTCAGGTCTCGAAGTTTGTGCTCCGAACTTCAGAAATTCATATCTTTCGCATAC
Source organism: Lactuca virosa (assembly GCF_052849685.1). Lineage (NCBI taxonomy): Eukaryota > Viridiplantae > Streptophyta > Magnoliopsida > Asterales > Asteraceae > Lactuca > Lactuca virosa. The sequence continues at coordinate 275,557,250 of NC_136431.1, read as the reverse complement.
GAACTCCACTTTTGACGTTCTTTATATCCACGCGTAGATGAAATTATGCTCTACAACTTTCGTTTAGACTGCATCGGATAATTTTGACTTTATTTTTAATATTATATTTTTACGGGTCGGGACAGGAAAAGTCCGTTAAAAATTCATAACTTCTTCATCTGATGTCCGTTTTCGTCTGTCTTTTTACTGTTGTACTACTATTGACGAGACCTTTGATTCTCGTTTAAGTTGTGTCGGCAAAAAATCAGTCGATCTAAAATTCGAGTTTTTAGCTGTCTACTGCTAAGCTGAAACTTAGGAAAATCATAAGTTCCTCATACGAAGTCAGATTTGGGCGTTCTTTTTATGCATGCTGGTTTAACGAACAATACGACTTTCGTTTAGATTACTAAGGCTAAAAATCATTCTATCATAAATTCACTATTTACGTCACGTAGTGTCGTGCCGGTTCTGTCGCGAAACTTCGACGAGTCATAACTTCTTCGTTCTAACTCGGATTTCAGCGTTCTTTATATGTACGAAAACCTTGTGACATATACTACAACTTAGTTAAGATTATTTATTTTAAATAATCATCTATTAAAAAGTCATTTTTGACGCTTATCGTCTCTAAATTGACTAGCCCGAATCTGCGGGCGTTACAATAACTAACCAATGTTTACAGGATTTCATTCTTCATTAGTTTTATTTTAATTAATAGAACTACTATTCATTACACTGGAATATTCCAGGGGATATAAACATATGGTTTTATTTTAAGTAATAAAATTTTCATACCATATTGGTGATAGTTAGGGTTTTTATACAAAGGTTTTTAGTACAAAACAACACCATACCGTACAGCTGGTGGTAACCAGGCATACAAACTATCATTTTCACATACTACTACAGAATACAGGAACGAACATACGTTTTTGGTCTTAGGGTTTAAGACCACCCTACACTATTAAAGAAAATATTGGATTTTCTTGAGAAGCATACAAACATTTTTACAAATTTAAAGACATGTTTTCATTACAAAAACATTCTTATGAACTCACCAACTTAAATGTTGATACACTTTCAAAATCGATTGTATTCTCAGGGAATCAGTAGACAGGTACGCCCGCAGACTTTTGAGAAGACGGAGCATATAGAGTCGCGTCTTTTATACTTTTGTTATACTTTTGCTGTATACAAACTATGTATCAAACATATGTAAATACCTTATATATATTCAATGTAATGGTTGTGCTTACTTTGATTACTATGATGCAATTGTTGTGATACTGTGCATGACATCCTCCACCCCCGAACGTCTCCTTCGTCTCGGTTTGGGGGTGTGACACTTCGACCCATTGGTATGGTGAGGAGACTCACCTCGAATGCAGAAGCTCCTCGGAAGAAATCCTTAGCTGCTGCCCCGCCGGCTTCCCGAGCTATCAATACGAGAACCAAATACAATCTTAGTTAATAGGCCAAAACCCTCAAGTTTGGCCCAAGGTCAAACTTGGTTAAAAATAAACGGTCAACGAAAGTCAAAGTCAACAAGTCAAGCTTCAGGATGAGTACGCCCAGCGTACTCAGCTCGTACGCATGGCGTATTTACCAACCAAAATCGGGACCCCATACGAGTACGCGCAACGTACTCGAAGGTACGCCCAACGTACCCGTCCAAATGGCACTTTTCCATTAAGTGCTTAATCTCTTAAGTCCTTTCATCCTACACTCAGATCTAGTCCCACAACATCATTCTAAGTCATAAAGTTTCCACCTTTATGATTTTCCATGTCTAGAAAAGGTCCAAAAGCTAAAACCTTAACTTATCAATCCATTAAGACATTATGACACTCTCATGGAAGGTATAGAAGGATCAAGATTACATTTTTATGGATCCTAAAAGCTCCATAATGGATAAAGTTTCCAACTTTATCCATTAGAATGGTCCAAACCACCAAGATCTAGCCTTTAAGCATCAAATGGGACCAAAAGTGCATCTTTTTCAACTTATGCCATTAAGTCCAAGTCTCCAACCTTCATATCTGAATCACAATGATGTTTAGAAGGATAAAGTTTCCAACATTATCTATAAAAAGGTCACAAACTTTCAAGATCTAAACTTTATGCACTAAAATGACCAGAAGCTCATAACATCCAAAACTAGATAGATCTGCATCATCAAGATTCAAACTTTATACCTCTAGAAGATAGATCAAGGTGAACAAAGTCCATATCTACAAGCTCCAATGCAACCAACACTTCTACAAGAAGTTCCTTCTTCTCCAAGGTGCACCATGCATACTCAAAAGCACTCAAAATCACATTCTTTTAGCTCAAAGGCTCATCTAAGGTTAGGGTGTAACACCAGGTTCTTGGTACGTATTTAAATTCAAGTATTTTGGTATTCTACTCTAGGACTCGGTGAGTTGGAGGCCCAACTCGTCGAGTAGAATCGACATTATGCGGGGGTTTTAGTGATCTACTCGACGAGTCTGGACAAAACCCTAATATTTAGGGTTTGCACCCTATTTAAACACTCTATCTCGTCCCAAACCAGCCTCCATCACCCTCCCAACTCAGAGAAGCCCTAGATTGAAACCCTAACCTTGTTTGAGTGATCTTGAGCCATTTTTGTGTGTTTTGTGGTGGTTTGAAGTTTGAAGAAGTGAAGGAAGCTTGGAAGATCAAGAGAAGACTAGTAGATCCAGAGGTTTTGATTTATTTCAATCCCATTCAAGGTAAAAAGCTTCAACCTTGACTTCTCATTTGATAGATCTCCTCTAGGGCTTAGATCTTATCATTTTGGAGCATTTCTAAGGTCATATTCGGATTGAGTGTGTATCATGGAGTTGCACTTCAGATCTTGAACCATTGAGGGTTCCCATGGCATAAAGGTGCCAACTTTATGGCCATGGGAAGCCCATGCATCTTATAAACCCCTTTTTATGGATTTTGGAGCCAAAAACCCCATGCATGGACATAAATTTCGTAGATTTACGTATGAAATGGACCCTAGGAAGTCAGATCTATGGTTTTGATGCATTAAGACCCATTATAATCAACTGTATAGTTTTGGACTAGGAGGGTGTCGGGGAGTCGCTTAGGTGACTCGGCGATTCGGGACGTTTTTTCCCCCAATTGTATTATGGAAATGGTTTTGGTTGAGTGGAAGGAACACTCAGCGTGCTAGGGGTTTGTTTTGGACCTGGAAATCATAGGACTTGGCGAGTGGATGAACAGACTCAGCGAGTTCAAGGTAATGTCCTAACCACATGAAGACGGACTCGACGAGTTCAAGGATGAACTCGGCGAGTCATAGACTGAACATCTTCATATGGATGAAGATGAACTCGATGAGTTCAAGGACGAACTCGGCGGGTCGGTTGAAGATAGTCAGATGTGTTGTTGAAGGCGAACTCGTCGAGCTCTTGCTAGACTCGACGAGTAAGGACGAGATTATCGCAGTAGGTGAACATGGGGACTCGACGAATTGGTGGACCAACTCGGCGAGTTGAGTCAACCAGATGTTGACTTTGACCAGATGATTGACCATTGACCAAAGTGTTGACCTTGACCTTGTCTTGGACTTGATTTGACCCTTGTAAGGGTTACGGGTATGAATTGATAAGTTAGAAAAGTTGTTGTGTAGGGATTGAGGATTCGAGGAGAGTTGGTTTTCATACCGAGATCAGTGTAGACACAACACGACTTTGAGGTGAGTTTTCTCCTAGTAGGAGTGGGTCTACGGCCACAATGCCGGCCCACAAGTAGGAGTGATGTATAGATGATTGTCTTTGTGATAATTATCTAGTGTTGATATGATATATGATTATTGTGCCTGATATGATTATTGTACTTGATATGTTTACTGTGCTTGATATGTGTTAGCAGTAGTAGGGGTGAAATAGTCCTCGGGTACCGGTTGAAAGATACCGAATGGGAGGGTAGCTCCCAGTTACTGGTTGAAAGATACCGAAGGGGAGGTTAGTTCCCAGTTACCGGTTGAAAGATACCGAGGAGGAGCCCAGCTCCTGGCTATGCCCGATAGCTACCGGTTGGAAGATACCGAAGATTATGCATTGTTTGGTATGGGTATGTTGGGGGAACTCACTAAGCTTTGTGCTTACGGTTTTTAGTTTTGGTTTCAGGTACCTCTTCATCTAAGGGGAAGGAGTCGGCAGGGTAGCAGCGCATCATACATCCACACATGATATTTCGCATTTGAGAAACCTGGGATTGTACTATGATATTATACTATTTGCTAATATGGTTTTGAGACTTGTGATTTGTGACTTTGTCTTTGAAAGGATTTCACTGTTGTTTTCCGTTAACTATTTTTACCAGTAATATACTTTAAAACAAAAAAATTTGGGTCTCGATTTTGGGATGTTACATAGGGTTTCATGAAAGGGGTGTTAGAGGGGTGGAGGCTGAGAATGGAGTGGGTTTGGGGGAGTTAAGGAGCTTAAATAGGGCTTAAACCAGGAAAATAGGGTTTGGGCACTGATTACATACGCCCAACGTACTTCTGGTACGCCCATCGTACTCAGGATTCCATTAGTACGCCCAATGTACTCAGCTTGGCCCAAAACCACCCAAACTTCAAACGGTCATAACTTCTTCGTTCAAACTCCGTTTTTGACGTTCTTTATATCCACAGAAAGGTATTAAGGAGATCTACAACCCTATCTAATTACTTTTGACTTAAAACACATCGAAATAAAATCCATAATTCATAAAAGAAGTCTGAAAACACTACATTCCCATTTTACCCTTTGACTCCAAAGTGCAAACTGAACTATTGGGTCACATATCTACATTACCCACATCCAAATTGGCCTAAATCTTACCTTTTTAAAGGCCTAATCCTTATGATGACTGCTCTTCGGGCCACAACTTTGAATTAGGAATCGATTCGGAATAGGGCGTTACATTATGAGCATAACACACAGTCTAGAAGTAAATATACACTTGCTCCTATCCTCCCCTCTATGCATATCATATTCATATCGTGACACAAGTCATTTATATACGAGCAGAAAGACTTCAAGATTAATATAGTATATTACAAATGTTGGAAATTATAGAGGTAATTTTGCAAGTTGGCAAGTTTCCTCTATCCCACATTGGTTGGGGAAGAAACCTGTAGTGGGTTTATATACCATTTCTCTTGATAGGCCTTCAAAGGCTTTAGTGGATGAAAGGAATGAGCCAAGCCTACGCACGTGCCTAGCCTAACCTAGCACTAGCTGACGCCACGAGTGCGCAAAATGGCACGATTTAGGTGCACTTGGCACGACGCTGATGAGCTTTTATTTTGGCGAATTTCAGGTCAAGTTGGTTTGACCGATCTGGTAAAAAGGTTGACTTCGTAGATATGGCAACATAATATTCTGGAAGGGTTAGAAAACGGATGGCTTGGAGAGCAAGTCGTCTCCCTAGGGTTTCCAGGGGCCGAACCATGTGGGCCCCTTTTCTGCCTTCTAGGGTTTCGATGCCTATAAATAGAGCTCCCTAGGAGCCATATTTGATATTCACAAAAATTGAAAGCTCTCTCATTCTCTTTGCAATTTCTTCCCGATTTCTTAGTATTCACTTTGCGTTTATCGTTTTCCATTGTTGTTGGAAACTCGGAAAATCTGCATTAAATCCTGGGATTTTACTCTGTTGCTTACAGCCGATAGAAGCGAAGTAAAAACCTTTAAGGACAGGACTTCGATCCGTGAAGTTATTCCACAATCAAGATCCAAGATCAGCTGTCAACAGGTTGGTTTTATATTATTGTATTGTTTTTAATTTCGTCCAATAATAGAACACTCTTCTTCTACCTTTCTTATAATCAAATCTAATCGAGAAGGATTAATATGGTTTCTGGATGAAACTTGGTAATCATATTAATAATAATTGAATCTATTATTTGCAACTAATCGACATATAATTCTCAATATTATTTGTCGGTTTCCTTGAGTGTCTATTGGTTCTGATATAACAACAATCTTAAAGGTTTTTATAATTTGTGTTTATAAATCAACAGACTAATGGACACACAAATCCCAATTGCTAGTCTCCACTACATGAACCAAGAGTTTGCTAAGCTTGACCGATTCGATGGTCAGAACTACACCCGTTGGGCTGAAAAGGTCAAGTTCATGCTTCATGTTCTGAAGCTCGCCTATGTTTTGGACCCAAAACTAGCCCCAATTCCTACTGATCCAATTCCCGAGGCGGGGAAAACTGTGGATCCAACGATCATATTTGATCTGGCAAAACAAAGGGATATGCATAGAAAGTCTGAGGAACTGTGTGTGGGTCACATCAAGAACTCACTGTCTGATCGACTCTATGATATTTACGCGCCGATCAAAGATCTGATAGAGCTATGGAGTGCTTTGGAACTCAAGTAAAAGGCACATGAGGAAGGTACGAAAAAGTACCTAGAGTTTCAAAATGGCTGATGACAAACCTATCATGGAGCAAGTGCATGAACTCCAGGTCATGGTCAATAAGATGAACGCGCTCTCCATCTCGCTACCAGAACTGTTTCAGGTTAGTGAGATCATCGCAAAACTGCCACCCTCGTGGAAAGACTTCTCTAAGAGAATGATGCACAAATATAAGGACTACTCCTTGGATGATCTGATGAAACACTTTCGCATTGAGGAGGAAACTCGCATCAGGGACAAGCATGGTAAAAATCGGATCGAGTGTGCACCATGTATCGGCTGGGGGTTCTATTCATAAGACCAAGTTTGGGGGACAAAACAAAAGTAACGTGGGACCCAAGAAACCAAGTCATCAGAATCCTAGCTCAAAGCTGAAGAGGGTCGGACCTTGCCACATATGCGAAGAGATTGGGCACTATACGAGAGAATGCAAAGGTCGCAAATCAGGACCGACTGCACATACAGTCGAGCAAGTGACTGATATGCTGGCAAGTGTGAACCTTGGAGAGATTTTCATGATCTCTTCGCTTACCCGAGCAATCTGTGCTCGAGGATGGTTCGTAGACACTGGAGCCACTGTGCATGTTTGTTGGCAACGATAGAGCTTCCACACTTACTATGCAATGCCACCAGAATGGTAGTTGTCTGTGTTGATGATCACAGAGCTGAAGTTCAAGGAAGAGGTAATGTTCGTCTTAAGTTCACACATGGTGAATTGGGAGCCTTCTTCGAGATGTTCTTCATGTTCCTACTATCTTGATGGGGTTGGTTTCTGCGGACAAGTTTGACAGAGGTGGGTTCAATATGGAGCTTGAGAAAGGCGGGATTGTGATCACTAAGGGTAGAAGATATGTTGGGAGGGCGAAAAGTTGTTCAGGGATGTATTGTTTGTGCCTTAGTGATGAGTTAGTGCAAGTGGGTCTAGTGTTGAAAGTAATGGTGCAACCGTGCAAGTGTGTCTAATGTTGCTAGTAATGATGTAATTGGTGGATTGGTTGCTAATGTGAATGAAATGAGCTTTTCTGGTTATTTTGTTTGTTCAATTTCTATATGACATAAATGTTTAGCACACACTAATGTTAAAAATATTAAAAAAATGCAAACTAAAGGAATGTTAAAATATGACTCAAAAGATTTTGAAAATTATGAAACTTGTGTGAAATCAAAGTTTACAAAGAAACCATTTCCATCAGTTAAGAGAAATATATCATTACTTGAGTTGATTCATTATGATATATGTGAATTAAATGGAATATTTACTCGAGGAGGAAAAAGGTATTTCATCACATTTTGTGATGACTCCAGTTGATATCTACATGTTTATTTGCTGAGATCAAAAGATGAAGCTTTTAATGCATTTAAACGATATAAGGCTGAAGTCGAAAATCAATTTGAAAGACACATCAAAATTCTTCACTCGAACAGAGGCGAAGAATATTTCAACCAAGAGTTTGACACATTCTGTGAAGAGAATGGAATCAAACATGAGAGAACTTCACCATATACTCCCCAACAGAATGGTTTGGTTGAAAGAAAGAACCGAACCCTTTATGAGATGGTCAACTATATGTTGAACCAGTTGGGCCAAGCAAACAATCTATGGAGGGAAGCACTATTAACTGCTTGTTATGTTCATAATAGGATCACCAGTCGTGGAATTCCTACAAGCCTTTATGAGTTGTGGAAAGGTAGAAAGCCTAACCTAGACTATTTGAAATTGTGGGGGTGTGTTGCTTATTATCGGACTCCCGATCCTAAGCGAACCAAATTGGGAGCACGAGCTAATAAGAGTATATTTATTGGATATGCTCACAATAGCATGGCTTATCGATTATAAGATATTGAATCAGGTGTTGTTGTGGAATCCAAAGATCTGGAATTCTTTGAGGACAAGTTTTCTAGGGATGATGAAAACTCCAGTCATACAACACCTACAAGTACTTCTCGAGAAATACTCCCACCTCCTCCTATTGTGGAGGAACCAAGGAGAAGTACTAGGGATAAAATAGAGAAAAGTTTTGGAGATGATTTCTATTATTATTTGGTCGAAGGAACACAAAAGAAAGTGACAAGATAGGTCATATTCGCCATTAACTTGGATGATGATCTTAAGAGCTTTACTGAATCCATGACGTCTAGAGATGCTCCTTTGTGGAAGGAAGCCATCAATGATGAAATAGACTCAATTATGGGTAATAGTACTTGGGAGTTAGCTGATCTATCCAAGGGGAGGAGACCCATAGGATCCAAATGGATATTCAAAAGAAAATATCATCCAAACAGATCTATATCTTCCTATAAAGCAAGATTAGTTGCTAGATTCTACAAACAGCGAGAAAGGGATCAATTATTTTGATACCGTCGCACCCCCAAATCAGAACGGCGGAAATGTTCGGGGGAGGAGGACGTCATGTACAGTATCATAACAATGCACAATAGTAAACAATCAACAACATCATCCATTGCATTAATAATATAATTCAATACAAGATGTTCTGTGTATAGTTTGAAAGACACCTAAATATGAATCAAAATAAAAGACGAGTCTCAAATGTGCTCCGTCTTCTCAAAACCTGGTCCAGTGTACCTGTCTACTGGTGACCTGAGAATACAAGTTATTTTGAAAGAGTAGATCAGCATTAAAGCTGGTGAGTTCATAAGTATTTTAGTGTCGATGTTTTTATAAGTTTGATGAAAGTGTTTGTAAGTGTTTGATGTAAATGTTTGTATCTCCTAGAAAATCCTATATTTTCTACTTAATGAAATGTAGTCTTCTACCAAGACCCGACTGTTCTGTATGTTTGTTCTTTTGTAAAAGTGAGTGTTTTTCCCAAGTATGACTATCATTACTAAAAATATAGTTTACATTACCGTTTATGTGAGAAGGTCACAATATGAATGTAATGGGAAAATAAATATGTGATGTAATATTGTATATACTAACTACTATTGTACTAACTACCTTAAACCAATTGTTTAATTAAGGTAAAATGTGATGATATTATAACCATGCTTGATTCACTAGTAAAACACAACGTTCGAACACGTCGAAATGGTATGACATTCGTCACCCGTAGACCTGCAGGTCCCACTATAGCTAGCAACAAGGTGTAGGATAGTCAATCTCGTATAGATATATACACAAATTCACGCTCTCCCTACAGGAGACTCTGGTTACAAAATGTGACACAACAGTATATTGTCATGCCATGAAGTAGCGGCTCACATTAATGTTATGGTGTTCTTGTATTTGTATAGTATGTTCTCTCTGTTCTAGTGTATTGTATGTTCTCTCTATTCTAGTGTATAGTATGTTCCTCCCTGTTTCTCATTATAATATGTTCTTTCTGTTTCTCGTTATAGTATGTTCTTTTCTTTTTCTCGTTATAGTATGTTTGAACTGACTCATGTATGAACTGACTCTTGTATGTTTCATTGTACTAGAAATAATGAGTAGTAATCCTCTAAACTATACCTATTATAGTTTACTAGTAATGTTGTTTGTATGACTGATCATGTTTGTACACCTTTGCTACCCAAAGGTATTGAACTGATGTAAGAACTTTTATATCTATACACATATACATAATATATAACTAAGATCCAAACGACACTCGGACAAACAACCGATACCCTAAGTCCACAACCAAACAAGGAACATGAAATAAAGCGAGTTATCAGTCCTAAGCCCTTTCAACCTTATTTATATAACTATGTCTATACAGACATGCTTTTGAAAATATATAAGTTTAAAAGAGTTTGATAAAGAGTTTAGCATATAAAAGAGTTTTAACCATTTGAATGGTTATAGATGACTTGATGTCAGTTTATAAAATGTTTTGAAATAGTTTGTTTGATAACACAGTTTTGAAGTATAAGAAATCCACTTGTTTGATAGTTATAAATCACATGTGATTGATACTATAACTATAATGTTTTCTACTTGTATCCCCCCCATAAAAGCATTTAAAATCATTTAAAAGATAAGTTTAGGGGTATGAACTCACCTATAGTGAGTGATTCGAATGTAAGATCGATATAGGATGCTAAGTGTCAAGTGAAGCCTCGTGCACAAACGGATCCTATTTAGCATATAATGACACATATATGTATATAATTAGTGTATATAACAACTAATCATGATAGGGAACAACCTTAGGGACTAGTAAACACTTGGAATGAAGTGTTACAATCACATATGAGTGTTCTAAAGGTGTTCACGACCATGGTGTTTACGGCCTAGATGTGTTCACGGCCATGTGTTTACGGCCAACACATGAATGTCTTGAGTTTACGGCCAAGACTTGAAGAAGTTCACGACCATACAAGGGTTTACGGCCATGCAAGGGTTTACGGTCGTAAACTCTTGATGTTATTGCTAAAATGGTTGATTCTAGGATGTAAATCAAGAGCTTCTAATGAATATCAAGTATATGGAAAGGATACTTACGATTTGGAAGCTAAAAGAGGTGATTACGGCCCAAAGAACTAGTGTGTGTTCTTGGTGTTCTTGAAGATCTAACCCCAAAAAGAGATGAATTCACAGATGAAATCATGGGATTTTACTAGATTAAGAAGGATATCAACTAATATAGAAAGAATCACTTACAAATTTGTCGAGAAATGGAAGTGTTCTTGATGATAATTGAGAGAGAAATGAGTGTTCTTGACTTGGAAGTGTGAGTAGTGAAGAAAAATGAAGGAATATCATACTTATGGAACTAGTTTACGACCAAACAAGAGCTTACGGCCGTAAGCTCTAGTTTACGGCCGTAAACTCCAAATGATGGAGTTTTCCGGCTTGAATGATGCATAATGAAATCTAGTAGATACTTCCTAACACTCAACCTTGAAGGTACTAGGCTTAGAACACTCAAACAGACCCTTAACAATGCTAAAAGATAGCAGAAACAAGTCTGACTTGTGATTGAATTGAATGGCTTTACAAGATAGAAGTTTCGGGTTATCACATCATCCCCCCGTTAGAGAGAATTTTGAGTAATTACAAATAACTAAGTAAAAAGATAAGGATATTTCAGTTTCATTTGATCCTCGTGCTCCCAAGTGAATTCAGGTCCCCGCTTGGCATTCCAGCGAACCTTCACTATCGGGATACGACTTTGCTTCGTTTGCTTGACCTCTCGGTCCATGATCTCTACTGGTTCTTCCACGAAGTTGAGGATCTCATTGATCTCGATCTCGTCGAGTGGGATTACAAGAGTCTCGTCGGACAGACACTTTTTCAAGTTCGAAACGTGGTAAGTAAGGTGTACGTTACTAAGTTCGTGAGGTAGTTTGAGTTTGTAAGCTACAGGGCCGATTCTAGCAAGAATCTCGAAAGGCCCTACGTATCTTGGATTTAGCTTTCCACGCTTTCCAAAGCGTATTAAGCCCTTCCAGGGTGAGGCCTTCAATAGAACACGATCACCAACCTGGAATTCCAACGGTTTCCTTCTCTTTTCTGCGTAGATTTTCTATCGGTCTCTAGAGGCTTTCAATCGTTCACGAATCTGAACGATCTTCTCTGTCGTTTCCCGAATGATCTCCGGACCTGTGAGAGTGCTGTCAGGAACTCGTCCTTTAGCTAACTGAGTGTCACCCACCTCAGCCCATCACAGATGGGATCTGTACTTCCGGCCATAGAGGGCTACAAATGGAGCAGCCTTTATGCTCGTGTGATAACTGTTATTGTAGGAGAACTCGACAAGGGGTAAATGAGCATCCCATGCCTTCCCAAAGTCAATCACACAGGCTCGCAGCATATCTTCCAAAGTTTTAATAGTCCTCTCACTTTGTCCGTCGGTTTGCGGATGGTAGGTTGTACTCATGTCCAGCCTAGTTCCTAGGAAACCTTGTAGTGACTGCCAGAACCTTAAAGTGAATCTACTATCTCTATCAGAGATAATAGATATAGGAACACCATGCAGTCGTACAATCTCCCTAATGTATGTTCTTGTTATTTTCTCTATCTTGTTAGTTTCCTTGATAGGCAGGAAGTGTGCGGACTTTGTTAACCTGTCTACGATCACCCATATGGTATCGAGACCACCCGTTGTCTTGGGCAACTTAGTTATGAAGTCCATTGTGATCCGCTCCCACTTCCATTGCGGTATCTCCGGTTACTGTAGTAAACCTGAGGGTTTCTGGTATTCGACCTTAACCTTTGCGCAAGTAAGACACTTACTCACGAAGGTAGCAATCTCTGCTTTCATGTTAGGCCACCAGTATAGATTTTTGAGGTCAAGATACATCTTATCTGAACCTAGGTGGACAGAATATCGGTTGTTGTGCGCTTCGGTCATGACCAAGTTTTTGAAACCACCGTGCCTCGGTGTCCAGATCCGATCCATGAGATATAAGGCTCTGCCACCCTTGACTTCCAAGTTTTTATCCATGCCTCTCAGGGATTCACCCGCCAGCTTTTCAGGTTTCAAGGCTTCCAGCTGAGCCTCCTTAATTTGTGTGGACAGATGTGAATGGATAGTCATAGTTAATGATTTGACTCTACAACCTGAGTATTCTTTCCGACTTAGGGCATCAACTACTACGTTGGCTTTACTGGGATGATAACAAATTTCGCATTCGTAGTCAGTGAGTAGCTCGACCCACCGTCGTTGTATCATATTGAGCTCCTTCTGGTCGAATATATGCTGAAGGCTCTTGTGGTGTGTAAAGATAGTACTCTTTGTACCATACATGTAGTGTCTCCAGATCTTCAGAGCAACCACCACTGCTCCTAACTCAAGATCATGTGTGGTGTAGTTGACTTCGTGTGTCTTTAGCTGTCTTGAGGCATAGCCGATAACCTTACCTCGTTGCATAAGAACACAGCCAAGCCCTTGGTTGGATGCATCACAATAAACCACGAAGTCTTCTATCCCTTCTGGGAGGGATAGTATCGGTGCGCTGCATAAGGCTCGCTTTAGCGTTTGGAACTCTTTTTCTTGTTTCTCTTCCCAGTCAAAGGCCACGCCTTTCTGGGTCAATGTAGTAAGCGGTTTCGCGATCCTTGAAAAGTTCTGAATGAACCTGCGATAGTAACCAGCGAGGCCTAGAAATTGAAGAATTTATGTAGGCGTCTTCGGTGCTGACCAGTTCTCAATGGCCTTTATTTTAGAAGGGTCTACGTGAATTCCCTCTTCACTAACAACGTGACCCAAGAATTCGACTCTTCAAATCCAAAATTCGCATTTAGAGAACTTCGCGTAGAGCTTCTCCGATCGTAATGTTTCTAAGACCTGGCGTAGATGTTGACTATGCTCCTCCTCACTTCGAGAGTAGATAAGTATGTCATTGATCAATACAATGACGAACTGATCCAAGTAAGGACGGCACACCCAATTCATTAAGTCCATGAATACTGCGGGTGCATTGGTCAATCCGAAAGGCATCACCACAAACTCGTAGTGTCCATAACGAGTTCGGAAGGCTGTCGTGGGAACATCCTCTTCTAACACTCGTAATTGGTGATACCTGGATCTCAGATCTATTTTTGAAAAGTAATTCGCCCCTTGCAGTTGGTCGAACAAATCGTCTATGCGAGGTAGAGGGTAACGATTCTTGATGGTAAGCTTGTTTAGTTCTTTGTAGTTGATGCACATACGGAACGATTCGTCTTTCTTCTTCACGAACAAGACCGGCGCTCCCCAGGGTGAGAAGCTTGGTCTAATAAAGCCCTTGTTGAGCAGTTCGTTAAGTTTACCGGATAGCTCCTGCATCTCAGCTGGTGCTAGACGATAGGGCGATTTGGCTACTGGCATAGCCCCTGGAACTAAGTCGATTCTGAACTCGACTTGACGTTGTGGTGGTAATCCTGGTAGTTCATCTGGAAATATGTCGGGAAAGTCGCGTACTTCTGGGATGTTCTTTATGTCTTTATTCTCTTGGCTCGTATCGACAACATGAGCAAGGAATTCATGACATTCCTTTCGTAAGTACTTCTGGGCTTGTATACTCGAGATGATACGAAGGTTCGTGTCGTGTTTGTCGTCATAGATAACTAGAGTTTCGTTAGACAGTAGATTAAGGCGAACGACCTTCTCGTAACACATGATGTCAGCACGATGAAGACTCAACCAATCCATGCCGATAATGACCTCAGAACTTTTAATTGAAACCGATATGAGGTCGATTGGAAATGAATGGCTATCTAGAGTTAGCGTACATCCTATGTATATACTACTAGTGCTCTCAGTCTTTCCGTTAGCCATTTCTACAGTGAACGGTTCTTTCAGTGCACGTGGTTTTTGTTTAAGTAAGTGAGCAAATTTCTGTTTCACGAAACTCCTCTCCGCTCCACTATCAAACAGTATGCATGCATAAGAGTTATCGAGGAGAAACGTACTAGTGACCACTGTAGGTTCGGCTACTGCTTCCTCGTGGCCTATAGCCAAAACTCTTCCTACTCCTCCCGCGTTCCCTGCCTTCGGGTAGTTCTTTTTGTAGCGACCCACCTCACCAAGCCTGGCCCACACCAACGCCGGGGACTTGGTGTATTGGCCTTGCCGGAGACTTGCAGAAACGGACAGCGTGCCCTTTCTTGTTGCAGTTAGCGCACTGAATTTCCCGGCAGGGTTCATTGTGGTGGAAGCTGCATTTGTTGCACTTGGGCAAGCTCCCTGCATACTGCTTTATTGGCGCAGTAGCAGTAGGTGTTATCGCAGCATGAACAGCCACGACCTGCTGCTTTTTGGCAGAGTTATGCGCCGCTTTGTTCTTCTTGTTATCCCAAAACTTCCGCTTGTGGTCAGCGGCCTTGGATGGTTCTGAGATGGCTAGGGTTGTTGTTGTTGTCGGGGTGCGGACTCCATGATCAATGAGCCGCTGTGCCAGTCGCTTGGCACTGTCGAAGGTAGTGGGGTTTGAAGCTAAGACATTCCCCTGAAATGGAGGCACCAGCCCCCAGATATACCTCTCAATCTTCTTTCCCTCAGTAGGGACCATTCCCGGACATAGTGCCACCAGATCGCTGAACCTGGAAGTGTAGGCAACTATATCGGAGCCCTTCATGGTTAGGCTCCAGAGTTCATGTTCAAGTTTCTGAACCTCGCCCCTCGGCCAGTACTCTTCAATCATGAGCTCCTTTAGAGCTTCCCAGCCCATAGCATTAGCCACTATCAGAGTTGGTGACTTGACATGGCTATTCCACCACGTCAGGGCTCTGTCCACAAAGGTGCATGCAGAAAATTTAACTTTGCTCCCTTCCGGATAGGAGCAGATCTCGAAGATCGACTCCGTTTTCTCGAACCATTGCGAGAGGGAAATGATTCCACCAGTCCCGTTAAAGGTCCTGGGCTTGCAGTTGGTGAAATCCTTATACGAGCACTCTCTAGAGCGCGTTGGAGCATCACCTTGAGTGGAATGAACAGTCGTTCCACTTCTACTAGTACCACTAGCACTAAATTGAGCTAAGGCTGCCGAAACAGCCGCAACCACTGTAACTTGGATAGCTGCTGGATTGTATTGTGGAGGAGGTGGTGGTTGGGTAGGAGTTATCGTAGGATTACGTCTCGGTGATCGGCGTGGAGGCATCTTTCAACTAAAAGTTTACAAAGATGAAGATGATAGTAAGAATCAATTGTGAGTATAATGAGAGTGGTCCATGGACTAAGTCTCCATAGCCCAACAAAACAGATGAGAGTATGATTGAAATAGAGATCTAACAATAGAAGGATGAAAGCACTTTGATAAAGATTTCCCAAAAGATTAGATGTCTGTCAATAATATTGGCATTATAGATGTAACGAGTTCGGGAAAAATGACCTAGAAGTAGGTCTTACATCAAACCATAACAAGAAATTTTTGACAACGAAGAGACCTAACAGACTGAAAGTCCAAGGTCTTTAAAATAAGCGGGAAATTAATACTAGAGTCTATACATAGACCTAAATATATCCAAAAGACAAAGTAGAGTAGACTCTACTTGCGACGAGAACCGCTCAGATGAGCCTTTGATTCTGCCTGATGACGTTCCATGTCCAGCATACACCTTTCGGACGTTGCCTGGCGTGATCGAAGTTCCCTGACTTCAGATTGGGTTGCAGTAAGTTCTCTCTGCAGGACCTCATTGTGGTCCAGAGTTCTTCTATGAGCAACTTGTAGATGGCGAATGCAGACTGTATTGACTCCCGCATCATCATCAACTTCCATGACTCCGTTGATGGCTGCCCTACCCTGCTCGTCATTTTTAGCAACCTTGCGAACCAGGATAGACAGGATCCTGTCTGCTGAGCCTCCCTCGCTCAGATATTAGAAGCTTCTGTCCCCGTTGTAGGGTAAGGGTTGACCCTGCTCTTGACTCCATCTGCCCAAGTTCTCAGCCCACAGAGGCGTCGGGCTTTGAAAAGTCGGACGAGGGTTAGGATTTGGGATTGGAGCCACTAAGGGTAGATCATTAACTTCCGGCTCGGAGTCAGAATCCTCCGGGAAGTCTTCATCCAATGGAATTGCATGATTCTCTTCTGGCTCTGCATCGAGCCATCCACCATTACCTTGGTTGGGAAAGTACGGGTTGCCGGGGAGATTGAATCCATCTATGTTATCTACGCGAGAATAGGGATAAAAGAGATAGTTAATAGACGTACTACTTAAGATAATTATAGGATGATCCTTACCAGTTACTTCAATACTTGCGTAGTGCATACCAGTCATATGTAACCAAAACAGGATAGACCTTCGAATAAGTGACCCTAACTCTAAGTCCACAACCAAACAAGGAACGGGAAGTAAAGCAAAGATCACAGATTCTAAGTCTATGACACCCTAGTCACATATAACCTTAGCGCATCCACTCAACAACTATTGACCTACTAATAAAGACCTTTTAGTTCTCAAATAAGTAATTATAGTAACACAAAATACTCCTATAGTATTTTAAGTTTATGTTATGTTCTAAAGTTTTCATTGTAGTAGTGTTGGTAAGTTTTTAGACTTGCTGCAACACCACAACCATTCATAGGCACATGCTAATCACTTCTTGGAAAGATATAGTTGATCAGGCTATATCACTCCCAGATCTGATTATATGTCCCCAAGCCTACTTGTGCTGTCTAACAACCGCAATACTTTTGTTCTGATCTAGTATGACACTGATTTTAGTATGAATGCATGTATGTATACTTTGGTTAAATATTTTATTATTTAAAAGTATAAACTCTTGGTCAGAGTATTTTAATCCCGATGTGTTTATAGTTGTATATCTTTTATGGATTGATATACTCAATTCATTATAAACAAAGCTCTGATACCAATCTGTCGCACCCCCAAACCAGAACGGCGGAAACGTTCGGGGGTAGAGGACGTAATGTACAGTATCATAACAATGCACAATAGTAAACAATCAACAACATCATCCATTGCATTAATAATATAATTCAATACAAGTGTGTTTTGTGTATAGTTTGAAAGACACCAAAATATGAATCAAAATAAAAGACGAGTCTCAAATGTGCTCCGTCTTCTCAAAACCTGGTCCAGTGTACCTGTCTACTGGTGACCTGAGAATACAAGTTATTTTGAAAGAGTAGATCAGCATTAAAGCTGGTGAGTTCATAAGTATTTTAGTGTCGATGTTTTTATAAGTTTGATGAAAGTGTTTGTAAGTGTTTGATGTAAATGTTTGTATCTCCTAGAAAATCCTATATTTTCTACTTAATGAAATGTAGTCTTCTACCAAGACCCGACTGTTCTGTATGTTTGTTCTTTTGTAAAAGTGAGTGTTTTTCCCAAGTATGACTATCATTACTAAAAATATAGTTTACATTACCGTTTATGTGAGAAGGTCACAATATGAATGTAATGGGAAAATAAATATGTGATGTAGTATTGTATATACTAACTACTATTGTACTAACTACCTTAAACCAATTGTTTAATTAAGGTAAAATGTGATGATATTATAACCATGCTTGATTCACTAGTAAAACACAACGTTCGAACACGTCAAAATGGTATGACATTCGTCACCCGTAGACCTGCAGGTCCCACTGTAGCTAGCAACAAGGTGTAGGATAGTCAATCTCGTATAGATCTATACACAAATTCATGCTCTCCCTACAGGAGACTCTGGTTACAAAATGTGACACAACAGTATATTGTCATGCCATGAAGTAGCGGCTCACATTAATGTTATGGTGTTCTTGTATAAGTTTGATGAAAGTGTTTGTAAGTGTTTGATGTAAATGTTTGTATCTCTTAGAAAATCCTATATTTTCTACTTAATGAAATATAGTCTTCTACCAAGACCCGACTGTTCTGTATGTTTGTTCTTTTGTAAAAGTGAGTGTTTTTCCCAAGTATGACTATCATTACTAAAAATATAGTTTACATTACCGTTTATGTGAGAAGATCACAATATGAATGTAATGGGAAAATAAATATGTGTTGTAGTATTGTATATAGTAACTACTATTGTACTAACTACCTTAAACCAATTGTTTAATTAAGGTAAAATGTGATGAGATTATAACCATGCTTGATTAACTAGTAAAACACGACGTTCGAAGACGTCAAAATGGTATGACATTCGTCACCCGTAGACCTGCAGGTCCCACTATAGCTAGCAGCAAGGTGTAGGATGGTCAATCCCGTATAGATCTATACACAAATTCACGCTCTCCCTACAGGAGACTCTGGTTACAAAACGTGACACAACAGTATATTGCCATGCCATGAAGTAGCGACTCACATTAATGTTATAGTGTTCTTGTATTTGAATAGTATGTTCTCTCTGTCTAGTATATTGTATGTTCTCTCTATTCTAGTGTATAGTATGTTCCTACCTGTTTCTCATTATAGTATGTTCTTTTTGTTTCTCGTTATAGTATGTTCTTTCTGTTTCTCGTTATAGTATGTTTGAACTGACTCATGTATGAACTAAATCTTGTATGTTTCATTGTACTAGAAATAGTGAGTAGTAATCCTCTAAACTATACCTATTATAGTTTACTAGTAATGTTGTTTGTATGACTGATCATGTTTGTAAACCTTTGCTACCCAAAGGTATTGAACTGATGTAAGAACTTTTCTATCTATACACATATACATAATATATAACTAAGATCCAAACGACACTCGGACAAACAACTGATACCCTAAGTCCACAACCAAACAAGGAACATGAAATAAAGCGAGTTATCAGTCCTAAGCCCTTTCAACCTTATTTATATAACTATGTTTATATAGACATGATTTTGACAATATATAAGTTTAACAGAGTTTGATAAAGAGTTTAGCATATAAAAGAGTTTTAACCATTTGAATGGTTATAGATGACTTGATGTCAGTTTATAAAATGTTTTGAAATAGTTTGTTTGATAACACAGTTTTGAAGTATAAGAAATCCACTTGTTTGATAGTTATAAATCACATGTGATTGATAGTATAACTATAATGTTTTCTACTTGTATTCCCCCCCCCCCCCCCACATAAAAGCATTTAAAATCATTTAAAAGATAAGTTTAGGGGTATGAACTCACCTGTAGTGAGTGATTCGAATGTAAGATCGATATAGGATGCTAAGTGTCAAGTGAAGCCTCGTGCACAAACGGATCCTATTTAGCATATAATGACACATATATGTATATAATTAGTGTATATAACAACTAATCATGATAGGGAACAACCTTAGGGACTAGTAAACACTTGGAATGAAGTGTTACAATCACATATGAGTGTTCTAAAGGTGTTCACGACCATGGTGTTTACGGCCTAGATGTGTTCACGGCCATGTGTTTACGGCCAACACATGAATGTCTTGAGTTTACGACCAAGACTTGAAGAAGTTCACGACCATACATGGGTTTACGGCCATGCAAGGGTTTACGGTCGTAAACTCTTGATGTTATTGCTAAAATGGTTGATTCTAGGATGTAAATCAAGAGCTTCTAATGAATATCAAGTATATGGAAAGGATACTTACGATTTGGAAGCTAAAAGAGGTGATTACGGCCCAAAGAACTAGTGTGTGTTCTTGGTGTTCTTGAAGATCTAACCCCAAAAAGAGATGAATTCACAGATGAAATCATGGGATTTTACTAGATTAAGAAGGATATCAACTAATATAGAAAGAATCACTTACAAATTTGTCGAGAAATGGAAGTGTTCTTGATGATAATTGAGATAGAAATGAGTGTTCTTGACTTGGAAGTGTGAGTAGTGAAGAAAAATGAAGGAATATCATACTTATGGAACTAGTTTACGGCCAAACAAGAGCGTACGGCCGTAAGCTCTAGTTTACGGCCGTAAACTCCAAATGATGGAGTTTTCCGGCTTGAATGATGCATAATGAAATCTAGTAGATACTTCCTAACACTCAACCTTGAAGGTACTAGGCTTAGAACACTCAAACAGACCCTTAACAATGCTAAAAGATAGCAGAAACAAGTCTAACTTGTGATTGAATTGAATGGCTTTACAAGATAGAAATTTCGGGTTGTCACAGATACCTATGCCCTAGTTGCTAGGATTTGTTCTATTAGAAATCAATTAGCAATATCAGCTTTGAAAGGATTGTACATTCATCAAATGAATGTGAAGACAACCTTTCTGAATGGTTCTCTTACGGATGAGATTTACTTGGAGCAACCTGAAGGTTTCGTGATACCTGGACAAGAAAACAAAGTGTGTAGACTTGTTAAATCCTTGTACGAGTTGAAGCAAGCTCGCAAACAGTGGCATGAGATATTTGACACCACTGTGACTGCTTTTGGTTTTCAGCACAACAGTGTTGACAAGTGTATTTATTCCAAATATACATCCGATTACATAGTTTTTATATGTCTTTATGTTGATGATATGTTGATCATTGGCACTCACCTAGAAGGTATTCTTAAGATGAAGAAATACCTATCCTCGAACTTTAAGATGAAAGATCTTGGTGAAGTTGATACAATTATTGGTATCAAGGTGAAGAGGACAGACGGTCAAATTTCTCTGAGTCAATCTCATTACATAGAGAAAATTCTGACAAAGTTTCAACATTTGAATATTAAGGAATTCAACACTCCTTTTGATTCAAGTGTGAAACTAAACGTGAATTCTGGACGAGCAGTGGCTTAACTAGAATATGCAAGTGCAATTGGAAGTATATTGTATGCTACTCATTGCTATCGACTTGACATCACATTCGCTGTAAGAAAACTAAGTCAGTATATTGTCAATCCAGGGACGGAACACTGGAAGGCAGTAGGTAGAGTACTGGGATACCTGAAAAGGACAAGTAGTTTTGAGTTGACATATTCGTCACCTAACGAAATACTAGAAGGTTCTTATAATGCTAGCCGGATAGATCACACCGGTGATTCAAAATCCACAAGTGGTTGGATTTATACTCTAGTTGGTGGTGCTATTTCTTGGGTGAGCAAGAAACATACATACATAGCTCATTCAACGATGGAAGCAGATGTAATTGCCTTAGCAGAAGCATGCAAAGAGGCAGAGTGGATTCGAGATCTACTTATGGATATCCGTTTGTGGGATATTCTAATGCCTTCAATACCCATGTACTATGACAGTGAGGCCACACTGTCTAAAGTATATAATGCAATATATAATGGGAAGTCGAGACATGTAGGTCCGTGACATAATTTTGTGAGATAACTAATTAAAAGTGGTACCATAAAAGTTATCTATGTCAAGACAAGTAAGAACTTGGAAGATCCGTTTACCAAACCTCTGATGAAAGATTTGGTTACATTTACCACGAGAGTCATGGGTCTAAAACCACAATAGAATCGCTTAGTGATGGAAAGAATAACTTAGTGATGGAAACCCAACTTAGCGTTAGTGCTCCTAATTCTCAAGTTTAAAGGGTAACAACGAAGTCACTAACGCTAGAAGGTACTATCATTAATGATAGATCCATGTGAGGTAGGATAATACGTCGTTGTCGAGAACGAGGTTGAGTTACGACTCTTAAAAAAGTTTTGGAGACATCTAAGCAACGAAGATGTTGTAAAACTTTGCTTATATGATCTAGAGGTGGTGCCGCCTCAAGTGGAGATTAGTGGTTTATCTTCTAAAGGGTCATGAAAAGGATTTATAGCGCATGACCATATTTACGCTCAGGGAGAACGCAAAGACGACATGTGATGTGTGGGGGTAAACCGGAGAGGTCACAAGGTTCATGGTTTAAACCTATAAGGATACCATTGAATTGGTCTCTTCTTGTTTGTTCTCTTTAAACTAGGGTTTAATCTTCATGACAACCAAGTAATATCATGTGTCTGAGTGAAAGGAAACTTTCCAACTTGGTGGGGGATTGTTGGAAATTATAGAGGTAATCTTCCAAGTTGGCAAGTTTCATCTATCCCACATTGGTGGGGGAAGAAACCTTTAGTGGGTTTATATACCATTTCTCTTGATAGGCCTTCAAAGGCTTTAGTGGATTAAAGGAATGGGCCAAGCCCAAGCGCGCGCCTAGCCTAGCCTAGCACTAGCTGACGCCGCGAGTGCGCGAAATGGCACGATTTAGGAGCACTTGGCACTTCGCACGACGCATCGGTCGCCGAGGAGCTTTTATTTTGGCGAATTTCAGGTCAATTCGGTTTGACCGATCCGTTCAAACGGTTGACTTCGTAGATATGGCAACATAATATTTTGGAGGGGTTAGAAAACGGCTAGCTTGGAGAGCAAGTTGTCGCCCTAGGGTTTCCAAGGGTCGGCCCATGTGGGCCCCTTTTCTGCTTTCTAGGGTTTTAATGCCTATAAATACAGCTCCCTAGGAGTCGTATTTGATATTCACGAGAATTGAAAGCTCTCTCATTCTCTATGCAATTTCTTCCCGGTTTCTTAGTATTCACTTTGCGTTTATCGTTTTCCATTGTTGTTGGAAACTCGGTAAATCTGCATTAAATCTTGGGATTTTACTCTGTTGCTTACAGTCCGATAGAAGCGAAGTAAAAACCTTTAAGGACAGAAGTTCGATCCGTGCAATCATTCCACAATCAAGATCCAAGATCAACTGTCAACAGGTTGGTTTTATATTATTGTATTGTTTTTAATTTCGTCCAATAACAGGACACTCTCCTTCTACCTTTCTTATAATCATATCTAATTGAGAAAGATTAATCTGGTTTCTGAACGAAACTTGGTAATCATATTAATAATAATTGGATCTATTATTCGCAACTAATCGACATATAATTCTCAATATTATTTGTCGGTTTCCTTACGTGTCTATTGATTTTGATTTAACAACAACAAAGAACAAAATTATGCAACGCATAAAATTTTATTTAGGAAAACTAAAATATTTTAATGTTTAAACTATAAACATTATTTATAACTTAAGTAATATTAATTCATTATAATATATCATGGGCCACTTGTTAGAGTGTTATTTCGCATTAACATGACCATCTTTTCCCAGTCTCCTCTTAACCCGACCCAGTTAACTCTCTCTCTCTCTCTCTCTCTCTCTCTCTCTCTCTCTCTCTCTCTCTCTCTCTCTCTCTCTCTCTCTCTCTCTCTCTCTCTCTCTCTCATGCCACATAATAAGTCAATAAGCCTAACAAATAGCCACATTCGATTATAGGTCTAACATATCAAAATCTTAGAAGTTGGAATCCATAATAAACACGATATTGAATTAATATAATATATTTACTGTGTAGATATGAACATATTTATCATATTAAATCATCACTCATACATCATAAATGCATAATGAATATTTTTATTAATATTAAACCACACTATACCAGAAAACATCTGAATTTTGTGAGTGAAAGGGTATTAGCTTTGGGAAGAAGCAGATAAGATTCTGGTTCTTGAATTCTTTCCTTGCAACTTCTTGGAAATGAGAGACGCGTCCTAAACGCGCACAAACAAATAAAGTAAACTTTACATTCTTTCCATTTTAGGGAAGGCATTATTTCATTGCATGACTTTTCCTTATATTTACTTTTATTTCCGTATCCTGATATACAATGTTCAAAACTTTAAATGATGAATGATGTGCTTTTTATAGAGTTGTTATAATTCTATAATTTACCTTCGAATAAAATGTTTATTACTGATAAGTGCTTATCATATTTTTATTTTATTTTTCATTTTTGAATAGTGCATAAAGATTGAAATGGTTTTTAAATTAAGTTTGATTATAACTATACAAATTGCATATTAAAATTGACATAAAAATATGATAGTTGATATGAAAATAAAAATTGATGAAGGTAGTAACAATAAACAAGTATATTAGTTAAAAGGAATCGGCCTATGTTTGTGTGATCGTGATCCAGGAACCGACAAAAGCCGAAATGATGTGTAGAACGAAAAATTGAACCTGATGTATATATATGGTACCAGTTCCAGATTTCGGTGCCAAAACCGAATTAGGACAAAATGCTAAATATACATGTAACATCCAAATTTTCAAACCAAAATTTTCATTTTTGATTAACTAAAAACATTGTTCATAAAAACCCATCTCAAGAAAATCACAAGTATCAAATACAAATCGCCATCATAATATCAGAGTGTCCCAATATATCCGGAATCAGAAACTACAAGCGAATGTGTACAATCAAGCCTTCGCCTTCCCACGATCGTCAGAAGTACCTGAAACACATTTAATCAACAATTATAAGCACAAAGCTTAGTGAATTCCCCAAAGTACCACATACAACACAACACAAATAAACAATTATGGGTTATCAACAACCCTAGAGACTACCTGAAGTCTCAGTGGGCAAACAACATGCCATGTGGATTATCAGCAATCCTGGAGACTACCCAAAGTCTCAGCACACATAATAATGCATATTACAGTAACAACAAATAGAACCAGTTGGTCAACACATATATTCTACCACACAGGTAAGCATATTGAGGAGACTCAGCTCGCACAGAATACTGATAGAACTCACACCGGAACTAGAGTCCGCCTATTAATCACACCAAATAACCCTAATTAACAATTAAGGTAAAATTTCAAACTCAACTAGTCCCAAGCCAAGTCTAATCCATAATTTGGACAAAATACCATTTTGCCCCTTCCAGGACCAAAACCCTCACAAATTGACCCAAAAGTCGCACTTGGTCAAAAAAAGGCAAAGGTCAACACAATTGACCTTACGTGTAGCGTACCAAGGCTCTACACTGGACATAGAGCACAAAGCCTGAAAACGAGTTCCCAGCTGGCTACGCTGGGCGTAGCCAGATTTACGGTCAACTTACACGACCTAAACTCAAATCTTAATTTTTAAGCTCTTAATCATTAAGACGCTTCACCCCAACCTCAAATCTGACCCTAAAAGGCATTCTAATCCATAAAGTCTCTAACATTATGCATTTTCATGGCTAAAGAGAGCTTAATCCCAAATCCCTAACTTCTAACATCACCAAAAACTTCATAACTCATGCATGGATGAAAGGAAAGGATTAAGCTTGCATTTTTATGACACCATGCACTCAAAAATGTCTGAAAGGACAGCTCAAATGGTCTCCCGTAGCCCACACTCACAAAGACCAAGGTTTTGGGACAAAATGAACATAAACTTAAAGCCTAACAAGATATAGCAAAGCAAGCCTCAATGTATGAAATTTATACCTTATGTAGATGAACAATGAGGTGCAGATTCTGGATCCAAGAGCTTGAATGCACCACTACTTCTCCAATGATCTTCCTTCACCACCAAGAACACCAAAAATCACTCAAAAGCTTCAAAAATTCACACTCAATGGTTAGGGTTTCGAAATCAAGGCTAAGAGGGATGAAGGTTGGTCATAAGAAGGTCCAAGGGGGAATAAGATGCTTAAATATGGGACACCACCCTAAAAATTTAGGGTTTTGTGAATAACACGAGTACGCCTAACGTACTCAATGTGTACGGCCAACGTACACAACAAAAGTCGCGATCCTAATGACTTACGCCCGACATACACTTCATGTACGCCCAACGTAAGGACCTATCCTGCAAGATAATTTCATTTTTAAGTTGAAAATGGAAATACATGGAAACGGGTGTTACAAGACATATATAAAATATGGATTTATAATGCATTCAAAGTACAAAACGGATTTGAAATGGTTCAATTTTTCTAAACAAAAAGAAAAAGAAAAATCAATTGTAAAAAATACAATACTTTCATTTGTAAACAACATATCAACTCTTAAACCTCCATATACATTTTCCTTTTTCCTTTTTTCGTCAGGTTCACGTATCATCTCTTCAAATTCTATATAAAACCCCAAAACAAACAAAGTTAGTATATAACTTTATAATTTGTTATAAATAAAACAAAATGTATTATTTTTATTACCTTTTGCTACACCATTATCATTTAAAATATGATCAACCGGTTTCCTTGACTCCCTTGCCCAATCTTGGGTGCAAATCAATATCTCAACTATTGGGGTTGATAAGCTAGTTATATACAAATCTAATACTCCCGCTAGTGCTAAACGCTGACTTGGATGCCACAATTGATATTTGTATTCCAAAATATCTAACATGCAAAATATATAAAATTCTAACTAAAAAAAACTAGACATTTACAAAATTTTACATTTGGTCATCCGAGAAACGATTGAGAAGTTGATTTATTTTTTCTATTACAAGGGTTGCTGCATCTTTTGCAATTCTATATCTAAGTCTGTTTTTTTTCCGTTTCTTGGAATTCTTATTTTAAACGGGATTTGAGTTTTTGATATATATAAGAAATGTAACACCCAATTTCCAGAACAGATCGGTTTAGGGCATCAAGGAGTCAAATGTATGGTTTTTGGATAACACCGGATGTCACAAACGTGTCCATAGAGAGGTCATGACGTGACAAGTGAATAAATGAAAATGTGGATTCAACTGAGCTCACGATGTGAGAGCTGCTGCAGCCCAAGCCCATGATCTTTTAGGGTTCCTTCGTATTAAAGCCCCCTAAGTCATTTTTAGGGTTCATTACCAGCCTCCTTCGTCCTCAAACGCAGAAAAACCCTAACCCTAGCCTCTCCTTGTGATTCTTGAGCTTTTGGTGGTGTTTTCGTGGCTTGAAGAAGAAGAGATCACCTTTGGAGCATAGATCCAACTTGGAAGCTTCATTTGCATCTTCTAGCAACATCTCCGGACCTTTGTGAGTAACCAAAATTCAAGCTTTATGATTCCTTGTTGCTAGATCTAAGGTTTTATGCATGATTATCCATGGTTAGTGATCTTATCTATCATTGTGGTTTAGTATAACAACTAGACATAATATTAGCTAAAGAGTTTGGGCAGAGTATCTACCGGGCATAATATCATCCTATTGTTATGAGCATAATTAACTATAAAAGCAAAAGGTTTACGAGATAATTATTTACTATAAAAGCCATATCTCACCCATACTGTGTCAGATTTTTACGAGATTTATATTTCTGGAATCGCGGTAACCTATAGAGTCTAAATATGTTAACCTGCTCTCAAAGTGACACAACTTTTTGTGTAATTATTTTTGAGCCTATGGTTTGACGTAAATAAGGGTGATAGTCGAAATATTAGGCGCTTACAATATTGTTTTATCGTGTTTTGACGTTGGCTATCAATGGCAACTGAGGAGGTATTCTCGGGGTTGTCATAGCCCTTCCCCTTCGAACTGAAAGTACCTAAAAAACATTTTAAACATAAACCGCAATCACAAAGCTTATTGAGTTTCCCTAAAATACCACATACCATACATACATTGCTATGGGCAACCCCCATGGTCTTGCATACAAGTGCATTGGCTACCCCCCTCGTCTTTTCCCTGGAATGTGATGGGCTACCCCCAGGGTCTTACAACCAAGTGTCATGGGCTATCCCCATGGTCTTTCCTTGAAATGCCATGGGCTACCCCAATGGTCTAACATCCAAGTGTCATGGGCTACCCCCATGGTCTTTCATGCAATTACCATGGGCTACCCCCATTGTCTTTCATACAAAAGCAACGGGCTACCCTCGGGGTCTTCTATGCAAGTATCACAAAGAAAACTAACATCGTACATAGTATAGTGAGAATACTCACATCAACCTGATGATAAATATTTACACACCCAAGCTGCTGCTACAAAGGCTCCTCACACTGAACATATCCAAAATTGACCTTAATTAACAATCAAGGTAATAATCCATAATCAATGGTCCAAATCATATTGTATCTTACTAAGGGTAAAAGACTATTTTACCCTTCCCATACTTGACCCAACTAATCATGGCCCAAAACCCATAATGATCCAAGGCCCCAAAATCGCCCAAATGAGCTTTTGGGAGTATGCCATGTGTACTCCATAATTACGCCCAACGTACTGGGTAATCATAGAAAAGGCGTACGGGGCCAACCTGTTACGCCATGCGTACACAAAGGTTATGCCCAATGTACACAAAGGTTATGTCTAAAATCACTATTAAGCTCTTAATATTTAAAGTCTAAATGTCCAATTCACAGATCACACTCTTGGGAAGTCTTAACTGATAAAGTTGACAACTTTAAGCTTTTGCATTGCTTAATAGAGCCCAAAACCAAACCATAGGTTCATAACTTCACAAAATGACCAACAATTCATGCATGGGTGAAGTATAACCTTCAAGACCCGATTTTTATGCAATAAGGACCTCATAAACATCAAGAAATGCTAACCTAAGCTTCTGGAGTAGCTTTTACTCACAAGAGTCGACCTTTGGGACCAAAACATGCCAAAACCCTAAGCTATTCTATATCTATGCAAGATAACCATAAAGGTTGAGACTTTATACCTTTTGGAAGATGACGAAGAAGAGTAGAGTTTGGATCTACAAGATATGGACTCCAAGCACACTTTCCAAGTTCTCATTCTTCACTCTAACACACCAAAAATCACACAAAAGCTTGAGATTCTCACAAATGGAACTAGGATTTCGTGGGGGCTGAAAGAGGGGGCGATGGTTGAAGGTAAGAAGGGTCTCCAAGGGATTAAGGTCCTTAAATAGGTTCCAAGACCCTAAAATTAGGGTTTGCATTCATCACGAGTACGCATTGCGTACTTAAGGAAACCCCGCGTCAAAGTTTAATGAGTTACCCCCCGCGTAACTCTTATTTACGCCCCGCGAAATGACCCATTTTGCAAAAAAAATTAATATATATAAACATTAAAAGAAATTACCTGGAACCAGGCGTTACACTTTGGATGTAGTCAAGACGACTTTGTTCAATGCATGTATAAGCATCCACCAAATATTGTCGCAACAAACGATAAACATTAAGTATTAACGAACAAATGTCATGACGCGCATGGATATGATAACTGTAATACATATTTATTGTTAGATTTATTGTTTTCGAACCCGTTTCATTCGACAACTCCACGAGTGGGAACTAACCATCTTCTCCAAACGGAAACAATAATGGATATTGTAAGGCCATATAAATGGGGTGAAGTTTACTAACCCACTGTGGAGGCTAAGATATTGAATGCACACTAATATCATATTTACTGGTGACAGAGTCATCACCACAAACAATGCAACCTAGTGTCCCTAGCAGCGGAGCATCATATCTACGATCAGGTACATTGTTGAAAAGACACACATCATACGACTCCAACTGACCTGCAACAACAATTTCTTTCGTTGTCTTGAAAGTACGCACATATGCATTATGAATTGTCAACTCCTCCATCAGGGTTGCAA
The DNA here is from genome assembly GCF_052849685.1 of Lactuca virosa. NCBI lineage: Eukaryota > Viridiplantae > Streptophyta > Magnoliopsida > Asterales > Asteraceae > Lactuca > Lactuca virosa. The sequence continues at coordinate 275,527,213 of NC_136431.1, read as the reverse complement.
CGATATGTTAGTCTAAAGGTGCCTTTAACGGATCCTGAAAAGCATTTAACCTGTTTGAGAGTTCATGATCAGTATCAACAATGTACAGCTGCAAAAATCGTGGACCGTTATCATCTGGGGACATACTAAACCTATCCAATGCGATATTTGACCGAAAACCTTAAAAACATTCAGACCGGGTCCCTTGTTAATATCCTCATCGACAACAACACCAAGAGACGTCATTGCAAACATGCTGTTGTAAGCTCTTATGTTTTGAAGGAAATTAGCATTAGCTTACAAATCACGAAACACAGGTGGATGGCAACGAGGATAGGGCAATACAACAATCCATGATCTACAACAATGCATATAACATGGATGATCAGAACGGGACAATAATATCACCCTCTATGCATACCAGAAGAGCGCACAACAAAACTCACAAGTGACTGAGCAATCAACACAGTCATCGTAAGAAGGGAGTGAAGGAACCAAAAGAGGAGAATAAAAGGCGGAGAGATGGCGGGACTTACGCGACCTTCATCCAACAACCCCAGTATAAGACCACCCAACCTGGAACACAACACATTTACAACCCCTCAACATTATCGTTATACATACAATTAAGTGACAAAATCCAACACAAATACCGAGTACATGGTAAAAAAATCCCAAAAATGTGACAGAGATGAAGCAAAAAAAACCTAGCAGACAAATTGAGCAAAACAACGATACAAAAAGCCAATACAACCTTAATCCCAAAATCGAAATACAAAATACAAAACTAAAACGAAGCACAAATAAAATTATTCACCAAAAAAGGGAATGAGAGACGAACTAGTTGCAAATAAAAAAAATAAAAGAACGTAGGCAAGGGTTACGCGGAAGAGCAAGAAGAATCCAATCAAGTGAAAAATGTGGATTGACAGTGATCGAAGCAACCCCATTGGAGGAAGATTGCGGCAAACATTAGAAACGTAACATGAAGAGGACCTCCAAAGTTACATCCAATCAACAATCATGGGTGCGGAAGCAAGCTACTAAAATACAGGGACCAAAAGAGACAATTACGTAAATTATGGTGGCAAATCTGTGAAACAATATTACAATATTTAAGCTACTAAAATACAAGGACAAAAAGCGACAATTACCTAAATTATGGTGGCAAATCTGTGAAACAATCATAGTATATAATGACAAATCTGTAAACAGTCATAGCAAAACTGACCATAAGATCACGTAATTTAATAGTATATATAATTAAAGATTTACAAATACATATTGCCTTAACCCCCAAGAAAAGGGTAGGTGCATGACTTTTCGTTTTCTGCTCCTATTTTGTCTTAACATATTTAATATATTTATTTTTTTATTATGTTTTTTTATCAATTAATAATAAAAGATTTATACGGTTTCACTCTCAATCGTCGATAATCATATTTGGAAAATAGAAACTTAAACTTTACTTTTAATAGGGTAAAGGGTAAATTATAAAGTAAACTACCATTTTTTTATTAAATATTTTAAATATGAAAAAATAAACAAATATTTTATCAAATTAAAATATAATATTTTTGACTGATAAATGTAAATAAATATTTGGTCAAATAATAGCCATTAATATGGGGAAATAAGTAGGTCTTTCTAGAAAGCAGATTTTGCTGAAAATTATTTTATTTTTTGAAAAAATGATAGCCTTCAATAGTTTGACAATATTCCATGATTTGTATTTATTAAATAAATAATACTATTTTTATTTATTTATTTATTTTTGTATTTTTCTCACTTATAAATTGCATTGGATAGGACTTAGGAGGAGTCTACAAGTACACTTCCACCACCTCCCCGTGTTATCCGTTTCTCTATAGAAACAAGTACACTTCAATCAACCCCTATTTATTTATTTATATGTATTTATTATTTATATATAAATCATTTGAATCTTGACTTAATATCAATATTGCAACTTTTTTTTTTCTTTTATTTATTTAAAGTTTAAAGTTAAAGATGCGATTATTTTTTGTATGGATATACACAATAATAATTTTGGCTTAGCATAGTAAATTTTAATCATAGTTTAAGTTATTAACTGTTATTCTGAAAATGGTAAGTGAGTGTAGTGAGTTTAATACGTGGTATTTATTTAAGTATTGATTCAAGTTTCAAACCAATAATAGATAGATAAAAAGAAATAGAGAAAATGGGAAAGATATAACGACGTCGTAAAAGGGATACTTTGGTTGGTTTGTAATACTCCCCACCACAAATAAGTAAAGGCCTCCGTTCCAGCGAATCAATCCCTTGTCTCTCGTCTCTCTTATCATTTTCCCCCTTCTCCCTCTCTCTCTCTTCGCTCTTCATCAAACATTCATTTTCGTTTTAATTTTCTCTTCTTCCCACCCTTTTCAACTCCTTCTCTCTCTACAATTCTCCCTCTCTCTCTCTATCTCTATATGTCTTAGGGTTAGGGTTTTCTGAAATTTTATTTACAAAATTATGCAGCAAAGGAACATCATCAACTCTATCGGCAAGCTATGCAATTTTGCCCTAATCCAACTATCTGCTTCGTCCATGGCTTAAATTAGCTTCGTTTTTTTCTTTTCCCCTTCAGGTATAATCCTCTTCTTCTCTTAACCAAACACGCGCGCACTGTGATTGATTTAATTCCTTTTGCTTAAGTATTCCCTTTGTGTTTTGACATGTTTTGTTGATTCTTAGTCATGCTTGCTTTCTCTTTCCCTTTTGATGTTTATACATGATAAGTTAGGGCTTATTTTTTTTTTTTTTTTTTTTTTTTGCTTACTAATTTGCGAGTTTCGTGTATCCGAATGATTTTTAGGGCTATGTTCTGGTAATCTAAAACCAAGGGAATCTGTAATTTGTAGAGTGTGTTTTTGTGGTCCATTGAAAGTTGTGATTCTGGGGATGTAGGGTTTTTTACATTGTTTATTTGATTTTTAGAATTTCTGCTGTTATTGTCAACTTTAGCACGACTTAGCATGTGAAGTATGAGTAAACTGAGCATTGTAGGCTTTGTATAATGTTTGTTCGATTCCTTCTCTTTGTTAGCTTATTTGTATTTACCGAGTTTGAAGCTTGTATAAGATTTATAGAACTCTGTCTGGGCCCTTGAATGTTTTTGAATGTTGGAAATGGTTTCTGTTTGTGTTTTCTTCCACCACTGGTATTTATTTCTATGATTTGATGAAAAGAAGTTTAGGTTAGATTCCTTCTTTCTGCATTTGTGTCTTGCTATAGAACTTCATTCAAGACTTGTATATCAGAATAAAATTCTTCTGGAAAGCCTTGGCTAATTTATGGATGGCTAAGAATTATGCATGTAAAAAAGAGAATGTGTTTGAGCTGTACTACGTATGTTTTTACAGTGGTAGCAGTCTTGGAATGGATGTGTATAATGTTCCTGAACATGGAAATGCAGATGCTTACCTGGTAATAAAACAACCGAGAGAATGTCAAAACATAATATAACTTAAAAAAAACCAATAATATTGAACATACATATATGTATAGTTACAAGTTACAACTTGGATTTGATTATAATGTTTCTTTCCTCCCAGATTCAAGGCACTACCGACCCAAATTCACAATTAACAAACCGTGTTCTTGAACCACTTGAAGCTGCTATGTATAACGAAGGCACTCCAGAGTTTGTGGTTGATCAGGGCATGTATTATCCTTCTGCTACCAATTACGGCTATATTTGTACAGGTAACTTTCTAATTTTTTTTTTTTTTTTTTACTTTCTGCATAAAGTTAATAAGTACGTTGCAGTGCCTGACTATGTTTTAACAGGATTGGAATCGCCAGGTGATTGGGATGACCACCATAGAGTTTTTGGTGTGGATGGTCAAAATATTCAGTTCATAGTAAGCATACAAACTCTTTGGTTTTGTTTTTGTTAATCTTTCATTACTCATAATGTATGTGTATTGTTCAGGGCACTCAAACAGAAAGTATGCCTTATGTGTATTATACTACACCTAGCTATGGATATGCAGAGTCTCCATATAACCCTTACAATCCTTACATCCCTGGTGCGATGATAGGATCTGATGGCTCCTATGTAGGGGCACAACAGTACTACATACCTTATGAAAATGGTGCCTCTTCACCAGCTTATTATCCCATGCTTGTTCAAACCAGTCCAGACACTTTGACAACAACAGATCAATACATGGATATGCCCACATCTAATTGGATCGATCCATCATCAGCAAATCCAACAAGGGCTGCTTCAAACCATGCAAATTCTTTTGGAAAAGTTTCAGAAGGGTATAAAAGTAATGATAACAAATTACCTGCAAACAATGGTAATGGTAATGGTAATGGTGGTGTGACTTCCAGCAGTGGGAAAACTACATCTAATCATAACAACGGGCTAAAAGTTAGTGTTCCTTCTGGTAACAACAACTTGCCTAATTTAAGTGGTAATGGGCGGGTGGTGGTGGATAAGGTTCGGTCAAAGTCAAGTTTTGGTAAGATGACAAGTGATGTGAATGGAAATGGAAATGGTAATAATCCGAATGGTTTGGGTGAACAGAACCGTGGTCCTAGATCAAACAGTCGGTTGAGTGTTAAAGCCTACTCAACTAGAGCTGGGAATAGTGATGCACAAGGAAACATTGTAATCTCCATGGACAACTACAACAAGGATGATTTCCCTGTGGAGTATGTGAATGCAAAGTTCTTTGTTATAAAATCATACAGTGAGGATGATGTTCATAAGAGTATCAAGTATAATGTATGGTCGTCTACACCTAATGGAAACAAGAAACTCAACACTGCTTATGAAGAAGCCCAGAAAATATCACAAGGGGACTGTCCTGTCTTCCTGTTTTTCTCTGTAAGTTTAAGTTGGGAGTACAAGTTTTAGAAACTGATTTACCATTTTTATAGCTGAAATAAATTATTAAGTATTATGGATAACAGGTGAATGCAAGTGGGCAGTTTTGTGGGGTTGCTGAGATGAGTGGGCATGTGGATTTCCATAAAGATATGGATTTTTGGCAACAAGACAAATGGAGTGGGAGTTTTCCAGTGAAGTGGCATATAATTAAAGATGTACCAAATCCCCACTTCCGTCACATCATATTAGAAAACAATGAGCATAAACCAGTAACAAACAGCCGCGATACACAAGAGGTTAGTTTGTTTTATTTATCATAACAACATCAACAATCTGTTTGGTGGAATGGAATATGATAACAGAATGAGTCATTAATTACATTCCATGATCATGTTTTGGTTTAATCAAACATTCCACCAAATCTATATGTTGAATGAAGTTATTTTGTATGTTTGGGGCATTGACTTTATTTTTAATTATGATTTGATTTGGTTTTGGTGCAGATAAAGTATAAAAAAGGAATAGAAATGCTGAAAATATTCAAGAACTATACATGGAAGACATCTTTACTTGATGATTTCATGTACTATGAGAACCGACAAAAGATATTACAGGAAGAGAAAGCCAGATTACTAATCAAAAGCTACGGCACTCCAGTATTTGTCCCTGTTCTTCACCCTCCCCGCAAACTTAATAATAATAATAATAATTCAAATAACTTGTATGATTTGGCCTCCACAACCACAACCACAACTACAACTGGAGATGAAAATTCTCCCTCTCATGATATAATAAAAAATACTTCAACTTCAACTCATCAAGATAGACAACAAGTGGTTGTTGAAGATAAAGATGTTTTACATTTTCAATCCCTCTCTATAAACCAAGAAGAAGAAGATGTTGGTGGTGGTGGTGTTTTGACGGTGGGGTCAATGCCAGTCAAAGTCAACGGGTATGGTCAGACTTCTGGTTTTTTGACAGTGGGAACGATCCCGCTTGATCCTAAAGCTTTGATGAAGGTAAAAGAAGGCCAAGCTGGTGATTCTAAAAACAAAGGCTAAAAATTGTCATGTCATATTTGTATAATTTTCAATGCTATAGCTATTGGGATTGGTTTGGTATGGTATGGGAGGGGGGTAGGTAATAGGGAAAAGTTGATTGTTATTTTGGGGTTAAGTTGTGTTTTGGTTTTTGGGAATGGTGTGGGTTGGGTGATACTAATCTGAAAAATACAAAGTGTAAACCTTTTGCATTTTTTCTTCTCTTGCATTGTTATCGGATTTAAAGGTATACAGACTTTTTTTATGTTTATTTTTTAAATATAATTTTTATCTTTATAATGGAACATAAGTAAGTAATACTGTTTATTATTATCCTTGGTACAAAGAATGACTACTTTTTACATGTCACCAAATACACGGTCCTACTTACATAAGAAAAGAAATGCCTCTGATATAAATAACATTATGTAATATGTAATTTTTTTAAGCAGTAAATAGTAATCAACTTGTCAAATGTCCTCCTATATTGGTGGCTCAACTTTCATTTTACCATTTAAGTCTTGAAGCCGCCTTTTTGTTCCGCTGTTATAACTTAGGGTTAATGTCAATTCTGATCCACCAACTATTCGTTTTGATATTGTTTGGCCACTAATCATTTTTTTGTGCATTTTCCTGCACAAAGCATCGATATCTTCATTCATCCACAAATCTGGTACCATACATGCACACATGTCGACTTCTCTGTCTATGTGTTTCCTTTGTTTTTAGATTAGGGTCTGTTCATAGAGGCGGCTATTGTTGGTGGTGGAGTAATGGACCCAAAAAGAGAGAAACAGAAGAATGTGCACAAGTTGTTGTGTCTGTACAATCAATATGCATTTTGAAAACAAAATAGAACGAGATTCAATGAGAGAGGGAGTTCGATCTAGAGATAAAAAAAGAAAGAAACAACGTTGGATTCATATATGAGAGCTCAATCAATAGACACAAGAAGGAAACATTGCAAAGTTGAGTTTCGTTTTTTTGTTATTTAACATGGGGTTCACCCCCGGGTTTATGTGCCTGTTTTTTAGAAACTAAAAACGATCTATTTTATTATTTTTATTATTATTTTTGTAGACTTGGATTCATTATGTTGATCTATATCCACCATTTAGCTTTTGATATTGGTTTATTCACATATTCTCATATGGCCGATTCATTTTTGCAATTTAAAATGGTGGTGGGAGGTAGATGGTGTTGTTGTTCATCAAGAACAAAAACTTAAGAGTTTTTTTTTTCTGAACTTATCTTCTCATTTTCATGTAAATTATTATTTATAATAATAATTTGAAATTTCAATAAATAATAATAAATTAGAATTTTAAGAGAATAATCCATGTAGAAATCACGTGGACCCACTATGTTGATGTTAGCATCATATCAATATGGCATGCCACATAGTGCTGATAACTAGATAACTTCTTCACATCCCAGAAAAAAGAAGGCTTATTTGACATATTAAATGACCTACAATGCACAAACAAGATCAAAACGAACAATTGGTAAGTCAACAATGCCATTAACTCTATAACTTATGAAGTTACACAAGTTGTATAATACAAGTCTTGTTGTATGAATTGTGAGGTAAATATCTTAGTAATCTATTATATTTATAGCTTAGTAACAATTACTATCTTAAACAAAATAGATTCATTTTGGATATTTTTTAAAAGTTAAGCGGATGTTAATAAAATTAAGCATTAGTTAATTTTAATTTAAGAGCCAACAAGTGAAGGAATATATCTTTGAGGTGCTCAGAAATAGCAATGTACTTTGGTAGAAGGTAATTTTACTCCATTTAGCTAAGGGGTGAGAGATCAAAACAAATTCATTTTCTGAACGCGCGTACATATAAAAGCTCCCTCTTGACGTTTACACGACATTAGGGACTTAACAATCTTGAATCATTCTAACCTAACTTGCTCTTGAAACATTTCCTTGAGTTGATAGTTTATGTCGTATGCACCCCAGTTATCAAATCCATTTTGGAGCTCAGAGGACATAGTTGCCAACATAAGGCAAGCAACCTTAGTCGACTCATCGTAGTGTTTATTGTAAGCAACAATTTCTTCGTCAGTAAATTCTTTAGTGATTTTAGGGAGTTCACCATCGAGAACATACTCTTTGTTCTTGTACCTCAAGGTGATCCTTAAGGTGCGGATCCAATGTAGGTAGTTTATGATGGGTTTTAGCCATAAGAACATCCTATGTGCTCATACAAACCCTAATGCTTGGATCTAGGTTTCTCTATTGTATATGCAATTCATCCAAGACTATAAACCCTAGATCTAGTATATGATAATCAATATAACATATGAATGAGGGTTTAGATCATACCTTGATTGTTATGTATCAATAACATGATGGGTTTTAGGTACAACAAATAAACTAGAAAACAATTCCTAAGTTCACATGCAACCTACTTTGGATCTATGTTTTAACTATTGAACATACAACTTTGAATTGCAAAACAAGAACCCTAGAGGAGAGAGGCTAATTTCGAAATTAACAAACTAGGGTTTAGGGTTTACATACCTTTCAATTGATATAGCAAACAATTGATATTCCCTTGATCTTGATCTTGATCTTCTTGGAAGCTTTAGCACCACAAGTGTAATGCCTCTAATGGAATCACACCCAAACTAGCAAGAAGGAAAGTATAAGAGAGAGGGGAGAGGGAGTATGCAAAATCTCGGCCTTAGGGTTTCTTCAAAAGAAAGAGTGACCAAAAACATGAACCAGGAGCCTCCTTATATAGCTGAGGGATCTAGGGTTTAAGGGAAACCCTAGTTATCCTTTGCTTAGGGCCTAAGCAAACCCAAGGGCCTTATCCAAGCCCCTATGGACGAAATTATTAGGGTTTCCCCTAAAGATTTCGTCCACCCTCTTCCAAGGGGGTTCTAGAGCCTTCCACTCAACTATTAGATAATTGCAAACTAGTCCCTGCACCTTATAATTAATTCTTTTAACCCCAAAATCAATTCTGATTAATTTCTGGCTAACAATTAATTAAACATAATGATTTCTAATTAATATATTAATCCAATAACATATTAATAAATCATTTATATATATATATATATATTAATTTATTAATCTTATAAATTAATATCTCTCCTTTCATAATTTCCTTGTCCAGTTGCTAGGTTGAGGGCAACCCAAAAGGACTGTGCTGCTATCAATTCAAGTACATACCAATTATAGTTATGGGCTTAGACACCTAATCCAACAGTCTCCCACTTGGATAAGTCTGTAACTATAATTGCTAGTATGCCTTCTAAATTTGACCAGCAAATTGTAGCTTCCAAAAGCTGCTGCCGAACTCTGACCCAGTCAGTTACGTGTCCTAAGATAAGTGATCATATAATCCTTCGTTCTGCTTGATATCCCCAGACAAAAGACATGGAATGTAATCAATCTGTTTGTCCAGAATCTATGTTTCCCGATTCTTGATTTGTGATGATGTAGGACTTCTAATCGAACACATCAATTTAGTCCTGGCTGGGCCCAGCACATAAGTCAACACCAAATCATCGAGGGGCCCACAGATATCGCTTTTCCTGTTAGGGCAAAAGGAACGAATAAACGTTGACTCATATGCTTGTATCTTTTACTCATCAAATTATGCATGACAATACGTTTTATAACACCAAGTTACTGATGCGTTTTAGTATCACCAATGCACAACCGACTTGTAAATTACAACTCATATATCTTCGTTTCAAGATTATAAGATATTATCGTCTCAGTATTACTCGTGATGAATTCCATGAAGTAATACTCTAAGCGAGGGTTTATCCAATACTCAAATCTCAATTTCTGAGTACTCACGAACGTTGCAGCAATTCTATTGCCATGTCTATCTTTAGACAATCTGCAATCCAATTCATGACAGTCTTAATTCACTACTTACTTCCAAGAGTACGAGCGACTGTGGAGTTTGAATAATCTCATTATTCAGGAAGTAAAACATGCAAAATATGAAACACAATAATAAACAATTGACAAAAGGTAGTAGCCAAACTTATAAATAATACTTTATTATTTAATCACCAAAAGTCAATTACATTTACTTTGTTACAAGTTTCAAAAACTAATCTAACTACTAAAACTAATATCATCTTTCAGTCCTATGCTCCGAGCATGCTGAATATGCTTAGCCCTACTCAGACCCTTTGTGAGGGGATCTGCTGGGTTATCTTCAGATGACACCCTCTTTACTATAAGATGGCCTTCTTCAACTCTATGTCTAATGAAATGGTACTTTCTGTCGATATGTCTGGTCTTACCATGATCTCTCGGTTCCTTTGTCAAGGCAACCGCTCCTTCATTATCGCAGAACAGTTCCATAGGCTCCTGGATGGTTGGAACAACTCCGAGATCCCCGATGAAGTTCCTCAACCAAGCTGCTTCTTTCGACGCTTCACTTGCTGCAATGTACTCTGATTCACAAGTAGAATCAGCCACCGTATTTTGCTTGGAACTCTTCCAAGTAACTGCTCCTCCATTCAGTAAAAATACCCAACCCGACTGAGAACAGAAGTTATCTCTATCCGTCTGAAAGCTGGCATCACTGTAACCATCTACTCTCAAAGTATCACTGCCACCAAGCACAAGAACCCAGTCCTTTGTCCTTCGCAAATACTTGAGTATATTCTTAACTGCTATCCAATGAGCTCTACCTGCGTTTCCCTGATAGCGACTGACCATGCTCAAAGCAAATGCCACATCAGGGCGAGTACATGTCATAGCGTACATGATCGATCCGACAGCGGAAGCATAAGGTACACGACTCATGTCATCTATTTCAACATCTGTACTCGGGCATTGAGTCTTACTTAATTTGGTATTGCTCTGGATAGGTAGCTCTCCCTTCTTGGAATTTTCCATACTAAACCTCTTTAGTACCTTATCCAAGTATGTGCTCTGACTAAGTCCAATTAGTCTCTTCTTTCTATCTCTCAATATTCTAATCCCAAGAATATAGGCAGCTTCTCCAAGGTCTTTCATGGCAAAACACTTTCCAAGCCAAGACTTAACTTCTTTCAAGGTTGGAACGTCGTTACCAATGAGTAATATGTCATCGACATACAACACCAGAAAAGTTACTATACTCCCACTAGCCTTGATATACACACAGAACTCATCTTCACTTCTAGAGAAACCAAACTCTTTGACTTTCTCATGGAAGCAAAGATTCCAACTGCGAGATGCTTGTTTCAATCCATAAATGGATTTCTCAAGCTTGCACACTCTATTGGGGAACTTTGCATCAACAAAACCCTCTGGCTGACTCATGTAAACATCTTCAGCCAACTTCCCATTAAGGAAAGCAGTTTTGACATCCATCTGCCAGATTTCATAATCATGAAAGGCAGCTATGGCGAGCAATATCCTAATAGATTTAATCTTAGCTACTGGTGAGAAGGTCTCATCATAGTCAACCCCTGGGGTTTGAGTGAAACCTTTTGCAACCAGTCGAGCCTTGAATGTGTGCACATTTCCATCCATGTCTGTCTTCTTCTTGAAGATCCATTTGCACCCAACTGTCTTACGACCTGGTGCACTATCAACCAAATTCCAAACTTGGTTGTCATACATGGACTTAATCTCGCTGTCCATTGCCTCTTTCCACTTGGAAGCCTCTGGGCCTGCCATTGCTTCCTTATAAGTGACTGGTTCATCTAAGTTTACCAGTGTTCTGTCACTTATGAATGTGTCACCATCTGAAGTAATATGAAAACCATACAACTCAGGTGGCACACTCACCCTAGTGGATCTTCTAAGAGGTAATGAGTTATTGATTGGTTCAACAGGAACTGTTTCCTCTGGTTGAGTGCTAGTATCATCTAAGGTTCCTTCATTGGCTGACTCTTGAATTTCTTCAAGGTCAATAGTGCTCCCACTGTCCTCTTTGAATATGAGCTCTCTTTCAAGAAAGACTCCTCTTCGTGCTACAAAGACCATGTTCTCACTAGGCCTGTAGAACAAATATCCAAAAGACTGCTTTGGGTAACCAATGAAAACACATTTCTCACTTCTAGCTGCTAGCTTGTCGTGAGTCTCTCGTCTTACGAAAGCTTCACAACCCCAGACTTTAATATGTGCTAACGAGGAAACTTTCCCTGTCCATATTTCGTGAGGTGTTTTGGCAACCTTCTTTGTAGGGACAAGATTGAGGATGTGGGCGGCTGTCTCTAAGGCATACCCCCAGAAGTGAATGGGAAGCGAAGCCCGACTCATCATAGAACAAACCATGTCTAACAAGGTTCGATTACGCCTCTCAGCTACAACATTTAACTGTGGTGTCCTAGGAGGAGTCAATTGTGAGACTATCCCACATTCTTTCAGATAGTCGTTAAACTCGATAGTAAGATACTCCCCGCCTCTATCGGATCTAAGTATCTTTATCTTTCTGCCTAATTGATTTTCGACTTCATGCTTAAACTCTTTGAACTTTTCAAAAGTTTCTGACTTATGCTTGATCAAGTAGATATATCCATATCTGCTATAATCGTCAGTGAAAGTCACATAGAATCGATTAGCATCTCTTGTAGTTGATCTGAAGGGCCCACACACATCCGTATGTATGAGATCCAACAGACCTTCACCTCTTTCACAAGACCCTGTGAATGGTGATTTTGTCATCTTTCCCAAAAGACAAGATTCACACATATCATCTGACTTTAGGTCAAATGATTCCAACACTCCATCCTTTTGGAGTTGGGCTATGCATTTCTTGTTAATGTGTCCAAGACGACAATGCCACAAGCATGCCTTGTCTACACTATTAGACAAGTCAATATTAAGTACACTATTTCCTAGGCTATCAACACAAGTCACTGTTTCATACACACCATTACAAGGCAAAGCTTCAAACATAAAAACACCATTCTTATAAACAGAAATTGAACCATTCAAATCATTAAAAGAATATGTAAAACCTTGTCTGAACAATGCATGAAATGAAATAATGTTTCTCGTCATCTCAGACGAATAGCAACAATTTATTAAATCTAATCTAACATCATTACTAAGCAGAAGCTGATAAACTCCGATCTTGGTTACTGGTGAAGACTTTCTGTTTCCCATGATCAGGTTTATCCTTCCTCGCTCTATCTCCTCACTTTCCTTTAGACCCTGCAAATCAGAACAGATATGAAAACCACATCCTGTATCAAGGACCCATGAACGATAAGATAATGAGTTATTAGCAGAAACAGTGTAAATACCTGCCGAAGATGGCTTCACTTTGCCATCCTTGATATCTTGCAGATATTGTGGGCAAGATCTCTTCCAATGCCCCTTTTGGTTGCAGTAAAAGCAAACTGCCTCTTTTGGATCAGAAACATGGGGAGTGGAACCATTGGGCTTAGCCTTTGGGCCATTACTAGATGTCCCAGCTTGAGCCTTGCTCTTCCAGTTTTGCTTGGGAGGACCTTTCCTCTTTTTCCCCTTTCCCTGTCCAATAGCCAAAACAGGGGCACTCGTAGGTGTGGAGGGTATACTTTTACCCTTCATCCCTGCCTCAGCTGTCTGCAACAAGTTGTGCAATTGGGCCAAGGTCTGCTCAGTATTGTTCAAATGGTAAGTTAGAATAAACTGACCATAACATTCAGGAAGTGAGTTCAAGACCATGTCAATGGCCAATTCCTCATCAAAGTGAATATTGAGCTTGACCAAACGCTCTATGTAGCGTTGCATTCTTTGCACATGTGACACAACCGACTCCCCATCTTTCATCTTGCAAGCCATGAGTGACTTGACTACTTCGAACTTTTCTTGACGAGCTCGCTTATAGTACTTTTCCATAAGGTCCTTGTTCATCTCGAAAGGCCAGTAGTCCTCATAGTACCTCTGCAGTTCTGGGGACATAGTTGCCACCATGATGCATGCCACTTTGGTAGCATCATCGTAATGTTTCTTGTAGGCAGCAAGATCTTCAGGAGTAGCTTCATTCTCATCAAGCTCTTTGAGCTCCTTTTCAAGAACATATTCTTTGTTCTCGAAACGAAGAGCCATCTTGATGTTGCGCATCCAATCGTTATAGTTTGAGCCATCCATAACGACTTTGGAGCAGATATTGAGCAAAGAGAAGTTTTGGTTGGAGGAGGACGAAGCAGAAGTGTTTCCAGGAGTAGACATCTGAAAAAAAAGTTTTAGTTAGATTTCAAGATACCTTAATAAAATAACCCAAAGATATAATATCAAGGTTAGGATCCAACTATGAAGATTCACAACTCAGAAATGGGATGCCGAGATCCAAGTGCAAATTTCATAAAGGTAGGTGAATGACGATTCACCAATTCCACCATTAGACGAAACAAACGAAGTGAAATTCCTAATTCTTTTGAGATACATTGAAACTATTCAATGGCATGTTTTAATCTCAGATTATGCTCTTCTATTTGTGACTGGGATGCCGAGGATCACAAACAAGATGTGAATAACCATGCAAATGTGCTTGGTAACCTCATTGTCTTTATCATTAACTATTGATGTGCTGGTAAACCACACACGCTCCATCAAAATGACAATTATGAGATACCCATTACTACTCTTTATTAGTGCCTTTTAGTGTGCTGGTTAACCACACACGCTCCACTAACGACCAATAAAGCATAATGTGCAATTTCATGGATTAGCATACTTTTCACATTTTTCCTAAAGTAACTAGAGTTGGGATTTTGAAAATAATGTTCTAGTACTTTTAATATCATTATACTTTTAATGAGAAGTAGTTGTCCTATCAAATTCGTTCTGCTAACGACCCTCCACTAATCAAGGAAGCGGTGGGTGAGAGTGGACACCCATTCAACTACCATTTTATAGGCAGTTTTCTTATACCCCCCTTATAGATTAGCTTCGTGAATGAGGCATACTAGCGATTTGACTGACCATATTCTTATACATATAATATTAAACCTTTAATTATAATATATATAAGGTGTGTTTTAAAACCTTTTTAAAACTTCAAGGGTTTATAAATTTCGAAATTTAAGCTATTAAATTCAAATTTAAATAAACCAATTAACTAGATTTAATATTTATCTATTAATTAACTATTAATCAAATTATTAAATCTTGTAAGGATTATCTAATTAAATTAATCAATTAATTTAATCGTAATCCTTATCCCTCTAATTTCGAAAAATAGGGTAAGGATAATTATCCAATTAATCTAATTAAGTAACAATTATCCAAAAACAAGAAACCCTAGTTATCCTCTTAGCATATTTCGAAATTCATAAGGGAGGAGGCTAGGGTTTTCAAAACCCTAACCCTAATTTCGATTAGGGTTCTTTGGAGGCTAGGGTTTTCGAAAAAACCCTTTGATCCAAAACCCTAGAAATCGAAAAATTGGCCTTTAGGGTTTAATAGCTATAAACCCTAATTTGCAATTCAACAATTGTAGCAGTTCAATTTAAAACAACAATGGCTCTGATACCACTGATGGGTTTTAGGTACAACAAATAAACTAGAAAACAATTCCTAAGTTCACATGCAACCTACTTTGGATCTATGTTTTAACTATTGAACATACAACTTTGAATTGCAAAACAAGAACCCAAGAGGAGAGAGGCTAATTTCGAAATTAACAAACTAGGGTTTAGGGTTTACATACCTTTCAATTGATATAGCAAACAATTGATATTCCCTTGATCTTGATCTTGATCTTCTTGGAAGCTTTAGCACCACAAGTGTAATGCCTCTAATGGAATCACACCCAAACTAGCAAGAAGGAAAGTAGAAGAGAGAGGGGAGAGGGAGTATGCAAAATCTCGGCCTTAGGGTTTCTTCAAAAGAAAGAGTGACCAAAAACATGAACCAGGAGCCTCCTTATATAGCTGAGGGATCTAGGGTTTAAGGGAAACCCTAGTTATCCTTTGCTTAGGGCCTAAGCAAACCCAAGGGCCTTATCCAAGCCCCTATGGACGAAATTATTAGGGTTTCCCCTAAAGATTTCGTCCACCCTCTTCCAAGGGGGTTCTAGAGCCTTCCACTCAACTATTAGATAATTGCAAACTAGTCCCTGCACCTTATAATTAATTCTTTTAACCCCAAAATCAATTCTGATTAATTTCTGGCTAACAATTAATTAAACATAATGATTTCTAATTAATATATTAATCCAATAACATATTAATAAATCATTTATATATATATATATATATATTAATTTATTAATCTTATAAATTAATATCTCTCCTTTCATAATTTCCTTGTCCAGTTGCTAGGTTGAGGGCAACCCAAAAGGACTGTGCTGCTATCAATTCAAGTACATATCAATTATAGTTATGGGCTTAGACACCTAATCCAACATAACAATCTCAAATCCTTCTTGTACTGACTTTAGAAAGCTTAGAGTCACAAATGTCACTCCTCTAATGGTTCACAAACACCAAGAGCAAGAGGATGAAGAAGAGAAGAGAAGGAGGCTACCAAAAACGTGTGGAAACCCTAATCAACAAGTTCACCACGTTTTTGAGCCATAAGGGTCCTTTAAATAGAGAGGCTATTAGGGTTATCAAACAAGGAAACCCTAATTTGGATGCTTAAGCCCTAAGCAACCCATGGACTCCTTCCTTAAAGGCCTAGGACGATTTCTAATGGGTTTCCCCATAGAATTCGTCCACCCCTTTAATATGTAGTCCATTAGCTCAATATTCAACTATCATACAATTGACAGTTCTAGTCCCTTCAGTTTAATTAATCTATTTTAGCCACAAAACTAATTACCAATTAATTCTTGACTAATATTAATTAAACAATATGATTTCTCCTTTAATATATTATTCTCATAATATATTAATAAATCATATTTAATCCTTTCTCTCCATAATTCATCCTATCAAGTTGCTTTGGTGAAGGCAACCCAAAAGGACCATGCACCATCGGGTCAAGTATATACCAAAATAGTTATGGACTTAGACACTAATCCAACAGTCTCCCACTTGGATAAGTCTAATAACTATTTTGCGTATGACTTCAGATCCTGATCTGCAATCGTAGCTTTCCAAAGCCGCTGTCAACTCTGATCTTATCAGATACGCGTGTCCTTTAGATAAGGGATCATATATTCCTCCATTCTAGATATCGTATAGACTGAGACATGGATCTAAATCATTCTCTCTGTCTATGTGCTGTTTCTCGACTTCAGATTTATGACGACTGACAACAGACTACAATTGAACACATCAATTTAGTCCCGGCTTGGCCAAGCGCTTAGGTGCCATCACTAAATCATCGAGGGGCCCACAGATATCGCTTTCACCCTACTTTAGATAAAAGGAACGGATAAACTTTGATTCAATGCTCGCTTGCACTCACTCACCGAATCACACACAACAATATGTTTTATAACACCAAGTTACTGGTGCGTTTACATATTATCAATGTGTAACCGACTCGCAAGATACAACTCACACATCTCGGTTTCAAGAATATAAGATGTTATCGTCTCACCAATCACTCGTGATAAAATCCATGAAGTGATCCAAGTGAGCGTGGGTTTAATCCAATGCTCAAATCATATTCATAAGCACTCATGAACGTTGCAACAAACATTTGTTTATGTCTAATACACTTTAGACAATCTACAAACCAATTCATGACAGTCTTCATTCATACCTACTTCCAACATATGAACGACTGTGGACCATTCGAATAATTTGATTATTCTGAAATAATTTAATTATTCAGGAAGTCAAAACATGCAAAGTGAAACACAAGAATAATACTAATCTCATATGGCCCCAAACTCTGGGTATAAATAAAACATTTTATTTAATCACCATATTGATTACTCATTATTTGTTATTTCGGGTAATCAACTTCTTACTTGAATTATTACTACACTTGTCCCATGCTCTCAGCATGCACACAATGTTTACCTATGGTCCTTTCTTTGTGAAATAGATCAAATGAACACATTTCCAATCATATTCATTTCACAACTCCCAATCCTTATCAAATTCTTGTTACTTATGCTAGATTCTAACATTTTATGCAATGATTCTTTCGTAAAGTCACAACTCAAAATCATCAAGACTCGGCCAATCTCTATCAGAAACAATTCTATAGATGTGATGTCTCTCACTCAAAGTACATTCCTTTGAACATCCTTCTTGCATAAAAGTTTCTAATCTAGACATAGATTCTTAATATCTAACTCCCAATATGGAAACATTTCCATATTTGGCATATGACAATTCATTCTTAATAGAATCTTATCTATTCATAATAATGTCATCCAATACCATACTTCCAACTACTCACAAGCGACCAATCCTCAGCGAGCTTTGGATCGTCCTTTGATAGTCGTTTAATTATTTGAGTCAAAACCGATTCTAGTCCTTTTTCCCTCTAAATGCGCTAGACATTTTGAAAATTTTAGAATGGTCAAATATTATAGCACTTGCAATCGATCCTATACCCGAAGCGTATGGAACACGATGCATAATGTCTTACATAAAGATATGATGCTTTATCCATCTTCTGCCATAATATTTTATGTGTCTCGTTCTTACAATTCGAACTATGAAGAGGGATGCCGTAATCATAATCGAAATTTAAGAACACACTATGTATCCTTTGACTAAATTTATTAAAATTTCTCAATCTAAGCTTTAGATTTTGAAACGAAGTACAATATTCTCTCCCTTAATTATAGCAAAACAACTATTCAACCCTTACGACTTTGCAAAGTATGACTCTTGTTTTCTATAATTAATATTGCTATCTTGCAATACTTGCCTTAATAATCATACAAGCACAACATTTATGCTCCCACTATCATGATGATTATTATCATATAAGCATAACACTTATGCTCCCACTAGCTTTGACATGTTTTAGAAAACAACTGAACTTCCAGAAAACAATACTTATTGAATTTCTGAAGTTCATATTTCTAATACCTAATGCTTTGATAATCCTTTATCAAAGCTTCTTAAACTTATACACCTTTGCCTTAGATAGCTCATATGTGTGTCTAAACAATCCAGACTAATTGCCAAATCTCACAATCGAATTATGGAAAGGGATGCCGTAACCATAATAAAATTCGAGAATACAATTTCACAATCACTATCTTCTTAAAATCTCTCTTAGTGAAATCATTTCCTCACAGTCATTTTCATGAAGGAGGGAATCTTATGACACTTAGATTTTAATGGTGTATGTGTTCCTATCCATGCGAATTTGTCAAAACCAAAGTTTGCGACAAATCCAAACTCATATGGACTGAACTTTCTCAATCTTGATTTCTTGCCTTATGGTAACACGAGTGCCCACCATGTCTTCCAAGTAGTTAAGCAGCTCACCCTTTCATATCAACGTACTTTTCATTGATCAAGGTGCTTGCCTTTTATGCGTTCAAATGAGAACTCATAGAACTCACATGCATAATTAACTTAATTGGAATGGCACAGAAACAAAATAATGTCAACACGATAGGTTGTAAACCTCAAGTCGTGTGCTAGTGATGATCGATAAGGTTTATTCTCGATTAGTTCTTGAAACTTTTCAAGACCATAAAGACTCCCACTGACTCCTTGACATATAAGATTCTTTTGTCAATAAACATTTCTCGACAAACAAATATTCAAGAGTTAGTGTAGTTTTTATCAAGACAAAACACTTCACTAAATTGGCCCTAGTTGGTCTTTGTCTTATCCAAGACATCACAACTTTCCAATTGTGCAAGAATAAGAAAACCTTTTCAAATTTCGCATTTGATGAATGTTATAAACCTTCTTAAGACTTGTCACTCAATTCACAATCTTAACTCTAAGACTTGGTTTTGGAACGAAGTATGATTGACTTCTTGATTTAACCATTTCTTCATTTCTTGATTCCTCTTCTCAGACATACAATTGCACTAAGACTCACTTAGAGGATCAATTGAGATATGGTTCTTAATCATTAAGACCTATCATAAAACATAATAAAAAGGTACTCTCCCTTCTTCTTAGAATAGAGAAACTTTTATCTTTCTGCCTACTTGATTCTTCTTATTCGTTCTGCTATTTATTGAAACTCTTTCAATCAATTGAGAATTATACTTAATCTCATAAGTATAATCATATTTACTTAACCTTAGTAAATCATGACGAATATCTTTGTTACTCTTGTGGTGGACTTGATCAACACACAACCTTGTGTACTCGATCTCCTAGTCCTTCACTTGACACTTTGTCAATGAATTAGTCTAATTTCCAAATATGAAATTTCTCATTCATCATGCAACCAAGTTGTATGATTCCAAGTTTCTGTCCAATTGAAACTTGGGCGATGAGAAAATTTCCCTATTTGGTAAATTCTTGACCTTTCCACAAATAACAGAATCAAATCCATTATTGCTTACATCAATTTTTCATACACGCCATTGCAAGGATAAATAAATAATATAAAATCAAAATTTATATTATTGCGAAAAAATTTGTCCTTACAATGCAATTCAACTGAAAAACTATGTTGTTAAATATTCCTAAGCAATCTATTCTAACTCCAAGTAGTAGCTTAAGATTCTAATCTTCAAGTAATGCGATCGAAATCCATTTCCTCACGATTAGATTCCGCTCACTTCTTCCCTTAAGATTCCTCTTTTCTTCGATCCTACAAGACATCGAAATGTAATCTTATCACATTATGTATTAAGAATCTAGAATAGGAACTTAAAAGAGTTAGTTAATGGATTTTACCTAAAGTAGAGCCATACGTTTTGACTCTCCCATCTCTTAGATCTCTTAGGTAAATAGGGCAGCTTCGTCTCCAATGCCCCTTCTCTTGGCAATGAAAGCAAATTGACTCTTTTGTAACAACACACGGAACTACTTCTGACTTTGCCTTTCTCTTATGATCAAACTTTTCGATCATGGCATGCCTTTCGTTGCCATTGTCTATATCCATAGAGGTCTGGAAGGCAGATTCACCAATCAACTTTGCTTTTCCAGTGTGCCAAATCATTGTTGATTCAGCAGCAATAAGCATATAGGTGAGATTGATGAGGGTTACGTCGTGGTTCATCATATAGTACTCTCTTACGAACTCACTATATGAGTCAGGAAGTGACTGAAGAACCCAGTCAACAGCCAGCTCCTCACAAAAAACAGATCCCAACATTCTTAACCTATCAATGTGCGACTTCATCTCTAGGACGTGTGTACACACTGACTTTCCTTCTTCATGTTTACTTGCCAAAAGGGCTTGAGTGAGTTTGAACTTTTCAACCTTTTGAACTTGTGGGTTAGGGAGAACAATAGGAGGAGGTGGAGGAAGTAAAGCATGATCTCGTGTTCCTCGATCGAATCGTGGAATATCATCTTCATGTGAAAAGCTTGTTCCACGGGATTTGGGAAGACCATAGTTGTCATACTTTGACATCTACAAAACGGGAGAAAAATTCAAGTTAGTTGATTGATTGAGTCCTTAATAAATCACCCAAATGAGATATTAAGGCTAGGACCCAACACAATACTCTACAACTTGGGAGAGGGATGTCGTAACCCAAATTGCAGAACATTTGAAGGTAAGTGAATGACGATTCACTAATTTTCATCATGAAAAACGAAAAAAAAATTTAAGTTTTAAATCTATTGAAAATTCCTAGATCTTTTGAGATTCATTGAACATTTCAATGGTATGTTTAAATCTCGATATGCCCCTCGATTTGTGACTGGGATGCCGAGGATCACAAAACAGGGTGTGAATAACCATGCAAACTTACATGGTGCCCTCAAATGTTACAGTCACCTATTCGATGTGCCGGTTAACCACACATGCTCCACCGAACTATGACAAACAATGAGTCACCCTTTGCTACCTTTGCTTAGAACCATTTAGTGTGCCGGTTAACCACACACGCTCCACTAACGTCTTCGCAAGGGCACAAAGTGTAATTTCATGGAATTGCATCAATTCACTTTTGCCTAAAGTAACTAAGATTGGGAATTTTGTAAAAGCATTTAGTTACTTTTGTACTTCATTATACTTATAATGGAAGGTTTCTGTCCTATCCTACCCGTTCGGCTAACGACCCTCTACTAGTCAAGAGTGCGGTGGGTAAGAGTGGATACCCATTCAATCGCCATTTTATAGGCAATTTCCTTAAACACCCCTTATAGACCAGCTTCGTGAATGAGGCCTACTGACGGTAAGACTGACTGTTTACTCATACATATATAATACTAGACTTTTAATGTTATATATAGTATAGGGTGTATTTTATACTTTTAAAATACTTGGTGGTCAAATTTAATAATTACACTTTTAATTTAATTAAATTGTAAACCAAAACTTTTATGGATTTATTAAATCTCTCTTAATTATACACTTTAATTAATTAATAAAACCATAAGGGTGTGAATTGAACTTTTCAAAACAATACTAGGGTTTTAGAATTTAACATTTCTAAATTAAACTCTTAATCAACTTTTAAATTCTAAAACTTGAGGGCAAGTTTTGAAACATTTCAAAACATTAGGGTTTAGAATTTAAATATTTCAAATCAAACCTTTTAATCAAAATTTAAATTCCAAAACTTGAGGGCAAGTATTTGAAACATTTCAAAAACACAAGGATCAAATAGCAAATAATTTAAATTAAACAATTAATTTAATGATTATCTAAACTTGACCTAATTTCAATTTCTTGCAAGATAAGTTACCAAATTAATACAAATAATTAATCTTTAATCATATAAGGAAATTATTATCTAATCAATTGGTAATTATCTTTTGTTTAATCAAGGATATTCTCAAATATAAGATAAAATTTGAATATTAAAGATCCAAAACAATTAAGTCAAGTATCCTCAAGCAAAATAGCAAGAAATCCCGAAATCTGCTCTTACTGACGCTCGAACTCGCCAAGTTCCTCTATGGACTCGCCGAGTTGGAGCAACTCGCCGAGTCCACATTGGAACTCGCCGAGTTCATCAATCAGGGAGCCAAAAAATCGATTTTGAAGCTTGAACAAATAACCAAGGCATCAATACAATAGAAACCAATCAAGGCTCTGATACCACTGATGGGTTTTAGCCATAAGAACATCCTATGTGCTCATACAAACCCTAATGCTTGGATCTAGGTTTCTTTATTGTATATGCAATTCATCCAAGACTATAAACCCTAGATCTAGTATATGATAATCAATATAACATATGAATGAGGGTTTAGATCATACCTTGATTGTTATGTATCAATAACAATCTCAAATCCTTCTTGTAATGACTTTAGAAAGCTTAGAGTCACAAATGTCACTCCTCTAATGGTTCACAAACACCAAGAGCAAGAGGATGAAGAAGAGAAGAGAAGGAGGCTACCAAAAACGTGTGGAAACCCTAATCAACAAGTTCACCACGTTTTTGAGCCATAAGGGTCCTTTAAATAGAGAGGCTATTAGGGTTATCAAACAAGGAAACCCTAATTTGGATGCTTAAGCCCTAAGCAACCCATGGACTCCTTCCTTAAAGGCCTAGGACGATTTCTAATGGGTTTCCCCATAGAATTCGTCCACCCCTTTAATATGTAGTCCATTAGCTCAATATTCAACTATCATACAATTGACAGTTCTAGTCCCTTCAGTTTAATTAATCTCTTTTAGCCACAAAACTAATTACCAATTAATTCTTGACTAATATTAATTAAACAATATGATTTCTCCTTTAATATATTATTCTCATAATATATTAATAAATCATATTTAATCCTTTCTCTCCATAATTCATCCTATCAAGTTGCTTTGGTGAAGGCAACCCAAAAGGACCATGCACCATCGGGTCAAGTATATACCAAAATAGTTATGGACTTAGACACTAATCCAACAGTTTAGTCCAGTGAGTTTCTCCCTAGAAAGAACTGACATGAGTGAGAAGTTCGAGTGAGGTGGTGGTGGAGGAGGAGGAGGAAGGTTGTTGTTGTTCGGGATCGACATCTATGAAAAAGAGAGTTTAGTTAGTTTGAATTTACACTTCAAAAATAACTTACCCAAAAAGAATTATTTGACAATGATATGATCCATTTTTGGATTTGTAATGTGTAAAGGGATGTCGTAAACACACCATAAAGTTATTTAGGTAGGCAATAATTTTTTACCAATTTCATTCACTATGAAACTCCTAGATCTTTTGAGCTCCATTGGCTAGAGTTAATGACATGTTAATCTCAGATTGTGCTCACTTAATTTTTATGACAGGGATGTCGTGGATCATAGAATAAATGGTGAATCAACCATGCAAAAAACCACATGATTTTTGGCTCAAGGTACGCTTAAGATTGGTGAGTTTCACATCATTTCTAACTATAATCCTCAAATTGATGTGTTGTCTAACCACACATGCTCCATCAACATATTATAAAGGAACTGTGTGTTTTTCATGTGTAGCACATGACTCACATTTTAATTATATAAAACAAGATTTTGTTTTAATGCTTTAGTTAATACTATTTAACTTTAAACACTTATCATATCAAACCATTTCGGTAACTTCACTCTCAAAATGCAAAGAGGCGGTGAGGGTGGTAAGCTATGAGCTTTTAATAACCGACCTCATTAAAAATCAGAGAGACCTCCTTAAACCTCTCTTATAGCATTAGAGCAAATGAGTCTAGTCTTATGACTGACAATGTTTTAATTAAACATGTGGGGCATATGTTGTAAACTGTGTTATAAATATAGTAATCATACTATCATATCTAATAAATTTAAACATTTTAAATTTATAGCTTGTTCATTTAAATATTCAAATTTAATTATCTATTAAATAATATTTAAAATTTTTGAATTAAATATTCAAATTTAATCTTATTTAAATATTATTAAATTCAAGAAGTTTATCATATCATATTTATTTTAAATCTCTATCTAAATAACAGTTAAAATTCAATTTAATTTAAATATTCAAAATTAAATCTTTATTTAAATAATATTTTATATTAATAGGCATTATCTAAAATTCGATAATTCAACAGATTTACCGACTCAATGAGCCGCACCAGAGAGGGCGCGTTGCGTCTTTCGAGGTTTCAAATTTTTTATTTTTTTGTAGTACATATAACAATAACCTAATGTCTCAGATACCACTTATGGGTTTTCTAACATCTATACATAGTAGTTCCGACAACGGAAACAATATAAAACTCTATGTGTACATACACACTAATAGATCTAGGTTTATTTGATCATAGCAACTTACTTTGAAAACTGTAAAATTACTGACCTCTTGATCTTGATCTTCTTGATGATTCCTAGATTGGGATCTTGTAACAGCCACTTTGCTTGGATGAGTGAACTCAATAGTTGTAACGACCCAAATTTTGAAAGAAAATTTTTCATTTTAGAATAACCAACACAATTCCAACATTAAGAAAATCCAATTATAATTGTTTTCAAAACATAAGTCAAATACAACTTTTATTCCAAACATCAGAGTGTCCCGTGAAAATGCCTGAGAGAGAGTGCACGTTGCGTCATCACGCCTTGCCCTTGCCCTTTCCCTTGGGATCTGAAGTACCTGAAACAAATCCACAACTTGTAGGCTAATGCTTAGTGAGTTCCCCAGAGCATACCCCACACAATCCACATATCATATTAGCTATAAAAGCTACCTCTACCACATAACACATATCAATTAGCTATAAAAGCTACCTCTACCACATAACACATATCAATTAGCTATAAAGCTATCTCTACCATCAACCACAAAGGCTATCTCTACCCTTAGCCATAAAGGCTATCTCTACCATTAGCTGTAAGAGCTATCTCTACCACGTATCACTGCATAAATATGCCACACACCTATACACGACATGCATACCAACTATCATAAAATGGGCCGACCTTGGTGCCTTAGACCCATTGGTATGGTGAGAAAACTCACCTCGAATGCAGAGGCTTCCTGAAAGAAATCCTTAGCTGCTGCTCTGTCCCCTTCTTGAACTATCAATACCGACCAATGTACCCAATTAGCAAGTGGGCCCCAATACCATAATCCTTAATCCATGCATGGGGTAAAATGACCATTCTACCCCTGGCCTAGTATGATCCAAACTAAGGCCCAATCCTAAAACAAAATCCCAACACTAGGTAGGCTTTCCAATCCCGTTAGTGGCCCACTAATGGCCCAATTTGCTAAATTCGGCCCAATCCCTCTAATGGGCCTTACCTTAAGCCCAAACATATTCCTGGGCCAAAACATCTGACTTCAGATGGTCCATTAAGGCCCAAAGTCCACTGCCTGGCCCAATCCGAGGCCCAAAACACTCCAAGCCCATAACTGATGAGTACGCGGGGCGTACTCCCTTGTACGTTAAGCATACTGGCTGAAGGTGGTGTACGCTGCGCGTACCTGCATGTACGCCCAACGTACTCCTCTGTTAAGCTACTCTTCCATTAAGTGCTTAATACTCCATTCCAGCAGCTACAATTACTGATCCAAGTCCTCTTCGACATCTTAATCCATAAAGTTAATTACTTGGTGGCTTGCAATCCACCAAATGAGCCCAAACTTGAAATGTGACAACAAACTTCCATGAAAAGGGCTAGATCTCAAGCATGGCCACAAATGAGCCCAAAAGATTGAAACTTTACTGCTTATGGGACTCACATGATACTAAGGGTGGCAACCCTGTACCTAAAAACGTGCTTGAGTCATAAAGATCCATTCTTGGAACCAAAAGAGTCCATAAACTCATCCTAAGAGAGATCTAAGAGATTAATCATCAAGCTCATGACTTATACCTTGAAAAGGTCTTAAATGAAGCAGAAATCCCAGATCTGAAACTTCTCTTTTGCACCAACACCTTGCCTTGACCTTTGCTTCCTTGAAGGGTGGATTCAAAACACCAAAATGCTCTCACAAAGCCTTCCTAGCTCCAAAAACACTCAAAGAAGATTATGGTTTCGTGAAAACTGTCTAAGGGTGAGAAGGAGGCTGACCCTTGAGGGTATAATGTTCTTTATATAGTGGCACACCCTAAAAATTAGGGTTTAGGGACTCTGAGCGTACGCTAGGCGTACGTCTCCAACACTCGTGACCAATTAACCCCTCTACGTTTGGGCGTACCCCAGCTTACGCTGGGCGTACTCTTGTGCTGGTGTCACACCCCCGAACCAGACGGCGGAAATGTCCGAGGGCTCGTGTGACTATCAATTGAAATATCATCACAATGAATATACATGAAACATAACACATTCATCACCAAACATTACATATTACAACTGGTATTGTTCACATCAAGTACATTGTCTTAGGTTACATAATTCCAAAATATTAATAGTACGATGAGTGACATTACACAAAATAAATCCACACACACTTGAGGGTTCTTCTGCTTAACGATTACCTGAGAATACAAGTTATTTTGAAAACGGTCAACACATATAATGTTGATGAGTTCATAAGCATGTTTGAATGAAAGTCTTTGTATGGTTTGTAAAACCCAGAAAATCCGATATTTTCTGTAAAAAGTCCGAAAAGTGATGTGAAAATCGGGTATAAATGCATGTATGAATTTCATAGTAGTAACATGTAAGTATGCAGTTCAAATTTCTTTGTATTCTTTCTGTTGTAAGTAGATGGTATTTGAATAATAGTATTTCCCCAGAAAATCCGATATTTTCTGATTTATAAAAATGTTGCGGTCTTTGCACTATCGTATGATTTGTTTTGTATCAATATGACTCACGAGTTTTTAATTTCCGTAATGTCGTGATGAGAATGGATCTCTATATGAGTCGTTATAACCATGCATGATAGTGACTGATTTGCCTGTCTTGGCATTTTTCCAAACGCCGGATTTTCGATCAAGGTTTTGTCACCCTAGACTGGCCTAGTCTAACTGTAGCGAACAACTCAGGTGTGGGGGAGTCACCCCCGTATAGATCTATACACAAACTCTCGCTCTCCCTCCAGGAGACTCTGATTATAACTACAAGCTATGGCCATACACTCAATGGAGTCAACCGACAAGTCTCACTAGATTCCAACTATTGCCACATGAATATGTATACGTTATATGTATTTAGAATTTCGAACACTAGATGATACATGAATATGAAAGGATAAGGCCCAACAAACATGAAGAAAAGACAACTATGGCCCATTAGACATGTAAGTTATTTCCAGACTTGTTAAGTATGCCATGGACACATTAAAGCCCATTAAGCACATGATGAATTATTCCAGGCTAAATTAGCATGTAAATGGGCCACTAAGGCCCAATAACATGTGAAGGCTAATTTAGGCCCATTAAGCATGTAATTGGGTCACTGAGGCCCAATAGACATGTGATGAATATATTGGGCCCAATAAACATGTAAATGGATCACGAAGGCCCAATAAGCATGTATAGCAAATACTAGGCCCAATAATCGCACCGTTGTTGTATTTCGTTTATTTGCTATAGTATAGTTCATTTAGTCGAAACAATTATCCATAGCGTTATAAAAAGTCCAGTGTTTTGTTATAATGATATTTTTAGTTTGATACGTCAAAATTCTATAATTTGAACCCGTATTTATTAAAAATTACACTTTAGGTCCCTTAAGAACTAATTTGAACATTTAAAGGCTTATTTTTACATAAAATGTAATTTTGGTCTATTTTAAATTAAAAATAACAATTTAGTCTATAAATTTATAAAAATTTATATTTTCGCCCCAAATGTTTAGTAATTGACGGGCTTGGCCCAAAAATACATATAATGACATTTTCAGCCCATTTTTGCATAAAATTACAATTTCAGCCCTTATTTGAATAAAATGACGTTTTCGGCCTAAATTTTATAAAATTAACATTTTTGGCCCAGTTTTGAAATAAGTGTCATTTTCAGCCCTTATTTTTGTTTATTCTCATTTTTGGCTCAAGTTTTGATTAAATAACATTTTAATCCCCAAAAATTGTTATTTTTGCAATTTGGGCCAAAAAAGCCATAAGGCCCAAATTGAGGCCCATAATGCAAAATATTACACTTTTGGTCCTTTGAAAAGTATTGTTGTTATAAAAACTCATTTTTATGTGACCCTTTTGATCCTTACAAAAACCGTGAGTGGTAACAGTTATCCCAATCTTTTGTTTACTTGTCAAAAATGGTCCTTATACAAGATTTTTGTTTTGCTTTTCACATCTAAAGCACGTATAGCACTTTTATCCTTGTAGTATGATTTTTAGAGTGTTTTAGTTTATGAATCTCACCCATTTTTGTTGGAGTATTCGTGATTCATCAAGATTTATCACAAAATCACAACATAAACCAAGAAAATCACACACAACATGCAATAATACATAGATCTACACATGAACACTTGTATTCTCCCCCAAAAACATGTAAAAACCGAAAACAAGGGGGGTATGAACTCACCTTTGCTTGATGTTTCGGTTTTTGAAGAAGAATGGAAGAAGATGATGTGATTTTCGGCCTTGGTTGCTTCCTTGAAGAAGTTTTCGAACTTGAATGTTTTTAGGAAACATGATCATGAAATGAAGCTTTGTAAGTATGAAATTTTAGCATAGGAATGGAGGATAACAAGTAGTACATGATGATAACTTACCAAGAAGGATGATCTAGATGAGAACCTCTTGAAGACACACACCAAATCTCGAAAATTTAGAGAGAATGAGGAGAGTTCTTGAGAGAATTTTTGTGAGAGTTTGAGAAAAATGAAGATGGTGGTGGTGTGTGTATGTTGTCGGCCAAATTTAGAGGAGAAGGAAGAGAGAGAATCAAATGGTTAATACATGATGGTTAAGGGTTTTTAGCCTAGATTACCATTAAATAAAATTTAGGTGGCAAGCCCACATAAATCTTGTTTTCTTCATTTTTTTTGTTTTAGTTGTTGGGCCGAGAAGGAGAAAGGAGGAGTGGTTTGGGCCTTTAGTGCTTGATTTCGACATTATGGGCCCAAATGGAAGGTTCTCGGCCCATTAGAATAAAAAGGAATGAAGTTTATGACCCATTAGGGCAATTTAATTCATTTATGGCCCAATAAGGCCCATTAGGGTTAGAATGAATCATTCTAGGCCCAAATGGTCCAAAATGTTATAGATTTATGAATTGGGTCCATTTAGAATCCAAATAGGGTTTCTAAGCCCAATATAGTTGAATTGAATGCTTATTGGTCCATTAGGCCCAATAAGGAAATCCTAGTCCATAATGAACTTGAACCTGGATCTCTAGGGTTTTCAACTCCCAATTGACTTTCTGAAATGTTTTGAATAGAGTTTTGAATTTCAATTGTAAATCTTGACTAAGTTTGTGGTCATAGAATGAACATAGTGTATGCTATCAAGTTAGAGTTACAAGTATTATCATAGATGACGTTTACATGATCACAAAATTTCCTGGAAAAAATGCCAGTTGTGACAGCTGGCCACCTTGCATGCATGGGATCTCCTTGCCACTTTTCTCCACTAAGGACCAATAATGCCAATAACCTCAAAGTACTATAACTTCTTCATCCTAAGTCCATTTCCTACGAACTCCATATCCACGAAAAGGTGGAGAGAAACCTTACGCTCCCAGCCCCACACCCGATCCCTACAACCTTCCGAATAAGACCCGAGAGCCATAAAAGGCCGAATCGAAAGATTATGCATATACCCTTGGCCTCCGAAGTCGCTACCGAGCATCTTCTAAACGGGGTGCTACAATAAAAGGAATCCATCTTTTGCTTCACACCTAAGACACCAACAGAGAAAAGAGAACAACCCTAGGAGGAGGAATGATTTTTTTTGAAAGTTGTAACATCCCGATTCCCAGGTATGAGATTTATGTCTTAAAAGGTAAATTTCCCTTTGGAACTCGTTGAGTTGAAGGCCTCAACTCGACATATTGGAAGCTTCCCAACTCGACGAGTTGTTGAGGAAAACTCGATGAGCTGTTGGCTGATTATGAAACCCTAATTTTTAGGGTGTTGCACCCTATTTAAAGGCCTTATGGCCTTTGGATGGCCTCTTTATCCGCCCCTCTGTCCAGAAAACCCTAGTTCGTGCATTCTCTCTCATTTTTATGTGTGTGTGAGCTTGAGGAGTGTTTCTTGGTGTTCTTTTGGAAGAATCTTGGAGTTTGAAGAGGCTTGATTGAGAGGAAAGCTGTAGATCCGAAATCTTCTCTGTTGTTGCAACCATTTTGAGGTATAAAGTCGATACCTTGATCATTTATTGCTTAGATCTCCTCCTTGGAAGTTTATTGTCAATTTTGGTTCATTTTGGAGTCATTCTTGGGTTTGGTCATTTCTTGAAGTTGCCACTTTAGATCTGGGCATTTTGTGGCCTCCTTGGGCTTAAAGTTTCAAGCTTTATATAGATCTAGGCTTCCTTCATGTTCTAAGTCCTTGGTTAAGCCATATTTGAGTGTGTTAGCCTCTTGGTGTCATGCATGGACGTAAAGTTAGCAACTTTACGTGGTTTTCCAGCTCTTGGGTACCAGATCTACATTCTTGAGCATTAGAAGGGATGAAAATGACTGAATGAGTTAAGCTGGGAAAACTTGACGAGTTGGATCGGGTTTTCCCGCTTTTCTGGAAACTGTAGGAACTCGAAGAGTTCGCATGTGCACTAGACGAGTTGGGTCAACATGGACTGTTGACTTTGACTTTGACCATGGTTGACCACGTTTGACTTTTGAGGGCATTTTGAGATTTTGATACAATGGTCATATGGTGGTTGTAGGTGTTGAGTCTCGAGGTGAATTTTGGAGTTGGATTTTACTGGTTCAGAACTACTTGTGAGGTGAGTCTTCCTCACTATACTTATGGGTCGAAGGCACCAATTTCGGCCCTGTTGGATTGTTATCATGGTTTCTCGTATGCTTATTGCGGTAGTAATCTGTTAGATCGGTATCCTAGTAGATAGGATGATGTTATGCTTATTGATCTGTATGATCTGCGCTTGCCTATTAATTGATTATGTGTTTATGAGTTATGTATATGTCGACATGTGTTTGTGTGGTCGGGTTGAGGCGGTCCTACTTTGTGCTAAAGGCCAACAGACCCAAGGCGGTCCAGATAGACTGAAGGCCCTGCGAGGCGATCCAGTCAGACCGAAGGCCCGACGAGCATAATCATCCTATTACTTGGGATGAAGAGATAACGTATGGAGTCATTATACAACCCTGTTTCATTGATGATTCTGGGACGTAATCATCCTAAGGGGGAGATAACTGTAACGCCCGCAGATTCGGGCTAGTCAATTTAAAGACAATAAGCGTCAAAAATAACTTTTTTATGGAAGATTATTTAGAAGGAGTAATCTTAACCAAGTGTTAGTATATGTTACAAGGGTTCCGTACGTATAACGAACACCAAAATCCGAGTTATAACGAAGAAGTTATAACCCGTCGAAGTTTTACGGCAAAACCGGCACGGCACCGGGATACGTAAATAGTGAATTTATGATAGAAGACATTTTACCCTTATTAATCTAAACTAAAGTCGTATAATACGTTAAACCGAGAACATACAAAAAAATAACGCCCAAATCTGACTTCGTATGAGGAAGTTATGAATTTTCTAAGATTTAGCATAGCAATGCACAACCCGAAACTCGAATTTTAGTTCGAGCGGTTTTTAGCCTACGCGACCTAAATGAGAGTTGAAGATCTCATTAATAGGAACTCAACGATAAAAAGACAGACAAAAACGGAGTCCGTATGAAGGAGTTACAAATTCTTCGCGGTCATTTAACAGTCTAATCTCCTCCTACTGTTAAATTTAAGATCGGTCGAGAATTAGCCGACGGAGTCAACATGAAAGTTGTAGATCTTGTTTTTACCTACACGTGAATATTAAGAATGTTGAAAACGGAGCTCGTATGCAAGGTTTATGATTTTTCTAAGTCGGGAGGTTGATGTGCGAAATCGGGTGACGTGGCGAAATCCTGGCTGTTGCTTCCTCCCCAAGGCTAGCCACCAGATGGTGACACTTGGTCTGGAACTCGACGAGTTTTGGTGATTTCTAGCCTATAAATAGAGTGTCGGGGCACCCTCATTTCTCACACCTTCCAACTTCTCTTTCTCTCTCTAGAACCTCTCTCTAGCTCCCCTTAAGCCCCCTAAAGTCTAGGTAAACCCCCTAGCACCCGAAGGAAGCCCCGAGAAAAGAGCCTTTTGTCTCAGAAACTGTGACATCCCCATTTTCACGGCCAGAAAAAAACGATTTTGTTTATGCTTTATAAAAATCAGAGTGCTTCTTTTAACAAAAATGTTGCGGAATTTGTTCCCAGACAACATGATAAATAGGTTATCAAAGCATTTCCGAGGAAATGTATTTTTACTCATTTTCAAAACATTGGGATGTCATTGTCAATACAGAAACATAAGCATAAACAGAACTTACATTATTTACACTGGTGATCTACATCTCTTTTAAATCTCTCAGTGTAAAGTAGCTTCGTATCGACACATGTGATACAAATAAGCTTGAGTGGGTCACGTTGGGAAACCTGGTGAGTACATAGGGTTTTCAACCCACAATAATATAATTATTATGTTTAAACAACAAACAATCAACCCCATTTACCCATCCCCATTATCTTCCTTACTCTCAAGGGTCTACCCTAAGAGTCATCTATTCGTTTATTCCGAAGTCCCTTGCTTCCAGGGTTATAAGGCCGACACTAAGTCCATAGCTGCCAATACACTAATTCCATAGCTGCAAAAGTTCCTTCATCGGGTACTAAATCCATAGCTACCAATGTAGGTACTAAGTCCATAGCTACCAACGTTTATCTAACAGGTACTAAGTCCATAGCTACCAGGTACTAAGTCCATAGCTACCAACACCTAACAAGTACTAAGTGCATAGCTACCTATGTTTACCTAATAGGTACTAAGTCCATAGCTGCCATCGATTGTCCAATAGGCACTAAGTTTATAGCTGCCAATGTTTACTCACATCATCTTTTATCTTTCATCATCCATCTACCCATGTTATACCCAACATATTTGTAGATATAAAATACATATACAGTTTAAATCATTTAAAACATGTATAAAATCGTTCATCCAGCATAGATAGCAAGTATACAGTTAATATGCATACACAACACGTAATTTATATAAAATACTTCATATCTATGTGTAAGCTGAAAGTAACTATGCACTCACCTGATAAGGTGGTGATTCTGAATTCGGACAGCGCTTCGTTACTTCTTAAAACAATTTCCCTCGACAAAACCTAGTATCATTACCACTAGGGTTTAACTCAATATTCACCGAGACTAATTAATAGTCTAGCTATTATTATTATTATATAAGCGTTAAACAACACTATATAACTCATAATAACAGCCCAAATAATTATTATAAGGTCCTAATAACATTACTATATTAAAACATAAGCTATACTAAAGATAGGTTAGGCGTAGCGCACTTACAGCGGGTTTTTCTCAAAACCGGGCTTCGCTGGAGCAGCGTTTCTGAGCCGAAAGGCTCTTTTCTCGGGACTCCGGGAGCCTCGGGGCTTCCTTCGGGTGCTAGGGGGTTTACCTAGACTTTAGGGGGGGTTTGGGGGCTAGAGAGAGAGTCTAGAGACAGAAAGAATGGTTTGGAAAGGTGTGAAGAATGAGGGAACCCGACACCTCTATTTATAGGCTGGAAAACAGCTCTACTCGTCGAGTAGGTCCTCCTACTCGTCGAGTCCATGCCACATGTCACCTTCTGGTGGCTTGCCTTGGAGAGAAAGCCTTGGCCCATAATCAGCCACGTCACCCAATTTCGCACAGCACCCTGCCGACTTCTAAACCCCGTAACTTACGCATACGAGCTCCGTTTTTGACGTTCTTTTTTTCCACGCGTAGGTAAAAACAAGATCTACAACTTTTATTTAGACTCGGTCGGCTAATTCTCGACCGATCTTGAATTTAACAGTAGGAGGAGATTAGACCGTTAAATGATGGCGAACAATTCGTAACTCCTTCATACAGACTCCGTTTTCGTCTGTCTTTTTACCGTTGAGTTCCTATTAATGAGATCTTCAACTCTCATTTAGGTCGCGTAAGCCAAAAACCGCTCGAACTAAAATTCGAGTTTCGGGCCATGCACTACTATGCCAAATCTTAGAAAATTCATAACTTCCTCATACGAAGTCGGATTTGTGCGTTCTTTTTTTGTATTTTCTTGGTTTAACGTATACTACAAATTTTGTTTAGATTACTAAGGCTAAAAACACCTCTATCGAAAATTTAATATTTACGTATCCCGGTGTCGTGCCGGTTTTGCCGAAAAACTTCGACGGGCATAACTTCTTCGTTATAACTAGGATTTCGGCGTTCTTTATATGTACGAAACCCTAGTAACATATACTATCACTTGGCTAAGATTATTACTTCTTAATAATATCCCATCAAAAACTCATTTTTGATGCTCATTATCTCTAAATTGACTAGCCCGGATCTACAGACGTTACAGAAACGCTGCTCCAAGAGGAGCCCGGTTTTGAGAAAAACCCGTTGTAAGTAAGCTACGCCTACCCTATCTTTAGTATAACTTATGTTTCAATATAGTAATGTTATTAGGACATTATAATAATTATTTGGGCTATTATTACGAGTTATACAAGTGTCGTTATAATATATTTTTTACCACTCGCGGTACGGGGAATCTGGTTTGGAGGGCCGCTTGGGTTTGCTGGATTCAGAAGTGCTTTATGCCAAAATGATCCTGCCCTCCGGTGTTCCATGTCTGGCCCCTGTCTGTACATAGTGGTTGAAGAGTATTGTTTAACACTTATATAATAATAGCTAGACTATTAATTAGTCTCGTCGAACCTTAGACTAAAATTTAGTGGTAATGATATTAGGTTTTGTCGAAAGAAGCTGTTTTAAGTAAACGAAGCGATGTCCGAGTACCGAGTCACCACCTTATCATGTGAGTGCATAGTTACTTTCATCTTACACATAGATATGAAGTATTTTAATATAAATTACGTGTTATGTGTGCATATTGTCTGAATACTTGATGTCTATGCTGAATGAAAGTTTTTATACATGTTTTAAATGATTTAAACTGTATATGTATTTTATATCTACAAAATATGTTGGGTAAAACATGGGTAGATGAAATATGAATTTAATGTTGAGATAAGAGGTGATATAGACCATGAGATAAGGGTGAGAGGTGAACAACGAGAGAAGCCTTTTACCCAAGCGTGGCCCCGTCATCTAGCAGAGTATGGATGACAACTACAGACTATTCTAGACAGTCCAGTGGAACACTTGTAGGCTCGCAACCTGTAGGTGTTGTGAACAATGTGTTCACCCGGTGTATTCTAAACCTTGGCGATCATGCAGACTTGGTGACTAAACCTTGGCGATCATCCAGACTTGGCGCCGAAACCCTGGCGACCATGCAGACTTGGTGCCTAAACCCTGGCGACTATGCAGACTTAGTGCCCGTTGTGTAAACTGTGGTAACGATGGACTTCGTGTCGATTCCTTAGGATGATCCTTAGGAATGTATGAACGAGGAATAGCTGATTCTTAGGGTAGATCCTTAAGAATAAATAAGATAATGGGGATGGATAATTGGGTTGATTGTTTGATTTTTAAACATAATAATTATATTATTGTGGGTTGAAAACCCTAAGTACTCACCAGGTTTCCCAACCTGACCCACTCAGTTTATTTGTATCATAGGTGTCTATATGAAGTTACATTACACTGAGGGATTAAGGAGATATAAATCACTAGTGATAATGAATGTAAGTTCTGTTTAAGCTTATGTTTATGTATTGACGATGACATCCAAATGTTTTAAAATGAATAAAAATACATTTCTTCGAAAATGCTCTGATAACGTATTTATCATGTTTTTCTGGGAACAGATTCTGCAACATTTTTATTAAAAGAGGTACTCTGATTTTTATAAAGCATAAACAAAACCGGTCTTTTCTGGCCGTGAAAATGGGGTTGTCACAGTTGGTATCAGAGCATTAGTTTAAGCGAACTACGAATAAGGATTTATTTCTAGACTTAAACTTAGAATGCTAAGCGATGATCGTGAGGAGTGTGTCTAATATATTTTAGGAAATACACCTGAATAGACACAAGCACTAGCTTAATTAGGGAAGATGCCTAAAATGCTTTTATGTGCTAAGTGATTTGTGATGCTTTATGCTATCGTTTGATCGGATATATGGTCTGTTGCCGACCAGATCTGGAAATTTTATGTGCTCAGGTTTCTAAACATTTAATTACGATATTAGAACTGGCATGTAACTTTTTGGAGTAATATGGAGGAATACGCGTCTAAATATTCCTCTATATATATATTCTCGTCTCGATACACCGAACGCCTGTTTTGGTGTATAGAATGTCACGATAAGGACTCATAGCAGACTGAGCAAATGGAGGAAATAAGAAGGCTTACAATATTGAATGATACCTAGCGGAAGATATTTTAAGAGTGATATCTTGCCTTTAGAATGCATCTAATAAATAATATGTCTAGTACCGGAGAAGTGCACTTTCGATTAGCAGAAAGAAAGATTTTTGGTATAATCCATGAAGTTATCCCATCGTATGGAATTTCCACCACCAACCGAGTTGAAACAGAATTGATGATTGAAGATACGCATGGAGGAAGTCCTAGTAGAGTCTAGGGGAAATTTTATGATTGTTTGGACACATTTTTATGTGTTAAAATTGTTTTTGTGATAGTAACTTGGAAAGCTGCGAGACAATACTTGGGACGAGTATGAGTAGGTGTGAATGGTAGTAGAGGCATATACTACCGGAAGCACAGGACTCACACTTGAATCAGGGAAAGTCACAAGGTTACCAAGAAGCTAGTAATTGATACCATTTTATTCAAGTATGTCGTTACCATCGTTTCGGTAATGACTAAGAAGATTGTTGTTATACCGACCCTAGTGGTCATATCAAATTGAGTCCGACTAAGATGAGTATGTTACATGGTTCAGAGAACCAAGTCCAATGTAGCATCTGACTTAAGCTAGAAGATTAAAGTGAAAGACAATCAAAGCGATCAGTAGAGGTATCGCGATAGTTGCTTGTAGCTAGTGTCACACCCCAAAACCGGAACGACGGAAACGTTCGGGGGCGGAGGACGTCATGTACAGTATCACAACAATGCATAGTAGTAAACAAGCAACAACATCATCCATTGCATTAATAATATACTTTTAATACAAGTGTGTTCTGTCAAGTTTAACAGACACCAAAAATATGAATCAAAATAAAAGATGAGTCTTGAACGAGTCCATCTTCTCAAAACCTGGCACCAGTACCTGTCTACTGGTGACCTGAGAATACAAGTTATTTTGAAAGAGTTTATCAGCTTTAAAGCTGGTGAGATCATATGTATTTTAGTGTCATTGTTTGTATGAAAGTGTTTGTAAGTACTTGATGTATAAGTTTGTAAATGTTTGTAAATGTTTGTATCTCCTAGAAAACCCTATGTTTTCTACTAAAAGTAGCCTTCTACCAAGGCATCAAATGTTTGTATGTAAGTCTCTTGTAAGAGTATGTATTTTCCCAAATCTGACTATCATTAACCAAAATATAGTTTTTACATTACTGTTCATTGTGTGAAGGTCACAAAGTGAATGCAATGGGGAAATAAAATAGTACTGTAGTGTTGTATTAAGTAACTACTGCTGTACTAACTACCTTAAACCAATTGTTATTTAAAGTACCATGTGATATGCCTGTACCATACTACCGACTAAAAACACGACGATGAAAGACGTCGTTAGGAATGACGTTTGGCACCCGTAGACTTGCAAGTCCCACTGTAGCGAGCAGCAAGGTGTAGGATAGTCAATCCAGTATAGATCTATACACAAACTCAACGCTCTCTACTTAAGGAGATTCTGGATACAAAACGAGCCATGACAGGTGATGCCATGCCCCGTTACGTGGCTCACATAACTGTTGTAGTGTTCTTGTATATGTATTGTGTGTACTAGCTGTATTGTATGTTCTCTCTCTGTCTAATATGTATGTATGTTCTCTCTGTTTCTCATAATAGTATGTTCTCTTGTATAATGTATAGTATGTACTAGCTGTATTGTATGTTCTCTCTCTTTCTAGTATGTATGTATGTTCTCTCTGTTTCTCATAATAGTATGTGTTGACTCATGTATGAACTGACTCATTGTATGTTTCATTATTCTAGTAATAGTATTCGTAACTTCCTAAACTATACCTATTATAGTTTACTAGTAATGTTGTTTGTATGTATGAACATGTTTGTATACCTTTGCTACCCAAAGGTATTGAATTGAAAGAAGGAACTTTTATATCTATATACATATACATAATATATAACTTGGATTCAAACGACCTTCGGACAAACAACCGATACCTAAGTCCACAACCAAACAAGGAACAGGAGGTAAGGTGAGTTATCAGTCGTAAGTCCTTTCAATCCTACTTATATAACTATATCTATATAGATACACATTTAACAAAATAATAAGTTTAAAAGAGTTTAATGAAAGGATTTAACA
This sequence comes from Lactuca virosa, assembly GCF_052849685.1. Classification (NCBI taxonomy): domain Eukaryota; kingdom Viridiplantae; phylum Streptophyta; class Magnoliopsida; order Asterales; family Asteraceae; genus Lactuca; species Lactuca virosa. The sequence goes on along the minus strand of NC_136431.1, from coordinate 275,487,850 downwards.
TGTAAAAGAGTTTGTAAAACAGTTTGAAGTAGTTTGTTTGATAACCTAGTTTGAAAAGTAAGAAATCCACTTGTTTGGTAGTTATTAATCACATGTGATTGATATAATAACTATAATAGTTCAACTTGTATTCCCCCCCCCCATAAAAGCATTTAAAATCATTTAAAAGATTGATTAAGGGGTATGAACTCACCTGTAGTGAGTGGTTTGGATGAACGGATGGTATAGGATGCTAAGTGTCAAGTGAAGACTTGAACACACACACGGATCCTATTTAACATATAATGACACATATATGCATCTAATTAGTCACTTAGCAACTAATTAATCAAGTAAAGACACCCTAAAACATGGATAACACTTTGATTCAAGTGCTAGTAGTACCAAAGGGTTGTATCTAATGAGAGTATGTCCTTACATTTGAGCTTATGGCCATAATGGTCATAACACTTGAGTTTACGGCCATTGGTCATTTACCCATGAGTTTACGGCCGTAAACTCATGGTATAATGTACCATTTTGTGCTAAAAGGTCTTACAAGTCATGATTTAGCATCTTATAGTCAAGTCCAAGCCTTTGGAAGTCATGGTGGCACAATTGCACCACTTTATAGAGTTTACGGCCCCTTGGTCATTTCTCCATGAGTTTACGGCCGTAAACTCTATGTGTTCTTGATCTTTTTGATGTTTAAGGTCCTAAACACTTCAAGGAAGTGATCTAGGCTTGCATCCAAGGCTAAGGAAGGGACTAGGGCTCACTATGCCCCCTTCATTAGGGTTTACGGCTCAAGAACATGTCGTGGCCGTAAACACCTTATGGACTTGTGATTCTTGGTGTTTTCTAGTTGAATAAGAAGTGAAACAAGCCTTATAACAAGCTAAGGTAAGAATACTTACAATCTAGGAGCTTGTAAGGGAGTTCACGGCCCAAGAACACTAGTGTGTGTTCTTGGTGTTCTTGGTGAAATGAAGAATGCTTGAAGATCTAAGCAAAAGGAATGATTTCATGGATGAAATCATGTAAGATCACTAGATTAAGGAAGATATCAACTAAACAAGGAAAGAAATACTTACTTTCTTGAAGATCTTTAAGAAGAATTGGATGATACTTGAGAGAGAAATGGTTTCTAGACTTGAAAATGTGAAAAAAAGCTAAAAATGACTAAGTGTCATTTATATAGTCTTTAGGGTTTACGACCCTAACACTATTTGGGCCGTAAACTCCAAACTCTTGGAGTTTTGGAACTTAAATGTTGCACACTTTACCCTAAAGTATACTCCCTCCAGTTATCTCTTGAAGTACTAGGCTTTAGAACACTCAAACTGACTCCAAAAAACTTAAAAGTTAGAAGAAACAATTATGACTTCTATTGAAGTGAATGGTTGTACAAGATAGAAATTTCGGGTTGTCACAGCTAGGAATGCTACCTTTTAAGATGTGATTATATCACATTAGAACATGAACGGAGGTATAGTCTGTTCTGGAAATTTGACTCTAAAAAGACCTAAGACTAAGCGTTGCAACATACGATGATAGGTCATTACAATATGACACATCGGTCCATGGTAGTAATCCTAAGATTGTTAAGAAGAAGAAGCAGTCTCCAGTAAGGATCTAGATTGTGACTTGAAGGTCATAACTTGGGGTCCAACGTGAGATAGGGAGTAGGTGGAAGATCGAGCACCGCCTGCAGTTATGGAGTCCAAGAGTTAGATACTCGTTTGAAGCAACATAGAAGATACGATTATTACTTGGGATGAAGAGATAACGTATAGAGTCATTATACAACCCTGTTTCGTTGATGATTCTGGGACGTAATCATCCTAAGGGGGAGATAACTATAACGCCCGTAGATTCGGGCTAGTCAATTTAAAGACAATAAGTGTCAAAAATGACTTTTTGATGGAAGATTATTTAGAAGTAGTAATCTTAACCAAGTGGTAGTATATGTTACAAGGGTTCCGTACATATAAAGAACACCGAAATCCGAGTTATAACGAAGAAGTTATGACCCGTCGAAGTTTTACGGCAAAACCGGCACGGCACGGCACCGGGAGACGTAAATAGTGAATTTATGATAGAAGACATTTTACCCTTATTAATCTAAACGAAAGTCGTATAATACGTTAAACCACGAACATACAAAAAAATAACGCCCAAATCTGACTTCGTATGAGGAAGTTATGAATTTTCTAAGATTTGGCATAGCAATGCACAACCCAAAACTCGAATTTTAGTTCGAGCGGTTTTTAGCCTACGCGACCTAAATGAGAGTTGAAGATCTCATTAATAGGAACTCAACAATAAAAAGACAGACAAAAACGGAGTCCGTATGAAGGAGTTACAAATTCTTCGCGGTCATTTAACAATCTTATCTCCTCCTACTGTTAAATTTAAGATCAGTCGAGAATTATCCAACGGAGTCAAAATGAAAGTTGTGGATCTTGTTTTTACCTACGTGTGGATATGAAGAATGTCAAAAATGAAGCTTGTATGCAAGAGTTATGATTTTTCTAAGTCGGGAGGGTGTTGTGCGAAATCGGGTGACGTGGCGAAATCCTGGCCGTTACTTCCTCCCCAAGGCTAGCCACCAGATGGTGACACCTGGCCTGGAACTCGACGAGTTTTGGTGACTTCCAGCCTATAAATAGAGTGTCGGGGCACCCTCATTTCTTACACCTTCCAACTTCTCTTTCTCTTTCTAGAACCTCTCTCTAGCTCCCCTTAAGCCCCCTAAAGTCTAGGTAAACCCCCTAGCACCCGAAGGAAGCCCCGAGGCTCTTGAAGCCCCGAGAAAAGAGCCTTTTGGCTCAGAAACGCTGCTCCAAGCGGAGCCCGGTTTTGAAAAAAACTCGTTGTAAGTAAGCTACGCCTACCCTATCTTTAGTATAACTTATGTTTCAATATAGTAATGTTATTAGGACCTTATAATAATTATTTGGGCTATTATTATGAGTTATATAAGTGTCGTTATAATATCTTTTTAACCACTCGCGGTACGGGGAATCTGGTTTGGAGGGCCGCTTGGGTTGCTGGATTCAGAAGTGCTTTATGCCAAAATGATCCTGCCCTCCGGTGTTCTATGTCTGGCCCCTGTCTATACATAGTGGTTGAATAGTATTGTTTAACGCTTATATAATAATAGCTAGACTATTAATTAGTCTCGTCGAACCTTAGACTAAACTCTAGTGGTAATGATACTAGGTTTTGTCGAAAGAAGCTTTTTTAAGTAAACGAAGCGCTGTCCGAGTACCGAGTCACCACCTTATCAGGTGAGTGCATAGTTACTTTCATCTTACACATAAATATGAAGTATTTTAATATAAATTACGTGTTATGTGTGCATATTGTCTGAATACTTGCTGTCTATGCTGAATGAAAGATTTTATACATGTTTTAAATGATTTAAACTGTATATGTATTTTATATCTACAAAATATGTTGGGTAAAACATGGGTAGATGAAATATGAATTGAATGTTGAGATAAGAGGTGATATAGACCATGAGATAAGGGTGAGAGGTGAACAATGAGAGAAACCTTTTACCCAAGCGTGGCCCCGTCATCTAGCAGAGTATGGATGACAACCACAGACTATTCTAGACAGTCCAGTGGAACACTAGCAGGCTCGTAACCTGTAGGTGTTGTGAACGATGTGTTCACCCGGTGTACTCTAAACCTTGGTGATCATGCAGACTTGGTGCCTAAACCTTGGCGATCATGCAGATGTGGTGCCTAAACCCTGGAGACCATACAGACTTGGTGCCTAAACCCTGACGACTATGCAGACTTAGTGCCCGTTGTGTAAACCGTGGCAACGATGGACTTCGTGCCGATTCCTTAGGATGATCCTTAGGAATAAATGAACGAGGAATAGCTGATTCTTAGGGTAGATCCTTAAGAATAAATAAGATAATGTGGATGGGTAATTGGGTTGATTGTTTGATGTTTAAACATAATAATTATATTATTGTGGGTTGAAAACCCTATGTACTCACCAGGTTTCCCAACCTGACCCACTCAGTTTATTTGTATCACAGATGTCTATATGAAGTTACATTACACTGAGGGATTAAGGAGATATAAATCACTAGTGATAATGAATGTAAGTTCTGTTTATGCTTGTTTTTCTATATTGACGATGACATCCCAATGTTTTAAAATGAATAAAAATACATTTCTTCGAAAATGCTCTGATAACGTATGTATCATGTTTTTCTGGGAACAAATTCCGCAACATTTTTATTAAAAGAGGTACTCTGATTTCTATAAAGCATAAACAAAACCGGTCTTTTCTGGCCGTGAAAATGGGGATGTCACAGCTGAGATGGCTGCTACTGCAGCCTCCACAGCCGTGGCGGCTGCAGGTGTCGGACCAGGGCGGGTCTTTCAGTATCGGGACTTCGATAATACGAATCCCCCGACATTCGATGGAGTCCAGGACCCGATTATATCCATGAGGTGGCTATCTGATGTGGAGGGGTGTTTCTTCACATGTTCATGCCCTGCTGACCAGAAGGTCAGGTGCGCTCTGAACCTTCTGAGGTCTGGAGCAAAGGATTGGTGGAGACTTATTACGGGATTGTATTCTGATGAGCAGAGGGCTGCAGTATCTTGGGATCAGCTTAGAGAGATGTTTCATACTCGTTACATACCGCGAGTTGAGCATGAGAGGTTGTCTCAGGAGTTTTTGGATTTGAGGCAGAGGTCGGAGTCGGTGACGGAGATCACCCGGATGTTTACTGAGAGGGCTATGTTTTGCCCTGAGTTTGCTTCGGAGCAGGCTCAGATGACCCGTTACTTGAGCATGCTCAAGACAGATATTTGGCAGTTTGTTGCTGCCCAGCGGTGTGATACTTTTTTGGAGTTACAGGAGGCCGCTAGGCGGCATGATCTTGAGATAGAGTTACAGTTGACTGAGAAGAGGGAGGCCTCCACACAATCGCAGCCGACACCAAAGCGGTTCAAGGCCGCCGATTCTAGGTCCGGAGGTCAGCGTGGCCGTACTTATGGGGAGTGCGGGAAGGTTCATGTTAGAGCATGTCGACCTAGAAGTGGGTGCCACAAATGTGGCAAGGAGGGGCATTATGCGAGGGACTACCGCTAGTCCGCCACGATTCAGGGTATGAGGATCTGCTATCATTGTGATCAGGTTGGCCATGTGAAGGTCAATTGTACGTTGCTCGCCGCTAAGCTGGCGCAGGCCCCCGCGCCAGCTACATTGAGGATCACTGATGGGAGTCAGGGCAGGGCGGAGCCCCCGAGGGCTCTGGGTCGAGCTTTCCAGCTCACTGCCGAGGAGGCCAGGACAGCACCAAACATTGTGACTGGTATGTTTCTATCTCTTATCTTTTGATTATGATTGTTTATGCTTATATCTTTGTACCTCTATTAGGTACGTTCTTAGTGAACTCCTTGCCTGCTTTAGTGTTGTTTGACTCAGGTGCGAGTCGGTCTTTTGTTTCTCGGTCCTTCAGTAGGGAGCTTGTTTTGCCTATGGGGGAGTTGGAGTGTCCGTTGCGAGTTTCTATCGCCAACGAACACAGGGTTTCTGCTTCTTCGATATATAAGGGTTGCATTCTAGAGATCTTCGGGGTGTCCTTTCCGATCGATTTGATTCCGATTCCTGATAGTTTCATTTTATTTACTTCTTTTTATAGTTTATTTTAGCATATTTCATCCATAATTTAGTTAATTTCCATGCATATTTTCCTTTTTGTTATTTTATGACCATTTCGGGTATTTTCTAGTTTCGTGAGCATAATTGCAGATTTTAAGGAGACTAGCAGTGCGGAATCTTTGGGAGGCGATTGGATTTGGAGGACAACAAGAATTTAGGGCTTGGTGATAATGGAGTTGATGCTTGGAATGGGCTTGCTTATTAATTGAAGGCTTGGAAGAAATAAACTTTAAATTTGCGAGATGCGGGAGAATATTCGAGCATGCAGAGATTGATGATCAGGCGATTTCGGAAGCTATGGATCATTTGGAGAAGCCAAATTGGGCTTAAAATGAAGAAAACTTGAAGAAAAATGGGCTAGGAGCTGATTGGACTCGAACTGGGCCAAGTGGGCTAAGCTATGGAGGCCCAAACCTCAAAGAGGCCACATTCAGGACCCACCCACGTAACAACACGCGGGTCGCTCAAGGCCCTGCAGGGGTAATTTCAGAACTCCATTTGGAAGGCTATTTGAGGAAGGTTGGTGCCCATCTTTTGGGGACTCTTAGACATCCGAATTTTGAGCATTCTCTCTGGAGTTTTGGAGCATTTTGAAGGCCAAGAACACTCAAGAACTTCATCATTTCACCTCTTAATTCTTGTTAAATGTTTGGTACAATCTTCTTTAACTTTGTTTCTTTGAGTTTAGCCATGCTTGGCTAAACTAATCTTGGTTGACTTTTGTTGAATCCTTTGAACTTTTGTTGAATGTTGAAGAATCCATGAACATGTTCTTAAATCTTTATGGGAATGTTTTGTGTTTTAACATCTTATCACTACTTGTATGTTTTTATTCATGAGTTTAAATGTGTTTGTGGTGATTAGTTGGCTAATTTCTTGATTAAGTAAAGGATCCTCAAATTAGCAAGTAACAAATGATTTTTGTGCTGTTTTTGCTTCACACAATCATAAAAACATTTTCTCCAACATGGTAGTGAAAGCATTTGACTTCTCTTGGATTTGGTGACTTTTTGGTTCTTAATGCTAGTTGACTTTCACTAATTACATGCTTAATGGAAATTGTGACTTTGACTAAAGAAATTGTTATGAGCTTCTCTAACCATTTTAACAACTAAGAAAAGTCTAGGTAATCTCAAGCTTCTTGGATTACTATAGCCAAATTAAGGGTTTAAATCAAGTATTGCACCATTGGATACTAATGATATGTTCATCAAAAGTCAAAGTGAGGAAACTTTAAGTCAACCATCCTTCCCTTATTGATTTTACATCAAACTCTTATTTTTGTTGAAATTGTCTATTTAAATCTTAGTTTAATTCTAGTTTATTTCAATTTTCAAGTATCTCAAAAGACCAAACCCTCGATTTTTAATTTATTGTCATTTTACAAGTATTTTTACAAAGAGATTTTTCATAGAGTTATAAAATTGAACCAATCTCCGTGGATTCGATCCCTTTACCACTATACACTATTTTAGTGTGTAATATTTAGGGTTATTAATTTTCTTGGCCTCGACAACCACTATATTTAATCAGTTTGTGTCTCTATGACTAGATCTCATTGTGCAGGTACTCTAATTTAAAACCCCAAAATTGAAAAAAAAGTATGGTTCGGAAATGAACACTCCTTGCATTGAAGATAAACTTTCTGAGCTAGCTCGGTTAGTTATGATGATTGAAAGTGACCAACGTGTGCAGCCCATGCCTCTTCTATGTGATTTTTGCACCCAAAATGGACATCATTCCGACATGTGTCCATATTTACAAGGAGAATGGGAAGAAGTGCAAGATAAGGGAAGCTATTACCGGTCAAACCAATGAAGTTATGATCAGCCTCAACATGATCAATGGTGGGATAACAACCAACCTTGGGGAAATAACCAATACCAAAACCCATACCAAGCTTGGGGAAATAACCAATACCAACCAATTTCACAGTTCCAACAACCTTATCCATACCCTCCTCAACAAAATAAAAGGCCAAGCATGTCCTTAGAGGACATTGTGAAACGTATTGCCACATCTACCCAAATTTTCCAGGAAACAACCCAAGCAAGCCTCAAAAGCTTAGAGCAACAAATAACACAAATTGCTCAATCAATGAGTATAATGGAAGCTCGATACAAATTAACATCCGAAGAGAGCCCAGCGTATAGCACATGTTCCATTCCATTGAAAGATGATAAAAGTTTGGATGGCCCAAGAGTGTTATATGAAGAAGAGGAAGAAGGAGAAGTGAAAGAGGCTGTTAGAAAGGAGGAAGAAATTGAGAATGTTGTCAATGAAACTATAAAGGAAGTAATAAGGGTTAATGAAAGAGAGGTTGAGCCACCCACTACCATTGAGAAACTAACTCCAGTTGTAGAACAACCACAAGATCCGGAAGCGATAAATCTGTCGGACCCTTCAAAGGATACGTATCCCGAGAAAGAAGACGCCCAACCGGTCACCTACTCAACCACCATGTCAAAGAGAGAAGAGTTGGTCACCTTAATGAACAAGTACAAGAACGAATATGGTTGGATGATTGCTATTATCAAAGGTCTAAGTCCGTTATGGTTCTCCCGTAAAAACAAAGTCAAATACAAGAAAAGAGTCCCAATGGAGGTGTGGAAATTAAAAAATATAGACACTGGGCAAATTTGCAAGGTTAATAGACATCAATTGAATCCGTTCTATGAAGGTTTTGATTCAAATGTCCAAGATGTCATCCATTTGGACACCCCAATGTATTAAAGTGAAGTTTGGAGGCGTCTCGCCAAAGACGTTGAAGAAGGGCATTTTTGGAAAGCATTGTGGTTTCGTGTTTTTAATTTAAATAAATGAGTTGTGAAGATGTGTTTGGGATTCAAAAGAGTTGTTTTTGAAAAAATCAAGAGTTTCTAGGTGTTTGGGGCCTTCCAAAGCAAGAACGGGTGAAAAAACGAAGAAAAATGAAGCAAAAAGGAAGATCAGGATCAGCGAGTTGTGCAACCTGCGTGTTGTTGCGCGGGTGGGTTGCGCGGCCAGGTGTGATGAAGCGACATTGGCCCAAGACTTAACTGCAAGGTCTGCGCGACCCGCGTGCTACTCTGCGCGCCCCTCGCACTGTGCTGGGCAATTCGGGCTATTTTTGGCTATTATTTGACCAGATGTTGACCAAAGGTTTTAATGAGTTGACCTTTTGACTTTTCTTGACCAACATTGACCAAAATTGACCCTTGTTGACCCATAGATTAAAATGTTCAACTTCCCTTCTTCTTCATTTAATCATCTTGACCTCCCACTCCATTCCTCTCAAGAACATAACCTTCCAGTACCCACCTCGCTGGAAAATTCAAGATTGTCGGAATTCTACCGGTCGTAATTTCACGAAACCACCGCCACAGACATCTCCCGTCATCCAATCCTTCGATTTAGGTCATTTCTGCCCTTACCTTAAGCATTGAGGACAATGCTTGTTCTTAAGCTTGGGGTGGGGCATTTCATTTTCCTTTTATTTTTTCATGCATTTTTAATTAGGTTGCATAACATTTTAGTTTTAAGCTAATTTTCATTCATTTTTTTTATAAAATTCCAAAAATATTTTATTTTCTTCTTTTCTACTTTTTATTTTTGCATAACATTTAGCTTAGGGCATTAGCATTCATGCATTTTTGTTATCTGTTTATCCCCCCTGGATGCCATGGAACAGGTTCACAGTTATTGTATCATTATTGGTCCAGGATGTTGTTGCTATCTCACCCATCGAACCGGGACCACTAGCTGCAGTTTGGGACTTCATACTTGGGATCAGATGCTGGAAGCTTAAAGGGGTAAGTGATCAAGGCCAGGTAGCTTTCATGAAGAATTATGCATGCAATACTAACAACTGTAGGATATACTATAGCAATGGATGTTTTTAGCCCTGCGGTCAATACCGCCGTGAGGATCACACTTGATCATGTTTGAATTGTTAGGATGAATCACTGGTGCTTGTCCCCGAGTAGAATCTATATCCGGTCTCCTTGCATCACCATATTTTTTTTCCGATTTTCTTAGGATTGTAGAGAGAATTTTAGTCCACATTTGGACATTTTCATTATTTTTGAAAAATCACAAGTTTGAAAAGGAGCTTACATCTCTATGATCCACACATGGTCATTTTCAAAATTTAGACCATTCGGATTATTATTACCCTTCGGTTCCACTTACATATTTTTGGGAACCAAATTTCGAGTCAAAAAGTGTTCTTGATAAAAAATTCGTTATGTTAGTGCATTTATTACAGTCAAGTCTAAAAAAAAACTACAACAACAGCAAAAAAAAAAAAAAAAGAGAATCCCAAGCAGATTCCAAGCCACGATTATCTTGGATGGGTGACCGGTTCAATTATTGAACAAATTTTCCTACAGTTTGGTCACCCGACGTTTGATACTTATTTATTTGTATAGGTTTGTTTTATTGTATATAGATCGAGTTGTTTCTTTTCACAAATTGGTGATGTTAGAGAGACTGTCGAGTCGGATACTACGGGAGATTTGGGCCAACACTAAGTGAACTGATTCCTACAATGGTGCCCGAGCGATGAAACCCAATCACATTTGAGAGTGGCCGACAGACGTGAGATCACGCAACTTTCGTGATAAGAGTGTACACTTAAAGAAGAGCTCCACTCGAGCCCATCCAGCTGCTTTCTCCCTACTACAGATGTTCTTCATTGTATGTATGTTCCATTGGGGCTGCGACTGACCATCCCTCCTTACTCACCTAGAGGAGTTGTCCTGGCTGTGGTTTATGGTTCCATTGTCATCGGATGAAAAAGTCATGAGATAATAACAAGATTAATTCTGACCATGTTGACTAACTGTGATCAGGTTCCGCGGTTCTATCCATTCTTTTTATTTTTCTTAGGTTAGTTCATCCCGAGTTCATTTTAGTCTTGTCTTACTTGAGGACAAGTAAGGTTTAAGCTTGGGGTGATGTGATAGTTTCATTTCATTTACTTCTTTTTATAGTTTATTTTAGCATATTTCATCCATAATTTAGTTAATTTCCATGCATAATTTCCTTTTTGTTATTTTATGACCATTTCGGGTATTTTCTAGTTTCGTGAGCATAATTGCAGATTTTAAGGAGACTAGCGGTGCGGAATCTTTGGGAGCCGATTGGATTTGGAGGAAAACAAGAATTTAGGGCTTGGTGATAATGGAGTTGATGCTTGGAGTGGGCTTGCCTATTAATTGAAGGCGTGGAAGAAATAAACTTTAAATTTGCGAGATGCGGGAGAATATTCGAGCATGCAGAGATTGATGATCGGACGATTTCGGAAGCTATGGATCATTTGGAGAAGCCAAATTGGGCTTAAAATGAAGAAAACTTGAAGAAAAATGGGCTAGGAGCTGATTGGACTCGAACTGGGCCAAGTGGGCTAAGCTATGGAGGCCCAAACCTCAAAGAGGCCACATTCAAGACCCACCCGCGCAACAGCACGCGGGTCGCGCAAGGCCCTGCAGGGGTAATTTCGGAAATCCATTTGGAAGGCTATTTGAGGAAGGTTGGTGCCCATCTTTTGGGGACTCTTAGACATCCGATTTTTGAGCATTCTCTCTGGAGTTTTGGAGCATTTTGAAGGCCAAGAACACTCAAGAACTTCATCATTTCACCTCTTAATTCTTGTTAAATGTTTGGTACAATCTTCTTTAACTTTGTTTCTTTGAGTTTAGCCATGCTTGGCTAAACTAATCTTGGTTGACTTTTGTTGAATCCTTTGAACTTTTGTTGAATGTTGAAGAATCCATGAACATGTTCTTAAATCTTTATGGGAATGTTTTGTGTTTTAACATCTTATCACTACTTTTATGTTTTTATTCATGAGTTTAAATGTGTTTGTGGTGATTAGTTGGCTAATTTCTTGATTAAGTAAAGGATCCTCAAATTAGCAAGCAACAAATGATTTTTGTGCTGTTTTTGCTTCACACAATCATAAAAACATTTTCTCCAACATGGTAGTGAAAGCATTTGACTTCTCTTGGATTTGGTGACTTTTTGGTTCTTAATGCTAGTTGACTTTCACTAATTACATGCTTAATGGAAATTGTGACTTTGACTAAGGAAATTGTTATGAGCTTCTCTAACCATTTTAACAACTAAGAAAAGTCTAGGTAATCTCAAGCTTCTTGGATTACTATAGCCAAATTAAGGATTTAAATCAAGTATTGCACCATTGGATACTAATGATATGTTCATCAAAAGTCAAAGTGAGGAAACTTTAAGTCAACCATCCTTCCCTTATTGATTTTACATCAAACTCTTATTTTTGTTGAAATTGTCTATTTAAATCTTAGTTTAATTCTAGTTTATTTCAATTTTCAAGTATCTCAAAAGACCAAACCCCTGATTTTTAATTTATTGTCATTTTACAAGTATTTTTACAAAGAGATTTTTCATAGAGTTATAAAATTGAACCAATCTCCGTGGATTCGATCCATTTACCACTATACACTATTTTAGTGTGTAATATTTAGGGTTATTAATTTTCTTGGCCTCGACAACCACTAAATTTTGGCTCCGTTGTCGAGGATTGGTTTATATTTAATCAGTTTGTTTCTCTATGCCTAGATCTCATTGTGCAGGTACTCTAATTTAAAACCCCAAAATTGAAAAAAAAAGTATGGTTCGGAAATGAACACTCCTTGCATTGAAGATAAACTTTCTGAGCTAGCTCGGTTAGTTATGATGATTGAAAGTGACCAACGTGTGCAGCCCATGCCTCTTCTATGTGATTTTTGCACCCAAAATGGACATCATTCCGACATGTGTCCATATTTACAATGAGAATGGGAAGAAGTGCAAGATAAGGGAAGCTATTACCGGTCAAACCAATGAAGTTATGATCAGCCTCAACATGATCAATGGTGGGATAACAACCAACCTTGGGGAAATAACCAATACCAAAACCCATAGCAAGCTTGGGGAAATAACTAATACCAACCAATTTCACAGTTCCAACAACCTTATCCATACCCTCCTCAACAAAATGAAAGGCCAAGCATGTCCTTAGAGGACATTGTGAAACGTATTGCCACATCTACCCAAATTTTCCAGGAAACAACCCAAGCAAGCCTCAAAAGCTTAGAGCAACAAATAACACAAATTGCTCAATCAATGAGTATAATGGAAGCTCGATACAAATTAACATCCGAAGAGAGCCCATCGTATAGCGCATGTTCCATTCCATTGAAAGATGATAAAAGTTTTGATGGCCCAAGAGTGTTATATGAAGAAGAGGAAGAAGGAGAAGTGAAGACCGCGTTCCGGACTGATCTGAGGTATGGGTACCATCAGGCCAAGGTGAAGGAGGAGGACGTGGAGAAGACCGCGTTCCGGACTCGTTATGGGCATTACGAGTTCGTGGTGATGCCATTCGGGATCACCAATGCGCCTACGATATTCATGGATTTGATGAATCGGGTATGCACGCTGATGCTCGATCGCTCATTTATCGTGTTCATTGATGATATCTTGGTGTATTCCAAGACCAGAGAACAGCATAAGGAGCATCTTCGCGAGCTTCTAGGGGGTTTGAGGCGAGAAATGCTTTATGATAAGTTCTCGAAGTGCGAGTTTTGGTTGCGAGAGGTTCAGTTCCTTGGACACCTCGTTAACCAAGATGGGATTTTGGTCGATCCAGCCAAAATCGAGGCGGTGATGCAGCGGGAGATTTCGAAATCTCCATCGGATATCAGGAGTTTTCTGGGTCTGGCAGGGTACTACCGGAGATTTATTCAGGATTTCTCCAAGATTGTAGTACCCCTCACCCGTCTGAAGAGGAAGGGGTGGATTTCCGGTGGGGCCCTAAGCATCAGTCAACATCTGAGACTCTTCGGCAGAGACTTTGCGAGGCCCCAGTCTTGATCCTCCCGGAGGGAATTGAGGATTTTGTGTTTTTTGTGATGCATCCATCACCGGCTTGGGGGCGGTCCTCATGCAGAGAGGACGAGTGATAGCTTATGCTTCGTGACAGCTGAAGCCGCATGAGATGAGATATCCCACACATGATCTTGAGTTGGGAGCGGTGGTTTTCGCTCTCAAGATTTGGAGGCATTACCTTTGTGGGGTCCGTTGTACCATCTACACGAATCACAAGACTTTGAGGCATATTATTGATCAGCCGAACCTGAACATGAGGCAGCACAGGTGGCTAGACGTAGTCAAGGATTATAATTGTGAGATTCTTTACCATCCGGGTAAAGCGAATATGGTGGCAGATGCCCTGAGCCGCAAGTCGGCTGGATTTTCTGTTCCGATGTCATATATGAGGATATCTGTGGATTCTCCACTTGTGGGTTTGATTAGGGAGGCTCAGGCTGAGGGTAATCGAGAGGAGAATTGGAAGATTGGGAGGATCAAGGGTGAGATTACCAGATTTGTGTCGGACAGTCGTGGTTTGCTGAACCGTTACGGACGGGAGTGGGTTCCTGTGTCTGGTGGAGTCAGACAGATTGTGTTGTAGGAGGCTCATGAAGAGAGAGATCGCTTGGTATGTTGAGTGGTTCTTAACCTGCAGGATGGTCAAGGCCGAGCATCAGAGGTCGCATGGCAAGCTGCAACCTTTGGAGGTTCCCATGTGGAAATGAGAGCATATATCGATGGATTTTATCACCAAGTTTCCAAAGACAGCAAGGGGTTTTGATGCTATTTGGGTCATCGTGGATCAATTGACCAAGAGTGCCCATTTTCTGGCAATTCGGGAGAGCTCGTCGGCCGAGAAGTTGGCCGATGTGTATATTCACGAGATCGTTGCTCGCCATGGGGTTCCGGTCTCTATTGTTTCAGACTGTGATGTTCGGTTCACCTCCCGTTTCTAGCAGAAGTTCCATGAGGAACTGGGCACGAGGCCGCATTTCAGCACAACTTATCACCCGCAGACTGACGGCCAGAGCGAGCGGAGTATTCATACTCTCGAGGATATGTTGCGAGCACGCGTTATCGGTTTTGGTGGGAGTTGGGACTCCTTGACCTCTTGTTGAGTTCTTTTACAACAACAGTTTTCACTCTAGTGTTGGTGCTCCGCCTTCTGAGCTGTTGTATGGGCGGAGATGTCGTACGCCAGTCTGTTGGGGCGAGGTTAGTCACAGAGTCATGGGTCAGACCGAAGTAGTTTAGCAGACTACAGATATGATTCAGCAGATCCGGAAGCGATTGCAGACCGCCCAGTGTCGGTAGAATACTTATGCCGACCGGCACCGATCTGATTTGGAGTTTCAGGTCGATGATATGGTGTTACTGAAGGTCTAACCTTGGAAAGGTGTGATCCATTTCAGGAAGAGGAGAAAGTTGGGTCCTTGGTATATTGTACCATTCCGGATTATTGCCAGGGTTAGCAAGGTTGCGTATAGATTAGATCTACCGGAGTAGCTCGGTCAGATTCATAGCACTTTCCACGTTTTGCAGTTGCGGAAGTGCATGCTGGAAGAGGATGCAGTGGTTTCATTGGATGAAATTCGGGTTGATGAGCATCTGAACTATATTGAGAGGCCAGTGGTGGTTCTGGAAAGGAAGGTAAAGATTCTGCGGAGCAAGGAGAGACCTTTGGTAAAGGTACAGTGGTAGCATCGGAAGGGATCCGAGTGGATATGGGAGCCGGAGGCTAAGATGCGGGAGCATTATCCGGATTTGTTCACCGCATCAGGCTTCGAGGACGAAGCCTAGTTCAAGTGGAGGAGAGTTGTAACATCCCGATTCCTAGGTATGAGATTTATGGCTTAAAAGGTAAATTTCCATTTGGAACTCGTCGAGTTGAAGGCCTCAACTCGACGTGTTGGAAGCTTCCCAACTCAACGAGTTGTTGAGGAAAACTCGACGAGTTGGTGGCTGATTATGAAACCCTAATTTTTAGGGTGTTGCACCCTATTTAAAGGCCTTATGGCCTTTGGATGGCCTCCTTATCCGCCCCTCTGTCCAGAAAACCCTAGTTCGTGCACTCTCTCTCATTTTTGTGTATGTGAGAGCTTGAGGAGTGTTTCTTGGTGTTCTTTTGGAAGAAGATTGGAGTTTAAAGAGGCTTGATTGAGAGGAAGGCTTTAGATCCGAAATATTCTCTGTTGTTGCAACCATTTTGAGGTATAAAGTCGATACCTTGATCACTTATTGCTTAGATCGATCTCCTCCTTGGAAGTTTATTGTCATTTTTGGTTCATTTTGGAGTCATTCTTGGGTTTGGTCATTTCTTGAAGTTGCCACTTTAGATCTGGGCATTTTGTGGCCTCCTTGGGCTTAAAGTTTCAAGCTTTATATAGATCTAGGCCTCCTTCATGTTCTAAGTCCTTGGTTAAGCCATATTTGAGTGTGGTAGCCTCTTGGTGTCATGCATGGACGTAAAAGTTAGCAACTTTACATGGTTTTCCAGCTCTTGGGTACCAGATCTACATTCTTGAGAATTAGAAGGGATGAAAAAGGACTGAATGAGTTAAGTTGGGAAAACTCGACGAGTTGTTTTGACAACTCGACCAGTTGGATAGGGTTTTCCTGCTTTTTTGGAAACTGTAGGAACTCGAGGAGTTGACATGTGCACTCAACAAGTTGGGTCAACATGGACTGTTGACTTTGACTTTGACCATGGTTGACCAAGTTTGACTTTTGAGGGCATTTTGGGTATTTTGAGGCTTTGATAGAATGGTCATATGGTGGTTGTAGGCTGTTGAGTCCGGAGATGAGTTTTGGAGTTGGATTTTACCGGTTTAGCACTACTTGTGAGGTGAGTCTTCCTCACTATACTTATGGGTCGAAGGCACCAAT
Organism: Lactuca virosa; assembly: GCF_052849685.1. Classification (NCBI taxonomy): domain Eukaryota; kingdom Viridiplantae; phylum Streptophyta; class Magnoliopsida; order Asterales; family Asteraceae; genus Lactuca; species Lactuca virosa. The sequence goes on along the minus strand of NC_136431.1, from coordinate 275,471,416 downwards.
TTCGGCCCTGTTGGATTGTTATCATGGTTTCTCGTATGCTTATTGCGGTAGTAATCTGTTAGATCGGTATCCTAGTAGATAGGATGATGCTATGCTTATTGATCTGTATGATCTGCGCTTGCCTATTAATTGATTATGTGTTTATCAGTTATGTATATGTCGACATGTGTTTGTGTGGTCGGGTTGAGGCGGTCCTACTTTGTGCTAAAGGCCAACAGACCCAAGGCGGTCCAGATAGACTGAAGGCCCTGCGAGGCGATCCAGTCAGGCCGAAGGCCCTGCGAGCGGTCCGGATAGGCTGTAGGCCCTACGATGTGGTCCAGTCATGCCGAAGGCTCGGGAGTGGTCCATATAGGTTGTAGGCCCTGCGAGGCGATCCAGTCAGGCTGAAGGCTCATTTATGCATGTTGTGTTTGTTATGTTTTGTAGTGATATTTTGCGGGAAACTCACTAAGCGTTGGGCTTATAGTTGTTGGATTATGTTTCAGGTACCGCTGAGGATCGTGGGAAGGCGAAGGCGTGATCGTGCACCTCCTCATGTTTTTGTTTCATGATTTTGGGATTTCTCTGATATGAATCTTATTTTGGAAAGAGTTTGTAAACAATGATGATTTTGGAATGTTTTAAAAGTTTAAATTTTTCACGAATTTTATGAGTGTTACTAAAATTCTATAACCCTAGGAAGGTTATAATTTTCGTCCTTAAAGAAAAGAAAGAGCAAGGGGACAATTTCAAGAGAGTCAAGGAGCATTGGGGTTTAATCCTTAGTATCCTTTTTATAGCATATTTCTCAATTCTTAAGTCATTCAAAAACCTAAGGATAACCTTTCTCCTTTATGAATTACATCCCCTATTACTTCCTCGAGGATTCTGGAACCTTCCAATTAATTAACAATTAATTATTTAATCTTCAACAGTTTTAATTAATTAAAACTATTTAAGTAATTACAATATTATTTCCAATCAATTTATTAATCATTAAATCATTCAAAACCCTAAGGATAACCCTTATCTTTTAAGAATTTCATCCCTATCACTTCCTAGAGGATTCCGAAACATTCCAATTAATTAATTAATATTCAACACTTTTAATTAATTAAAATACAAAATAATTTACAATTAATTCATTAGTTCATAATAAATTAATAAACTTATTTTCTCCTCATTCTTTATTTCTCAAATGGGTCATCAGGACAACCCAAAAGGACCATGTTATTATTAGAAATATTACCAATAGTTAATGACCTTGGACATTCCTTTTAACAACCTTTAGCCGGTCACGAGGCCTACATAATATCCATAATCCACTTCCTAGCACTCACCCGTGGGTAGAGTACAATATATCCTCAATCACATAAAAAGACATTTTATTCCTCTTTTTCACATATAACTTGATAGGAATTTTACATCATTTATTACATATAACTTTCAATAAGTTTCCAACACAAATAAACATATATGATTTCTGTCAAGTGGCTTTCCATTAAGCTAATAATATATGTATACATATATGCTATTTGCCCAAACACATCCAATAATCAAATACGTAGTTACAGAACATAACTAAGGTTCTCGTAAGTTTCCAACACAAATAAACATATATGATTTCTGTCAAGTGGCTTTCCATTAAGCTAATAATATATGTATACATATATGCTATTTGCCCAAACACATCCAATAATCAAATACGTAGTTACAGAACATAACTAAGGTTCTCGTAAGTTTCCAACACAAATAAACATATATGATTTCTGTCAAGTGGCTTTCCATTAAGCTAATAATATATGTATACATATATGCTATTTGCCCAAACACATCCAATAATCAAATACGTAGTTACAGAACATAACTAAGGTTCTCGTTGTTAATTCATACATTATACTATCTATCAAATTCACCAAGCTATAGCAATGCCATTTTTAAAATCATTTAAACAGTTAGTAGGCTTATTCTTTTTATAATGTCCCGTTTTAACAAATTATGGAAACTTACTTACGCTTTCAAATATTTAATAACAAAACATTTTCACATAGTCAAACATAGTCACACCTAATGAATCTCATGTTTTTCACATAAAATCAATTAATTTGTTATGTACCCAGTAAATCCATATATGCTCACCTCGCTAGTTAGGAACCGTTTGTTGTTTTTTTTAAATCACTTTTGACCACTTCTAGCTGCGCCGCGCAGAACACACACAACACTTGGTCTTTCGCAGTTGTTTGTTTTTTAAAAGACTTCTGATTTAAAAACTATTACGTGTGTACTGCACCACGTAGCACTGGACCATCCTCTTCAAACCACTTCCCACCTTACTTTAAGATATATTATTTAACATAGTTTTTTTTTAATTTTTTCAACATGTTTATTATTTTAATAATATTATGAAATATATTATAGACAATTCATGTATACTTTACATAATTTCAAAACCGTTTGATAAATTTCATATAAATAATTTTTTGTGTTACATTATCTATAACCAAATATTAATAAATTATAAAGTTAATCACTAAAATTACCAAATCTATTGAAGCTATCCAAAGAAATAACCACCATCTTGGAAAATTTAACAACATAAACATGTTGTTCGCTAAATTAACAATTTTATTTATTGTTATTTAGCAGTTATTATGGTTAATTATTTTATATAAACGTCTTTAAAAATCATATCATCACAATGATTTTTATATTCGATTTGCATATGATTAAAACTAAATAAGTTTTTGATTTAGAATTATTTTGAACTATCGTATGGTTAATTTCAATTTATTTCAGCAGCCTACATACGTTAAAAGAACAAACAAACTTCTTATTGCAGTTTGCAGACGTTTGGTCCTCCTCTTCTGCTGCAGAGGGTTGCAGATGTGGTCTGCAGACTACAAACGTTTTAGCTTCGAAAAAAAACACCACCTTAGTGAAGAGTAACTATTGTCGCGACCTCATTTCATGTGATGCTTCCAATCTATCGCTTAGCCATACCTATTCAAACAATTACCAAGCTCCTTAGAACTTTTAAAGATTTACTATCATGTCTACCATTGTGGTCATTTATTCGACCTTTAACTGGACCATGTAACCATTTGTTACCAGACTTACCAAGTCCCATACTACAACTACTAAACGGTCTAACCTCGTAAACCGTCAGTTCTATTACTCTCTTTAAATCACCTCATAACTTTGGGTTTATAATCATCTTTAACCAACTAAGAATTCCACCGGGGAATTCATCCGTCCAACTTATCATTCAAGTCCACAATAACGTCGTATCACAAACTCTACTAACAGACTTGGGTTCTAGAAGCATTACCGTAATGACGTAACATAGTTATACTGACGTAATAACGGGATAAGAGAATACCTTATCTTACTCCGTAATCAATTACTCATGTATCGGCGTTAGCACTCACTTCTGTAAACTACACGTCATTGCTTAGCCCTCCGAGCTATCTTTAGGAAGCATGCAATGAAAGACGGGTGCCAACTATTTATAGTGTTGGAAACACACCTACGCGTCATGCCCTCCAGAGGGACGTGTCGCTTCCTTGTTTCGTGTCAGCCCCACGTCACAGTACATCTCGCCTTCCTGGCCATGTGTCAGCCCCACGTCGCACTCTTAGTAATATTGCAACGTCGTGATTTTTTTTAAAAAAATTGCAACTTTAAAGCAATTTTAATCAGAAATATAGCTGAAGACTTTTTTTGTTTTAAAAACATTTCCAAATAAACCACAACATTACCAATCGATTCATAATATTACATAATTAAATCAAACGTGTTCATATGGCATATTTATTCAAATGAAACTACCCATATAGTTTCACAACCTCACCAAGCCAAACTTCTAAGCTACATGCATCAATCATAAGACATATAAATAAAGAACAGGTGTTAGCATATGCTTCGTGAGCCGATAAAGTTGTACATAACAAAATATACAATTTCTTCTTGGATCATTCATTCAAATTATGATTTTAACAATTTATCATTATAATCCTATCAATACACATAATCATCATTTAACTATCATTTTGACCATTTCAACCAATTATTAAATTTGGGTTTCTTAACAATATTTTAACCCAAGGTTCTGTCCCTTTCACTACTCATGTTCTTGGCTAGTAAATGTTCTAAGTAAGTCATGAATCCTACCTGAAACATTAACTCCAAGACTTCCACTTTCGCTACCCCGACTTGCAAAGTATTATAACTTGTGATGTCGTTCAGGATTGGTTCAACAGTGTCAATTCTAACAACACACCTCCCAAATCCTACGTGATGTTTGATCTAGCCACAACATAAAGCCAACATCACTCCAGTTTGTGTAAATCCGTGTGTACTTAAACCATGTGCTACACAGTCAGCTAGAAGGACTATGCAACTTGCAACCGATATCGCTTAAGCTCTTTCAATTAATTCAACTTACAGGTTACTACCCATACCCATCGTTATAACATGCAAACATATTTCAACATATCAAATATCAACATATTAATTTAATATTATATCATGTATTATCATATCATTTTCACATCATATTCATTATTTCACCATATTTCAACATATCAATAGGGATGAGCATTAGAACCGCCGGAACCGGAACCGAACCGGAACCGGACCGGAACCGGAACCGGAATTGGTAATAGGTCCGGTTACCGGTTCTCCATTTTTATGAAAACCGGTCCCGGTTCTAAAAATCGGAACCGGTTTGACATTTTTTTCATTTTTTAAAATGCGCATAACTCGCTCATATGAAGTCGAAATTATTTGATTTTTTTTCCAACATGTAATTTGGAGTTTGTAATTCATTTTTGACGGTACAAACATATGTTTTGATTAGATATTGAATCAGACACATGCCCCGAAAGAAAGCATATCAATGTTGCGTTTTTTTTATTTCAGCATTATTTTTTTGTTTTTTTTAATATGTCCCATTTTTTAAATGTGTATAACTCATTCATATGACGTCGGAATTACTTATTTTTTTTTCCAGCATGTAATTTGGTGTTTGTAGTTCATTTTAGACTATAAAAACACATATTTTGGTTAGATATTGAATCAATTATAGACTCCGGAAGACAACATATCAATGCTGCGTTTTTTCTGTTTCAACATTTTTTATTTTTTTGGAATCTGTCCCCGCTTTTAAAATGCGCATAACCCATTCATATGAAGTCGGAATTACTTGATTCTTTTTTCATCATGTAATTTAGTGTTTGTACTTCAATTTAGAATGTAAAAAGTCATAATTTGGTTAAATATTGAATCATTTACAAGCTCCAGAAGATAGCATATAATCTATAGTATTTCAACCGGTTCTACTTTGAAAAATAACCGAAAAACCGGGACCGGAACCGGAACCGGAACCGGAACCAGCGCTAGAACCGGCGGTCCAGTTCCCGGTTCTTATAATATAGGAAAACCGGTTCCGGTTCCAAAGCTCATCCCTACATATCAAATATCAACATAACCTTTTACTATCATGTCATGTATTATCATATCATTTTAACATCATATTCATCATTTCACCGTTTATTAATTAATACTAACATACGTAATTTAGCAATATCCTAATTTGCATCAATAATCTTTAAAGAAATATACTACTATATCATGTACTAACTTTTAACCACTATCAAGTCACCTTAAGTCCTGCTAGACGAACAGTAAGTAGACGGTCGAGATTTTGATTCGGCTGCTGAATACTCGTTATTCGTATTTTGGGCGCTAGAACTCTTTCTCTTTCGAGAACTCCTCCCTAATCTTGCTTCCAAGGGTTTACTAGTAACTTGATGGGAAGTGTTTGAAGTTGTAGTGGTGTGATTTGAAATGAGAGCTTTGAAGCTTATTTATACTAGTAAGAATTATTATTTATATATAATTATTTAATAATAAGTGTTAAATATTGACATTCTCCATATAACTAGTTAGGTATATGACATATTCATGATGCAATCATGACAAATAGTTTAGTAAATGGTTAATAATAAATGGGTAAAAATAAATAGTAATTTCTAAATAGTAAATAGTAAAAAGTTTAGAGTTTCCAAAACTTACCATTTTTCATCCGATTGATCCAATAATTTTTCCGTTCATCCTAAATTACTTAATTGTTATAAAAAAATAATTTCCATTGTTTAATACCTAGTTTTACTCTCTTGATTTTGTCGTAAAACTCGATTAGTGAGCGTTTTATTATATTTTAAGCATATAATTGTACACAAAACACATGTAAAGCTTAATCCTATATAGCAGAAGACTACTTCACTAACAGAGAGAAATTTTGGTTCGTTACAATCCTCCTCTCCTTAGGAGAATTCCAGCCCGGAATTAGGTACTGTTAAAAACAATTGTGGATATTATTCCATAGAACTTTGACAAGTTTGACCCTCTTTTTGCGCAGTTGTTTAATTTCTCGATCTAAGATAGCTACTGGCTCTTCCACCAAATGCTTCTTTTCATCAACCCACAACTCTCCAAGGGCAACATACTTGGTTCATTTTGCTAAACATTTCCGTAGATAACAGACATGAAATACATAGTGTATTCCTTTTAACTCGGGTGACAACTCCAATTTATATGCATGTTCTCCTATACGCTCAAGTACGGAAAAATGACCGATGAAATGTCGTTCTAACTTTCCGCGTTTCCCAAACCGGATGATTCCTTTCCATGGTGAGACTTTTAACATTACTTTCTCACTTACCTCAAAGGTTTTTGGTCTATGTTTCTTATCTGAATACTTCTTTTGTCTTTCACGAGCTACTTGTAATCGATATCGGTCCACCTTCACCTTATCCATAGTTATCTGTACAATATCTGAGCTGGCGAACTGATTCTCTCCTGGTTCTAGCCAACAAGTAGGAGTTCGACATTTTCTTCCATACAACATTTCATAAGGGGCCATGTCAATGCTAAAATGGTATGTGTTTTTGTAGGAAAATTCTACCAATGGTAAGTGAGTATCCCAACTACCACCATACTCTATAACACAAGCCCTCAACATATCTTCAAGGGTATGAATAGTCCTTTCACTATGCCCATTAGTTTGTGGATGAACTCTCATACCCAACTGTTCCTGTAATTTTTGCCAAAATCTTGAAGCAAAACGACTGTCACGATCAGAAATAATGGAATATGGAATTCCATGTCTAGTAACCACTTCTTTGACATAGAGTTTTGCCAAGTTCTCCAATTTCTCATTCTCCTTGGTAGCAAGAAAGTGAGCATTGTTTGTCAATCTATCGACAATAACCCAAATCATGTCATTCCCATGCGAAGTATTTGGAAGTTTGGTGACAAAATCCATAGTGATTTTATCCCACTTCCATTTAGGAATTTTTGGTTGTTGTAAGCTACCATAAGGTTGCTCATGATCAGCCTTGACTTGAGAGAAAGTCACATATTTTGCAACGTCGTTCTTTAAATCTGGCCACTAGTAATTGGTCTTCAAATCGTAGAATATCTTAGTAGTTCCCGGATGAATAGAATATTTGGACCTATGAGTGTCTTGTAACAATATGTCACAAATACCTCCGACCTTAGGAACCCATAGTCGTCATTTAAAGGTTTTTAGTCTTCTACTTTCCCCCATAAGTTGACCCCGTTGTTTAATCACTATCTCTTCCTTTACATTTTCTTCCTTTAGTCTTTCCGTCTGAGCATCTCTTATTTGCTCAATTATATTAGGAACCGCCACAAAACCCATACATTTTAGGTGATAAGGTGTTCTTGGTTCCTTACGACTCAAGGCATTAGCCACCACATTTTCCTTACCCGGATGGTAATGGATTTCACAATCAAAGTCAACTAGTAACTCCATCCAGCGTCGTTATCTCATATTCAGATCTTTCTGATTCTGAATATGTTGTAAACTTTTGTGGTCGGTGTATAGCGCACACTTCCTCCCATACATATAATGACGACATAACTCTAGAGCAAAGACCACAACTGTTAATTTCAAATCATTCACAGTGTAGTTTGCTTCGGCACTCTTTAATTGTCGGGAAGCATAAGAAATTACTTTCCCTCGTTGTATCAACATACATCATAAGCCAGAATAAGATGCATCGCTATAAACCACAAAATCTTCACTTCCCTCAGGCAATAAGAGAACAAGTGTTTCACAAAGATGTTTCTTAAACGTTTGAAATGCTTCTTCCTACTTGTCAGTCCAGAAAAATGGTTCTGGCTTTCTTGTCAACTTTGTCAGTGGTGTTGCTATCTTGGAGACATTTTTTATAAATCTCCGATAGTGACCTGCCAATCCCAAGAAACTTCAAATTTTAGCGGGAGTCTTTGGATTGGACCATTTCTTCACTGCCTCGATCTTGGATGGGTCCACTTTTATCCCATCTTTACCAACCAGATATCCAAGAAATTTGACCTCTCGCAACCAAAATTCGCACTTAGAGAATTTTGCATATAAGTTTTCTCTGTGAAGTGTATCAAGAACGTCTTGAAGGTGTCTTCGATGATCCTCAACGTTTCATGAATATACCAGAATGTTATTGATAAAAACAATGACTGATTTGTCCAACATAAGATGGCAAACGCGATTCATTAGATCCATGAATATCGCTGGAGCGTTTGTCAAACCGAATGGCATGACCAAGAACTCATAATGCCTATAGAGAGTTCTAAACGCTATCTTTGGAATATCTTCTTATCTGAATCACACTTGATGATAGCCCGAGCGTAGGTCAATCTTTGAGAAGTAACATGCTCTTTGTAGTTGATCGAAAAGTGTAACGCTTGTCCCATGTATCATTTATTTCTCAAATTTTTAGGGTTTTGCACTAGGACTCGAAGAGTTGGGGAGCCCCAACTCGATGAGTAGATATCCTTTTGGATGCGGGACTTAGGGTCTACTCGACGAGTTGGAAGGCCCCGACTCGACGAGTAGACACTGGAAAGGGAAACCCTAATTTTCCAGATTTTGTACCCTGTATAAAGTACTTATGGCTCATTTGTAGCCTCCCTTATCGTCCTTACAACCTAGAGAAACCCTAGTTCGAGCCTTATACCTTCTTGAGTGTGTGAGAGAGCTTTGGAGAGTGATTTTGGTGTGGTTATGAAGGAATTTGGAGCTTGAAGAGGTTGGAGTAAAGAGAGAGGCAGTAGATCCGACATCTACTCTGTTTTGGCAACCATCTTTAGGTATAAAGTTGCTACCTTGACCATTATTTGTTTAGATCTCATCTTATGAAAGTATATTGTCACTTTTGGTGCATAATGGTGTCATTCTCGGGTTTGAACTTGTCATGAGGATCTGGTTTCAGATCTGGACACCTCTAGGCCTCCATGGACATAAAGTTGCTCACTTTATCTAGTCTAGGCCCTTCTCCATGCCCTAAACCTTGTATGAGACTTAGTATTAGTGTTTTAGCCTCTTGAGGCCTTGCATGCACGTAAAGTTTGCAACTTTACGTGGTATTTCAGTTCTAAGGGACTGGATCTGTAGTTTGGGGGGTTTGGATTCGACTAAAAGGACTGAATATGTTAAGACCAGCGAAAACTCGATGAGTTGCCCTAGCAACTCGACGAGTTGGATCAGTTTTCCCGTTTTTTGTATGGAGAGTAAAATCAGCGAGTTGATAAGATAACTCAGCGAGTTGGCTATGGTTTTTCCCCGATTTTCTGAACACCAAAGGAACTCGACGAGTTGCTAGATGCGCTCGATGAGTTGGGTCAACATGGATTGTTGACCTCGACTGTTGACCTGACTTTGACCATGGTTGACCAAGTTTGACTTTGAGGGTATTTTTGGTATTTCGGGATTTTGACAAAGCTAGTCACATGATGATTATAGGAAGTTGAGTTGGAGCTGCGCGTTGGGACTTATCGTATCTTATCAGTTCAGCATTCTTGAAAGGTGAGTCTCCTCACCATACCAATGGGTCTAAGGGACCAAGGCCGGTCCATTTTATGATATGTGGTACACTAGTTTATGTAGTGATATGCCGTATGTTAGTTGGTTATATGTAGGGCTGTTAATCGGGTCAACCCGATCGGGTTTCGGGTTAAATGGGTCGGGTTAGTCGGGTTTGCAAAAATAAAAATTTTATCCGAAACCCGACCCTATTAAGGTACGGGTTAGTTGGGTTTGGGTTAATCGGGTTACGGGTTAATAGGGTCGGGTTAGTCGGGTTAATCAGGTTGAAATGTAAGTCATACTAATGTTTTTCCATTTGAGCAAATCAGGTAATAGTACATGGACTGAATACGTAAATTGCTGAAAAAAGTTCAATTCATTATGTTGTTAGTGTAGGTTATACGTAAAAGGCAAGATGGATTCAATTTGAATCATTTTTATAAATCACTTATTATAATAAGGACCGAAAATGTAAATTTCCAGAAAATGTTTAGTTTATTTTCTTACTTACGACAACCAGTCATCTAGGATTAGAAAAAAAAATGAAGGGTTTTGTCTTTATGATATGATTTAATATTTAAACAAAGAGAAATAAAGTCGAAGAATAACAATAGCTACAAAGGATTGTACTGTACATTATGTTAGTTAAATGGGTTATTCGGGTTGACCCGAAACCCGATTTTTTTTTAAAAAAATCAACCCTAAACCCGACCCTAACTTCAATTCGGGTTTGTCGGGTTAACCCGAATAACCCGATTTGAAATTTTGACCCTATTAAACACGACCCTAATTACCTTATTCGGGTTTGGGTCGGGTCGGGTTAGTCGGGTTCAAGTTTTTTTGACACCCTTAGTTATATGTTAGGTGGTATGCTAGTTGTATGTGTGATACTTGCATGAAAGACCATGGGGGAGCCCATGACGCTTGGATGTAAGACCATGTGGGGAAGCCCATGGCTTTTCAGGTAAAGACCATGGGGGGAGCCCATGACACTTGGATGTTAGACCATGTGGGGGAGCCCATGGCTTTCCAATTAAAGACCATGAGGAGCCCATGAAACCTAGGTGTAAGACCATGTGGAGGAGCCCATGGCATCCTGGAGTAAGAACCTGGGAGGAGCCCACAACATCCTTATATGTTTGTATGCATGGCATGTGGTTTATGTAGCTTTTATAGCTAATATGGATTATGTGATTATGTGAATTGTGTGGGGTATGCTTTGGGGAACTCACTAAGCATTAACTTACAGTTTGTTGATTGTTTCAGGTACTTCAGAGCCTAAGGGCAAGGGCAAGGCTTGATAGCGCGACATGCACTCTCTCAGACATTTTTATGGGGACACTCTGATATTTGAAATAAAATATTGATGTTATGAATTTGAAAACAGTTGTCATTGAATTTGGAAACGATTGTCATTGAGATTTTATGGTTTATGGGAATGTTTTGATTATTTAAAAATGAAAATTTTATTTGGAAAAATTGGGTCGTTATAAAAAGATCATCAATCCTTAGGAGTGGATACTTGTTTTTCACCTTGATTTTATTCAATTCTCTATAATCGATACACATCCGCATTATACCATCTTTCTTCTTTACGAATAGAACTGATGCTCCCAAGGTGAGGAACTTGGTCTTATTAATCCCTTCTCAGGGAGCTCTTGAAGTTGTGCCATTATCTCCTTCATTTATGAGGGATCCAATCTATATGGTGCTTTGGCCACTGGTACCGCATAATGAATTAGTTCAACATTAAAATCTACCTGTTGCGACGGTGGTAAACTTGATAGGTCATCAGGGAAGACATCAGCATAGTCTTTAACTACTTCCACCTCAGATAGACTTGGTTTCTTAGAAGAGGAATCAACTACATGATCTAAGAATATTGGATATCCTTTAGCGATGCACTTGCGTTCTTTCATCACTGATAACAAAGTGATAATCATAGGGCGGTGTTCACCATAAACAGGAGCATAGTTATTCTTGGAGAGACATATAGGAACGATTTTCTCATATCAGAGAATGTGCACCCTATTGACTGACAACCAATCCATACCAATAACAACATCAAAAGATTTGACTCCAGTAAGAATCAGTGTTATGGGAAAATTGTGTCCACTGATAGAAATGACACAGACATCATATTTTTCCCAAACAGTGACTATTTCACCAGTTGCCACTTCAACATCTAACTTAGTGTCTAAAGCACTACGAGGTAAATCAAATTGAGCATAAAAAGGTATTGACACAAACTATCTACTTGCACCACCATCAAATAATACCCTAGAAGATATGGAATTAACCAAGAAATTTCCAAAAATCACCTCATTGTTGTGTCGGGCTTCCTCCACTGTCATGTTGAAGGCGCGAGCTTTTTCCTTTGGCACTTCTTATTTCTTCACATTAGTCCCCGCTTGAAACTTTGGATTGGGACACTGAGTGCTGATATGTCCCATCTGTCTGCAGTTGTAACAGATTGGATCAGGGCTTTTACAATCTTCATATCGATGATCAGTTTTTCCACAACGTTTGCAACGCATAGTACTGTCACTACATGGACCTCCATGTGAAGAGTGACACTTCTTACAAAATGTTGCCTTCTCTCCCTTCTTGTTGAAAATTTGCTTCTTTGAGGATCCAGATTTGTCCTCTCATTTGTGCTTCCTTCCACTTTTCACTGTGCTTCGTTCTTTTGTTAGATCATATTCCACTTTGCGAGCCTCATCTATAACTTCAATAAGAGTACGCTTTGACCTTACAGTTGCACGGTACTCATAAGGTAATCCTTCCACATATTGGCTAATTTGCTTTTCTTCAGTTGGGCAATAGTCCATTGCAAAGCTTACAGTAAAGGTGGTGTTGTATTTTGCAATTGTCATAGATCCCTTCTCCATTGATAAGAACTCTCGCTCAATTCGTTGAACGTATCCTTCACTGCAGAAACGTTCTCGAACTTTCTTTATGAAAATTTCCCACATCATAGATCTCCGAATAGATCCGAGGATTCTTTCATACACCGCCTGTCACCAATTAAGGGCTTCATCTTCAAAATTTAGCATTGTATAGTTAATCTTCTGCTCTTCGGTAAAATCTCAAGATCGAAAAGTCTGATCCATCTTTCGCAGCCAACGAATACACAGTAGTGAATCCTTCCCTCCCTTGAAAGTGGGTGGTTTGAAGTTCGTAAATGTCTTGAAAGTACTGCCTCGAGAATTATTATTCCTAGATATTGGTCCTCCAGTCCTCACACGGTTCAAAACTTCATCATCTTCTAGTTCCTAATCATCGTTGTCATTGTCTGGTAGTAATCCAGCCGCTCGCATAACTTGTTGCATCTGAGCCATTTGGGCATCTTTTTCCTTATGTTGTTCTTGCAGTTCATTGATCAGGGAAGTACTGTTTAAAGTACGAGCGCTTTGGAATAGTTAAACTTGAGGTTGGCGAACAACTTGAAGTGTCTCCATTAAGTTTCCTTCTTGAATGATTTGATCGTCCTGACGATTTTCAGCTCCTCCAGAACCGTTGTTCCCCTCAATTGAAAGCATTTTCTATGATCATCTAAATAATTTCTATCTTAGGAAAATTCAAATACAATAGAGTACTAATATATATAACTATGTCAAACAAGTTATCTATAACTCTCGGTGCACACCCTTTCCCCTCTTAAGAGTTTATTTCAACATTTTAATGCCCTAACATAACTGTGAGTCCAAACACTAGCATCTGTGTTTAGTTCACACATAGTCGCGCTCTGATTCAACTTGTAACGTCGTGATTTTTTTTCTAAAAATTTTCGCAACTTTAAAACCATTTTAATCAGAAATATAGATGAAGACTTTTTATGTTTTAAAAACATTTCCAAATAAACCACAACATTACCAATCGATTCATAATATTACATAATTAAATCAAACGTGTTCATATGGCATATTTATTCAAATGAAACTACCCATATAGTTTCACAACCTCACCAAGCCAAACTTCTAAGCTACCTACATCAATCATAAGGCATATAGCAAAAGAACAAGTGTCAGCATATGCTTCGTGAGCCGATAAAGTTGTACATAACAAAATATAAAATTTCTTCTTGGATCATTCATTCAAATTATGATTTTAACAATTTATCATTATAATCCAATCAGTACACATAATCATCATTTAACTATCATTTTGACCATTTCAACCAATTATTAAAATTTGGGTTTCTTAACAATATTTTAATCCAAGGTTCTACCCCTTTCACTACTCATGCGCTTGGCCAGTAAATGTTCTAAGTAAGTCATGACTCCTACCTGAAACATTAACTCCAAGACTTCCAATTTTGCTACTCCGACTTGCAAAGTGTTATAACTTGAGATGTCGTTCATGATTGGTTCAACAGTGTCAATTCTAACGACACACCTCCCAAATCCTACATGATGTTTGATCTAGCCAAAACATTAAGCCAAAATCACTCCAGTTTGCGTACATATGTGTGTACTTAAACCATATGTTACACAGTCATCTAGAAGGACTATGCAACATGCAACTGATATGGCTTAATCTCTTTCAACTAATTCAACTTACAGGTTACTAACCATACCCATCGTTATAACCCACAAACATATTTCACCATATCAAATATCGACATATTAATTTAATATTATATAATGTATTAGCATATCATTTTCGCATCATATTAATTATTTCACCATATTTTAACATATCAAATATCAACATAACCTTTTACTATCATGTAATGTATTAGCATATCATTTTTAACATCATATTCATCATTTCATCGTTTATAAATTAATACTAGCATAAGTATTTTAGCAATATCCTAATTTGCATCAGTAATCCTTAAAGAAATATAATACTATATCATGTACTAACTTTTAACCGCTATCGACTCACCTTAAGTCCTGCTAGACAAAAAGTAAGTAGACGGTCGAGATTTTGATTCGGCTGTCGAATACTCGTTATTCGTATTTTGGGCGCTAGAACTCCTTCTCTTTTGAGAACTCTTCCCTAAGCTTGCTTCCAAGGGTTTACTACTAACTTGATGGGAAGTGTTTGAAGTTGTAGTGGTGTGATTTGAAATGATAGCTTTCAAGCTTATTTATACTAGTAAGAATTTCTATTCATATATAATTCTTTAATAATAAGTGCTAAATGTTGACATTCTCCATATAACTAGTTTTAAGAGGGAGAGGGTAAGTACGGAGCTTAGTGAATGCCAACACAATATCACATCAAAGTAATATATATTGTTCCTATCATACATGTACATCTATCATGCCATCAATCAATAATCTCACATATGTATCAAATAAACATACATATCCATACAATATATGTAAGTTTAAGAAAACATAAAAAACAAGCATCCACTAAGGACTCGACATCATTGCCTTCGGTCTATGGACTCATCGTCTCTGCCTTCTGTCTCGTAACTCGGCACGATGGCCTCTAGTCAGCTGGCTCGGCCTTTCTTCCTTCAGCCCCTAAACACATCATATACAAGCAATACAAGTAATAACATCTAGTGTTAATCATACGTGTCCTAATACTCACACGATCTATAGCAAGCATATAAAACGTTAATGTCATGTAGTGAGGAACTCACCTCAAATCGTATGTGAATCTCCTCGAACAAGAACCCGAGCTCCCGGAATCAATGTACTTCATCCCCCGTATATTAATGTTTTAAAGTGTTAATAAACACTCATTAGCCCTTGAATCCACTAAAACATTTCTAAGTTCAATTCCAACTTTTTACACTAAAAATTGCAGTCTGTTCAAGACCTCCCCCCCCCCCTAAACCTATTCAAACCAGATTACAAAGCCATATTTATAAATTTCAGGTCAATACCCTTTTAGGGACTACTTGCACATGTCCATGCGATTTTTCTACAATTTATAATGGATTTTACAAAACTGTATATTAATGCGGCTTATTCCGGACCAGTTTGTGAAAATGACCATTTTCACCTTAGTTAGAACCAACATCAGGTCAAGGAAAAAAATCAGGGATATACTAGACTCAAAATATGAACTTTGAGAGTTTACCGATCCTAATTTTGACTTTCAGTGATATTTCTAGAATTTTTATAAAATAGGGGCCGAATATGAATTTTACATTAATTCCCAGTTTTGACTTATTGGGTTAATTTGGCATCTTAACCCAATAAGTCATCAACCAAAGACTCCTCAATGCTAGAAATTAAGCTCCTAATAGTAGCAATAAATCATTGACTCAAAATGTCAATTAGAACTTCAATCAAAGACCCAAAGTACAATGCTTTAAAGAGGAAAACAAAGTACATTGCCAAAATCATCCAAATCATCTATTTTAAGGTTTAAGCCTCAACCAAGGTATCATTTTCTTAAAAGTCAGCCACATGGGACACCACCCATTGCACCTTAACACTATGGCCAGTGGTGGTCATGGCTGGCGGCCATGGTGGTGGTGATTCTCGGGTGAAAGTACACAAGAAAGAAGAAGAAAATTGAATGAATTAAAAGGCTTAATTGCACTAGGGTCGTTCTACTAGGAACCTCGCTCCTCCTCTACTCGATTCCATCCTTTCCTCTCATTCTCTTCTTCCCTCACGATCTCTACTTCTCTTATTTCTCTCGGTTTTTCTTCTTTCCGGCTAGCCACAACAAAACACACACACACAACAAAAACCATAACTTAGGTTTTGGGCTTTTAGAGTTGTATGTATACGTGGGTACACTCTTTCAAGGATTCGCCGTCAAGAAATTAAAGCCCAAAACAAATCCCATAGACCTCATGGCTATGATTTTCAAATTCCCATAATGACGTCAAATTTTCCATAAAGGCGGTTTTAGTCCCTCTAAACAAATATCTTTGCAACATAGGGTTTTCTGAGCTGCCAAATTCAGTCCTTTCTATAGAAAATAGTTACAAAACCTCATTTCCCAATTATTATTATTATTATTATTATTATTATTTGGTATTTATATTTATTTTTCATTATTAATTAATTAAACGGAAAACGGGGTGTTATATAGTCTCAATCGGTTCCAAACTTTAGAAACTGAAACTGATACCATTCACAGCGGTTCGGTTCTAAAATCGGCAGTTCTAGATCAAAAGTTTTGATAGAGAAGGGTACATGTTCACCCGATTTAGCCCTATTATTACTAATTTTAAGCATCTCTGAAACAGATTAGTTTTAATTACATATTTTCTCGAGTATTTGGTGTTATTAAATATTTTACCCCATTCCCCATTTAGACTTATTCTTAGATATTTTAAGGATTAGATACTTCTTCTGCATATAGCCCTATTATTGCAATTTCCCATTCTATTTGGTATTATTATGAATAAGAAGTAGAGAAACATGAAATCATGATATGTTAACATGCAAAACACTCGGATGGTTTCAAGTATAAAATGGTAATTTTATATACAATATGAGATTAAAAATAAATTTATTTCTTTAATTGTATAAAATCATTTCATTTGTATATGAGATTAAATATCAATTTCTTTCTTTAGTTGTGTAAAATCATTTCATTTATTTTTCCATGAAACATGTGAAATAACTATGTATTTTGAGATTAACATAACTATTAGTTACTTTCAAGCATATAACATCAGTTGTTAAAACAATAAAAACCAAAAATTATTTTCTCATTTTTTTCTATTTGACTAACCAAAAATTATTTAATTTTTGCATTAACTAAAAAAAAACAAATCTGTATTTTGCTTTGCAAGAGCTAAAACAACTTAAGTAGCAGATCAAGAAAGAAGAAGACGAGGACGTTGTTGATATTATTTACTACAATCTATTAATCAGATAAGGCATTAAAACAACAAAAATGAATATTAATATCATTACTCTATTTAGAAAGTAAGAACATTGTTGGTGTATTTGGAATTCACGATTCTAATAATTATAGAAATAGTCAATGGTGGTAATAATATTAGAAAAGTCACATGAAGAGAGAAATGGAAAGGTTAAAAACGTGGATGGCTTAAACGAAAGTAAAATAATGTTGGTTAGAAGAAGGATCAAAATTACTAGAACTTATGAAATTAGGCACCAAAACTAAAAGAATAAACTATTTGGGAATGTCCTCAAACTTTATTAGTTAATTCACATTTGATATTTTAATTGTCATCGTACAATGAGTGAGATGACAAACGGGCAACAAGCTGTGCCGTTAAGCCTTTTCGAATGGTAAAGCTAATCATTTTAAAGACTACATCCGAAGATCTAGGGGATATAACATTACTATGCATGATTCGTTCTACTCTTTTAAGAAGCTCTACCGCATCCGGTGCGAGGAAACCAAACGTATCAAATGCAAATGTTATGAACACGTGTTGATTTTCCATGCACGATTTCTCATGTTTGGTGACTTTGTCTGTAGCTGCTTTTAAAGCAGTATATCCCGCCGTGAAACCCCCAACCCTCAGGCCCACGAGAGGGGATACCCCTGTAAGATCCACACATGCGTGTTTCCCTCCTCACCATCCAAAAATCAAAATGTCAGCCGGTCTGAGGGTTGACATTCCTTCTGTCGGGTCATTAAACGGAATTTTCGTAAAAATATAAGGACCAAAAATGAAATTTGCAAATTAGAATTGCTTCCTCTAAGTTTGGATAATTATTTGTTGACAAGTTAGGGTTTAAAATTATAAACTGTCCATTTGACATTTTTTTTTTCAATAAAGCAACGAGGACACAATTTTTCTTGAAATGTAAAATCCCGAAAAAGCCACTGTAAGCAGTGAAAACTGTTTGTTGACTAAAGGGGTATGGAAGTAAATTTAGAACCTCCTGCTACTAGTACCCATAGCAGGTGGGGACGTGGGGTTGGTCGGTAAAGGAATGAAAAAGAAAAGGAAAATATCTACAAAAAAGATTTGTGCATTGCCAACAGTTTGGATCACTACACGTGTAGATTATCTGGCCGTACATATTCTCGAACGTTAGAGTCAGTAGTAACGTGGCAGTGCATGATTGATCAATCTTACATTTTCCGTTTCAAAATATCTTAACACCGTCCTCTTCCTTGTAACATACTTTAAAATTAAAATATAGTGCGATTTATTACTTTTACATATATTTGCTTTCTATAAGTTATAGATCTCAGTTATTTCTAAATATAATATATTATTTCTTTGTCTAATTGTTAACAATCCTTTTTATATAATATGATATATCCCAAAAAGCTTAATAAAAAGAATCATATTACTTTCACAGCAGCCTCTATTGGTATCATTTTGTACAAATTTTTAAGTTAAAAACTAACACAAGTAACTCCAAATCATGAGTTGGATAATTTTATCCGGTATCCATATACCTTTCTCCTAAGGTAATGTGTGATGTGTGGGCATGCGGCTATAACCTAACTTTTATGTAATTACACATCCAAACTACATCTACTTCATCACTAAACACATTTTTTTTAAAGAGAATTTTCTTAACAACGGTTCAGGACCAGCTTTCACATATCGGCTAATCCTCCGCTGTAAACATGAATTATGATTCATGCCCTGAAGGCTGAAGTTATTGCAAATGAATCTCAATGAGGGCTGAGTAGTGTCAGGATTTGGACATGAGTCAATAGGTTATCCATAATATCTTCCACATATATTATCAAATCACGACAACCTAAATGGTTAACACACAATCTTTTGTTTAATTCTTCAAAAGTTTCTTCTTGGTTTTCAATCGGTTAACAAAATAGTATGATAGTAAAATCTGTCAATAATCATGCTATAAAGAACACAAATTTAATGGCTCGCCAATAATAATAAGCGGCTAACCCCAAAAACTACGAACCTTAAGCACTTTTTAAGACTACTTACTTCTTTATTGCTTCTAATTTTGTTAAATAAACCTTAATATCTTCGTGGTTAACCATTGGCCCAAAAATGCACCTACCATACCCAAAGTCTCATTTGTAAAATTGACATAAATGTTTTCTTTTTAATGATATCATATTATATAAATGTTTTCATGTTCCTCGCTTGTCTATTTATATCTAGATTGTTTTTATTATTTAGTAGAGCAAATTAACATGGTTCAAG
Organism: Lactuca virosa; assembly: GCF_052849685.1. Classification (NCBI taxonomy): domain Eukaryota; kingdom Viridiplantae; phylum Streptophyta; class Magnoliopsida; order Asterales; family Asteraceae; genus Lactuca; species Lactuca virosa. The sequence continues at coordinate 275,451,491 of NC_136431.1, read as the reverse complement.
ATAATTATTTATCATTAACATGTTAATTTGATTTTATTTATTTATTTATTAGTTTACACAATTAATGCAAAAAAGTTTTCATCTATTTAATATCCTTTATTATTTATGTTTAATGACAAAATAAAAAAAATATTTTTAAAAAATATTTAGAAGACAAAGAAAAATATATTGTTATTTAAAAGTTCAAGCATCATCATTTATCTAAAAGAAATATATTATTTTAAAATAATTCATAGAACATTTAAAAAGTTATATTAATACAATTTTACAACAACAATGTTTTAAAACTCTAACACCCTAAAATTTTCAAACTTTTTCAAAGATATGATTATAAAATCTTTTCGGGAATTAACTCGCATTTAATAAAACTTGGTCCCATAAAAACATTTACAATTAAAACATTGGGTGTTACCATAAAACATCAATACAACTGTAGAAAACGAATAAGAATTACATCGATACAATTAATAAGGAACTTAACAAGTTTCACTCCATTATCTATCTCTTAACCTCTAACTTCCATCTATCATCTTTCTCCATGAACATAACCTGAGATACATGACATTAAAAAGCGATACGTAAGACAATAATGTATTGTGAGTTACATCGGTTTGTGACCCAAAACATTTGAAGCATTTATATGAAAAATCATTTCATTCATTACGTAACATAGTTTTAGACCATAAAACATTTTCAAGCATTTTCAAGGTAAACTCTTTTCATATACATCAAAAATATCATTTCATATATTAGCATTACATGTATTATCATATCATTTCAATTAATCTTTTTCCATTTTCATTTGCATTTCCATTTCTATTTTCCATTTCTAAGACCAATGTGGAAAAAACAAATCAATCCACCAATGCATCATGCTTTCAAAGGCCAAGGTGAAAAGAACAAAATTAATTCACCAATGTATCATTCCCTTGGATTTCTATCCAAGTCCAATGCCGAGGTGAAAAGAACAAATCGATCCACCAAGGTATCATGTTGATCAGGTCATCTACTTCACGAATGGAAGGTACCACCCTAGTAGATTCCTCTAGTGCCTCTTATGAGGTATCATGACCCGAACAATTTTCATTATTTTTTACTTTCTTTCCTTTTTATTACTTTCCATTTTATTTTCATTACTTTCCATTTATTGTCATTACTTTCCATGCTTTACACATTTCATGTGCTAGTATTAAAAGTCTCATTTCCATAATTATATCATCTATATTTCAAAACCTTTCAAACACGTTATCAAAACATTCGTTCTTCCAAAAGGTTCTTTTCTTTCAAAAACATTCTTGCCTTGAAGGCATTATTTCAAAATATTCTTTCCAAAAACATTTGACACTTTCTTTTCAAAACATTTCATATATCAAAGCATTTTCATTATACTAAAAATCATTTTGTCATGTACCCCGAAGTGGGAAAATGCCAACACGTACTCACCTCAATCACAAGAAGGTTAGTTACTCCCTTTTAAGCTTCTTTCTTCCAAGCAAACATTCTCTAAAAGTTTCCTATATCATACTGTTCATGTCAATATAATAACCAAAATACCCTCATGAATTATATTTCTAGAACTTATTGTCTCAAATCATCCCTTGTTTGAAAATATGAATATAGGTGAAAATTGTGCGTGATTTCGAATATGTATGCAAAAGTTATGAAGGTTTTGAAAATTTCCTAAAATTGTCAAAATCAACAAGGATGATTTTTAACCAGACATAGGACGATTTGAGTCAGGTAAAAAACTCGTTTTTTTTCTCAAAATGACACTTTAATTTGCATAGTTCTTGAAGATCCTTTTCTAATTCACTTTGTACCATTTGTATAGATTCTCACACATGAAGAGGTGTTTTTATCATCTTAAAATACTTCACTTAATCCCTTAAGCGCTTATTGAAACCTTCAAGGATATGTTGATCCTTAAGATTTAAATAAATGTTTAACTAATCTAGTTTGCAATTACAAATTCTAAAACTCATATAGTTTGTTCCCAACTTATTGAATATCCATATGAATGTTGTTAAGTACATGAAACTACAATTAATCTCATTGCAAATACCCAAAATCTAACTACGGAATCCTCAATTCCATTCCATGTTCCCAAATTACCCTTTAGGCAAAAACAATCATTAAAGATAGAACTTAACTAGAATCCCTACATGTATATGTTCCCATTTCATTTCTAGAGTGTCGATTCATGTTCATGAATGCATTCACTTCTTAGATGTCAAATCATTATGTAGTTATCAATACATTTCCCAAAATGCCCTTATGGTCAAATATTCCATAAATTCAACTAAGCATCATTCAAGACCTCATGTTTTTGCATTCAAATCATATTATTAGTATTAACTCATGTTTATGTGTAACATCCTAAAAATCAAGGAAAAAATTTTCATTTTTAAAACCAATCCAAATCCATGAGTTTCACAAAATAATAGTTTCCAAAAGCCATAAACATGAATCAGAGTATCCCAAAATCATAATCTCATAAAATCCAGGATGATGTGCACGATCAAGCCTTCACCTTTCCCCTGCCCTCTAAAGTACCTGAAACCATAAAATCAAACTGTAAGCCAAAGCTTAGTGAGCTTCGCCAAAGTATCACCACACAAATATATAACATCATGCATACTGGATCCACAACCATCAGACTGGATTACCCCTGAGCCCACAATACAAGTCTGGATTGCTCACCTGACCCACAACTCATGTCTGGATTGCTCCCGAGCCCACACCATAATTCTGGATTGCCCTTCCGGCCCACAACTTATGTATGGATTACTTCTGAGCTGTCACAATTAGCAAATTTCGGTTAAATGTTAATCCTTGTGCAAGAAAATTTCCTTTGTGTAACCTTACAACATTTCCTTTAGTGAAATTCAGACCTCAATACTATTAAGTTCCTACGTTCATACATTGTGATTCGAGCCGAAACAACCTCATGCAAGTCCAAAACTCGACCAAAAAGCCAAATCCAATCATTTTGGGCCTTAGCCCAAGAATTCTCAACCCAAAACCCTTATTTGGACCAATACTTCCTTATTGGACCTAAAATGTCTCACTTTGTCATCATGGGCCTTAATGGGCCGTGAATGGTTCCTTGAACCTTAATGGGCCGTAAACTCCCTTTCCTTATCATTATTGGGCTATAAACTCTCACAAGGGCCCAATGGGCCGAGACTTTCCATATTTGGGCCTTGTAATTTCAAGAGTATTCAAATTCTAGCCCAACACACCACTTATTTCCTCTTCTTACCCTAATTCTCGGTTTTTGTAAAAAAAAAAAGAAAAAAAGAAAAAGATTAAGAGTGGTGGATTAAGGGGGTGACACCTCATATTTGTACACCAAATAACTATGCAATTTATCCACCATGCATCTAGGAACTTCACATCAACCATGGCTTAAGTCAAACCCTACTACCCTTCCCTCTCCTCCTTAAATTCGGCCAAACCCCCACCATAACCTCTTCACTTTTCATTTCCAAACTCAAACTCTTAGTTATTCTCTCTCAAACTCAAAGAAACTCCCTCATCCTTTCCTTCAATTTTCGTGGATAGTGTGTTTGTTTTCAAGAAGTTTCTCTTCAAGTTTCATAATTTGGTAAGTTCTATGTTTAACTCAATTATTTTTGCTTCATGTTTATGCTTATAACATTCAATTTACACACTTTGTTGTGTGATAAACTCCTTAGAACCCTCACAATTTCGAGATCTCACCAAAAACTCAAGCTAGGTTCAAAGATTCTTCTTCTTCTTCATCTACATCTCAAAAACCCTCAAGGTGAGCGTCATACCCCAATATCTTTCGTATTTTTCATGTTTTCGGGGGAGAATACAAGTCAACTCTCGTTTAACCGTTGGATATTTGCATGTACCATTGTGTTAAGTGTTTAACTTTTGGATCTTTACTTGAACATAAAGTTTATCACTTAGATCTTCATAAAAACCATGAGAAAAGTATGATTTGTCATATATATTACATATAAACTTATAAATCTGGGATTATACACTCAAAATAGCAAAATTAAGTGTTGTGTTCAAACATGTATAACCTAAACTCAAAAATCAGCTTTTAACAGAAATGATTTGGTCTAATTACGGACTGTTTTGACCACCTTAATTATAATATTTTTCAAAACTGTTTTACATGAAAAAATTTCAGGTTTATACCTTTAAAATGACTACCCTCACGCGTTCATACGATTTTTCTACAATTTTTGGAGATTTTTACAAAACTGCCTATCATTTCCGGAATGATTTCGGACTAGTCTGTGAAGATGAACATTTTCATACTGGTTTGAGACCATTAAAAATTATAATAAAATTTTTTAACAAAGTATACTCATTTTCCAAACTCTCAGAGTTTACAGATCCAAATTTCGACTTACGATGATTTTTCTATAATTTTTCTAAAAACAGGGACAGAAAGATCAAAAACAAGAAATTATTTTTATCATGCTAAAAGCTCTTATACATGTTTTAGATGCAAGTTTGTATAACTTATATATACTGTCACACCCCCAAACCAGAACGGCGGAAACGTTCGGGGGCGGAGGACGTCATATACAGTATCATAACAATTGAATAGTAAAGAAAGTACACACCACCATAACATATATATTTGAAAAGTTTATATGATTGTAAGTGTTACATGTTTGAATATCAAATACAATATGGTGATCCAAAAATACATTACTAACGCCAGTGCGTTAGTCTTCAAAAGTAGTTGCTACCTGGCTTAGCGATTTCCTGAGAATACAAGTTATTTCAAAGAAAAAGAGTCAACATTTAAGTTGGTGAGTTCATAAGTATATGTTTGTATAAAGGTATGCCATTCGAAAGTTTCGTGTTCGTTTTCCAGAAAATCCGATATTTTCTCATAAAAGGAGTTATAAATCTTTGTTTGTATAATATGAATGTATTGAACCAGGAAAAACCTATATTTTGCTAACAGTGGAGAGTAGTCTCAAATGTCCAAGACTATGATTTTGTAAGTAAATATGTCATACTTAAAATAATGATGCATAATTTTATTAGTAAACAAAACTATAAGAAGTTTGTAATTTCACGTAAAGATAATTGTAATATTACTTTTCCCGCAAAAACATAAATACCATAATAATTGTCTATCCTGTGAGTTTTCATTACCGTATTATGATGGATTTGCCTGCGGCGACGTTCTTCAGGCGTCGAAGCAATATGATATTTGTCACCCCGCAGACTGTAGCTAACAGTCAGGGCGCGGGATCATCAGTCCGGTATAGATCTATACACACGTATCACGTTCTCACAACAGAGACTCTGGTTATAAAACAGGGCTTGCTAGTGGTACCTTGACAGGTATGGTGAAGATGAATGACTCACATATTCTCAATTAAGTCACGTATTTGGAAAAATATACGAATGATTTCTGAAATGATTACCCTTTTTACAGTGTTAACAATGCATAATAATGAGTTGTATTTTCTTGTATAAACATGATGTTATAGTTGAAATGGTTACCCTTGGTATGATGTAGTATGCAGATATATAAATAAAACATATTTCTATTTATAAAACATATTGTATCCCATGAGGGTAAAGTTGCGATGTGTGATGTTTTGCATGTTAACAACTTCATATGATAGTTATAACAATAGTAAGATAAGTATAGTAAAAGATTGATGTTTTTCACCCAAGTTTAACCGTGTGTTTACTTGTATTCCCCCCCCCCCCCCCTAAAAGTGTTTAAAAGCATTTAAAAAGGTATTTGAAAGTGTAGAAATAGGGGTATGAACTCACTTGATTGAAGTGGTGGCTTGAAGAAGTTGAGACTAAAACTCGAGCAGAATTTCGACTAGAAAAGCTGATTTCTCGGGAATCTCGGGAGCGTCGGGACTTGCGTTGCGTGTTAGGGATAATACCGGAGCTTCGGGGTGGTTTAGAGGGGCTTGCGAGGTGTTTCGAGGTGAAAGAATTGAGAGAAAAGCAAATAATTTCGGAAGGCTTCGCACCCTTTTTATAGGGCTGGCTGACTCCTCGTACGCAGGGCGTTCCTGCGAGGAGCGCTGGGCGTTCCGGAGCGCAGGGCGTTCCTGGCTCGAACGCAGCGCATTCAGTAGTACTTTGACGTCATCGCTTACCTCAGCCTCGGATGGAGTACCCTGATGTGACCCGGAGCGACGTGGATGAACCGAGACCTAGCCTTGCGAACGCGAGGCGTTCACTCGGAACGCAGGGCGTTCCTTCGGACCAACCTCGAGTTTTGTGTCCAGAACTTGTAAAATCCGTAACTTTCTCGTACGACCTCCGTTTTTGGCGTTCTTTATATCCACGCGTAGGTGGGAAAATACTCTACAACTTTCGTTTAGGCTCAGTCGGCTAGTTTTGACTTTATTTTTAATATTATATTTTTAGCAGGCCGGGACTGGAAAAGTCCGTTAAAAATCCATAACTTCTTCATCTGACGTCCGTTTTCGTCTGTCTTTTTACCGTTGTACAACTATTGATGAGACCTTCGATTCTCGTTTAGGTTGTGTCGGCTAAAAATCGCTTGATCTCTATTTCGAGTTTTTAGCTGTCTATCGCTATTCCGAAACTTTGAAAAATCGTAACTTCCTCATACGAAGTCAGATTTGGACGATCTTTTTATGTACGTTTACGGTTTAATGATATCTACGACTTTCATTTAGATACTTAAGGCTAAAAAGTATTTTATTGAAATTTCGTGTTTTACATTTAACAGTGTTTTACCGGTATTGTCGCGGATCTTCGATCGGTCATAACTTCTTCGTTATAACTCGGATTTTAGTGTTCTTTATATTTTTGGAAACCATGTTACGATATCTATCACTTAGTATACTCAAAATGAGCTTGTTGAACATTTCATTTTTGACGCTATTTTTCTTTATTACTTCACAAAAAGATTACAATATTTGACTTTTAATCATTACATTGACCTGAAATAACGGGTTGTTACATATACTTTTAAAACATCTAGACATGTTAACTTATATATTTACGTCCTTGTTGGGCCTGGAAATAATATACATGTTTAGTGAGATTTAGTGTCCTTTTACATGCTTAGTGGGCCTTAGTGTCCTTTTGCATGTTTAGTGGGCCTTAGTGTCATTTTACACATTTAGTGGGCCTCAACGTCCTTTTACGTGTTTAGTGGGCCTTAGTTGTCCTTTTACATGTATATCGGGCCCGGGATATATATATAATCTCATTCCTTTTGAGTCTGGAAATAATATACATGTTTAGTGGGCCTTAGTTGTCCACTTACATGTTTATTGGGCCTAGAATATACCTTATATGTTCTTCTTTCTTTTTCCACGTAAATTTGATTAAGGATCTAGTGAGACGTGTCGGTTGACACCTATTGAGTGTACGATCGTAGCTTGTAGTTATAACCAGAGTCTCTTGGAGGGAGAGCGTGAGTTTGTGTATAGATCTATACGGGGGTGATGCCCCACACCTGAGCTGTTCGCTACAGCTAGAGTAGGCCAGTCTAAGGTGACAAACCGTACCTTATTCCGTCGGCGTCCCAAAGACGTCATGACAGGCGAAATTGTCAATATCAATTATGGTTATAACGGTTCACTTAGAGGAATTATCGTTATAAAATTTACGGGGAAACCATCCTTTTTCTTTTTTGGATAAAACGGAAACCTATACGCATTGGTACTCAACCTCGGTGGTTGAGATTCCAGCTTTCTCTTACGCAGACAACATCGGGTTGTCTGGGATCATTCTCTTTTTATTTTCGCAAACATTAACACATATGTATTAATATAAGATCGTACACAAACATTTCAAACCATTTCTTTTTAGAAATATCAGATTTTGTGGGAACGTTCGCTTACTTTTACAAACAAAAGATAACAAAGGACATGCATGCATATATTCACTATTTTGGAACGAGACTTACAAATCATTTTCATAAGAAATATCGGATTTTCTAAAAGAACTAAGAGAACTATTCTAAACAAGTGCAAAGCCACTTCTATACAAAAATGCTTATGAACTCACCAACTTTTTAGTTGACGCTTTTAAAAACGACTTGTATTCTCAGGGATCCAGTAGCAGGTAATAAGCTCGACTAGGAGATCAAGTGGTGTGACTTCAAGAAATTTTACTTTTCTTACTTTTGTGTAACTGATGAACAAGTTCAATATGTAAACTATGAAAGTGTGTATTTCCAATGTATGATGTTTGGTTGCTATGTTTCATTCATATTCAATTGTTATGATACTGTACATGAAGTCATCCGCCCCGGACGTTTCTGCCGTCCCGGTTCGGGGGTGTGACATGAGCCCACATCAAAAGTTTGGATTGCTCTTCCGGCCCACAACTTATGTTTGGTTGCTCCCAGGTTTGTTGGCTTCCGCAAAGGGCAGTATTGCCTCAACCCAACCGCCCTATGTCGACATATGCAACAGATAAACATATAACCAGTAAACAGATAATCATGCAGATCTAACAGATCACTACCACATAGAAACATCCTAAATATCATGATACATAAGCTAGAGGGTCGGTATTGGTGCCTTCGACCCACAAGTACAGTGAGGAAAACTCACCTCACAGTCTGAAAGATAGTTGAACTGATCGCTGCTCCGAATACTGACTCTACTGGTCACTTATACAATAAACAATGACACAAACTCAATTGACTATTTAAATTACCTAAAATGACCTAAGGTCAAACTTGGTCAAATTCAACGATCAACAGTCAAAGGTCCACAGCAGGCTGAGTACGCCCTACGTACTCTATCTCTACGCATGGCGTAGAGAGTTCCTTCCCAGGTTAAGAGACTTAAACCCAGTACGCCATGCGTTCTCAAGCCAGATCCAACTTCTTCATTAAGCACTTATTCCCTTAAAACCTTACGTCCATAACTCAGATCTAATTCCAAACATCATCCTAAATCATAAAGTTTCAAACTTCATTAAGCACTTATTCCCTTAAAACCGACGTTCTTTAATCCGAGCAAGCCAACAAAGTCCATGGTTACAAAAGACAAGAGAGCATCATCCAAGGCCGAAGAATGACTCGACCGTGAGTCACTAGCAGAAGGGTCAGAAGTACCAACGTCAACCTGTGCTTTTAAGTTAGCCCAGCCCGATTCTTCACCAACAACAAATGCAGCATGACGAATACGGATAATACCACCGGTAAACTCGAGATGCTCAATAAGCTTGTCCATCACACGCACAAGGACAACCTGGAGAAGCCAATTACGATCAGCTCTTGACACCTCCAACTCGCGTTCACGGTCGACAAGGTCCCGCTCCAGACTTTCATTATGTATCATTAAACCTTCATTCGTCTGGGTCAGAGATTCCACCTGGTCCTCTAGAGCACTCCGAACATCTTCTAACACCAATTTCTCCGACACAAAAGACTTGTTTTCACACTCCAATCGATGAACGGTGGCACCAAGGTCCGCCACCTCGCCCCTCAAACCAGCTTCGCTCGCCGCAAGAGCAGAATGTGCATGCTCTAATTCGCCGAGCCGCTGCACACGTCGGGACCCAGCGGCCAAGTATGTCATGGCCTGCGCAACGGCATAGGAAAGGTTATGAGTCAAGACAGCGTTGCTCATTGAATCCATATCCTCTACGATGACATGAGGAAGAGCGTGGCGAGTAAAATCCAACGCAACAGAACGCACAGACAAACGGGAATCAGATCGCAAGCTCCATCCCAGAACAAAAGCAGGCGCACTGTGAAGTACCCCCACAGCAGCAAGCTCCTGACGCAACCGTTCAGGACTGCCCTTTAAAGACTGAGGGCTAAAACCAGGACTTAAAGAGATTGGAATAGGAACAATGGGCTGATGAGACGCCCCCTCAATACCCTCAGACTGTTGAACGTCATCATCGGGTATCACCAACACATCACTGAATATGACGGCGCAGAAGACAACAAGCGCATAAGGCCGCGACATTGCATCACACGCCGGCCAATGGGCCCTGATCTGCCCTCGGGCGCCGGCCCACTCATCGCCTGCACAACTTTCCTTTTTTCCGTAACCCGACGAACACTGGCAGCGATCTCGACCTTACTATCCACCACACTATCAGTTGGTGACTCAACGGGAAGGCGAGACATAACGGCAGGGGTCACCGCGGTGTTGGAACCAGGATGGCTTCCCGGCGCAGTGGAGCTCCCCACTGGTTGTGGGGGCCCCGGAACAGAAGCACTTAAACGGCGGGGAGAGGCAAAGTCTCGTACAAGGGCACCACGCGATGCTCCAGTTTTCCATGGTAGCGCCCCCGCATCACAGAGTTCATGGAGACAGAGCATTCGACACCTATCAATCGTATGTCAAACGTAAGAAAACAAGCACAAAAAAAAAGCAAGCAGGAGACCCCCATCCTTTTTTGAAAAAAAGGGGGGAGAGGGAGAAAGGAGATAAAAGAAGAAGTAAAAACGACTTGCCATTAGAAACAGTGTAGAAGACGGACATCTCCCCCCGAGCACGCCAACTAGGGCTCATTCAAACACCAGCAAGTATGACCTCCGACATCACATCAACGTCCACATGGAGAGTGTGCAAGAGATTGGAGGTCGCCTGATTATGGGGGAACAATTTGGGAATAGTATCCGATAATGTGTTCACCTGGGGATGCTCGCAGCCAAGCAGATCTCGGTTGACCCATAGCCATTTGTCTTCCCAGTTCTTGGGAGGCTTACTGTCAAGAATAAGGTTATGGCCTCCCCGACGGGCATAGAAGGTGTACTTATCGTTGGTGGCAGCAGACCGGAAAAAGAACTTGAAAATAAAGTAGTCGGGAACGATGTCGTTGGCCCGGCATATCATCTCGAAAACTACCACCTTATGAACAGCACCAGGGTCAACATTTGAATACTACACCCATTACGCTGGAGTATTTCCTCTTGAAAGTCAGTCAGTGGAAGGTGAAGGCCGACGTCAAAGGTTTTTAGGTAAACACCCACTTTCCCAGGAGGAGGCTGGGTAATCAGAGATCCGGAGGCCGGAAACTCTACTCCGTTAGCCGGAGTGAGGTCGTAAGCCTCTTGAAGAGTGACAAACTCAACAGAGGTGGGGATCAAACTCAGAGAGGAAGCCATGGCGAAAACACAAAAGAAGAAGAAGGGGAAAAGAGACGAAGAAACAATATAGAAACTAAAAAAGGAAAACCGTCTGAGAGCAATAAAAGGGAAATAACGGGATTTACGAAAATCCCTGACACAGCTGAGGTAACCGTCGCGCACACGTCGAAACGTCACATCACTGGAAACAAAGCGATGACCAAGTAAAAGCGTGAAACGTACACCAACAGTTAAGTCCATAACATCATAGCTAGCTAGCATACGCTATGACTACTGGACTGGGGGACTTGTTGATGCGCCCATCAGAGCGGGCCAAAAACAAGCGAACCCCTCGGCGAGGAGTCCCCAGCGATGCCCGGGCCGGCGACTCGGCCGCTCTGGCAACCCCAGACCCCCGCGAGGCGACCGCATGGGAAGTCCGCCCTCGCCAAGGATTGTCCTCAGCTACAGTCCAAAGGTAACGGCTCTAGGCGAAAAAGAGCATGGCCAGAGCATTATCGCCTAGACCAATCGTTGGACCAGACACGAACGTGAAGCATGGTCCTCCAATAAGGACGGTGGATCCTGTCGGGGACGTAGTCCTTGTCCCTCATACGGATCGAGGAAGATCTTCAGTATAAAAGGCCAGTCACTCTGCCTTGAGAGGTAAGCTATTCTCTCCCCCCGATCATTCACCTCCACACTTCAGATTCACCCCACTAACTTGACCGTCGGAGCGTCTTTCCGGGACCTCCTCCCGGAGAGCGGCTGACATTTCTTATTTCTTTGTGACCTCTCAGGTTCTATTCCGACCACCATCTCTCACTAGCCAATGTGGTTTTCCAGATCGCATCAGATCCAAACTTACATTAGTTCAAAGTTAAGGGGCTATACTTGAGTTAATTCAAAGTGTAAATCAACAAAACACTCCTAAATGGAGTTTACGGACAATATTACACTCCCAAGGAGTGTTTACGGCCAACTAACCCCACCAAAGGAGTGTTTACGGTCCAACCTTGTGCAATCAAGGGAGTTTACGGCCAAAGAAGAAGGAGGACAAGGATTTCACGGCCAATCTTGACCGTGAACCTCCTCTTAATGGGCTAAAACCCTATTTGTGGTCCGTAAACCCAAGCCAAGGCCCATTTGCAATCCGTAAACCCCCTCCTATATATATATATATATATATATATATATATATATATACACGTGTGTTTGGGCGAGAACACATTCATTTCACTCACTTCCATCCGTAAACACCCTCAAAATTCTCTTAATCTTCAACCGTGAACAGTTACTTTTTCTCTCAATCTTCAAGTGTTTACGCCCCTAGTTCTTCAAATCTTCATATTTCCCCACCAAGAACATTCAAACCATCTTCAAATCTTCAAAGGATCTTCAAATCTTCATAAATTCATATGCTCCAACCGTAAACACCAACCCTCCAACCGTAAACCCCATTTTTTTAACCCAAAAACTCCATTTCCACATTTCCTATTTATTTCCAATTTAATTGTAAGTCCCCTTATACTTAATTAATTATTTAACACATCAATTAAATTAATATTCTTATTAATTTAAATACGGCGTCGAATATAATTATTTTAGGGCAACGTTTTTAGCACGTACGCTTACCCAGGGATCGTCTCTACAACTCGCTAATTCCAGTTAATGCACAATCGAGGTGAGTTCATACCCCTACATTTTCAATATTTTTCCATGTTGTTAGGGGGGAATACAAGTACAACACAATTAAATTTGTGTAAACAGTGATAGATCATGGAGGTCACCAAGATGATGTGATAGTTATTCCAGAACAACCCAAGGAGAGCAGCAGTGGGAATAAAAAGTTCTGGAACAAACGCAAGGGACAGTCATCGCAGGAGCCCTCCAAGAAACAACAAACAGTGGCAGTTCATGCTGCTACCATTCCTGCTGTTGTACCCACCACTCCAACGCCTCCCAGCCGATATGCTGGAACTCTCCCGTTATGTAAAAAAATGTAACTACCACCACATGGGAGCTTACAGATAAATGCTTTGCAAGAACTGCAACAAAAGGGGCACACCGCCCGTTTTTGTAGGACGCTCGTGCAACCAACAACCCAGACCACTGGTGGAGGAGTAAGCCAAGCTTGTTATGGATGTGGCGAGACAGGGCACTACAAGAGGGATTGCCCTAAAGCATCAAATGCTGACAACACGGGGAGAGTGCTAACCATGGGTCAGAAGGAGACAGTCGCAGCCGTAGTCACAGGTACGTTCCTCCTTGACAACTCTTATGCATGCATTCTCTTTGATAGTGGTGCGGAAAAGAGTTTTGTTAGTCAGAAATTCAAACACTTACTCAACTACAAATCCCAACCACTAAACGAAACATTCACAGTCGAGATGGCTAACGGAAAGAAAGAGAGCACTAACGACGTATTCATGGGATGCACCCTCACTCTAAACGACTATTCCTTTCCTATCGACCTTATGCCGGTCTCCATTAAAAGCTTCGATGTCATCATCGGCATGGATTGGTTGGGCCCCAATCATGTTGATATCCTTTGTTACGAAAAAGCCATTCGTCTCAACCTGCCAAATGGCGAAGCCCTCGTTATCTACGACGACAAACTCAACACGAACCTTCGCATCATTTCTTGTATTAAATCCCAAAAATACTTGCGAAAGGAGTGTCACGCATTCCTAGCCCATGTAGTTAACGAAAAACAAGACGTTAAAGACCTCGAGAGCATCCCCGAAGTATGCAACTTCCCTGATATCTTCCCCGAGGATCTTCCAGGAATTCCTCCCGAACGCCAAGTCGAGTTCCGAATCGACTTGATACCTGGAGCTACCTCCGTAGCCAAATCCCCGTATCGTCTAGCTCCAGCGAAAATGCAGGAATTATCCAGCCAACTTAACGAACTGCTCAGCAAGGGATTCCTTAGGCCAAGCTTCTCACCCTGGGGAGCACCGGTCTTATTCGTTAAGAAAAAGGATGGATCTTTCCGGATGTGCATAGATTACCGAGAACTGAACAAACTCATTATCAAGAATCGCTACCCACTACCCAGAATAGACGATCTCTTCGACCAACTCCAAGGAGCTAACTACTTTTTCAAGATAGAGGTTGTTTGGTACAGGGAATCAGGAACAGAGAAATGGAATTTATTCCATTTCTCTTGTTTGGTAAGTACTTAAAAAGAGGGAAATGAGAAATAAGCCAATTCCATTTCCACTTAATTAATTCTCTTTATTTTATAGAGAAAAAGAGAGAAATAATTCCTGGGAAATAGAAAAAAAAAGCGGAGAATTGGGCTCCAAAAAACCGGTCTCACGTTCGAAGCTTGTCACATGATTTCCGATTAAGATTGTTTTGAATTCATAGAGTTCGCTCATTCCTCCTTCACGTAATTCTTCACCATAAACCCTCCTGATGCTCTGCGACTTCCTCCCTCACGTTAAATAGTAATCGATCAAACCCTACTCCTGCTTCTACTGTCGATTAATTGAAGGTATGTTTTATTTCGTTCTCAGAAATTGTTGTTGTCTTTTTTCTTATTGGGTTCCAATTTGAGATTTTTGAAAACCAATTGTTTCTTAGAATCTGTTACTGTGATCCAATTTGTGTTATTTGAAGGTCAATTTTGAGTAATACATGTGATTTTATCTGTAACTGGTTTGTGATTGAGTTTCAAGTAGAAAAACAATTTGTTATTTACAATTTCAGTTTTTTTTTGATTTTTTTCTCTTATATGAACAACCATAAAGTCTTCATATGATATCAGAATGACTAGATTGTTTTTCTATATTGTAGTTCTCTATATTGACAATGTTTTAGGCTTAAAAAATAGCTTAATTGATTAAGATATGGTTGAGTTATACAGCCGTAAACAGGGGCTGTTTGGATTTTTGTAAACTGTTTCAGCATTTTTTAGTTTTTTTGTTCAACTTTGAACTATAATAAAATCTTCATACAAGCTCAGAATAAGGCGATTTTTTTTCCAAATTGGAGTGCTCTCTCTTGTCTACATTTTAGGCTCAATAAATAGCTTATTTGATTTAGTATTGGCTGAGTTATCCAGCTATAAACATGGGTTGTTAGGATTTTTGTAAATTGTTTCAACAATTTCTACCTTTTTTGTCCAACTTTGAACCATCATAAAATCTTCATACCAACTCGGAATGAGGCGATTTTTTCTTTAGATTGTAGTTCTCTGTCTTGTCTACATGTTAGGCTTAAGAAATAGCTAATTCAGTTTAGTTTTGGCTGAGTTATGAAGACGCGAACATGGGCTGTTAGGATATTTGTAAACTGTTTCAACATTTTTTTAGCTTTTTTGTCAAACTTTGAGCCATCATAAAATCTTCATACCGGCTCAGAATGAGGCGATTTTTTTCCAGATTGTAGTCCTCTGTCTTGTCTGTATGTTAGGCTCAAGAAATAGCTTATTTTGTTTATTTTTGGCTAAGTTATGCAGCTCTAATTAGTGGATGTTATGATTTTTCTTTCAATAGTTCTAGCATTTTTTGGCTTTTTTGTTCTAACTCTTCCTTGTTTGTATATACGAAGATGATACGAACATCTTTGCACCAACAGATTGTACGAAATAGACAAATTGTTAGGACATCCTCCGTAAGAGCATTTTATGCAATGTATGGCATGATACGTTGGTGGATGTTGTATGATTTTACTATGAATCGTTTAGAAAAAGCTACAATATTACGGGAAAAATATTTAATGAGTTACCATAATGGACGTGATAGTATTCATGATATGGTTTATAAAAGTGATAAAACAAGTGTAGTTAACATAAGAATGAATAGAAATGCATTTACGAGACTATGTGACATTCTTGAACAAAGAGGGGGGTTGAAAAATAGCAAAAACATGTTAGTTGACGAGCAAGTTGCTATATTCTTACATGTACTTGCACATAACGAAAAAAATAGGATTATAGTAGAAAGATTCAAAAGGTCAGGTGAAATTGTAAGTCGATATTTCAAGGTAGTCTTAGATGCGTTATGTCGATTACATAAAGAGGTCTACAAGAAACCTGTGCCAATACCTGATGACGAAACTGATGAGAGGTGGAGGTGGTTTAAGGTTAGTATTTAGTTATTATAAATTTATTTAATTCCAATATTAATTAAATAATTTGTTTTATGTACAGGGTTGCCTAGGGGCATTAGATGGAACATATATCAAAGTTAAAGTCCATGCAGCAAAAAGAAAACCTTATCGAACACGCAAAGGTGAGCTTTGTACTAATGTACTTGGAGTGTGTTCGAGAGATCTTCAGTTCATATATGTACTAGCGGGATGGGAGGGTTCTGCAGCAGATAGTCGAGCACTGCGAGATGCTATTAGTAGACCACATGGTCTTAAAATACCCCATGGTATGATATACATAAAACATAAAGCTACATAATATTATCAATACAGTCTAACTATTTATGTAGAATCTATTGTAGGAACATACTACCTTTGTGATGCCGGTTATACAAATGGTGAAGGTTTTTTAACACCTTATCATGGGCAACATTACCATCTTAATGATTGGTCTCGACCTCCTACAAATGCTAAAGAGTTGTATAACATGAGACATTCATCAACAAGGAACGTAATAGAACGATGTTTTGGATTGATTAAATCTAGATGGACTATTTTACGTGATAATCCATACCATCCAATAGAATCTATGCCACACATAATCATTGCATGCTGTTTGATGCATAACTTCATATGTACAACCATGACGGAAGACCCCCTTGATCAAGAAATCCCTACAAATCACAACCAATTTGGAGACGAACATGACAACATTATTTCTACCGTGGAGACCTCGCAAGGATGGACTGACCGTCGAGATCTTCTTGCTAATACTATGTTTACTGATTGGAGTTCAAGGCGTGCCAATAATTAATTTATTCATGTAAACTTCATTATTCATTATGTGGTGTTTATACTATTTTTAATGATTGAACAACTCTATTGTTATTTCATTATTCTTGTTTTTATATTGTATTTATTATGTGGTGTGATAATATTTCTTCAGTTTGAATCTATTTGTAAATTATTCATTTATATTAGAAATATGTTTTTCAATATTAGATATATATAAAATAATATTAATTAACAAGAAAATAAATTATTTGGTAAAAAAGTGATGTTTTAATAAAAAAATTATAAACATAATATACACTTATTTTGGCAAACTAAGATGTGCATCATAATGTATTTTTATGAAAACAATGTTGTTTGAAACAAAATAAACAAGGTAAAAAATGCATTTCCATTTCACTGTTTAATACTACCAAACAAGAGAAATGATTTTCAGACACATTTCTCTAGTGAATTCTCAGTTATAGCAAACATGGGAGTCAATTCTCTTTCTCCAGCTAATTCTCTTTCTCTGCATTTCCATTCTCTGCAGCAATTCAATTTCGCTGTACCAAACTCACCCTAAGAGTAATCACCCCAGGCTAAACATAATGTGTGCACTGCAGTCATCCCGAGCTCTTCCCTTTGCTACCAGAAGTACCTGAAACCAAAACTTAAAATCGTAAGCACAAAGCTTAGTGAATTTCCCCCAAACTACCACATATCATACACATAACATGCAACTAGGAGGTACGGGTCCCAACCACACACAAGGAGACACGGGCCTCGCCCACACTCGGATTACGGGCCCCGCCCTATGAAATGCGGGCCCCGCCCACGCATGGTGAGATACGGGCCCTGCCCTATGAAATGCGGGCCTCGCCCATGCTTGGTGAGATACGGGCCCCGCCCACACTCAACTATCTAGGTTATACGGGCCTCGCCCACACTCGACTAACTAGGAGTTACGGGCCTCGCCCACAATCAGCTAATAGTGAAATTCGGGCCCCGCCCACACTCAACTAACTAAGAAGCACATTCAAGTATCACACAGATAATAAGTATAACCAAATCTACCAATCCATTATATATCGATACTCAAGTAATGCTAAGATACGGGCCCTGCCCACAATTAACTACTAATCAGCACACGTAACATACACAGGCCGACATTGGTGCCTCCGACCCGTTCAAACCATGTGGAAACTCACCTCAAATGTCAGATGATAGCTGAAACGTCTCTGCCCCGAAATTGGCTCTACTCAATCCCTAAACCAAAACAATCCCTTAGTTGCCATTTCATACTCACAACTCTTTAGGGTCAACCATGGTCAAAGTCAAGTCTAGGTCAAAGTCAAAGTCAACGCTTCGAGTTGACTCATCTCGTCGAGTTTACCCTTCAACTCGCCGAGTTCCCATGAATCAAAGAATTGTGAAATCGCGATCCAACTCGTCGAGTTTTCCTCAAACTCGTCGAGTTCTTCCTTTTAACAGAATCGGGATTCTTCGACCCAACTCGTCGAGTTCTTTAGTCTGTTAGCCCTTCTCAATGCATTAAGCCCTTATTCTTTAGATCTACACTCTATACTCCAGATCTAGACTGGAAATGCTTCTAGAAGGGTAAAGTTTCCAACTTTACCCATTAATACCTTTCCTAAATGGATTAAGCTCAAAACCTATCCCAAAAAGGCCAAAGTCTTAATCCAAACACCACCAAAACTACAAGATAGACCATCGGGTCATAGATCTGGACTCTAGGGACAAGAAGATCACATAAAGTCCCAACTTTCTCTACATGCATGGCCATTAGAAGCTCCAAGAGGCCAAAATGATGGTCTAAAGGTTGCATGGGACTTCCATGGCCATAAAGTTGGCACCTTTATTCCATGAAAACCCCTCAAGACCTTAGATCTGCAGTTCTAACCCATTTGGGACGTCCAACTCTCAAGGACCATGATATTTGGACCAAACCAATCAAAATAAGCCTAAAAGAAGATCTAAACAACTACAAAGCAATGTTCAAGCTTTATACCAACAAAATGTCGTAGATGAGGCAAGGATTCTGGATCTATATGCTCCTTCTTGTGTCCTCAAGCTTTTCTTTCTTCCAATGGATTCAATCACACACTAAAACACCTAAAATGGCTCACAAACTCTCATAATAGCATTAGGGTTTCGAGATCTAGGGTTAGGACAGTGGAGGCTGGAAATGAGGCCAATAGAAAAGGTTTAAGGTGTTTAAATAGGGTGCAAACCCCGGAAATTAGGGTTTCATATATGCCAGCCTACTCGTCGAGTTGAGGCCTCCCAACTCGTCGAGTAGGTTACTTAAAATGTGCGGCCCTTATGATCTCCACTCGACGAGTTTGGGGATCCCAACTCGTCGAGTTGCTCTATAAAATGAAATAAGTTATAAGTTAAATATATACCAGGAACCAGGCATTACAATTCTCCCCCACTTGTCTCAGACTTCGTCCTCGAAAACTTCTGTCTCGAATAATCCTGGATAATGCTCTCTCATCTCCTCCTATGGCTCCCAAGTCCACTCTGACCCCTTGCGGTGCATCCATTGCACCTTCACCAACTGTACAACCTTGTTCCTCAAGGTTTTTGTCTTCCGATCCAGAATCGCCACTGGCCTCTCAACATAGTTCAGGCAGTCGTCCACCTGAATATCCTCCAAAGGCACAACTGTGGAATCGTCCACTAAGCACTTCCGTAGCTGGAAGACATGAAAAGTACTGTAGATCTGACTAAGCTCGACTGGCAGATCCAACCGATACGCAACCCGGCCCACCCAAGCCAAAACCCTGAACGGACCGATGTACCTGGGACCCAGCTTGCCCCGCTTCCTGAATCGGATGACACCCTCCCAAGGTGACACCTTCAGGAGAACCATATCTCCTACCTGAAACTCTAGGTCCGATCGGCGCCTGTTAGCATAGCTCTTCTGCCGACTCTGAGTTGTCTGAAGTCTGCTCCAGAGTTGTTGGGTCTTCTCAGTAGTCTTGAGTACCACTTCGGTACTCTCCATGACTCTCTGACCGACCTCGACCCAACATATTGGGTTCCTGCATTTCCTCCCGTAGAGCATCTTGAAGGGAGGTCGGTCTATGCTAGCGTGATAACTGTTGTTATACAAAAAATTTGCTAATGGAAGATACGTATCCCAACTCCCACCAAAATATAATACACATGCGCGTATCATATCCTCCAGAGTTTGAATCGTCCTCTCAATTTGCCCACCCGTCTGAGGGTGAAAAGTTGTACTGAAGTGAAGACGAGTACCCATCTCATCGTGAAATCGCTTCCAAAATCAAGAAGTAAAGCGAACATCTCGGTCTGACACAACTGATACCGACACACTATGACGTGCCACCACCTCGCGGACATAGATCTCGGCTAGCTTCTCCGTCGATATACTCTCTAGGATTGGGATAAAATTTGCACTCTAGGTCAACCGATCCACGATGACCCAAATCAAATCCAGTTCACGTGCGGTCCTGGGAAGCTTTGTGATGAAATCCATAGTGATGTCTTCCCATTCCACACGGGAATCTCCAACGGTTGCATCTCGTGAGGTCGTTGGTGCTTGCCCTTGACTTTCCTACAAGTCAAGCACTGCTCCACATACCATGCCACATCCCGCTTCATGTAAAACCACCAATAATCAGGGCGAAGATCCCGATACATCTTTGTTGCCCCGGGATGGATGGCGAACCTAGACTTATGGGCCTCCTCCATCAGGACCTGACCTACACCGCCCAGATACGGAACCCAGACCCTCTTATGCAGGGTCAATAAACAACGACTATCATAATCAAAGGAAGCCACCTGACCCACAATGCGCTCACTCTTTTGGTACTCTTCCTTCATAGCCTCTACCTGTGCTTCTCGGATTTGCTCCAACAATGGAGTAATCACTGTCATCCTCAAGCATATATCCCGAATCGGTGCTGCATCCGCCTTGCAGCTAAGAGCATCGACCACCACATTGACCTTCGCCGGGTGATAAAGGATCTCACAGTCATAATCCTTCACCACGTCCAACCAACGACGCTGCCTCATGTTCAGATTCGGTTGGTCCATCAGATACCTCAAGCTCTTGTGGTCCGTGTAAATGGTACAACGAACCCCATAGAGGTAGTGTCGCCAAATCTTGAGGGCGAAAACCACAGCCCCCAGCTCCAAATCGTGCATCGGGTAATTCGCCTCATAAGGCTTCAACTGCCTCGAAGCGTACGCTATCACGCGACCCAGCTGCATCAGTACTGCACCCATACCCGTGATCGAAGCTTCACAGTAAACCACAAAATCGTCAACGCCTTCTGGCAGGGTCAATATCGGTGCCTCGCACAACTTCTGCCTCAAAGTCTCAAATGATGCCTGCTGATCAGGCCCCAGCGAAATGTCACCGATTTCTTGATTAGTCGGGTCAAAGGAACCGCAATCTTGGAGAAATCCTGGATGAATCTCTGATAATAGCTCGCTAAACCAAGAAAACTACGAATCTCAGATGGACACATAGGAACCTCCCATCTCATTACGGCCTCTACCTTGGCCGTATCGACCAGTATACCGTTCTGGTTGACGAGGTGCCCCAGAAACTGCACCTCGCGCAACAAAAACTCTCACTTGGAGAACTTTACGAAAAGTCTCTCCCTCCTCAGTGTCTCCAGCACCTCCCTCAGGTGCTCCTCGTGCTGCTCCTGAGTCTTGGAATACACCAAGATGTCATCGATAAAAACTATCACAGACCCATCCAACATCGGTCTGTACACGCGGTTCATGAGATCCATGAACGCGACAGGAGCATTGGTGAGCCCAAACGGCATCACCACGAACTCGTAATGACCATATCGAGTCCAAAAGGTTGTCTTCTGTACATCCTCGTCTCTGACTCAAATCTGATGGTAGCCTAATCGCAGGTAAATCTTGGAAAACCAAGATGCTCCCTGAAGCTGGTCAAATAGGTCATCAATCCTCGGGAGGGGATAACAGTTCTTCACCGTTACCTTATTCAACTCCCGGTAATCTATACACATCTGATGTGACCCGTCCTTCTTCTTTACAAACAGGATCGGGGCTCCCCATGGCGAATTGCTCGGCCTGATAAATCCCTTGTCTAACAGTTCCTACAGTTGTGTAGATAACTCCTGCATCTCAAGAGGAGCCAACCGATATGGTGCCTTGGCTATCGGAGCCGCACCAGGAACCATGTCAATCCAGAACTCTACCTGCCTCTTTAGAGGTACCCCATGCAAATCCTTTGGAAGCACGTCCGGGTACTCCCATACGATCGGTACATCATCCACGGTCGCCTTACCCTTATCCCATGTATCCATGACATAGGCGACATAACTTGCGCAACCCTGCTGTAGGTAGCGTCTCGCCCTCGCTGTTGAACACAAAGTCGGTCCACACTGCGGCCTCTCTCCCTGAATTACCAAACCTCCCCCACTTGGGGTCCGAACTCGCACTAGCTGCTGCTCGCAGTCGATCACTTCCCTATTGGGGCTCAACCAATCCATACCCACGATAACCTTATTCCCTCGCAGGGGAATGGGCACTAAATCCACGAAATATTGCTCATCGAAGAATTGCAGTGTACATCTGCGGTGAACCCTCGCGACCCGAACGGTCCTATCATCCGCAATCTCTACATCACGGGGACAGTCCAGCTCCCCCAGAGCTCCAAAAAATCGCTTGCTAAGCGCGAGCGATACAAAAGATCGGGTAGCCCCCGAACCGGATAATACCAGAGCAGATATGTCGTTCACTAAGAACGATCCAATAATGAAAGACATAAGCATAAACAATAATCAATATAAACAAACATATAAGGAGAAGATACATACCCGTCACAACATCGGGAGTTGCATGTGCCTCCTCTACAGTCACCTGAAAGGCTCTGCTCTTCGCCACAAGCGCCTCTGTCCGGCCCTGACAACCATCTATAATCCTTAATGTAGCAGGAGCGGGTGCCACCACCTGTCCTGCTGCTGCTAAACTCGGCCACTGGGAGCTCTTGTGGCCCCTCTGATTGCAATGAAAGAAAATCATATCAGATACTATGGTGGTGGTGGTAGCAGTACAATCCCTGCTGACATGACCAGTTCGGCCGCACTTAAAGCAGCCCGAACTACCCGCCCTGCACGTCCCCTCGTGTGTCCTACCACACTTGCCGCAACAGACTGGGCCCTGCTGGCCCTTCCCTCGGGAATCCACCTTGGGCTTCTTGCCCGAACCCTCTATACCAGACGATGCATCTTGTTTCCTCTTCCTCTCCATCTCTAAATCAATCTCCCTCTCTCAAGCCCTCTCTATCATATCCTCCAGCGTTTTGCAGCTGGATCGGCTCACAAACTACTGAATGTCGCACCTCAACATCTCATGGTACCGGGCCTTTTTCATCTCCTCGTCCGCCACATACTGCGGAACAAGAAGGGCCCTCTCCCTGAACTTGGTGGTGATCTCAGTCACCGTCTCATTCGTCTGCTGGAGATCTTGGAACTCCCGCGCAAGCTGCTGCACCTCAATCACATGTGCGAACTCGGACCTGAACCTGGTCGAGAAATCACTCCAGGTCATCGCATCGATAGTGGCATCATCTCCAATAGTTCGTCCAACCTCCTTCCACCAATCCTGCGCCCTGTCCTTCAGAAGGCAGGAAGCAAGTCGGACCTTGTCCCCCTCGGGACAACGGGTGGTGCGAAAGGCGTTGGCGATATCCGCCAACCACCTGCTGCTAGCAATGGGGTCCCTAGCCCCATGATAGTCTGGAGCTCCACAAGCTCGGAACTCCCTAAATGTAATTGTGCGCGCCCCCACCATGGCCGCCATCTCGGTATAGAATGCACCTAGCCTCTCATCAAGAATCTCCAAAATGCCCTCCTTGACCGTACCGAAGATCATATGAGTCTGGTCAAGGATACTACGTGTGATCTCAAATGAAATGAACCCCCTCATCTGATCATCGAACTGCCCGACTCCAGAGCCCTCGCCTGATCCCTCGCCTGCGCCAGAACTGCCAACTGGTCTAGTACGTAGTGTGACCATTCTGAAAATACACCATAACAATCATCAGAATACTCATCATAACTCGAGTGATCACACACACTACAAGTTCCCCTAGCTTTATCTCAGCTTTCCTTCCACATCTATCCGTACTTTCCTCAAGAATTGCCTTGACTCCACCAAGTCCCTTTCACTACTACTGCTCTATGTGCTATTCTCATCATAAGCTTGCCCTAGGGTAATCTCTAACCCACTCTCCGCCATCAGCTGCATAAGAAGTCCCTGCTACCTTTCCCTAGCTAGCTCGCGAATACTATTACATATTACTAAGACCAGATAATTCTTCGAATGAGAGGTCTCTCCCTACAATGGTTAGACTCAAACGAGAGCTGCGAAATAGGGCTAAACCTAACCTTATGAAATTATTTTGTCCTCATAATATGTAACTTAACATATTCGTTTACTAGCTAGTTAAAGATAACTAGAACTCTTAAAGCACAAAGCAAGCAGCATCCATGCATTGAGTAATCAAACCAAGTATATCCTAATCAGGCCATCATATCACTAACTATTCAGTACTAGCATGCAGTTCAATAAGCACATACAGTAGGCATACAAGGCATCCTTCCTAGATCCTTAGCCCTAATCTAGCATGCAGTTCTCATACACATACAACAGGCATACAAGGCATCCTTCTAGATCCTTAGCCCTAATTGTAACGCCCGCGTTTCGGGACTAAACATTATTAGATGATGTAATAGTCTAGGTCAACTATTGTAACTCTTTTTGAAGTAATAAAGATGAATTACTTGAATATTATGTGAATTATGTGCTTTTGTGTGCTTATTACTTGTTTATAATAATATAATAAATAAAGGATAAAAATAAGCGTCAAAATAAAATGTTAGATAAACCCGATATCTATACATAAAGTTGTAGTTGTCGAAACAAGGATTTCGGGGATATAAAGAGCGCCGAAATCCGAGTTATAACGAAGAAGTTATGACCCGTCGAAGTTTCGCAACAAGACCGGCACGGCACCGGGAGACGTAAATAGTGAATTTACGATAGAGCGACTTTTAGCCTTAGCGATCTAAATGAAAGTCGTAGAAAACGTTAAACCGAGAGTGTGCATAAAAAGAACGCCCAAATATGACTTCGTATGAGGAAGTTAGGATTTTTCAAAGTTTCAGCTTAGCAGTGTACAACCCGAAGTTCGAATATTAGATCGAGCAGTTTTTAACCGACACAACCTAAACAAGAATCGAAGATCTCATTAATAGTAGCGTAATGATAAAAAGACAGACGAAAACGGACGTCGGATGAAGAAGTTACGAATTTTTAACGGACCAATCTTGTCCCGGCCTGTTAAAAATATAACTTTTAAGATGAAGTCAAAATTAGCCGACGGAGTCTAAACGAAAGTTGTAGAGTACGTTCCCGCCTACGCGTGGATATAAATAACATCGAAAACAGAGCTCGTATGCGAAAGATACGAATTTTTGAAGTCGGAATGAGAAATTGCGAAGTCTGTTGCAAGAACGATGACGTGGCTAGATCCCATCCGTCCGTTGCTGATCTCGGTACTCGCTTCGGATGGAGACATGTCGCCTTCGGTACGCCCAGCGTACAGCTGCATTCCTTGGTCCACAAGCCTCCACGTCGCCCCACCGAAACGTTGCCACGTTTTGTACGACGCGAATTACGCCCCGCGTAGCCGAGGACTACGCCCAGCGTACGTCCGAGGCCTCGCCCTATAAAAGAGTTGCGAAGGCTGCCGAAGAAAGCACTCATTTCTCCCATCTTTCTCTCAATAGTTTCTCTATCTAAGATCCCTAAACCCCCCTAAAGCCTAGGAAAACCCCCTAGGCCCCGAAGGAAGCCCCGGAGATCCCGAAGGCTCCAAGAAAAAGAGTTTTTCGGTTTGAAACTCTGCCCGCGCGGAGCCCGGTTTTCAAGAAAACTTCCCGATTTCGTCAAAGAAGATTATTTTAAGAAGCGAAGTGCTGTCCGGATCACTCCGTATCAAGTGAGTGCATAGTTACTTTCATCTTACACATAGATATGAAGTATTTTATATAAATTACGTGTTATGTGTTCATATTGTCTGAATACTTGTTGTCTATGCTGGATGAAAGATTTTATACATGTTTTAAATGATTTAAACCGTATATGTATTTTATATCTATAAAAATGTTGGGGTAAAACATGGGTAGATGTAATAAGACGATGTGTGATAAAATGATGAGAGGCCTCGATGTTGTTGATTCTGTCATCTAGCGGAGTATAGATGACCACCACAGACTCTTCTAGACAGTCCAGTGGAACGCTAGCAGGCTCACAACCTGTAGGTGTTTGTGAACAATGTGTTCACCGGTGTACTCCATCCCCCTCATGGTTGTCTTAAGGACATTTATTGCTGAGGAATCCCCTTAGCAGTATTGTCCATCCCGATGATGATCCTTAGGCTATGTCCCTTATGATGGGTGTTTAGGGACGTAAAGTGAGGATAACGGGAACGGGTAATCGGGTTATTGTTGGTTGATGAAATTAAATAACTTATTTATTGTGGGTTGAAAACCCTATATGCTCACCAGACACCCCAGCCTGACCCACTCAGTTTGTTGTATTACAGGTAGTGGCAAAAGCATAGTTGGATGATTTGACGAGAGATTACGGATTTGAGGCCAGATAGTGTTTTGTGGCCTAAGATGTTTATTTCTTTTTAGTTTATGCTTATGGTCTATATCGATGATTGACATCCTGAGTTTTTGTAATGTAATGAAAATACATTTCTTTAAGAAATGCTTTGATAAATTTATATCATATTTTGTTTTGGGAACAAATTCCGCAACACTTTTTACTCTGATTTTTATTAGAAAGCATAAACGAAATCGGTCTTTTCTGGCCGTAAAAATGGGGATGTCACACTAATCTAGCATGCAGCTCTCATAATCATATCATATCATAACAAACATGTATGGGTAATTTGGGAGAACTTACTTGAGCTCGGCTAATTGCATGCACCACACCCTTTTCTCTTTTGAAATCCTTTTTATAAAGTGATTTTCTTTTGAAAATTTTCATACCAAGTCCTCAGTTTGAGTTCAGACACACCTGAAAGTATGCCCGGATACCTCAAACCAAGGCTCTGATACCGACTTATAACACTCAAAGATACGGTCCAAAAATTTCATTTTTAATTACGAAATAAAATGGTAGTTATCAAAACATTTCATCAGAACATAAGTCAAAATATCTCAAAACATTATTATCAAAGTTTCCAAATCAAAACATCAGAGTAATCATCCCAGGCTAAACATAATGGTGTGTGCACTGTAGTCATCCCGAGCTCTTCCCTTTGCTACCAGAAGTACCTGAAACCAAAAATGAAAATCATAAGCACAAAGCTTAGTGAATTTCCCCTAAACTACCACATTCCATACACATAACATGCAACTAGGAGGTACGGGCCCCGCCCATACTCAAGGAGACACGGGCCTTGCCCACACACGGATTACAGGCCCCGCCCACGCTTGGTGAGATACAGGCCCCGCCCACACTCAGCTATCTAGGAGATACGGGCCTCACCCACACTCGGCTAACTAGGATTTACGGGCCTCGCCCACACTCATCTAATAGTGAGATTCGGGCCCCGCCCACACTCAACTAACTAAGAAGCACATACAAATATCACACAGACAATAAGTATAACCAAATCTACCAATCCATTCTATATCCATACTCAAGTAATGCTAAGATACGGGCCCTGCCCACAATTAACTACTAATCAGCACACGTAACATACACGGGCCGACATTGGTGCCTTCGACCCGTTCAAACCATGAGGAAACTCACCTCAAATGTCGGATGATAGCTGAAACGTCTCTGCCCTGAAATTGCCTCTACTCAATCCCTGAACC
Organism: Lactuca virosa; assembly: GCF_052849685.1. Lineage (NCBI taxonomy): Eukaryota > Viridiplantae > Streptophyta > Magnoliopsida > Asterales > Asteraceae > Lactuca > Lactuca virosa. Next base: position 275,423,630 of record NC_136431.1, on the reverse strand, counting down.
AAAACAATCCCTTAGCTGTCATTTCATACTCACAACTCTTTAGGGTCAACCATGGTCAAAGTCAAGTCTAGGTCAAAGACAAAGTCAACGCTCCAAGTTGACTCAACTCGTCGAGTTTACCCTTCAACTCGCCGAGTTCCCATGAATCGAAGAATTGTGAAATCGCGATCCAACTCGTCGAGTTCTTCCTTTAAACAAAATCAGGATTCTTCGACCCAACTCGTTGAGTTCCTCTATGAACCCGTCGAGTTCTTTTGTCTGTTAGCCCTTCTTAATGCATTAAGCACTTATTCTTTAGATCTACACTCTATACTCCAGATCTAGTCTGGAAATGCTTCTAGAAGGGTAAAGTTTCCAACTTTACCCACTAATACCTTTCCTAAATGGATTAAACTCAAAACCTATCCCAAAAAGGCCAAAGTCTTAATCCAAACACCACCAAAACTACAAGATAGACCATCGGGTCATAGATCTGGACTCTAGGGACAAGAAGATCACATAAAGTCCCAACTTTCTCTACATGCATGGCCATTAGAAGCTCCAAGAGGCCAAAATGATGGTCTAAAGGTTGCATGGGACTTCCATGGCCATAAAGTTGGCACCTTTATTCCATGAAAACCCCTCAAGACCTTAGATTTGCAGTTCTAACCCATTTGGGACGTCCAACTCTCAAGGACCATGATATTTGGACCAAACTAATCAAAATAAGCCTAAAAGAAGATCTAAACAACTACAAAGCAAGGTTCAAGCTTTATGCCAGCAAAATGTCGTGGATGAGGCAAGGATTCTGGATCTATATGCTCCTTTTTGTGTTCTCAAGCTTTTCTTTCTTCCAATGGATTCAACCACACACTAAAACACCTAAAATGGCTCACAAACTCTCATAATAGCATTAGGGTTTTGAGATCTAGGGTTAGGACAGTGGAGGCTGTAAATGAGGCCAATAGAAAAGGTTTAAGGTGTTTAAATAGGGTGCAAACCCCGGAAATTAGGGTTTCATATATGCCAGCCTACTCGTCGAGTTGAGGCCTCCCAACTCGTCGAGTAGGTTACTTAAAATGTGCGGCCCTTATGATCTCTACTCGACGAGTTTCGGGCTCCCAACTCGTCGAGTTGCTCTATAAAATGAAATAAATTATAAGTTAAATACATACCAGGAACCAGGCGTTACAACATTACCAAAGATCCAGTTGGACATGGTTTTGGAAATCATTCAACCTCAAGTTTTATGATTAATACGAATCTTGTTTGTCAGGATATATGAGATTTGATTCACTTGGTGATGTAAATATCTGTTGGAATTAACTAACTAATCCGTTCAGATTAACCATAATAAATGACCAAATATGAACATGGGTTTGGAACCTTTTAGGTGTCTAATGCTCTTATGAATCGAAATTGAGGATCAATTGGGAAAGAGGATGAGATACTAAAATCCTATAGGGATTGTGAGGATCTTAGTCTAAACCACATCGATCGTTTAAGCAATTATGAAAACTGTTTCATAAGTTGTCTCCACCCAGGACTTAGAACGAGAGATGTATTATCTCGTTGGACATCCCAGCTAGACTTTTAGGGTAACTGTTTTACAAACCTTCTGTGAACAAAATGTTTGTTGCTCGGAGGACATTCCTAATTAAGAAGGAAATAATATCCAAAAGAGTTAGCGGGATTCATAACATCTTGATAATGATTAATAGTCAACCAACAAAGAACCTATAAGTTGTCCTAACTTTAAATTGAGCTTGAAAAGGCTATTATGGAAACTAACATACCTCCAATTCCTCTTAATAAGACTTAATAGAGGACGTCATAGACCAATTCATATATATTTATATATATATATATATATATATATATATATATATATATATATATTACTAAGGAATATGAGTCACTGGTAGATGACTATCAAAGTGTGCCAGTTATCAGAAGTCATGGTAGGCCCTAAAAGGCTACACGATAGAAGAATGACATGGAGATAAAGATTCAATCCATGTAATTTTGAAACCTAATTGATCAAGAACTTGGCCTTAATTGTTAAGCATAAGTGGATCTTCAAAAGGTAACAAATATGGATGTGAACATACACATATTTAAACCAAGATAGGTTGCGAAGAATGTGTAAGCTTATGAAGTTCATTTATGATCTGAGACACGCATCTCGCATAATGAAATCCTTGTTTAATGGAAAAATTCAAGGGTTTTTTAATTTTGAGAAACGAAGGTGGACCATGAGTATGTCAAAGCTAGTGAGAGTAATTGGAATCCTTGTTTCAATAAGAAAATTCAAGGAGTTTTGAATTTAAGAAACAAATATGAGTCATATATGTGAGTGCTAGTGGGATTATAGTCGCCATCCTTGTAATGTGTTTGGATAATACACAGTTCATTAGAAACAATGTTATGGATTAGCAAGTGTAACAAATTGGTTTGGTTTTGAATTTGATTTGCCTAGAATAACATGGCAGAAATAGTACACGAGGATCTATATGAGTAATTCACTGGATTAAGCCTGAAGCATGGAATCTCGAGGTTAAAACTTCTAGAATGTTCATGCTAATAAAGTATGGTATGGCATTTGAGCAATGATATTTCCTAGTTCTATAATTAAGCTAAAAGAGATGATCCGTATCCCACAAACATTTGCTTATGAGATTGATCATGACTTGTACCACTTGTATGCCTTGATCATGACAGATCTGATCAAATCAACTTGACAAGAACCGATGAATCAAAATCAAGTACATTCCCTTGTGTCCTAGAAGGACAAAGGAATTAGTCTTAGTATGTAAGTCATAATTGTAAAGGTTACATTGATGACAAGTTCCACACTAATAAAGACAATTTCGTTTGCAGTCGAAATTTGTGTTTTTACTAAATGACGTTGTATTAGTTGGATGAGAACTAAGTAATACACCATATAAAATTTAAGATTGAAACTTAAAGTATATTGCATATAGTCGAAATACAAAGGAAACTATGTGATTGAAAGAAATTCATTAGTGACATCATTGTTGAAATTCAATCATTGATGGTCCTTATGAAAGTTCTTGTAACTATAAGGGTGAGCTTACCTCAAGCATAAATCCCAAGTAACACAAGCTCATATGCCATATAATAAAGAAGTATCATTACATTTTTTCGAAGGTAGAGACATCATAAGTTAATAGGATCATATCGGAAGATAATCTTGCCGATCCATTCACTAAGCAATGTCACTGACCAAGTCTGTTAACTAGACAAAGTCTTGAGACATTTGACCTGCAAATGATTTGGCTTAAACATTTGCGTTTGTTTGATTTATCTTAGAAACATATAACAATATGAATTGTAACCATTTTGATGTTTATTTCGTAGAGACTTAATAAAGAACATATGTTACTATCAAAGTTGTGTTATTCATTATTGTGTTTCTATTTTGCATGTTTTGAACCCACTTCCATAATATTTAATTATGTTTAAAAGACAGCAGTCGGTCGTACTATCAGGAGTGAGTATTAGAATTTAAGATTTTCATGAGTATTGGTTGATTGACTAAGTTGTTATGGTCATTGCAATTGAGATTGTGCTAATACCGCACGAGTACTTAAAATGTGGATTTTAAGTATTGGAACAACCCGCACTTAGAGATTCCTTCATGTATCTAGTCACGAGTAATTTTAAGACGATAATATCTTTTATTCTTCAAACCAAGATGCATATGGGGTTTTGCTTACGGAATCTGTTGTGCATTGGTGTACTCCAATGCTATCAGTAACTGGTAGTCATAAAAGGGTATGCCCATGTATGATTAGACTAGTAGACAAAAACTATGTAGTCAAAGTTTATTTGTTCCTTCTTCCTTAACAGGATAAGCGATATCCTTGGGGCCCTGATGATTTAGGACTGACATCTAATGTTCTGGCCAGGTCCTGAATAAATTGATTTGTTCGATTTAGAAGTCAGGTGATTGTCAAAAATATTTATCGGGAAATAGAATTTTAAACACTAAGATTGAACATTATTCATGTCTCAAGTTCATATGAATATCTGGAACAAAGGAATAATTGATCACTTATCTAAGGGCTAAACTTGATTAAGATCAAGTTTTTAGCAGTTGCATTGGATAACTAACTAGATGTTAGTTATTTGAGAAGTATTATGTAATGACAGACATACTTCCAACAATAACAATGTACTTATATGATTGCATGGTTCCCCAATTTATTGATGCTTTGATGATTTACGAGTTTTTTTGTTTTTGTTTTTGTTTTTGTTTTTGTTTTTTTAAGGGATTATGACTTTTTATTATGAAATGTTCGTTCCTTTTGTCTAAACATTGTATTACTTACTAGACTTTCTAAGTCTAACCTATTATTTTAACATGTGCTTAGGTTAGTTGTGGTTACTTGGTGGAAATTTAGATATTTAGGATATTAAGGAGCTTTGGACATTTAAACCCTACTATACTTTGACACTTAAACATTTTTAAAGGTCACGAACTTGACCGTTTAGGACCTTTATCTACAAATTGATTTCTTAAATGTTTATCATTTGTATATTATTTCAAACTTGTTTTGAATGACTATTTAAAATTGTAACATCCGTCACATGAGGTAATAATCATTTAATATTTCTTTAATTAAATTGTTGGGCTAAGAGTTTAATAGATGGATTATTGAGTGGATCATTAGTAAGTGGGCCGTGTAGTTGGGCTGCCTAGAAGACGTACGCTGGGCGTAAGCTTGGCGTACGCGGGGTGTAGAGGAGCATTGGATTCGGGGGGTGCATGCACGTACGCGCAGCGTACGTGAGCAGACTCCAAACCATAATTATAGGGTTTAAGCCATATAAATAGAACATTATGACTCAAACCCTAGCCTCCTTACCAACCTCTCAACCTCAGAAACCCATGATAGCATCTCTTTTCTCATCCTTGTGTGTGTTTGGCCTTGTGAAGCTTGTTTTGGAGATTTGGAGCTTGGAAGAAGAAAGGAGGAGTTGGAGAAGAAGAACTTAAGTATCTTGAGCTCAAGGATCTGAGATTATCTCACCTTTTGGCACTCATTGGAGGTATAAAAGCTTCCAACTTTCCTCGTGAATGCTTAGATCTATGTCTATGGAGTTCTGGACCTTTTTAGGTCCAAAGAATGGATTTTTATGGTTCAACTTCGTATTTAGGCTTAGGGTTGCCACCCTTAGTGCTAAATGTGTCCTATTAGCAGTAAAGTCTCGATCTTTAAGGTCCTTTTGTGACCATGCATGAGTTCTAGCCATTTCCGTGGAAGTAGTTGCTATACTCCATGGTTTGGTCCATTTGATGGGTTGCAAGCCACCAAGTAATCGACTTTATGAGTTAAGACATGCTAAGGGACTCAGATCTGTAATATGGGCTTAAGGTCTTAATGGAATAAGCACTTTTGAAGTTTATGGCTTAACAAGGTGGTACACTGGGTGTACAAGCCAGTACGCGCAACGTACAAGCCATGCAGCAGTACGCTTAGTGTACAGAGGAGTACGCCCAGCGTACCATCAGGTTTTGGTCTTTGCGACGTTTGGGCCTCGGTTTGGGCCAATCTTTGGACTTAGCAGTTATTGGGCCTTAATGGGCCATCAGAAGTCTGATAATGGACCAAGGACATGTTTGGGCTTAAGGGAAGGCCCATTTGAGGAGTTGGGCCCAACTTAGAAAATTGGGCCATTAGTGGGCCATTAATGGGCTTGGAGAGATTAGATGGAATTGGGCCTAGGTTATGGTCCAAATTAGACCAAGGGGTAAAATGGTCATTTTACCCTAAGAAGAATTATGGATTTTGACTAAGTGTTGTTGTAATGATAGTCGGGGAGTTGTTGGAGCAGCCACTAGAGATTCCTTACTGTGAGATTCAACACTCAGCTTTGCGAGGTGAGTTTCCTCCTAGGAACGGGTCTAAGGCACCAATGCCGGCCCGTTTATGTATGTTAGCATGTTCCGGACTTCGGTCCGATGTCGGGCAGTGCCCGATGTAGGTTTATGTGTTTATATGCTTCCGGACTTCGGTCCGATGTCGGGGAAAGCCCGAGGAATGTTTGTATGCTTGATGTCTTTGTGATTCTTGCATGTGCTTGTTTATATGTTCTGGACTTCGGTACGATGCAGGGTAAAGCCCGAGGAATGTTTATATGCTATGTTATATGTTTCCGGATTTCGGTCCGATGTCGGGCGGGGTCCGCGGAATGTTTATATGTTTATGCTATGTGTTTATTATGTGTATTGTTAATATGTTGATATGTATACCGAGCTTTACTCGATGCCGGGCGGGGCTCGATGCCGGACTTCGGTCCGATGTCGGGCGGGGCCCGATGTAGTGGGCAAGGCCCAATGTTATGTTATATGATTATGTGATTATGTGTATGGTATGTGGTAGTTTGGGGAGACTCACTAAGTTTCGTGCTTATAGTTTTCAGTTTTGGTTTCAGGTACTTCCGGTAGCAAGGGGAAAAGCTCGGGATGATTGCAGTGCACACACCATTTGTTTAGTCTGGGATGTTTATACTCTGATATATAGTTTGATAGATGTTATGATATTTTGAGATACACGACTTATGATTTTTATATGATGTTTGATGACTATGGTTTTCTTAATGATTTAAAACGAAAAAATTTTGGACTGTATTTTTGGAATGTTTCAAAAATAGCTCACACGAGGAGTGCTACATCTTCCATCCTCCCCCTTTTGAATTTGTTGATTATCAAGAAGCCAAAGGAAGAACGAAAGCTTGATTTGTTGGTTGATTTCTAGCAACATTCCTTATTGCTCATGAGGATATCGATAGAGGTGGTTACTGGTTACATCAAATAATTGTTTCCACACCAAAGAATCTCCCTAAAAATAAGGTAAAATTCATTTACGTCTATTTTGTGTTCTTGGTTGATCGTACTATATCTACTTGGACATGTTATTAGGAATATAATTTTACATTTATCTTTTGATTTATTATATGTTTTTGAATCTCGTAATTATGACTTGATCATCATTACCGAGTGAAATTTTTATGAAACAACTAACTGTTAATTAAAGGAACTAGATCATCGGTTCAATGATAGCTCGATGAAGTTGCTTCAACTTTTAGAAATTTAGATCATGTAATTGTCAATGAGTTTTTTAAGTGGCGATGTATCTCAACTAGTAGATAAATTTTTTCTTGAAATTTTTTATGACTGAGAAATTATTTTGAAAATACAAATTCAACAAAAGGAAACCGATAGTCTCTCAACGTGTAGATTATATAAACAATTGACACATACTTTAGAATTATGTCAATTGTTAATAAGGATAAGTAGAGCTATTGATTTTATCTTATTTATGTAATAACTAGTATCATTATTACTTTTGTTGTTTTACTACTACAACAAAGAGTCCACTTTTATAAACAAGTATGGGTAAAACAAGGTTACAAAATAAAACAAAAATAAAACAAAAGATGATTTTTTTTAATGACTTTTTTGTTTTGTATTTTGAAATGGAATTTCTTGAAAAAATATTTAGACAATATACACAAGATTTCAAAAACTTAAAATATTTAAGAGTTCCACTTTAATGAACGATGTAATACTATTTCATATTAATAATTTTTTTATTTAGATTTTGATGTGACATAATTTTCAATCAAAGTAAACTTGTTTGTATAGTTTGGTTTTGATCTCCTAGATATGAAGTTTGTATTCTGTCTTTGTTTGTTAATGATGTATGTAATTATAGTGATATAAAAATTAAGCATAACAAACCACTAAGTAATTGTTACCCTACGAATACGTGTTGTTAAATTGTTAAAGATAGATTACATTGCAATAAAAGTGAAAAAGATGCATATCATTAAAATTAATTAGATAGATAAGATAATGCATCATTATAATTAAATAGATTACATTCGAAGATACTTAACTTAAAATTAGTAAAATAGGGGGCGTGAAGGTCAACCAGAAAGAGTAAAAGGAGGAGGGTCCCACAAACGAAAAGATTTTCATTTCAACAAAATTTGAGTCGCATTTCATGTCAATTTACGTCTACTCTTTCAAAATTCACACGAGAAGCGGATCACCATGTGATTATCTCTATATATACCATGCTCCCTCTCCACACTCTTCTCGCCATTTTCCTGCTTGGAGAGAGAAACGACTTTCTGCTTGGTGAGTCTTCCCCCAATTTCTTTATCTAGGTTTTACCTTTTTTGCCGCTTATTAGCTCTATGATTCTTGCTTATCTCCTAATTTCTCTCATTAGATCTTGTTATTTCTTCACATTAGGCTCTAATTTCCATGATCGGTTATGTTAGTTTTTTGGAATTAGGTGTGGTTGTTGGATATCCGTGGATTTTGTTGCTCATACTTTTCTAGGGTTTACCATTTTTGTGTTTTACCTTCAATCTTCCAGATCATTAACTTTACCGGTCCGTATCTTTGATTATTCGTTCTGGATTTGTTTGGTGTGTGAGACTTTATTAAAAAAATTCCTTTTTTTTTTTTGGATTCTAGGGCTTTTTGTGTCCTTTCTATGTTTATTCATTGACAATGATTGTATTTGCCTTATGAGTTGGATTTAAGAATATATTGTTATTAGTAAGATATGATTCATGATACAATTTGTGGGACATGACAAGTTTATATCCAAAATCAACATCTCAATTCTGATTTTAGATATCTGCTTATGGATAACATCAATTGTTCATTATAATAGTACATTATCCATATTCCACATGTTTGGATCTGCACTCAGTTAAAATCAAACATTATTATTATTATTTACATCCGCATATGGATGTGGATAAGGGGATCAACATATCAGATCCATGTTGTTGGATGTCAATCTTCTTCCCAAACCCAAAGACCGAGAACTCCGAGAACTCCATGATTATTCTTTGAAGCTGACAGTTTCCCTGTTTGTTGGGCACTGCAGAATCAAGGGATTAGGAGTGTGAAGAGCTAATAAAAAGGAGCAAAAAAAAAACAGTTATAGCAATCAGAGAAGAAGATGAACTCAATGGAGGTATTTGGAAAATCCATGGTAGCAACAAATGTTATTTACCTGTCAAGTATACTAGGGCAAGATGAGCCTTTTGTTCACAAGTGCGATTGGAAATGTGAAAACGAGCAGGTGTGTGGGAACATGTTTCGCTGCAAAGTAACAGGGCTCACACACATCTGTGACAAAAACTGTAACCAGAGAATTGTTTATGATAACAACAACTCACTTTGCAGAGTGAGCAGACAGGTTTTTCCTCTAACAGCAGCTGAAGTACAGGCTGTGAAAGGTGTTCGAAGGAAGCTGGAAGAGGAGAGTAGTACTTGTTCTTCACCTCCAGAATCCTGTGCTTCTAAGCGCAGAAGGAGTGGACAATTCCATTCCTCTCCTTTTGAGAGATCCTTTTCTGCTGTTGCTCCCATTCCTGTTTTCACCCAACTTGGAGATAGCATTAGCATGGATATTAATTAACTAGGCTTAGCATAGTAGAGAGAGAGAGAGAGAGAGAGAGAGAGAGAGAGAGAGAGAGAGAGAGTATTATTATTAATAACTTGCAAGTATTTTGAATCATGTTGTTTTTCTGCAAACTTTATGCAATTACCTAAATGGCAATCGTGCCTATTTGTAGGAGAAAAACTTATAATATTCGGATCTTATGTATGTAGTAAGTACTTCTTCTTCTTTATAACTCGGCTTTAAGCAAGGAGTTGTGACATTATTACCCTTTAGTTGGCCTCTTGTCTTGTGTTTACTTGCTAAGATTTGAATTTGATACCCCCACCCCAATCCATTACTTGTTTGATATGAATTTTATACCTTGACTTGCTAACTACATCTTTTGTGTCCATGTTTTTGGGAGTTTTAGTTGACAGGAATAGACCAGTTGAGAACCCAGGAGAAGAGTTTCATCTTTCATGTCTAACTTTGTTTCCTTTTTTGCAGGATTAATTCTTTATTATATATGTATTCTAATTATTTGGGTGTGTTTAAAATTTTGTGTTTGCAGGATCACAAGGTTTTGTCATTCAGGAGAGTTGTAAATAGTTTATGAATACTAATATTGATTTGTGGATTTTTGTGATATTTATGAGATTGGTTACTGATAAATGTTTGTCTTTGTCTCTTTTCAGAAGTGAAGTAGTATTCTTTGGAATGAAGGCCCTAAAGCTACTACTTATTTCAACTTTCAAGGGTAGAGAGACACTGTGGGAGGTTAGATGTAGACAGTCATTGATGGATGACCTTTGGGTAATGAGATGTGGACCTACGGCTATTGAAGAGATTGACTCCTGAGGGAGTAAAGAAAGCAGATAAAGGGGGGAAAATCTCAATCTAATGAAAGGTGATACCATTACCCAGATTTGAACTTGAGACCTCCTCATTTATGGATTCTTACTTCCTTGTTGTTTGTTAGGTCGAAGCCAAAGATGTAAAGACTATGAGGGGGATTACTTACTACTGATAAATGTTTTGTCTTTATTCCATTGCAGAAGCACTTATTATTATTCTTTGGTTACAAGATTTTGCAAGTGACAGAGACTACAAGTTGACATGACACATCCTGCACCAATCAGTCTCATAAGCCAACATGGTATTTTTGGTGGATTTGAACCTCTTATGGATTCCGATGCATGGCCAACACTTCAAAATAGAGTTCGAATCCCAAGTCTTCAACCTTGGCAACCTGATCTTAAAAAAAAAAAAAAAAAAAAAAAAAAAAGATGATGTGAACCTCCATATTTGAAATTGAATCAACACCTTGAGACCTCCTGTTTCTTAAATCCTCATGGAACATTTTATGGATTCTGCTCATCTTCTTACACAAACCTTAGAACAGAGCTCGAGTGGAGAGAGAGACTCATAAAGAAGGTGGTGTTATATAAGGATGGTGATTCAACAAGTCTTTTGCTTTTGTTACTACAACCAACAAGTATGCTTGCTGCAATTACTTTTTATTTCAAGAAAGACTGAATTCATATTTCTCTTTTTTATGAAACAAAGATGTGATGTGATTGATTATACGTTCCATTTCCCAGGTTAGGTTTTTAAAACTGTGATTAGTTTTTGTTTATTTGGCATGGACGGGCCAGATTATTTTCTTTTCTTTTCTGGGAAAAGTAAAATAAGATTTTCAAACTTAACAAATCTTTTCAAAGTCTTTGTTATATGCATTGGATTGTTATAGAGTTATTGATGGTGTCATATCTTGTTTTCTAGATGTTGGGTCTGGTGTTTATTCTTTATTAGTTAGAAAAAAAGGACTCATAATCACTCAACTTATTATAACGTACAAGAGGGAAAAAGATAATGAATAAATAGATGCATGTGGCCATGTAGCCCCGTAACGATTTAAAAGGCCCTATAATCATGAAGATTCCCATTTTGCTTACTTCTTTGCCTAGTTTCTGAGTTTTAGCAATGAAACAAAAGAAGAAAAGAAAGAAAGAAAGGAAGAGAAAAGGAAAAAAATATTGTTTTTTGTGTTATTGAGTCGGAGTTGGAAAGAGTGAAAAGAAAATTAAGAGGGAAAGTGTGATCGGAAGGAAAGTTAGTAGGGAAAGTGATCATTCTACTTCTTTCCTTTAATGAAACCCGAAAACATAAGTTTCTTTTACTTTATTGTTATTTTTAATCTATTTCCTTTCTTTTCTATATTTAAGTTGAATTCCTGAACATGGTGTTGGAGAAATCAAGAACATGGTGTTGGAGAAATCAAGAAATCTATTGAAAAAGATTTTATGTTTTAACCCTATTAATGATAAAAACTGACAGTCGTATGCATTTTAATTATTTTAACCAGTAAACCGATCACCAACAAAGACTTTTTTGCACATATGATCAATATTTTTTTTCTTTTAATGTAATGTCGTAATAGTTTATGTATGACAAAGTATTATCTTACTATTATCTATTTATCTTATTGTATTTCTATATTATTATCATACAATATTACATTTAAAAATAATATAAAAATATAAAAGTTACAAAAGGTTATATTTGGAAAAAAATTGTTAAAAAAATGATATTAAGGTTCTTAAAAATTAAAATTAAGGGTGTTCAGTCGGTTTAATCGAGTTTCAGTTTATTCGTTTTTTTTTAACAATTTTAGATTAACTATAACCAAACGGAATAAGGTTTGGTTTGGGTTATTTGGTTTTGAATTATTTGTTTCGTTTTATAGATAAACCAAATAAGATTTGATTTAAACCAAAAATTTTCATTTACATACTAGAAAATCAAGATAATATTTTTTACTCGTACTATGTTTTTTTTAAAAGAAAAAAAAAACAGTTGCAAACGATAAACACAAATAATCATAAAGTTTATGACAAGCTAATAATAAATTATCATTAATAAAAGAATCCAATTATTAAAAGCGAAGTTTATGATAAATGAATTTAAACATATGCTCAACAACAAATGCAAAGTCATGCATTTGAAGTTTTTATATTTTGGATTTTTTTGGTTAATAATTATGGATTAACATTTGTATTTTATATTGTTACTTTTTAGAAGAAAAAAATTATTTTCATAATAATATTCTCTCTGTTAGATAAAGAAAATATTATAAGATTGCGTTTTTGTTATTTTCGTCTCAACGTTGAATGGTTGAAACTTTCTCAACTTCGAACGATCGTAACTTTCTCATGGGACCAATACAAATGTTTTAAATATAATGTAAACCATTAACATAATTAATAAAACAAAAACAAAATCAACACATAGATTATTATAAAGAAAAATTAGAAAATATGTATTTTCAAAATATATATGCGAAACAATCCTCGTATTCTATTGATGACCGATTTACCGGATAAATTGGTCAAAATGCAAACCATTACTAGTTTTTAGGACTTATGACTAAAAATAAGATAAATACTAAGTCGTTAATAGGGTCAAAATATAAGAACTTTTAAGTAGATTTTCCTATTTGTATAAATAATTATGTGAAAAAAAAGTAAAGAAGTTTAGAGGTTGAGAGGCAGATAAAGGTAGCAAAAAAAAGTTTAGGCATAATTTTTTTTCCAAGAGAATCGTGTGATATAAATTTAAAATTGTGGTAAAAACATGACAAGAGTATAACTGTCCGCTTTTAGTTTCATTTGTTTTCCTTTCAACTCGGGAACACAAAAGAAAAAATTATCCTTTCCTTTCTATCGAACTTGGGAACAGAAAAATATGCATTTTACTTCCCTTTCTCTTAGGTGTTGTTTGTTTTTCTGAAGCAAAAATTCATAAAGTTTGCGGACCACCTCTGCAACCCTCTACAGCAGAAGAGGTGGACCAAATAGCTGCAGACTGTAATTAGAAACGTGCTTGTTTTTGTTAAGATCTGCAGGCTGCTGCAGAAATTAAAAAGTAAAAATAAACTGATTTAATAAACCGAAAATAATTTTTAAATACAAATTTTTTAATAATTGTAGTCTTAAAACATTGAAATAAAATTAATACAACCAAATTAGTCTTAAACTAACATTTTGCAATAAAGTTCATACAACCAAACATTAATAATTCTCATTCCATATTTTGCATCAATTGCTCGACAATTTCATCCCGTAACTGGGTCATATATTCACGGTCTGCTGCAGTACTATGTGTTGGAATCTCATCTTCATCATCATCAACGACTGCATTGTTATTCCGAACCGAGACATTTGGTTCATCATATCGTGCAAAATACTCATCACGTAGTCCCTCTCTTCTTATAAAATTATGAAGCGCGAAACATGCAAGGGTAATGTTTCGCTGTGTAACCAACGAGAATGGTGTCATCCTCTTCAATATAGGGAATTGTGCTTTCAAGACACCAAAAGCACGTTCAATGACGTTCCGAAGTTTTGCGTGTGCATGGTTAAATTTTTCTTTATTCGTCAATGCACGTCTTCGACAGAAATCTCCAAGCCAATACCTCACATTACAGTACAGTGCCATAAAACCTCGAATGTTTGCATAGGCGGCATCACAAAGATAATATTTATCTATAAAAAGGAAAAAATAAATAAATAAATAAATAAATAAAAATCATTTCTTTTTTCAAACTAAGATAAAACTATTTAAATAACCATAACCTTACCTGATGGTGGTAACGGGAATGGTGCATGTGGATTTGCTAATGCTTCTGATAATATTCTAGAATCGTGTGCTATCCCTTCCCAACTAGCCACAACAAACGTAAACATCATGTTGATGTCACATATTGCCAATACGTTTTGGTAACAATCACCTTTTCCCCTACTTCTATATAAATCTCGTTTGTTTGCAGGGACAACAACATGTATCAAAGTGCCATCAAGTGCACCAACTGCTCCTTTGAACACCCGTCGTAGCCTCCTATTATGTCCCAAAATGTTTGGATTCAGATTAAAAGAAGTTGGTACTATAATGTCATGTGCGAAAAGCAACATTTTGTCCAACACTTCATGAACAAACTTATGAATTGTTTGCTTTGAGTGTTCAAATCTCCACTTGATAATCACATAACGTTGGTTATGACCGATCATCATCAAAAACATAGCCATCTTCTCCTCAACCGATACATGTTTGCTATCCTTTAACACATAGTTTACTCTAAAATGAGCACATAGCCGGACAAATGGTTCACGGGACATGCGTAGTACTTCAACACATTGTAGAGGATTACGGTGAAGTAACTCTAACGTAAATTAATGTCCCGTCATTTCCGAATCGTTGTCCCGCACTCGTTTGACACCCATCTTCCAAAAGTAGCGGACGTACAAGTACATTAGAATTATGAGAAGTATCTTTTTGTCGTGATCCATTAGGAACCTACTAATCAACAAAAGTACCAAATAACATAAAATAAAACTCAAGAACCAACTAACATAACATAATAACATAACATAAGATTCAAGTACCAAATAACATAACATAAAATAAAACTCAAGTACCAAATAACATAAAACTCAAGTAACAAATAACATAAAATTCAAGTACCAAATACTACAAATAACATTCAAGTAGCAAATAACCAAAAAACATAACCACATAGTTCCAACACATGCAATTAAAACCTAAACAACTCAAACATATAAACTTAACGAACAATCTTTCCATCCTTTAAAACTCCTAAACTTGTAGCTATCATCTCGATCCATCCTCTTAATATCTGTGGATCATTGGGCAAATTTACCCACATCTCTCTTATATTCATGGTCCATCCAAAAATATGATACGCAGCAAATCGTAGAGGGTCTACTGGGCCTAACTCGAGCAACTCAAGCTTCTCAAAACATTGGGGAATTGTTGGCCCTTGAGTCAAATGGCATAGAGCTTTTTGCATCTCCAGTGCTAAATCATCAGCAGTAATAGAAGCTTTAGGTGAGGCACAAGAAGGTGGATCAGGTGAGGCACTAGGAGCTCGAGGTCTAGGAGTTGAGGGTTTAGCCCTTTTGTTGGGGTTACCAGAAGGTGAAGCAGCAGAAGGTGAATCAGCAGAAGGTGAAGCAACAGAAGGTGGTGGCTGAGTAAAATGCTCACTAGTATAATTGGAAAAGTAATCATCCTCATCTATGTTAATGGAAGGGGCGTCCATAAGCTTTAGTGGTGCGACATGGAAAGAAGATGGTCCATGTCCCGATGGTGTTTGGGATGTGGCATAGCTGAGATTACCAGAGGCACTGTTTCCATCAAAGAGTTCTGCACAAAGCTCTAGAAACAATAATGGGACGGTTTTCAAAGAAGCGGCTTTCGGATGTCCCTAAACCCAATCAATGTAAAAAAAGTAATATAAGAATATATGGCAACTATATAAACAAAATACCTCTAATATATATATATATATATATATATATATATATATATATATATATATATATATACCTCTTTAAAGTCCTCTCACTCCTCATTTGTTAAGTTAAAAGTATTTGTTTGTGGATTGTACAGGTTGCCAGTTTTGTTTTCAAGTATAACCATCTTGTGTATTTGGCTTTAAGGTTGTCATAGGCGTTTTTCAATTGTCTTTGATTCAAATCCACACCATACTTTTCCTTAATGGTTGTTCCTAACTTGTTCCATGATTGTTTGTGCAAACTCAAACCTTTTCTACCCATAGTTTGTACTTCTTCAATACAAGTGTGCAATAAGAATTTTGTTTGCTCATTGGTCCACGTATGTTTATCTCCCATTGCTAATTACAAAAAAATATGGAATACATACTTTAGAAACAAATATTAATGATATTTCAACATAATAATAACTTAAATTGATGACATTTCAACAACAATGCATCATAAATCAAAAAAAAAAATATGGGACACCTCGTTAACCAGAACGGGATTTTGGTCGACTTGGCTAAGATCGAGGCAGTTATGCAGTAAGAGGTCCCGAAGTCTCCTTCCGAGATTAGAAGTTTCTTGGGATTAGCAGGGTATTATCGGAGATTCATTCAGGACTTCTCCAAGGTCGTTGTACCCCTCACTCGTCTGACGAGGAAGGGCGTGGATTTTCGCTGGGGGCCTGAGCAGCATACTACATTTGAGACACCGAGACAGAAGTTATGTGAGGCCCCAGTCTTGACTCTCCTTGAGGGAGTTGAGGATTTTGTTGTATATTGTGATGCATCCATCACCGGTTTGCAGGCGATACTCATGCAGAGAGGGAGGGTGATTGCTTATGCTTCCAGGTGAAGGTGCATGAGGTCTGGTATCTGACGTATGATCTGGAGTTGGGGACGGTGGTGTTTGCCCTCAAGATTTGGTGCATTATCTATATGGGATCTGGTGTACCATTTACACTGACCACAAGAGTTTGAGGTATCTCATGGATCAGCTAAATCTGAACATGAGACAACATAGGTGGCTAGACGTGGTCAAAGATTATGACTGCAAGATTCTGTACCACCCGGGGAAAGTGAATGTGTTCGTTGATGCTTTGAGCCGCAAGTCGGCTAGTTCTTCTGTTGGGAGCTCATGTATGAGGATTTCGATTGATTCGCCACTTCTGGATTTTATTAGTGAGGCTCAAGCCGAGGGAGTCAAGAAGGAGAATTGGAAGCAGGAGCAAATCAGGGGTGAGATTGACAGGTTTTCTACCGATAGCTATGGATTATTGACCCAGTACGGTCGGGTTTGGGTACCAGATTCTAGTGGTATCAGGCATACTGTTTTGGAGGAGGCACATAAATCCAGATTTTCGATACACCCTGGAGCCACCAAGAGGTATCAGGATTTGAGACTTAGTTATTGGTGGTCGTGTATGAAGAGGGAGATAGCCTTGTATGTTGAGAGGTGCTTGACCTGTCGGATAGTCAAGGCCGAGCACCAGAGGCCGTATGTAAAGCTTCAGCCTTTGGAGGTTCCAATGTTGAAATGGGAACAGATCACCATGGATTTTATCACCAAGTTACCTCAGATAGCTAAGGAGTTTGATGTGATTTGGGTTATAGTGGATCGTCTGACTAAGAGTGCCCACTTTCTAGTTATTCGGGAGAGCTCCTCGACCGCGAAATTGGCTGATGTTTATGTACGCGAGATCGTCAGAGGTTCCACGATCTGATCGAGATGTTCGGTTCACTTCTCGATTTTGGCAGAGGTTCCACGAGGAACTAGTTATGAGGTTGCATTTTAGTACTGCTTATCATCCGCAGACTCACGACTAGAGTGAGAGGAACATCCAGACGCTCGAGGATATGTTGAGAGCCTGTGTTTTAGATTTCGGTGGGAGTTAGGATTCCTACCTTCCTCTGGCTAAGTTTTCTTACAACAACAATTATCACTCCAATATCGATGCGCCTCCGTTTGAGCTTCTCTATGGGAGGAAGTGTCGTACCCCAGTCTGTTAGGGAGAGGTCGGTCACAGGGTCATGGGAAACACCAAAGTAGTTCTTCAGACGACATAGCTTATTCAACAGATAAGGCAGAGGTTGCAGACAACTCAGATTCAGCATAAAAGTTATGCTAACAGGCATCGATCGGAGTTGGAGTTCCAGGTCGGTGACATGATTTTATTGAAGGTATCGCCCATGAATGGTGTAATATGCTTCAGGAAGAGGGGAAAGTTGGGGCCCCGTTATATTGGGCCGTTTCGAGTGATTTCCAAGGTTGGCAGGGTAGCCTATCGACTGAATCTACTTGAGGAGCTCAATCGGATTCACAACACCTTCCATGTTTCTCAGCTTCGGAAGTGTGTGGATGAAGATTCGGCGGTTGTTCCTTTGGATGATATTCAGGTTCGATTTTGGATAGGAAGACGAATGCCTTGCACAACAAGGTGGTATCTTTAGTCAAGGTCGAGTGGCAGCATCGGAAGGATTCCGAATGGACTTAAGAACCCGAGGCAGAGATGCGAGAGCATTACCCTGAGTTGTTCGTAGAACCGTACTTCGACGAATTCTGATTCAAGTGGGGGAGAATTGTAACATTCATTATTCAGGTACTTTGCAATTTTAATCCTTAGTATGAATTTTATTTGCAAAATTGGTGTTGTGGCTCTTTAAGTGGAAACACGTGGGCTGCCTAGTACGTTGAGCGTACCCTATGTATGTTGGGCGTATGTCGTTGATGGTGAAACCCTAATTTTTAGGGTTTGTGTAATGCCTGGTTCCTGGTATGCATTTAACTCATTATTTATTGATTTTAGAAGGGTAACTCGACGAGTTGGTGGCTCTAACTCGTCGAGTAGAGGGCAGTCAATGTGCGAGGTTTAAGCTATCTACTCGACGAGTCAAGAGCCCTCGACTCGGCGAGTAAATCGGCCAGAATGAAACCCTAATTTCGGGGTTTTGTACCCTATTTAAGCTCCTTAACACCCACCCATTGGCCTCATTTCCAGCCTCCTTGTCCCAAAACCTAATCCACGAAACCCTAGAGCTTCCTTTGAGAGTGTGAGCCATTTTGAGTGATTTTTGTGTGCTTTTGAAGCTTGTGGAAGAAGAAGAAGATAGAAGGCTCAAGAGGGAAAGAGTAGATCCAGAAACTACACTTCATTTGCTACATTTTCTGGTAATCAAGTTTCTATCTTGGCTATTGGTTCATTAGATCTCTTTATGCCCTCTTTATGTGGGTTTTTGGTCCAAGAATGATAACTTTTGGGAAATGATCGACCCAAGAGGGTATTCTTCCAGATCTAGGATCTAGAGGGGCTGTTATGACATAAAGGTGCAAACTTTATGCCATTGGAGCCCCCATGCAAGCCTTAGAGTGTTATATTTGTTGGATTAGGTGTCTAAGCCCATAACTATAATTGGTATGTACTTGACCCGAGAGTAGCATGGTCCATTTTGGGTTGCATTCACCAGAACAATCTGATAGGATGGATATTTGAGAAAGAGGTTATTGATATATTATAAGTATAGGATATTAATTGAGGAATCATATTATTTAATTAGTATTGATCAATAATTAATTTGGAATTAATTTAGTGATCAAAACAGACTAATTAAATATAAAGTGGCTGATTGTGTAAATCAATGATACATATAGTTTTGGGCTATTGATCCATGATGGGCTAAGTTTATGTGGAAGTCCATGAAGAGTTAGTCCACATGGGTTATGGATCATAAGCCGAAGTGTAAGAATTAGGGTTACACATGACTCTTGGAATTCTAACACTATATATGTAACCCCTTAGACCCAAAGTCGGATGCACATGTGTGATAACAAGGGTATATATGATTTTAGGGTGTTCCTAACCTCTCTCTCAAGTTCTCCAATTGTTGGTGGTGTTTTGTGAACCATTTGAGGCATCACACTTGAGGTGCTAAGTTCTTAAAGGCTAAATACAACAAGCTACAAGAAGAGGTATTCTTCTAACTAGTTTTTATGATTCATATACCAAATTTTGTATGCTAGTTAGGCTTCATGCTTTGGAAAACAATATTGCATGTATAATTAGAAAAAACTTAGATCCAAAACATTAGGGTTGTATGTGCACCATAAGGTTTTTATAGTGCTCAAAACCCATCAGTGGTATCAGAGCCTAGGGTAGTTTTCTGTTATATTAATGCATGGTTGATTGTTTAAACTTGAATCAAAATGAAAAACTGTTTCTGACAGACTGAACTCGACGAGTCCAAGAAGGAACTCGACGAGTTCATGATGAACTCGACGAGTTCATTAGTTGACTCGACGAGTTGCACTGTCTGGTGGCAGGTTTTCGGGTTTTTTTCCTAAAGGATTAGGAACATTACCACAAACTGTTTTATATCACAAAATTTATTTTTTCTGATATGGTAGTGATTATCCTCATCCAATTAAAAGATAATTGTCAAAATTTTGAAATAATTGTTAGTTTATATGATAAGCTAGTTACTTGTAAATTGTTGATTTGAATTATCTTGCCTTATGAGTTAGATTAGATCAATGACAAATTACATAATAATTTTATTGGTTAAAATTGATCTAAATGATTTTAAAGAATTCCATAACTTGTCCTCAAGTTATGGAAAATGAAAAGTCTCATTCATAAAAATGCATTAACTCATAAGTTATGGAAACCAAGAGTTTTGAAGAGTTTCGAAACTTGCCATCAAGTTTTGGAATTTGTAAAGTCTCATTCATGAAACATTTAATTCCAAACCCTAGGATTTTAAAAGTTTAAAATTCAACCCTTATACTATTATAATATTAAAAGTTTATTAATTATATATATGTATAAGACAAGTCAGTCTTACCGTTAGTAGGCCTCATTCACGAAGCCAATCTATAAGGGGGGTATAAGGATACTGCCTATAAAATGGTGGTTTAATAGGTGTCCACTCTCACCTACTGCTTCCTTGATTGGTGGAGGGTCGTTAGCCGAACGGGTAGGATAGGACATTAATTCTCATTAAAAGTATAATGATAATTATAAAGAAACTAAATGTTTTATTAAATTCCCAATCTTAGTTACTTTAGGAAAAATATGAAAATGATGCTATTCCATGAAATTGCACTTTGCACCTTGCCAAGTCGTTAGTGGAGCGTGAGTGGTTAACCGACACACTAACTTGGACTAGTAAGGGTGGCAAAGGGTAGCTCGATGTTTGTCATAGATCAATGGAGCGTGTCTGGTTTACCGGCACATTGATTAGGTGATAAATGACATCGAGTGTACCAAACACATTTGCGTGGTTATTCACACCTTGTTTGTGATCCTCGGTATCCCAGTCACAAACTTGAAGGGCATAATCGAGATTTAAACATGCCATTGAAAAGTTCAATGAATCTCAAAAGAATCTAGGAATTTCAATTCATTTGAAACTTAATAATCAATTTCGTTTTTCATGGTGGAAATTGGTAAATCGCCATTTACCTACGTTCAAATATTTTGCAACTGGATTACGACATCTCTCTTCCGAATTGTAAAATATTGTGTTGGGTCCTAGCCTTAATATTTCATTTGGGTGTTATATTAAGGATTCTTATCTAATATAAACTTTGTCTTTCTTTTTCAGATGTCTTCCAACACCACTTCAGGATCCAACCCTTCTGGCTCTTTCTCCCTCATGAACTTGTGTGGGAGGGTCATATTTGATGGTTCAAATTTCAATGATTGGATTCGGAACATTAGGATGGTCACTCGTTACGAGGACAAGGAATATATCCTCGATAAAGAGCTTAAGGAGATTGATGAAGCCACTGATACTCCTGAAGAGATTGTTGAATATAGGGCACATGAGAAGGACGCCACAAAGGTGTCATGCATCATGCTTGCCACTATGACAACTGAACTTCAAAAGTCCTATGAGGACTAATACCCTTTCGAGATGCACCAAGAGTTGATGAAAATATACCATCAAAGTGCTCGTCAGGAAAGGTATGAAATCATCGCCTCCATGATAACAACATAAAATGAAGGATGGAGAGTCCATCACGGCCCACTTACAGAAAATGAAAAGGTTTGTGGACCGCTTGCTGAAGTTGAATGTTAACTTTGATGAAGAGTTGGCCATTGATATTATCCTACAATCTTTGCCTCCTTGTTATGATCAGTTTCGTATGACTTATCATATGAACAAGGAGGAGGTCACTCTTAGCAAGCTTCAAAGCCTTTTGAGAACTGCTGAAAGTAGTCTAAAAGGAAAATATGTTGTATCTACTTCTACTCCTACTGCTGCTGCCCCAGTCCTGGAAATTGGACATGAGAAAGGGAAGAAGAGGAAGGCTCCTTCTAAGAGCCGCAAGGGAAAGTCTCATGATGGATCCTCTTCTAGTGGGACCAAAGCTGATTCTGCAAATCCCTCTACCAAACCAAAAAAAGCAGAGTGCTTCTACTATTGGATTAGTGTCTAAGTCCATAACTAAAATTGGTATGTACTTGACCCGATTTGGCATGGTCCATTTGGGTTGCACTTCACCGGAACAATTTATATGGATAGTCTTTTGAGAATAGTATGTTTATGATTTATATTAATATATTATAAGTTCTAATATATTAATATGGAATCATATTATTTAATTAGTATTGATCAAGAATTAATTTAGAATTAATTTAGTGATAAAAAAGGAACTAATTAAATATGGACTTATAAATATATAGCATGGGTCAAGTTCATTTAGGTTGGACTAAGCTTGCATGGATAGTCCATGGAGTTTTTAACCCATGGATCCTATGGAAATGAAATGTCATGGGTATTAGGGTTTACATGGATGAAACCCTAATCCTCCATACTATATAAAGAGGTCTTTGGCACATGAAATGGCACTAGTGTGTGAAGATACAAGGGTGGGCCAATTTCTAGTGTGCTTACTATTCTCTCAAGTTTTCCAAGGTGTTTTTGGTGATTTGTGATTCCACTTGAGGCTTCAACACTAGTGGGGCTAAGCTCTTAAAGTTCAAGACTTCAAGCTACATCAAAAGGTATGTCATCTAACTAGGCTTTTTGTAGTATAGTTGCTTCATATTATGCTAGTTGAGATGAAACCTTGGAATATTGAATATTTGCATGTATAATAGAGAAAACATAGATCCAAGGTTTATAGGGTTGCATGTACACCATAGGAGTGTTAGAATGCTCAAAACCCATCAGTGGTATCAGAGCCTAGGCTTGTTTTCATTTATACTTGATGCAAATTGCTGAAAAAATCGATTTTCTGCTGTTCTGGACAGTGGAATCGCCGAGTCCACTGATGGACTCGCCGATTCCATGCCTAAATTCATCCTACTCGTCGAGTAGGTTCATACACTCGACGAGTAGGAGCCCATGAGAGCATATTTTCGACTTTTAAGGCTGGAATTGGACTAGAATCATTACCCTAAACTATTTTGGACTTATAAAACCTGTTTTTGATGTGGTAATGATTATGGTAAACCAATTTCAAAGGTTGTTATCAAAATTTCAAGTTTTATGTGAGTTTATGTAATTCTTGAAATTCTTGATATGATTGTTCATACACTTATGAGTTTTGGTAGATCATAGGAATTATTTGCAAAATTGTTTGTTAGTTAATTCTTGATCTAAATGTATTTTAATGGAGTCCATAATTTGTCCTCAAGTTATGGATTACCAAAAGTCATTTCTTTTAAAGATTCATTAAAATGCATAGGTTACACAATTGAAGAGTCTTTTTGTTTTATGAACTCCATAACTTGTCCTCAAGTTATGGATGTTCAAGAGTCTCTTCATTAAAGTTTTTAAAACCTTAATTAAACTCATAAGTTATGAAAATCCAAAAGTTTTTGAATAGTCCAAAACTTGCCCTCAAGTTTTGGAATTTGTAAAGTCTCACACACACTTTAATTCCAAACCCTAGAGTTTTAAAAGTTAAAATTCAACCCTTATACTTTATAGTATTATAAGTTAATAGTATATATATGTGTAAGAACAAAGTCAGTCTTACCGTTAGTAGGCCTCATTCACAAAGCCGGTCTATAAGGAGGGTATAAGGTTACTGCCTATAAAATGGAAGTTTAATGGGTGTCCACTCTCACCCACCGCTTCCTTGACTGGTGGAGGGTCGTTAGCCGAACGGGTAGGACAAGGACTATAATTTTCATTATAAGTATAATGATAAAATATAAAGTAACTAAACCTTTTATAAATTCCCAATCCTAGTTACTTTAGGAAAATGTGAATTTGGTGCTAACCCATGAAATTACACTTTGCACTTTGTTTAAGTCGTTAGTGGAGCGTGTGTGGTTAATCGACACACTAACCTAGATTTAACAAGGTAGGCAAAGGGTAACTTAATGTTTATCATAGGATCGGTGGAGCACGTGTGGTTAACCAGCACATCGATTAAGTGATAAATATTAAGGGTACCAAGTATATTTGCATGGTTATTCACACCTTGTTTTGTGATCCTCGGCATCCCAGTCACAAAACTTGAGAGGGCACAATCGAGATTGAAACATGCCATTGAAAAGTTCAATGAATCTCAAAAGATCTAGGAGTTTCAAATCCAATTAAAACCTAATAAATTATTTCGTTTTTCGTGGTGGAAATTGGTGAATCGTCATTCGCCTACCTTCAAATATTTTATAGCTTGGATTACGGCATCCCTCTTCCAACTTATAAAATATTGTGTTGGGTCTTAGCCTTAATATTTCATATTGGGTGTTATATTAAGGACTTTAAATCAACTAACTTGAATTTCTCCCATTATAGATGTCTGGTTCAGACAACTATGATCTTCCCAAATCTCATGGAAATCATACTTCTCTTCCTCCACCTCCTCCAATTATTCTCCCTATCCCACAATTTCGTGAATAGTTCAAAGTCACTCAAGCCCTATTGGCAAGCAAGGTCTATGTGTGCTCACATCTTGGAGATGAAGTCACATATAGACAATCCGGGAGAGTTGGGTGTCAAAGTCTTGAGAAAGTTGGTTGTTCAATCACTTTCTAAGTCACATAGTGAGTTTCCATTGGGACTACTATGAAACAGACTATGACATGACCCTTAATGATCTTATCTATTTGCTTGGTGCTGCTGAATCATCAATGATTTGGAACACTGGTAAAGCAAATTTGATTAGAAGATCAACTTCCCAAACTTCCATGGACATTGACAATGGTAACATTGGATATCTAGAAAAGCTTTCTCTTCCCAATGGAAAGGGATCGGCCATAGTCAACTCGGTTGACCAAATGGTAAAGAGAAAGGCTAAGTCTGAGATAGTCCCATGTACCATTACCAAATGGTCCATATGGTTCTATTGCCAAAGGAAGGGGCATTGGTTGCGAAGATGCCCTATTTACCTGAAAGATCATAAGGTTGGTCAAGTCAAAAAGTTTGACTCCACTTCAGGTAAGTCCATTATCTAACTCTATTAAGTTCCTATTTGGAGATTCTTATTACATGATGTGACTGGGTCACATGTTGAAGTTTTAAGAATCAAAGAAAAGAAAGGAAGCTTAAAGAAGAGTAAGCTGATTCTGATCGCGAAGATGGATTTTGATCGCATGGTTCGGTGATCAGAATTTTTGAGCTGCTGCTTAAGAGTTGTGATAGATTGCTTAGGAATAGATAACAACATAGTTTTCATATGCATTTTCATTGTAAGGATAAGTTTTTTCCGCAAGTTTAAATAAAAGAAAAGTTTCGTTTTTATTTGTTTTAAATATCCTTACAGTGGCATTTGTGAAAATTTGTTGTTTATATGATTCCATTGATAGCAACATTGGAAAATGGATTTGATTCTTTCGTTTGTGGTAGTGTCATAATTTACCAAATAAGGAAAGATTCTCATCACCCAAGTTTCAGTTGGATAGAAACTTGGAATCATGCAAGTCGTATGATAAATGAGAATTTTTATCTTTGGAAAATTAAGACTAATACCTTGTTCACATGTATATGTGAGTCGAGTGAAGGACTAAGGGATCGAGTATACATTCTTGTGCACTGGTCAAGTCCACCACAAAAGATTGATAAGACTATTCGTCATGATTTACTAAAGTTTAGTAAATATGGTTATACTTACAAGTTTAAGTATAATTCTGAAACATTGGAAAAAATTCGATGTATGGTAGAACGAATGAGAAGAATCAAATTAGGCAGAAAGATAAAAGTTTCTCAAATCTGAAAAGATGGGAGAGTACTTTAGTATCATGTTTTGTAATCATCTTAATGATTAAGAAACCATATCACAATTGGTCCTCTAAGGACATCTTAGTGCATTCTTATGGCTAAGAAGAGAAGTCATGAGTTGTTGAAATGGTTAAATCTAGAAGATGAGTCATACTTCGTTCCAAAACAAGTCTTAGAGTCATACTCCAAGATTGTAAATTGAGTGACATATCTTAAAAGAAGGTTAATTAACACTTGTCAAATGTAAGAGTAAAATGTGTCCTACTCTTGTACAGTTGAAATTGGTAAGTTGTGATGTTTTGGTTGAAACAGAGACCAACTTAGGCCAATTGTGTGAAGTGTTTGTCTTGATAAGAATCCGCACTATCTCTTGAATATTTGGCAAGTGAGTCTTATATGTCAAGAGGACAGTGGGAGTCTAAAAGATCCTGAAAGAGTTTCAAGATCTAATCAAGAATAAAACCTGTAGTTTATCACTAGCACACGACTTGAGGTTTATAACCTATCGTGTTGACATATTCCTATTTCTGTGCCCATTCTAGTTAAAGTTTGCTTTGCATATGAGTTCTGAGAGTTCTCAATTGGTTGCATAACAACTTGGAAGCAATGGTAGGCCCTTGTGTGCTTCCAGGTGGCAAGAAGTTAAGACTGCACAAGTTCAGTCCATATGAGTTTGGATTTGTCACTAACCTTTTCTTGTGATTATGGTTTTGACAAATTCACATGGATAGGAACACATACACCATAAAATCTAAGTGTCCTAAGGTTTCTCTCTGATTCATGAAAATGATGGTGAGGAAACGCTTTCACTAAGTAGATTTTAAATAGATAGCAATTGTGATATTTGCATTCTCAAAGTCGTTAGTGGAGCGTGTGTGGTTAACCGGCACACTAACATGGACTTGTGAGAAATGGCAAAGGTCTAAACAATTAAGACTATGATTACGGCATCCCTTTTCATAGTTCTAAAATTGTTCAGACACACATATGAGCTATCTAAGGGAAGGTGTATGACTTTGATAAAGTTTTATCAAAGCATCTCGTATCAGAAATCTAAACTTTGGTAAGAAAGTCAATAAAGTATTGATTTCTAGAAGTCCAACTGATTTCTGAGTACATGTCAAAGCTAGTGGGAGCATAAGTGTTATGCTAATAATCATCATGTTAGTGGGAGCATGATAATTATAATAAGTGTTACAAGTTAGCAATGTTAATTATAGAAAACAAAAGTTTCAATTGGGAAAAAGTTGTTTTGCTATAATTAAGGGAGAGGAAATTATACTTCATTTCAATTCTAAAAGCTTAGATTGATATTTTAATCATCTTTAGTCAAGGATATATATATGAATTTTATGTTGGAATTGCTCAACTTAAGGAAATTCTATATATATTGCGTTCTCAAAATTCGATTATGATTACGACATCCCTCTTCATAGTCGAATTTTGAAAACATGGCAAATAAAAAATATTGTAGCAAAAGACTGGTCTAGAATCATGTCTTTATGTGATACATCATGAATCGTGTCTCATATGCTTCAGGTATAGGATCGATTGCATGTGCTATAATATTTATCCTTTCTAAATTTTCCAAATGTCTGGGGGCATTAAGAGGGGAAAAGGTCTAGAATTGGATATGACTAAAATGATTAAGCAATTATCGAGGACAATCTAAGGTTTACCAAAGATTGGTTGCTCAGGGACAATTGGAAGTATACTGTTAATTTTGGAAGGACCATATTGACATATTCTGAAAGGAAGCAACTCTTGTTCAGAAGTAATAGTCAAAATGGGAATATGGAAATGTCTCCATGGGTGGAAACTATTCAATTTGTGTAAGATTAGAAAACTTAATGCAAGAAGGATGTTTAAAGCAATGTACTTTGAATATGAGACTTCGTTTCCATGGAGTTGATCTCCATTGGAATACTCTGTAATGTCTGTTGACAAGTCTTTGTGACTTTGTGCATAATCATTACAGAGCATCAGTGCATATAAGTTTAAAATCTAACAGATTTCGGTAAATGGCAGGAATTTGGAATTCTTGCATTTGCGGTATGGATTTGGGATTGTGAAATGAGAATCATTGGAATTATGTTCAATCGATCTATTCCATAAAGTAAAGATCATAGACAAACATAGTGTGCGTACTTGGTGTATGGCATGACTAGTGTTTAGAAAACATAGTGTACATGCTTGGAGCATGGGACAACTATTGTTTTAATTCAAGTATAAAGTTGATTAGTTGAAACAGTATACAATTAATAATGTGTAATCAATATGGTGATAAATAAAAGGTGTTCTATTTATATTCATAAGTTCTGAGACCATATTGGATTCGGTTATTCTTGTGTTTCACTTTGCATGTTTTGACTTCCAGAACAACTAGATCATTCTTCCCGAATGACTAAGTTATTCAAACCATCCACAGTCGATAATACGTTGGAAGTAGGTATTAAGGCAAGACTGTCATGAAGTTGGTTTGTAGATGTCTAAGGTATTGGACATAGCAAGAGTTGCTACAACATTCAGGAGTGCTCATAAGTTCTGAGTATTGGATTAAACCCACGCTCATTTGAATCACTTCATGGATTTTATCGCGAGTGATCATGAGACGATAATATCTTATATTATTCAAACCTAGAGATATGAGATGTTGCCTATGAGTTGGTTATACGTTGATTGCACGAAAACGCATTGGTAACTCGATGTTATAAAACGTGCCTTTGTGTATGATTCAGCAAGTAGTAGAACAAGCATACGAGTCGAAGTTTATCCATTTCTTTTACCCTTAAAGGGATAAAAGCGATATTTGTGGGCCCCTTCGATGATTTAGTGATGACACCCCGAAGTGCTTGGCCAAGCCTGGGCTGATTTGATTTGTTCAATTAGTCGGTCGTCATAAATCAGAAATCGGGAAACAACAAATGGATAGAGAGAATGATTATAATCCATGTCTCAGTCCATATGATATCTAGAATGGAGGAATATATAATCCCTTATCTAATGGATAAGTCATTGACTAGGTCAGAGTTCGACAACGGCTTTAAGAGCTACGATTGCTAGTCGGGTTTCAGAGTCATACGCAATAATAGTTTTAGACTTATCCAAGTAGGAGACTGTTGGATTAGTGTCTAAGTCCATAACTAAAATTGGTATGTACTTGACCCGATTTGGCATGGTCCATTTGGGTTGCACTTCACCGGAACAATTTATATGGATAGTCTTTTGAGAATAGTATGTTTATGATTTATATTAATATATTATAAGTTCTAATATATTAATATGGAATCATATTATTTAATTAGTATTGATCAAGAATTAATTTAGTAATAAAAAAGGAACTAATTAAATATGGACTCTTATATATATAGCATGGGCCAAGTTCATTTAGGTTGGGCTAAGCTTGCATGGATAGTCCATGAAGTTTTTAACCCATGGATCCTATGGAAATGAAAGGTCATGGGTATTAGGGTTTACATGGATGAAACCCTAATCCTCCATACTATATAAAGAGGTCTTTGGCACATGAAATGGCACTAGTGTGTGAAGATACAAGGGTGGGCCAATTTCTAGTGTGCTTACTATTCTCTCAAGTTTTCCAAGGTGTTTTTGGTGATTTGTGATTCCACTTGAGGCCTCCACACTATTGGGGCTAAGCTCTTAAAGTTCAAGACTTCAAGCTACATCAAAAGGTATGTCATCTAACTAGGCTTTTGTAGTATAGTTGCTTCATATTATGCTAGTTGAGATGAAACCTTGGAATATTGAATATTTGCATGTATAATAGAGAAAACATAGATCCAAGGTTTATAGGGTTGCATATACACCATAGGAGTGTTAGAATGCTCAAAACCCATCATCTACTGTCATGATAAAGGGCACTGGAAGCGAAGCTGCCCCAAATACTTGCAGGATGTAAAGGATGGGAAGATAAAGCCCACCCATGCAAGTATTTACACTATTCTGTCTAATAACTCATCACATGCTAATTCTTGGGTCCTTGACACAGGTTGTGGTATTAACATTTGTTCTGGTATGCAGGGACTAAAAAGAAGTAGGGATGTGGAGCATGAGAAGATGAACTTGATCATGGAGAATAGGAAAATGTCGCATGTCACCAAGATTGGAGTTTATTCTTTATTGCTTAGTAATGGGTTAGAATTAGAATTGAATAATTGTTGCTACTCTTCCGATATGGCGAGAAACATTATTTCCTTTCATGGTTTGTACAAACAAGGTTTTAGATTTTCATTTGATAATGAAATTGGTTCTATTAATGCTTTTGATAATGGTGTATTTTATTTTAAAGCATTGCCTTGTAATGGTGTATATGAAACTATGATGGTTGTAGACAACTTAGGAAATAATGTATTGCATATTGATTCGTCCAATAATTTGGACAAGGCATGCTTGTGACATTGTCGTCTTGGACATGTCAACAAGAAGCACATAGGCCAACTCCAAAAGGCTGGTGTGTTGGAGTCATTCGATTTAAAGTCGGATGACACTTGCGAATCTTGTTTGCTTGGAAAGATGACCAAGTCACCCTTCAGTGGTACTTGTGAAAGGGGTGAGGGTTTGTTGGATCTCATACACATCGATGTGTGTGGACCCTTCAAATCCGCCACAAGGGATGCTAACCGCTTCTATGTGACTTTTACTGATGATTACAGCAGATATGGCTATATCTACTTAATCAAGCATAAGTCAGAAACCTTTGAAAAGTTCAAAGAGTTTAAACAAGAAGTGGAGAATCAATTGGGCAGGAAGATAAAGATGCTCCGATCCGATCGGGGTGGTGAGTATCTTAGTATCGAGTTCCATGACTATCTTAAGGAATGTGGAATTGTTTCACAATTGACGCCACCCAGGACACCACATCTTAATGGTGTGGCTGAGAGGCACAATCGAACCTTGTTAGACATGGTTCGTTCCATGATAAGTCGAGCTTCATTACCTATCTCATTCTGGGGGTATGCCTTATAGACTGCCGCCCATATCATTAATCTAGCCCCAACTAAAAAGGTTTCGAAAACACCTCACGAGATGTGGGCAGGGAAGGTTCCCTCGTTAGCACACATCAAGGTTTGGGGTGAGACTCACGACAAGCTCGAACCTCGAAGTGAGCGTTGTATTTTCATCGGCTACCCACAGAAGTCTTTTGGATATCTCTTCTACAGACCGAGTGACAATGTTGTCTTCGTTGCGAGGTTAAGGGTTTTCCGAGAGAGAGAGAACTCATATGCCAAGAGGACAGTGGGAGACAAATTGACCTTGAAGAGCTTCAAGAGTTAAGCGATGAAGGAACCTCTAACACTAGAAATCAACCTGAGGAGGAAACTCCTGTTGAACCAGTTGACGAGTCCTTACCTCTGAGGCATTCTAGTAGAGTTAGTGCTCCACCTGTGTTATATGGTTTCCATATTACTACAAATGGCGATACATTTATTAGTGATAGCACACTGGTAAATTTGGATGAACCTAACAATTGCAAGGAAGCCATGGCAGGCCCCGAGTCTGCAAAATGGAAAGAGGCTATGGACAGCGAGATTCAGTCCATGTATGCAATCAAGTTTAGAACTTGGTTGACAATGCACCAGGTCGTAAGACAGTTGGGTGCAAATGGATCTTCAAGAAGAAGACCAACATGGATGGGAAAGTACACACATATAAGGCGCGATTGGTTGCGAAGGGCTTTACTCAAACTCCTGGAGTTGACTATGATGACACCTTCTCTCCAGTAGCGAAGATTAAATCTATAAGGGTTATGCTTGCCATAGCTGCATTTCATGATTATGAAATATGGCAAATGGATGTCAAAACCGCTTTCCTTGATGGGAAGTTGGCTGAAGATGTTTACATGAGTCAGCTAGAGGGTTTTGTCAGTATGAAGTACCTAATAGAGTGTGTAAGCTTGAGAAACCAATTTATGGATTGAAACAAGCATCTCGCAGATGGAATCTTTGTTTCGATGCAAAAAGTCAAAGAGTTTGGATTTTCGAGAAGCGAGGATGAGTCCTGTGTATATGTCAAAGCTAGTGGGAGTATAGTTAGTTTTCTGGTGTTGTATGTGGATGGCATACTTCTCATAGGAAATGACATCCCAACCTTGCAGGAGGTTAAGTCCTGTCTTGGGAAGTGTTTCGCTATGAAGGACCTCGGGGAAGCTGCTTATATTCTAGGGATAAGGATATTGAGAAACAGGAGTAAAAGACTAACTGGACTTAGTCAAAGTACCTACTTGGATAAGGTGTTGAAACGGTTCAACATGAAGAATTCCAAGAAAGGTGACTTACATATCCAAAGCAATACCAAGCTGAGTAAGACTCAGAGTCCGAGTACAGAGGCCGAGATACCAGAGATGAGTTGAGTACCATATGCTTCCGCAGTTGGATCGATCATGTATGCTATGACTTGTACTCGCTCTGATGTGGCCTTTGCTTTGAGCATGGTCAGCAGATATCAAGGGAATCCTGGTAAAGCTCACTGGACTGCGGTAAAGAACATTCTTAAGTACATACGGAGGACTAAGGACTGGGTCCTTACCCTCCGTGGAGGTGATGACTTGAGAGTGACAGGGTATAGTGACGCTAGCTTTCAAATCGACAGAGATAATTTCCGTTCTTAGTTGGGCTGGGTATTTACCCTGAATGGAGGAGCAATAACTTGGAAAAGTTCCAAACAGGAGACTGTAGCTGATTCAACGTGCGAATCAGAGTACATAGCAGCAAGCGAAGCGTCGAAGGAGGCGATATGGCTGAAGAACTTCATCGGAGACCTTGGAGTTGTACCAGATATAAAGGAGCCTATGGAGATTTTCTGTGACAGCGAGAGTGCGGTCGCCTTAGCCAAGGAACCGAGGGATCAAGGCAGATCCATACACATCGACATAAAATATCACTTCACAAGACATCGGATAGAAGAAGGACTCCTCATAGTAAAGATGGTGTCGTCAGAAGAGAACCCAGCAGATCCCCTTACGAAGGGACTGAGTAGGGTTAAGCACTTGCAACATGCGAGGAACATTGGGCCGAAGGACGATATTAGTTTTAATGATTAGATAGCTATTTAGAAACTTGTAATAGTTAAATTTTTTTTTACATTTGATGATTAAATAAAAGGAGTTTTATTTATGAGTAAAGTTACTATCTTGTGTCAATTGTTTACTATTGTTTCATTTTGAATGTTTTGACTTCCAGAATAATAAGATTATTCAAACTATCCAGATTCGATCATACTTTGGAAGTAGATATTGAGACAAGACTGTCATGAATTTGGCTTGTAGATTGTCTAGAGTGTTTAGACATGGCAAAAGTTTGCTACAACATTCATGAGTGCTCATAAGGTCTGAGTATTGGATTAAACCCACGCTCACATGAATCACTTCATGGAATTTATCACGAGTGATTGTGAGATGATAATATCATATAGTCTTCAAACCAAGATGTATGAGTTGTTTACTATGAGTTGGTTGTACATTGATAGTGCGAAAACGCATCAGTAACTTGATGTTATAAAACGTGCTATTGTGTATGATTTAACGAGTAGTTAGTACAAGCATATAAGTCGAAGTTTATCTGTTCCTTTTATCCTTGGAGGAATAAAAGCGATATCTTGGGCCCCTCGATGATTTTGTTTTGACTTATTTGTCCGCACGATATCTTGAAGACCAGAGGATTATATGATCACTTATCTAAAATGGCACGTCAGAGTTCGACAACGGCTTTTAAGAGCTACGATTGCTAGTCGGTTTTAATTCGTACTTGCAGTTATAGTTATTAGACTTATCCAAGTGGGAGACTGTTGGATTAGTTGTGTAAGCCTATAACTATAATTGGTATGTACTTGACCCGAGAGTAGCATGGTCCATTTTGGGTTGCATTCACCAGAACAATCTGATAGGATGGATATTTGAGAAAGAGGTTATTGATATATTATAGGTATAATATATTAATTGAGGAATCATATTATTTAATTATTATTGATCAAGAATTAATTTGGAATTAATTTAGTGATCAAAAGATACTAATTAAATATATACAGGGGCTGATTGTGTAAATCAATGATACATATAGTTTTGGGATATTGATCCATGATGGGCTAAGTTTATGTGGAAGTCCATGAACAGTTAGTCCACATGGGTTATGGATCATAAGCATAAGTATAAGAATTAGGGTTACACATGACTCTTGGAATTCTAACACTATATATGTAACCCCTTAGACCCAAAATCGGATGCACAAGTGTGATAACAAGGGTATAGCCGATTTTAGGGTGTTCCTAACCTTTCTCTCAAGTTCTCCAATTGTTGGTGGTGTTTTATGAACCATTTGAGGCATCACACTCGAGGTGCTAAGTTCTTAAAGGCCAAATACAACAAGCTACAATAAGAGGTATTCTTCTAACTAGTTTTTATGATTCATATACCAAATTTTGTATGCTAGTTAGGCTTCATGCTTTGGAAAAAAATATTACATGTATAATTAGAGAAAACTTAGATCCAAAGAATTAGGGTTGTATGTGCACCATAAGGTTGTTATAGTGCTCAAAGCCCATAAATATTTTCCTTTTTAGCCCCAAAAGACCATGCATGTGGAGAAAGGGGGGAACTTTACGTGCCTAAGTAGTGTTAGGGGTTTAGATATGAAGTTGTAAGCTTTAGTTTGGTGTATGGATGGGTTTAGGACCAAGTTCTAAGTCCCAAGGAATTAGGGTTTGAGCTAAACCCTTTAAGAAGTGGTATTAATGGGTAAAGTCAGAAACTTTACCCTTAAAAGGATATTTTCAGGGTTTATGTGAAGTATGAAGCTTGGATCTGAAATGTAGGGGCTTAATCCATTAAGATAGCCCAAACAGACAGGGTAACTCGTCGAGTCCAGGAAAGGACTCGACGAGTCGATTTGTAACACCTGGTTTGAGCATTGGTTAGAAACTTGCCAACGGAGAGGTTTCATGCATGGACTCCGCGAGTTGGGAGTTCAACTAGTCGAGTAAGGTTGTATTTCAGGGGCACGAATCGGAAGTGACTCGGCGAGTCAGAAGGCTGACTCGACGAGTCAGGGCTGTTTAATGAAAAACCCTAATTTTGGGGTTTGCCCCTATATAAGCCTCATTAAACGCTCTTGTAGCCTCCCTTAACATCATAAGAGACTATGTACGACCGCAAAATCCCTGTTGTGTGAAGTGTGTGCATTTGAGAGCTTGACTTTGGGAATTTGGGAATGAATCCAAGCTTAGAGAAGAAGAAGCAAGGGGAACACACTGGATCTAGCATCTAGTTCGTATTGGGCATAAAATTGAGGTATGAATCTGTTACCTTAAGCCTATATTCTAATTGGGAGTTCATGACCAGACTTTGAGGAAATGGAAGCAAGCCTAGATCTGGACCTATCACAAGGGTATGGTTCCAGATCTGAACCTCACTAGGTCCCAAATATCATAAAGTTGCATGCTTTATAAGCTTATTCCCTCCCCATGAATGAAAACCTTGTTGAAGGATTAGTTTTGGTGTTTACGGTTATAAAAGGCCCTGCATGCACGTAAAGTTTGTAACTTTACGTGAAATCTACCATAGGAGATGATGGATCTAAAGTTTGGGACCTTAAGTCCCACGGGAAAGGACCGTAATCATGATGAACTTTGGGGGACTCGACGAGTCGTGCAAGTGACTCGGCGACTCGTGAGGGTTTTCTCGTTTACGGCCAAGGGCTTACGGCCAAGGGTTTACGGTCAAAGGTGTATGGTTGGTGGTTTACGGCCGTAAACACCAAGGAACTCGACAAGTCCCTCGGGTGACTCGGCGAGTCGACGAGTTAAGCAGGGAACCCGACGAGTGAATAATTGTACTCGGTGAGTCAAGGTCAATATGGACTGTTGACCTTGACTATAGACTTTGACTTTGACCAGGGTTGACCCTGGGGGTATTTATGGGACTATGCTGAGATAATTACTCATTGATTATAAACAATTTGGGAAGAGCAGCACACATGACATACCTGAATCCACTTTGCCAGTTCAGCCTTTGAGAGGTGAGTTTTCCCACCATACCAATGGGTCTAAGGCACCAAGGTCGGCTCATTTTGTGATAGTTGGTTTACTTGTTATGTAGAGGTGTGATATGCATTTGTGCATGATATGTGGTAGAGATAGCCTTTGTGGCTAACGGTAGAGATAGCCTTATGGCTAATGGTAGAGACGGCCTTATGGATAATAGTAGAGACAACCTTTGTGGCTGATGGTAGAGATAGCCCTTGTGGCTAACGATAGAGATAACTTCATGGATAATTGACATGTGATATGTGGTAGAGGTAGCTTTATAGCTAATGTGATATGTGGTTTGTGTGGGGTATGCTCTGGGGGACTCACTAAGCTTTCAGCTTATCGTTTGTGGATTTGTTTAAGGTATATCGGAGTCCAAGGGCAAAGGCACGACGTGATGATGCGGCGTGCACTCTATCTCTCTTTTCCAATATAGTTTGGGGGACACTTTGATGTTTTGAAAATAATAATGATGTAATGTTGGTGGTTTTGAAAACAATTATTGGGATCTTCATGTTTTATGAAATATGGTCGATTAATTAAAAATGAAAAATTTCTTTGTAAAATTTGGGTCGTTACAAGTTGGTATCAGAGCCTTGGTTTGAGGGATCCGGGCATACTCTCGGGTGTGTCAGGACTCAAACTAAGGAGAGGGTAAATTTGTTTTCAAAAATAACATAAAAAGCTTTTGAAAGAAGGAAAAGATGAGAGTGCAACGCACGCAATCAGCCGAGCCAAGTAAGTGTATCCCCAATATGCTAGTCATGCTATTCTGACAGTTGAACTTAGATGATCGTATGGAATTTGCTATGTGTATGATTTTAAAATTATATACGGTTGGGAGCTTATAGCCTTAGAATGATCGATTTGGCCTTACTTCCTGTTCCTTGTTTGGTTGTGGTCCTAGGGTAGAATCTTTTATTCGAAAGTCTATTTGATCCTCTTCTGTGTATAATTTTCATGCATAAAGGCAACCTATTATGATTGGTCTGTTTGATGTGGGTAGAGGAAATCTTAGAAAAGTATAGGATGTGGGTTATGCGGTGGTTGGTAGTATATGGTTTATTTGGGACAAATTGGAATTATCAGGTCGAGCCTTGGGGAAAGGTACAGGTAGGTGTGGAAGGTAGTATTGGGCCCGTACTACTGGAAGCACAGGACCTGTACCCAAGCCAATGTTAGATCTGACAACTTCAAGGAGGACCGGTGTGGAGAGATCTGTTTTATGAAAATCCTGATCGTTATGATTTATGACATTCCAGTTCAGCATGGTAGTGACACGTTTCGGGATGGGAGGATCAGGATCGGGACCGGGATCTGGATCCGGGAATGGATCGGGTGACACTACAGACGGCATAGAGGAGAGGCTGCGCGGGCTTATTGCAGCCGAGGTTACCAGGGGCATCCTTGACGCTACCCCAGTCATTTTTGGGACGGTCAAGGAGGGCATAATGGAGATCATGGAGGAGAGACTCAGATCATTCAGGACTAAGATTGTGGCGGGCCAGTTGGGGGCCCGAACTCCCTCGTTCTGGTAGTTCAAGGAGTGTAGGGCGCCAGAGTTTTTCGGGATCAGGGACCCCATTGTCAGCCGACGCTGGGTGGCGGATATTGAAAACGCCCAACGCACGAGTTCTTGCCCGGATATGGCAAAGGTTGGGTTTTCTTCTTGCATGCTTAGAGACAGAGCTCGGGATTGGTTGGGCGAGGTTACTAGACAGGTAGGAACAGCCGGGGTGGCTGAAATGACGTGGGCCGAGTTTGTTCGGCGATTTGATCTGGAGTTTGCACCACCCATTGAGGTGCAACGTTTAGTACGAGAGTTTCATGATTTGTAGCAGACCATCGAGACTGTGGCGGAAATCACAGCCAAGTTTCGGGAACGAGCTTTGTTGATTCCGCAATAAGCTACCGATGAGGAAATGAGGCGGACCCGATATCATTCCATGTTGAGGGACGATATTCGGGCGTTTGTGAGCTTTACAGGGTGTAAGACCCTGAATGAAATCGTGGAGAAGGCCCGGGAACGGGAAATGGAGCTGGAATCCCGCACGAAGCGGAAGCCTGAGTAGGCTCACGCAGCAGTAGGACAGGCTAAGAAGCCTAAGACGTCAGACACTTCCAACAAGGGTCAGCAGGGTCGGGGCCGATGTGCCAAGTGTAGCCGGCTACACATTGGAGCTTGCCGTATCGCAGGTTCGGGATGTTATGCATGTGGCCAACAGGGCCATATGAGCAGGGACTGCCCCGCGAAGGGCTTAATATGTTTTCACTGCAACCAGACTGGCCATAAACGGGTCAACTGTCCGAAGTTACAGGGTGGAGGAGGAGCGGTGGCGGCGCCTGCGCCCGCCACAATGAGGATTACCGATGGACGCCCTGCTAAGGCGGAAGCTCCAGCAGTGAAGAGTCGTGCATTTCAGCTGACTACCGAAGAGGCACGCACAGCGCCAGACGTTGTGGCTGGTGCGTGATTATTCTTCCCTGCTCTATGTATCTGTTTCGCTTATGTGTATTATATGCTTGTATAGGGACCTTTTTTGTCAATGGAATGTCTGCTCATGTCTTGCTTGATTCGGGTGCAACCCGATCGTTCGTATCTCTTGCGCTTAGCAAGAAGTTCCGGGAAGCGCCGGGAGGGGACCGATACCGAATAGTGTTCGATGCCAGGCGGGGTCCGATGCCGGGAAAGCCGATGCCGAGCTTGACTCGATGTAGCAGGGGCGGGGACCAAGATATGTTTATGTGATATGTGTATGGTATGTGGTAGTTGGGGAGACTCACTAAGCGTTGTGCTTATAGTTTTCAGTTTTGGGTTCAGGTACTTCCGGTAGCAAGGGGAAGAGCTCGGGATGACTGCAGTGCACACACTATTATGTTTATAGCCTGGGATATTTACTCTAATATTTTGACAGATGATTTGATATGAGATACTATTACTTATGTTTTGATGTGATGGTTTTGGATAACTATGTTTTTATTTATTAATTAAAACTGAAATTTTTGGGATGTTTCAGTTTGGACCTTATTTAAGCATCATTATCTCATTGAGACCCCTTCACTCATCAGCCTCCATCCTCATTTTCGTCCCAAGCAAACCCTAATTCATTGTGTATGCATTTTTGAGCTTGAAAGTGTGCTTTGTGGTGTTCTTGAAGGAATGAGAAGGAAAGGAAACCATCTTGGAAGCTTAAGGCACCTTGGATCCAAAAGTATCTTGCCCTCAAAATTCATTTAGAGTTATAAAGCTTGGATCTTGATGTATTATTTGCTTGGATCTTGTTAGTCTAGAAGTTATATGCATTTTTGGTCCCATAGTTTGTCTAATGGAGTATGAGCTACTCCAGGTCCTTGAAATGTAGTTTCTTGTAGTTTTGAGCTTCTATATTCATAAATATAAGAGCTTAGACTTTTGGACCAAGGGTTTGAGTTTTTACCCTCTTGAATGCATGCAAATGGATAAAGTTAGAGACTTTATCCATTAAGATGTCCGTTGATAAGTGGATCAGAAGTTTGGTGCTGTGACAACCTGAAATTTCAAACCAATATAACGAATTCCAGTCGAACCTTGTAACCCATTTTAAGTTAATAAAATATCTTCGAAAATAAAATGTTCAAAAAGTCTCAATTGGGTTGTCTAAATGATAGATATCGTTTCAAGGTTTTCAGAGATATCCAGATCACTCGAATCCGAGTTATAACGAAGAAGTTATGACCAACCGAAGATTCGTGTAAAAACCGGTAAAACCCTACTAAACGTAAAAACGCGAAGTTTCAATAAAACACTTTTTAGCCTTAAGTATCTAAGTGAAAGTCATAGATATCATTAAACCATTAACATACATAAAAAGAACGCCCAAATCTGACTTTATATGAGGAAGTTATGATTTTTCGAAGTTTTGGACATAGCAGTAGACAGCTAAAAACTCGAAATCGGGATCGAGCGACTTTTTGCCAACATGACCTAAACAATTATCGAAGATCTCATCAATGGTATTACAACGGTAAAAAGTCTGACGAAAACGGACGTCGGATGAAGAAGTTATGGATTTTTAACGGACTGTTCCTGTCCCGGCCTGTTAAAAATAAATAATTAAAAATAAAGTCAAAACCAGCCGACGAAGTCTAAATGAAAGTTGTAGAGTACATTCTCACCTACGCGTGCATATAAAGAACGTCAAAAACGGAGCTCGTATGCGAAAGTTACGGACTTTACAAGTTCGAGGCACACAAACCATGAGGATTTACGCCCAGCGTACCCTCGTACGCCCAGCGTACTAGGGTGCTAGGTGTAACGCCCGTAGATCCGGGCTAGTCAATTTAGAGACGATAAGCATCAAAAAATGACTTTTTTATGGAAGATTAATTAGAAGGATTAATCTTAACCAAGTTGTAGTATATGTCTCGAGGTTTCCGAAAATATAAAGAACGCCGAAATCCGAGTTATAACGAAGAAGTTATGACCTGTCGAAGTTTCGCGACAAACCGGCACGGTGCCGAATGTCGTAAAAAGTGAGTTTTTGATAAACTACTTTTTAGCCTTAGTGATCTAAACGAAACTCGTAGTGTTCGTTAAACCGAGAAGTTCGATAAAAAGAACGCCCAAATCTGACTTCGTATGAGGAAGTTATGATTTTTCGAAGTTTCAGCTTAGCAGTAGACAGCTAAAAACTCGAATTTTAGATCGAGTGATTTTTAGCCGACACGACCTAAACGAGAATCGAAGGTCTCGTCATTAGTAGCACAACGGTAAAAAGTCTGACGAAAACGGACGTCGGATGAAGAAGTTATGAATTTTTAACGGATTTCCTGTCCCGGTCTGTTAAAAATAATAATATAAAAATTAAAGTCAAAATTAGCCGACGAAGTCTAAACGAAAGTTGTAGAGCATAATTTTACCTACGCGTGCATATAAAGAACGTCAAAAACGAAGTTCGTATGCGAAAGTTATGGATTTTAGAAGTTTTGGCGCGAAAATCGAGAAAATTCGCATAGTCACGTTTTGCCACGTCACCTTCGCTGAAAGAGTGCCACGTGTCCGAAATTGGTGAGTCATGCGAAGCCACGTGTCACCTTCCCTCGCATGAACAGTACCTGCGTGTCGGATTCTGATTCGACCGAAGGGAGGCCCAATCCGAAGCTCGCAGCTGGACCGAGCCTCGCACCGCCTAGCCTCCGAGCCTCGCACATGGGTCACTAGTCCGCAGTCCAATCAGCAGCTGCCACCGAGGCCTTCGCACGTGCAGCCACCTGCGCACCTTCGCCTGCGGACCCCACCACCGGAACCGACTTCGGACCTCCTATAAATAGAAGGGTCCTGCGAGCCTTCTCGGGTAGAATTGGAATTTTGCCATCTTTCACCCCTTTCTTCATATTTTCTTCATATTAACATCCCCCGAAGCCCCGGTATCGATTATAGGCCCCGGAATACGCCACAAAGTGCCCGTGAAGCCCGGAAAATTTATCTTTTCGGTTTCGAAGCCCGACCCTCGCAGAGCCCGGTTTCTCAATAAAACTCCCGGTTTTATTAGAAACGATCGTTTTAGGAAACAAATTGCTGCCCGATTTTCATTAAATCAAGTGACTGTATAGTCACTTTCACCTTACACATAGATATGAAGTATTTACCTTAAAATATGTGCTATGTGTAAATATATTAATTGTTTATTTGAGGTAACTGTTGAATTGATGTTTTATACAAGTTTTAAACTGTATATATATTTTTATCTACAAATATGTTGGGTAAAACATGGGTAGATTAATTAGATGATGTGTGATGAAATAAAAGTGATGAGAGGTATCAATGTTTAAGATGATCTAGTCATCCAGCAGAGTATAGACAACGGCCACAGACTATTTTAGATAGTCCAGTGGAACGTTAGTAGACTTGTAATCGGTACGTATGTTTAAACTATATGTTCATAAAGTGTTCTCGAACACTTATGTTCATTAGGTATTAATGAACTTGAGTGTTCATTCGCTGTGAATTTTGATTCAGTCATTCAGCAGAGTAGGGATGACAACCATGGACTGTTCTAAACAGTCCAGTGGGAAACATTAGCAGGCCCGCAACCTGTAGGTGTTAATGGACTTGGGTGTTCATTCGTTGTACTCTATTCCCCTCATGATTGCCTTTAGTGCATGTGTAGCTGGGGAAACCCCTGAGTATGTTCATTAGCTGTATGGAAAACCCATTGACATGTATTGCGGGGGGAACACCCGTGGGAAATACCTTTGATGAATAAGAGCTATGGACTTAGCATAGAGAAAACCCATTGACATGTATTGCGCGGGGGGGGGGGGGGGGAACACCCGTGGGAAATACCGTCGATGAATAAGAGCTATGGACTAGCACATGGCAACGATGTGACTTCGTGCCTATTTGACATAAATTGCTGAAGGAAAGCAATGTTGTCGCCTTGTTAGTTGTTTTATGTTAGGATTGACATAACTTGCTAAGGGAAGGCAATGTTGTCACCCCTAGTGATAATCCTTAGGTTAGGTCCCTTGTGATAGTTGTTTTAGGGACGTAAAGTGAGGATAATGGGAATGGGTAATTAGGGTTATTTTGGTTGATGAAATTAATAAATTTATTGATTGAGAACTTAATAAGTTTATTATTTATTGTGGGTTGAAAACCCTATATGCTCACCAGGCTCCCAAGCCTGACCCACTCAGTTTAATTGTATCACAGGTATCGATACGAAGATGCTTTACACTGAGAGATTAAAAGAGAAGTAGATCACTAGTGTAAATGAATGTAAGTTTTGTTTATGCTTAGGTTTTTGTATTGACAATGACATCCCAATGGTTTTAGTGAATAAAATACATTTCTTCGGAAATGATTTGATAACATTTTTATCATGTTTCTCTGGGAACAAATTCCGCAACACTTTTAATCAAATGATTACTCTGATTTTATTTTTAAAAGCATAAACTAAATCGGTCTTTTCTGGCTGTGAAATTGGGGATGTCACAGTTGGTATCAGAGCATTAGTTTAAGCGAACTAGGAAATTTGTAGGATTTCTAGACTTAAACTTAGAATGCTAAGCGAAGATTGTGAGTTGAGTGTGTCTATTATATTTTAGGTAGTACACCTAAATTGACACGAGCACTAGTTTATTTTAGGAAGGATGCCTAAAATGTTTTTATGTGCTAAATGTTTTGTGTTATAGCTATAATGATGCTATTATTTGTTCGGATCTATGGTCTGTTGCCGACCGGATCTGGAAACCTTATGTGTGTAGGATTCTAAGCGTATGATTACGAGATTAGAACTAACATGTAAACGTTTCAAAGTGATAAGGAGATTTATACGTCTATCGTAAATAAAGCTTTCTTATCTTAAATTCTCGCCTGGTACATCGAACGTCTGCTTGTGTATACAAAACATTATGGTGAAGACTCGTAGAGAATTGAGTAGATGGAGGAAATGAAAAGCTTATGATAGTGAATGATACCTATCAGAAGATATCATAAGAGTAGTATCTTGCCTTTAGAATATGTCTAATAAAATAACGGAACGTTTAGAGGGGTACGGTACGTCTGAAGTACACCCCCGATTTGGCATGATGATGGAATGGTTGGTGTAATTCTTGAAGTTATTCCATCGTTTGGAATTTCCATCACCAACCAAGTTGAAGTAGAATTGATTGAGTATACTCGTGGAAGAAGTCCTAGTAGAGTCTAGGAAAATTCTATGATTAATTGGACACATTCGTATGTGTTAAATTGTTTTGTGATTTTAGGACTTGGGGACTGCGAGACAGTACTTAGGACGAGTATGAGTAGGTGTGAATAGTAGTAGAGATCTATACTACTGGAAGCACAGGACTCACGCTTGGATCAGGGAAAGTCACAAGGTTACCAAGAAGCTAGTGATTGGTCTCGTTTTATTCAAGTATGTCGTTACCATTGTTTCGGTAGTGACTAAGAAGATGATTGTTATTCCGACCCTAGTGGTCATATCGAATTGAGTCCGACTACGATGAGTTTGTTACA
The DNA here is from genome assembly GCF_052849685.1 of Lactuca virosa. Classification (NCBI taxonomy): domain Eukaryota; kingdom Viridiplantae; phylum Streptophyta; class Magnoliopsida; order Asterales; family Asteraceae; genus Lactuca; species Lactuca virosa. Next base: position 275,379,640 of record NC_136431.1, on the reverse strand, counting down.
TGGTTCGGAGGACCAAGTTCGATGTAGCATCTGACTAAAGTCAGAAGGTTGAAATTAATGCGATCGATAGCATCGGGCTCGTTGTTAATGAAGCTTGTAGCTGGAAATGCTATATGCTAAAATGTGATTATATCACATTAATATACGAACGAAGGTATATTCCATTCTGGAATTTGAGTCAAAGAGACTTGAGTCTAGACGTTGCATCATCCGATGAAGGTCATTAGAACATGACCCGTCGATCTGTTACAATAGATAAGGAGAAGTACTTATCCTAAGAAGAAGAAGGAGTCCTCAATAAGGATTTATTTTGTAACTTGTAGGTTACGATTAAAAGTCCAACCTGATACGAAGAGCAGGTGTAAGATTGAGCATCATGGTTATTACTTAGGATGGAAAGATAACGTATGGAATCATTATACAAGTCCTATTTTCGTTGATGATTCCGGGACGTAATCATCCTAAGGGGGATATAATTGTAACGCCCGTAGATCCGGGCTAGTCAATTTAGAGACGATAAGCATAAAAAAATGACTTTTTGATGGAAGATTAATTAGAAGGATTAATCTTAACCAAGTTGTATTATATGTCTCGAGGTTTCCGAAAATATAAAGAACGCCGAAATCCGAGTTATAACGAAGAAGTTATGACCTGTCGAAGTTTCGCGACAAACCGGCACGGTGCCGAATGTCGTAAAAAGTGAGTTTTTGATAAACTACTTTTTAGCCTTAGTGATCTAAACGAAACTCGTAGTGTTCGTTAAACCGAGAAGTTCGATAAAAGGAACGCCCAAATATGACTTCGTATGAGGAAGTTATGATTTTTCGAAGTTTCAGCTAAGCAGTAGACAGCTAAAAACTCGAATTTTAGATCAAATGATTTTTAGCCGACACGACCTAAACTAGAATCGAAGGTCTCGTCATTAGTAGCACAACGGTAAAAAGTCTGACGAAAACGGACGTCGGATGAAGAAGTTATGAATTTTTAACGGATTTCCTGTCCCGGTCTGTTAAAAATAATAATATAAAAAATTAAATTCAAAATTAGCCGACGAAGTCTAAACGAAAGTTGTAGAGCGTAATTTTACCTACGCGTGCATATAAAGAACGTCAAAAACGGAGTTTGTATGCGAAAGTTATGGATTTTAGAATTTTTGGCGCGAAAATCGAGAAAATTCGCATAGTCACGTTTTGCCACGTCACCTTCGCTGAAAGAGTGCCACGTGTCCGGAATTGGTGAGTCATGCGAAGCCACGTGTCACCTTCCCTCGCATGAACAGTAGCTGCGTGTCGGATTCTGATTCGACCGAAGGGAGGCCCAATCCGAAGCTCGCAGCTGGACCGAGCCTCGCACCGCCTAGCCTCCGAGCCTCGCACATGGGTCACTAGTCCGCGGTCCAATCAGCAGCTGCCACCGAGGCCTTCGAACGTGCAGCCACCTGCACACCTTCGCCTGCGGACCCCACCACCGGAACCAACTTCGGACCTCCTATAAATAGAAGGGTCCTGCGAGCCTTCTCGGGTAGAATTGGAATTTTGCCATCTTTCACCCCTTTCTTCATATTTTCTTCATATTAACATCCCCCGAAGCCCCGGTATCGATTATAAGCCCCGAAATACGCCACGAAGTGCCCGTGAAGCCCGAAAAATTTATCTTTTCGGTTTCGAAGCCCGACCCTCGCAGAGCCCGGTTTCTCAATAAAACTCCCGGTTTTATTAGAAACGATCGTTTTAGGAAACAAATTGCTGCCCGATTTTCATTAAATCAAGTGATTGTATAGTCACTTTCACCTTACACATAGATATGAAGTATTTACCTTAAAATACGTGCTATGTGTAAATATATTAATTGTTTATTTGAGGTAACTGTTGAATTGATGTTTTATACAAGTTTAAAACTGTATATATATTTTTATCTACAAATATGTTGGGTAAAACATGGGTAGATGAATTAGATGATGTGTGATGAAATAAAAGTGATGAGAGGTATCGATGTTTAAGATGATCTAGTCATCCAGCAGAGTATAGACAACGGCCACAGACTATTTTAGATAGTCCAGTGGAACGTTAGTAGACTTGTAATCGGTACGTATGTTTAAACTATATGTTCATAAAGTGTTCTCGAACACTTATGTTCATTAGGTATTAATGAACTTGAGTGTTCATTCGCTGTGAATTTTGATTCAGTCATTCAGCAGAGTAGGGATGACAACCATGGACTGTTCTAGATAGTCCAGTGGGAAACATTAGCAGGCCCGCAACCTGTAGGTGTTAATGGACTTGGGTGTTCATTCGTTGTACTCTATTCCCCTCATGATTGCCTTTAGTGCATGTGTAGCTGGGGAAACCCCTGAGTATGTTCATTAGCTGTATGGAAAACCCATTGACATGTATTGCGGGGGGAACACCCGTGGGAAATACCGTCGATGAATAAGAGCTATGGACTTAGCATAGAGAAAACCCATTGACATGTATTGCGGGGGGGGGGGGGGGACTCCCGTGGGAAATACCGTCTATGGACTTAGTGTATGGAAAAACCCATTGACATGTAGTGCGGGGGGGAACACCCGTGGGAAATACCGTCGATGAATAAGAGTTATGGACTAGCACATGGCAACGATGTGACTTCGTGCCTATTTGACATAAATTGTTGAAGGAAAGCAATGTTGTCGCCTTGTTAGTTGTTTTATGTTAGGATTGACATAACTTGCTGAGGGAAGGCAATGTTGTCACCCCTAGTGATAATCCTTAGGTTAGGTCCCTTGTGATAGTTGTTTTAGGGACGTAAAGTGAGGATAATGGGAATGGGTAATTAGGGTTATTTTGGTTGATGAAATTAATAAATTTATTGATTGAGAACTTAATAAGTTTATTATTTATTGTGGGTTGAAAACCCTATATGCTCACCAGGCTCCCAAGCCTGACCCACTCAGTTTAATTGTATCACAGGTATCGATACGAAGATGCTTTACACTGAGAGATTAAAAGAGAAGTAGATCACTAGTGTAAATGAATGTAAGTTTTGTTTATGCTTATGTTTTTGTATTGACAATGACATCCCAATGGTTTTAGTGAATAAAATACATTTCTTCGGAAATGATTTGATAACATTTTTATCATGTTTCTCTCGGAACAAATTCCGCAACACTTTTAATCAAATGATTACTCTGCTTTTATTTTTAAAAGCATAAACGAAATCGGTCTTTTATGGCCGTGAAATTGGGGATGTCACACTAGGCCTCGGTTCGTCCACGTCGCCCCTACGCCTCTATGCCCTCCCATCAAATGCTTCGTCCGAGGATGCGGTAAGCGATGACGCACGAGTACGCCCCGCGTAACCTCGTACGCCCAGCGTACCGAGGCGGTTCCAGCCTCCTATAAAAGGGATGCGAGGGTTCCGGGATTATTTGCTCATTTCTTCTCTTTCTCATGCCGAAGCTCTGCGTTTAAACCCTCGGAGCCATCCCGAAGTCCCGGTTTTCATATCCAAGTTCGGAAGGAAGTTTTACGCTCCCGAGATTCCTGAGAATCCCGAGAAAATCAACTTTTCCAGTCAAAGTTCTGCTCGGTTTTCGTCTCACCTTCTTCAATCTATCAAGTGAGTTCATACCCCTATAAATTACGTTTTCAAATGCTTTGTAAATGCTTTTATACACTTTTAAGGGGGGGAATACAAGTAAACACCCGGTTATTAACGTGTGAAAATATCTATCCTTTGCTATGTATTCTATATTGTTATTTTAACCATCATATGAAAAACTATAATAGGTACAGTTTACAAAGAAATCATGAGATTTTACATACTATAAGTACTATATCAAGGAAATACTTTCATATACAAGAACAAATGGACTTTTCATACGTAAATCTATTTGATACTAAGTTTTGTGAGATATTCAACTTCACGTACTTTCAAGTATGCAGTTAAAGTCCTGTATTACTTTTGTTTATTTAATCAATCTTATGTGATTTATAACTAGTATACAAATGGATTTACTACACGTTTAGCTGTTTTACCAAACATATTACTTCAAATGACTTTCTCAAACGTTTTTACATGTTAAAACTCTTTATCAAACTGTCTTACATACTGCATGTTTCCCTTCAGACGCTGTTAAAATCACGTTTCAAACAAAGGTTTTCTTATACTTAAAACTGTTCTTATCAAACAAACTACTTTCAAATCGTTTTACAAACTGACATCAAGTCATCATTTCTTAGTTATTAAACTTTTCAAAGGTTTTACCAAAACTTCTTCTATACTTTTATATTGTCAAATGCATGCCTATATATGTATAGTTATATAAGTAATGTTTAAAGGACTTAGGACGGCTAGGTCGCTTTATTTCCTTTTCCTCGTTGGGATGTGGCCTTAGGGCATCGGTTATTCGTCCGAATGTCGTCTAAATATTAGTTAAATATCATGTATACATATATAGACATAAAAGTTCCATCAGTTGGTTCAGTACCTTTGGGTAGCAAAGGCATACTTCGGTTATACATGTACATTACTAGTAACTATAATAGGTATAGTTAGGAGATACTACTTACTATTCCAAGTACAAGGAATCACACGAGAGTCAGTTCATTCATGAGTCTATACTAATACATTACATATTATATGAAATACGAACACATTACATACTATATGAAGAGATACGATTACATACAATTACAAGACATACAATAACAGGACATACAATTACAAGACATACAATTACAAGAGATACGATTACATAGATACGATTACATAGATACGTTTACATAAATACGATTACATAGATACGTTTACATAGATACTATTACATAGATTCTATTACATACGTTTCAGGACTTACCATTCCATACCCAAGGCTGTTAGCTACAGTAGGGAAAATGCACATCGACGGGCGTCTACGATTGTACTGTTCGGCGAGTTACCACGCCGTGAATATCCTAGTGCAAAAGGATACAATTTTAGTTATTATATTATTTTCCTTCTTACCTTTACTTTGTGACACATTCACATGAACGACGAGGTAGATGATATTTGATATAGATAGACTATTTTCCTTATTACCTTTATTTTGTGATACATACACATAAACGATGAGGTAGATGATAGTTTTATAATAATAATAGTTATACAAGGGAAAAACCGTCACATTTATAGTGATGCATACTTTCAAAACAGTCGGGTCTTGGTAGAAGGCTACTTTTTATACTAGTAGGAAATATGGGATTTTCTAGGGGTTTCAAACGTTTACAATTACTTACAAACATGTTCATTGATACAAATTTTTCTCCAAACATTTACAGGTCTTTCTTTACAGTTTTACAAATCAAAGTCACATAAATACTTATGAATTCACCAGCTTTATTGCTCATACTCGCTTTCAAAATAACTTGTATTCTCAGGTCACAAATAGACAGGTACGATGACTAGGTTTTGTGAAGACGGAGCCGTCAAGACTCGTCTTTTATTTTGAATATTCATTATGTTGATTTATACTATGAAAGAACTCACATGTAATTAAAATTATACTATTAATGCAATGGATGATGTTGTTGCTTGTTTACTACCTTGCATTGTTGTGATACATTACATGACGTCCTCCGCCCCAAAATGTTTCCGCCGTTCTCGGTTTTGGGGTGTGACAGGTTCCTTAACTGAATGAAATAAGAGCTTAATGGAAAAACTTAGGTTCAACTCTGGTACGATGGGCGTACCTGGAGGTATGTTGCGTGTATCAGGATCTAAGCCCGTGAAATTGGGAAGGCACCCTCTACGCTGGGTGTAGAGGGGAGTATGTCGGGCGTACACAGCCCAAAAGAGATCCTTGACTTCTTGACTTTGACTTTGACTTTGACCAGGATTTTGACCAAGTTTAACCTAGGCTATTTTGGGTATTTTGACCAAGTTTGTTATATAGGTGACCTGTAGAGCCAGCAGTTGAAGTTGTGATCTGTTCAACTATCTTTTCAGACTGTGAGGTGAGTTTTTCTCATTGTACTTATGGATCGAAGGCACCAAGGCCGACCCACTGGAATTTGTATCCTAATATATTGGATTGATGTTATGTTAGATGGGTGGATCTCTATGATTACATGTGTTTACTGATATGTGTTAGATTGGTAGATCTGTATGATTACCTATGTTTACGGATATGCGTTAGATTGGTAGATTTGTATGATTACCTGTGTTGATGGTTATTGATTGTTATTGTATATGTCGAAATGTTATGGTTGTTGGGTTGAGGCGGTCCTGCTTTGTGTTGAAGGCCAAGATACCCGGGGCGGTCTGGATAGATTGAAGGCCCGAGAGGCGTTCTAGTCAGGCCGAAGTCCCGGAGAGCGGTCCAGATAGGTTGTAGGCCCGACGAGGCGGTCCAGTCAGGCTGAAGGCTCATATATGCATGTTGTTATTTATATTGGTCGTGTGTGGTACTTTGGAGGAACTCACTAAGCTTTGGCTTACATTTTAAATTTTATGTTTCAGGTACTTCAGATGATCGGGGGAAAGCAAACGCGTGATCGTACACATCCTTATGATTTTTATGATATTTGATTTTGGGATACTCTAATTCGAGATTATTACTTTTTGGAACAATGTTTTGTAAACAATTATGGTTTGTGGTTGGATTTTTAAAATAAAACTTTTTCCTTGATTTTTCGGATGTTACATATTTTTTATTGAAGAGAAGAAAATGAGTGAGGTGATGTATACTTGTATCATAGTACATAATATGATTCTCGAAGATGAAGGAAATGCAATATGTGAGTAAAACGAAAACGAGATCGTTCCACCGACACAAGCATTTGAGGTTGGAAGCGAAGAATACTTGGCAATAAGAGGAATAATCCATGATTTTGAGATCCATCATGATCTTAACAGAGACTTGACGTGACATATTTGGATTGTTGACCACATCGATCTTAATGCAGAACCGATCGATGATTTAAAATGCCAATTTTCCGATTAAGATGTCCTTTAGCTTGTAGTAGGTATGTCTGTTTTGTTTTTATTTTTTTATAAGTGATTAACAAGTTATGTTTGTACGTTTTTTTGTTTTGAAATATGTAAGGTTGTAAGACTCTAAGTTTTATTATTATTATTTTAATTTGTTGCAAACTAAAAAATAATTAAAAAAAAGGTTAAATTTAAACATAGTAGCATACCACAATACGGTTTGTAATGGAAACTACATAAATATGCATAAGAAGAATATTAATTGTAACATACACGTTCAGTTATCGTGTTTTGTTTAAAAATAAATATTATTTAATATATGATTTTGAGTGTTGAGTTCTAACAAGATAGTTTTATGAAGAATTGAAGTAAAACTACATTTAGAATCATTTGGAAAGTATTGAAAGTCTTATAAGATTCCGATCAAAAGTCAAATATTGAAATTAACGAAAATATAAAGTTGGAAATAAATAAAAATAATGTTATTGAAAGTTGTAGATTATCTCGTTAGAAACATTTAGGCGAAATCCGAGTTATAACGAAGAAGTTATGACCAATCGAAGATCCGCGACAAAACCGGCAAAACACTATTTAGCATAAAAAGTGAGTTTTCGATAAACTACTTTTTAGATTTAGTGATCTAAATGAAAGTCGTCGTATTCGTTAAACCGAGAATTTTCATAAAAAAAACGTCCAAATCTGACTTCGTATGAGGAAGTTATGATTTTTCTAAGTTTTAGTATAGCAGTATACAGCTAAAAACTCGAAATAAAGATTGAGTGATTTTTAGCCGACACAACCTAAACGAGAATCGAATGTCTCGTTAATAGTAGTACAACGGTAAAAAGACAGACGAAAACGGACGTCGGATGAAGAAGTTATGAATTTTTAACGGATTTTCCAGTCCCGGTCTGTTAAAAATAATAATATTAAAAATAAATTCAAAATTAGCCAACGGAGTCTAAACGAAAGTTGTATAGTATAATCTCGCCTACGCGTGCATATAAAGAATGTCGAAAACGGAGCTCGTATGCGAAAGTTATGAGTTTTTGAAGATTTGGGAACAAAATCCGAGAAGCTTCGCATGCTTGGCTCGGAATCGGCCACGTCGCCCCACTTCGCATGCCTGCCCGTGTCCGACTCGTAGTGCGTCCGAAGGAAGGTCCAACCGAAACTCGCCGCGTGTCGCACCCGTGGCCTGTCCGAAGCAAGCCACCTCGCTTGCGAGATCCGACGCGTGCTACCCTCGCATGTCCGACGCGTGTCCCCTCCTCCCCCTCGGAACCGAGCCCTCGCACCATATATAAGGGAGGTGCGAACCCTCCCGGTTTTGGTTAGAATTTTGCACACTTTTACACCCTAAACTTTATTTTAAGCTACTTTTAAACCCCCGAAGCCCCGGGATCATACCTAACACCTGAAAAACATCCCGAAGTGCCCGAAGACCCCGAGAAATTTATCTTTTCGGTTTGAAGCTCAACCCTCGCAAGGTCCGGTTTTCAATAAAGCTCCTGGTTTTCATCGAAGGAAGTTAATTATAGAAACGAAGTGCTGCCCAAATTACTATTTTAACCTCCGTTTATTTCACGGTGAGTTCAAATTATAGGAACAATTGTATGTTATGTGTTATATGTGCAATATGCTTTCCGTGTTATTATGATAATGAGCTATACCTTTGACCACGAAGTGAATGATTAAGCATCACTTGTGTATTGGTATGTAGCCTTTGACCATGAAGTGAATGAGTAAGCATCACTTTGGCATTGGCAGAATGCTGGATAGGGCTGAAAGCCTGTAAATTCTAGCAACATGTTAACTCATAAATCGTTTATTTTCTATGCCACTTGGGCTAAAGTCTTATTGATGTATATCAAGTTGAAATTGTTGTATCTCATTAATTGTAAATCTTTGAATCAGATCATTTGTTGATATGAAAAACTTGTCACATGATTCACATATGCATTTGTTGTTCTTTGTTCCTCTTACTTCTGTCATATTGGTATATATATGGCATAACGTTATATTGTACCTATTTTTGAACTCACTAAGCGTCACCGCTTATCCCTCTCAGTTTTTAACTATTGCAGGTAATAAGGATCCAGTATAGACACATATTGTTGGAAGATTTAGAATAGTTATGTAATATACTAAAACTAGTCGGTTTGTATCCAGTCTTTTGTAATTAAACTATCAATGTAAAATATTGTTTATGAATATGCATGTAGCATGTTTTGGAGTAATATGATGTAGTTTTAGAGAGGGGTTCTCTCAATCATGGTATCAGAGGAGTAGTTTAAGTGAACTAAATACCACAGATTGGTATTTAGACTTAAACAGTCGGAAGTTCAATATATAAATGGATTCATTAGGAGTATATGGATACAAACCATAGGAAAGAACTAAGTAGAGTATTGGATAATGATAAATCTTAATATTTTAAAGTACTAAGCTACTTCAAAAATTTTAGAGCTTTAGTTTAAGCGAACTAGGAATTGTAAGGATTTCTAGGCTTAAACTTGAATTGTTAAGTAATGATGGTACGATGTGTGCCTAGTATACTTTAGGTTGAATACCTCACTTGTTATAGTGTGCACTAGAATACTTTAAGGGAGATGCCTTATATGCTATTATGTGCTAAAAGATAAACAATATACCCGAAAGCGCGAACACGACTTGGAGATACGTAGTGTCACTCTTTCTCTTCCAAAGCATCCACGTGTCGATAGAACTGTTTCTGTTTCTTCTATTCCATCGGCATGAAACTTTTCGAAGTGATAAGGAGACTTACGATAGTTGACACTGATAAACAGTCAAAGGATATCGTAAAATAAAATCTATCAAGTGATACCGTAACTAGTGTATTAATACCTATAGAGTGGTGTTCTACATTCAAATTATGTTTGATGAAATAATAACACCTTTGGAGGAATGTTGTGTGTTCAAACTACATTCGGACGAGATGAATGTTTTGGTGTAATCCATGAAGTTGTTCCACCGCTGACCAGATTGAAGCAGTGATTGCTTACGGAGTTAGAAGAACTGAAGATGGTGATAAATACTTCGACGATATCGAAATTGATGTTGTGCAAGATTTAGAAGAATTCAATGAAGATCAAAGGAAAGGCTAACAAAATTTTCAGACTCAATAGGCCAAGACCTTGCCTAACATTGTGATGTAGTATGCAATTCGAGTAGTATGGTAAGAGCCGATATGTAACCCTATACAAGATGCTCAGACTTAATAATACTGAGTGACAATTGACTTCTATCACATCCTTATAAAAGTTCCATAGTGTGTTAAGCCGACTTTAACATACTTGATTAGGATGGTGAAATGAGTCATTTAGTTAGGCTGAATGACTTACTAGTCAGAGTAAGGTAGAGTATATAGTTGAAGAAGATATACACTCATAGTGTTGTATGAGAAGAGATGTTGCTGTTAGGAATGACAGAGAACCAAGTCGAAGCTAGTAGAACATGCTGAGATACAGTTAAAATGCAGACTTCCTAAGATAGATTCCTATGAAGTAGACTTAAAAGATACACCATGAGAGGAAAATTTTCCCATATAAAGGAATGACGATGTCATGAAAGGATAATGAAATGAATAAATGTGCATGGTCACTTGCATGAGTTAGAAGATGATGCAGATAGTTAGAGACCGTTTGTCTCCACACTACTAGAGTAAATTCTGGTATAATATATCTTGTAAAGTAGACACTACCCGAGAAAGAATTTATATGAGGAATTTGGAAGTGAAATTCCTATCGACCTAGGAAAAATATTAGGATATGCTAGATCGAGCTTATGCATAAAAGAATTCTAGAAGGTGAATTTAAGAAATCCAAGATATGTTTGATAGAAACGTGAAATCCCTAGTTGAGTCTAGGACAAATTGTTGTATGTACTTGTTTGAACACACTCAGGTGTGAAAAGTTGTTTTGTGAAAACTTTTGAATAGTGACTTGGGAACTGCGAGACAATACTTGGGACGAGTATGAGTAGGTGTGAATAGTAGTAGAGGCCTATACTACTGGAAGCACATGACTCACACTTGGATCGGGGAAAGTCACAAGGTTACCAAGAAGTTAGAAATTGATTCCGTTTTTGTTCGAGTATGTCATTACCTTCGTTTCGGTGATGACTAAGAAGATGATTTTCGTTCTGACCTTAGTGGTCATAAAGAATCGAGTCCGATTAATATAAATCTGCGAAGTGAGTTGATTGGTTCAGAGAACCATGTTTTGTGTAGCGACGAAACTTCAGTCGAAGATTGAAGAAGGAGATGGTCGAGGTAGTCAATAAAAGTATAACAGCCTTCATTAAAGGTTTAAGCAACTATTAGCTAGAAATGCTACTAGTTATGAAGATATTATATCACATTAGAACATGAAGGAAGGTTTCTTCTATGATAGTGTTTGACTAATAGAAATAAGAGTATGGTTTATTGTCTGTCTTTTGCATTATGAAATCAAAGGTCATTAGAATATGACCATTCGAGTTGTTGTTGTAGCAAAGTGAAGACCTTATCTTGGATTGAGTCTATAAATCGAATTTAAAAAGGATCAAGAGTCTGCAATGAGAATTGAGTTTTTAACTCGGAGATTAGGACCGAAAGCCCAATAGAGAATGAAGAACGAGTGCAGATTTGAGCACTGCTATCAATTAAGAAGTTTGAAGAGTTTGACAATCGTTTAGTTAAAGGTTGCACATTTCAGATTACCACAGAAATGGCACGCAAGGACCCGAATGTTATGACTGGTTCATTTCTCGTCAACTCTAGACCAGCTCACATCTTATTTGATTCAGATGCCTTAGATTCTTTTGTGTCTCATGAAATTGCGTATTCTTTTCAAATTGCTTGTTATACATTCGCCCAATCATTTCATGTAGATACTGCGTGAAGTGTATCATTACTTGCTGATAAATAGAGATTGTGTCATAGAAATTGAAGGTTATAGTTTTCTTGCTAACCTGATTTCTATCTCCTTGCCCAACTTTGATATTATTCTCGACATGGATTGATTATTAAAGAACCACGTAGAACTCTTGTGTTACGAAAAGATGGTACACATCCCTATCGAAAGGAAGAATTCTATTTATGTCTACGGTAAACAAAGACTTAAAATCTTAAAAATAATCTCTTTCCTAAAAAATCAAAAACTTACATCGAAGGGGTATTCTACTTATCTAGCCTATACAGTTGATATATCAAAAGAGGAGAAGAAAACTGTAAATGATATTCCCGAATATCCTGACGCTTTCCCCGATGATTTGCCTAGACTACCCCGGATAGGCAAGTAGAATTCAGAACTGACTTTATGTATAGTGCTGCTCCAATTGTCAAAGACTGCTATACAGAATAATAGCATTTGAATAATTGTCGACCGGCTGACTAAGAATGCACATTTTCTTGCCATACGTGAAACAGATCCAATAGAGAAATACGCACAAGTATAATTGGATGAAACTGTTGCGATACATGTTGTGCAGCTAAAGAATTACTTCCAATCGTGATAGTAGCTTCACTTCTCATTCTTGGGCAAGTATGCAATGTGAATTGGGATCTCGTGTTACTCTTAGCACAGCTTATCATCCCCAGACAGATGATCAGAAGAAGAGAACAATCCAAATAGTAGAAAATATATTGAAGGTATATGAAGCACTATATGGGCGTATGTCACACCCCAAAACCGAAAGGGCGGAAACGTTCTGGGGTGGAGGACGTCACGTTTAGTATCACAAGACATGCATTATAGTAATCAAAGTAATAAACAACCATTTCATTAGAAAGAAAGTGTTTACAAAGTGTGTGTTCACAAAACATAAAATACAATAGCAAATAACAAACAAGACTTGAAGCTATACTGCTCCATCTTCTGAATCCCAGTATAAGTACCTGTCTACTACGCTCCTGAGAATACAAGTTATTTGAAAGAGTTTATCAGCAATTAAGCTGGTGAGTTCATAAGATTTTAGGGATGTAAGTAAGTTGTAAAATGTTGTGGTAAAATGCTGTTGAAAATGTAGTTGAAAAATGTAGTGAGTTGTAAGTTCTATTTAGAAACGTTTGCCTATTCCTCTTAGGAAATCCTATATTTCCTACTTCGATGAAGATATGTAAAAATGATCTTACAATCCTTTCTATGAGTACTAAATGGATATAAGTGATATAAAACTCAGAGTAAACAAGCAATCGACTGTGCGTATCTGCCCTAAGCTCACAACCAATTAAGGAATAGGAAGTAAGGCGGATAGCACACATCCCATTGGTTGTTAGATCATTGTTGTATATAACTCTGACGTGTTCACTTGTTACTCATGGAGTTAACTGTAATCGTTCCTTTATAATTAATGAAAAGATTCTTTTAAGAAAATCCTTATTCCTTAAAATAAAATGGTAACCACAGTGATTACTCCTATAATCACTTAGTTTATACTGGCTATATATGATCTAATATCGAATAGAGAGTTAATTGGGTGAGTCTGCCCTAAGCCCACAACCAAACAAGGAACAGGAAGTAAGGCGGAAAGCACACATCCAACTACCTATTGGGTATTAATGATATATAACCGTGATGTATAAGCTAAAGTATTATAGAGTTAATCACCTAAGGTCCTTTAAGTTTATACTGGTTTAATAAAATGGATTAAACCTTTATCTGGTAAGTTTCTAGTTTTGTATACCAAAAGTTCTGATTTGGAAAGTATGTTCTGCTCTAGAAAACTGTGCATTGACTCTGTGTCCTATGACTTGACCCATACCTGGTACCCTTATGATGACTCAATGTATACTGGACATATATATCTAGAATCGAATAGATAGTAGACTGGGTGAATCTGTTCCAAGCCCACAACCAAACAAGGAACAGGAAATGAAGCGGAAAGCACACATCCTAATACCTATCGGATCCTGTTGATATATATGTATCCTGTGATGTATACATTAAGGAATCATAAAGTTAGCATTATGGTCCTTTCTACTAAACGTAGCCTTCTACCAAGGCATCAAATGTTATGTATGTTTGTTTCTTGTATTAGTGTGTATTTTCCCAAGCGAGACTCTCATTAACTAAATAAAGTTTATACATTAATGAATACGTGAGACGTTCACAAAGTAAATGTAATAGGGAAAATAATGTTGTACCTCTGCAGTGACACTGCTGGCTATAAAGTAATAAAATACAGACTCCAGGTAGTATTAAATGGACAATACACCTCGGGAGTCTTAAGTAATAAATACAGACTCCAGGTAGTATTAAATGTACAATACACCTCGGGGAGTCTAAAATAACCTTTAGTCCTAAGTCGGTTAATTAAAGGTTTAATGTGAACTCGTATGTAACTGAGAAGATATATTATTATATTTTATCACATCGTGTCTGCTAACCCAGATACGTGTAATCGTACTAAAGTTAACGCAAACTCGGAAAGATATATTATTAAGTTTATCACCTCGTGCCTGCTAGTCCTGGTACGTGAAATCGTACCAGTGTCAATGCAAACCCGGAAAGATATATTAACGTGATTTTTCCCGGTACTTAGTATGGTGTGCTTTTCCCTGGTACTTAGTGTACTTTTCCCTGGTACTTAGTGTACTTTTCCCTGGTACTAGGTATGCTTTTCCCCGGTACTAGGTGTGCTCTTCCCTGGTACTTACTATGGTATGTTTCTCTCTATACTGGTTATAATATGTTTCCTTTTGTACTTGTTATAGTATGTTCTCTTCTGTACTTGTTATAGTAAGTTTCTCTATGTATCTGTTATAGTATGAACTGAACCCTTAAACTATACCTATTATAGTTTACTAGTAATGTACTTGAACTGTTGTTAGAAATACTCATTTTACCACCAAGTTACGCTTGTACTTTAAAAACAGAGTTTTGTTAAACTATAAAGTAGCATAACTTGAAAAGAGTTTTTGAGCTGATTTGACAAGTTATAAATGACATAAGTAATCTTTTGAAAATGTTTAATAACAAACATTTACACAATAATCATTGTGTTCAACTTGTATCCCCCCCCCCTTAAAACATTTAAAACAGTTAAAAGATTCATTACGGGGTATGAACTCACCTGATGTGGGTGATTCAACTAATATGCGCGTAAGGATGAGAAGTTCCACGAGTGAAGTCCCAAGACACAACAAGTCCTAAATGACATATTATCACATATATTGGCATGAATATAGTGTTTGGAAGCAACCAAATGCAAGGAAACACCTCACGGGACTAGGAAACACTTTGACCAAGTGTTGGAATCACATGTGATTCATCTAAAGGGTGTTTATGACCATGGCTTGGTGTTTACGGCCATGTGTTTACGGCCAAGGGAGTTTACGGCCATAAACTCATGGTCAAAGATGCATATGAGGGTGTTTGAAGGCTAGGGAAGCTTGAGGGAATTTTGCTCTACACAAGGATGTGAAAGACCGACTCAATGGAGAGTGTTGAGGAGTTTACGGCCCAGGGGAGTTTACTCCTGGCCGTAAACTCTCTAAATGGACACATTTAGGGTCTTAAAGGTAAGGAGTCTCCAGGGTTCAAGTGTTCTAAGGCTTAGCAATGGTCTAGAAGTGTTTAAGGTCCAAGACTTGACCATAAATGGAGTTTACGGCCAAGGGTGTTTACTCTTGGGCCGTAAACTCTCTAATGATGGGTTTGGTGATGATTCAAGGTCTTACAAGGCACATGGGAGTGTTCTAGCCTCAAATCCAAGCCTTAGGAAGAGTTTATGGCCAAAATGGCACCTTTATAGGGGTTTACGGCCTTGGGAGATGGCTTGGCCGTAAACTCCTTTTGGTCCTTCATTCTTGATGATTTCAAGGTCCTAAGCACGAACTTTAACTGGATATCAAGTGTAGGGAAGAGTACTTACGATATAGAGGCTTGAAAGGGTCGATTTTTGCCAAGAACACTAGTGTGTGTTCTTGGTGTTCTTGGTGAAACTTGAAGATCTATCAAATGGAATGATTTCATGGATGGAATAAAAGAGTGTAGCTAGGAGATGAAGTGTAACAACAAAACAAGGAAAGAACACTTACATTTTTGATGATCTAATATGATGAACTCGATGATACTTGAGAGGATTTGGAGTGTTCTTGAAGTTGGAATGCAAGAAATGGCTAGAAATGACCAAGGGCCATATATATGCACTTGAGTTTACGGCCTCATTAGTTTACAGCCGTAAACTCATTGGCTTTGTGGCCGTGAACTCCTTATGATGAAGGTAAGGCCCTAATGTTTGCACCGTGTCTCTAGTAGGTACATTCTAACACGTATTCCTTAAGTGTACTGGTCTTAAAACTCCTTAGAATGACCTTTAACCAGGCTAGAACTCATTACCAATGAGTCTGACACTCTGATGAGTAGACTGGCTGAGCCTTAAAAGCAAAAAAATTTCGGGTTGTCACATCATCCCCCCGTTAGATGGAATTTCGTCCCGAAATTAACTTTCTTAGTAGTACTACTGGGGTTGCGTTCCTCTGATTGGAAGAATACCCACTCGTAGACCTGGCACTTTGCCCTACTGTTCATGATAGGATTTATACTCGGTCCCTCTATCATTTCCTCGTGTATACAAGTCGTATATAATTAGGATTAGTAAGACGGTTGGATGTGTGACTCTGCCCCAGGTCCACAACCAAACAAGGAACAGGAGGTAGGACGGAAACACACATACAAAATCTGCGTAATCATAGTCATATACCACTCTCGCATATACATTGAATGGTGACAGGTGGGTTGTATTCGTCCATAGCCTCTCTGCTCGAACTTGGTCTGGTGGACGAGTGGTATTTCGTGACGGTCTGCGGACATCTGATGATAAGGTTTCAGAGGACAAATTACTCTTCGCATGAGTACTTTGGGGTTTAGAATACGAAAGATAAAACTGAGGTTTAGGTCGGACTGTCGATACGAATGCCGAAAGTTTCGAGAGCTTGACGATTGAGGCGATAGAAACATATGAACTTTAGTATGGTGAGGACTACGCCAACTCATGACGAAAGATAGCAACAGACTCTTTACTAAACAAAGTTTGGCCGATTGGAAAGAAATGTATGTTATACAATGATGTATCCCTAGCGTGCTCGAAAATGTACTCTTAGTGCGTTTGATTGTGTACTCTTAGTGCGTTCAAAAATGTACTTCTAGTGTGTTCGAAAATGTACTCTTTGTGCGTTCGAAAATGTACTTCTAGTGTGTTCGAAAATGTACTCTTTGTAAATGTTCTAGTGCTTTCGGTTTTCCCCTAGATGTTAACACTTCTACGTATCGTACCGCGATGAGCGAGTATATACTAATGAAAGTGTTTTGATAACTGGTGATGATACTTTATATCATGATCCTCCTCGGTACCACTACGATCGCCTGACATATACAAGTTATGAATATTTAAGATGAATAAGGCAGTCGACTGAGTAACTCTGCGTCAAATCCACAACCAAACAAGGAACAGGAATTAAGGCGGAATTACTCACTCTAAGTCTGCAACATCTTAGTTATGCACAACCCTGATGTATATATTCAGCCATCATAGCTTCTCTAAACGGATCCTTTAGTCCTTTTGAATACTGTGACTTGTTCCTATGAGTGAGTTATTATAATTACTTTTAAGAGTTATCCCCAAGTTTTAATCTTATATAAATATAAATTAATTTTTAAAGCAATTACTAAATCGAAACGTACTGCTGCTCGATGGCGACTCCGAGGTCGATTATCCTGCGGTGATCATCAGAATTCTTCCATCCGCGCCTGAGTTCTTTGTTATCGGGCAGTCCCTCTGGTAGTGTCCAGTTTCACCACAGCCATAGCAGGCTTGGTTTTCTTCAACTCCAGGGACTTGGGAGATCGGTTGAGCCGGTGCCCTGCAGAAACGGACTGTGTGTCCCTTTCTGTGGCAGTTTAGACACTGCATTTTCCAGCATACTCCGGTGTGGTGATAGTTGCATTTCCCACACTTCGGAAGGGTTCCAGCATATCGACTGGCAGGTGCTGGAGTAGTAGGTGTTGTGGCGGCGTACATAGTACTCGTTCGTTCCTCCTGCGGGGTGTCCTGTGTTGTTTGCTTCTTCCTCCTATTGTTCCCCGACTTCTGATTATAGTCCTCCCCTTTTGATGGCTCGGGAGTCGGGACTTCTATGTCATGGCAGACTTCATGGTCTATGAGTAGCTGGGCCAGACGTTTGGCACTATCGAATGTGGCTGGGTTAGAAGACAACACATTACCTCGGGTCAGGGCAGTCAGACCCCTGATGTATCTTTCTATCTTCTTGCTCTCCGGAGTAACCATCCCGGGGCACAGTGCTGCCAAGTCGCTAAACTTGTCGGTGTAGGCCACTATGTTGGAGCCAACCATCTTGAGCTCCCATAGCTCTTGTTCCAGCTTTTGTACTTCGTCCCTGGGGCAGTACTCTCTCATCATCATTTCCTTCAAGTTTTCCTAGCCCATAGAGTTTTCCACTGTTAGGGTCAGTGACTTAACATGGCCATTCCACAATGTTAGAGCTCTTCCAGAGAAGGTGCATGCAGCAAACTTGACTTTGCTCCCTTCTGGGCATGAACAGAGTTCGAAGACCGAATCTGTTTTCTCGAACCATTGCATCAGAGCGATGATCCCATCATTTCCGTCGAAGGAATTGGTTTGCATTTCATGAAGTCTTTATATGAACATTCCCTTGGATGTTCGTGGGTATCTTCGTGGTTGGTTAGGTGAGAACCGCTACCAGATCCACTGATACCACTTGTGCGAATTTGGGTTAAGGCGGCTGTCGTTGCTGCTGTTACCGCTGCCTGAAAAGCAGCTAGGTCGAACTGCGACGGGGGTAGTGGCGGTTGAGTTGGAGTTATCGGAATAGTGCATCTGTTCGATTTGCGAGGAGGCATCTTTGCTAAAAGAATACAAAGATGAGATGGAATAAGTCTATAGCAGTGGACACAAGCCAAAAGCTGAAAAGACAAGGTTATCCCAGTTCTGAGTGTATCGGGTCCTGACTTCCACAGGGTTCTAGAAACAATTCATAAAAGAGTCTATACCTAAATAAACTCTATGAATTGAAATGACTATCCTCGAATGAATATCTATTACCTGAATAACTAATACCAGTTGCATGTAAGAAAATAATCCTAACACATAATGTGAGCAGTGCTTCCACTCGCTCATTGAGTTAACAAGATTATTATTTATTAGTGTGACGCATAAGACGTTTTGGTTACTTCGGTTGATCCTTCTTTGAAAACTTCTCCTGAACTTGCTCTTGTTCCTCCTGGATTATTCTGTTGTCTACTACGAGGAAGTGGTTACATCTATCTGGGTTGACTAAAGAATCTATGAGTTTTAAGGTAACTTTATGGGGTGATCCTTACAGAGTCCTCCTATAATTGCACAATGTATACAAGTTGTATATAACTTAAGATTAAATAGACCTTCGAATAAGTGATCTACTCCAAAACCACAACCAAACAAGGAACAGGTAGTGGAGCATAGATCACAAATTTTAAGTCTATAAAATCTCAGTTATATATAACCTTGGAAGTATACATTGCAAGATTATAGACTTTTCCGTAAGAGTCTATTAAGTTATCACAAAGTTGTCTATATAGAGCCTAAAATACTCCTATAGTATTTTAATGTAATCTACTTGGTATGTTTCAAACTTGTTATCGCGTTATAGTATCATAGAATACTCCTATAGTATTCTAACTCTAATGTACTTGATCTAGTATTTTCTTGACTGGTGTTTAGGTAAGTTTTAAGACTGTTGCAACACCACATCAATCCCAAACACATGTCGGTCACATCTCGAATGAATATAGTTGATCAGGCTATATTGATCCTAGCTATGATTACATAAGTGTTCAGGTTTGACGACGGTGTTCAACCCTTAAATACTTTAGTTCTGTTCTTCTTGTGATACTTGGTCTAGTATGTACATGTATAAGCAAGTAGGTATATTTTTATAACTTTTCGTTATACTCTTAAAATATATCATCATCCAGAGCACTTAAGCCCCATTTTATTTATAGTTGTATATCTTTTATCGGTTGATATACTTAGTTCACTATAAAAAATGCTCTGATACCAATCTGTCACACCCCAAAACCAGAACGGCGGAAACGTTCTGGGGTGGAGGACGTCATGTTTAGTATCACAAGACATGCATCATAGTAATCAAAGTAATAAACAACCATTTCATTAGAAAGAAAGTGTTTACAAAGTGTGTGTTCACAAAACATAGAATACAATAGCAAATAACAAACAAGACTTGAAGCTATACTGCTCCATCTTCTGAATCCCAGTACGAGTACCTGTCTACTAGGCTCCTGAGAATACAAGTTATTTGAAAGAGTTGATCAGCAATTAAGCTGGTGAGTTCATAAGATTTTAGGGATGTAAGTAAGTTGTAAAATGTTGTGGTAAAATGCTGTTGAAAATGTAGTTGAAAAATGTAGTGAGTTGTAAGTTCTATTTAGAAAAGTTCGCCTGTTCCTCTTAGGAAATCCTATATTTCCTACTTCGATGAAGATACGTAAAAATGATCTTACAATCCTTTCTATGAGTACTAAATGGATATAAGTGATATAAAACTCAGAGTAAACAAGCAATCGACTGTGCACATCTGCCCTAAGCTCACAACCAATTAAGGAACAGGAAGTAAGGCGGATAGCACACATCCCATTGGTTGTTAGATCATTGTTGTATATAACTCTGACGTGTTCACTTGTTACTCATGGAGTTAACTGTAATCGTTCCTTTATAATTAATGAAAAGATTCTTTTAAGAAAATCCTTATTCCTTAAAATAAAATGGTAACCACAATGATTACTCCTATAATCACTTAGTTTATACTGGCTATATATGATCTAATATCGAATAGAGAGTTAATTGGGTGAGTCTGCCCTAAGCCCACAACCAAACAAGGAACAGGAAGTAAGGCGGAAAGCACACATCCAACTACTTATTGGGTATTAATGATATATAACCGTGATGTATAAGCTAAAGTATTAGAGATTTAATCACCTAAGGTCCTTTAAGTTTATACTGGTTTAATAAAATGGATTAAACCTTTATCTGGTAAGTTTCTAGTTTTGTATACCAAAAGTTCTGATTTGAAAAGTATGTTCTGCTCTAGAAAACTGTGCATTGACTCTGTGTCCTATGACTTGACCCATACCTGGTACCCTTATGATGACTCAATGTATACTGGACATATATATCTAGAATCAAATAGATAGTAGACTGGGTGAATCTGTTCCAAGCCCACAACCAAACAAGGAACAGGAAATGAAGCGGAAAGCACACATCCTAATACCTATCAGATCCTGTTGATATATATGTATCTTGTGATGTATACATTAAGGAATCATAAAGTTAGCATTATGGTCCTTTCTACTAAACGTAGCCTTCTACCAAGGCATCAAATGTTATGTATGTTTGTTTCTTGTATTAGTGTGTATTTTCCCAAGCGAGACTCTCATTAACTAAATAAAGTTTATACATTAATGAATACGTGAGACGTTCACAAAGTAAATGTAATAGGGAAAATAATGTTGTACCTCAGCAGTGACACTGCTGGCTATAAAGTAATAAAATACAGACTCCAGGTAGTATTAAATGGACAATACACCTCGGGAGTCTTAAGTAATAAATACAGACTCCAGGTAGTATTAAATGTACAATACACCTCGGGGAGTCTAAAATAACCTTTAGTTCTAAGTCGGTTAATTAAAGGTTTAATGTGAACTCGTATGTAACTGAGAAGATATATTATTATATTTTATCACCTCGTGTCTGCTAACCCAGATACGTGTAATCGTACTAAAGTTAACGCAAACTCGGAAAGATATATTATTAAGTTTATCACCTCGTGCCTGCTAGTCCTGGTACGTGAAATCGTACCAGTGTCAATGCAAACCCGGAAAGATATATTAACGTGATTTTTCCCGGTACTTAGTATGGTGTGCTTTTCCCTGGTACTTAGTGTACTTTTCCCTGGTACTAGGTATGCTTTTCCCTGGTACTAGGTGTGCTCTTCCCTGGTACTTACTCTGGTATGTTTCTCTCTATACTGGTTATAATATGTTTCCCTTTGTACTTGTTATAGTATGTTCTCTTCTGTACTTGTTATAGTAAGTTTCTCTATGTATCTGTTATAGTATGAACTGAACCCTTAAACTATACCTATTATAGTTTACTAGTAATGTACTTGAACTGTTGTTAGAAATACTCATTTTACCACCAAGTTACGCTTGTACTTTAAAAACAGAGTTTTGTTAAACTATAAAGTAGCATAACTTGAAAAGAGTTTTTGAGCTGATTTGACAAGTTATAAATGACATAAGTAATCTTTTGAAAATGTTTAATAACAAACATTTACACAATAATCATTATGTTCAACTTGTATTCCCCCCCCCCCCTTAAAACATTTAAAACAGTTAAAAGATTCATTACGGGGTATGAACTCACCTGATGTGGGTGATTCAACGAATATGCGCGTAAGGATGAGAAGTTCCACGAGTGAAGTCCCGAGACACAACAAGTCCTAAATGACATATTATCACATATATTGGCATGAATATGGTGTTTGGAAGCAACCAAATGCAAGGAAACACCTCACGGGACTAGGAAACACTTTGACCAAGTGTTGGAATCACATGTGATTCATCTAAAGGGTGTTTATGACCATGGCTTGGTGTTTACGGCCATGTGTTTACGGCCAAGGGAGTTTACGGCCGTAAACTCATGGTCAAAGATGCATATGAGATTCCGATCAAAACTATGTTTAGAATCATTTGGAAAGTATTGGAAGTCTTATAAGATTCCGATCAAAAGTCAAATATTGAAATTAACGAAAATATGAAGTTAGAAATAAATAAAAATAATGTTATTGAAAGTTGTAGATTATCTCGTTAGAAACATTTAGGCGAAAACCTCATCGAAATTCGAGTTATAACGAAGAAGTTATGACCAATCGAAGATCAGCGACAAAATCGGCAAAACACTATTTAGCGTAAAAAGTGAGTTTTCGATAAACTACTTTTTAGATTTAGTGATCTAAATGAAAGTCGTAGTATTCGTTAAACCGAGAATTTTCATAAAAAGAACGTCCAAATCTGACTTCGTACGAGGAGGTTATGATTTTTCTAAGTTTCAGTATAGCAGTATACAGCTAAAAACTCGAAATAAAGATCGAGTGATTTTTAGCTGACACAGCCTAAACGAGAATCGAAGGTCTCATCAATATTAGTACAACGGTAAAAAGACAGACGAAAACGGACGTCAGATGAAGAAGTTATGAAATTTTAACGAATTTTCCTGTCCCGGTTTGTTAAAAATAATAATATTAAAAATAAAGTCAAAATTAGCCAACAGAGTCTAACGAAAGTTGTAGAGTATAATCTCGCCTACGCGTGCATATAAAGAACGTCGAAAACGGAGCTCGTATGCGAAAGTTATGAATTTTTGAAGATTTGGGCACAAAATCCGAGAAGCTTCGCATGCTTGGCTCGGAATCGGCCACGTCTCCCCACTTCGCATGCCTGCCCCGTGTCCGACTCGTAGTGCGTCCGAAGGGAGGTCCAACCGAAACTCGCTGTGTGTCGCACCCGTGGCCTGTCCGAAGCAAGCCACCTCGCCGGCGAGATCCGACGCGTGCTACCCTCGCATATCCGACGCGTGTCCCCTCTTCCCCCTCGGAACCGAGCCCTCGCACCATATATAAGGGAGGTGCGAACCCTCCCGGTTTTGGTTAGAATTTTGCACACTTTTACACCCTAAACTTTATTTTAAGCTACTTTTAAACCCCCGAAGCCCAGAGATCATACCTAACACCTGAAAAACATCCCGAAGTGCCCGAAGACCTCGAGAAATTTATCTTTTCGGTTTGAAGCTCAACCCTTGCAAGGCCCGGTTTTCAACAAAGCTCCCGGTTTTCATCGAAGAAAGTTAATTATAGAAACGAAGTGTTGCCCAAATTACTATTTTAACCTCCGATTATTTCACGGTGAGTTCAAATTATAGGAACAATTGTATGTTATGTGTTATATGTGCAATATGCTTTCCGTATTATTATGATAATGAGCTATACATTTGACCACGAAGTGAATGATTAAGCATCACTTGGGTATTGGTATGTAGCCTTTGACCATGAAGTGAATGGGTAAGCATCACTTTGACATTGGCAGAATGCTGGATAGGGCTGAAAGCCTGTAAATTCTAGCAACATGTTAACTCAGAAATCGTTTATTTTCTGTTCCACTTGGGCTAAAGTCTTATTGATATATATCAAGTTGAAATTGTTGTATCTCATTAATTGTAAATCTTTGAATCAGATCATGTGTTGATATGGAAAGCTTGTCACATAATTCACATATGCCTTTGTTGTTCTTTGTTCCTCTTGCTTCTGTCATATTGATATATATGTGGCATAACGTTATATTGTATCTATTTTTGAACTCACTAAGCGTCACCGCTTATCCCTCTCAGTGTTTAACTATTGCAGGTAATAAGGATCCAGTATAGACACATAGTGTTGGAAGATTTAGAATAGTTATGTAATATACTAAAACTTAGTCGGTTTGTATCCAGTCTTTTGTAATTAAACTATCAATGTAAAATATTGTTTATAAATATGCATGTAGCATGTTTTGGAGTAATATGATGTAGTTTTAGAGAGGGGTTCTCTCATTAACATTAGAAAATAACCCAAAAACTAAAAATTTACAAAAGTAACTGACTTGAGATTATAAACTTACAATTGACTTGAGATTATAAACTTACAATGAAAGTATGTCATTGTTTGTTTTCATTTAACTTTTATTCTATGCTACATATATATTTTAAGCAAGAAGTTCCAGAGGGAAATAAGGAAAGCCTAGGAGGTCGATGGGAATTTATCGGCCTCATGCCTCTCTTTGACCCACCATGACCTGACAGTGTAGATAAATATGTATAATGTTAGGTACAATTTAGTAAAAAATAGCAACACACTCTATCTCTTTTACTCATAAAAGCAAATTAAAAAATAGCAATGTAGTTTATCTCTTTTACCCATAATAGCAACGTACTTTACAATTTTTTACCAAACATGGCAAATTTTAGCCCAGTTAACCAATGATTGGTTGTCCGATTATCCTTTGATTTTTTTAGTTTTTATATTGTGAGAAATAACAACATACTTAACATCTATGCTTCAATATTTACCCATAATAACAACTTACTTAGAATTTTCAATCGGTTATAAAAAATTTTAAACTTTTGTTTTTTTCTTCATTGTGTGGCATCAGATCAAATGGTCAATGTTTGTATGCAAATGATTGGATGCACATTTGCTTCTGCAAGGAGAGGCTGAAGACAAATTATTGTTGGAGAAAATGTTTCCATTTAGGCGTATTCTCATTTCTTTTCATTAAATAAAGTTCATTATTTGCAATGGTTCAGAAGTTAATAATTCTTATTGTTTGTAATGGTTCAGAAGTTAATAATTCTTATGATTTGATGGTACATGGGTTGTATCTTCCATTTATAGCTTCAATAAATTGTTTATTGAGACTTTTTGTTGAACTCTAGCTGCTTATTTTGGCGTTTCATGTAAACATAAATCTTAGATAGAAGTTTTTGAGAAACAAATTCGTAGTTTTTCATAGTATCTGTTGAATAAGAAATCAACCACAACTCCATATTGTATGCAATTAATTATATTTCAAAATGTACGATTTTATTTCAATCAAACACATTTCATCCCACGCTAGGCCTGTCAAATCGGGCCGTCGTGTTGTGTTTTTGTCTGACACGACACGACACGACAATGTTTTTTGTAACACGAACACGACACGACACGATGTCGTGTTTTTTTTTCACTAACACGAAAACGAACCAATTAAAAAAATGACAACACGACACGACACGATAAAGATAATATTACATGACTATTATTTTATTTAATTCATATTTAATCATATATAACACGATAAAAACGACAAACACGGAAAACACGACAAACACATGCTCAATCGTGTCAATTTCGTGTGGATTTGTAAACACGAACACGACACGACACGACATCGTGTTTTTTATACTTGACACGAACACGACAAGAAAACGAATTCGAATTTTGACTTCGTCCCGATTTCGTTTTGTATTGTGTATTTTTGTCGTGTTGTGCCATAAATTGACACCCCTATCCCACGCAACGCATGGGGTAGTTGCGTGGGATACTTAATATTATATAATAGCCATTAGTCGATAGGTATGGACGCATGGTATGACTATGGTGGATGTAGTTATACTCCATTCTTCTTAAATTAAATTAAAAATAAATAAATTAATTCCTGGAATAGGACGCAAAGTAGTTGAGATGTTGACCCTGCTATATTTGGTTCTGGTAGGTAGGTTTCTGCATTTAATAGCTTTCGTTCTTTCTATATAAAGTGATATTACACATTTGCCCCCATCCATGTGTATGCCATCTTATCCTCCTATTCGACCACTTGCATAGTTGCATTCAATATTTTATAATGTAATTCTGACCTCAAAAACTGGCAAATTACACGTGAGGGTGGTGGTGGATAAAGTCAATAAAATAATTAAATTTTAATCGTTATTACCATAGAAATATTTAAAAAAAAATAGAGACACGATTATTATTCTCAAAGTTATAAGTTCATTTTTTTTTCTATTTCTGTATCATATTTTTTTAGGTATTGATGAATTTATAAGAAAAATCCAAAACCCTACCGAACAAATAAAAACACCGTTGTTGTTTGCTTTGGAGATGTGTTGCACATGGTCGCATACAAAATTATATTCACACGTGACACACAATTATATGTATTCAAAAATCAAAATTCAAACTACTTTTTAGGGAAGTTCTTTTTTCCAAAAATAAAAATAAAAAATAAAAAGAATTATTTGTATTAATTATTTATAAGTATAGATTTTTCGGCTATTTGTTATTTATCTAATAACTATATTCTAGTGTATGGTAAATTATATTATTGGCATTCGACCTGTCATTAATAGAAAGGGCGTATATGTATAGGGATATATACAGTAAAGTCTCAATATTCTCATCGATTTGACAAGAAAGTCCTAAACTTTATTTTTTTGACAGTAAAATTTAAATTACCGGCAGTTTTTGACACTTTTACCCTTTTTTTCCGGTTAGCCGGTAATTATGACTTTTTTGTCAAAAAAGTAAAGTTTAGAACTTTTTTGTCAAATCGTCAATTAGGAATTTACTGTAAAAAAAATAAAGTTTAGGACAATCTTGTCAAATCGTTGAAAATATTGGAACTTTAATATATTTTCGTAACCCAAGAACTTTTAATTGTGACTTTTGTTGCAGCACCCCTGTTTTTTTTACCATCATCATCTTTACCCTGACACAATGACGATCAGGAGAAACATACACAAAAGAGAGAGCGGGAAAGGGTGAAAAGACTTGTAAAACTTTCTTCTTGTTTCGCCACAAAATCTTGAACCAAAAATTGGGGACAGATTATACAAACACAAACAACACACGCCTAGTCAAAAAGGTGTGAATGTGTAGAAGGGAAAGAATGGGCAATTTCGTTTTTTTTTTTTCGGTTTCTTATTTCTCCATTTTTGGGACTGCAAAAAGCCAACACAACTCTGGTTCTTTCTTTATGTCTTTCTTGATTATCTCCATTTTTCCAATGTCGGTTTGTTGAGATTAAAAAAACGATTTAACAAGAAGCAAACGTTAAGGATTTAAATAGGATCTAGCTGACTAGAGAAGGTTTCAATAACTCTTATGCTTAAGGAGTATCATACCATTAAATTTCTAACCAAAAAGGGGATATATACACTAAAGTCCCAATATTTTCAACAAATTGACAAGAAAGTCTTAAACTTTATTTTTTTGACAGTAAAGTCGTAATTGACGATTTGACAAGAAAGTCATAAACTTTATTTTTTTGACAAAAACGTCATAATTACCGGCTAACCGGAAAAAAAGGATAAAAGTGTCAAAAACTGCCGGTAATTTGGACTTTACTGTCAAAAAAATAAAGTTTATGACTTTCTTGTCAAATCGATGAAAATATTGGGACTTTAGTGTATATATCCCTATATGTATATGTAGCATCCCAAAATAGATAAAATAATTTAATAACGTGTTGGACTAAAAAAAATCAAACTAGGAATTAAATGTCAATTTTATTTATATTTATTTATCGATGCCAAAAACCCTTGACTTCCAGAATGGTGACAATCAATGTCGATCAAGATGTATGAGTGAGCGGTTATCATGATTTTTATCTCAACCCAATGGCTTAAATTAAAACATATAAAATCTCACAGCAAACCTGACCTTTCAAAAAATCTCATATTAATTTATAGAGTGAAAACGACGGTTATAATATGCTGTTTGGCATATGATTTTGCTTTGCTTTAGGTACAATCTTTTACTAACTTATATTTCCTCGCGATTGTCAAATTTTATATATATATATATATATATATATATATATATATATATATATATATATATATATATATATATATATATATATATATATATATAGGTAAAGGTTCAAATGAGAACCTCTAAATGTTAAGAACCGTAAGAACCATCTTTATTAACGGTATTTTCATCACAACAATAAAATTTTATATGTAAGAATATTACCCTACATACTTTTTCATTGTCTGATATTTTAAGAAACCATATCTCATATTCTCTCTCTCAAACACAAAACCCAGCAATCTCCCTCTCACCTTTTTTCTAGGCAGCCTCCGTCACCATTTTTTCCGGCCACCGTTGCTCCGTCATGAACAATTATCAGATTTGAAATCACCACGATAATCACTATTAAAAACCACCACAGACGTCATAGCTATCACCATCTACACAATCGTCTTCACCAGCTTTGCACAACTTGTTCGTCGCCACTCTCCGCCGCCATTCGTCGCTCCAGATCTGCAGTCGTCTGCCCCCGTTCGTCACAACAGCTTCGCAACCATTCGGCGCACCAGATCCACTACCGTAGCTTCCAGATCTGAGATATTCCTACATCCGACGTTACTTTCATCTGGTAAGATCTGATATTTTTGGTTCGATTTCTTCATATCAGATTCCGCCACTATCACCGTCGACGACGACTCCACCACCAATGCCGCCTCCCTCTCCTCTGATGCCTTCTACCTCTAAAGAAAACAAACACTAATCTCATTTCCTCATATAACAATCTCTAGATCTACAATCTTCAGTGACATATCTACGATTTGTTGTAACAGATCTACAATTTACGTCAACAGATATACGAGCTCGAGATGAAATCAGATCTTAAATCACGTACACAAATATATCCACAAAAAAACGATGATGATAAGAAAGAAGGTAAAACAGATTTTGAGTTTGTTTTTCTTTAATTTATAAGTAATATATGATGAAATCTATTTAATAATCAAATAGGTTTTCTTAAATCTTTCAAACCCTTTGCTGCTGACTAGGGATGCAAGTCCGGTTGGAGTTTTTCCTGTGATAAAGTTTTTGTATTCAAAATATGTTGCTTCTTAATTCACTGCTGCAACTTTTTCAATGTACGATAGAACATGCGATAGATATTTTTTGGGATGTAGTTTTGGATTAATTTACAATTTTACCCCTTTTATTAAAATGCCTTCTTTTGAATCGTTTAACATCAAATATTTTCTTCCTTTTTTATTTAACATTTCATAACACACATGTTTATATTTTAATCTCAATTTACTTGTTCTTTTTGTTAATTATTATTGTACTAAGTTCAGTTTAAACAAATTTTTTTATTAATTATTATTTATTATATTATATTAAGTAGCGGTTGTATGTGAATTAACTATATTAAACTGTGAATTAACTATACTAAGATGTGAATTTTTTTTTAAAAAACTTGTGTTAATATTTTTATGCATTTATTAATTATTATTTATTATATTATATTAAATGTCTAGATCTGCGATTTTTGTCAACATTGATGTACAGGTCTACAAGCTCCGACGGGATTTGGTTTCATTTTCTTCAAGTCTCAGATTTGGTGAAACACCGCCAAATTGTCTCCATCTTTTTCTCTCTGATCTCTGGTGAAACACCACCAGATCTACACATCAGGTATGTCAATTTTTGTGTTGATTATTTTTCCTTTTGTTAAACTGTGAATTTAATGTTTTAATCTATTTTTTATTGTTTAGTTTTCTTAATATTAGTTTTAGCTACTGAATCCAATGTTATTAATACGCGAATCCAAGTTTATGTTCTTATTTGTTATGATACTTGCATAAATTTTTGTTTCATAACTTAGGTTTTTTAGTTGTTATGTTGTGAATTGAATTTAAAATGTGTTAAAATGTTAATGTTTTCTCAAATAATATGAATCTAGGTTTTTTAAGTTGTGAATTGTGATGTTTAAATGTTTTTATTAACTTTTTATTCATGTTAATATTAGTTTTAAATGTTATGAATAAGAAAATGTTAGTTTTATGTTGTGAATACATGATTTGTTACAAGTTTAAGTTGTGAATATATGATTTTTTATAAGTTTTAAGCTGTGAATGCATGTTTTATATTTATTATTCTACTTACATCTATTATAGATCTCTATGATGCATTTTTTTTATCGTTTTTGTTCTTCTGTTAAGGTGTGAATTTAATGTTTTAATCTCTCATTTGTTTTTTTTTTAATAATCTTAGTGTTAACTTCTATTAAGATGTGAATTTTCAGTTTAAACTGTGAGTTGACTATATAAGAAGTGAAATTTGTGTATTAAATTGTTCGTTCATAGTATTAAGCTCTAAATTTTGTGTATTAAACTGTGAATTAATTGTATTAAGAGTGTTAAGTTGATAATATGGTTGTGAATGCATATTTTTTGTATATTAAACTGAGATTTATTGTACTAAGCTATGAACTTTGTATATTAAGATGTGATTTTTGTGTTTTAAATTGTGAATTGACTGTATTGAGTTGTGATTTTTTTTTGTTTAAACTGTGAATTGTCTGTATTAAGCTATGAATTTTTTGTATTAAACTGTGATTTTGTGTTTTAAACTATGAATTGAATGCATTAAGCTGTTAATTTTCTATATTAAACCGTGAATTTTTTATATTAAACTGTAATTTTTGTGTTTAAAAATGTGAATTGACTGCATTAAACTATGGATTTTCTGTTTAAATTGTGAATTGACTGCATTTTGCTGTGAACTTTTTATAATTTGTGTTAAAACATGAATGATTTAAGTATAATTTTTTGTGTTAAATTTCTTATGAATATATTTACTTTTTTGTTGTATAAATTTGTAAGAATCCATTAGTTTTTATAATTGTTTTGCATTAAATTCAAAACGAGAGAATTAATAGGCTTAATTAGACTCTGAATGTAGTATTTAAGTTGTTAATGCATTACTTTATTTACAGATCTGATTTGGAATAAATGACAGCTACTATATTGATACAGGTGGTTGGTGGGAGCATATGGAGGTAGAGTTTGAGTTTTTCACTTCTTTGAATTAGTGAATTATTGTAAAACAGTTTCTATTAAGTTGTGAATTTTTTGCATTAAACTGTAAATGGACTGTATAAATCTGTATTTTATATAAGTTTTGTGTTAAAATATGAGAGCATATACGGATGAAAATAATAGACTGTAAAGTTATAAGTTTGCTCTTTTCGTACCAAAAACACAAAAAAATTAGGATTTTAACATGTTTAATATGAGTATCTTGTAAATATTTACTAATTAATTGGGGTTCTTAGGGTTCTTAATCTTTTATGGTTCTCATTTGAACCACTCCCATATATATATATATATATATATATATATATATATATATATATATATATATATATATATATATATATAAAAGTTCAATAGAGAACCATAATTATTGGTTCTTCAAGGAAACAAATCTTTTTTTCAATTTCTAGAGCTTATTCTTTATCGAAAAAAAATCTAAAAATATCTAAATTCATATATTAACATTGTGAATGTGAAAAATATTTTTCGGATTCACCGTGCGAATCCGGATTCACATTGTGAATTTTCAAAGATTCACATTGTGAATTTGACGTAAAAAAAAACCGAATTTGATATCATTGGAAAAAGGATAAAAAGTTATGAATTTCTGTATTTTTAGTTTTTTTTTTTTTTTTGATAAAAAATAAGTTCTAAAAGTTGAAAAAAAGATTGGTTCCTTGGTTAATTATGGTTCTCTATTGAACCTCACCATATATATATATATATATATATATATATATATATATATATATATATATATATATATATATATATATGCTTAGGTTATTATATTCTAACTAATTATTGTGTGGATGTAGGATTGATTGTGGACCAATCATTTTATTTATTTTAAGAAAGTGATTAATAAATATTATTTAATTAAAAATAATTGAAAAATACCATCTAATTTCACTATAATGGTATTTTAGTCAAGACAAAATTGCAGAAATGGTCCATGTGGTTTGCCGATTTCTTTGGGTAAGGTCCAAAAAATTATTTACTAGCAAAAAAGGTCCTTATTTGATAATTTAGCCGTGGTTTTAGTCCCTCCCTAAGTATAACAACACTAGTTTTTGGACGTTAACTCCTGTTAAAATTACTATTTTGCCCATGGTTTATATAATTTATCAAGATTTATTATTTTATTAAAATCTAATGGGTCCACTGCGTTCCTTTTATTCTTTTACCCTGGACCATCTTCTGCCTTTGACCTAATGCATCTCTTTATCCCCCCTGCATCACCTCGTTAGAATACCTCCGACCATCGTCCCCTCATGATTGCTCTGTCTACTACCTTTTCCCCTTCCCCTTCCTCTTCCCTCTAAATTCTCCGGCGATACAAGTCATTCTTAACCTCCTTATCGTGGAAAAGAAAATCCAAAAAGCATAAACCCCACGCATCCCCTTACCTATTCTATTTTCCTTGTGTTGTTGTCTCACCCACCACTTCATCATCGTCGATTAACTCCACCCTTCCTAAAAAATATGGTTTGGTATCGGAGCCGACCTCCTTCTCCCTGGAAAAGATGGTTTCCCAGCAAAGGGGAAACCTTTAGCGACACCCCACTATGCCTCTAACGATGATGGCTACCGATGGCACTGGATGGTTTCCCTATTTCGTTCCTCTCTGTCTAAACCCACCAGACAAAGGAGACAAAGTTGATCTCCTTCAATGCCACAGTCGATACATCTCCGATCTCCTTTAACGACACCTTTAATCTCAAGGACGCTCATTGATCTCCTTCAGTGACTTGAGTTTTGGATTTTTCATTGACATGCGGTTGCTATTTCTTCAGATAAAGCCATCGATTCTAATATCTTGAGCCCTTGTTTCGATTTTTTCTTTGAATTTACAGATGGATTTCGATTTTTGGTACTGTTTATTGATGAATTTGCAGTAAATATCAAAGAACAGGGGTTTGTGGTGGGGTTAAGGGGGTATTTTTTTGTAAATATCTTGGTGTTTCTTGTTGTTGGCTTAGATTGCAATATCTATTGGGGCTGCTTTATACCTTGACACTATTATATGTCTTGTTTTTCCAAGCTATTTTCTGATGAAATCGTGTCATGGAGGATTTTGTTGAAGTTCACTATCATGTTAATTCTTAAGCATGTTGATCTGGTTGCTCTATCCCAATTTATATGTTCAAGTTATCACAAAAGTGTTAGGTGCCCAGGTGTATTGATACAATTAAGGAAAATTAATTCATCTTTGGTACCGTTGCATGTTTGACGACCTAAATTACTGTAGGTGTTTGTATAGCATGGGATGGGTCTTTGGAGGAGCGATATCAATGGAGAAGACCCATCAACAGTGGGGATGGGTGGGGATGGGGTGTTCACCCGAGGGAAATGTGATCGAAGGTGGTGGCAGTGCTGGTGGGTAGGGATGCCGGTGGTGGTGTGAGTTCGAGAGTGGATCAGAGCTTTTGGGGGGATACTTGACGTTTTTAATGGGAGGGAATGTTAGGGGTAGGGCATTAATTTAGTAATATCAATAATTAATAAACATATAAAGTTAAAGGGCAAAATGGTCATTTTAGAACATTTAACAGGGTAAACTAACGGATGTTAGTTTTGGGGACCAAAACCACAACCAAACCATTAAATAAATACCTTTTTTGCTAGTAAACTTTTTTTTGGACCTTACCCAAAGAAATCGGCAAACCACAGGACCATTTTTGCAATTTTGTCTTTAGTCAATTGAGATGAATTTAATAAAGGAAAATTCCAAATTCTAGGGATAATTAATTCTCTTGATTTAAAAATTCTGATTTTTTTAATTAATTCAATTTTAATTTTAAAGTAATTTTTAATTATACCGGAATTTATTCTGACAGAATGACATTATGTAAGAAGACATAAATAACAAGAAAACATGAATAAGTGCATTATAAAAGAATACACAAAATCGATTCTTGAACTAATAATATATCAAATAATTACATTGTATGATCGTGTTACAAAAAAAAACATTCTTGAACAATAATATTCTGAAAGAATAACAAGTGTAATTCTTAAAAAAAATAACAACATTCTTAAACTGTGAGTGTGATGAATCATTGATTCATTCTTCAAATCATTCCTATCAAGTCTTCAAACCATTCTTCAAGTCATTCATTCGTGTCATTGATCAAAACATTTTATGAGTGAACCTTGTATAATCGTGTATTAAAACTTTTAAAAAAAATGTTTTCTTTAGAGTTGATCTCATGGGTGAACCTTTTATCTAGTTGAATGATCAGTTTTTAATGAAAATATCCAAGACTTCCATTTGTACCAAGGTACTTCCTGCGCATAAACCTAATCAAATAGTTATATAAATCACAACAAAATAAAATCAATAAAAACATCTCAATGATTATTAACGTGAGGCAACAAATTCAAAAGAAAAATCCCTATCTGAACCATCAAAGATTAGAATAACGAAGATTGGGTTAATAATTAAGCTACCTTAACCATCCAATGGTCGTTGAAAATTAGTGCCACTAACATCATCTTCCTAGGCACTTAGGAGTAGGAAGCAAACCAACAAATTTAAACAAAAAAAATATTTTGAACAAAAAAAATCCAAACTTAGGTTAATAATGCTTAATATGAAAATAAAAACCAAATATTTTACAAACAAATCAATATATTTTACAACCAATTAAAAATGGATGTGCAGAGTCTTGAATGAAGGCATAAGAAAATTAAGTCCACATTGTTGGTTACCTCATTCTTCTTATCTTAATCAAAACAAATGTCGATGTTAATTTAGATTTATATGCAAGAGGAACAAGCAAATGAACAAGCTAAAACAAAAAAATTACTTGCTAAATAAACCAATTTCAAAGATGCGCAGTGCAAACAAAGAAATTAAAAAAATCAACAAAGATACGTAAAAGTCTCTAATCAAAAACGATTTCTTGTTAATTGAATTGAAAATAATTTGTAAAAATTATTAAAATTGAGTAACCGACCTTGAAAAGAAAATGGAGATGGAAAACTTTTTGGATATTATAGGCATCGGTGGTGGAGATGGCGTGATTATAGGAGAAGCATCGATGGTGGAGATGTGTATTATCCTTAAATGCAAACATAGGTACAAAAACCATCTTCAAGGATCGGATGTGTGTAGTAGAGAATTCTGATGCCAGAGAACTAAACAAGAAATTGACACAAGGTTGGATTTAATCGAAGAACCCTAATTAAAAGGTGAAAAATTAGGGATAGAAGTTTGATTTTGTTACATGTTGAATTATTTGAAGACTAATACCAACAATAAACTTGTGCTTGACTCCCGGTTCAAGATTTTCTCAAGGTTTATGTGGGTTTCGAGGTTACCATGGTCATCGATCGGGTCTTCTGGAGAAGAATGGTGCTCGAAGTGGGTGTGATTGGTGAGGAGATAGGGAAGAACTTCATAGATGGAGGCGTAGAGGGGTATATCAGATTCGACTTGGTAGCATAGTTGTGCCGTTTACGGTATGTGAGTCGTTGAACCATTTTCCGGTTGGCGGCGCTCTACTCTTCTCTGTTTTTCGACGGGAGGCTGGAGCAGAAGCGATGCGTGGGAACGAAGAAGTGATGTGTGGGAACGATAAGATACAGAATCCCCATGGGGGGTTTTCAAAGTGACGTCGTTATATAAAAAGGGATAAATTAGGTTAAAAATAACTAGCATAATTATAGGGGAGTATTTGGGGAAGTTATTTATCAAATTCCCTAATTACCCTTATTTATTTATTTAATTATTTATTTTTATTTTAAATTTTGATTGGTCCACAATCAATCCTACATCCACACAATATTTAGTTAGAATACTTGAACCTAGCTCTCTCTCTCTCTCTCTCTCTCTATATATATATATATATATATATATATATATATATATATATATATATATATATATATATACACACACACACACATATATATATATATATATATATATATATATATATATATATATATAGAGAGAGAGAGAGAGAGGAAGGATCATTTGAGAACTCATAGTTTTTCGAGAACCCGAGAACTAAAAGTGGAGCGTTGGATCAAAAAAAGGGATGGTCAAGATGCATTGTGGCATTTTTGTAAATAAGTGAGAAAATAAAGGGACGGTGGCATCGAAATTAAATGGAATTAGGGGCATTTTAGGGTTATAGAAATTGACTCATACACAAACGTGTCCTGATCACCATTCCTTATCAGATCTCTCTCTCTCTCTCTCACGTCTCCACCGTATCTCTTCCCCTAGTCTCTATCCTCCCTCAATCGGCCCACCTCTAAATCCGTCGACAATGAACGTCGACTACCAATCAACAACTTTCATATCCAGATCATCGGTGAAGAATTTACAAACATATAGATCGACAACGTTCGTGTTCACCTTCGATTGCGATATTTAAGCCCTAAATCGTCGGATTCATGATCATCGATTCATCGAGATCGATCAACAATGTCGATCGTGTTTCATGAAGCGATTTTGAAATCGTTGATGTTTATGGCAATCGTTATTTCAGATCTTCTGTTTTTCAGACCAACGAACATCGCAACACCTTCCTATATTTATAGACTTCATATAATCATCATCTCCAGGTTAGTATTTTCAATCGACTTGATCAATTTACATATCCAGTTTCAATCCTACGATCTGAGTCTTGCCAAATTATTGCTTAACTGTAATCTATAAGTTTTCTGATTTGTTTTTTTTTTTGCTTTGATTTATCTTATCATCATTTGAAAATGTGAGGTCGACCAAAAGCACGATTGACGGCGTATTTCATTCATTGTGTTTTTAAGTTTATAATTTGCTTTAGTATATAATTATTTGATGAATTTAATGTTGAGTGAGGGCTTCATATTTTGACAAACATAAAATCAAGTTGTATAAATACTGTAAAAGGATTTTGACTGTTATCTGCTATTCATAAACTTTTATTGCAGATGTTTGTATAATAAATTATCAATTTTTTTATTGAATGGATGCTCCGTTCATTATCATTTTTTTATGAATAGATGTTGGTGATTGATTTATTCAGGATATTCTGGATAGTCACATATTTCAATTTGATTTTATACCTGATATTATGAATACTCTTAGTTGTGAAGATCAATACTTTGGGCTAATCAATAATAAATTTCTTTTCACTAATAACTGGATATGCAATTGGTGGTGGAAACATAGTCAAAGAGCTAGCAGACAACACCAACAAGGTAAATAAAAAAACAAGAAAACCAAAACCCAAAAATCAACTCCCAATCCCTCCACCACCACCACCACCACCAACTACCGTCACATGGCCGCCAATAACACAAAGCATTTCATTAGATATAGGATTCCTTCAAACATTGGAGAAGTAGTTTGTATCTTTTTTGCAGTTCTACTTGGGATACCTGATACTCTTGTCCCTGTAAACTTCTTCCAATCATGTAAAATTACATTATTGCCCATCCCTAGTCCTTGCATTTTCTTAAATCTTACTACATGAAGCATCATCATTTGTTCCAGGTGCAACTACTTTGGGTTAATTTGGTTACCGATGGATTACCAGCTACAACTATTGGCTTCAATAAACAAGATCCACATGTTATAAAGGAAGGCTAAACATCGAAAGGTATTTTTTCTTTTACTTATTTTTTATTCAGACCATTTGGCAACTTAATGTTGTCAAGGTCATAGAATCCAGGTGGCAATCTCTCTGCCATATCTTTAAGCTACAATATATAATAACAAATTCAATCATAAATTTTTTTTTTTTCAAATTATTAACTGTAAGAAAATACATGTGATGTAAGAGACTTTATCACATCTTTAGCAGCATTACATTTAGTAGATTCCTCTGCAGCCAATACCATTGCTTCCTGGGATTGTTTTCTTCATTTTTGAAGTTCTGCTTCTTGAATTTCACATTGATGTCTGAGGCTATCAACCTCACCAGATTCATAAAAAGTAAAAAAACAAAACATTGTAATTTTAAAAAACTTTGGGAATCTACCTGCCTACGTAATTTAAGAACTTCTTGATTCAACAAATCATTAGTCCTCTTCAAACTATTCGCCACATTTTTCTAGAAAGAAAGCCCCGATGATGAGGAGGATGCTAAACTAAAATGTTGATGGTGTTATTTGATTTCTACACTAAAATCTGCAACATTTACATATTAATATTACGTATAAAATGTTGATCAACTTATACAGGAATATGATAAAAATTGCAGTTCATTTGTTAATAACATTATATTTTATATATTAGCTAATTAACCACATCTGATTTGTGGTAATTGCTTCTATATTGATCTTTATGAATCACTTGTGATTTACATGTGAATCACTTGTGATTTACATGTGAATCACTTGTGACACATGTGAATCATTTGTGATTTATATGTGAATCACATGTAATTCACATGTAAATCATCTTAATTATTTATTTTTTCTAACCATATAGTTTATTTTAATTGCTTCTATATTGAGCTTCATGAATCACTTGTAATTTACATGTGAATCACTTGTGATTTACATGTGACACATATGAATCATTTGTGATTTACATGTGAATCACATGTAAATCATCTTAATTATTTATTTTTTCTAACCATATAGTCTATTTTAATTTGTTTCATTTTGGCAATATATCATAAGTGAATCACATATGAATTACATGTAATTCACATGTAAATCACATATGAGTTACATGTGATTCATATGTAATTTACATATAAATCAGATGTAATTCATACGTAAATCACAAGTGATTCACATATAAATTACATATGATTCACATGTAATTCACACGTAAATCTCAAGTGATTCACATATGAATTACATGTGATTCACATATAATTCACATATGAATCACATGTAACTTACAAGTAAATCTCATATGAATTACATGTGATTCACATATAAATAACAAGTGAATCACATATGAATTACGTCTATATGCACACATGTATTTTTGTGAGTTTTCTTGCATTAATCAATTTTTTTATATTTTTCTTGTAGATTTGGAAGAATTTGTGGAAAATATTGAAGAGGTGAAAACTGATAAATTAAAGAAAATATGGAAATCTTGACACGAAGACATGAAAACGCTATGAAATTTTGTAGTATTTTTTGCTTTTTTATATTTTATTTTGTATCGAATAAAATACTTGTACTATTGTGTTTATAGATTATTAAATAAAAATGGATTTTTGTTATGATTAATTACGAATATTATAGTATAAGAAATATGCATATATGCACCTAAAACGTTGATTTGTTTTGTTAAAAAAGTTAGAGTTTTTTTTTTAAATATTCTAGTTTTTTTAATTTATTGATTTTTAAAAATTTAGTTTTTAAAAGAATGCAGTTTTATAAAAAAAATTACAGTTTTTTTGATAAAATTGCAGTTTTTTTTAAAAAACCTGCAGTTTTTTGATAAAATTACAGTTTTTTTAAAAAAATTGTAGTTTTTTTTTTTTGAAAAAAATGCAGTTTATTTTTAAAAAAATATTTTTCTTCAATTTTTTTAAAAAATTCATGTTTTCTGAAAAATTAAAAAATCTCCATTTTTTTAAAAAAATCAAAAATTATTTTAAAAAAAAATCCGAAATTTGATATATTATGTTAATTTTTAGAACTTTTTATTAAAAATTAAGCATTAAATGAGATCGGTAAGATGACGATCATGCCCTTAATGAGTTAATTTTTATCTAACGCTCCACCTTTAATTCTCAGGTTCTCGGGAAACTATGAGTTCTCAACGGATCTCAACCCTATATATATATATATATATATATATATATATATATATAGGGTTGAGATCCGTTATATATATATATATATATATATATATATATATATATATATATATATATATATAGACTATAGAGAGAGAGAGATCCCTTCCTTTTTCTTAGTGAAGACTAAAATGTACAAATGGTCCCTGTGGTTTGCTCAAAATTGTCACTTTGGTCCAATATAGTTTGGACTAGCACCACAGGTCCAAAGTTTTCATTTTGTTGCGAGTTCGGTCCAAAGCACTTTAAAAATTCTTCAAATGACGGATTTGCCCTTTCTATTTGTTTTTTCCTTTTTTTTCCTTTACTATTATTTTATTACTTAATTACAAAGGGTCTCTCTCTCTCTCTCTCTCTCTCTCTCTCTCTCTCTCTCCAATCCTTTTCTTGCCTTTTGTCTTAAACAATTTCACCGTTTTGTCCTCTTCCTTGAAATGGGTATAAGCAACAAAGGAACTGAGTTCATCAGTTTCATCACCGGAAAAGCATTCGACAAATGGCAAAGGGAGAAGAGGAAGACAATCAAAGATGACCACTTGTTGTGGGAAATGACGACGTTAGGGTAGGGAAAAACATTGATTGACCAACGTTTTTCATGAATCGCTTTCATGTGAGTATCAATTGGTTCTTGAAAATCGATTGGTTTGAATATGGGAGGGAAGTGCTTACGATTCATTGCCAATTCCAAGATTTAGAAGGCTGTAGAGAGCAGCGATTTGAGAATCGAGATCGTCGGAATCAAGCATGGCGACCAACGGCGGGATTGCTTCGAGCAGTGCTAAAGTCGATTTGGCATCATAATCTTCGTTAACCAACCTTCTGTCGCCCCTAATAAAAAAACCCTAGACACACAGGTAGAGTGCCAATTTGTGCAAATTTGGTCTCCGATTTACCAAATTTGAGTCGTAGCAAGTGGTGGTAGCAACAGGTGGAGTGAAAGTGCGATTTACCTGAAGAACCTTCTTCATCTTACCTGCAATTCATCATTCTTCATCTTAACAACAAACCATGAACAAAGAAACCCAGATGCACTCTACCGTATTCTGGTGAGGTTGATATGAAAGTCAATGAATTTATAGCCAAGTTTACAGAGCAGATTAAACTTCAACAAGTGGCCTTGGCTAGAAGACTAAATTTTATCTGAGATGGTTTCAACTCTTCAACATCCAGACTCAGTTGATTCACCAAGAAAAGATTCATGTGAGGCGTAATCCTGCCGACATTGGAGTGGCGAGAAATCAAGATGGGGCGACAACGACGTTGATGTTTTGGTGGTAGGGAAGGGAGGAGATTGGGTTTTCCGGTAGGCTTCGTGACTGGAAAGATGAAGGGAAATGTGTGTTTTCTCTTACGAAAGGGGGTATTTCTCATACGACATCATGAGAGAGAGAGAGAGAGACCCTTTGTAATTAAATAATAAAATAATAGTAAAGGAAAAAAAGAAAACGGAAAAACAAATAGAAAGGGGCAAATCCGTCATTTGAAGAATTTTTAAAGTGTTTTGGACTGAACTCGCAACAAAATGAAAACTTTGTATATGTGGTGCTAGTCCAAACTTTTTTGGACCAAATTGTCAATTTTAAGCAAACCACAGGGACCATTTATGCAGTTTAGTCTTTAGTGAATGTTAATATAATAGAAATTAATTACTATAACAAGACAAACGGACAATAAGATGGGCGCTAAGGTAACCGTGAATAATTTAATCTATAAAATGTTTTATTTTTGTAATAAATTAAATACCAACAAAGTATGAACACAAAGGCAGAAATGAGTATTTTAGTGTTTTAAACTTTTAATAGGGGATCAAGAAAGGTAGAATGAGCAGGGCATGGTAGTTGACAATTCACGAGGCTGCTGCAAGATAAGCTTCTTTTTTTCTTTGTCATAAATCTTCAATAAATGCTCAACAGCCAATTTAGTTCATCCCCGTCGTCTCCACAGACCACAGTTGCCTATTTTAGAAATTTCCATTCCCATCATATCTACCTACCTCTTTCCATCACCCTACAGAACGATTATGGAAACTACTCAGGCAGAACATCGATGGGAGGACCAAGAATATGACGAATTGGAGGAGAGTTTGATTAGTAGAAGAAAGAATCTCAAACAAACGCCAATTTTCACGACCATCAATGATGATTTCAGCAGCAACAATGGTGGTTCAGTTGGTGTCTCGAATGGTGAAGATCAAGAAAAAGAAGAAGATGAAGTCAAAGACTTAAGTCAACAAAATGGCATAAAGGTTGATGAAGATGATATAGAGAAAGAGAAACAACAGACATCGGAGTATCTTGTTTATTATGACGCAGATAAAGGTAAAAATGTGAAGATCTGATAGCACAGTAGTTATTTGAAGTTCTTTTTTTTTAATTCAAGATGCAGAAAATGCACTATACAAATTCACTTTTGACTGTAATCTTATATACCCTTGAAGACCCACATTTTTGTCTCCCATGTTTTTTTCTTTATAACAAGACCCTACCTTTCTCTTTCTTCATATTCGGGTTCTTCAGTGTTAAGGTGATTCTAGGGTTTCTTTTCTCTTAAATCTATCTCTCTTTTCTCTGTGCTTCCATTCCTTGATAAGTTTAATTGATTTCTGGGTATTGGATTATAGTCTGAACATCTTTTTCTATAT
The DNA here is from genome assembly GCF_052849685.1 of Lactuca virosa. Taxonomy (NCBI): domain Eukaryota; kingdom Viridiplantae; phylum Streptophyta; class Magnoliopsida; order Asterales; family Asteraceae; genus Lactuca; species Lactuca virosa. The sequence continues at coordinate 275,336,770 of NC_136431.1, read as the reverse complement.
CCTATTTAGTAGTGACCGGATTAAGTAATATAATTATACAACTTTAATGTTATTTATAACTCTGTAAGTGAAATTTATGTTGTAAAGATTAGGCATTCCATCCAGCCTCTCACCTATCTAGCTTTCAATTCGCAAAAAGCCAAAGGTAACCCATATGTTTAATGGAGATTCTTCTTTTAGATAATTAAGAAATTGCATCTTTCTTTTTTTTTTCCTTTTTCTTTGACTGAAGGAATATGGAAATGTCGAATCTGCTCCTGGGATTATGAGGGTAACACTTGTGTCACCAATCATAATCAGAGAATCTGTTTGTTTCATGAAACCAAAGGTATACACCAATCATAATTCACGACAAAGGTCTGAAAGTTGCCATCTTTACAAACAAAAGTTTCCATAGTAAATTGGGAAGATTCATTAGCAATTTAGCATAGTTCTTGTGTTAATGGACGTGTAAGAAGATTTTAGAATAAGATGGTAAATTAAAAACAAGTCTAATTTGTTGTATATTTTCAGATACTGGGTTGCGTCTTCAATCATCAAAAGGGGAAGCAAATGGTGTTGATTCAACTTTTCATGGGAAAATCCCCATGAAAGACAACATCAATATAACAATACATAATCAAGAAAACGACTTCAATATAAGAATACACAATCAAGAAAACGGGAATGGCCTGGACTTTGTTATCAACAACCAAATTGGTGAACATGAAAAGCAAAATAACTTATCGGATAACTGCCTTCATCCATCAGAAATATCATTTGAAGAAGTTGACAAAACAGAAAGCAGCGAAATTGAAGTGATTAAAGATGTTGAGGATGAATTTGATGTGGAGACAGTGATAAAGAAGCAAGAAACACATGATTTATTCTGTCCAAATTGCAATTCTTGTATCACGAAAAGAGTTATTCTTCGTAAAAGGAAACGTAAAATCCCGGTTCCTGGTGAAATTGCAAAGCGTAACAAGCCCGAAACTTCAAATCCTTCAGAAGTGAATCTTGTTTCTGATGATATTCAACCGTTAATATCTAATGAAGATGATCATGAGAGGGATCCAGATGTATTCAGATGTTTGTCGTGTTTCAGCATTTTTATGCCTTCAGGTTTGAATCTTAATCTATCTTGAAGAAATAATCGTTAAAAATGGTGTTTATTTTCATGATTTCATAATGTTTGTTTGATGTTGTAGGGAATGGATTTAAGTTGTTTGGTAATAAAAGCAACCAAGAAAACAATCAAACTTCTCATAATGAAGTGGCTGTGAAGGAAAGCTGGTTTTCTAGAATTTTTGCATCAAATAAGGTGGAGCAATTAAACAACCAAGGTAAATTACACTCAAATGACATGCAAATTTTTTGTTCTACCCAAAAAATAAAAAGATGGATTTTGATTAATGTTAATCTCAAAAAGGTGGGGTCTCTGTTCCATCTTCTAACCTTGAGTGAGCTCTCACTATTGTAGGTTCATCAACTACCACAATTATTAAAATGGATTTGGAAAATGGTCAAGTTCAATCAGCTACTGTTACTGTTAATCAGCAACAACAATACTCGAATCCCATAGATTCAGACATTCCTACTCCAAGTAGTGTTGTTAATGGAGATGAGAATGCACTTCCTTCACCACAAGGATTTGATACTATTAAACAACCGATTGCTCATGAATCAGATAATAATGTAAAAGAGAGCAACGGTAAGCAAATTTGTTCGTTCATTTCTTGCTTTGAAGATTTGTGACAATACTTTAAGCATTATATTGTTTGAAATTCATATTACTCGAATCTTAATATGATTATAAACTTGGTAGTCGATCCTTAAACATTGATTTTTGTAAACTCCCACATCCCATCCACCTCTATATCTGTTATGAGAGAAAATCAAAGACTCCACATTTAAGGTGGAACAATTAAACAACAAAGGTAACTACACTGACATGACAAGTAGTTGTACTACTGTGGTGTTGTGTTTAGCGTGCATTAGACTGACGATTGATGCTAATGGAACAAAAAATTTGTTTCCTACCAAAAAATGCCTAACATGAATGAGCTGAATTTTGGTAGGATCACATACCACCAATGGTAACATGGATTTGGAAAAAGATCAAATCGAATCAGCTACTCCAAGTGTTAATAGAGATTACAGTGCATCTTCAGCACAAGGATCTAATACATTTAAACAACCGATTGCTGATGAATCAGATAATGATGTAAAAGAGAGCAACGGTAAGCAAATTTGTTCATATATATAGAAAATTTACAAAAAAGTGTATATACTTTCCCTGCAATTTCTTTCAAAATTTCCCTACAACAGATTCCCAATTAGCAGACAACACAGATGGCGATCAGCTAGTTACATCTTACCATACAGAGTTCAACAGCCAAAGTGATTACCCAGGAATGTTTGTAGTGAAGCCACCACTTAATCATGTAGAACCTGAACAAGATTTTGTTTTTTCACATCATCCTGATGGATTAACGCTTCATGTTCCTCCAAACATCGGATCTTTAATCATCGACAATTCACAAATGAACCAACTGCTTGATGTCACCATTCAAAACAACAATCCAGGTAATTATTAATCAATCAATCGTCTTAAAAAAAAATGATATATGAATATGATGATTTTTTGTCTCAAATTGTCTTTGTTTTAGATCTTGAAATTGGGAGTCGTGCTGTGGAGCAAAGTGGTGAAACAGGTGGTCGGAGTTTGGACATTGTTAAAAGCATTGTGTACGGTGGGCTTTTAGAAATAATCGCTAGTCTAAGTGTTGTGGCTTCTGCAGTTGGTGCTGATGCTTCCACGTGTAAGCAAACCAAACCAAATAAGCCTTTCCTGCTTGGAATTATTAATTACCTTGGCTTATAGTATTATTTATTGATTTCGAATGGTTGCAGTGAATGTGTTGGCATTGGGATTGGCTAACATATTTGGCGGATTGTTGGTGATTAGTCATGATGTAAGTAATAAGTTGCATATTAGTGTGTATTTTGCTGTGATGCTGTTTGTTTACAAATTACAATTACAGCTTTGGGACCTGAAAAACGAAGGCAGAGGATCTTCTTCTTCAGAAGAGGATCGATACCAGCAACTTTTGGGGCGAAGAGTGGATTTCCCGCTTCACATGTTGGTGTCTCTGTTATCGTACCTGCTGTTTGGGTTCCTTCCACCGGTTGTATATGGGTTTTCATTCCGTGAGAGCAACGACAAAGATTTCAAGCTTCTCACGGTGGCTGCCGCCTCGATTGTGTGCATCATGATACTGGCTGCCGGAAAAGCGTATGTGCAGAGCCAGAGCCTCAACAGGTCTTATATCAAGACTATTTTCTACTACATGGCATTTGGGTTTGCGGTGTCGGGTGTTTCTTATATGTTCGGTGGGTTGATTATGGAGTTATTGGATACGATCGGTTTATTCCCACCGGCTTCGGGTCAAGTTGTGAACCCGAGTTTTCCTTTTCATGGAGCAGGTGCAGACCCGACCCTAATTGCAACGTATTAGTCAATATTTTGGAAGGGAGGGGGAGGGATTTTTATGATTTTGTAGTTTTGACTTTGAGTTATAGCTTGGAACTAGGTGAACTTTGTGATCTTTATTTATGCTGAGGTTTGAGGTTTTGCATTGCACATCATTTAAATGTATGTTTTCCTGGAAGTTGGTATATTTTTGTTTGGCAAAAATGTAAGTTTTTAAAAGTAATGAACTCATAAAATGACATCTTAATAAAAAATATGCTGCCTAATAACTTTGTTATAATCGGAGCTTTTTCTTTATAGTAACTTTTAGATTAGGAAGTTTGTGTGAAAATAAACAGTTTTAAGATGGTATTCTCAAACAAAAGAAAGTTTTTTTTCTTTAATTTCAGGTTTTCTTAAAAGCTAAAAACTCTAAAAAAAGGTGTTGTCAAACATGCCCTTCATGTTACCATTTATGTCTTAACTAATAAGTTTAAAAGGCCGTTTGATAGTTGCTGACTGAGTTAGAATTTCTGACCGAGTCCACGTCTGACTTAAACCATGTTGTTTGATTATATCTCTGACTGACCGTGATTAATGATGAAAAATGAAAATATTACCCCTTGATGCGAAACTTTATATAGCGCCAAAAATAACAATGGATTTTATTCTTGATTCAGAAAAAGCAATGAACTTTGATCGGAGTTGGTGATACAACAAACAAATGAATCAATTTGGTGATTACCCTTAACTACTTACAACAAACACATGAATCAATTCAATGATTTCCATTAGCTATTTACAACAAACAAATGAATCAATTTGGTGATACAACAAACAAAAACCAAGTTGCAAATTTAGACAACTAACTTTTATTCTATTTCAATCAGGAGTTATCATCATGTTTTAAAATTAAAAAAAAAACAAAAAAAAAAAAACAAAACAAAACAAAACTATCTAAAAGTATGGAACAAAATTTGTGTTGGTCAAACTCTATCATATGTTAACAAGACCAAAAGTTCCAACTGCAACTATGAAACTTGTAATTCTTAGTAATCATGTACATATAATCAATGTAATCAATATACATATATAAATGATTACACAAGCAGAGTGGAGTTCTTTGTTGTGCCCTGCATCGTTTTCCATCTCTTCACTTCCCTTTTGTCTCTTTCTTTCTCTATGTTCTTCGGTTTGGACTCCCTCTCTCTTTAACCATAAACAAGTGCATGTCTGACGAGGGATGTTATTTCTTCATTTGTAGCTTTGTTTTTCTCTTCCCTGCTAATCATGACTTCAAGATTCACTCATGCAAGTGATCGAACACTTGGTGAGCAGATGAAAATCCAAGGTAAATTTAAGGCTATTCTTGATTGATTCCTTGCCTTCAAACCGATAAAAGGAACCTATATTTTTTAAAGCTTGAACTCAAACATATAAAACCCAAAAAGAAACTTTAAGCAATATAACGAACCCAAAATTTTAAAGCTTCAAATTGAACCAATGGAACCAATCAAATTTTACAACTATAATCGAACTCAAAGAAGAAAAATATGAGAAATCAAGATTCTTACCCGTTAATCGAAATCAAAGAATCCATCGGGGATATCTGTAATCGAAATCAAAGAAGTTGTCGAGTTGTGCCTGTAGACGAAGTGGATGTGGGAAACGATTTGGAGAAATCGATTTGAGGTCTGAAATTCGTCGGACTTGCTTGCTGCGGTGGAGATGGTGGGGTATTAACAGAAATAAGATGCATGCTCCCATAGATTCGTCGGACTTGCTTGCTCCACTGTTGCTTTTGATCGCTAATGGAAAGTCTTGTTGCTTCGCCGATGGGAGGTTAACGGGGGAAGGGATGAAATCAGAACCTGTCGCAACAATATGTAGGGGGAACGAGTTGTTTTTGGTTTTTTTTTTCTCGGTCCGTCAAGTAGAAAGTAAGGACCGAGTCTTGTGTTTTTATCGGACCGAGTCCACACATCTATAATCCCTATCAAACATGTCAATTGGTATTTTATGGACTCAGTCCCTCTTTAGACCCATGTAGATACCATATCAAACGACACCTGATTCAGGTTTACATTGAAGTAGAAGCAACCCATGCTACCAAAAAATTTTGAATTTCAAATACTTAATAGTTGATATGCCTTGTTCTTTTGCACTTGTTGTTATGCAAGATAGGATATGACAAACTATTTACAGTATTTGGAATGTATTTTACTAGAACTTGAATAATTCAATGGTGACACACTTTCGATTTGGTTTGTGTTTGTGTAAAATACGTGAATGCCCTTCCATCGTCACCATAAAAAACAAAATAGCCCTAGAAAGCTTTCCCAGTATAACAACACAAAACCATAAGTGGAATTCGATTAAACCAAAACAGGAATAGGAAGTTAAGGTCACTACAAATGTAACGCCCCGATTCTCGAATACCAATATATGGTTATGAATTCTCAAGAATTCCAGGTCTACTCGACGAGTTGGTTGCCTGACTCGTCGAGTAGCAGCGGGTTTGGACCACGTGTTAAGTGACCAACTCGCCGAGTCGGAAGAGTGACTCGACGAGTTGGAGCTGGAAGGTAAAACCCTAATTTTCGGGGTTTGGCACCCTATTTAAAGAATCATAAGCCACCTTCAGCCTCTTTACAGTCCCTTGAGAGCTTAGCAAACCCTAATACGTGTTTTAAGCTTTGAAAGAGGATTCTTGGTGAGAAGAGCTTGGGGGAAACATGAGGATTGAAGCAAGGAATTCGTGGGGATCAATATCTACTTCAGTTGGCATCTTTTGGGAAGGTATTAAGTTGTTATCCCAACTCCATTTCATTCTAGATCTCTTTGGATGAAATTAGGGCTTTTTGGTTTGGTTATGAAGCTATTTTTGGGTATGAGCTCAGATCTGAAGTTGTAACTTCAGATCTGAACTCTCTTTGATTTGTAAGTCCATAAAGCTATCAGCTTTGGCAAGTATGAACTCCTCCTTGAGTGTAAAACCCCATTTCAAGCTTGGATTTGGCATTATGAGTCGTTAGAGCCTTGCATGCACGTAAAGTTTGCAACTTTACGTGATAAGCATGCCTTGGGAAGTTGGATTTGCAGTATGGAGTCTTAGCATGGCTTAAAAAAAGCATCTGTATGGATGAAGGACTGAAGGGACTCGGCGAGTCGCATGGTAGACTCGGCGAGTCATATGAAAATGGTCATGAACTCGACGGGTTGGATGAATAACTCGGCGAGTCCGATGAAGATTGTCTTGGACTCGGCGAGTGGCATGGTGACTCGGCGAGTTGGCAAGTTATGCAAGGAACTCGGCGAGTTGAGGTCAACATGGACTGTTGACCTTGATAGTTGACTTTGACTTTGACCAAGGGTTGACCGTTTTGACTTTTGAGGATAATTGGTAAGCATGTATTTATGAGTGGATCATTGATGGTTACAGATGTTGGAGTTTGGTGCAGTGTGTCGGGAGCGTGTTTTCGTGGTTCAGTCCGGCATTGCAAGGTAAGTTATCCTCACCATATCAACAGAGTCTAAGGCACCAATGTCGGCCCTTTATGGTTTGTATTTGGATTATTGCATGATATGCTTACTGATTTACATCCTGGTAGTGAGGAGGGTGATATGCTATGTTAGTAACCGGTTAGGTCGATATCCTGGTTATAGGATTGTTGATATGTTTATTGATCTGTTAGATCGGCGTCCTGGTAATTAGGACGGTATTATGTTTAGTGACCTGGTTAGGGTCGGTATCCTGGTATATAGGATGATGCTATGTTAGTGACCGGTTAGGTCGATATCCTGGTTAGGATGTTGCTATACTATATGATCTGCTAGATTGGTTGTCTGTCTATGGACTGTTATGTGATTACCTGTTATATGTGCACATGGTTATTTGCTTGATGTTTGGGTTGAGGCGGTCCTGCTTTGTGCTGAAGGCCAACATACCCTACGAGCGGTCCGAATAGACTGTAGGCCCGTATGGCGGCCCAGTCATACCGAAGGCTCGGAATAGATCCAGATGGACTGTAGGCCCGGTGCGGGCGGTCCAGTCATACTGTAGACTCAGATGCATGGCTGTTCTGTATTTGTTGATATGATATGATTATGGTTATATGAGGTTGGTATTTTGGGGGTAATTCACTAAGCTATCGGGCTTACAGTTTCAGCTTATTGTTTCAGGTTCAGCGGATGGCCGCGGGTAGGCGAAGGCGTGACCGTACACTTCCTCGATTTACGATTATGATTTCTGGGAACTCTGATGTATAAACTATTTTGAAAACAAATTGTAATAGTTGAATGGTTTCAAATGAATCCAAAAGTTTTAAATTGGCTCGAAATTTGGGGATGTTACAACAAAACTTGATAAAATTGAAGTTTCAAGTGAAATTATTGAATAAAGATTTGACCCATGAAAAGTCAAGTCAAAATCAGTATCTTTTTGAGACTTTAAGATGAATTATGGCGATGTTGAGGTAGCTAAAGCTAGCTAGCTGAATTTCCTGCCTGTCAACTCCTCTGCCTCATATAATATGTGATTTATAAGTCCTCTTGCTGCACTGCAAAATGCAAATACACAAAAATCAAAAAAGTTTCTTCTAAAACTGTTTCTGTAAAAACTGACATAATTAATACAAGTCAAGTCTAACACCAGAACAATCAAATATAAAACTATTCATAGTTTATACATTGTAATTTTAGTCTAGACCATCCAAGAAAAAGAACTCATTGTGTTTTCAAGTTGGAAAGAAAGTGAAGGAAAACTGACAATTTTACAATTCTGCCCTTGTGTAAATATTTGCTAATCGTATGGAGAGCATAACTAGGGTGAAATAGCGAATAAATTGTGTCATTATAAAACCTTCGTGTTGTAACTATTAATGAATTTAACACACACCTCTCTGTACATATATTATCTTTGTATTTTAAGTTAATATGAGAATATTACATAAAAATAAAATTAGTGTGTTATCAGTTTGAATATGTTAAAAAATTTCAGCCATCATGTTTGATCTTTTTGTCTGTTAAATGAATAGTCCTTTTTTATTTGACATTACCTCTAGAACAAAGGGTAAAATGGTGATTTAGATTCATTCAGTCCAAAAAAGAAATGGTCTTTATTCATACAACACTGCTTTTCATACAGACAACATTTATCCATACAGCACTTGATTGGAAATTTAAGAAACAGGCCCTCAATCTGTAACTTACTGGAAAACTTTAATACTAAGTATATATTTTTTTTAAATACTGGGTTGCTTGTGGAAAGTATATAAGCCCCAAACACCAAAAAAAAGAAGCAATTCATAAGGATTGATGAGTTCTCAACCTAAATACTCTATAATCGAACATGTGCATAAAGATATGTCCAAAAAAAACTTACTCGTCTTTGAGCTTTTGAATCCTCTCTGGGTCTGTTTCATGCATGTGTTTTCTGAATTGCTGCCTCACCATTTGAACAACAAGCTCCGTGTTATGTTGCTACAGTTTCAAGGGAATGGAGTACATGATCAAACTTCAACACACATGAAAAAAAAAATGCTTGAAAACCTATCACACACATACCTTATGACCAACGTACTTTGCTCTACGTAGACATTCACGATACAGCTGTAAAACAGAAAAAGAAATAAATAAATACTATCAGAATCTATGATATAACAGTGTCAGTGTGTGTGTGTGTGTGTGAGAGAGAGAGAGAGAGTAACCCTAATGGCATTGTTGGCAAGTTCAGGAGGTAGTGCTGTTTGAAGAGAAGGCATTTTGTTATAAAATCTCTTCCAATTAGAGCTGTTGATTTCAACATAATCAAAGTATACAGTAGAAGTTAATCACATTATTAAGAAAAGGAATATGAAGAATGGTATACTTATACACACTCGATCTGAAACTGAAAACTCAATACTTAACATTCTACCCGATTAACAAACCCTCCCGATTAGAAATAAAGAAACAATTGTAAACAACAAAATAACTGATTATAAGCAATTAACAAATAACAATAGATTTCAAAATATAGAGGAGATTGCAAAAATACCTAAAATTTTGAAATCCCTTTACCAGGCAAAGGTCAGAGAGGGAGAGGTCAGAGCTGGGGGAGTGAGGGCTGTTTGGCAGGAGATCTGAATCAGTTAGAGGATCTAAATGAAAACATATTGTTTGGTTAGACGTCTAGATGGTTGTGCTGAATGATAAAAATGACCATTTTACCCTTATGAACTATTTTCTGTTGTATAAAATAGTTAAATCAACTGGCTGAATAATTATAAAAAATACAGTATAAAACATCATACAAAATTACACAAATTACCATCCGACATAATCCTTTCAATAATCTTTTCATCTTTTGACCAAAAATCACATAAATAATAACACTGTACTTTGAAAATAACCCATGATAGCTCATAAAACAATTTCTATTGCAAAATTACACAAATTACCATCCAACAATTCGTATGACAATTCTCATATCATTGATAAGATCATATAACACTAATGAAAAAGTAATTGAACTACATTTTCCAGCTATTAGGCTAGCCAATAAAAAGGAATGAAGACAAATAGATGTGCAAGGGCAAAGAGGTCCAACTTCAATATCAATACCAATGCTAATTGTGTACATAGAATCAAAACTAAAATCAACACCAGTACTACTTGCATTAGTTTAGTCAAGTACAACATTGAGCAAAAAGCCTTCAATTATCACCATCAGTTTTCAGCATAAACAAAACCAGAAAAAAACAATTTCAAATGGATAAAATCGATTTTCAGCAGAACATGAAAAAATCGATTGCACTCAAACATATTCAAATCAAAACTCGATTTCAGCATAAACAACCTGTCAAATCAAAAGCACTCAGCATAAACAACACCATAAAAGTCAATTTCAGCATACTCGATTACAGCAGAAAGAATCGAATCATAAGCACTTAACATACCGTTCGATGGAGAGGAAGGAGGCGGCGACGACGGTGGAGGAGAGAGGTGGAATTTTAGAGCACCGTAGGAGGTGTGGTCTGAACGTATGAAGGGGGTGTTTGGGATATCTTTTTACCTTCAAAAGTCCTTTTTGCAAAAGGACTTTTTGTAAAAGGACTTTTTACAAAAGATGTTTTTAAAAATGTGTTTGGATTAGCTTTTGAGAAGCAAAAGTCAAAAGTTGTTTTTAAAAGGTGGTTGGTTTAACTTTTACATGTAAAATGACTAAAAAGGACATATCAACATTTAAACAACAACAGTGGTGAGGTTTTCGTCCATTATCTGTGAATTTCATATCAACATTTAAACAACAAACCAATTTCATTAACCTTCCTAAATGATTTTATCAATTTAAACAATTGCTAATCAATCTTTTATCCGATTCATGAGCTATAGTTTAATTAAAACAGAAAAATTAGAACAACAATAGAAGAAAACAACACAAACCAGAATAAAGAAATTGGAATAATTTTCACAAATGGTTACCTGTTAACAACACAAATTGGCCCCTGGGAACAAAAAATTTCATCACTTTAATCAATATCATCCCATGAATTTCACTAATAATTATTCAATAAATCATCAATTTCACAATTGGATTAACTGTTAACAGGGACCGATCCATGCAAGGAACAAATTGAAGGAACAAATCACATATAATGCTAGGAAAATCGAAATCAAAGGAACAAATCCACATACAGTGCAAGGAAAAACGAAGGTTCACAGTTTCTTTGCTAATGAAAATCGAAAATCAAGACAAAAACAAAACCAAAATCGGAGTTTGCACTTACCTGGTCGGAGAGGGAGAAAGGAGACGCCGGCAGAGAAGATCGTCGGCTTGGTGGAGGATCGTCGACAGCTTTGGAGGGATCGGCGGCGACTGGGAGGTCGATGATGAACGAAAGCGAGAAGAACGAGGTGGAGCGGACAAGAACGAGAAGAAAAGAAAAGAACGAGAAGAGAAGAACGTATTGATTAGGGTTGGGGTAGTTGGGGGAATACTAGTCATTTAAGGGGTGTTAGGCTTAGCTTTTTAGAAAAAGATCATAGGCAAAAGATGTTTGGCAAAAGACTTCTAAAAGCTACTTTTGAATTTTGCAAAGAAGGAAAATCAACTTTTTGGAAAAGTCAGAAAAACCTGACTTTTTGTAACTTTTCCAAAAAGATCTTTTGTCATCTGCAAAGCTATGCCAAACACCCCCTAAGTGTGAAGGCTTCAAAAGTTCCAAAAATCACAGATACGTGACTTTTCCAAATGCTCCTAATCCTTCTTTATGAAAAGTTAGTTTTAAAAGATCTTTTACATTTACAAACATCTTTTACCCCATTTTAACTTTTTGGAAAAGATAAAGTCTAAAAGTTGGTTCAACAAGATAAAACAAACACCCCCGAAGTGAAAAGGGGGCGCCGATGTTTAGGGTAAATGGGCAAAACGGGAAGTTTCATTCACACCCCCAATTCGCTAAGGTTCGGATGATGGCTCGTACAGATGTGAAAAAGCTCGAACCAATCGGTGTGAGATCTGAATCTTTTCGAGTCAGACATTTGCCTTTTAAATTTTAATTATCCTACCATATAAAAACAGATTTTCTTAGAGGTTTTATATCATTAGACAATTAGTTTTTTATTTATTTTGAGAAAATAACAATTATTGTTGTGAAAATATCCCACTAAACTATTGAGAATAATTAATCCGCCAAAAAACAAAATCAATAAATTTTTATGGGTTTAATTTATTCGTTGTGAAATAATAATTATGATACATTCATCGTCTCCTCATAATAAAGCTTTATAATAGTTCTTGGGTTATCTTTTTCCTCAAAAGTATTAATGTTTTGTTCGTTTCTATAGTATCGTTCAACCATGCACAAATGAGTAATACTTTTTGTTCGCTAAAGATTTGCATGGTCATTTGTTTCTATATATTTGAATATGGAGGTTTATATCTTTGTGTAATTGTCTAATTTTTACAATGTGACTTTTTGGGTCCGAATTGTTGATCATTCGTTATGTTCTCGATTCGATTGTGTTTTCATGCAACAACACATAAGTATGTCATTTCCAAGTCAATACGGATTGTTGATGTTCCGCCTACCCTTCTTGCAATACTCTATTCGTTTAAGAATAAGGCTAACCTACTAGAAGAAAAACATATTTCCTACATAGTGATCTCCGAATGAAAATGAACAGAATCACTCCAAAAAAATCTTAATATTGCAAAGAATGTCCACTAAGCATTATTAAGGATTAATGCATTGCAAAAGAAGACCAAAAGAAAATGATAAAAAAAAATATATATCATTCTAATGTAGGCATGACTTTTATGACTTTTATACGATGACATCATATTTAGAATATATAGAAATTTACTATATTTTAAGAATAAATATGTTACTTTATAATAAGTACATTGTTGGTATATTATTTACTAATTAATCATTATCTTACATTAATTGGTAAACGATTGCTAGATAACGAACTATTATATTACATCACATAATAAAGCTTGATAATGGTTGATAATGGTTGTTGGGCTATCTTTGTCCTCGTAAGTATTAACGTTTTGTTCATTTCTATAGTGTCGTTCAACCATGCACAGATAAGTAAAAATTTTTGTTCGCTAAAGATGTAACACTCGGTTATTTCGGCTAAATTTTCATCCTTATTTAAAAGCTTAAGTGTTTGGGGAGTTTGGTCATACGTGGGGCGCAAGGTAGTGTCCTATGTAGCGCGTAGGAGGGAATCATATTACGAGGATTAAATGATCTATGCGGGGCGTAGATCAAGTTACGTAACACGTAGCTGCCCATGACCAAAACCCTAATCTTGGGCTTTTAAGTCATATTTAAAGGATCTAACTCCCTTGAGGCCCTTCCATCCTCCCAAACGACCCCTTTGAAACCCTAATCCCATTTTTGAGAGTTTTGAGCCTTGAGTGTGTTTTTGTTCACTTGTGAATAAGAAGAAGATTACGGAACCACTTAGGAGCTCAAATCAGCTTAGATCCAGAAGTTTCATCCCATCAACCATCTCTAGAAGGTGTAAAGTTCCCATATTGATGTGTTTTTATGTTAGATCTAGTTATGCTCAGGATTTCATGATCTTGTCCCCATATTCATGGTGTATATGAGTAAGAGCTACTCCAGATCATTCGAGTGTCATTTCCAGACGTTATTAGGGTTGTTAAGTCATAAAAATGAGAGCTCGGCCACTCTCATCCTCCCATGCATGAGCTTTTGAGCAATTGAAGGCTTCTTAGACCTAGGGTTTGGATTAATGCTCTTTGTATGCAAGCAAATGGATAAAGTCAGAGACTTTATCCATTAAGACGTTCATCTAGTTTAGATCTGGAAGTTTGATGGTTTAACTTTATGTATTAAGCACTTAATGAGAAAGGTGATCAACAACGTGCTACGTATGGCGTAGTTTTGGCTACGCAAGGCGTAGCCTTGTCATGTCCCGTAAAAGCCACCTTGTGCTCTACGCATGGCATGGAGCATTATGTACGTATGTCGTAACCTGGCTGAAGTTGACCATTGACTTTTTGATCGTTGGTCGTTGACTTTGACAAAGTTTGACTTTATGTCAATGGAGCATTTTGAGTTGTAAATTGATATTTGGTCCTTGTTTGTTGTATATGTGACTTGTGAAACCGATATTTGGGTCTGTGATCAATTCAGCTATCTTCTAGACTTCGAGGTAAGTTTTCCTCACTGTATTCGTGGTTCGAAGGCATCAAAGTTGGCCCACAAGATTGTATCATGTATCATTGTGCATAGGATATTGATATGCTATAGTGATCTTTTAGATTTGTAGATCTGTATGATTACGTGTACTTATTGTTTATCTGTTGCATATGTCGATATAGTGTGGTTGGGTTGAGGTGGCACTGCTTTGTGTTGTAGGCCAAAAAACCTGGGGCAATCCAATCGAGAGACTGTGGGCCAGGGCAATCCAGTCGAGAGACTGTGGGCCAGGGGTAATCCAATCAGGATACTGTAGGGCCAAGGGAAATCCAATTCTATATTCACTACAAGAAAAATGGCCATCTGTGACTAAAAATTTATAGACTGATTAATCAGTCTCAGATACCGTGTATTTAGGACCGATTAATCAGCCCTTGATACTATTTGGGACTGATTTCAATGTATGAATCATTAGAGACTGAACAAACCTATTAGAGACTAAAATTCAGTCTCTTATATATTTGCACCGAATTACATTTGGAGGATATCTTATTAGGGACCAAATTTCAGTCTTTGATATACATATTCAGTTTTTACTTTGGAGAGAAACCTCTTAGGGACTGAATTTTAGTCCTTGATAGACTTGCGGTGGTTTTCATTTTTAAAGAAACTTATTAGAGAATGAGTTTCAGTTTCTGATAGATTTGCACCAATTATGATTTTAGAAGGATACTTATTAGAGACTAAATTCCAGTCTCTAATAGATATGTATTACTTTACATTGAGTAAATTACACGAATGGTCCCTATGGTTTAGGGTAATTTACAAGTTTGGTCCCTAACTTATTTTTTAACTCGAAAGGTCCCTACAGTTTGTTTTTGTTGCGCGCTTGGTCTCTGTCTTACCTAAAAAGACTATTTTGCCATTGATTTTTTAATTTATTTAAACAAGGTGGGGTAGGTAAGGTAAGGTGAGGTGAGGTAGAAGTGGGGTTTGGGGTGTGTTTATTTAAATAAATTAAAAAATTAAGAGCAAAATAGTCTTTTTAGGTAAGACAGGGACCAAGCACGCAACAAAAACAAACAATAAGGACCTTCCAAGTTAAAAAAATAAGTTAGGGACCAAACGTGTAAATTACCCCAAACCATAGGGACCATTCGTATAATTTACTTATTTATATTTAAATTCGTGCACTAAAATTTTCGTATTTGAGCCTAATTAACAAGTCATGAATACCATGTATCAATTTTTGGTGAAATAATCACAAATGCTAGTTAGAAGGATATTTATTGGGGACTGAATTTCAATCTATGATCGTTAGAGTGGTGAATATTTCCCGGATAATATTTGGAAAGACACTTATCATCCTAAATTTTAAAATTTTTCATTACATATAATTATTTTATTATGTTTAAATAATTTGAAAGCTATCTTTATTCCATTTATTACACATTTTCAAGAGACTTTTATTTTTAGTTATTATAACGTTTCCCCCCAAAACTTTCATTTCAAGAGACTTTTATTTTTTAATTCCCTCCTATTCTCCCACTCCCCTCTCACAGATTTATCTAGCTGTCTAGGGTTAATTAGTTATGTTTTCACAACACCTGCAGACGGTAGTCATGCTTAAGAGTGTAAGGTATGGGTCTCGTTGAGACTCGTTGTGGTTGAGGTGGACGCCCAAAACGGCGTTGCATCTCGTTGCACACCGCCCCCCTTCTTGTTGTGTTGCATCTTGTGGGCGTTACAACGTATCAAAACGGGAATAAGAACCAATAAAAATCATTTCTCTTCCTCTTTCTCTCTTTCTCTCTCTACCTTTTTCTACGTCTTAACAAGTTCTAACATTAACATTGAAACACCATTTCCTACATGGTGTTATGGTGGTGTTAAGGCTGATGTGGCATATAAGAACGCGTTATAATACCGACCCATACCCAATGCTCTAATCAAACAACCCTATAAGCCCTAACGACTACAAATCCTCTGCTCATCGCTGCCGCACCCTCGATCCACGTCACTGTCGTAGATCCTCGCTCTCCATGTTGCAGTTGCCCTCAATGACCTTTGCTCTATGTCGCCGCCACCACTTCTTTGATCTAGGTCGACACATCTATTCACAACCGTCTCTGCCCACAACCGTCTCTTCTTCTCGTCACAGAGCAGTCGTCCCTCACATTACCAGTTAACCAAAGATATCGACTAGAGCTTAGAAGTAGGTGGAGTTCCAGTCGACGGTCATCTCTAGCTGTTGTATCTTACGCTTAATCGCAGGTCATCTCTTACAGTCGGTTATCTCTGTTCAATCGTTCACCATCCCTGCTAAATTGACTCAGCAACTACAAGTCTAAAACCGAGAACTCTACAAGTCTTTATCAGGTCAGCTTCATAATCTCGATTTTTGTAAATATGTGAAGTTTAATTCTGAAAATCATAATTTTTGTAAATATGTGAAGTTAATTGTTGTAAATATGTGCAAGGCAATCCTGAGGATATCGCAAAAGAGAAAGCTCGTTTGGCCGCTAACCAGGTATACAATCGTAATCTGTAATCTCCATTGATGTTCTTCGAGAGTTACATCTTGTTGATTCGGGATGTGTGTATGTGAGTAGGTGAAAGGACCGGTGCTAGTTGAAGACATTTTCCTCTATTTCAATGCTCTGAAAGGCCTCTCTGGTTAGTATAAGATTATGGATCAAGATGAGAATTGCAGTTAACATGAAGTCATTATCTTCAAACCTTCTTTAAGAACACTTGAGATTGTCTAAATTAAGAATTCACCATTTTTTTTGTAGGACCTTACATATAAGTCTCCTTTGCTGCACTTCCTTGTTCATTGCATAAACTGATAAAAGAAATTAACTTTCTCTTACATCAATGGATTCATAGCAAGTGGTTTCTCCAAAAGCTTGGTCATGAAGGTACTTAACTCAATTCTATTCAAAATGTGACCTTGATCTGAACAAGTATGTGCGAGGTATTATTCTATTTTTGTTTAAATATCAGTCACAATGCTTCCTTAAGACATCCGGAGGTGTTTTTTTTTGTTTCTTTGTTTTTTTTTTCAGGTGAATGAATTTGCTACATCTTTAGTTGGTTCCCCTCTAACCGAAGTTGTTGAAGGAGCTACCAATCTTCATGTAGACCATGGAGTTGGTGACCAATTCCTTTCAATGGCCATGAATGAAACGTCAGGGTCAGGGTTAGATTCCATGTTACTAAGTTTGAAGCATGGTCTGGAATTATTGGAGCCTTTGGTAGATGTGCCCGTTATTTGGTGTTTGTTGATTTGTTGATATGCTTATTGAAGAAAGACTTTGTGACGAACCCATTAATGAGTTTGTTCAGAGCTGTGATATTGTTGCCTTCAACAAGATCTGTAACTTCATTGTTTTAATCCAATCTTTTTTGTTTTCTTCCTGAAGTTATATGATTGATTATTTTGCTAATGTGACTGGTTTTATGATTGCAGAGTTCGATAATGCTGCTGTTGCAGTTTTGTTGTTTCGCTATTGATGTTTTGTACTGTTTTGCTATTACTTTTTTTGCTGTTTTGAGATTGTTTATGTTTAGTTGTTTTGTAGTTTGTTGTGGACATGTTAAATTCAATTTGTTGCAGTTTTGAGATCAAGTTTTTTTTAATTTTTTTAGTTTATATCTTGAATTCCTATTACTTATAAAAGTTAATTTCAATGGCATTCATAAAATAAAAAAAATATAATATTAAAAAAACCGGGTACCCGAAACTGGAATCGGTTGTGGCGGTTCCGGGTGTGGTTCCAAATTTCTAGGAATCGGTTTAAGCGGTTTCGGTTCCAATACCAATAATTTCATATATGCTGGTTTTGGGTGTTGTTCCGGTTCAGCTAAAATAAGCGGGTATCCGGTTATGCTCATCGCTAGTTTGGAAGACTGATATTTAGTCCCAGAATGAGAGTTTTAAAGAAAGATGTTCCAGACTAAACATGATAGCATCAAAAACTAATATTTAGTCTTTTAAATATAGTATCACAGACTAATATTACATAAAATAGAGATGTCAATGAAACATTAGAGACTGAATAATATACTATTAAGAGTTGATATTCAGTCCCTAAAAGATAATATCAAGGACTGATATGACGTCAAATTGAGGATTTGATGAAAAAAGTTAGAGACTGAATGAGATATTATCAGAGACTGATTTTCTGTCCTTGATAGTTTGATGTATTAGGGACTGATTTTCAGTCCTAGATACAAAAAAATCGATTATCTAAGACTAGGTCTCGGGGACTAGCTAAATCAGTCCCTGATTCTCATTAGAGACTGATTTTTGACCATCGGGGACTAATTCTATCAGTCTCTGAAACCTCTTTTTCTTGTAGTGAGTGTGGGTTCGGTGAGCATGTATTGTTTATGTTTTGTTATGTGTGGTATTTTAGGGGAACTCACTAAGTGTTGACTTACAGTTGTTGGTTTCATGTTTTTATGTACATCAGATGATCGAGGCAAGGCGAAGACGTGACCGTACACATCATCCTTTGGATTTATGTTGAGAGATGTTATTAAATACTCTGATTTTATGATTATGTTTTATAAACAATGTTTTGTATGACTTATGGTTTATGAAATATGGCTTTGGAAAAACAAAAAATTTAATCGTGGTTTTTGGGATGTGACAAGTTGGTATCATAGTCCTAGTTTGAGATAATTGGATGAACACTTGTGTGATTACAGACTTAAACTAAAGATCTGCAAAATAATTTTCAAAATTAACTCTAAAATGATCAACATAAAGGATGCGATGTGTACAATCAGTCAGAGCCAAGGAAAGTATTCCCCAAGATACCCACACTTGTGTTGTGTATTGATGATATGATATAATTGTATGCTAGTTGGTAGAATAGGGAACTTCAGGAATTGCCTGATTTATGATGCCTGATAGCCTAAGAGAATTCCTTGATATGTTATATGGAACTTACATTATTATTGTGGTTGCTTGGTGTGTGCATCATAGTTATACATAACTAAGATTTTATAGCATGAGAATGTTTGATTTAGCCTTATTTAGTGTTCCTTGTTTGGTTGTGGGATCATGGTAGAATAAACTATTCGACTGTTTATCAAATATAGTGTTATGTATGATTAGCGTATACAAGGCGACTATAGGGTTAGTGGAAGTTTCATGAGTGAGTGTGGCTTGTAGAAGGCCAACATAAGAAATTATTAGCCACTCTTGAGAGGGTGGGTATAGGATGTATGCATATGCTAGTAGTTTGGGCTTGGTTTCGAGTAATTGTCTAATTTTTACAATGTGACTTTTTGGGTCCGAATTGTTGATCATTCGTTATGATCTCGATTCAATTGTGTTTCCATGCAGCAACACATGAGTATGTCATTTCCAAGTCAATATGGATTGTTGGTGTTCTGTATACCCTTCTTGCAATACTCTATGCGTTTAAGAAGAAGGCTAACCTTCAAGAAGAAAATCATACTATCTATATAATGAAAATAATCACTCCAAAAAAAATCTGATTATCTCAAAGAATGCCCACTAAGCATTATTAAGGATTAATGATTTGCAAAAGAAGACCAAAATAACATGATAAAAGTAACAAAAACAAATATATCATTCTAATCTGGGCATGACTTTTATGTGATGAGATCATATTTAGAATATCTATAAATTTACTATATTTTAAGAGCATATATGTTATTTTATAATAAGTGCATTGTTGGTATGTTATTTACTAATTAATAATTATCTTACATTAATTTGTAAATGGTTGATAGATAATGAACTATTATATTACATCACATAAACAACTTAATAGGCAGTTTAATAATAATATAACTGAAAAGATGCATTCTATTGGTCATAGAATGATGTAAATTGGAAACACAATTGCTTCCACCACTCATTAAGTAGTGTATAAATTTTAAAAATGGTAAACAACTGATATAGGCATGAACTTAATCAACTAATCATAAAAACTCAAAATGCCTTAAATACTTACCGACATTTGAATAATTTTTTATAGATGATCTCATCAAAAGAGAGAAAAACTTGGTCATTGAACACTTCATGTTCCTCCACATGCCATTCTTGCTCATGTTGTAATCTTTTACATGTATTAAAACAATACAAACATACATGTAGTAATATGATATGCTCAAACATATCACGAGTATCACTATCGCCATCTCCGTTATATTCTAGTTCTGGGAACATACTAATGAGAAACCTGTAACGTCCCAAAAATAAGACCATAAAAGTTCATTTTAATTAAATAAGAAAGTGCTCCAAAAACCTTATTCATACAAGTTTAACAAAATAAGTGTATTAGTATTATTTCAAATCAGAGTATATTATAAAATGCGGAAACATGTGGTGCGTGCTCTGCAATCATCTGGAGCTCCCTTGTTTGAAAACCGCATGTAACACCCAGAATCAGATAGACCAAGAAAGGAAAGAAAAGCCCTAAGTCGAAAGAGTCAACTCGTCAAGCCCAAGGAAGAACTCGACGAGTCGGAGCGGGCTTCGTGTGGAATATTAAGTGACCGACTCGACGAGTCGGCTAGTGGACTCGGCGAGTCTGGTCTGTGTCGGGAAACCCTAATTCCGGGACGTGGTACCCTATTTAAGCATCACATTCTCTTCCCTAGGGTTCATTTGCGGCCCCTATAGTCCAGAACTCAAAACCCTAGCCTCCATAAGTGAGTTTGAGTGATTCCTTCTTGATTTTTGAGTGTTTTGGTGTATTCTTGGAAGTGTAGAAGGGAAGGAAAGAGAGAAGGTGCAAAGGAGAAGAAGCAGATCCAGAAGCTAGCTTCCATTTGCTACTACATCTGGTAATAAAGTCTCTACCTTGTTCATTTTCCTAGTAGATCTTCATATACGCTTGTTTTGCCACTTTTGGGACATTTCAAGGTCCAAACTCGAGATTGGAGCTCCCTTAGGGTAGTGAGCTATAGATATGGACATCATTGAGCCCCAGGAGCTCAAAGTAGCTACCTTTATGCAAAGCAAGGTCTTGTTCCAAACCCTAGGTTCCCATTTCTAGCTTATTTTGGTGTTTTAGCTTCATACCTCTATGCATGTACATAAAGTTGGCAACTTTACGTGTTATATCGGCCCTAGAAGCTCAGATCTATGAATTGGATGCACTGGAATCGATTAGAATCAACTGTTTAGTGAGGACATGCATAGGACTCGACGAGTTGTTCTTGGACTCGGCGAGTCGGAGCGCAAACTCCCGATTTCTTCGATTTTAGAGTTGTGAGCTGAATCAGCGAGTGGACGAGGACTCAGTGAGTTAGAACAAGGATCTGGAAGTAGAGGGACTCGGCTAGTCTACGTCCTGACTCGGCGAGTCGAGTCGCGAGTTAGAGAAGTGTGAGTTCGGGAACTCGACGAGTTCATAGTAGGACTCGGCGAGTAGAGTCAACCAGGAAGTTGACTTTGTACAGGAAGTTGACTTTGACCAGGAAATTGACTTTGACTAGGGGTAAAATAGTCATTTTACCCTGAAAACAGTTATCAGTATCTGATTTAGTGTTTATGGGATTGTAGCCGGGGAGTTCCGGAGCAGCAGTCAGCCAGTTTCAGATTTAGCATCTCAGTAGCCAGCGTTACGAGGTGAGTTTCCTTCCAGTAGGAACGGGTCTACGGCCACAATGCCGACCCGTTTAAGTTAGCAGTAGTTCCAGACTTCGGCCTGATGCAGTAGTCCAATGTGCTTGATGTCTTTGTGATTCAAGCATGTCTTCGTGTTATGTGTTCCGGACTTCGGTCTGATGCAGTATGCAGTATATGTGTTTATGTTAGTAGTTATTATTAGGCTATGCTATGTTCAGTCAGTTCTGGACTTCGGTCCGATGCAGAGGGCAAGGCCCTGGTTAGTTCCGGACTACGGTCTGATGTAGAGGGCAAGGCCCTGGTTAGTTCCGGACTACGGTCCGATGCAGTTTCCGGACTACGGTCTGATGCAGAGGGCAAGGCCCTGGTTAGTTCCGGACTTCGGTCCGATGCAGTGGGCAAGGCCCAGTAGTTGCTTTATATGTTATTGTATGGTATGTGGTAGTTTGGGGGAGCTCACTAAGCTTTGTGCTTACAGTTTCAGTTTTTGGTTTCAGGTACTTCCGCTAGTAAGGAGAAGAGCTCGGGATGATGGCATGGCACACACCACAGCTTCAGTTTATCCTGGGAATTTTATTCGGATATTTTGATATGTTTTGACATCAGTTGATTTGATAAATTTATTATGACATTTTGAGACGCATGATCCATGGATTTATCTTTTAATATTTGATATTATGGTTTAGTAAAGTTTTCAAACGAAAATTTTTGGGTTGTATTTTTTGGGATGTTACAAGTTGGTATCAGAGCCTTGGTTTGAGGGATTCAGGCACACTTTCGGGTATGACTGGACTCAAACTAAGGAAATGGTAAAAGATTTTCAAAATAAAAATGTTTTCGAAAGAATTTTTGAAAAAGAAACTTAAAAAGAAAAGAGTTTTGAGAAAAGGAAAAGGGTGTGGTGCATGCGATCAGCCGAGCTCAAGTAAGTACTCCCAAATTACCCATACAAGTTTATATTATGATTATCAGTTTCAGTTTCAGTAGAACAGCATGCTAGAATAGGACTAAGGATCCAGGAGGATGCCTTATGTGCCTGCTATATGTGTTTCAGCTTTATTAGAATTGCATGCTAGTATTGAGTAGACAGTAGTAGGATAGCCTGTTTAGGTTATGCCTGATAGTATGAGCTTAACATTGTATGCCAGTACAGTTTCTTGTTATGAGGATAGAATTGCTTGAGTAGTTTCATGTGTCTGAATGCTGCTTGCTTTGTGCTTTGTGGGACTCTGAGTGATGGGAGTTAGCCATTAGGTGAATACGTCACGTCACATGTGATCAGGATTGAATAATCTCAGAGTGCTGGATTTGGCCCTATTGCGCAGCTCTCGTTTGAGTCTAACCGTTGTAGGGACGAGTCTTTTACTCGAAGGATTATCTGAGCCTCGTCACAAGTGATGGTATTCAGGTGATGACTAATTGGCATTACAAGGAGGCCTTCAGCAGTTGAGGACTGGTTTGGGTAGAGTCAGAGATTTCCCTAGGGCAAGCCTAGGATGAGAGTAGCAGAGATCAGTAGCAGTAGAAGGGACTTGGTTGAGTTAAGGTAACTCTTGAGGAAAGTACGGATAGATGTGGAAGGTAGTATGGGCCCGTACTACTGAAAGCAGAGGATCTGTACTCGATTCAAGAGGGGCCAAGATGAAACCAGGGAAATTGTAGAGTGTGTGTGAGATCCCTCAGCAGCGATGAGTATTCTGACAGTTATTGTGATATGTTTTCAGCATGGTGACGTTGCGCGAGATACCAGTTGGCAGTTCAGGTGCCGGGGAGGGATCTGGCTCTGGCTCTGAAGCCGGGCAGCTTGATGGCCAGATGAGAGAGTTTATTTCAGCAGAAATTATGCGCAACATCATTGATCAGACTCCTGTGATCTTCGGTTCGGTCAAGGAGGCCGTTGTGGAGCTTTTGGATAGCCGCCTCGGGGCCTTTCTGTCCGAGATTGTAGCACAGCAGGTGGGGACTCATCTGGAGCCCGAAGCTTGTGGACCTCTGGGATCCTTCTGGAAGGAGGATCCTACCCCTAGCTTTTGTAGCTTGGGGTCAAAAGTGAATGGTGCACCATGTTTTCAGGGGAGTCAATTATAGGATTGGATTGCTGTAGAGGTTTTGCGGGTCCTCCGTGAAGAGTTATTAGACACCATTGGGCGAGTCACCGATAGAGTGGTCGCCGGGATTGAAAGGCGGAACTCAGTTATCCAGGCGATGGGTGAAATGGTCACTGTGACCCGGGAACAGGAGATTGGTTCAGATTGTCAGCTAAGGAAGAGGAAGCGGTCTTCCGATCTAGTTCGGCAAGATGGGCAGGTGGACACTGCCGTAGTTGGTGTCAGGGACCCGCAGGGTCGAGATGGTTGCACGAGGAAGGAGGGAGCACGGGATGACGTGCGTAGCAAGTCTAAGTGCGGCAGATGCGGATTGAAGGGTCATAGACGCCAAGAATGCACAATAGAAGTAGAGTTATGCCATCGTTGCCATCATCCTGGTCATGTCAGGGCAAATTGCCCCGCTCAGCGGATGGGGCAGCCTCAGTATCATCGCAGGCCTCGGAAGGAAGGAGGATTCGGGGGTTCTTTAGAGCAGGTTGCGGGTATGAATCTTCCTCTCTCTATCAGCTTATGTTATGATTTTATTTTTATGTGCGACAACCGTTAAATTCTGGTCAAGTCAAAGTCAAATAAAGTCAACAAGTCAAACCGGTCAACTCTACTAACTCTTGTATACTAGGGTTCACTTTATGTAATTACTGTACAACTCACTATTTTAATAAGAAATCATCACTTGAAAAGTTGTATTTTTAGATTTCTTGAACCCTAATCGGAGTAAGTGAGGTAACAAAGCGATAAAACACTATTACATACCCTTCGGAGGTGTGTAAGACTCTTAAACATGGCTAAACGGGGTTTGCGGACCTTGCGTTTCAAAGCCAAACACTCAAAAAGGTCACAAAAGAAATCTCTCCCAAATCTCTCTCAAAATCTCTCTCAACTTCTTATAATCACTCGGGGCATCCCGACCCTCGATTTAGTCGAAAACCGCTCGAAAACGGAAGTCTACGCGAAAAACGGCCTTAAGGAGCTGAAACCTCTTAAGGAACCGAAACCTCTTATGGAGCCGAAACCTCTTATGGAGCCGAACCCTTCTTAGTGTTGGATTAATGTCTAAGTCCATAACTATAATTGGTAAGACTTGACCCGACCCGGCATGGTCTATTTGGGTTGCATGGCATCATGCATTTGGTTATACTATAATGAGAGAAATAACACTTAAGGTTGGTTAATATATTATAAGTTCTAATATATTAATAAGGTTATTTAATTAGTATTGATCAAGAATTAATTTGGAACTAATTAAGTGATCAAAAGGAGACTAATTAAATATATGGGTTGATTGTGTAAATCATTCATTCTTATATATGTGGGCTTGTGATCCAAGATTTCTTATGTTGGACTAAGTCCATGGGGTGACCCATGGATACTCCATGGAGGTTAAAATCCATGGAGCATAAGGAATGGGTAAAGTTATGAGTTACATGGTGTAACCCTAATAGCCACCATATAAAAGAATCTCATGGCTAAAGAAATCGTGCACTAATGTGTGAATATGAGGGCTAGACGATTTTAAGGAGTGTTCCATTTCTCTCAAGTCATTCCATGTGCATTTGGTGTTGTGTGAACCATTTGAGGTGTCACACTTGGGGCACTAGGCACTCAAGCTTCATGGAGACAAGCTACATCAAACAAAGGTATGTATTCTATCCATTTGATTACCCAAGTATCAAGTATTGTATGCTAGATAGGGTAATACCTTGGAAAGTTCATAATTGCTTGTATAATAGAGAAAACATAGATCCAAGGTATTTAGGGTTGCATGTACACTTAGGAGTGTTAGAATGCGCAAAACCCATCAGTGGTATCAGAGCCAAGGCTTGTTTTCTTGTTATACTTGCAAAATTAGCTGAAAAATCGAATTGTATTAGTTTAAAAGTTATGCTAATTACTTGAAAAAAAATTTGATGTGAATTATCTTTGTTCATATGAGTTTATTAGATTAATAGAAAAGTTAATTGATTATGTGTTTTCAATCCATTTTAATCTAAGAGTTGATTCTAAAATGTGTTTTTGTAACTTGTCCTCAAGTTATATGAAAAGTCACATTTAAGTTTCATAAAACTCATAAAAAGTTGGCAATGGTTACAAAAATGAAGAGTCTTGTCCTCATTAAATGGTTTTATGACTCCATAACTTGTCCTCAAGTTATGGAGGTTCAAGAGTCACTTCATTAAATGATAAAATGTGTAACCTTAATTAGTTCCATAAGTTACAAAAATAAAGAAAAGTTACATTCTTTTATTAGTTTAAAGTCTTCCATAACTTGTCCTCAAGTTATGGAACTTGAAGAGTTTTTTTTTTTTTTTTTTTTTTTTTTTTTTTTTTTTTTTTTTTAATTAAAACTACTTTAAACACATAAGTTATGGAATTAATTAGTTTTGAATATTTTCAAAACTTGCCATCAAGTTTTGGAATTTGTAAAGTTTTCCCCATGAATACTTTAATTCCAAGTTAGCCCTTAGAATTTTAAAAGTTAAAATTCAACCCTTATACTTTATAGTATTATAAGTTAATAATAAATATATGTATAAGAGCAAGTCAGTCTTACCGTTAGTAGGCCTCATTCACGAAGCCGGTCTATAAGGGGGGTATAAGGTTACTGCCTATAAAATGGCAGTTTAATGGGTGTCCACTCTCACCCACCGCTTCCTTGACTGGTGGAGGGTCGTTAGCCGAACGGGTAGGACAAGGACTATAATTCTCCTTTCATTAAAAGTATTAATGATAAATACTAAGTAACTAAACTCTTATTAATACCCAATCTTAGTTACTTAGGAAAATGTGAATTTGGTGCTAACCCATGAAATTACACTTTGCAATTTGCTTAAGTCGTTAGTGGAGCGTGTGTGGTTAACCGACACACTAACCTGGACTTAACAAGGTAGGCAAAGGGTAACTTAATATTTATCATAGTATCGGTGGAGCGTGTGTTGTTAACCGGCACACTGATTAAGGGGTAAATATTAAGGGTACCAAGTATATTTGCATGGTTATTCACACCTTGTTTTGTGATCCTCGGCATCCCAGTCACAAAACCTGAAGGGCACACTCGAGATTGAAACATGCCTTTGAACAGTTCAATGAATCTCAAAGATCTAGGACTTTCAAATCCAATTAAAACCTAATAAATTATTTCGTTTTTCATGGTGGAAATTGGTAAATCGTCATTTACCTACCTTCAACTATTTTATAACTCGGATTACGGCATCCCTCTTCCAGTTATAAATAGGTTGTTGGATCCTAGCCTTAATATTTCATATTGGGTGTCATATTAAGGACTTTAAATCAACTATCTTGAATATCTCCCAAAAAGATGTCTGGTCTAGACATTTATGATCTTCCCAAATCTCTTGAAACAAGCTTTCCTAAATGAAGATGATGTCCCATGGATATCATACTTCTTTCACCTCCTCCAATTATTCTCCCTAACCCACAAGTTCCTAAAAAGTTTAAGGTCACTCAAGCCCTATTGGCAAGGCAAGGTCTAGGTGTGATCACATCTTGGAGATGTAGTCACATATTGACAAGCCGGGAGAGTTGGGTGTCAAAGTCTTGAGAAATTTGGTGGCTCAACTACTTTCTAAGTCACATAGTGAGTTCTTTTGGGAATCCTATGAAACAGACTAAGACAAGACCCTTAATGATCTTATCTATTTGCTAAGATCAACTTCCTAAAACGCTATGGACATTGACAATGATGACATTGGATATCCAGTAAAGCTCTCTCTTCCCAATGGAAAGGGATCGGCCATAGTCAACTCGGTTGACCCAATGATAAAGAGAGAGGCGAAGTCTGAGATAGTCCCATTATCAAGGGTCCATAGGTAACTATTGCCAAAGGAAGGGGCATTGGTTACGAAGCTGCCAAATTTACTTAAGGATGTTAAAGTTAATAAGTTTGGCTCTACTTCAGGTAAAGTCCATTGTCTAACTCTATTAAGTACATGCTGATTCTGATCGTGAAGATGGATTTCAATCGCATGGTTCGGTGATCAGAATTTTGGGCTATTACTTAAGAGTTATGATATTTATATTGCTTAGGAATAGATAACAACAAGGTTTTCATATGGATTGTAAGGATAAGTTTTTCCGCAAAGTTTTAAAATAAAAGAAAAAGGTTTTGATTTTATTTATTTTAAGTATCCTTACAATGGCATTTGTGAAAAGTTGTTGCTTATAAGATTCCATTGATAGCAATATTGGAAAAATGGATTTGATTCTTTCGGTTGTGGTAGTGTCTAATATTACCAAATAAGGAAAGATTCTCATCACCCAAGGTTCAATTGGACCGAAACTTGGAATCATGCAAGTTGTATAGTATGATGAATGAGAACTTTCAGCTTGGAAAATTAAGACTAATTCCTTATGTGAATAAGGAAAGGACTAAGGGATCGAGTACACATTCTTGTGCACTGGTCAAGTCCACCACAAAAGATCAAGAAGACTATTCGTCATGATTTACTTAAGTTTAGTAAATATGGTTATACTTATAAGTTTAAGTATAAGTCTGTAGCATTGAAGAAGTTTCAATGTGAGACAGAACGAATAAGAAGAATCAAAGAATGGCAGAAAGATAAAAGTTTCTCAAATCTGAAAAGATGGGAGAGTACTTTAGTATCATGTTTTGTGATCATATTAATGATTTAAGAACCACATCACAATTGGTCTTCTAAGGACATCTTAGTGCATTCTTATGACTAAGAAGAGGAGTCATGAATTGTTGAAATGGTTAAATCAAGAAGATGTGTCATACTTCGTTTCAAAACAAGTCTTAGAGTCATACTCCAAGACTATAAGTTGAGTGGCATATCTTAAAGAAAGGTTTATAACACTTGTCAAATGTAAGAGTAAAAGTGTCCTACTCTTGTACATTTGAAGTTGGTAAGTTGTGATGTTTTGGATTAAACAAAGACCAACTAAGGCCAATTATGTGAAGTGTTTGTCTTGATAAAGAATCTGCACTATCTCTTGAATATTTGGCAAGATAGTCTTATATGTCAAGAGGACAGTGGGAGTCTTAAAGATCCTAAAAAGAATTTCAAGAACTAATCAAGAATAAAACCTGAGGTTCTTCACTAGCACACGACTTGAGGTTTATAACCTATCATGTTGACATATTCTGTGCCCATTCCAGTTAAGTTGGCTATACATTTGAGTTCTACATGTTCTCAATTGTTTGCATAGCTACTTGGAAGCAATGGCAGACCCTTGAGCTGCCAGGTGGCAAGAAGTTAAGATTGCACAAGTTCAATCCATATGAGTTAGGATTTGTCACTAACCTAGTCTTGTGATTATGGTTTGACAAATTCACATGGATAAGAACACATACACCATAAAATCTAAGTGTCATAAGGTTTCTCTCCGATTCATGAAATTGATGGAGAGGAAATTCTTTCACTAAGTAGATTTTAAGTAGATAGCAATTGTGATATTTGCAGTTCTCAAAGTCGTTAGTGGAGCGTGCGTGGTTAACCGGCACACTAACATGGACCTATGAGAAATGGCAAAAGGTCTAAACAATTGAGACTATGATTATGACATCCCTTTTCATAGTTCTGAAATTGTTTAGACACACCTGTGATCTATCTAAGATAAGGTGTATGATTTTGATAAAGTCTTATCAAAGCATCTCGTATCAGAAATCTGAACTTTGGTAAGGAAGTCAATAAAGTATTGATTTCTAGAAGTCCAGCTGATTTCTGAGTACATGTCAAAGCTAGTGGGAGCATAAGTGTTATGCTAATAATCATCATGTTAGTGGGAGCATGATAATTATTGTTAGTGTTGCAAGTTAGCAATGTTAATTATAGAAAACAAAAGTTTCAATTCGTGAGGCTGCAGGGATTGAAAAAGTTGTTTTGCTATAATTAAGGGAGAGGATATACTTCATTTCAGTTGTAAAGGCTTAGATTGAGACCTTAATCATCTTTAGTCAAGAATATATATATGAATTTCATGTTGGATTGGTTCAACTTAAGGAAATTCTATATATTGCGTTCTCAAAATTCGATTATGATTACGGCATCCCTCTTCATAGTCAAATTTTGAAAACATGGCAAATAAAAATATTGTAGCAAAAGACTGGTCTAGAATCATGTCTTTATGTGAGACATCATGAATCGTGTACCATTTGCTTTGGGTACAGGATCGATTGCATGTGCTATAATATTTTTCATTTCTAAATTTTTCCAAATGCCCAGAGGCATTAAGAAGGGAAAAGGTCTAGAATTGGATATGACTAAAATGATTAAGCAATTGTCGAGGACAATCTGAGGTTTACCAAAGATTGGTTGCTCAGGGACAGTTGGAAGTATAGTGCTAATTTTGGAAGGACCATATTGACATATTCTGAAAAGAGGCATCTCTTATTCAGAAGTGATAGTCAAAATGAGAATATGGAGTTGTCTCCATAGGTGGAAGTTATCTGTGTAAGATTAGAAAACTTAATGCAAGAAGCATGTCCAAAGCAATGTACTTTGAATATGAGTCTTAGTTTCCATGGAGTTGATCTCCATTGGAATACCTTATAATGACTGTTGACAAGTCTTGTGACTTTGTACATATTCATTACAGGAGGGTCAGTGCATATAAGTTTAAAATCTAAACAGATTTCGATAAATGATAGGAATTTGAAATTCTCACATTTTTCGATAAGGATTTGGGAGTGTGAAATTAGAATCATTGAAATTATGTTCAATTGGTTTATTTCACAAAGTAAGGATCATAGACAAACATAGAGTGCATACTTGGTGTATGGCAAAGCTATTGTTTAAGAAAAACATAGTGTACATGCTTGGAGCATGGGACAACTAGTGTTTTTAATTCAAGTATAAAGTTGATAAAACCGAAACAATGAATAATGAGTAATCAGTATGGTGATAAATAAAAGTGTTTATTTATATTCATAGGGTTTGATACCATATTTGATTCATTTATTCTTGTGTTTCACTTTGCATGTTTTGACTTCCAGAATAACTAAGTCGCTCTTCCTGAATGATTAAGTTATTCAAACCATCCACAGTCGGTCATATGTTGGAAGTAGATATGAATCAAGACTGTCATGGGTTGGTTTGTAGAGGTCCAAGTTTGTGGACAAAGTGGTGCTACAACACTCATGAGTGCTCATAAGTTCTGAGTATTGGATTCAACCCGCTCTCATTTGAATCACTTCATGGATTTTATCACGAGTGATCATGAGACGATAATATCTTATATTCTTCAAACCTAGAGATATGAGTTGTTACTATGAGTTGGTTGTACATTGATTGCACGAAAACGCATTCGGTAACTCGATGTTATAAAACGTGCCTTTGTGTATGATTCAACAAGTAGTAGAACAAGCCATATGAGTCGAAGTTTATCCATTCCTTTTACCTTCGGGATAAAAGCGATATTTGTGGGCCCCTCGATGATTTAAAGATGATACATGTGAGTGCTTGGCCAAGCCAGGACTGATTTGATTTGTTCAATCAGTCAGTCATCATGAATCGGAAATCGGGAAACAACAAAAGGACATAGAGAATGATTGATAATCCATGTCTCAGTCCATATGATATCTAGAATGGAGGAATATATGATCCCTTATCTAATGGACAAGTCATTGACAAAGGTCAGAGTTCGACAGAAGCTTTTGAGAGCTACGATTGCTGATCGGTTCCTGAAGTCATACGCAATAATAGTTTTAGACTTATCCAAGTGGGAGACTGTTGGATTAATGTCTAAGTCCATAACTATAATTGGTAAGACTTGACCCGACCCGGCATGGTCCATTTGGGTTGCATGGCATCATGCATTTGGATAGACTATAATGAGAGAAATAACACTTAAGGTTGGTTAATATATTATAAGTTCTAATATATTAATAAGGTTATTTAATTAGTATTGATCAAGAATTAATTTGGAACTAATTAAGTGATCAAAAGGAGACTAATTAAATATATGGGTTGATTGTGTAAATCATTCATTCTTATATATGTGGGCTTGTGATCCAAGATTCCTTATGTTGGACTAAGTCCATGGGGTGACCCATGGAGGTTAAAATCCATGGAGCATAAGGAATGGGTAAAGTTATGAGTTACATGGTGTAACCCTAATAGCCACCATATAAAAGAATCTCATGGCTAAAGAAATCGTGCACTAATGTGTGAATATGAGGGCTAGACGATTTCAAGGAGTGTTCCATTTCTCTCAAGTCATTCCATGTGCATTTGGTGTTGTGTGAACCATTTGAGGTGTCACACTTGGGGCACTAGGTACTCAAGCTTCATGGAGACAAGCTACATCAAACAAAGGTATGTATTCTATCCATTTGATTACCCAAGTATCAAGTATTGTATGCTAGATAGGGTAATACCTTGGAAAGTTCATAATTGCTTGTATAATAGAGAAAACATAGATCCAAGGTATTTAGGGTTGCATGTACACTTAGGAGTGTTAGAATGCGCAAAACCCATCACTTAGGAGACGAAATCTTGCATCAGAACCGAAACCCCCCTCAGCCGAAATGGACCGAGGGCTCTGTCTATTTCGGTCCCCTGATCATGCTGAACCGAGACCTGACCTTCGGCTCTCCTTTCCACTTTCGGTCCGAGAAGACCACACCTTCGGTCCGAGAGGCGACCTGCGCAGCCGAACCCCACTCTCAGTTTCTTCTTCTACTCTAGGTTCCATGAGCATTGACCGAACCTCCAGCCCTGAATTTCGGAAATTGACAATTCTTACCCGGTTTTCAACATTTTTAACGTTTTAAGCCCGTTTTTCGAGATTTTAACAAGGGATTTTCACCTAAACTCGTATTTTAACATAATAAACCCTAAATATTCATATTTAATTATGTTTTTGGGGAAATCCTTACTTAGGAATAAAAATCTAATGGGTAAGGCTTAGAGGTGGAGTGTTGACTTTGCTTTAGTGTATGACACAAGCAACCACCCCATGCCCACTCCATGAACCACCCTTGTCCTTCCACCATACCTAGTCATTCAATTGTACTTTCCCCACCATTTGACCAGACACACTCTTGGTCAAAGGCTGAAAACTCTTATCTCTCCTCATATTACTCTCATTTCTCTCATTCTCCACCAAATGAACAAACTCCTTTCTCTCTCACTTTCTCTCTCTAAAATTCGAGATTCAAGGCTATTCTCCAGACTTTCCTTCTACTTTTGGTAAGTATTATCATCCTCCATATAATTATTACACTCCTTTCTACTCCAATCATAGGTTACTTACACAAACTTTGTGTTAGTTCTTCGAATCTTCAAGCAACCTTCTAAGTGTTCTTGAGTTGAACACTACCCTTCTTTAACATCCACCCACTGAAATCACACAAGGTGAGTTCATACCCCTATATTTTCATGTTTTTCTTAAGTTTTAAGAGGGGGAATACAAGTTAAAACACCAAGAACACAACTAAACTCATTTAACAGCTTTCATCAGAAAAGTTTAACTCCATTCATGGACTGTTTTGGTCCACTTAAACATCTTAGTTTTCAAAACTGTATTAGATGCAAATAGTTCAGGTTCATACCTTTAAAATGACTACTTGCACACGTTCATACGACTTTTCTACTAATTATGGTGATTTTTACAAAACTGCCTATCACTGTAGCTACGAATTCGGACCAGTCAGTGAATATGAACGTTTTCACACCAGTTAGAAACTTCTAAAAATCATAATAAAAATTATGAACAAACTAGACACATTTTCTAAACTCTCAGAGTTTACGGTTCTAGTTTTTGGTTTTGTATGAATTTTCTGTGATTTCCTAAATCAGTGCAAAAATGGTAAAAACGAATTTACAGTTTACAACTTTCATAACACTTGTAACATGTTGAGCAAAGTGTTAAACCTTGATGACTTCATACTTTGCATGTGTTTTCTGTTATGATAAAATTATATAACAGAAAAATAGACATTTATTTGTAAGAATCCTTATTATTACAAAACGAGTCATAATAAACCTAGTTAGGTTTTTGCTATAATCTACATCACAGAAAAAGGTTCTTTTACATTACAAACACTTATGATAAACTATGGTAAGTATAGTTTATGTTTCATACACATTACAAACAATTATGTTAAACTATAATAGGTATAGTTTATGTTTCATTAACCAGTCAAACTCATTATCAAGGGGTTTTCAGTTCAGTTCACGTAAATCTGTTAATGAATAAAATTGTGAGACATTCGCTTCGTGTTACCTTCATGGTAACAAAGTCAAAAGTCCTGTAAATTGTAACCAGAGTCTCTCGTAGGGAGAGCGTGATAGTTGTGTATAGATCTATATTGGGTCTGACAAACCCGCACCTGAGCTGCATGCAACAGCTAGACCGGCAGGTCTGAGGTGACAAGTGTCATTTAACTTGCGACGCCTGAAGAACGTCGTATTATGAGGCCGTCTGAGTCTTAGTATGGTTATAATAACTCACATGGGGTATTAACAAAACATAAGATTTACGGGTTTTACTTCTAAATTAAACGAGTTTATGTCGATTTAAACTTGCATGAATTACTTTAAGTATGGAAAAATACTTGTACATTCGGTTTTGACTTTTAAAACTACAATGCATTTTATAAGAGAAATATTGGATTTTTCTTGAACAAACATTTCTTTTACAAAGAAAAGGATTTTTATCATCGCCTTCAAAAGCTTATGAACTCACCAACTTAATTGTTGACACTTTTTCAAAACTACTTGTATTCTCAGGAAATCAGTAAAAAGGTAATCAGCCGCTTTTGAGGATGGAACGCCAAGGAGTCTAACATTGTATTTTTGTCAACATAATGTAATTGATTCAGAAACATGTAAACATATACTATGATGCAACTTTTTCAATTATATTTATGTTGGTTGTCTATACTTTAAACATTATTATATTCGTTGTTGTGATACTATACATGAAGTCCTCCACCCCCGGACGTTTCCGCCATCCTAGGTTTGGGGGTGTGACATTATGGTTCTGCATCAGTAAGGATAATGATATTTCGGAATTTTGTGGCCTGCTTGTGATTGAGTTATATGCCAGTTGCATACCGAGAATTATTAGCGGATAGCGAAAGATCATATCCCAAATTGCGGGATTGGGAGAGTACAACGTCATCTTGGCTTATTTCAAGACTGAGGAGCAGCACGAGAAGCACCTGAGGGAGGTGCTAGAGACTTTGAGGAAGGAGAGACTTTTTGCAGGGTACTCAAAATGTGAGTTCTGGTTGCGCGAGGTGCAATCTCTTGGGCACCTTGTCAATCAGAAGGGTATTCTAGTTGTTCCGGCCAAGATGGAGGTCGTGATGTTGTGGGAGATTCCGAGGTCTCCAATTGAGATTCGGAGTTTCCTAGGTCTAGCAGGTTATTACCGGAGATTTATTCGGGTTCTTGAAAGTAGTGTGATCTTTTGGACTGACTAGTATTGAAACACTAGCAATGGTAAACGTGGTTTTCAGCAGATTGGGCATAGAATGGTAAGAAGGATCGAGAATCATTCCAGTATTGTGTGCCGTAAGGCGTTAGTTAAATCAAAGTGGGGGAGAATCATCCAAGGATTCAGAAGTAGGAGCAGTTTTGAGACTAGGATAAGTTTTGCATCCTTGTCTGAAAGGAAGACAGCCTATGTGGTTGTATGGTTCAAGGAGAATGGGAGATGGAAGTTCGGAAAAACTTGCCAAGGATGAGATCGAGTTCTTGGAATGTTTGCTAGCAAGCCTTAGGGAATCAAGTTGGGGATTCCAGTCAGGACATGAGTTCAGTTGAGTGCGGTTCAAGCACGTGTCGATCCAGTATTAGAGTGTTGTAAGTCTACGGGTGTAGCCGTAGCATTCACTAGCAGCCAGATAGTATTAGAGTGTTGTAAGTCTGCGGGTGTAGCCGTAGCATTCACTAGCTGCCAGACAATATTAGAGTGTTGTAAGTCTGCGGGTGTAGCCGTAGCATTCACTAGCATCCAGATAGTGTTAGAGTTCTGTAAGTCTGCGGGTGTAGCCGTAGCATTCACTAGGTTGGTAGATAGCGTGAGTGCGTTGTTAAGACGCAGAAGGAACAGTAGTACCCACCAGTTCGGGTGTAGCAGTGAGGATATGAAAATCCACAGATTGGATTTCGGAATTACCTAGACGGATTAGACCTGGTTAAGCCAGTGATAAGACTATAGAAGCGTCACTACAACTATGAGAGCAAGGAAGCAGGGGTCTGCTTAAGGTCATTCATGACATGAGGCTACCAATGGCCATGTAGCAATCACTTTTAGCCTTGGGTTTGGTGACGTCAGGATTCAACGTATGGACTCGATCAGTTAGATCAGAAAGTTATTAGAGCCTCAGGGGCATGGTAACTAGTAGTAGCTAGTTCTAGAGAAGGAATTCGTTCAGAAGACGTGTGAGGCGACTAAGTGGGAGTCCTTTGGCTCCGCAGCCGGGCTGGAACCCGGTATTTCGGATGACTGACGAATGAATTGAGACCAAGAGGGTCTCGATAGATTTTGGAAAGCAGCCATGTAGCAGCATGTTGTTTCAGGCAGTTCAGTGTTTCAGGCAGTTCAGTGTTTCAGGCAGATCAGTGTTTCAGACAGTTTTGGGTCTCCAGCAGTAATGGTATTTTGGGATTTTATGTGCGGTTAGAGTCACATATAGCTTGTGTTATGCTAAGTCACTTACAGCACGATTAACTGAGTTATGGTCAAGTATAAGTGAATTGCAGGGATAAGTGGATCTGTGAATTCTGTTGCTCTAGTGGGAACCTGGAGTAGTTAGCATGTAAGGAATGGTAAGGAATGAACTCGAGGATGAAATCTAATTTAAATGGCTGGAGTAATGGATAGCGTGAAAGGTATGTCCTTCGCAGTGGCAGTGGAGGTGGTTAGTTATGAGGAGTTGCCTTGGGAAAGCCAGAAAACGCGCAAGGAAAAGGGGGGGGGGAGAGCCCCTAGGATGTTCAGCATAAGTACTCGGGAAGTACCAGATGGATAGTCAGTTGGGTAAGATGTGTTCTCAGGATTGTTGAGATTAGAGTGCACTCAAGGTGATAAGCTACAAGAACTAGTTTTAGCTGGAATGACCGGGCAGAAGGCCATTGAAGGCGGTTCCCCGAGGGTTGGACCGACCAGATAAAGTGTGCATCGTACAGGAAGGTTGTGAGCAGATTGGAGGACGGTTGGTCGTGGCGGACTTCGAGGACGAAGTCTAGTTTAAGTGGGGGAGAGTTGTAACACCCAGAATCAGAAAGACCAAGGAAGGAAAGAAAAGCCCTAAGTCGAAAGAGTCAACTCGTCGAGCCCAAGGAAGAACTCGACGAGTCGGAGCGGGCTCCGTGTGGAAGATTAAGTGACCGACTCGACGAGTCGGCTAGTGGACTCGGCGAGTCTGGTCTGGGTCGGGAAACCCTAATTTCGGGACTTGGTACCCTATTTAAGCATCTCATTCTCTTCCCTAGGGTTCATTTGCGGCCCCTATAGTCCAGAACTCAAAACCCTAGCCTCCATAAGTGAGTTTGAGTGATTCCTTCTTTATTTTTGAGTGTTTTGGTGTATTCTTGGAAGTGTAGAAGGGAAGGAAAGAGAGAAAGTGCAAAGGAGAAGAAGGAGATCCAGAAGCTAGCTTACATTTGCTACTACATCTGGTAATAAAGTCTCTACCTTGTTCATTTTCCTAGTAGATCTTCATATATGCTTGTTTTGCCACTTTTGGGACATTTCAAGGTCCAAACTCGAGATTGGAGCTCCCTTAGGGTAGTGAGCTATAGATCTGGACATCATTGAGCCCCAGGAGCTCAAAGTAGCTACCTTTATGCAAAGCAAGGTCTTGTTCCAAACCCTAGGTTCCCATTTCTAGCTTATTTTGGTGTTTTAGCTTCATACCTCTATGCATGTACGTAAAGTTGGCAAATTTACTTGTTATATCGGCCCCAGAAGCTCAGATCTATGAATTGGATGCACTGGAATCGATTAGAATCAACTGTTTAGTGAGGACATGCATATGACTTGACGAGTTGTTCTTGGACTCGGCGAGTCGGAGCGCAAACTCCCGATTTCTCCGATTTTAGAGTTGTGAGCTGAATCGGCGGTGGAAGAGGACTCAGTGAGTTAGAACAAGGATCTGGAAGTAGAGGGACTCGACGAGTCTACGTCCCGACTCGGCGAGTCGAGTCGCGAGTTAGAGAAGTGTGAGTCCGGGAACTAGGCGAGTTCATAGTAGGACTCGGCGAGTAGAGTCAACCAGGAAGTTGACTTTGACCAGGAAGTTGACTCTGACCAGGAAGTTGACTTTGACCAGGGGTAAAATAGTCATTTTACCCTGAAAACAGTTATCAGTATCTGATTTAGTGTTTATGGGATTGTAGCCGGGGAGTTCCGGAGCAGCAGTCAGCCAGTTTCAGATTTAGCATCTCAGCAGCCAGCGTTACGAGGTGAGTTTCCTTCCAGTAGGAACGGGTCTACGGCCACAATGTCGGCCCGTTTAAGTTAGCAGTAGTTCCGGACTTCGGTCCGATGCATTAGTTCAGTGTGCTTGATGTCTTTGTGATTCAAGCATGTCTTCGTGTTATGTGTTCCGGACTTCGGTCTGATGTAGTATGCAGTATATGTGTTTATGCTAGTAGTTATGATTATGCTATGTTATGTTCAGTCAGTTCCGGACTTCGGTCCGATGCAGAGGGCAAGGCCCTGGTTAGTTCCGGACTACGGTCCGATGCAGTTTCCGGACTACGGTCTGATGCAGAGGGCAAGGCCCTGGTTAGTTCCGGACTTCGGTCCGATGCAGTTTCCGGACTTCGGTCCGATGCAGTGGGCAAGGCCCAGTAGTTGCTTTATATATTATTGTATGGTATGTGGTAGTTTGGGGGAGCTCACTAAGCTTTGTGCTTACAGTTTCAGTTTTTGGTTTCAGGTACTTCCGCTAGTAAGGGGAAGAGCTCGGGATGATGGCATGGCACACACCACAGCTTCAGTTTATCCTGGGAGTTTTATTCGGATATTTTGATATGTTTTGACATCAGTTGATTTGATAAATTTATTATGACATTTTAAGACGCATGATCCATGGATTTATCTTTTAATATTTGATATTATGGTTTAGTAAAGTTTTCAAACGAAAATTTTTGGGTTGTATTTTTGTGATGTTACACCGCAGTACCTGAAACACAAACTGAAAACCATAATCACAACGCCTAGTGAGTTCCCCCAACATACCACATACCAAAACAAACATACGACCGAGCATATATGGGTGCTCGACCTACCCCCTACAGTCTATCGCAACCGGACATCGGGTCTATTTCACCCCTACTACTACCACATAATATCATACACAAATCACAAAATCATCAAGCAATACATGTACGACCGACAATTATCACAAAGATAATCATCATAATATAACATAACTAATGGGCCGACCTTGGTGCCTTCGACCCACAAATTTTACGAAAGGAAACTCACCTCAAAAAGTTGAATCCACGAATAAGCCTCTGACCGCAGATCGCTAAAACTCTCACGCTATCAATCACAATTACTCATTCCATAAATGACTGGGTCCCGACTTGCACTAAGAGTCCAATACAGGGTAAAATACCTTTTTACCCTTTCCCTAGCTAGGCCCAAAACCAAGGCCCAATCCAATGGACCCAAAAGCCCAAAGTCTAAAATAATCATTGAAACCCATTTATGACCCAATTTTCCCAATCCATTTCACGGGCCTTCTCCCAAAAGTTCAACAAAGTCTCATTGGCCCTACCATAAAATTTTGATGGCCCAATAACCTGAAACCCAACCTGCTAGTGACGAGAGCCCAACATGGCCCAAAACTGGCCCAAAACACTTCTCACGTCGTGACCAGTCCTCAGTCACGTCGTGGGGTCTCACTCGGTCAAATACCACTCATCCCGACTCCACCTAGCCAACTCACTCAAGGAAAAGTCAAAAAGATGACCTCATGTCGTGAGAGGCCCGTCTCACGTCGTGAGCCTCAAACAACTGACCAAAAACGGGACCAATACATTCCTCACGTCGTGAGGACAGTCTGAAGCTAAAAATCCAACTTTTTAGTCCTTAATCCATTAAGCCATCGACCCTAACTTTCCAGAGGGTCTTATAACTCCTTAATATACCATAAAGTCGGTGCTTTTAAGACATATATGTCTAATATATGTCTATATCTCATTTAAGCCAAAAATCGAAGAAAATGCATCCAACTTTCATTTCATGCTTCAAAACTCAACCATTTCCTAGATCTATACTTCAAGGCATCCCTAAGGTCCTCATAACTCATAAAGTTGCCAACTTTACGGTTTCTATCCACTCAACAAGCTTGACCAATAAGAAATGTGGGACAAAAGCTTAGATTTGGCCTTATATAATCATAAAGGTAGAAGCTTTATCACTTACAATGGTCCAGAAACAATGTAAGGTGATGTTGATGATGATTCCTTGCAAGACACAACACATGACCACCTTATTATTCTTCTTTCCTCCTTATTCCAATCCAAGAAAAGCTCCAAAACCACCAAAGATCAAGCAAGTATGGACACTAGGGTTTTTCTAAGGTGAAGGAGGG
Organism: Lactuca virosa; assembly: GCF_052849685.1. Classification (NCBI taxonomy): domain Eukaryota; kingdom Viridiplantae; phylum Streptophyta; class Magnoliopsida; order Asterales; family Asteraceae; genus Lactuca; species Lactuca virosa. The sequence continues at coordinate 275,296,386 of NC_136431.1, read as the reverse complement.
TTTGAGGCTGATAAGAAACCCTAAAATGGGGTTAGAGATGCTTAAATACGAAGGAAACCCTAAAATGACCATGGGCTTGCGTTGCAGCATTGCTCACATCGTGAGCTTGGTCCTGGACAGAAATCTTCATCCAACCCTCCTCACGTCGTGAGGATCCTTTTCCTCCAAAAATTCAACCTTTGACTCTTTGAACCTCGAATCGATTCATCCAGGAAAACGGGTGTTACAAAACCAATGATATATAAGGACTCTATCCCAGACTATCTTCATGCATATTTAATTATCTATATAGCAAAAAATTAATATAATAGAAAATTAGCAAGCACAACTCTCTCTATCCCAAACTATTTTCATGCATATTTGATTATTTATATAGCAAAAAAATAATATGATAGAAAATTAGCAAGCACAACTCTCTCTATCCCAAACTATTTTCATGAATATTTAATTATTTATATAGCAAAAAAATAATATAATAGAAAATTAGCAAGCACAACTCGTAGGCAACCCATGTGTTTATATCTCTTATTTTACAACTTGATAATTCAAACTTAGAAACCCTAAAAATTACCATCATAACAATGTCGACCCGACTTCATTCCCCCCTAACAGAATAAATAATGGCTTCATGTGTTTAAAAGAACCCATCGTTCCTGAATCTAGATACTCTTAGAATGAAACGATTTGATTATTGAGGTGGGTTTGTATTCTCGTTTCTTTATCAGATTTACAATTTATGTTTTGTCTATTTTTTTTATAAAGATTTAAACAAGTGACAATTTATTATGTGCTTGCACAATGACACTTGAACTTTTTAAAACAAAGTTAATACATGGTAGATATTTCGATCATATTGTCTTTTGCATTGCGGTAATTACTTAAGATGACATGTGAAACATGGTTAAATGCATATAATAAAAATGGTTTAATGTAGTAGTACTTAGTACTCAATACTCGTGTAACATCCCAAATACGATGAATTTTTTTTTTCATTTTAATAAAACATTTTTATAAAACCATAAGATAATCAACCATTGTTTTCAAATAAAATCCATACAAAATCAGAGTATCAACAATCTCTTGAAACATAGAATAACATGAGGATGTGTTCAATCATGCATTCGTTTTGCCCCGAACATCGTAAGTACCTGAAAACATTGAAATCAATAACTATAAGTCAGAGCTTAGTGAGTTCCCCCAAAATACCCCACACGACAATACATATACAATGCATGCACATCCGCCCCACAATATAGCATTGGATTGCCCCCGGGCCCAGACTCATCCGACTGGATTGCCCTCAGGCCCACAATCCTCATACTGGATTTCCCCCAACCCACAACACACGACTGGATTGCCCCAGGTTTGTTGGCTTGCTGCACAAAGTCGTACCGCCTCAACCCTACCACATTATGTCGACATATGCAAACAATAGCCAACAATACATGTAATCATGTAAATCTACAAATCTAACAGTTCACTACAATATACCAACATCCTACATACATGGACACATATTACAATACAAAGTATAGTGAGAAAACTCACCTTGCATACTAGCAGACAAACAACACAACTCTCGCAAGTCCAAAATTGGTACTATAGGTCACCTATTCAATAACCAGGAACCAGGTTCTTAAACTAGGATCCAAAATCCACTAGCTGACTTAAAGTGAAATTTGGTCAAAAGTCAACGATCAACCTCTAGTCGACCTACGCTCAATGTAGCATGTAGCTCACGCTCAACGTAGAGCTCAAGGTGGCAAAATGGGTATATTCAGAGTTACGCTCAGTGTAGGGCAAATTAAGCTCATCGTAGCCACCTAATGTCCATCTTTTTATTAAGCTCTTAAATTAGAAGTTTAGCTCCTCAAACTTTCATATCTATATCAAATGGATTCCTTAATGGATAAAGTTTGTGACTTTATCCATTTGAATGGTCTCAAAGAGCACAAAACCAAAACCTAGATCCATAAAGCCACCCATTGCTCAAAAGCTCATGCATGGATGGATGAGTGTGACCAAGCTCTTATTTTTATGACTTAATAACCCTTAAAACAGATGAAAATGGTACTCAAATGGTCTGGAGTAGCTCATACTCATAAAGACCAAGGTTATAGGGATAAAAGCATGTAAATCTCAAGAGTAACTAGATCTATCATGAAACATCACCAATGTAGGAACTTTATACCTTATGGAGGAGGATTACAAGATGAAAATTCCAAATCTACATGCTTGGAGTTTCCCAAATGCTTCCCCAAAGTGGTTCTTCCTTCAACAATGCACACAAAACCCTCACAGGTCACAAAACTCTTACAAGATGGCTAAATTTTTAAGGTGACTGCTTAGGAGGGTGGAAGGTGAGAATGGAGATGGCCTCAAGGGGTTAGAGCCTTTAAGTAAGGCTCACAACCCCAACGATTAGGGTTTTGGTGTTCTGCACCTATGCTCGGCGTAGCTTAACCTACGCTTAACGTAGGTCACTAAATCCCCGCATCCAAACTCCCTCCTATGCTCAACGTAGGGGACTATCCTACGCTCAACGTAGGGTAGAATTCTTGAAATTAAAATTCAAACATAATAATAATAATAATACATGTAAAAATCGGGTGTTACAACTTGATGAATATTCTAGTTGTATATAGACAATATTATTTCAGGTAGACTCGAATAAAAAATAAATCATTAATATGTCACTCATCAACATCAAATAGATATAGAAACTTTAGATTAATTGGTTGATTATTTGAAATGGGTCAATGGAGTCCATTTTACTTGATCTTTTCATGTAAGGTGTAATATTTTTTGGTTAGCTTTATGCTATTTTTACATATAAAATTGTTTGCTTGTTCCAAAAAAATAGTATATTTTTATAATTTTCAATATAAACTCATACCTTGAGAACATTTTTTTTATAGAAAGTTAACTAACTAAATTTCATATAATATCACCAACTGAATATAATTGAATCAATTATGTTGAATAGCTAAACCTAAAAATTAAATGAAACAAAATTTTTGATTCTCAATTATACCTAGATGGAATCATGCGCGCCCGTTGGCGCTGACTCATTTTTTTTTTGTTCTTTCAGCTTGTATATGTACTACAACATACCATTATATTGATGAACATATATTTAACATACAATACATTTTTGGATAGGTCTTATATAGAAATTTAGGAAAGGAAGTAGTTGAACACAACAACATATCAAAAGATTATAAAACAAACAAACATATTACACGTAGGGATGTTTGTCTTCAGGGAGGTTTTTGATATCTTTTTTTAACATTGTTGATAAGTTCCTCATATTTCTTTTCCATTTCCTGCATGGCCTTCAACATTTTGAAGTCTCATAGTTGTTGTCCAACAGCAGCTTCTGCATTTTCAGGTAGTTTTCATATGATGGTTTGGAGTCCATCTTTGTCATGAGTTCCTTCTTTTACTTTTGGTGTTCCCAACATTCATCCTGCATGTTTTTGAGTGATAGTTTTTCAGCTTCATAGTGAGCAATGAGGTTGGTTAGGATGCTTTCCATTTGTTGCGGCTTCATTTTTGTTGTGTAACTTGTATCTGGATTGTGGATGGTGGTGGTTTGGAAATGTTGAAGGGAGACAATGGTTTTTAAATATAGAATTTTGTATTTAATATGGTTGTTGGGTGTTTAATGTAACTGTTAGTTTTCGATAAGATAATGACGCATGATGTAACGTATGGCCGTCGTTTCAGATCGTTGATGATCTACTTTGTGCATGTATTGTAGTGCCGTTTTAGTATAATAGGAGAACATTTATAAAAACGTACATTAAAGCCATAATTTTTTTTCATAAAAGCATAATAACTTAAAGTTACATCGTTAAAACATTACATGCGTCATAACATAAAAATTTGAAGTAAACATTTACTTCACCAGAAGATGGAAGATTATCTGGGACTTTCTTTAGTGTTGTGATGGTGTCCTTAATCTCTTCTTCCAATGTGACGAGTATGTTGCTTGCTTTTGTGTTGAAAGCGTCTTCGGTGTCCAATATTTGTGCTGAGATTGCGTAGTTGAGAAAGTTTGGCGTTTCCGTTAATGTTTTTGCTAGAGTTTCTTGGATAGCTTTGGCTGCTCTAATGTTGCGTTTTAGTGTACAAATAGTTTTCGTCATTTGTTTTTTCTGATGGAGGATTGTGTTTATCATGTGTTCAACTTCGCAGCCTTTCATGGTGTGGTGGGAATTTTATTTTTGCAAGTTTTGTATGGACTGTGGTTGTGTTTGTTGTCTAATATCGGATTTATAGTGGTTTTTTAATTAATGTTTTTATGTTAGCTTATGTGAGTGTAAACCGTGTGAACCTGACATCAGTAGCTGCGCCTCTATCTATGTTGACAATAAGAACTCAAATGGCAACTTCGTATGTTCACATAATGAACACAATAAATGGTAGCAGTAGTAATTGTAGGCTTGTTTAAGTATAAATAGAGGCTCTAACCTCAGTTGTAAGACACCACAAACAGAGAGTGTAGTGTGTAATACTTAGAGTGAGTATTAGAGGGTTGTTTCTTTTTCTTGTAATATTGAGCGTGTAAGCTCTTCTCTTTTGTTCTAGTTCTGAATAAAAGTGTGTTTCAACCCCAACAAGTGGTATCAGTGCTTGGTTAAGCTCCGGGGGAAGCATTCTCTGTTTTTTGGTCGAAATTTTTTTGTCTCAAAAACAATTTCGGAGTACACCGTTGGAAATGTCTCGTTCTGAGGATTCCGAAAATATGTTTTTTTGAATTTTTTGACCACCGGAAGGACTCCAAATCACCGGTCAAAGTTGGTCAAATCTGCCGGAAAAGTCGCTGGAAAAACCGCCGGAGAAGACGACACTGTAGCAGGTACTGTAGCAGCACTGTAGCAGTGACATCAGCAGTGACGTCAGCAGCTGACCAAAGTTCTGGAAATTGCAATTTAGCCCCTGTTTTTCCGGAAAGTGCAATTTAGCCCCTGTTTTTCAGAAAAATTACAATTTTGGTCCCGTTTTTCAGAAAAATTTCAATTTAGCCCCTGTTTTACTTCTGTAAAAGTTCTGTTTGCCCCCTGAACTTCTGAAAAGTTCATATTGGTCCCCGTACTTCAAAAAAAAAATATTCTTACTCGTGTATGCCCAAGTATATGCCAAGAATGACTACACCAACCTCGTCATCTTCTCAAGCCGGAGTTGAAAGTTTTCAAAGGACCGGGAAAGACGGTAGCGTTACGTTACACTATCCAATGCTCACGAAGATGAACTACGCGGTGTGGGCCATAAAAATGCGAGTGAATTTACAAGCACAAGGAGTATGGGATGTAATTAAAAATGCAGAAACGGACGAACGTAAAGATCGGATGGCTCTTGCGGCTATTTATCAAGCAATTCCAGAGGACGTACTTCTGATGTTAGCTGAGAAGGACACAACTAAAGAAGCATGGGAAACGCTCAAGATGATGCACATGGGAGCCGATCGGGTCAAGGAGGCTAAAGCTCAAACCTTGAGAAGTGACTTCGAGGTGATCCGGATGAAAGACAGTGAATCGGTAGATGATTTTTCCATGAGATTGAATACTATCATAACTGGTATTCGATCTCTAGGTGAAAAGATTGAAGAAATTACGGTTGTGAAGAAGTTTTTGCGAGCCGTACCGATACGATTTATACAAATCGTAACATCGATCGAGCAATTCGGAGATTTGAAGAATATGACGGTGGAAGAAGTTGTGGGTCGTCTTAAGACCCATGAAGAGAGACTTCGAAGCTATGGAGAAAAAGAAGAAGGACCTTCTCTATTGCTTACACATGCCGAGTGGGCATCTCGTTCGAAGCAAACTGGCGAGAGAAACTCGTCAAACACTTCAAGAGGACGAGGAGGACATGGTAACCGAGGCCAGGGACGAGGCCGAGGTCGTGGACGTGGCCAAGGAGGTGGTCGCGAGTACAATACAAATCGGAATGACCATAATCCTTCTCGAAAGGATAAAAGTAAAATCAAATGCTTTACTTGTGAACAATTTGGTCATTATGCTTTGGAGTGTCCAAACAAGAATCGAGGTGAGGAGGCAAACCTCACTCAAGCCAACGAAGAAGAGCCTATTTTAATGATGGCAACCTCACAAGAATATGCACACAAAAAAGTGTCTCTAAGAGAGAAGATTTGTGTTAATCTTCTTGCATCGGGAGAAAGTCGAGTCGAGTCTGAGGTATGGTATCTCGACAACGGTGCTAGCAATCACATGACTGGAGACCGCTCAAAGTTTCGAGAACTAGATGAGCACGTTACGGGCCATGTGAAATTTGGGGATGGTTCGACCGTCGCTATTTTGGGAAAAGGGTCGATTTTATTCGATAGCAAAAATGGCGACCAAAGACTCCTTAATGAGGTATATTTCATTCCAAGTCTAAAAAACAATATTATTAGTCTTGGACAAATGACGGAGGAAGGGAGTCGGGTCATAATGGATGGGTCGGATCTGACATTGTTTGACAGAAACAAAACTCTACTTTTGAGAGTTAAACGATCCCCAAACCGGTTATATAAAACTCCTTTAAGGACCGGTAGACCGACTTGTCTTTTAGCAACAAAAGACGAACCAGTTTGGATATGACATTCTAGACTCGGTCATGTTAACTTTCTCGCCTTAAAGAAGTTGTCCGAAAAGAATATGGCAATCGGAGTCCCAAAGATTAAGCACCCAAACCAAGTATGTGAAGGGTGCGTTCTTTCCAAACAAACCCGAATTCCTTTCCCGGATCATGCAGTTTTTCGAGCTCAAAAACCTCTACAACTTGTTCATGCGGACTTATGTGGTCCGATCACACCTACGTCTGTTGGAGGGAGTAAATATTTTCTCCTTTTAGTAGACGATTTTAGCCGGTGGATGTGGGTTTACATGCTATCGGAGAAGTCTCAAGCCTTGAGCGCTTTCAAACGGTTCAAGTTGATGGTTGAAAAGAATTCGGGTTATCAAATAAAGACACTTCGAACGGACAGAGGGGGAGAGTTCACTTCAAAATAATTCTCATTATTTTGTGAAGAAAATGGTATTCAAAGGCATCTTACGACACCATATTCGCCTCAACAGAACGGAGTTGTAGAAAGGCGAAATCGGACCGTTATGGACATGGCAAGAAGTCTGCTCAAAGGTAGAAATGTTCCGGGAGAGTTTTAGGGAGAAGCGGTTAGACATGCAGTTTATCTTCTCAACCGCCTGCCAACAAAAGTACTTCCCGACAAGACGCCTTATGAAACGTGGTTTGGCAAAAAGCCCAACCTTGAACATCTAAAAGTTTTTGGTTGTGTTGCTTTTACTAAACTTGTAGGTGGTCACTTGAAGAAGCTTGATGATCGAAGTAAGAAGATGGTGTATTTAGGTGTGGAAGATGGAACTAAAGGCAACCGTTTGTTTGATCCGCAAGACCGAAAGTTGCGAGTTAGTCGCAATGTTGTTTTTGACGAAAAAGAAGAATGGAATTGGTACAAAAACAAAGAAGAAGAGATGGCGACTCCTAAGACCTTTACCATAATTGAACCACAACCCCAAATACACCTCGAAACACCTCAAAATGACCCCGAAATCAATCCGGAACAACCAAACAGCCCAGGAATCGATGCTATCCAAGTTGGACAACCATATGCTGAATTTGACGAGCCTGAACCAGCTCCACATACTCCTGTCTCAGCCCCGTTTTCTTCAACCTCGCCCCATATGGAAAGCCCTTTTAGTGAGATTGGGCCAAGGGGATTGCGTCCGTTAACCGATATTTATTCTGAAACCGAAAATGTGTTCCTTGAACCCGGAGAATTGTTGATGATTGCAGCGGATCAACCCTTGAATTTTAAAGAGGCGGTAACCTCTAAGGCATGGCAAGAGGCTATGCAAACAGAGTTGGATGCAATCGAGAAGAACAAGACATGGCAACTTACCGATTTGCCATCCGGACACAAAGCAATCGGTTTGAAATGGGTGTTTAAAGTGAAGAAAGACAACTTGGGAAAAGTGGTGAAGCATAAAGCTCGACTTGTAGCAAAAGGATTTGTACAAAAGGAAGGAGTCGACTTTGATGAAGTTTTTGCACCGGTAGCACGACTTGACACCGTAAGGCTCATTATTGCCTTAGCAGCTCAACATGGGTGGGTTGTCCACCATCTCGATGTCAAATCGGCTTTTCTCAATGGAGATCTCAAAGAGGAGGTTTATGTCACCCAACCAGAAGGATATGTTGATAAAGCAAACAGTCACAAGGTGTTCAAGCTTTATAAAGCTCTTTATGGTCTACGACAAGCTCCTCGAGCTTGGAACATTCGTTTGGATAAAAGCTTAAAAAGGCTTGGTTTTACAAAAAGTTCACAAGACCCAGCTGTTTACAAAAGGAACTCAAAAGACAAAATTCTTATTGTTGGTGTCTATGTTGATGACTTGATCATTACCGGGTCGAACACTAATGATGTTGTCGAATTCAAAGAACAAATGAAGAAAGAATTCGAAATGAGTGACTTGGGATTACTTTCTTACTACCTTGGAATCGAAGTTTCGCAAAAGAAGTGGAGAATATCTTTGCGACAAACGGCTTATGCAAAGAAGATTTTAGAGCAATTTGGGTTGCTGGATTGCAATCCGACAACGTCACCAATGGAACCTAAGTTGAAGGTTAAGAAGGATGAAGATGGTGAAAAAGTTGATCCAACTGAATATAGGCGAGTGGTAGGTTGTTTGAGGTACTTGACTCACACTCGACCAGACCTGTCATTTTCGGTTGGAATTGCAAGTCGTTTCATGGAGGAACCAACCACTTTGCATTTCCAAGTTGTGAAACACATCTTGCGATACGTAAAAGGAACCGTTGATTATGGAATCAACTATGGAAGAGGTCGTGAAATTGAAGATTTGGTTGGTTTTACCGATAGTGATCTTGGAGGTGACCCTGTTGATAGCAAGAGCACAAGTGGAATGATTTTCTATCTGGGAAGGAATGCGATAACTTGGCAATCCCAAAAGCAAAAGACTGTTGCTTTGTCCACGTGTGAAGCCGAGTTCATGGCAGCTACAACAACAGCATGTCAAGCCATTTGGCTTGCTAATCTCGTGAAGGAGCTCACGGGACATCATATTATGCCTATCACCTTATATGTCGATAACAAGTCAGCAATCGCATTGATGAAAAATCCTGTGTTTCATGGTCGAAGCAAACACATTGACATTCGTTATCACTTCATACGAGAATGTGTTGAACGTGGGCAAATTATAGTGGAATATGTCAACTCAAAGGATCAACGGGCGGACATCTTTACAAAGGCTTTAGCATACGTGAAACATAGTGAAATGCGAAACATGATCAGCGTGACGAATCTCTAGCCAAGTTCGGTTTAAGGGGGAGAATGTGAGTGTAAACCAGACTTGGTGTGAACCTGACATCAGTAGCTGCGCCTCTATCTATGTTGACAATAAGAACTCAAATGGCAACTTCGTATGTTCACATAATGAACACAATAAATGGTAGCAGTAGTAATTGTAGGCTTGTTTAAGTATAAATAGAGGCTCTAACCTCAGTTGTAAGACACCACAAACAGAGAGTGTAGTGTGTAATACTTAGAGTGAGTATTAGAGGGTTGTTTCTTTTTCTTGTAATATTGAGCGTGTAAGCTCTTCTCTTTTGTTCTAGTTCTGAATAAAAGTGTGTTTCAACCCCAACAGCTTACACGTGTTGTAGTTGGCGTGTAATGGCCAATTTGTTTGTTGAATACGTGTTTTTGATGTGCAGAGGTGTGGTTAGAAGTTAGGCGTCCATAATTTATTACGTTTGGATTGTTTTAATATTTATGTGTCTTTTAATACATAAAGTAACTTTATTTATAAACATTGCAACGATTACACCTCTTGTTACACTGTTGTATTTACGTAGAGCGTCTAATTTATTTAAAGTACGAAACCGGGTGTTTACTTGGTGGTTGTGTCTTTCATCGCGCGTTTGTACTTCCCGATTCTTTTGTGGATCGATCCCAACATGAAAGAGATGTTGTCTTGCATGGATTGATCTTCTGTTTTTGCTTTCTCAAACATGTCATGCAGTGTTTGGACGTCAACATCGTCTGCGTTATTTGTTATGTATAGTATGATAATTTCGTCGATGCTGAAACTTTCTTCTAACCTGTATTGAGCTGCTTCAAGTATGTCAGCAATTTCCCTAACGAAGTCGATCATAATCGTCAAACCTTTGTTGAAATCTTTGTTATTCATTTTGATATTTATGATGTTTTATGTGGTGTTTGTGGTATATATTTATAAAAGAGACAATTTATATGTGTGGTATATTGTCACTTTGTGCGTGTAAGTCACCTAACGTTTACTTATAGACCTCCATGTGTGATGTTTTCCTGACTATAGCATTAGACTTCCATGTGTGATGTTTTTCTGCCTATATCATTGCTTATTCATACACTGTATTGTTTATCGATGGACTGTAAAGTAATTGATAATACAACGTGGCTCGTTATGCTTTTCGTTGGTAACGATTGATATGGTAGGTTGTAGTTTATAAGGTCATGTTACACATACGTGTCTATATAGGGTACATGGTAATGAATTTTATTATATAATAAGTATTTAAATTGAAGACAAGAGTAAAAAATGGACGGATAATCATGAATATAATTTTTAGTTAGGTAGAAAAACATTCAATGGTGTTAATGCTAACGTCTATATAGTAGTCATAGATATTAGAGGTAATCATAATCTATAGAAATTTATATTTTGCTTATTTATTATATTTTTTTTATGTTCTTCAATTAGGTTAATTATAAATATATTTATGTAAGGATGATGGAGGATTAAATGTAAAAAAACGAACGGCCAATTACTATGAAGTTCTATTATTTTTTTAAATTTTTTGTTGAATAAAAATTGGAAATTAATTTTAAATATTTATTTGTTTATGGAATGATATGGTTATTATTTAATTATAAATTAATGTAAGATGATACATGATAGGTTTAAGCTGTTATATATAATAGGTACAATACATTTCCCTTTGTCAATACACGTTTACTTATATGTAATATCATACAAAACACAAAAGGTAATCGCTTGTTGTATGTGCTTCTACACATAATATACGAAATTTGTAAAGAACGGGTAATAAGTTTAAACAGTTATTTACAATACGGTTTGCTTTGCGACAAAGTGTTCACTTGTATATCATTTAGTACAAACTACAAAGCGTAAAAAGATGTTTTCCGAACTTTTACACATATTATATAAAACTGATAATGCGGTTATGATCAACGTACAAGGGGAGCGCCTTTATTCTGTATTGCGTGCGCTTTTACGTTTTGTACTTGATGTCTCTGCAATAATAAATTGTCATAGGTAATAGTTTGTGTATTTTTTTAATAAAATCTAATAAGCAGGTTTGTAGTGTATGTATAAAACAAATTACCATTTACCTTGGTTTTCAAATGGTAATGATCTTCTAACATTCAGTCTACTGTGTTGGGGAATTGAAGAAGAGTCCTTTTCAGTGTGTTTTGATGGTGATGGATGGTCTGTTATTGGTGTTGTTGCGCATACTGTTTCCTGAGGATGTGTTTTTTCAATATTTGTAATCATAAAGTGAATGTTGTTATCTGTCGATGTGTTTGTGATACGAAGTTTCATTTTTTTGGGTATTCCTTGTACAACAGTAGCAATTGGAGGTAATCGTCCTCTGTGGTTTATGTCATCATCTGATATAAGTTTATCGAATGTTGAGCCGAATAAGTCTTGTGTTGCGTTATCAGAGAGCAGAGCAGTTATAGAATGATTTTCATCTGTAATTGTTGCACTAAGCTTGAACCTAAGGTTTTGCATGATAGAAGTTATTATAAATTTTTTGTTTTTGTCAAATATTTTTTAATGACTAATTTTAGATATGTATACTTACATTGTAGTTGGAGTACTAAGTATGCCATCTGAAGGACAACCAATTTTTCCCCTGTTTAAAAGTTGGAACCTTACAGTTCGGACATTGCACTTGGTACCAACAATTTGAGAACACATAGTCAGTTATGGCAGCTTTTGTAGTGAAAGTTTTGTCCTGCGTAATAGATATCTTGTTATAATTTCTATGAGAGAAAAAATGTTAATATGTTAGTTAGTTTTCATATGTAAATAGAGAGGTAACATACCAGGAGTTCAGGATGACTTTTTTGTATTATGTCTCCTAATGGTGTTGGGACGTCAAAAACTACAGATGAGTCAGTAAACGCACCATAACTACATCATATAAAAATTATAACAATCAGTAACAAATGATTTAATATGTATTTATATGTTTTACAATACCTGTCCATTAGAAGTGTTGTTTCTGGAATTGGTGGATTGATGTATAAGTGAGTTGCACTGCTTGTTCCAAGTCTTAGGGAGCCTTTAAGTTATGAATCATAGAAAATATAAAAAAAATTATATTTTTTATAAGGTAATTGTCATTTTGAGAAGAACAAAGGATGAATTTACCAGCATAGGTCGAAATCTTTATGCTACTTATAGCAACAACAGCAGGAGCAACAGTGTTTTCCAAAGCAATACCATCAAACTTTGAAGGTATATTGGTGCATTCTTTCCACAAACTTATTGCAATATCGTCACCCCTAATGTTTGTAATTGTTATGCATGTTAGCATCTTATGAGAATAATAGTATAAATACATTACTTACAACTCATTCTTTAGTATCAGTAACAGATATGGGTCTTTATCTTTCTTTGTACACCTAATAAGTTTGCTGAAGACACCAACAAATTCTGCAAATGAAAACTTGTAGTTGAGAATAGTTATATGGGATAAAAAATATTGTTATTGGTTATTAACAATCTATGTAACTGGTTATTTTTAATGTACGTATGTTGTATAAACGAATGAAAACCTGCATGTTGATCAACATAATATGGAATTTGTTTTTTGGCTATGAAATTAAACCAGTGTGCGGGAATTATACGCGTGTCTGGAATAGATGTAATTGATGACGCCATTCCAACAACTATATAAACCTCATTATCCAGCCATTTTTTATATCGGTTTGGGATTTCGCATGCATATTTTTCAATTGTATAGCATTTACTGGGAATGAGGACAGATTGGAGATATCCTTGATCTTTTCGCTGGCCTAAAATTTGGATGGCATCACCCTTATACATAATTGAAAAAATTAGTAAATCAATATGCAGTTGTGAAAGAAGAATGAAGTATAAAGTAATGTCATAACTTACATTTCTATCAACAGCCAAGAACCATGTTTCCTGACTTCTTACCTGTGGTGTCCACATTCGCAATATTCGAACCTAGAAACATGAAATAAATTGTTATTATGTACTCATATACAGAGTTGGTAAATGAGAATGTAGATATTATATAAAGTGAAATATAGTCATAAACTTGTATTGCTGTTCCCGGACATCCATAGTGTAAGTCTGAGATTGTTGTTACTGTTTGGGACATGGCTGAAGTTATAAAAAAAACAAAATTAACCTATAATCTTTTGTTGCATTTAAAAATATAATGTGTTATGAAGTAGTGAAATGAAATAGATAGGAAAAAAAATGTAACATGTTGTATATAAGTATAAAAGATGAATTTGTGTTTAACCTCTGAGGTATTTATTTTTTGTAGGAAGTCTTTGAAAACAACGTTTTTTGTCGTGTTATTTGTGGTTTTGTCATCAGAATGCATACGTATTTTAACTGAATCCGGAGATGTAGCACGTGACAATGCAACATAAAGCTGTATGTGCGTGAAAACTGGTTCTGGTAGATAAATTCCAATTTTTTTTAAAGATTGCCCTTGACTTTTGTTAATAGTCATAGCATAACAGACTTTAACTGGAAACTGTTTTCTAATGAATGTAAAAGGTATGTCAGGAGCTTTATGAATAAATCTAATACGAGGCAGAAAAACTTTTTTTCCAACACAGGTTCAGTGATGATCGACGCCTCAATCACGTTCGGCAGCAATTGTGAAACCATTAACCGTGTCCCATTGCACAAACCTTCTTTTTGATTCATATTACGAATCGGCATTATAGGTGTGTTAATTTTCAATAACAATGAGTGTGCAGGTATGCTAGTAAATGTAAGCCCATTCAGATATTCCAATGGATAGAATGTATTAAACTCTGCGCTTTGCTTCCCATTGAATTCAATGCTATCAGCACTTTCATAAATCTTTGAATGCCCAGGAATTTTACGCATAACAATGTCATTTATTTGTTGTATTGTTTCATTTTTGGGACAAACTATTGCCCTAGCAGATAAAATGGTGGGTGAAACTTTGCTTTGAAGGATATATCCATAAACAAAATTTATAAGGGCATCTAATCCCTTTTCTGATGGAGGTATAAGGAGTGACTTAGGAATTTCAATCCATTTAGCATTTATCTTATCGACTGTATCGATTTGACCAATTACTCCATCTCCAACTTGAAGTAACCATGATGCAAAATCTCTTGCATTTAAGTCTATTTCCAATGAGTTACATGAATCCTTAAGCCTCATATTAGCATTTAATTTATGTAATTTGAAATAGGGCCATAAGTATGAGTTAGGCAAGGTCAGAGAAACAATGTCAGAGGGTGTACTCTTTGGAGACACAGGCAATGTTTGTCGGAAGTCCCCTCCTAATAGTACGTACATGCCACCAATTTTCATTTCGCAGTCAAGAATATCTTTTAAAGAACGGTCCAGACATTTGAAACAGCGTCTGTCACTCATTGGTGCCTCGTCCCATATGCTGATAGAAGTTTGCTTTAGCAGCTCAGCAAGCATTGTGCGTTTTCTGATGTTACATGCACTTTTTTCTGAAAAGTCAATCGGAATATTAAATCTAGAATGAGCAGTCCTTCCTGATGGAAGAAGCAAAGAAGCTATTCCTGAGGCAGCAACATCAAGCGCTATTTTTCCTCTTGAACGGAAGTAAGCAAGCAATGTATTCCACAAGAAAGTTTTCCCGGTTCCTCCATGGCCATAAACAAATATAAGCACCTGTTGTTGTGTCTCTTCTGCAGACCGAACTTTATTGTACACTTGCAGTTGTGCATCATTCAGAAGTAAGAACATATGTTCGTGAGTGGAAGTAAGACTTGCCTTATCATAAGATGTTTCTTCTAGGAAGAGGCGATTTTTTAACAACCTGATGGTGTCCTCTGTTAGCTTTGGTAGATGAAAGTAAACAACGGATCGCGATGGAGTAGATGATTTGAGTATGTGATCTAGCTCAAATAAAACCAATTGTTGTATATGAGTATCATCTATATTTAATTCAATACTAGGATTGGATGTCTTCATATCATACACTAAATCATCACTCATTTTTTTCCATCCAATGTACCACAAACACATGGGATCATTAACATCACACAAAAGGAGAAGATAACAGAATAGAGAACGCAGTTGAGATGAAGTATCCCATTCAGAAGCCTGTACAAAAGCATCCATCCATTCTCTGTCATCTCCAATCAGTCCTAATGCATTACAAGCACTACGGAAATCATCATACACTATATTTGAAACAGTGCGCAACTCTTCATAAGACTTAGAACCTTTTTGATGAGAAAGTAACATCCTTAGGAAAAATAATTCTCCAGCAGTTGGGTGAACGAACATAAGTCTGCCAAGTGCATGGGAGTTTGAACGTTTTCTTCTTTTCCAACATTTTCCCCTATTAGCCCACCAATATTTCGTAGGGTAAGAGGCGTAGGTAAGATCATGATCGGTTGTATCCCACCTATTCTTTTCAAACCAACCTAACAGCAAACTACTACCAAAGTTGGGATTTTCAACAACTTCTTTGATGCGAGTATTTTCCTTAAAGAATATTGACTGCATATTCGGCAAATGGACAGGAAGAATCATAACAGGAGGATCACGCTCATGAATGGGATAATCAAGTATCCGCCATGCAGCCTCATGAGGACAGAGGAAACGCCCATCAATATAATTTTTTTATCTCATCAACAATCATACCTTCTACAGAGGTAGAACCTTCAGAACATTGAACATCTTTCTGAATTACAAATCTAACACGTTCCATTCCCTTTGATACATACTTGAATAGATACTTGATCATCATATTCCACCCGTAATATTCAACATTAATATGTGCATTGAAACGACTACACAATCTCTTGTTATATGGAACTATGTATATGTTATCTATTTGAATACCATTTTGTAACGTGTGAACTGCATTTGAATTCCTTTTATAATGAGCATAACCATCCTTATCAAAAACTGTAGCAGAAATAAATGACTTTGGATTTACCATCTTTCATACAAGGTGCCTTACAATTTAGCAAACCACATGGTCCATGTAGCAGACACCTTGTAACAATGTCATATAACACTGGTTCAGAAACAGGATTAGGCAGCTCAGCAGTAATGTAAGCATCAACTTTTGAAGGATCCTTTATCTTATGGGAATCTTCCACCCATACAAGTACATGACAATGAGGCAATCCCCTATTTTGGAATTCAATGGTATACAAATCTACAAAAAAAATTATTATTATAAAAAAATAAACAAATGTTAGCATTTATGGGTTAATTTTTTTTATAAAAAAAAAATAGTAAATATTTATATACAACTGAAAAAGAAACTTACATGCTGAAACAGGGCCAAAAGTCTTATCAGATTTCAGATATGCAATAAACGCATCAACTTTGATACGAAAAATTCGTGAAATTATGTCAGCTCTGCTACCAACATCACTCTGATGATGGGAATTCATGTAGCGTGTGATTTCTGGCCATCCAACATTACATGTAAAAGTTATAAAATACTGCGGATTCCCATACTCCCGACAAATAGAAAGAGCGTCCTGATAGTGACTATACATGTATCGTGGACCACCAACAAAAGATGGAGGCAGAAGAACACGGTTTCCAATAGAACGACTTTCAGTATCACCACGTGAAATTGCATCATAAATACCACTAACATATGCTGATATTAGTTGGCTTTGATTGTGTAAATAAAAGTCAAGACGCGACAACTCAATACACGCATATGCATCAACCAAATACTGCTGGAACAATCTACAAGAATTCAACAAAAGAGAGTATACACCATTCCTCGCGCGTATTTGATAACTATAATACATGTTGATAGTCAGATTCCTAACCTTGCTGCTCATTTCATTACGAAGTTTCAAACGTGGAGACCAACCTGTCTCACCATACGGAAAGAGGATAGGATACTGCAAAGGCATGTAGCTAGGATGAAGTTTACTAATCCTGCGTGGAACTCCAGTCCTGGAATGTATAACTATGTCGTACGTACTGCCAATTGCAT
Source organism: Lactuca virosa (assembly GCF_052849685.1). NCBI lineage: Eukaryota > Viridiplantae > Streptophyta > Magnoliopsida > Asterales > Asteraceae > Lactuca > Lactuca virosa. The sequence goes on along the minus strand of NC_136431.1, from coordinate 275,279,070 downwards.
CTTCACCAACAACAATACAACCCAAAGTACCAGGAGCCGGAGGACCGTACAAACGGTCAGGAACATCATTAAATAAACAGACTGCATAGTCAACCAAACTCCTCTCAAGAGCAACCTCCTTGGCAGTCTTAAAGGTCCTAACATACTCATTATGCACATTAAAAATACCCATAAGACTTTCAACAATTGTTGGATCCAAAGACAGACCGTCATTCTTTTGTAGTGCAGACAACCTGTTTTGCAATTCATGCTCCGTATCAACAATATACAACTGTAGGAACCTAGGTCCCTTTTCATCAACTATACCAAAAGCACCTATCCAATGACAAACCTGACCAGAGACCTTGAACACATAAGGACCAGCCGCCCTATTAATATCCTCATCGACCTTACCTCCGAAAGATGTCATACTGAACATGTTATTATAACCCCTTATATTTTTTATAAAAGGGGGGAAATCATACAAAGCCAATAACAATTGAGGAGGTACAGGCGGATACGACAGGACAACAGACCCAGACCTACAACAACGAGTATAAGCAGGAGAATTTGGACGTGATAAATACTGAACCCTTTCATCAAACCAGAAAAGAGCCGAACACGACTTACAAATAAAAATACAATCACCAACATCATCATAAGCAGACAAAAGTAAACAGTTATTAGAAACAGGCGAACATGGTATCTGAGGAGGAATTATCGCAGCTAAACGCCTAAAGAAGGAACGCTTGCAAGACAAAATTCCAGACATCAAATAACCGTATAAGAGGAATCATACATACATAAAGAAGAAAAAACAGAGGCGTGAGAACAGAGGAACAGATAATCGCGAGAAAGGGATCAACAGATATAGAGAACGACAACACTGAAGGCGGCAATCGCAAATGCAAAATAGAAGACAACGCTCACAAAATTTTTAAGGCGGTCTAGAAGATAACGATCACAAAAATTTTAAGGCGGTTTGTAAAAAAAACCTTTTAAAATAAAAGTGACGGCGAAGTAAAAAGAAGCAAAGAGTATAGCAATCGGTATGGCAAAAGTAGTAAATGAAGGAAAAAATGTGGCAGAAATGAGAATTGACAAAGGTTCCTGTTCACCAAGTTTTTAACAATTAATAGTATATATAATATTGAAAATAAAAAATTAATTAAATTGGTAATCATTATCTAATTTCCTTTTATAACATTTAGATCTATTTGACCCAATACACATCCAGTCGGGCCCAAATCGGCCTAGTCCAACCCATGTTTTTTCGTTTAAATGGCACAAAACCCTAAATCCACCCTACCTGCAATCGGACATAACTTTTGAGATACAAGAGTAGCAAGAAGGAACACGCCGCCATGGTAATTCATCTCTATTTCGCAATTGATTTGTGAGTCTTTGCAGTTACATGTTAAAACTTCGTGGATGGTCTTCTATTGAAGCTTGTAAACAAAACGTAATGCTTCGAGTAGATTGTAATTGTGAAAATTAACGACATTCTATTTCAGCCTTGTACGTCTGTAAGGTGGAAATACGAAAGCGAACATTTCATCTCTGTGTTCCAGATTAGTATCGTGTAACTTTTGTTTGATGAATTTCGATTTTTGTTTACATGGACTTGAAGTGATTTTAGCTCTTCTGATTTTAGGCTAATCGTTATCATCAATCTGTTAAATTATACTGCAATGAGGTTTAGGTGTGTAATAACCAATAAACGAAGACCATGGATGCTGTCGTGTATTAAACTTTTGACGGTTGATCTAAATTGTAGCCTTACTTTGTTAGATCCTAGTTGCTTTGTGCGTTCTCAAATATCGTTTTTGTTTCCTAAGGCTTTTGATTTTGACTTACAATGTCAAAATACCAATTGTAGATCCAAGGCCAAAATACCACTGAGAGTCATAAAGTTTCCAACTTTATGGCTTTTCATGTCCCTTAAGTGCTTAATATCAACAAACTTAACTTCTTAACACCTAAAGACCTTCTAGAGCATGCATGGGGAAGAAATAAGCATCGAGATCTCATTTTTATGACTCAAGACCCCTCATTGGGTCTGAAAGGACGACTTAGTTGGTTAAGAGCATGCTATGCTCAAGAATCACAAGGGTTGGGGACCAAAAATGCCCTAAATGAAGAAATAACTAGATCCATAAGAAAGGGTGATCAAGCTAGGAGCTTTTTACCTCCTGGTGGTTGCTAGCAAGTAGAGAATCCCAAATCAAAGCTTCTTCCAAGCTCCAATGTCCTTCTACCATCTTCTCCTTCTTAAGGAACACCACCAAATCACACAAATGAGCTCAAAGTGCACTCTTCTCACTTAGGGTTAGCTAGAGGGACGATTTTTAGGTGGACGCTGATGAGGGTGAAGGTATTGGGGCCATAAAGAGGATTATATAGGGTGCAAACCCTTAAAACTAGGATTTTGGTCTTAACAGCATACACGCTGCGTACCTGATGAGTACGTCGGGCGTACGCGTGCGATATCTAATTCCTTCATACATGAGTACGCCATGTATACACCCCGAGTACGCACAAATTATGGACCAGAATGTCAATATTTTAAAATTTAGGGTTAAATATGTACCTTCTCGGAACGAGTGTTACATTCTCAGTTTGCATTTAGCCCCAACATTTACGTATGAGTTTGCATTTAGCCTCAATATTTTTTTTGTTCCCCATTTGCCATTATTTTTTTGAAAAAAAATCTCATTTTAGTCATTGGCCAGTTATGAATAGGTATTTTAAAACGTAATAACTTAAAATGAAAAAGGAAAAAACAAAGGCAAGAGTCGAAACTATGAATTCTTCTTGAGGGCGGGGCGTGTTAGCCAGTAAGCCAATGGCTCTCTTTTTCGTCTTATCGGTGTTTGTTGTATTTAATATACACATGTATTTTAAAATGAATAAACAATATGACATGTTAATCTTTGAACCAATAAAATTTGTCATTTCTTTGGTTTCTCAATAGATGTCATTAGAAATACTGGTTTCTCAAAAAACATGTCATTAGAAATACTGGTTTCTCAAAAAACATGTCATTAGAAATAACCAATTGTTTCTTAGATGAGTTGCAAATGAATTAACAATTTTGATTTGCTTAAAGATTAACATGTCATATTGTTTATTAGATATCACATAATTAAGACTTACACTAGGTCTTTTTCCTTCATTTTAAAATACATGTGTACATTAAATACAACAAAACTGATAATACAAAAAATGTGTCATTAACTTACTAGATAACAAAGCCTCACCCCTCAAGGAGAAGTCACAGTTTCGTGTATTTATAAATATTTGGTTTCTCAACAAATATGTCATTAGAAATAACCAATTGTTTTTTAGATGAGTTACAAATGAGTTAACAATTTTGATTGTCTCAAAGATTAACATGTCATATTGTTTATTAGATGTCACATACTCAAGACATACACTAGGTTTTTTTCATTCATTTTAAAATACACAACAAACACTGATAATACAAAAAAAGAACCATTGAATTATTAGCTAACACGCCCTTCCCTTCAAGGAGAAGTCGCACTTTCAACTCTTTAGAAATATGTAGTTTCTCAACAAATATGTCATTATAAATAGCTAATTGTTTCATAGATGAGTTATGAATGAATTATAATTTTGATTGCTCAAAGATTAGCATTTGATATTGTTTATTAGATGTTACAGACTCAAGACTTACACTAGGTCTTTTTCCTCCATTTTAAAATACATATGTATATTAAATACAACAAATATTGATAATAATAAAAAAGAGTGTCATTGACTTAGTAGCTAACACGCCCCACCACTCAAGGAGAAGTCGTAATGTCGACTCTTGCCTTCGTCTTTTCTTTATTTCTCTATTTCTTTTTTCATTTTAATTTATTACGTTTTAAAATATCTATTCATGAATGGCCAATAGCTAAAATGATTTTTTTTTCTAAAAAATAATGGAAAATGAGAAACAAAAAAAAATGTTGGAGCTAAATGCAAACTCATGCGTAAATATTAGGATAAATACAAACTAAGAAAAATGTCAAACCGACACGTCATCATGACCCGTTGGTGACTGGCCAAGGGTCCGAAAATGAAACATTTTCTAAAATATAAAGCAAACGAGGAACAAAAATTAAAATTGAAGTTAAAAATAAACAAAGTTGTATATATAATAGCTTTTATAGCATAAATAGACAATGACTTAAAAGGGTAATATATTTTTCATTTGTACACATTTGCTCACATATTTTTTTTTCGTTCATATTTGTCCCTTCAACTTGTTTAAATATACACATCCAATCCTTATGACCTGTTTACTCTAGGTAAGCCATAAAAAATGACTTAATAGGGTAATATATTTCTCACTTTGTACACATTTAGTCATCCATATTTTTTGCATATTTAGTCCTTAATAATTTTTTTTGTTGAAAATAAGTTCTTGTTGTTTCTGTACACATTCAATTATGACCGGTTTCTTTAAGTTTTTCTTGCGATATCCTACGTGGGACAATCATTAATGAGATGTTCAAGGCCGTTGATGCTTATGGCCACCGCGACTTTGGCCGCTTGGTTGCTTGGGTCTTGTGGTTTTGTCTAGATCTTCTGTTCTAAACGTCGTAAATTCTTCATACGATCTCGAATTTTAACGATCTTTATATCCAAACGTTCGTATTTGAGTCTATTACAATTTTCGATTAGACTACTCTTGTTAAAAAGTAATATATTTTTACTTACGATTTTATAAAAAAAATGTTCATACATACATTTATAAATAACACATGTATATAAAGATCATAAGTAAAAATATATTAATTTTTAACGGGGGTAATCTAAACGAAAGTTGTTGGTAAACTCAAATACGAACGCGTGGATATAATGATAGTTAAAATCTAAGATCATATAAAACAGTTATGGCGTTCAGAACACAAGACTTAAGCAACTAAGCAGCCAAGGACGTGGTTGCTATAAGCATCAATAGTCCCGAACACATCATTAATGATTGTCCAACGTATGGTGCCGTGAGAAAAACTCAAAGAAACCGATCATAAGTGTTGAATGTGTACAAAACAACAATGACTTATTTTGCAACAAAAAAATATTCAACGACTAAATGTGCAAAAATATATTAATGACCAAATGTGTATAAAGCGATAAATATATTACCCTATTAAGTCATTTTTTCTGGCTTATCTGGAGTAGCCGGTCATAAGGACTGAATGTTTATAGTTAAATAAGTTGAAGGGGACAAATATGGAAAAAAAAACTCAGTAACAATATATATAAAAATTAAAATATATTATCATTTTAAGTAATTATTCCTAGGGATGAGCTTTGGAACCGGACCGGTTCGGAACCGGAACCGGTTTTCCTATATTATAAGAACCGGGAACCGGACCGCCGGTTCTAGCGCCGGTTCCGGTTCCGGTCCCGATTTTTCGGTTATTTTTCAAAATAAACCGGTTGAAATACTATAGATTATATGTTATCTTCTAGAGCTTGTAGATGATTCAATATTTAACCAAATTATGACTTTTTACATTCTAAATTGAAGTACAAACACTAAATTACATGATGAAAAAAGAATCAAGTAATTCCGACTTCATATAAGTGAGTTATGCGTATTTTAAAAGCGGTGACAGATTCAAAAAAAATAAAAAATGCTGAAACAGAAAAAACGCAGCATTGATATGTAGTCTTCCGGGGTCTATAACTGATTCAATATCTAACCAAAATATGTGTTTTTATAGTCTAAAATGAACTACAAACACCAAATTACATGCTGGAAAAAAAATTAAGTAATTCCGACGTCATATGAATGAGTTATACACATTTAAAAAATGGGACATATTAAAAAAACAAAAAAATAATGCTGAAATAAAAAAAACGCAACATCGATATGCTTTCTTTCGGGGCATGTGTCTGATTCCATATCTAACAAAAATATATGTTTGTACCGTCAAAAATGAATTACAAACTCCAAATTACATGTTGGAAAAAAAATCAAATAATTTCGACTTCATATGAGCGAGTTATGCGCATTTTAAAAAAATGAAAAAAATGTCAAACCGGTTCCGGTTTTTAGAACCGGGACCGGTTTTCATAAAAATGGAGAACCGATAACCGGACCTATTACCAATTCCGGTCCCGGTTCCTGTCCGGTTCCGGTTCCGGCGGTTCTAATGCTCATCCCTAATTATGCCTATCATATTCCCTCAAATCAACTAGTTTGTTTTCCGGTTTAATACTATATAGTTTGTTTTGCGTTTTAATTCTATAGATCAGTACACAACAAAGTTTCTAGAGAAAATTGCAAATTTAGCAAAATACACTAACTACTTTGTGGAAAATAGCCAAAAAAAACCAAAATTGCATTTTTAGCCACTAAAATCGCAGATGGGTATAATCCATCTGCGATTTCGCCATGCCATCTGCGAACGTACAAGTTGCTAAAGCACAAATGTGCTTTAGCGTAGTTGAGGTTTTTTTTTTTTTTCCGTTGTATATATACCCCTTTTTCAGCCAAAAATCGCAGATGGACTATGTCCATCTGCGATTTCCTCTCCTTTTGACCTGCGATTTTGTGATTTTTTTTTATTATAAATTTTGACTACGAAATTAATAGGAAATCGTCCATGATATCATCCATGATAGCTCTAAGGAAATCGCAGAGAAAGAAAGAGTTTCTCCAAGAAAGAGAGTGGAAAATGAAGAAAAAAAAACGTTTTTATACTAGATCCCACGAAATCGCGGATGGACTTCACAAAATCACAGATGGACTTTTCCATCTGCGAACGTACAAGTGTCTAAAGCACATCTGTGCTTTAGGCATTTGTACATTCGCAGATGGAAGGTCAAAATCGCAAATGGGTTTAATCTGTCTGCGATTTTAAGGGCTATTTTTTAATTTGAGTTTTTTTGGCTATTTTCCACAAAGTAGTTAGTGTATTTGGCTAAATTTGTAATTTTCTCAATTTTCTATTATTAAAATTATCGAATTTCTTTTTATAACTTGACCCAATACACTTACAATCATCGGGCCCAAATCGTCCTAATCCAACCCAAGTTTTATTCTTTTTCGTTTAAATAACACAAAACCCTAAATCCACCCTACCAGCAGTCGGACATAGAGGAAGAAGGAAAACGCAGCCATGGTAATGAATCTCTATTTCGCAATTGATCTGTGAGTCTTTGGAGTTACTTGTTAAAACGTCGTGGATTGTCTTTGATTGAAGCTTGTAAACATAACGTAATGATTCGAGTAGATTGGAATCTTTAAAATTAGCGACATTTTATTTCAGTCCTATGCATCTGTGATCTTTAGGAAAGTTTTTCTTTTGTGAATTATAGATAATTTCATGTCGACATGAAGTGAAATATAGTAGCTATCTGTGATTTTAGGTACATATTCGTTAGATTATATCGTAAAAATGTTTTGGTCTCGACATACATTACATACGTGAGGCAGCTAATTGGTTGAATATAGATATTTTGTGTATATAGCATATCTAGCATATCTTTGCATCATCTTCTAAATTTACTTCATGTCATTGCATTTATAAGAACACAAACAGGTGGTCAGTCTATGGGTTCGGGTAAATTGGTCTCTGTTTGATTTTGATTGAAAATGAATATTCGTTATTAATTAATATTTGGTTATGGTGTTTTGTTTGATTTTGATAGTCTAAAAGAAAGGTTCGGGAACCAAAGGAAGAAAATGTCACTCTTGGACCTGCTACTCGTGAAGGAGAGCTTGTATTTGGTGTAGCACACATCTTTGCATCCTTCAATGACACCTTCATTGTAATAAGCAAGCAGCTCAATTCGTTTATATGATTTCTTTGTTTTTGAAACTAATGTTTATACTAATAATTCATTTATGTGAATTTGCAGCATGTGACTGATATTTCTGGAAGAGAAACCATGGTTCGCATTACAGGTAAAAACACTAAAAATTTCAACTTTTTGATATTGATTAACCAAATTTTGAATTCAGTTGTTTTTAAGCTCTTACTTTTTTTGATAATGATTTTTTTTTCTTTTGTATTTAGGTGGGATGAAGGTGAAGGCTGACAGGGATGAGTCGTCACCATATGCAGCTATGCTTGCAGCACAGGATGTCTCCCAAAGATGCAAGGTTTTTTTTTTTTTTTTTTCAGTTCTTTAAATCAAGAATTGCAAAATGCTTAAAAGGTTTTTTGTTTGATTTATGATTTATAGGAACTTGGCATAAATGCTCTTCACATAAAGTTGAGGGCAACTGGAGGTAACAAGACAAAGACACCTGGCCCAGGTGCCCAATCTGCCCTCAGAGCTCTTGCTCGTTCTGGCATGAAGATTGGTCGCATAGGTAAATACATTCCAAATTAATATATGTTTGGTAGGATGGAATGGAATCAGAGATTACATTCCATGATTCTAATTCAACTTATAATGTGATTGCAGAGGACGTGACTCCAATTCCAACTGACAGTACACGTAGAAAGGGTGGAAGGAGAGGAAGGAGGTTGTGATTGGGATCTTTTACCAAACAAATGGATAAAAGTTTCATGTTTGAACTAGTTTTTTTGTTTACATTTCAAGACATGTTTTGTTATTAATTGTCAGATTGATAATATGACAAGGCTGAGTTTACTATTCCCTATTAATTACCTAAATTTTGTGGAAATGATGGTTATAATTTAAGTTTCATGTTTGAACTAGCAAAGTATGGATCAGATTTTATAAAACAAAAAATTAGTTACTTTTAAACTGATATTTAAAGCTTTATAGCTGGGTTTGGGTTTAAAGAGATGACTATCTGTTTTGGCCTGACAATTTTGCCCCTCGGTTTTTACTTCTTTTGTATTTTTTTAACATATTTTGCTGTTCTAAAAAAAGTAGTTTGCTTTAGGTACAGCATTGACTTCTCGAGTGTCAAGATACATTTTGTAATTCATTGATTTGAGCCGCAATATGCAATTAAGCCCTTGAATGTACCAAAGTGCTGTGATTTTAGCCCCTATCATTCAATCATAGTCATAGTTCTATAATTAGGTTTTTTATTTTTTACTTTCCAGTCCATTTTAAGTTCGAATGGATATGAAAATCTACAAAGACTAACTTGGCTATATTCACAGATGAAACAAGTAAAATATATTTATTCATAAGATAGTCGTCTCTAGTATTCTTGGATTATTTCTGCAATGATGGTAGGTACATCTGCCTATTCATCTAATCTTGTGGCATGTGTTTAGGACCTATCATCTGGTTAATTTACATTTAAGTCGTCAAATACAAATAATAATAATTGTTTCCCTTTTTTTCAAAAAATATAGAACACTCATATTCCAAAAATATGGAAATGTTCTTTAAGTCAAGAAATGATGAAAGTATTCTCTTATTGATGATTGTTGTACACCGATTACATGAACATATAAATAGGACTTTGACTAAGACTATTTCTACACACGTGTGTGTGTATACTTAAGGTTACCGTTATCACCCCTACAAGCTTAAAGTCGGGTCGAATTTGAAGATTGTGTCCGAGAGTCATTAATCGATCTTTATGTGGTGAATTTGTCAGCAAACTGGTCAATGGAAGAAACATAGTTGATTGTGAGTTCCTTGGTTTCAACTTGCTCTCTAATAAAGTGAAAATTCAGGGCAATATGTTTGGAGCGTGTGCATATCATTGGATTCTTAGTCATAGTATTGCACCAATATTATCACACAACAGTAACTGATAACGCAGGAGATGTACATGTAATTCAAACAATAGTTGCTTAATCTAAATTATGTCGGCAACATTGCAGGATAAGGATCGGTATTCTGCTTCAGTGCTAGAGCAAACAATGACTCGTTGTTTGCATGATGCCCATCTGATGAAATTGGAACCATGGAAGATTGCAAAACCATACGATGATCGACTGTCATCTTTAACGGAAATCCATCCAACGTCTGAGTATGCGAGAAGAGATGAAGTGTGAGTGGGCTTAAAGTGCAAGCATTCGTTGACAGTTCCTTTGAGATACCTGAGAATTCTTTTGACAGCCTGCCAATGTGCAATGGTATGAGAGTGTATATATCGACACACTTGATTTATAGCGTATGCAATGTCGTGTCGGGTGATAGTGGCGTATTGTAAGGATCCAACAATTTGCCTGTATAGTGTCGGATCAAAGAAAGGATCACCATGAATAGTTAAACGAGATTGACTATAAATTGGTGTGGAGATGGGAGTTACATCAGGCATATGGCAATGATGTAGAATGTCAGTGATGTACCCTGTTTGACTCATAGTGTCACACCCCGTTAACGTGGAAACACGAAGGGTGACAGGCTAAGGTCTCATAAGACAAGGTACATAGGATTACCAACCATAATCATTGAGAATTTTAAGTTTACATCATGTTCAAAGCAAAATTACATTTTAGTTCCCTAGTACAAAGTCTAATACATAACAAAAGAAACATCAGGTGCAAATTCTTGTTGATGTCTAATTTAGATCACCGACCGTTCCCTGAAAAGCATGCAAAAACGAGGGTCAACTATAAAATAGTTGGTGAGTTCACAGGTTTATATAGGTACATCATTTCAATAAGAAAATATAGATTTGTTCACAAAAGTTCAAACTCAAAATGAGTGTTGAATGCCAAAGCACTCTGTTCACAATAAAGCCTAACGACCATTCTTGCCCCATTCCATCATGTCCATGGTTTCCATGATGTCAGTTCACGGAAATATGCACTCACGGTTCTGAGTGAGTGGGGGCTGTCTACCCCAAATAGCGCTATACATAAGACCGTCGGCTCGAAATACGAGTTAATAGGTTGTAGTTCGGTTCTCGGGGACTTAACATACAAAGTTCATAACAAATTCATATGACAAAGTTCATATCAAGAGTTCATCGTATAAAGTTCATAACAGAATGTTCATAAAAGAGTATCGTTCCAAGTTCATCAAGTTCATAAAACAATATCGTTTCAAGTTCATTAAGTTCATAAAACCATACCATTCCAAGTTCATTAAGTTTATAAAACAAGATCATTTCAAGTTCATTAAGTACATAAAACAAGATCATTCCAAGTTCATTAAGTTCATAAAACAAGATCATTCCAAGTTCATTAATATAGTACGGATAGCTCATAAAACAGTAGCATGCTTTTCACTCCAAAACATGAAAATAGTAAAAAGGGGGTTGTGAATACTCACTAGGGAGAGTTTGCGGTTCGAGCTTCGCGGTTCGGTGTTGTAGAGATCGATTTCTACTAGTGCCCTATGGAACAAATAGTTTCTAGTGAGATACAATTCACTAATCCATTATCTAATAACTACCTATCCAACTAGTGGTGTCGTAAAAGTGCCCAAAGTGTGTACGATTCATTATCGGTATTATCGAATTCACGGTGCCTTGTGTTCAAAAATCTATAAAGGCATGAAAATGAACTCCAAAAATTGTAAAACTTTACATTCTGATTCTAACAGAAGGTATTAGTGTCCAGATATTTTATAGACATTTTTGAAGGTCATTTGTTATTTATTTGCAATTTGAGTCTAAATAATAAGAAAAATTCAAAGTTAATAGTAAACAGTTTCAAAAATTCACAAATTAATTTCCACAGGTTATAATAATGTTTCTAAAGCTGGGAAAAATATTGGTTTGTGCATTTGAGTTACAAGACCTAGTTTTGTAAATTCATGCTCTAATTCAATGAAAATTTTGAATAAAATACCAAACAGTGACAAAATTGTATGAAAATTTAGGTGGCATCCTTAATTAGTACATAAATCAGTTATTTAAATTTTCAGATTTTTATCTCATTTGTAAGTATTTATTTTGAATTTTTGACCATTAAATCCTTATTTTTGTAGAAAAATAAAGAATTTGTTCTAGCACTTTGGGTTTTACACAACATCACTTGATGATATGAACTTACATAAAAAAATTTTGCTCAAAATTATTTCGGAACTAAATGGGGGCATTCAACCCCAGCAAGTTTAGAAATGTTGCACCAACTGGGGCATGAGTTCCAAATGTAGCCGGAAATTCAACAATTTTTGTAGAACATTATATGATGTTTTTGCTCATGATATTTTATGTACTCTGAGGTAATTGTGTTAAGTTACTAAAATAATTTTATCCAGATTTATTTTTCGGTTTAAGGCCTTTGATCATGTAATGAAATACTAGTGATCACAGAAAAAGTGCTGATGGTGCAACTGTTTTGTAAAAATTGCTTAAAATCTAAATCTTAATGTTTTACACTAAGACTAATTGGGTTCGAAAGTTAACTCAAAGTACTATGTCTCGGAAAAAGAATCTTATGATTTCGTTGAGAAATGAGTGAGTTATGACCTTTTAAAGTCGAGTAAACAAATCTGACAAGGCTAAAACTCATGAAAACATAGTTCAAGTTCCTATTTTACCGAATGATATGGGTTTATTTTGCATAGATTGAAATATAAAAACATTATATTAAAGATATTCTGTAGAAATACTTGTTTCTAACCATTTGATCTTACATGCAACCAAGCTAGATGAGACTAAACTTTTGAAAAATTGGTTTTATGTGCTCACCTTTGCTCTTGACTTTGGTTTGGTCATGGATCATCACCATTTACAGAACATGCAACTTGTTTTTGGTGGTGATCTACAAACATCAAGATCAAACAAAGGTTATTTGCAAGAACATGCCTTTGAAATCGGAAATTAGAAGGAGAAAGTGAGTAGAACTTGTAAAATTTGTTATGGATCTTCAAGAGATGTATGATAACCACTTACCCTTTGATATGAAGCTTCAAGAACACCCAAAAAAAGTGCTGAAAATTCATGGTTGAGGGGCTGATTTTTAGAGAGAGAAAGTGAGGTTTCTAGAGAGAAGGAAGAGAGAAATTGAGATTCTGTCTCTCTGGATAGACCATCTCTCTCGTAATCTCTTTGGGTCTATACGTCATTAAAATCGGCCACAAAACTCCAGAAATGTTGTTTAATATCCGAAAAATGAATTGGAAAAATCTCTCCCACAGAAAATGCCTCTAAGGTCGGTTTTGCCCTCTCACATTGACATGCAAAATCTGACCTCGGGATTTTGCATAAATGAGTAATAATGAGTGAAAGAGAGAGAGAGAGAGAGAGAGAGAGAGAGAGAGAGAGAGAGAAGGAATGGAAGAGCCTATGAACGAATTTTGGGAGGAGAGAAGGGATTAGAGGCTTGTTGAAAAGTGGTAAGCTTTATAAATATGGCCCCATTTCAAATTTTATAAAAATTATCTTTAGTTTTTATAAAAGTTCTAGATATATTATATAAACTTCCAAGAGTTTATTTCTTGGTTTTCATTCAAGTACTTTTTTTTTGAAATAAATTCATAGACTTGAATTTTAATTTATAATTGTAGGAATTAATTATTTTTGTGATTTAAATTTTCTAAAAAAAATCAAATATATAGTTCATGTAAACGGAATAAGGGTTCATAATATAAGAACGTAGGATTAGACAATCCTTGAATTGTACTTTTGATTCATAAATGAAATTATGAATTGCATGAACATTGTCTCAAATTTGTAATTAGTTATTATTATGATTTAATTTTGTTCATATTTGCTTAGAATACTTAACCTTGTTAAGCATTTGATTGTTCCAATATGGAAATTTTGGGTTGATAGCATACCCTTGAGTTGTGATCTACCGAACATAGTTTTGTGTTTAGACTTAAGGTTGAACTTTGGCACTTTACCACATAGTTGGTTCATTCACATGTCAATGTGATTGTTCCACACAAGCTAATGTACACTAATTGTTCCGAAGGATCTATTAGGTCGCGAACCTAGTTCAACTTGTAACTCTAAAGAAAAGATAAGTGCACACAATGAAATGACAAGGTTCTAGATGAGTCCTAACCTGAGATTTGACGGTTGTCACACATAGTGAGACCATTGGTGTTGCGTGTAATTTGAATCCCAAGAAAGAAATGCATGTCACCCAAATCTTTAAGAGCGAACACATTGTTGAGTTGCGTAATGAACTGTTGAATAATTGTTGCATTTGTACCTGTGAATAGTGGCGTAGCTAGAATTTTGTTTTAGAGTATGTCAAATAATATACAAAATATGAACAAGTGACAAAATTCTTCAAACGATAATGAAATGTAACTATATATGCATTCTCAACTAAATTGTTTATTTTAAGTTGCACACGATGTTGTCTTACATCATTAAAATAATCTAAAGTGGAGTCTAATCGACATAGACAACAATGTATTATCTTCTACTAATTTCAAGTTTTGAATGGAATAGGCCATATCACAACCCTAATTCCTTTTATTTAACAATATATATATATATATATATATATATATATATATATATATATATATATATATAACCTTAATTTTGTATGGGTGGGCCAAGGCCCACTCTTTCCCTATATTGGCTATGCCCCTGCCTGTGAATAAACCAATACATACATGGTTAAGGAAGATGAGTGATGAACAAACAAGGATGTATCGGATTGACAAGCACAGAAGCCTTGAGTGATGGGATAGGTCTTTAGTTTAGTGAACCAAGCTCGTGGAGCTTGTTTAAGGCCATAGATTGCTTTATGAAGACAACACACGTGATTGGGTTTGGTGGGATCTTCAAAACCATGTGGTTTCTTCATGTAGACAACGTCTTGCAAATCACCATTAAGGAAGGAATTGTTGATGTCAAGTTGTCGTACACACCACCCGTCAGAAACTGCTAATGATGGCACCAAGCGGATTGTGGTTGGTTTGGTAACTGAACTGAAAGTTTCAAAGTAGTCAACGCCCTCCTCTTGACTATATCCATGAGAAACGATACGTGCCTTGTATCTTTCAATTGTACCATTGGATTTCTGTTTGATCCTATAAATCCATTTGTACCCTACAAGATTGATATTAGTGGGACAAGATACAAGAGTACATGTGTTATTTTGCATAAGGGCATCATACTCAGTTTGCATAGCATATTGCCAACATTTGAATATAATTGCTTGTTTATGAGGGCATCATACTCTGTTTGCATAACATCTTGCCAACATGTGTTATTTCGCATAAGGGCATCATACTTAGTTTGCATAGCATAAGGGCATCATACTTTGATACCAACTTGTAACGTACCAAAATTATGAGGTAAAAATTTCATTTTTAATTCAACCAAAACATTAATTATCTTAAGTAAACATTCAGTATCCTTTTTCCAAAAATTCAGAAATACTTTATAAGAAAACAGTTATCAGGGTACAATCCCAAAATCATCATAATACGGAAACATGGGTGGATGCGCTGCGATCAAGTCGGGCCCTTCCCTTTCGAACCGGAAATACCTGAAACCATAACCATAAAAATCGTAAGCACAAAGCTTAGTGAGTTCCCCAAAATACCACATACCATACATAATAAACACATACTGGCCCTCTGCCCTACATCGGGCCTCGCCAGACATCAGATCCCGTCCGGCATTGAGCCCCGCTCGGTATATAGATCTGTCATTAGGCCCCGACCGACATCAAGCCCCGCTCAGTATACAGATCTGTCAGTCATCAGCTGCAAACCACGACATGGTCAAGAGGCCACCAAGACGTGGCGACGAAGACAATCGCGATCCATGTAGATACCATGACGTGGTGGAAGACTAGTCACGTTGAGGAAAAGAGGCAAAATGACTAAAATTGTTGTTTTAAAGCATAAACAGATTCAATATTAATCAAGGAAAATTTCTAGACTTTTAGAACAATTTAAAACAAAAAACCCTACACATACAAACCCTATCAAACTCAACGGACAAAGTCTAAGTGCAATAGACTTGAGTTAGCCATGCTCTGATACTAATGATGATAGCATAAAACAGAATTAAACAAATCTTTTCTAAACTCGAAACAATGGATATAAACTCAACTAATATGTGAAATTAACTTATAGAACTCAGTGGATAAAAAACATACCTTTGATTTCTTAGATAGTTTTTTCTTATACCGAGACAGCAGATTGGACTAGAGAACCTAAAGAAGATTTCATCTTCTAAAATTGCACCCAAGAAACAAACAAGAAACATATCCAAACAACCATCGAACAATGAGCTTCAAACATAATCGAAATCTCAATTCTATTCTTCAACCACGATGTGGAGATCATGTCACACCCCCGACCGAGGCGGCGGAACATGTCGGGCTGTGCGATTTAATTAATGTATCACATGTAAATTGAATATATAGCACAAGTACAACAATAAACAAAACAATATTTGTATTCCATCTTGATGTTTGAATACATGGTTCTTACAGATAATAATATAGTACATGAATTGTTTTAAACAGGTAGGCAGACATAACAAAAACTAGTAAACTAGATTACATGAAATCCATGACTATCCGTAATCTGACATGCTTAATTATTGATTCCCTGAGAATACATGTAGTTTTGAGGGTCAACACAAGGTTAGTGAGAGTTTTAAGTTTTCTGCTAACAACAATAATACTTTTAAAAATTCTCAAAAGTATTTTTCTTTGTAAGTAAAACCATACTTGAAACTGTGTTTGTAAAGAGACCTTGAGTAAACTTTGAAAACCAAAATGTACATTTATATAAGTAAATTCATACTTAAAATAGTTTTGAAAGAAACCAAGCCCATGGTTTCTAGTTAATGTTTATAGTGAGTCCTATAACCAAGTTATGTGAATGAATGTATCCCCTTACAACGCTTCATTGTACGTTTTCGTAACGATAGTTGATACTTATCACCCGCTTTGATTGATCAGTCGAGATTGTAGCTAGCAACCGCAGGTGGGGATGTCAACCCCGTATTGATCTATACATCTGTATCTCGCTCCGAGGATTAACAGTTACAGTAGCGTGGGTATGCTAAGTGTTTAGACTTAGATAATGAATAATGTCTCACTATAAAGACCTTAACTGAGGTATGTGAATAGCTCTCATACCTAACTTATCAGTGGATAAGTTACTAGGCATAATGAATTGTATAAAGTTTATAAAAGCCGAGTATATCTGGTATGTATGTATAGTGTAAGATACTCGCTTTTATAAAGAGGTACGTCTCAAAGTAATGATCACAAGTACATGTATAAACTTTATGTATTTAAACATATAAATATACATGCATGGTTATAGTTTGAATTCTTGAAATACTATAAAGTTTTATGACATGCATTATCACATAATTTATAGGGTTTTGTAGTAAAATGACATATGTTATTTATATTAATTGTTTCATTTTTAAAACAAAATAACATAAGTGTATCAAATGTATGGCTAGTTTATGTGTACATAATATGTATTTGTCAAAATAATATTTCATCAGTTAAGGTTTTTAAATATTTTTCACATAAAATAATAACATTTTATGTACGTTTTTCAAGAAAATTGACGTGAGAAACCGCAACTAGATGCTTTTAAAACGAACCCCCGGGACTATTTTTCGTACCTATTTAACCAAAGGGGAAGTTTTGATATTATTTAATAAGTGTGAGGCTGTTTTCTATCCTAATTAAATCATATGGTTGATTTGTTAAACTAATTGAATGGGCCTAATTTGTTTAAAATAAACCAAAGGATGGGCTAGAATGGTTTAAAAGAATCAAGGTTTGAGATTGAGACATATTTTGTCAACAATTTCCTAGGAGGGGGCCTTTTTAATTAAATGGAAATGGAGTTTGAGGAGGTACTTCCTCTTTTGTTTACGTATGCACGAACACGGCAACCCAAAAAGATGGGTCTCTCATCCCTTGAATTTCGACTAAGTACAAATAGAAAAGAATAAAAAAATGGTGGTGACTTACGATGGCAACAAAACGGTGGCAGGGGGTGATGGCTGAACAGCAACACCCAGTGGCAGTGGGGGTGGCGAGGGACTCCGACAGCCTCTTGTTGCCTCCTTTTTCATTTTCTGCCAGCGAAAAAAAAGGAGAGAGGGGAGGAGAGGCAGTCGGTTGAAGGGAGTGTTTGGGGTGGGGCTTGATCGACCAAAGCAGTGGAGGATTGAAGATGGGTGGCTAGTGGCGATTTTATGGTGGTGTTGTGGTGACTATTGTGGTGTTTTCTAAACCAAGAAAGAAAAGTGTAGTGGGTAGATAGAGTTGGTGAATTTATGATGATTAAAGGAAGCCTTAAGCTTCTATTTATAGTGTTGAAGGCCATCTCACAAGCCATGCACCACCATGCTCTTTCACTTAGTAATACACTCAAGGTGAAGCCATGCCTTGTACAATTGGAGAAGGAGTGTAAGCAAGAAGGAGGAGGTCACATGGTCAAGGGGAAAGAAGATCCAAAATCATATCTTTTTTATCTCTTGCACACATATGTGGGCCCAAGCTCATGTCATGTTTAGCAAAGAGTCCCAAAAACAACATTAGTTTTGTGTATCGAGATCCCGACAATGAATATTACTTTTGAAAGTGGCGAATGATAGAGTCGAGTTTAAGGATTCCAAAAACTTGAACAGGTTAATTTTTCGAGTTGTAGAACTCTGGGAAATCACGTTTAAAGTTTCGCGTGACCCGAAACGCTTAATTTTTCGACTTTTGCAAATACATTCGCTAAAAATATTTCAAATATGAAATTAAATATTAGACCATAGTCTGAGTCCAAAAACACTTTCGGGATTTCCATATGAGGTGTGCGAGTGCCTCAACAGATCGATTTAGTTTTAGTAGTTTAAAGAAAATCAGTGTTTTTGGAAACAGGAGAACATGTAATATTAAATTAGAATATTTTCTTCGCTCACAACTGCTTAATACAAATTTTCATTTTTCAGACGTATTAACTAGGGTTGTAGTTTACGATGTTTAATTTGTTTGAGATTTTCCAAAAATGGAAGTAAGATACCATTCATTATCTCATAATAGTTTTAACGACATTATTTATTTTAAAAAAGATGAACTAAAACTCAATAAGTCAAATTACAAAGAGGTTCACTGTAAATTGACTGTTTACACTTTTAAACTTAAATTTTGGGATGTCACAGATCAATAGACTACGACGTGGGATCGGTAATTCGGGATTCTTTAGGGTTTTGAGGAATCTGAACTTTTGATAACTAAGATGTGTTTTCACAAGTTCCAAAACCGGATTTAGAGCCCTTTATTTATAGGGAGGTGATTTGAAATCCTAGAGATCATTACCAAATATAATAGTAATTATCTATGGTATTTAGATCATTGTGAAATATTTCATATTCCATTTATTTACTATTAATTACGTAACAAAACAAGTCCCTCAAATAAATATCTTTTTAGATCTGCTTCATTTTGTTCTTGTGTGTAACCCAAAAGGACAAACTTGGTCAAAACTCTGGTCAAAGGTCAAGGTCAACGAGTTAACTCGGTCAACTCAACTGAGAACGCGGGGCGTACTCAGCTCTTATGTTGGGCGTACACGGGCCTTGATCGGGATCGCGAGGTTGGCTTCATACGTGTGGCGTACGCACCGAAACCCCTTTTTCCTTAATAAGAGCTTAATGCGTTAAGCTCTTACGTTCCAATTATAGATCCAAGGCTAAAATACCACTGAGATGTTGGATTAGGTGTCTAAGCCAATAACTATAATTGGTATGTACTTGAATTGATAGCAGCACAGTCCTTTTGGGTTGCTCTCAACCTAGCAACTGGACAAGGAAATTATGAAAGGAGAAATATTAATTTATAAGATTAATGAATTAATATAAATGATTTATTAATATGTTAAAAGATTAATATATTAATTAGAAATCAATATGTTTAATTAATAGTTAGCCAGAAATTAATCAGAAATAATTTTGGGGTTAAAAGAATTAATTATAAAGTGCAGGGACTAGTTTGCAATTAACTAATAGTTGAGTGGAAGGTTCCAGAACCCCCTTGGAAGGAGGTGGACGAAATTCTTAGGGGAAACCCTAGAGATTTCGTCCAAGGGGTCCAAATAAGGCCTTTGGATCTTGCTTAGGCCCTAAGCAAAGGATAACTAGGGTTTTCCCTAAACCCTAGATCCCTCAGCTATTTAAGGAGCCTCCCGGCTCACATTTAAGGTCACTGATTTCTTTGGAAGAAACCCTAAGGCCGAAATTGCATACTCTCTCCATCCTCTCTCCTCCAAGTTTCCTTCTTGCTAGTTCTTGGGTGTGATTCCATTAGAGGCATTACATTTGTGGTGCTAAGCTTCCAAGAAGATCAAGATCAAGATCAAGAGGATTATCAATTGTTTGCTATAACAATTGAAAGGTATGTAACTCCTAAACCCTAGTTTGTTAATTTCGAAATTAGCCTCTCTCCTCTAGGGTTCTTGTTTTGCAATTCAAAGTTATATGTTCAATAGTTAAAACATAGATCCAAAGTAGGTTGCATGTGAACTTAGGAATTGTTTTCTAGTTTATTTGTTTTACCTAAAACCCATCAGTGGTATCAGAGACATTGTTTGTTTTAAATTGAATTGCTATAATTGTTGAATTGCAAATTAGGGTTTATAGCTATTAAACCCTAAAGGCCAAATTTTCGATTTCTAGGGTTTTGGATAAAAGGGTTTTTTCGAAAACCCTAGCCTCCAAAGAACCCTAATCAAAATTAGGGTTAGGGTTTTGAAAACCCTAGCCTCCTCCCTTGTAAATTTCGAAATTGCTAGAAGTTTTAGGGTTTCTTGTTTTGGATAATTGTTACTTAATTAGATTAATTGGATAATTATCCTTACCCTATTTTTCGAAATTTAGAAGGATAAGGATTAGGATTAAATTAATTGATTAATTTAATTAGATAATCCTTACAAAATTTAATAATTTGATTAATAGTTAATTAAAAGATAAATATTAAATCTAGTTAATTGGTTTATTTAAATTTAAATTTAATAGTTTGAATTTCGAAATTTATATAAACCCTTGAAGTTTTAAAATGTTTTAAAACACATCCTATATATGTATTATGATTAAAAGTTTAATATTATATATGTATAAGAATATGGTCAGTCAAATCGCTAGTATGCCTCATTCACGAAGCTAATCTATAAGGGGGGTATAAGGAAACTGCCTATAAAATGGTAGTTGAATGGGTGTCCACTCTCACCCACCGCTTCCTTGATTAGTGGAGGGTCGTTAGCAGAACGGATTTGATAGGACAACTACTTCTCATTAAAAGTATAATGACATTAAAGAAAGTACTAGAACATTATTTTTAAAATCCCAACTCTAGTTACTTTAGGAAAAATGTGAAAAGTATGCTAATCCATGAAATTGCACATTATGCTTTATTGGTCGTTAGTGGAGCGTGTGTGGTTAACCAGCACACTAAAGGGCACTAATAAAGAGTAGTAATGGGTATCTCATAATTGTCATTTTGATGGAGCGTGTGTGGTTTACCAGCACATCAATAGTTAATGATAAAGAGAATGAGGTTACCAAGCACATTTGCATGGTTATTCACATCTTGTTTGTGATCCTCGGCATCCCAGTCACAAATAGAAGAGCATAATCTGAGATTAAAACATGCCATTGAATAGTTTTAATGTATCTCAAAAGAATTAGGAATTTCACTTCGTTTGTTTCGTCTAATGGTGGAATTGGTGAATCGTCATTCACCTACCTTTATGAAATTTACACTTGGATCTCGGCATCCCATTTCTAAGTTGTGAATCTTCATAGTTGGATCCTAACCTTGATATTTTATCTTTGGGTTATTATATTGAGGTATCTTGAAATCTAACTAAAACTTTCTTTCTTTTCAGATGTCTACTTCTGGAAACACTTCTGCTTCATCCTCCTCCAACCAGAACTTCTATTTGCTTAATATCTGCTCCAAAGTCGTTATGGATGGCTCAAACTATAACGATTGGATGCGCAACATCAAGATGGCTCTTCATTTTGAGAACAAAGAATATGTTCTTGAAAAGGAGCTCAAAGAGCTTGATGAGTCTGAAGCTACTCCTGAAGATCTTGCTGCCTACAAGAAACATTACGATGATGCTACCAAAGTGGTGTGCATCATGGTGGCAACCATGTCCCCAGAACTGCAGAGGTACTATGAGGAATACTGGCCTTTTGAGATGAACAAGGACCTTATGGAAAAGTACCATAAGCGAGCTCGTCAAGAAAAGTTTGAAGTAGTCAAGTCACTCATGGCTTGCAAGATGAAAGAAGGGGAATCGGTTGTGTCACATGTGCAAAGAATGCAACGCTACATAGAGCGTTTGGTCAAGCTCAACATTCACTTTGATGAGGAATTGGCCATTGACATGGTCTTGAACTCACTACCTGATTGTTATGGTCAGTTTATTCTAACTTACCATTTGAACAATACTTAGCAGACCTTGGCCCAATTGCACAACTTGTTGCAGACAGCTGAGGCAGGAATGAAGGGTAAAAGTATACCCTCCACGCCTACAAGTGCCCCTGTGTTGGCTATTGGACAGGGAAAGGGGAAAAAGAGGAAAGGTCCTCCCAAGCAAAACTGGAAGAGCAAGGCTCAAGCTGGGTCGTCTAGTAATGGCCCAAAGGCTAAGCCCAATGGTTCCACTCCCCATGTTTCTGATCTAAAAGAGGCCGTTTGCTTTTACTGCAATCAAAAGGGGCATTGGAAGAGATCTTGCCCACAATATCTGCAAGATATCAAGGATGGCAAAGTGAAGCCATCTTCGGCAGGTATTTACACTATTTCTGCTAATAACTCATTATATTCTCGTTCATGGGTCCTTGATACAGGATGTGGTTTTCATATCTGTTCTGATTTGCAGGGACTAAAGGAAAGTGAGGAGATAGAGCGAGGAAGGATAAACTTGATCATGGGAAACAGAAAGTCTTCACCAGTGACCAAGATCGGAGTTTATCAGCTTCTGCTTAGCAATGATGTTAGATTAGATTTAATAAATTGTTGTTATTCGTCTGAGATGACGAGAAACATTATTTCATTTCATGCATTGTTCAGACAAGGTTTCAAATATTCTTTTAATGATTTCAATGGTTCAATTTCTGTTTATAAGAATGGTGTTTTTATGTTTGAAGCTTTACCTTGTGATGGTGTGTATGAAACAGTGACTTGTGTTGATAGCTTAGGAAATAGTGTACTTAATATTGACTTGTCTACTAGTGTAGACAAGGCATGCTTGTGGCATTGTCGTCTTGGACACATTAACAAGAAACGCATAGCCCAACTCCAAAAGGATGGAGTGTTGGAATCATTTGACCTAAAATCAGATGATATGTGTGAATCTTGTCTTTTGAGAAAGATGACAAAATCACCATTCACAGGGTCTTGTGAAAGAGGTGAAGGTCTGTTGGATCTCATACACACAGATGTGTGTGGGCCCTTCAGATCAACTACAAGAGATGCTAATCGATTCTATGTGACTTTCACTGACGATTATAGCATATATGGATATATCTACTTGATCAAGCATAAGTCAGAAACTTTTGAAAAGTTCAAAGAGTTTAAGCATGAAGTCGAAAATCAATTGGGCAGAAAAATAAAGATACTTAGATCCGATAGAGGCGGGGAGTATCTTAGTATCGAGTTTAACGACTATCTGAAAGAATGTGGGATAGTCTCACAATTGACTCCTCCTAGGACACCACAGTTAAATGGTGTAGCTGAGAGGCGTAATCGAACCTTGTTAGACATGGTTCGTTCTATGATGAGTCGAGCTTCGCTTCCCATTCACTTCTGGGGGTATGCCTTAGAGACAGCCGCCCACATCCTCAATCTTGTCCCTACAAAGAAGGTTGCCAAAACACCTCACGAAATGTGGACAGGGAAAGTTCCCTCGTTAGCACATATTAAAGTCTGGGGTTGTGAAGCTTTCGTAAGACGAGAGACTCACGACAAGCTAGCAGCTAGAAGTGAGAAATGTGTTTTCATTGGTTACCCAAAGCAGTCTTTTGGATATTTGTTCTACAGGCCTAGTGAGAACGTGGTCTTTGTAGCACGAAGAGGAGTCTTTCTTGAAAGAGAGATCATATTCAAAGAGGACAGTGGGAGCACTATTGACCTTGAAGAAATTCAAGAGTCAGCCAATGAAGGAACCTTAGATGACACTAGCACTCAACCAGAGGAAACAGTTCCTGTTGAACCAATCGATAACTCATTACCTCTTAGAAGATCCACTAGGGTGAGTGTACCACCTGAGTTGTATGGTTTTCATATTACTTCAGATGGTGACACATTCATAAGTGACAGAACACTGGTAAACTTAGATGAACCAGTCACTTATAAGGAAGCAATGGCAGGCCCAGAGGCTTCCAAGTGGAAAGAGGCAATGGACAGCGAGATTAAGTCCATGTATGACAACCAAGTTTGGAATTTGGTTGATAGTGCACCAGGTCGTAAGACAGTTGGGTGCAAATGGATCTTCAAGAAGAAGACAGACATGGATGGAAATGTGCACACATTCAAGGCTCGACTGGTTGCAAAAGGTTTCACTCAAACCCCAGGGGTTGACTATGATGAGACCTTCTCGCCAGTGGCTAAGATTAAATCTATTAGGATATTGCTCGCCATAGCTGCCTTTCATGATTATGAAATCTGGCAGATGGATGTCAAAATTGCTTTCCTTAATGGGAAGTTGGCTGAAGATGTTTACATGAGTCAGCCAGAGGGTTTTGTTGATGCAAAGTTCCCCAATAGAGTGTGCAAGCTTGAGAAATCCATTTATGGATTGAAACAAGCATCTCGCAGTTGGAATCTTTGCTTCCATGAGAAAGTCAAAGAGTTTGGTTTCTCTAGAAGTGAAGATGAGTTTTGTGTGTATATCAAGGCTAGTGGGAGTATAGTAACTTTTCTGGTGTTGTATGTCGATGACATATTACTCATTGGTAACGACGTTCCAACCTTGAAAGAAGTCAAGTCTTGGCTTGGAAAGTGTTTTGCCATGAAAGACCTTGGAGAAGCTGCCTATATTCTTGGGATTAGAATATTGAGAGATAGAAAGAAGAGACTAATTGGACTTAGTC
Organism: Lactuca virosa; assembly: GCF_052849685.1. NCBI lineage: Eukaryota > Viridiplantae > Streptophyta > Magnoliopsida > Asterales > Asteraceae > Lactuca > Lactuca virosa. Next base: position 275,254,184 of record NC_136431.1, on the reverse strand, counting down.
AAAGCACATACTTGGATAAGGTACTAAAGAGGTTTAGTATGGAAAATTCCAAGAAGGGAGAGCTACCTATCCAGAGCAATACCAAATTGAGTAAGACTCAATGCCCGAGTACAGATGTTGAAATAGATGACATGAGTCGTGTACCTTATGCTTCCGCTGTCGGATCGATCATGTACGCTATGACATGTACTCGCCCTGATGTGGCATTTGGTTTGAGCATGGTCAGTCGCTATCAGGGAAACCCAGGTAGAGCTCATTGGATAGCAGTTAAGAATATACTCAAGTATTTGCGAAGGACAAAGGACTGGGTCCTTGTGCTTGGTGGCAGTGATACTTTGAGAGTAGATGGTTACAGTGATGCCAGCTTTCAGATGGATAGAGATAACTTCCGTTCTCAGTCGGGCTGGGTGTTTTTACTGAATGGAGGAGCAGTTACTTGGAAGAGTTCCAAGCAAAATACGGTGGTTGATTCTACTTGTGAATCAGAGTACATAGCAGCAAGTGAAGCGTCAAAAGAAGCAGCTTGGTTGAGGAACTTCATCGGGGATCTCGGAGTTGTTCCAACCATCCAGGAGCCTATGGAACTGTTCTGCGATAATGAAGGAGCGGTTGCCTTGACAAAGGAACCGAGAGATCATGGTAAGACCAGACATATCGACAGAAAGTACCATTTCATCAGACATAGAGTTGAAGAAGGCCATCTTATAGTAAAGAGGGTGTCATCTGAAGATAACCCAGCAGATCCCCTCACAAAGGGTCTGAGTAGGGCTAAGCATATTCAACATGCTCGGAGCATAGGACTGAAAGATGATATTAGTTTTAGTAGTTAGATTAGTTTTATTATGAAACTTGTAACAAAGTAAATGTAATTGACTTTTGGTGATTAAATAATAAAGTATTATTTATAAGTTTGGTTTCTACCTTTTGTCAATTGTTTATTATTGTGTTTCATTTTTGCATGTTTTACTTCCAGAATAATAAGATTATTCAAACTCCACAGTCACTTATACTTTTGGAAGTAAGTAGTGAATTAAGACTGTCATGAACTGGATTGTAGATTGTCTAAGGATAGACATGGCAATAGAATTGCTGCAACGTTCATGAGTACTCAGAAATTGAGATTTGAGTACTGGATAAACCCTCGCTCAGAGTATCACTTCATGGAATTCATCACGAGTAATACTGAGACGATAATATCTTATAATCTTGAAACGAAGATATATGAGTTGCAATTTACAAGTCGGTCATGCATTGGTGATACGAGAACGCATCAGTAACTTGGTGTTATAAAACGTATTGTCATGTATAATTTGATGAGTAAAAGATACAAGCATATGAGTCAACGTTTATTTGTTCCTTTTGCCCTAATAGGAAAAGCGATATTTGTGGGCCCCTCGATGATTTGGTGTTGACTTATGTGCTGGGCCCAGCCAGGACTAGATTGATGTGTTCGATTAGAAGTCCTACATCATCACAAATCAGAATCGGGAAACATAGATTCTGGACAAAGAGATTGATTACATCCCATGTCTTTTGTCTAGGGATATCTGGCAGAACGAAGGATTATATGATCACTTATCTTAGGACACGTAACTGACTGGGTCAGAGTTCGGCAGCAGCTTTTTGGAAGCTACAATTTGCTGGTCAAATTTAGAAGGCATACTAGCAATTATAGTTACAGACTTATCCAAGTGGGAGACTGTTGGATTAGGTGTCTAAGCCCATAACTATAATTGGTATGTACTTGAATTGATAGCAGCACAGTCCTTTTGGGTTGCCCTCAACCTAGCAACTGGACAAGGAAATTATGAAAGGAGAGATATTAATTTATAAGATTAATGAATTAATATAAATGATTTATTAATATGTTAAAAGATTAATATATTAATTAGAAATCATTATGTTTAATTAATAATTAGCCAGAAATTAATCAGAATTAATTTTGGGGTTAAAAGAATTAGTTATAAAGTGCAGGGACTAGTTTGCAATTAACTAATAGTTGAGTGGAAGGTTCCAGAACCCCCTTGGAAGGAGGTGGACGAAATTCTTAGGGGAAACCCTAGAGATTTCGTCCAAGGGGTCCAAATAAGGCCTTTGGATCTTACTTAGGCCCTAAGCAAAGGATAACTAGGGTTTTCCCTAAACCCTAGATCCCTCAGCTATTTAAGGAGCCTCCTGGCTCACATTTGAGGTCACTGATTTCTTTGAAAGAAACCCTAAGGCCGAAATTGCATACTCTCTCCATCCTCTCTCCTCCAAGTTTCCTTCTTGCTAGTTCTTGGGTGTGATTCCATTAGAGACATTACATTTGTGGTGCTAAGCTTCCAAGAAGATCAAGATCAAGATCAAGAGGATTATCAATTGTTTGCTATAACAATTGAAAGGTATGTAACTCCTAAACCCTAGTTTGTTAATTTCGAAATTAGCCTCTCTCCTCTAGGGTTCTTATTTTGCAATTCAAAGTTATATGTTCAATAGTTAAAACATAGATCCAAAGTAGGTTGCATGTGAACTTAGGAATTGTTTTCTAGTTTATTTGTTTTACCTAAAACCCATCATGAGAGTCATAAAGTTTCCAACTTTATGGCTTTTCATGTCCCTTAAGTGCTTAATATCAACAAACTTAACTTCTTAACACCTAAAGACCTTCTAGAGCATGCATGGGGAAGAAATAAGCATCAAGATCTCATTTTTATGACTCAAGACCCCTCATTGGGTCTGAAAGGACGACTTAGTTGGTTAAGAGCATGCTATGCTCAAGAATCACAAGGGTTGGGGACCAAAAATGCCCTAAATGAAGAAATAACTAGATCCATAAGAAAAGGGTGATCAAGCTAGGAGCTTTTTACCTCCTGGTGGTTGCTAGCAAGTAGAGAATCCCAAATCAAAGCTTCTTCCAAGCTCCAATGTCCTTCTACCATCTTCTCCTTCTTAACGAACACCACCAAATCACATAAATGAGCTCAAAGTGCACTCTTCTCACTTAGGGTTAGCTAGAGGGACAATTTTTAGGTGGAGGCTGATGAGGGTGAAGGTATTGGGGCCATAAAGAGGATTATATAGGGTGCAAACCCTTAAAACTAGGATTTTGGTCTTAACAGCGTACGCGCTGCGTACCTGATGAGTACGCCGAGCGTACGCGTGCGAGATCTAATTCCTTCATACATGAGTACGCCATGTATACACCCCGAGTACGCACGAATTACGGACCAGAATGTCAATATTTTAAAATTTAGGGTTAAATAGGTACCTTCTCAGAACGAGTGTTACATTCTCAGTTTGCATTTAGCCCCAACATTTATGTATGAGTTTGCATTTTTCCCTAATATTTTTTTTTGTTCCCCATTTGCCATTATTTTTTTGAAAAAAAATCTCATTTTAGTCATTGGCCAGTTATGAATAGGTATTTTAAAACGTAATAACTTAAAATGAGAAAGGAAAAAACAAAGGCAAGAGTCGAAACTATGAATTCTTCTTGAGGGCGGGGCGTGTTAGCCAGTAAGCCAATGGCTCTCTTTTTCGTCTTATCGGTGTTTGTTGTATTTAATATACACATGTATTTTACAATGAATAAACAATATGACATGTTAATCTTTGAACCAATAAAATTTGTCATTTCTTTGGTTTCTCAATAAATGTCATTAGAAATACTAGTTTCTCAAAAAACATGTCATTAGAAATAACCAATTGTTTCTTAGATGAGTTGCAAATGAATTAACAATTTTGATTTGCTTAAAGATTAACATGTCATATTGTTTATTAGATATCACATAATTAAGACTTACACTAGGTCTTTTTCCTTCATTTTAAAATACATGTGTACATTAAATACAACAAACACTGATAATACAAAAAATGTGTCATTAACTTACTAGATAACAAAGCCTCACCCCTCAAGGAGAAGTCACAGTTTCGTGTATTTATAAATATTTGGTTTCTCAACAAATATGTCATTAGAAATAACCAATTGTTTTTTAGATGAGTTACAAATGAGTTAACAATTTTGATTGTCTCAAAGATTAACATGTCATATTGTTTATTAGATGTCACATACTCAAGACATACACTAGGTTTTTTTCATTCATTTTAAAATACACAACAAACACTGATAATACAAAAAAAGAACCATTGAATTATTAGCTAACACGCCCTTCCCTTCAAGGAGAAGTCGCACTTTCAACTCTTTAGAAATATGTAGTTTCTCAACAAATATGTCATTATAAATAGCTAATTGTTTCATAGATGAGTTATGAATGAATTATAATTTTGATTGCTCAAAGATTAGCATTTGATATTGTTTATTAGATGTTACAGACTCAAGACTTACACTAGGTCTTTTTCCTCCATTTTAAAATACATATGTATATTAAATACAACAAATACTGATAATAATAAAAAAGAGTGTCATTGACTTAGTAGCTAACACGCCCCACCACTCAAGGAGAAGTCGTAATGTCGACTCTTGCCTTCGTCTTTTCTTTATTTCTCTATTTCTTTTTTTCATTTTAATTTATTACGTTTTAAAATATCTATTCGTGAATGGCCAATAGCTAAAATGATTTTTTTTCTAAAAAATAATGGAAAATGAGAAACAAAAAAAATGTTGGAGCTAAATGCAAACTCATGCGTAAATATTAGGATAAATACAAACTAAGAAAAATGTCAAACCGACACGTCATCATGACCCGTTGGTGACTGGCCAAGGGTCCGAAAATGAAACATTTTCTAAAATATAAAGCAAACGAGGAACAAAAATTAAAATTGAAGTTAAAAATAACCAAAGTTGTATATATAATAGCTTTTATAGCATAAATAGACAATGACTTAAAAGGGTAATATATTTTTGATTTGTACACATTTGCTCACATATTTTTTTTCCGTTCATATTTGTCCCTTCAACTTGTTTAAATATACACATCCAGTCCTTATGACCTGCTTACTCTAGGTAAGCCATAAAAAAATGACTTAATAGGGTAATATATTTCTCACTTTGTACACATTTAGTCATCCATATTTTTTGCATATTTAGTCCTTAATAATTTTTTTTGTTGAAAATAAGTTCTTGTTGTTTCTGTACACATTCAATTATGACCGGTTTCTTTAAGTTTTTCTTGCGATATCCTACGTGGGACAATCATTAATGAGATGTTCAAGGCCGTTGATGCTTATGGCCACCGCGACTTTGGCCGTTTGGTTGCTTAGGTCTTGTGGTTTTGTCTAGATCTTCTGTTCTAAACGTCGTAAATTCTTCATACGATCTCAGATTTTAACGATCTTTATATCCAAACGTTCGTATTTGAGTCTATTACAATTTTCGCTTAGATTACTCTTGTTAAAAAGTAATATATTTTTACTTACGATTTTATAAAAAAAATGTTCATACATACATTTATAAATAACACATGTATATAAAGATCATAAGTAAAAATATATTAATTTTTAACGGGGGTAATTTAAACGAAAGTTGTTGGTAAACTCAAATACGAACGCGTGAATATAATGATAGCTAAAATCTAAGATCATATAAAACAATTATGGCGTTCGGAACACAAGACCTAAGCAACTAAGCAGCCAAGGACGTGGTTGCTATAAGCATCAATAGTCCCGAACACATCATTAATGATTGTCCAACGTATGGTACCGTGAGAAAAACTCAAAGAAACCGATCATAAGTGTTGAATGTGTACAAAACAACAATGACTTATTTTGCAACAAAAAAATATTCAATGACTAAATGTGCAAAAATATATTAATGACCAAATGTGTATAAAACGATAAATATATTATCCTATTAAGTCATTTTTTCTGGTTTATCCGGAGTAGTCGGTCATAAGGACTGAATGTTTATAGTTAAATAAGTTGAAGGGGACAAATGTGGAAAAAAATATAAAAATTAAAAATATATTATCGTTTTAAGTAATTATCCCTAACATATTCCCTCAAATCAACTAGTTTGTTTTCCGGTTTAATACTATATAGTTTGCTTTGCGTTTTAATACTATACTGTATAGATCAGTACACAACAAATTTTTTATTATTAAAATTATCGAATTTCTTTTTATAACTTGACCCAATACACTTACAATCATCGGGCCCAAATCGTCCTAATCCAACCCAAGTTTTATTCTTTTTCGTTTAAATAACACAAAACCCTAAATCCACCCTACCTGCCATCGGACATAACTTTTGCGATACAGGGAGAGAGAGGAGGAAGAAGGAAAACGCAGCCATGGTAATGAATCTCTATTTCGCAATTGATCTGTGAGTCTTTGGAGCTACTTGTTAAAACGTCGTGGATTGTATTTGATTGAAGCTTGTAAACATAACGTAATGATTCGGGTAGATTGGAATTGTTAAAATTAGCGACATTTTATTTCAGTCCTATGCATCTGTGATCTTTAGGAAAGTTTTCCTTTTGTGAATTATAGATAATTTCATGTCGACATGAAGTGAAATATAGTAGCTATCTGTGATTTTAGGTACATATTCGTTAGATTATATCGTAAAAATGTTTTGGTCTCGACATACATTACATACGTGAGGCAGCTAATTGGTTGAATATAGATATTTTGTGTATATAGCATATCTAGCATATCTTTGCATCATCTTCTAAATTTACTTCATGTCATTGCATTTATAATAAGAACACAAACAGGTGATCAGTCTATGGGTTCGGGTAAATTGGTCTCTGTTAGGGAACTAATGTACTTGTTCATCCTTTAACAGATACCCCTTGAAAATGAATATTCGTTATTAATTAATATTTGGTTATGGTGTTTTGTTTGATTTTGATAGTCTAAAAGAAAGGTTCGGGAACCAAAGGAAGAAAATGTCACTCTTGGACCTGCTACTCGTGAAGGAGAGCTTGTATTTGGTGTAGCACACATCTTTGCATCCTTCAATGACACCTTCATTGTAAGAAGCAAGCAGCTCAATTCGTTTATATGATTTCTTTGTTTTCAAGATTAGTATTTGTATGGATGTATAATGTATATATTCTTTTTGTGTGTTTTGCAGCATGTGACTGATATCTCTGGAAGGGAAACCATGGTCCGGATTACAGGTATCATCATCAATTTCTAGCTGCAAATAATCTTTTTTTATTTATTTTACTTATTTTGTATATGTATACCAGGTGGGATGAAGGTGAAGGCTGACAGGGATGAGTCGTCACCCTATGCAGCTATGCTTGCAGCACAGGATGTCTCCCAAAGATGCAAGGTTTTTTTTTTTTTTTTTTTTTTTTTTCAGTTCTTTAAATCAAGAATTGCAAAATGTTTAAAAGGTTTTTTGCTTGATTTATGATTTATAGGAACTTGGCATAAATGCTCTTCACATAAAGTTGAGGGCAACTGGAGGTAACAAGACAAAGACACCTGGCCCAGGTGCCCAATCTGCCCTCAGAGCTCTTGCTCGTTCTGGCATGAAGATTGGTCGCATAGGTAAATATATTCCAAATTAAATTATGTTTTGGCGGATGGAACGGAATCTGAGATTACATTCCATGTTTTTTCTTTTCTGTGATTGCAGAGGATGTGACTCCAATTCCTACAGATAGTACACGTAGAAAGGGTGGAAGAAGGGGAAGGAGGTTGTGATGTGATGTGGGTATATGCAGCAGCTGTGTACTCAAATGGATTTATGTTGGGCCAACTTTTGTTTTTTGGGTTGACATTTAATGGGCAGATGGTTTGTTGAATTTTGGTAGACATATTTTGTTGTTATACTCTTTCTGTGCTGTATGGTGTTTAAGGTGTTTTTATTACTTCAAATATTTTAGTTTCATCCCCTAATTTTCGGCGGCTAAAAACTTTTTAAAACGGTATTCAGACTAAACCTTCATATATATGTTTTGGTAGTTAAGAAAAACTTATTACTGAATCTCACCTTTTGAAATATGTAATTTTAGAGTAAATTATAGAAATGGTTTGTCAAAACTGACATATTACTCATAAAACCATTGATTTTATGCTTTTCTCCATAGACGTGGCAATCGAGTTGTGTTGTGCGAGTTTGTGCTGTGTCGAAACTTTAAACGGGTTGAAAGTGTTTGACCCTAATCCGACCCGTTTAATTAATCGTGTTAATCCATTTATTTTCATGTCGAGTTTGTGTTGGGTTTCGTATGAGGAAAAAATTTATAGTTGAAACACTAAACATGTTGAAATAGTCGGAGTTGGGTAGGTGGAAAGAGTAGGAGACGGGGAGGCAAAAGACGAGATTATGAGGATGAGAAGTGGTCAAAGAGATTGTGTAGTTTGGGAGAGAACGAAAAAATTTAAAATGAAGTCTTGATTTAGACCGCTAAGTCATTTACACTTATAAAACGACTAAATTCAAAAGTTTTCTTTTACTTATTGTTTTGGTTTTGGATCCTTTTACTTTATTTAAAATTTTTAAAAAACTTGCATATAAATAAACGAATCATTTTCAAGTTGAAATTCTCAACTCTAACATTATCAGTTTAGTTTTCGTGTCGTGTTGTGTCGTGTCGTGTCAACCCGTTTATTTAAACGGGTTGAAATATCTTACCTAACCCGTTTATTTCGTGTCGTGTGAGCTTTTACCACCTCTATTTCTCCAAACTTCAAAGCTTTTCTCAATTCCATATTAGAGACTTTAGGTCCAAGCTTTTTTTTTAAGGTATTTAAGATTGCAAATTTTGTTGAATTTTTATAGGTGATAGATTAGGTATTTGGTTGAATGCTCATGTTTTGGTATTTGACAAAAATGCAGGTTTTCTTATTTGGAGAAATAAATAATGTTATCAGATTTTAGATTTTTTTCTTCATGTTTTCTGCTTTTGTTTTTATATTTACGTTCAAGTAGAGTTCTATTTTTTACTTGATTTGTGTTTTCTCAATGGTTAATGGTGACGATGGTCATATGATGGTAGTGATGCTGTGATGGTGGTGGTGAAGAGGATCATTGATGGTGTTTAAGTATATCCCGAATATTAATATAAAAAAAATCTGAGGAAAATAATAATAATAAATAGGGTTATTGACAAGAAGACACACTGAAGTTTTTTGTTTGGTTTTAAAAGGTCCTTAAAGTAAATTTCGTATCTTTGACCCCATTAAAGTGTGGAAAATTACATGACATTTTAGCAGTTGCGGAACCCTAGGGGCCTAGAGGGGCCATGGCCTCTTCGTTTTTCTGCTAGTATTAGTTTTGCAACATTCAAGTGTGTCTCTTAAAAATTATACAGCTCTTGCCCAACAAAAAAACAAGAAACAAACGATTATGCTTGGAAAAGGGGAAGGTTTGTGCTTTTTCAGGGTAAGAAGGGGTAGAGAAAATGCATCAAGCCAATGTTCGAGTACCAGGCGCTACGATGCTGAAGTAACCGATGCCATACTCCCAGGAAAAGCTCGAACGACCTTCAACAAAAGGGTACCTGTACCCGAAACCGACACTGGTGGGTAGGTAGAGAATACCTAGGGGGGCGAGACAACTCTCTAAGGAACTCGGCAAAATAGCCCCGTAATTTCGGGAGAAGGGGTGCCTCCTCACAAAGGGGGTCGCAGTGACCAGGCCCGAACGACTATTTACCAAAAACACAAGTCTCAAAGTGATAAAATAACAACCGATCAAATTTAGGTAGAAATAGGTCCGGTCGCATAAAACAATATAAGTAAACTTATAAAAAGTCTAAAAATATATACTTTAGATATCAAATTCAAGAAACCCTAGTAACCATCCGCAACTACTAATGTCCCCGATCACCTCTTACGAGTGGCTTACTGGTCCTCAACTTTCTGTCGGCCATGTCCTTCTCTCACCATCTTCGAGTCCCCGCCACTGCCCGAAACCAGCTTGTGTCGTTCTCTTGTATGTATTACAATAAATTTCTCTCATCTTTTCCTTTCTTTTTTTTTTCTTACCTTGGCTCTTTTCTTTCTCTTTTTATTTGAACAAAAAAAAATCAATATATTATAGAGGTGTTAATATGAAATGACATTGTGAATATCAAGAAAACTCTTAGCTGTAATGTGATAACGTGTTGTTATTGCTATGAATACTTTTTCTGATATGTTACGTATAAATATTACCACATTGTTTTTTTTTTTTTTTTTTTTACATTTACATTTACCTTCCCTTTTTTGTTTTAATCGACCCTTAGGAGTCGATTGTAATGCTTGTGTTATATAACTTATAACTTAATCAATTTATTGATATCATTCATAACTTTTAGTTTAATTTTATTTAATATATTTATAGTAAATTGTTTGTATAGTATGATTCATATTAAACATTTTAATCATCACGATTCCAAGTTAAAATTTGGTTTTTTGATTGGTAAATCTATCGAGATTTATTCAAGGATGTATTTTTTCCTTTAAATCAAGGATGTATTTTTCGTCAAAATGACTAGTCGTTCCAACTGTGCTTATTATTAATCCGGCCCCTTGGTTTCAATGCTCGTGTTCCGCCCCTGTATTTTAGAAGAAGCGAAGCGGTCACACGGTCATTAACTAGAAACCGTCTCTCTCAGTAGAGTCCCACAAACCAAATCACAAACGGCATTTGGATGTAAAGGTCACACGACATCCAATTCCAGTTCGTTAGTGTTGCTGTCACCGGTGTGCTTATCCCATAATCGTTGAAAACTATACATATAGAAAACTTTATATGATAATAATGGAGAATGGATCACATGTTAACCTAAGCGATTGAAAACTATACATATAGAAAATTTTATATGATAATGATGGAGAATGGATCACATATTAACATAAGGGAAAACTTGAGGGACCTAATTGTAATATTTTGTATTTTCTGTTTTTCAACCTATCTACTAGTATCTAGAATTATATCAAGGCTAGCATAAATAGAATAGTCATACGAGTAGTGGAGTAGGGAGTATTTTACATTTTTTTAGTCCATAACAATTGCTTGGGCATGATGTTGTATCTTTGGAGAGCCTTTCTAATTAGGACAAAGAGAACAACTTCCACTTGATCTAAAGAGTCTTATATTCAAATTGTTGATTTGATTTTATCAGAGAACAACATCATCTTCATCGCCGTCATCATTGAAGGCGGCAAATATTATCCTCCCAGCTAAAGCAGCTTAGTTTTGATACATATGCAAGATTATCACCGTGCTGGAAGCCATTTGCCCTTCCTTCCTTCTAAGGTATATTACTTCCTATTCATAAAATTATGTTTATTACTTTTTACAATCTATTTAATAAATATTTTTTTAACTACAAGTGTTTGGTAAATATATTCTTTTTACTTTCCTAAGTTAAAAAACTCAAGTAAAAAATTACAATATTTTAACCCATGTTCCTAGGCGTCCTTCACAAAAGAATATGTGAAATGTGAGATAATAATCATAAAATTCGAAAACAATAACATAATCTATCAAATAAATACTAATATTATAAAGTTGAACCCGCAGAATGAACAAAGATCACACGGACTTTTGGGTGATATGTTAAACAACTATGTTTTTAATGGTGTTGTTTCTTTTTGACGCAAGCTTTTATTGGACTTGTATGTTATTATCTTGAGGTGAGCAAAATCGATCTCGATCTTGAGTTGGTTTTTTTTTTCTTCAGTATTTGGCTGTTTTTGGACCGAGCTTTGAGTTGTTTTTTTCTTTTGTTTTTTATTTCCGATTTTATTTTATTTATTTATTTATTTATTTTTTCTGATCAAGTAGACAGGCTCATATTTTCATTTGCATTTTGTAAATCAAACTCACAATAATTCTAAAATTTCTACAGATAACACATCTTTCATTTAAAGTATTAAAGGCGAAAAGAAAACACACAATTTCGTAAAACAACCTCACAAACACAATCCTATATTTTTTTTTATCACACACACACACACACACATATATATATATATATATATATATATATATATATATATATATATATAATTTCAAGAGATACCTTGTTTATATTTTATCGATTCAAATCATGAAGGACAAAAAAGAAAATAAAAGTCTAAAAAATTTCATGTTCATATGTGATCCATCATTGAAAAAGATACACTAGTAATCTTTTGTCCAAATGAAAATCATATAACCAAGTTTGTACTTGATTTTTTTTTCTTCAAAAAGCAAAATTACAAGAAAAATCAAATACGTGCATTTTTTATTATTGATTTGATTATACATTTCATTGTGATTGTTGTTTATATAAGCAAATTGAAACAAATTTGTTATTCGATCAAAAAGAAAAAAAGAACGACCTAATTTCTAAAATTATAAGAAAATAAGGCACATAATAAGTTACAATAGCTCTATAAACCGACAATCACATTCAATTGCATTAACCAAATACATTTATACTTGTTTTAAACCGTATAAAAATATTTAATAGATTTTCAGACTTCACAACTCTATTTATACCACAAACAAAACTAGAAGATCATCACAATTTACAAAACACAATATCATCATGGCCTTTTCTCTTGATATCTCATATATTCATGTTCTATTTCTTGCGTTTTTAACCACTTCTTTTCCACTTCCCACTAAGGGAGACCTAATCGATGATGTTTGTGCCGAAATGCCAGACAATAAACCTCTTTGTCTAGACACATTAAGAGCTGACCCACGTTCTAAAACACAAAATTTTCAAGTTTTAGCACAGATTTCATTTGATGCAGCCATGAAAGATGCCAGTGGTTTGCCTCCATTTGTTGAGTCGCTGCAAATCTCAGTGAGGGACTCAGGAGTGAAAGAAAGGATTTCAGGGTGTGTGAGAAACGCTGAGAATGCTTTGGGGAGTATTACACAAGCGAAGCAATTTTTGGAGTCAAGACGTTATGGTATTGCATATGAGAATGCCCGTTTGGCTAACAACACATTGTCTATATGCGGACATACTTTTTTAACACCACCAGCTATTGAGCCACTTGAATTAAAACAAGCATTCGATAGGTCGGAGGCTCTTATTTCTATTTTTATGGTTGTTACCAGGCATATGTTTTGATTACTACTATTTGATATATATAGATTATAATAAATAGTTGAAGCAAATTGTTATAATGAAATTTGTTGAATATCATACATAAAGAATCTGTTTGTTACATGGAAAATGGATCACATGCATAATAGATTAATAGATGCAGTTGTAGTAACAGAACGTTCTATTCACATAAGTAAGCAAATTCAAAGCTAAACATTTGACTAAATAGTCGATCACATATAACAGAACGTATTGGCTGAGATTAAAATATTACTTCATTTCATATTCTCTTTCACGGATTCGCTATGCCTAAACCCATTACTTGCTACTCGATGTTGCATTTGCATGACATACATCAAACTACTTTCTACTTACTTCGTTTTCATTCTTTCTGGAAAACATCTTTTATGGGGTACATATATAGAATATTATTGACCTCTCATAAAATTGGAAGTACGATGCTGTAATAATAGATAGAAATGAGAGTGGGATGCTACAAGTTACAATACACAAATAAGTGGAAGTGCATTGCTATTTCTTGCATTTAGCCCCTGAAAACATGCTTGTTTCTTAACTTTTACTTATGCATGCAGTTCCTTTTTTATACTTTTATGTACTATATATATATATATATATATATATATATATATATATATATATATATATGTGTGTGTGTGTGTGTGTGTGTGTGTGTGCTAAATGATATCTACCATCAGGTTGCTTCAGCTTTCAAGGTGAAGGAACACACAATCATGATGAAGTAGGAAATGTATCTATTTACGTTGTGATGATACACAATAATAGAAACTAAACTTTTCAAAGGCTATAGAAAGGTATATATAATAACAACCAACTTACCAAAAGGCTATAAAAGAAACGCTGTAAAAAGATGATATAGCAACTAAATTACCACAAACAAATAATCACTGCTAGAATTGGGTAAAATATTAAAGTACATTGACCTAATAATAATAAAAGTACAATGTTATAATTGGAATGATTTTTTATTATTATCTATTTCTGTTTTTATTTTTATTTTTTTTTAAATATTTTTATGTTCTGATGGTGTTGTGTTTATGTTCAACTTGTTATGCTTATGGGGACAAAAGTACAACATGTTGTATGCTGCTTTGTCACTAGAGATTGCTGGAAATACGGGTTTTATTGCTGAAAGAAGGTTAAAGCCTCGAGAAGCCATAACTAAACTATTGCTGAAGTTAGTCCTTTCTTTTCCAGATTAGTGTAGTTTTATAGATGCATTTCCTTTAGTTACCATCGAGCATTATATTTGGGGCGAAATGCAAGAAATAACAATTTATTTGATTAACTTTCATAAAACAAAATTACAAGAAATACATGCATTTTTATAATTGTATTTACTATTCATTTTCTTCTGATTGTTGTTTATTTTAGCAAATTGAAATTAATTTCCTATTCGATCAAAGTAAAAAAAGAAGGGTATACATAGTTACTAAGGCTATGGGGAATATACGACCTTCACTTTTTAAATGCCACCAAAAACTCCCATAGTATAAAAAAGGATAAGAAAATATGGCGCACAATAAGTTACAATATCTCTACACATTCAATTGCATTAATCATAAATATTTATAAACATTAATTAACGTTAATTAAAATATTTAATTGACTTCCATATGTTCACCCTTTGCAATCATACTTATACCACCCAATTCACAAACAAAACAAGAAAAGCATCAAAACAATATCATCATGGCCTTTTCTCTTGAAATCTCATATATGCATATTCTATTTCTTGCATTTTTAACCACTTCCTTTCCATTTCCCACTAAGGGAGACTTAATCGATGACATTTGTACCGAAATTCCAGATGAAAAATCTCTCTGTCTGGACACTTTAAGAACCGATCCACGTTCTACAACACAAAATCTTGAAGTTTTAGCACAGATTTCAATTGATGCGGCTATCAAAGATGCCAAGGGTTTGCCTTCATTGGTTAAGTCACTAGTAAACAAAGTGAGTGATCCAGAAGTGAAAGCTAGGGTTTCAGGGTGTGTGATAGATGCTCAGATTGCTTTGGCGAACCTTATACATGTGAAGCAACTTGTGGACTCAAAATTTTATGTGGCTGCCAATGAGAATGCTCGTGCGGCCAACGATCAATTGTCTGTTTGTGAAAATAGTTTTCAGCTACAACCACCGGCTATTGAACCGGTTGAATTAACACAAGCCACAAATTTGTTGGAGGCTCTTGTTTCTATTTTAATTATTGTTACAAATCATATGCTTTGATCTTATTGTTTATAGCAAATAGTTGAAATAAATTGTTATGATTGAATGTCACAAATGAATCAAGAATATTTAAAATCATTTGATTGTGGAGTTTGTTACATGGGAGATCTTTAGTATGGACAGACAAGAGAGAATGAGTCTTTGTCCCATGCACTTCTACTTATAGTGGATGTTGTCCAATTGACATGTATATTTTTTTTTCCTTTTTACTCCATATGTAAAGTGACTAAATAAGTAATAATGTCTATTTGGATAAAATGATGTATTCTTAAAACCAAATTTTACAATCAATTGTCATGTAAGAGCTAGAGAAAAAAAAAAAAAAGACAAATAGGTAAAGGATTATTGTCTCAATACATTAAGCCAAGTTTCCATTAAATCATTATGTCTAGATTAAGTAATAAAGAAACGTCTATGTTAGTGTCGAGATTAATGCTTAACACATTAAATCCATCAAGAATAAAAGAAACTGCCTCTTAGTTCCGAACTTCCAATCCAATGGATGGCAAATTTCACAACATTAATCAGTTTTTACAATATTCATTAATTAATACATCTGGCTCTACTGATTTAAACTTTATTTCCAATGTAACTCCTATGCTTTACTTCTACAGTGCAATGCTAATGTTTGATTTCTAACATGTATAATGACAATGATGCTAATAAGCCCAAAAGATATGAGACCAAAGAATTTTGAAAAACCTGTGGTGAGTTTGGTGTTCATATTCACCAATGAATATCTAAAACCGTGCAGTTGAAAGGTACCTTACTCTGTTAGACAATACATGACTATTTCACAAACGACTTATTAAAGAATAGAAAAATCAAAGGAAGTGAGCTTTTTACATATTTGACATATCTACTCTTCTCCTAAATTTCCCTAAGTGTGCCACATTTTTCTTGAATAATTTTAAACATCGTTTATCCGGACAACACTTTATACTTTATCCAAAAGGAGTTTTATAAATGAAAAGTAAGAAAATTAAACAATACCAATATGAAATCACTTAATGGCTTCTTTTTCATATGCTACATTAATGTCAAAATTATCCGTTGTCACGATGGAACTCCATACCCATGCTTGCACATCAACCCTAACACCCTATGTAATTTACGTTTATACCCTTCATCTTCCTCTTGCTCGGAATAAGCCTTATACAATATAACAAAAGTCCTTTTAGAGCAACCATAATTAAACCTCTCCATCTCAACAAGAACCTCCTCCATTTCCTCTATCCGCTTATGTGAAGCGAACATCCACAATAACCCATGGAACAGCGAGCGGCAGATTCTCCACCCCGAATCCCCGGCCCGTTTCACAAACCTCGCCAGATTTTCAACCGCGTTATTCCGTATATAAGTCGCTGCGATAGTCTGCATGATTTTGACCGCGTTCACACTTGTGTTACGGTCAAATGCCTCGTCTATTGACCGATCCATTTGGTCAACCAAATCCTCTTGTGCATAAACCCGTATAATCAAAACATTCAACCATGGTCTATATTCGTTTTCCGGAATCATCTTCATAAGCTCCTCGATTCTTTTGACTCGATTCCTATTACTGCTTTTGCAGTATGCACATATCATAGCTCGTATCAAAGGAATATGTTTTTCCCGAATGTGTGGGCCCCCGATTATATTATACATCTCTTCCATTTTCTCCAAATTACCCGAATGCGCATACCCACGGAGCATTAGCAAGCGGGTTTCGAGATCGGGTCGGATCGACCCGGTTTCCAACATTCGGTATGTATTCTCCATACTTTCCCACATCCATGCGGTTAGATAACCCGCGATCAGATTATTATATGTGGTCAAAGTAGGGGCAATATTGGAATCTTTCATTTCTTGGAACACGGCCTCCATTTGATCTATGAGAACTCGATACCCAAAAATGGATATGAGCATGTTGAATGTAGCTGATGTGGGATGACAAATCGTATCTTGCTTTAAATCGTGATAAACTAATTGACATTTTTCACTTAGGCCATTCCACATGTAAACACCCATGAGGGCGTTGTAAGTAGAGGTGGTTTTGATCCGTTTTGTTGTAGCTTCTGCGAAAATTTCAAGGGCAAGATCGACATTTTTCATTCTGCCTGCTATTTTGATGCCTTTTGCATACTCTTCTGATGACATGGGTCTATCTTCTCGTTCCCTTCTCCAATTAAAAACCTGAAGGTTTATGCAACAAACTTATACATTTTTTTTTACCAATTTATGCAACAAAATATGGTAAAATGACACATAAACTGGTAGCAATATACTTTGCAAAATGTATCCAGTTATAGCAATTAGGTAGAATTTATAAAGTACAATGCTGTAATTGGAAGAAATGAAAGTGAAATGGTGTAATAAACCAACAATGGAAGTAGTTTGCTATTTATTGCATTGAACCCTGTAGGGAATAATCTATCTGCTGCTGATCACCACCATAGTCAACTGTTGCAGCTAGAATATATTCAATTCAATTCAATTCAATTCTAGGTGGCATGAAGAATAGCATATATGTAACTGATTATAATTGTATGACACCATGTAAAAATGAACTTCATTTTGAAATACTTTTTCGAATGTCTCATTTCATCAGGTTCACCAAGTCTGATGTGCAGGACAAACAGATTAACATGGCAATATCAGCTGCATTTGTAAGTGTACAAGTTGGTTAACTTATTGTGTTACTTGGCATAGTATGTAACAATTATAACTTGTAAAACATTTGGGCTTTCAGAAAGAATGTTCATTCAAGTTCATTTCATTTGGGCAGATTGGTTGGATTTTGTGCAAATGTGTGCAGTTTTTATCATTTGTATTTGTAGATAGAATCTTCTTATGATTCTTAATGCAAAATATTTACTTTAAAAAGGCACATCAAACACCCTGTTGAACAATCAAATTTGACATATATTTTTCTGAACTAATTTGGGTATTAGGAATTCCATTTGCTTAGTAATTCCATCAGGCACAATTAGATTATCTATCATTTGCCAATAAATTGGCATAAAAAAACCATTAGCTTGAACTAGTTTATACATTAAATCCCTACAAATTAGACGGAAAAAAAAATCAATTACCTTCATAGCCAAATGAGGATTAGACTCCAATAACCTGAGAAGCTCAAGCAAAGCAGCTCCATTAGAATACATCGTGAATAACTTCCACCCCTTAACTTCCAACAAATTTTCAAATGAATTTTCATCTTTCACATTCTTCACCAATTCATCTCGGAATACAGACACTTTTTCAATCAATTCTTCTTTAGCTCGCACCTCAGCGTAAGCCCATTTATCAGCAAACTGTCCATATAAATCTGACATGGTTTTGGATGATAAAGAGTGGGATTCTTCCGTAGAAAACCATCGGGTCGACGTGGGTATTGTAGTTTGATTCGTTAGGGATTTGGGTACAGAAAATCTACGGTGGCAACACAACAGCTCCGATTTTGCTGCTGTAATCTCAGATATTCTAAATACCCTCTTCATGTTTACATAGCAGAGGTTTATTGAGGGTTTATTTGAGCGAGAACAAGAGCTAGAGAGAGAAAATTGTATGATCTGATTTCAAAGAAATTTGACGCAAGATCGGAAGTTGGAACAGGGTCCGATGGTCGAAGGGTCGAAACCACTCATGGGCCTGATCCTGATGTCAAAAATAGGGTTAGATGACAAGCTTGATGTCACAAACAACCCCAATATTCAAACAAAAAAATGCAATCCAACAACCCAGCAACAAAAACGCAACAAAAAACATACATAAAACTGAGAAATCGGTGGTTGAAGCTTGATGGAGAGAACAACAAGAACATAGATAAAACCCAGCACCAAAATCGAGCATAAAGAATTCGAGTATCACTTACCAGCGTGAAGGAGGAATTGACGAAGCCGGAGGCCGGAGTTGACGAAGCCGGAGGTGTAGAGGTACCGTCGGAGATCGATGAAGGGAAAACTCAACAGAGCAGCTCGTGGGAGAAGAAGGGTGAAAGGAAAAAAAAGAAGCGGCGTTTTTCTTTTAGGGTAAGGGTATGAATGGGAATGTTTTCATCCAGATCTCTCACAAAGTCTGGCCGATTAAGGGCTTTTTTTTTTACCTCTTACCGAATAAGTGGTTAAAATGGCTTCAACCAAACGCTCTGAATCTGAACGATTCAGAGCCTCCCTCTTTATAAGACCATTAAGTGGCTAAAGAAACAGCCCCTTAGTCATTTTCAACTATTTTGTTGTCTTCGTTGTCGCATTAGTTTTCTTAGGGTTTATTATGGTTATCCGTTGTTAACATTTTGTTATTTAAATCTTTAATCTTATAATTATTGAAAAAATTACATAAATGGGCGGTTGGCAAAAAGCCCATCACACACCGATGGTCGTTTTCATTAAAATCGTTAAAAAATCATGTTAGATAAGTATTAAGTGTTTTAGAAATAACCGAATTATCTTTCTTTTATTTATTTGTTATTTGGAAAATTTCTATTAAAGTTTTATTATTTTACCATAATTTACGAATAGCTCATAAACTAAAACTTGATTACGAAAGATATGAATTATAAGTAAAAATGACGTTTTGGCCTCTTTTTTTCCCTCAATTTACCGGTTTGTATTGCTGACATATTTACTCAATAAATGAGTTAGGAAAATCTTCATCACATTATTTTACTATAATTTATGAATAAGTTCCAAACTAAAATTTGTTTACGATTTGACCATTTTCTCCCTATAACACACATTTTACCGATTACATTACTAACCTGAACGCTTAACTATTGAATGAGCTGAGGAGATGGATATGATGATTTATATACTGCTATTTTATTGTAAAACTTGATATCATTCTCATCAACTCATTTAATGACCAGACGTACAGGTTAGCAATGAAACTCATAAACCGAAAAAAGGTCAAATCGTCACTTTTACCTGTAATTGTAATCAAATTTAGTTTGTGACTTATTCGTAAATTATGGTAAAATAATAGGACTTTTATGGAGATTCCCTTGTTATTTTTCATTTTATTATAAACTATGTTCTCTTTATATTGGACCCCTTTTGATCGGCTAAAGTGTAGAATAATAAGAACATGAAGTTTAACTATCATGAAAATGATGAACAAAAAAGATGAATAATTTATGTATCGATAGAAAGAGAATAATTATTATAATGAAAGAACTCTAGAGTGATGGAAATAATGTCTATGTAACACCCAGTTTCCAGAACGGATCAGTTTAGGGCACCAGAGAGTCAAATGCATAATTTTTGGGTAAAACCGGGTGTCACGACGTGACAAGTCAAAAATGAAATGTGTATCCATGAGGGATTGTCACGACGTGGCAAGAGGATGGTCACGCCGTGAGGATGGTTGTAGCCCAAGCCCACAAATTTTAGGGTTCTCTTCATATTTAAGGACCTTATCTCATGCCCTAGGGTATTCTCTTCAACCTCCACTCCATTTGTAACGCTCAGTCCATGTATTATTTACATTTTGGTCCTTTATATATTGAATTATTGCTTTAGGACCTTGTAATTAGTAAGTTTGGAGGAATAAGGGACTATTTCTGCCAAATCAGGATTTTGGAGGCGGAGTCCGAACACGAGGCGTTCCCCTGAGGAACGCGATGCGTTCCGCACTGAATGTAAACCCTAACTTTTAGGGTTTATGACCTATATAAAGAACACTATGTCTCATACTGAAAGCTTCAATTAAGCTTATTAATCCCAAGACGGTTATTAGAGAAAAACCTATGGTTTACTCTTTACAAGATAGAGAAGAATTTTCCAAACAAATCAAGGAATTACTTGATATGAGACTAGTGAGTCCTTACCAGCCTCTCAACCTCAGAAAAACCCTAGAAAGCCTTACACTGCTCATCTTGTGTGATTTTGATCTTGTGAAGCCTTTGTGGTGTTTTGAAGCTTGGAATGAGAAAGAAGAAGTTAGTGAAGAGGAACTTGAGTATCTTGAGCTCATAGATCCGAGATAACATCATGCAAGAGTTATAGCCATCTAGGCTTATGGTTCAAATCCGTTTCTAGGCTTAGGGTTGCCACCCTTGGTTCCATTTGAGTCCCTAAGACAGAAAAGTTGCTACCTTGAAGGTCTTAATGGGTTCATGCAAGAGTTATGGCCATCTTTATGGAAGTTGATTGCTATTTCTTGAGATTGGGACTTTTGGGGACATGCAAAGTCACTAAGCCCGTGACTTTATGATTCTAGGGGTCCTAGATAGCTTGGATCTATGTTTGGATAACATGGCTTAAGCATTAAGTGTTTAATGGCCAGTTTTTGGAAGCTGGACGTGAACGCCCCGCATAAGGCTCGGGAATACGCTGCGTTCCCGTTGAGACTCGCAATCTGGATTGATAAGGAACGCCCAACGTTCCACAAGGGAACGCCCTGTGTTCGTAAATCAATGGGCCTCTTTGGGCCATTCCCTTGGACTATACTACTATGGGCCTATTGGATCATTCTTTTGGGGTTGTTATTAGACTAAATCATATGTTGGGCTTAATGGAAGGCCCATTTGAGGAGTTGGGCCCAATTTAGAAAATTAGGCCATAAGTGGGCCATTAGTGGGCTTGGGAAAAGCTATATAGAATTAGGCCTTCATGTTATGGATTTGGGCCTAGGTCATGGACCAAATTAGATCAGTGGTAAAATAGTCATTTTACCCTAAGAAGGATTATTGGATTTTGACTAAGTGTCATTTTGGTAATGATAGCCGGGGAGTCGTTCGAGCAGCCGTTAGAGATTCCTTACCGTGAGATTCTGCATTAAGCTTTATGAGGTGAGTTTTCTCCTGTATGAACGGGTCGAAGGCACTAATGTCAGCCCATATATGCATGCTAGTATGTTTCGGAACAAGGTCCGATGCCGGGCAGTGCCTGATGTAGGTTTATATGTTTCCGTATTTCGATCCGATGTCGGGCGATGCCCGAGGAATGTTTATATGCTTGATGTCTTCGTGATTCTTGCATGTGTCTGTTTTGTATGTTTCCGGACTTTGGTCCGATTCCGGGCAAAGCCCAAGGAATGTTTGTATATTTCCGGATTTTGGTCCGATGTCGGGCGGGGCCCGAGGAATGTTTATATGTTTATGTTATGTGATTATGTTTATGTGTATTTTTTGATACGTTTATATGTATACCGAGCTTTGCTCGATGCCGGGCGGGGCCCGATGCCAAATCTCGGTCGAGGAGATGAAAAAAGCCCGATACCAGGAGATGTTGCGGAGTGATATCCGCCAGTTTGTGAGCCGATCCAGCTGCAAGACGTTGGAGGATATGATTGCGAGGGCTCGGGAAAGGGAGCTGGATTTGGAGATGGAGAAGAAGAGGAAACCAAAGGGGGTTCAGACAGGGAGTGTGGGCAAGAAGCCCAAGGTATCAGATCACCGATCGAGGAGCCAGCAGGGCCGCAGCCGTTGTGGCAAGTGTGGAAAGTTGCACGAGGGAACGTGCAGGGTGGGTAGTTCGGGCTGCTTCAGGTGCGGCCGAATTGGTCATGTCAGCAGGGATTGTACTGCTTCCACCACCACCACCACAGTATCAAATCTGATTTGCTTCTAGTGCAATCAGAGGGGACACAAGCGGTCTCAATGCCCGAGTTTAGCAGTAGCAGGATAGGTGGCGGTACCCGCTCCTGCTACATTGAGGATTACGGATGGCCGACAGGGCCGATCGGAGGCGCATGTGGCGAAGAGTAGAGCCTTTCAGTTGACAACAGAGGAGGCACGTGCAACTTCCGATGTGATGACGGGTATGTATATTCTCCTTATCTCTTTATCTATATTGATTATTGCTTATGTTTATGTGTTTCATTATAGGATCGTTCCTTATGAATGGTATATCTGCTTTGGTATTATTTGATTCGGGGGCTACTCGATCTTTTTTGTCGCTCGTGCTCAACAAGCGATTTGTAGGAGCTCCAAGGGAGCTGGACTGTCCACTTGATGTAGAGATAGTGGATGATAGGACTGTTCGGGTTGTGAGGGTTCATCGGGGATGTACACTGCAATTATTTGATGAGTAGTTTTCTGTGGACTTAGTCCCCATTCCCTTGCGAGGGATATAAGGTTATTGTGGGTATGGACTGGTTGAGCCCCAACGGGGCAGTGATTGACTGTGAGTAGCAGCTGGTACGGGTTAGGACCCCTAGTGGGGGAGGGTTAGTGATTCAGGGCGAGAGGCCGCATCATGGGCCGACTCTGTGTTCAGCAGCGAGAGCTAGGCACAACCTTCAACAGGGTTGCGCAGGATATGTCACCTATGTTCTGGATACCTGGGATAAGGGTAAGGCGACAATGCATGATGTACCGATCGTACGGGAGTACCCAGACGTGTTTCCAGAGGATTTGCCTGGGATACCTCCGGAGCGACAGGTAAAGTTCAAGATTGACCTGGTTCCTGGTGCGGCTCTGATAGCCAAGGCACCATATCGATTGGCTCCTCCCGAGATGCAGAAGTTGTCTACACAGCTGTAAGAGTTGTTAGACAAGGGATTTATTAGGCCGAGCAGTTCGCCATGGGGAGCCCCGATCCTGTTTGTGAAGAAGAAGGACGGGTCACATCGGATGTGTATAGATTACCGGGAGCTGAATAAGGTAATAGTGAAGAACCGTTATCCCCTCCCGAGGATCGATGATATATTTGACCAGCTTCAAGGTGCATCTTGGTTCTCCAAGATTGATCTGCGATCGGGTTATCACCAGATGCGAGTCAGAGACGACGATGTGCCGAAGACAACCTTTCAGACTCGCTATGGCCACTATGAGTTCGTGGTGATGCCGTTTGGGCTCACCAATGCTCCTGCTGCGTTCATGGACCTCATGAACCGCACGTGCAGACCGATGCTGGACCGGTCTGTGATATTCTTCATCGATGATATCTTGGTTTACTCCAAGACTCAGGAGCAGCATGAGGAGCACCTGAGGGATGGAGGTGATGGAGACACTGAGGAGGGAGAGACTTTTCGCAAAGTTCTCCAAGTGTGAGTTCTGGTTGCGCGAGGTGCAGTTTCTGGGGCATCTTGTCAACCAGAAGGGTATTCTGGTCGATCCGACCAAGATAGAGGTCGTGATGCAGTGGGAAGTTCTGAGGTCTCCATCTGAGATTCAAAGTTTTCTTTGTCTGGTGGGTTATTATCGGAGATTCATCCAGGAATTCTCCAAGATTGTTGTTCCCTTGACCCGACTGACCAAGAAGTCGGTGATATTCCGCTGAGAGCCTGAGCAGCGGGCAGCCTTCGAGACTCTCAGAAAGCGGTTATGTAAGGCACCAATTCTGACGTTGCCAGAGGGTGTCGACGATTTCGTGGTTTACTGTGAAGCTTCGATCACGGGTATGGGTGCAGTGCTGATGCAGCGGGGTCACGTGACAGCGTACGCTTCGAGGCAGTTGAAGTCTCACAAGGCGAACTACCCGACACATGATTTGGAGCTGGGGGCTGTGGTTTTCGACCTAAATAATTAGCGACACTACCTCTATGGGGTTCGTTGTACCATTTACACGGACCACGAGAGCTTGAGGTACCTGATGGATCAGCCGAATCTGAACATGAGGCACCATCGGTGGTTAGATGTGGTGAAGGATTATGACTGTGAGATCCTTTATCACCCAGGGAAGGCCAACATGGTGGCCAATGCTCTTAGCCGCAAGGCGGTGGCGGCTCCGTTTCGGGATATATGTCTGAGGATGATAATGATTACTCCCTTGCTGGAACGGATTCGGGAGGTGTAGGTCGAGGGTATGAAGGAAGAGCGCCGGAAGTGTGAGCGGATCGTAGGCCAGGTGGCCTCATTTGATTATGAAAGTTGTGGGTTGTTGACCCTGCATAGGAGGGTATAGGTTCCGTACTGGGACGGTGTACGACAGGTTCTGATGGATGAGGCTCATAAGTCGAGATTCTCCATCCATCCCGGGGCGACGAAGATGTATCATGATCTTTGCCCTGATTATTGGTGGCCCTGCATGAAGTGTGACATAGCATGGTATGTGGAGCGGTGCTTGACTTGCAGGAAAGTCAAAGCCGAACACCAGCGACCTCATGGCAAGATGCAGCCGTCGGAGATTCCCGTGTGGAAATGGGAAGATATCACTATGGATTTCGTCACAAAGCTTCCCAAGACCGCATGTGGAGTGGATTCGATATGGGTCATCATGGATCGGTTGACCAAGAGTGCTCATTTAATCTCGATCCATGAGAGTATATCGGCTGAGAAGCTAGCTGAGATCTACGTACGCGAGGTAGTGGCACGCCATGGAGTGTCGGTTTCGGTTGTGTCAGACCGAGATGTTCACTTCACTTCCAGATTCTAGAAGCGGTTTCATGACGAGATGGGTACTCGTCTCCACTTCAACACATCTTTTCACCCTCAGATGGATGGACAGAGTGAGAAGACGATTCAAACTCTGGAGGACATGCTACATGCTTACGTATTGGATTTTGGCGGCAGTTGGGATACATATCTTCCGTTAGTAGAATTTTCGTATAACAACAGTTACCACGCTAGCATAGATCGACCTCCCTCCGAGATTCTCTACAGGAGGAAACGTAGGACCCCAATTTGTTGGGGCGAGGTCGGTCAGAGAGTCATGGGGAGTACTGAGGTAATACTCAAGACCACTGAGAAGATTCAGCAGGTCTGAAGCAGGATTTAGAATGCTCAAAGTCGGCAGAAAAGCTATGCCGACAAGTGATAGCTTGATTATTTGTATATATTTTAGCAATCATTTTCTTTTACTTTTAGCATTTTTAATATTCTTTTTGCATTAAATCGTTAGATTTATTGTTTTGAATATTTTTACTCGTTTAAGCTATTTTTGTGCAGATTTGTATAAGCAAGATGGTATTTTGGAGCATTGTTAAAGCCACATTGAATGCCTCGCAACCAAGATTGAAATCACGTAGCAAAATCCGGAAGCGAAAAGAAAAACAAAGCGATATAAATTAATTTTTCGGATTTTGACAGCTTTGCACGGCTTTCTTCAAGCGATCAGACGGAGGGGCAATCGATGTCCGATTGAGCTGAAAATTTACAGGAGTCTTCATAACTCATCAATCTTCGACCTCACCAAAAAGAAATGGATTCGAACAAGCTTTCATATTATTTTAGGACTCGTGAACAGCTGTGTAGAAAGCTGCCAGCATCAAACTTTGGCAGCCCAATAGAGCATAATTTATCAGCCCAAATCCGAATTTCCAGGAGCCCATTATCTTTATTAATTCAGCAGCACAGAAAAGAATTGCAGCCTATTTTGAGAAAAGTATGAAGCCCATTTTAAACTCGTGCTTGGAATTGAACGCCAGCAATCAAAAAAAGAGGAATAGGGCATCTCCATTTTTTCATCCGCCGGCAGTGAGGATATACGACGCAAGAGGGAGAGTCATTCTCTCTTTTGTGTTACTTCCTTGTTTTTCTTTCTATATTTTTGGATCATTGCATTTATGATTTCACAATCAAACATTTGTATTTGTAATAGTATCTTTGGGGTTTTGTTGTCTAAAAAAAAAAAACGAAAAAAAAAAGAAAAAAAATAATGAAAAGGGTCGGGCCAAGCGAGTTGCATTCTTTTTTCTTTTATTAGATGTTTAGATTAGATTTCTTCTTATATATTCTATTTCCGTTTTGATGTATTTTTTAGGCTAGAATTTATATTTTGTTGGTAACTACAATAGTTTTTAATTATCATCTTTTGCTCGAGTATTCTCTTCGCATGGATCTCATTTTGATAGGAGCACTAGTACCTTTAGATGATTGTAGTTTTGTCAACCTTTGTATATAGCTCGTTTCTCTTTTGTCATTTAGATTCGAACTATTTTTCTTGATCTTGTTCCTCGATTTGGAAGAGAATTGTGACTAGTGAGTTGTATGCAAAGGGGGGACAACCTCTTGTGATGTGAAGGCTAGATCGGACCATAAATCATGTCATGTGCGCCATATTAGTGAAGTATGCATAAATAATTTTGTATCTCTTTCATATGTGTCCATTTGCTAGAAGTGTACCAAATGTTCGTCCCTTAATATGATTCTTAAATCTAAAATGATGGTTTTTATTTATAAACGGTGTTGTTTTGATTTGCCACCGCAGATGTTCATTCTTTTTATTTTGTTTGTTTTGACATTCTCGTTTTCTCCCGTTCTTGTTTTCCTTGAGGACAAGGAAATGTTCAAAGCTTGGGGGATGATGCTTTATTTATTTTATTTTTCATCATTTCATTTTTTTTTCATTTAGGATAATTTTTTATGCATTGTATTTGTTAATTTCATGTTTTTATACGTCAAAAAAAAAAAAAACTTTTTTTAGCATTATCATGTTGCATTAGTATGATAATTTGTTTTTAGAATGTACTTTATGTTTATTTAGTTAATGTATGTTTGTTGAAATTTCACATGTTAAGCTTTAGTGGTTATGTTGCTTATCTCAATTTTGTTGAAATTTCTAATTTCCGTTTTTTGTTTCAACAATTTGGTATAAGTTGGATTTTTTTTGCATGATCATTAAGCCGGTGTCTTAATTGCAGCTTACATAGTCTTGGTCAAGTTTTTTTTATGAAGTATTTGAAAAAAAAAAGATTTTTTTTATTAGTTTTGATTATTTGCATTTGTCTTATTTTTATTTTTGTTGTTTTTCTTCGGTTTGACTTTTCCGTATTGTTTTCCTTGAGGACAAGGAAAGGTTAAGCTTGGGGGATTTTGATAGCTTGATTATTTGTATATATTTTAGCAATCATTTTCTTTTACTTTTAGCATTTTTAATATTCTTTTTGCATTAAATCGTTACATTTATTGTTTTGAATATTTTACTCGTTTAAGTTATTTTTGTGCAGATTTGTATAAGCAAGATGGTATTTTGGAGCATTGTTAAAGCCACATTGAATGCCTTGCAACCAAGATTGAAATCACTTAGCAAAATCCGGAAGCGAAAAGAAAAACAAAGCGATATAAATTAATTTTTCGGATTTTGACAGCTTTGCACGGCTTTCTTCAAGCGATCAGACGGAGGGGCAATCGATGTCCAATTGAGCTGAAAATTTACAGGAGTCTTCATAACTCATCAATCTTCGACCTCACCAAAAAGAAATGGATTCGAACAAGCTTTCATATTATTTTAGGACTCGTGAACAGCTGTGTAGAAAGCTGCCAGCATCAAACTTTGGCAGCCCAATAGAGCATAATTTATCAGCCCAAATCCGAATTTCCAGGAGCCCATTATCTTTATTAATTCAGCAGCACAGAAAAGAATTGCAGCCTATTTTGAGAAAAGTATGAAGCCCATTTTAAACTCGTGCTTGGAATTGAACGCCAGCAATCAAAAAAAGAGGAATAGGGCATCTTCATTTTTTCATCCGCCGGCAGTGAGGATATACGACGCAAGAGGGAGAGTCATTCTCTCTTTTGTGTTATTTCCTTGTTTTTCTTTCTATATTTTTGGAACATTGCATTTATGATTTCACAATCATAATTTGCTAATTAGTCATTTATATTTGTAATTAGATTAGGTTAATTTTTGTATTAATACTTGGATTATGGATGAAGTTTTTGGAGCAACAAGAAGTGACGATTTCAAGAAGCTTTGTCATCTTCGTTTCGTAATCGGTATTTGTATAATTTCTATCCTTTTTATTGTTTTATTATTTTGTGTAGTTAGTTTTTATTTCCAATATTGGGTGAATCTATGGAATAATTAATTGATTAGGAATAACTTTGTGTGGTTTTGATGGTGTGCTATGAAAATATTTTTTAGTAAAACATCTATTTATGTTCATATGTCTTTAATCATGAGTTTAGATATGTGAATGTTTAATTAGTTAGTTAATTTCTTGATTACGTAATAGATCATGATATTAACAAGTGACAAATGGTTCTTGTGATTGCTTATCTTTCACACAATCATGAAAATATTTTCTCTAATATGGTAGTGAAACATTTTGACTCCTTTTGGATTTGGTGACTTTTAAATCTTAATGCTAGTTAATTTTCATTAATTACATGCTTCATGGAAATTGTGACTTTAACTAAGAAAATGTGTTATGAGCTTCTCTAACCATTGTATTAACTAAGAAAAGTCTAAGTGATCTCAAGCTTCTTAGATTGCTATAGCCAAATTAGTATCCATTAAACTCATTGCACCACAAAATTATGATGATTAGTCAACTAATTGAACTTGTGATTTATCCCGATATTGGAATGTTTTATTTTATAGATTTTGTATTTTTCCATTTTTGTTATTTTCGTGAAATAGTTTTTATCGCATTTAACGTTTTGAAAACCCCTATATCATTGTATATTTTTATTTCGTAGAAACTGAATGCATAGATTTGATTCGAACCAATCCCTGTGGATTCGATCCCTATTACCGCTACTACAATTTATTTTTGTATGTCGTCGTATTTAAGGTTTTTTTTTATTTGGTGGTCTCGACGCCCACCAAATTTTTGGCGCCGTTGCCGGGGATTGGTTATTTTGATCGAATTTTTTTTCTATGCTCAAGTTTCTATATGTATATTTTTTTTATGTCTTTCTTTTATTTTATTTTATTTTTGTTTTTGTTCTCATTTATTTTTTAGGTTGTATATATAGTCGCGTTTTTAGTTTGCGTTTTAGATCATAATCTATCGAAAATTCCAAAAAAAAAAGTTTATTATTTTTAGAGTTTTCATTTTAGCATTGCATTTAGCTTAAGTTTTGCATGCATTTTATTTATTTATTTTTTCTCATTTTTATCTAAAACCCAAAAAGATTTTAGTTTCTTCTTTTCATTTTTTTTAGCATAACATTTAGTTTAGGTTCATTCTCATGCATTTTTGTTGTCTCTTTACTCTCACCCCCAACATCTTTAATTGCAAGTCATGATACACCAAATGTGCAAATCCTTTTAAAACAATAGATGTGCTCATAGGGACCTTCATTTGTCACATATTCTTATAACACACATAAGGTAGAGTACAAGCTATTTATGCAAATGAATCGACTTATTGCAAGCATGACATGACGCGTGGGACAAGTTAGCCCTAAAGTCTTAGAAATTGTCCCCCACGAGCGTATTATTTATTAAGCATACCGATCTTCCAAAGATGGGAACAAGAACTAGAACTTGCTATTTTGAGATCTTTCGTGTCTAGCTATTACATTCTATGTTATCTTGCTTCATGATATAGACACATTTTCTTATTTGATCTCAATTTAGTTTTTACTTAGTTTTCGTTCTTAGCTTTGTTAGTTAGTTTTGTTAGTTGTAGCTTGTATATAGTTGTGCTTTATATTTTTATTTGATATAATATTTGTATAACTCCTTGGTAACCAAAAAAGTGAGCCAAAAAAAAAAAAGCCAACTACCCCTTTTTAGTGTTGTTTATTTTGTTTATGTAAGTGTCTGTGTAGTTATTTTTGTGTTTCATAAATCAAAGGCAAGTTGTTTTAAAATGTCGTTCGGAAAATTTTGTACTAATTTTCGACAATTTTTAGTAGAAGCCTAGTATTTAGTATGTGTTATGTGAAGTTTCATATGTGTTTATTTTTGTTTGGAGAAGTCAAGTTTTGATCTTATGTGAACTCCAAACTTCATTTTTGTTGATTTAGTCTTTAAAAGTCTTTAAGAAAAAAAAATTTATTTTAAAACGTCGGATATTATCGTAATCATAAAATGCGAATATAGTGATGTTTTTAGTATTTCATTCATTGTATTTTTATAGATTTTTTGTTAGTAGCTCAAGCATTTGTATTTGTAATAGTATCTTTGGGGTTTTGTTGTCTAAAAAAAAAAAAAAAAAACGAAAAAAAAGAAAAAAAATAATGAAAAGGGCCGGGCCAAGCGAGTTGCATTCTTTTTTCTTTTATTAGATGTTTAGATTAGATTTCTTCTTATATATTCTATTTCCGTTTTGATGTATTTTTTAGGCTAGAATTTATATTTTGTTGGTAACTACAATAGTTTTTCATTATCATCTTTTGCTCGAGTATTCTCTTCGCATGGATCTCATTTTGATAGGAGCACTAGTACCTTTAGATGATTGTAGTTTTGTCAACCTTTGTATATAGCTCGTTTCTCTTTTGTCATTTAGATTCGAGCTATTTTTCTTGATCTTGTTCCTCGATTTGGAAGAGAATTGTGATTAGTGAGTTGTATGCAAAGGGGGACAACCTCTTGTGATGTGAAGGCTAGATCGGACCATAAATCATATCATGTGCGCCATATTAGTGAAGTATGCATAAATAATTTTGTATCTCTTTCATATGTGTCCATTTGCTAGAAGTGTACCAAATGTTCGTCCCTTAATATGATTCTTAAATCTAAAATGATGGTTTTTATTTCTAAACGGTGTTGTTTTGATTTGCCACCGCAGATGTTCATTCTTTTTATTTTGTTTGTTTTGGCATTCTCGTTTTCTCCCGTTCTTGTTTTCCTTGAGGACAAGGAAATGTTCAAAGCTTGGGGGATGATGCTTTATTTATTTTATTTTTCATCATTTCATTTTTTTTTCATTTAGGATAATTTTTTATGCATTGTATTTGTTAATTTCATGTTTTTATACGTCAAAAAAAAAAACTTTTTTTTAGCATTATCATGTTGCATCAGTATGATAATTTGTTTTTAGAATGTACTTTATGTTTATTTAGTTAATGTATGTTTGTTGAAATTTCACATGTTAAGCTTTAGTGGTTATGTTGCTTATCTCAATTTTGTTGAAATTTCTAATTTCCGTTTTTTTTGTTTCAACAATTTGGTATAACTTGGATTTTTTTTGCATGATCATTAAGCCGGTGTCTTAATTGCAGCTTACATAGTCTTGGTCAAGTTTTTTTTATGAAGTATTTGAAAAAAAAAAGATTTTTTTATTAGTTTTGATTATTTGCATTTGTCTTATTTTTATTTTTGTTGTTTTTCTTCGGTTTGACTTTTCCGTATTGTTTTCCTTGAGGACAAGGAAAGGTTAAGCTTGGGGGATTTTGATAGCTTGATTATTTGTATATATTTTAGCAATCATTTTCTTTTACTTTTAGCATTTTTAATATTCTTTTTGCATTAAATCGTTACATTTATTGTTTTGAATATTTTACTCGTTTAAGTTATTTTGTGCAGATTTGTATAAGCAAGATGGTATTTTGGAGCATTGTTAAAGCCACATTGAATGCCTTGCAACCAAGATTGAAATCACTTAGCAAAATCCGGAAGCGAAAAGAAAAACAAAGCGATATAAATTAATTTTTCGGATTTTGACAGCTTTGCGCGGCTTTCTTCAAGCGATCAGACGGAGGGGCAATCGATGTCCAATTGAGCTGAAAATTTACAGGAGTCTTCATAACTCATCAATCTTCGACCTCACCAAAAAGAAATGGATTCGAACAAGCTTTCATATTATTTTAGGACTCATGAACAGCTGTGTAGAAAGCTGCCAACATCAAACTTTGGCAGCCCAATAGAGCATAATTTATCAGCCCAAATCCGAATTTCCAGGAGCCCATTATCTTTATTAATTCAGCAGCATAGAAAAGAATTGCAGCCTATTTTGAGAAGTATGAAGCCCATTTTAAACTCGTGCTTGTAATTGAACGCCAGCAATCAAAAAAAGAGGAATAGGGCATCTCCATTTTTTCATCCGCCGGCAGTGAGGATATACGACGCAAGAGGGAGAGTCATTCTCTCTTTTGTGTTAATTCCTTGTTTTTCTTTCTATATTTTTGGAACATTGCATTTATGATTTCACAATCATAATTTGCTAATTAGTCATTTATATTTGTAATTAGATTAGGTTAACTTTTGTATTAATACTTGGATTATGGATGAAGTTTTTGGAGCAACAAGAAGTGACGATTTCAAGAAGCTTTGTCATCTTCGTTTCGTAATCGGTATTGGTATAATTTCTATCCTTTTTATTGTTATTATTATTTTGTGTAGTTAGTTTTTATTTCCAATATTGGGTGAATGTATGGAATAATTAATTGATTAGGAATAGCTTTGTGTGGTTTTGATGGTGTGCTATGGAAATATTTTTTAGTAAAACATCTATTTATGTTCATATGTTTTTAATCATGTTTTATTAATGATTTAAAATGATATTTCGGACCGTATTTTTGGGATGTTACGCCATTCAAACGAAACCCTAGCCCTATTTATGAGTTCTTGAGCTTTTGGTGGTGTCTTGGTGACTTGAAGGAGAAGGAATCATCTTTGGTGTATAGATTCAGCTTGCAAGCCTCATTACCATCTTCTAGCAACTATTCTGGACCTTTGTGAGTATTCAAGCTTCATGCTTTTTGGTTTCTTGTTGCTAGATCTAGAGTTTTATGCATTATTATCCATATTTAGATGAGCTAGAGTGTTGGGATTCCATAAATTTAGCAACTTTATGCGTCCTTAGTATCGCTTGGTGTTTAGATGTGGTAGATCTAAAGTTTGGTGAAGTTTGAGCTCATGCTTATGGTTTTGACCTCCTTTTCTTCATAAATGACCTAATTTTGAACTCAAGACTTGCATTGGGCATGCAAGACCTCAAATCATCGATTTTTATGGTTTATGGGGTATGAGGAAGCCTTATGGAGGAGTTAAGTTCATGCTTAATAGATTAAGGGCTTAATCCCTTAAGCTGCCCTTCAGTCAGTTCTCACGACGTGACAAGGTCCCTGTCACGTCGTGATGATTTAAGAATCATGATTATTTTGTCTTTATCTGGTCACGACGTGACCAAGAGAGTGTCACGTCGAAAAGAGTTGTTGACCGTTGACTTTTGTTGACCACTGACCGTTGACTTTTGACCAATTTGACCTTGAGTCAATCTTGAAGGTTTTGGGTTGTTGATTAAGGTTCTACCATGTTTTGGTGATAGTAAGTTCGTGAGAGCAATTAGTGAAGAAATGGAGTGTGTCGCGGTGTTTTTTTGGTTCTCCGATTTAGGTGAGTTTTCCTCACTCTACTCGTGGCTCGAAGGCACTAATGCCGACCCACTAGACATTGTTATGTATCATTGTGTATAGGATGTAATTGTGCTATAGTGATCTGATATATATATATATATATATATATATATATATATATATCCTTGTGTGTTAGGATGTAGGAGTAGCGCTATGCTGGTTAGAATACCAGTAGATTGGTTATTGTGTATTGGAGTGCCCTAGGGGCTGTATATAGCCATGTAGGATAGCCTAAGAACTCTTGATCTAGGATTTCTTGTCTGTTCCTTGTTTGGTTGTGGCTCTAGAGTAGAATCATATGTTTGGATGTCTATCTCACCTTTGGTTACATATGGCTATGCATTCCTTGGAAATTTACCGATAGTGGAGCAGTGTGTTTTTAGGGGCCTAGTAGGCGGTAGTGAACTGTTTGACAGGTAGATTCATAGTTTCATGTGCTTATGTGCCTACTTGATTTCTTGTTTGTTTATATGTCGACATATGGTGATGGGTTAGGTTGAGGCAGTCCTGCTTTGTGCTGTAGGCCAAGATACCAGGTGCGGGTCGGCTATAAGCCGTAGGCACATAGGCTCACAAGGAGTGGTTGGGTTGAGGCAGAAGGCCAACAAACCGGGGTAATCCAGTCCGATAATTGTGGATCCATCATGCATTTTTGTATATGTTGTGTGGTGTGTAGTATTTTAGGGGAAACTCACTAAGCTTCGTGCTTACCAAACTGTTATTGTTTTTCAGGTTTTAGTGGTTATCATGGGAAGGCGAATACGTGACTGTACTGTAACAAACACGTTCAGTTATCGTGTTATGTAATTTTAAAAGTGAATAATATAATGAAATATTATGTAATTTGAGCGTTGAGTTCTAACAGATAGTTTTTACTAGAAATGAAGTAAAACTATGTTTAGAATCTCTCTGAAAATATTGGAAGTCTTATGAGATTCCAATCAAATGGAAAATGTTAAAATTTAACGAAAATATAAAATTTGAAATAAGTATAATTTTATTACTGAAAGTTGTAGATAATTTCGTTAGAAACATTTAGGCGAAAACCTCATCGAAATCCGAGTTATAACGAAGAAGTTATGACCAATCGAAGATCCGCAACAAAACCGGCACGACACCGAATGACGTAAAAAGTGAGTTTTTGATAAACTACTTTTTATCCTTGGTGATATAAATGAAAGTCATAGTATTTCTTAAACCGAGAATTTTCATAAAAAGAACGTCCTAATCTGACTTCGTATGAGGAAGTTATGATTTTTCTAAGTTTCGGAATACCAGTAGACAGCTAAAAATTCGAAATAAAGATCGAGTGATTTTTAGCCGACGCAACCTAAACGAAAATCGAAGGTCTCGTCAATAGTAGTACAACGGTAAAAAGACAGACGAAAACGGACTTCGGATGAAGAAGTTATGAATTTTTAACAAATTTTCCTGTCCCGGTCTGTTAAAAATAATAATATTAAAAATAAAGTCAAAACTAGCCGATGGAGTCTAAACGAAAGTTGTAGAGTATATTCTCGCCTATACGTGCACAAAAATAACGTCAAAAATGGAGCCCGTATGCGAAAGTTATGGATTTTAGAAGATTTGGGCACAAAATCCGAGGAATTTCGCATGCATGGCTCGGAATTGGCCACGTCACCTCGCTCAAGAAGCTGCCCCGTGTCCGACTCGTGGCGCGTCCGAAGCCAGCTGTCCGTCGCGTGTCGCAACCCTCGCATCCGAAGCACAGGTCTAGTCCGAGATCGACGCGTGTCCGCCTGCGAACCGAGCCACCTGCCCCTCTCGCATGCGCGCCACCTGGCCTTCGCTGCTGCTGCTGTGTGCCTTCTCCCTTCGGCCGAATATCCGAAGTTCCTCCTATAAATAGGAGGGTGCGAATCCTCCCGGGTAAGTTTGGAAAATTGCCCATTTTCACCCCTAAATCAATATTTCTTGCATTTCAACTTCCCCCGAACCCCTGGGATCATACCAAACATCTGAAATACGTTCCGAAGTGCCCGAAGACCCCGAAAAATTTATCTTTTTAGTTTTGAAGCCCAACCCTCGCAAGGCCCGATTTTCAAGAAAACTCCCAGTTTTCATCGAAGAAAGCTAATTATAGTAACGAAGTGCTGCACAAATTACTATTTTAACCTCCAGTTAATTCATGGTGAGTTCAATATATAGGAACAATTGTATGTTATGTGTTATATGTGCTATGTTGTGACATCCCCTAAATTCTCGGCCAGAAAAGACCGATTTATTTTATGCTTTTCAAAACAAAATCAGAGAAATCTTTTTAAAAGATGTTGCAGAATTGGTCCCCAATATAAAACATGATAATGTTTATCAAAACCCTTCCTTAATAAGGTATATATTTTCCATATATATCAAAACCTCGGGATGTCATGTTCCGATACAGATCAAAAGCATAAACAAGAATCTCTCATCGTTCTCCGATAATGTTTATAAGCCTTACTACAGTTATTTACAACTACTGGCCTATAATCAAAACTCTCTCATCGTTCTCCGACTATGCTCGGGGTCCACTACCTGTAATCATAAAAAGCTGAGTGGGTCAGGCTTGGGAGCCTGGTGAGCATATAGGGTTTTCAACCCACAATAATAATAACTTATTAAGTTCACCAATCAACAATAACCCTGATTACCCATTCCCATTGTCCTCACTTTACGTCCCTAAACACCTAACACAAGGGACTTAGCCTAAGGAATATCATCGGGTTGGACACTACTGCTAAGGGGACTCCTCAGCCATACATGTCCTAAAGGCAACCATGAGGGGGATTGGAGTACACCAATGAACATTTAGTTCATCAACACCTACAAGTTGCGAACTTGCTAGTGTACCACTGGACTGTCTAGAAAGGTTCGTGATCGTCATCTATACTCCGCTAGACGACTACAACGATAACACCAACAACAACACCGACACCGAGGCCTCTCATCATTTTAACACCCACCGACTATTTTGTCTACCCATGTTCTACCCAACATATTTGTAGATAAAATACATATACAGTTTAAAACTTGTATAAAACATCTATTCAATAGTCACCTCAAATAAACAATTAACATATTTACACATAACACATATTTTAAGCTAAATACTTCATATCTATGTGTGAAGTGAAAGTAACTACACATTCACCTGATTCGATGATAATCGGGCAGCAATTCGTTTCCTAAAACGATCGTTTCTAATAAAACGGGGAGTTTTATTGAGAAACCGGGCTCTGCAAAGGTCGGGCTTCGAAACCGAAAAGATAAATTTTCCGGGCTTCACGGGCACTTCGTGGCATATTCCGGGGTTATAATCGATACCAGGGCTTCGGGGGATGTTAATATGAAAGAAATATGAGTTTAGGGGCTAAAATTGACACTTTTCCAAAATATACCCGGGAGGTCTCGCACCCTCCTATTTATAGGAGCGAGCCTCTTGATCCAACGGCTGAGAAGCCTCCAGGTGTGCTGATCCGAGGGCTCGCAGGGGATGGCTCACACGAGGGCTGCACGTGCGAAGTGGCTGCTGGCTTCTTGTGATTGGACCGAAGTCCTAGGTCCGAAGTAGGGGGTTGTGGCAGCTTGCGAGGGTTCAGACATGTGCTAAGAGGATACGTGTCGCCTTCTCAGTGGACCACTTCGGATCAGATTAGGAGCTCGGATGAGTCATCAGTTTTTCGGACACGTGGCAGCTTCTAAGTGAGGGTGAGGTGGCCGAAGTCCACCTTGCGAATTTTCTCGGTTTTAGCAATTTTTCTCGTTTTTCGCGCCAAAACTTCTAAAATCCATAACTTTAGCATACGAGCTCCGTTTTTTTACGTTCTTTATATGCACGCGTAGGTAAAATTACGCTCTACAACTTCCGTTTAGACTTCGTCGGCTAATTTTGAATTTAATTTTTATATTATTATTTTTAACAGACCGGGACATGAAATCCGTTAAAAATTCATAACTTCTTCATCCGACGTCCGTTTTCGTCAGACTTTTTACCGTTGTGATACTATTTACGAGACCTTCGATTCTCGTTTAGGTCGTGTCGGCTAAAAATCACTCGATCTAAAATTCGAGTTTTTAGCTGTCTACTGCTAAGTTGAAACTTCGAAAAATCATAACTTCCTCATACGAAGTCAGATTTGGGTGTTCTTTTTATACCTACTCTCGGTTTAACGAACACTACGAGTTTCGTTTAGATCACTAAGGCTAAAAAGTAGTTTATCGAAAACTCACTTTTTACGACATTCAGCACCGAGCCGGTTTTGTCGTGAAACTTTGACAGATCATAACTTCTTCGTTATAACTTGGATTTCGGCATTCTTTAAATATCCGTTATTTTTGTCACGACCACTACAACTTTCTTAATAGATATCGACTTTATCTAAAATTTATTTTCGACGCTCATTTTTATTCTTAATTAATTAACTCCTAGTAATTAAGCATAAAACACATAAAACACATAAAATTCACATAATTCCTTTTTCATTTCTTTAAAATGAGTTACAAAGGTTAACCTAGACTATCATATCAAGATTAATGCCTAGGCTAGAAACACGAGTGTTACAATTCTCTCCTCCTTAGGATGATTCCGTCCCCGGAATCACACACCAACAAACAACTGCGGGTAGCGACTCATCATGTCACTCTCCGTTTCCCAGGTGAGATTTGGTCCATTCGTATGTTTCCAGCGTACAAGCACTAAATCAACCATCTTGCATCGCAACTTCATAGTCTTACGGTCAACGATCGCCTCAGGTTCTTCAATCAACCTCTTATTTTCATCCACCTTTAACTCATAAATCAGAATTATGTCGGGCACATCTCCCGTGAACTTCATCAAATAACACACATGAAATGTGTTATGAATACCCTCCAGTTCTTCCGGTAATTCTAGCTTGTAAGCTTGATTTCCGATCTTCTGAAGAACTTTAAATGGTCCAATAAACCTTGGACTCAACTTTCCCCTTTTACCAAATCTTATAATTCCCTTCCACGGCGAGACTTTAAGTAAAACCGAATCTCCAAATTCGAAGGATATCGGTTGTCTTTTCTTGTCAGCATAGCTCTTTTGTCGATCTTGAGCAGCTAATGTGACATCCCCAAAATCACGGCCAGAAAAGACCGGTTTAATTTATGCTTTTAAAATGATTTCAGAGTAATCCTTTGATTAAAAGAGTTGCGGAATTTGTTCCCAAAACAAAATATGATAAAATAAGATTTACCAAAGCATTTCATAAAGAAATGTATTTTCATTGTATAACAAAACTCGGGATGTCATGTTCCGATAAACAGACCAAAAGCATAAACATTACAATACAGACCTTACAACAGTTATATATATATAACAACAGGTCTATAATCCAAAAATAACTTGACAAGTCATCCAACTTATGCTCTGGCGCCACTACCTGTAATACAAAGAAAACTGAGTGGGTCAGGCTTGGGAGCCTGGTGAGCATATAGGGTTTTCAACCCACAATAAATAATTATATTTAATTCCACCAACCAACAATAACCCAATTACCCATTCCCGTTATTCTCACTTTACGTCCCTAAGACAACTAACATAAGGGACCTAGTCTAAGAATATTTTATCGGGGCGACAACACATGCTTCGGGGGTTCCTCAGCAATATAAGTCAAATAAGACAACCATGAGGGGGATGGAGTACAACGAATGAACACCCAAGTTCATTAACACCTACAGGTGGCGAGCCTGCTAGCGTTCCACAGGACTATCTAGAAAAGTCCGTGGTCGTCATCTAAACTCCGCTAGATGACTAAATCAAAAACAACATCGAGGCCTC
This sequence comes from Lactuca virosa, assembly GCF_052849685.1. NCBI lineage: Eukaryota > Viridiplantae > Streptophyta > Magnoliopsida > Asterales > Asteraceae > Lactuca > Lactuca virosa. The sequence continues at coordinate 275,214,278 of NC_136431.1, read as the reverse complement.
TCATCTTTATATCACAAGACAACTATCTACCCATGTTCTACCCAACATTTTAGTAAACAAAATATACATTTTTATACATAGTTTAACACCTGTATAGTATGTTCATTCAAAACACATTCCAGATAAAAGATGAGACACATAAACATAACACGTATTTCATAGAGAATAAATCATATCTATGAGATTAGAAGATAACATCGATACACTCACATAACACATATACTTAGTACGTTAAATCGATACTTGTATAAGATCGTGCATTTGAAAGAGATTATGTACCCCCTTCAAATCAACACCAATATATAAACACATAACACATATTTCATAGTAAATACTTCGTATTTATGTATTAGAAGAAAGTAACTACACACTCACTTGATCAGAAGATGATCGGACAGCACTACGGCTTTAAAAGTAGTATTCTTCGGTGAAACCGGGATCACTTCGCACACCGGGCTTCTCGCGGGCAGAGCTTCGGCTTGGAAACTCTTTTCTTCTCGGGATCTTCGGGCTTCGGGACTTGCTTCGGGTCTCGGGATGATACCGGGGCTTCGGGAGTACGTCTTTGCACGTAAATCGAGGTAATATGGGTGAGAGAGAAGAGATTTGGCAACCACAAACGACTGCCCCTTTATATCTATTTATAGGGCCGTTTTCTCATTTTCCACGTCGTGGGCTTGAACTTCATTGCATGCGTCATCGTCCACTTGCTCTGTCAGGCTGCAGAAGGCGTCAGAAGCCCTGCCACGTCGTGGCCACTGTTGTCACGTCGTGGTCTCTGACAGTTTTGGGGTTTCGCACCCCGAACTTCAGAAATTCATAACTTTCGCATACGAACTCCGTTTTCGACGTTCTTTATATCGACGCGTAGGTGAGATTATGCTCTACAACTCTCATTTAGACTCAATTGGCTAATTTTGACTTTATTTTTAATATATTATAAATATATTACTTTTATATTATTTTTAGTAGGCCGGGACAGGAAAACTCCATTAGAAATTCATAACTTCTTCATCCGACGTCCGTTTTCGTCTGTCTTTTTACCGTTGGACTACTATCGACGAGATCTTCGATTCTCATTTAGATTGTTTTGGCTAAAAATCACTCGATCTCATATTCAAGTATTCGGGCTGCATACCGCTAAGTCGAAACTTCAGAAAATCATAACTTCCTCATACGAAGTCAGATTTGGGCGTTCTTTTTATGCACGCTCTCGGTTTAACATAATCTACGACTTTAATTTAGATCACTAAGGCTAGATATCGCTCTATCTTAAATTCATATTTTACGTCACTCAGCGTCGTGCCGGTTCTGTCGCGAAACATCGACAGGTCATAACTTCTTTGTTATAACTCGGATTTCGGAATTCTTTATATCTCTGGAATCCTTGTTTCAACCACTACATCTTCAAGCAAAGATATCGGGCTTATCTCACACTTTACTTTTGATGCTTATTTTATTCTTAATCCATTAAATTATAATAATTAAGAAAACAAACACGTAAATCACATAATTCACATAATACTCAAATATTTCATCATTAATACTTCAAAAAGAGTTACAAGGGTTAACCTAGACTATTACATCAACAATAATGCCTAGCCTGGAAACGCGGGCGTTACAGCTAACATCCTTTCCCTTATCACTTTCAACTTTTCAGCAGTCTGCTGGACTATTTCAGGTCCCATAAACTGCTTTTCCCCAGCTTCCAGCCAACATGATGGCGTTCGACACTTTTCTCCATACAAGGCATGATAAGGTGCCATCTTAATGCTTGAGTGGAAACTATTATTATAGGAGAATTCTACTAGAGGTAAGTGTTCATCCTAGTTACCTTGGAATTCTAGGGTACATGCTCTCAGCATATCCTCCAATGTTTGAATTGTTCGTTCGCTTTGACCATCAGTTTGCGGATGGTAAGCTGTACTCAAACACAACTTGGTACCCAATTCCTCTTGTAGACTCCTCCAAAACCTTGAGGTAAAACGGCTGTCACGATCGGATACAATCGTTAATGGAACACCGTGTAGCCTCACAATTTCCTTCACATAAGAATTCACAAGTTTATCCATAGACCATTTCTCGTTAGCGGCTATGAAATCCGCACTCTTAGTGAAGCGATCAACGACCACCCAAATCATGTCGTGACCGTTCCTTGTTCTGGGTAGTTTAGTCACAAAATCCATGGTAATGTCCTCCCATTTACCCATGGGTACAGGTAAAGGTTCTAAACTCCCATACGGTTTCTGATGATGTGCCTTAACCCTAGCACAAGTTACACACTCGGCCACATACTTAGCAACATCGAGCTTCATCGTCGGCCACCAATAATAGGGTTTTAGATCCGTATACATTTTCGTACTGCCGGGATGAATCGAGTACATGGTTTTGTGAGCTTCTTCCATCAGAAGACCTCTTACTCGTCCTGTCTTAGGTACCCAAATCCTATCTTTGAATACCTTCAATCCTTGACCGTTTGCATCAAACACCAACGTTTTTCCCAAACGTTCCTCCTTCCGGTCATTTTTCTCCAAAGCTTCCTCCTGAGCTTTCTTTATACTTTCCACAATTATCGAGACGACTTCAATTTTCAGCGCTCTTGGCCTTCTCTTTTCAAGATTTACCTTCCGACTGAGAGCATCAGCAACAACATTTGCTTTACCAGGGTGATAAAGTATCTCACAGTCGTAGTCCTTGAGTAGTTCCAGCCAGCGCCGCTGCCTCATGTTCAATTCCTTCTGATTAAAGAGATATTGAAGACTCTTATGATCAGTGAAAAGTTTGCACTTAGTACCATAAAGATAGTGTCTCCATATCTTTAAGGCGAATACTACCGCTGCCAACTCCAGATCATGAGTTGGGTAGTTCTTTTCATGCTCTTTCAACTGCCTCGATGCATACGCTATCACTTTATCCCTTTGGGTCAGAACACATCCTAACCCAACTCCAGAGGCATCACTATAAACTACAAAGTCATCAACTCCTTCAGGTAATGAAAGAATCGGTGCTTCACACAATCTCTTCTTTAACTTTTCAAAGGCCTCCTTATGCTTTTCATTCCAAGCATAAGTAGCTCCTTTGTGGGTCAAAGTTGTTAACGGAGTAGCGATCGAAGAAAAGCCTTGGATAAATCGGCGATAATATCCGGCTAATCCTAAAAAGCTTCGAATCTTCGTGGGACTTTTTGGTTGTTCCCACTTCATCACAACTTCAATCTTTGCTGGGTCAACCATTATTCCATCTTGGTTAACCACATGACCTAAAAATTGGACTTATTGAATCCAAAATTCACATTTGGAGAACTTTGCATACAACTTCTCCTCTTTCAGAACTTCTAGCACTTCACACAGATGCTTTTCATGCTCCTGCTTGCTTTTTGAATAGATCAAGATATCGTCTATGAATACTATCACAGATTTATCAAGGTATGGTTTACAAACCCTGTTCATCAAATCCATGAAAGCTGCTGGGGCATTGGTTAATCCGAACGACATAACCAAAAATTCATAGTGTCCATATCTTGTTCTGAACGCAGTCTTTTCGATATCCTGCTCCCTCACCTTTAGTTGATGGTATCCAGACCTAAGATCGATCTTTGAGAAATAGCTCGAACCTTGCAACTGGTCGAACAGGTCATCGATCCTTGGCAACGGATACTTGTTCTTTATGGTCGCTTTATTCAGATCTCTGTAATCGATGCACATTCTCATGCTCCCGTCTTTCTTCTTTACAAATAACACAGGGGCTCCCTAGGGTGATGAACTAGGTCGAATGAAACCTTTGTCCAATAACTCCTGAAGTTGTGTCATAAGTTCTTTCATTTCGGTTGGTGCTAATTGATACGGTGCTTTGGCTATTGGCGTCGTTCCTGGTAACAAGTCGATACGAAACTCCACTTGTCGATCAGGGGGCAATCCGGGAAGATCTTCGGGAAAGACTTCCGGATAATCACACACCACCAGAATATCCTGCACCTCCTTCTTTTCCTTCTTAGCATCGATCACGAACGCTAAATATGATGTACACCCCTTGGCCAAACACTTTCTGGCTTTCATTTGGGAAATGATTCCAGAATTTACTCTGCGTTTGTCTCCATACACCATAAACGACTCTTTCCCTGGCGGGTTTACTTTTACTATCTTCTTCCTACACATTATTTCGGCATCATTGGCGCTAAGCCAATCCATTCCTAAAACTATGTCGAAACCATTTAACTCGATAGGCAATAATTCCTCGTGGAACTTATTCCCATCCAAGTCAATGGCGATGTTTTTCATACGATGGCTAACAGGTACAAACTTGCCACTAGCAATTTCGACTACTAAAGCATTAACTAGTCTATCAACAGGCAAAGCTAGTTTTCTACTAAATTCATGCGATATAAAGGAGTAATTGGCTCCAGAATCAAACAAAATTTGGGCAGGCAATTCGTTTACGAGAAAGGTACCTGAAGCGACATCGGCTTCTTCCTTCGCAGCTTCGAGTGTCATCTGAAAGGCTCTCGCCTTCGGCTTTGGTAGCAGATTGGGTTTCGTTGCGTCTTTCTTCTTCGGGCAATCCCTTAAAATATGCCCTTCTTCATGGCACCCATGACAGACGTTATTAGTGAAGGTGCATTCATTGGCATAATGCCCTGGCTTTCCACACTTGTAACAAGTGACTCCCACGCTACATTTCCCAGCATGTTTCTTCTTACACTTGTCACACCACTTGGCTTCGGCTCCTCCTCCGAATTTTCTCGAACCAAACTTCGAGAATTTGTTCTTTTTATTGGAACCTGACGTTCCTTCAAACTTTCTCTTTTCGCCAACTTCAACCTTGCTGGCGGCTCTCCCCTTGATCATATCTTCAACAGACTTGGCAGCCCAGATAGCTGCCTCCAAAGTAAGTGCCTGACGTACTGGCACCGCATACTCCCATGGAAGTCCCTTTGCATACCTGTCAATTTTCGCCAGCTCATCTGGGACAATACGCAAAGCAAACTCCATTTTGTCTGTGAAGTTATTCGTATACTCGTCAACGGTCATACTCTCCTTCTTCAACGTTAGAAATTGGTTTTCTAACTCAAGTACGTTTTGGGCCGAGCAGTACTTGCGCTTAAAGTACACCAAGAACTCTGCCCAAGTCATTTGCAATGGCTCATTAGGGCTTAAGGTTTTCCCCAATGTATTCCACCAACGCGCAACACTACCCCTGAACTGACGTACTGCAAAAGTGGTTTGTAACTTGCCTTGGCAATCACAAGTCATGAAAGCCAACTCCATTTCCGAGATCCAGTCCATAACTCCGACAAGATCTTCTTTTCCAGTAAAGGTCGATGGCTTGCAAGTTATAAAGTCCTTATACTTGCACCTATTTCCCTGCACTCTACCCTCGTGGTTATTCCTCCCAACCACCAGCGGTTCACTATGACCAACCGATCTGCTGTTGTTCCCTTCTTCAGATCGATCGTCATTTAGTCCATGTCGTTCAACAGGAACTGAAGGTTCATCCCTGTTGTTCAGCAACATTTGCCTCAACTCCTCCCTTTGTTCAGCCAACATGGTCTGAATCATAGTTCGTACTCCAGCCATAGTGATGGGTTCGGGTGCAGCTCCTACTATCGGCACCTGTTCCACCACTTGGGGTTGAGGTTGTTGGTTTCTGTTTGCATTTCCCGCTCCACTTCGAGTTCTTGCCATTACAATCTATATACCAAATAAGGTGAATTTAGGTCTTTATCCTTGTTAGACATGTCAATTCCCTTATCACTCCGAAATGTTTACATGTTAGTTCTAATCTCGTAATCATACGCTTAGAATCCCACACACATAAGGTTTCCAGATCCGGTCGGCAACAGACCATAGATCCGAACAAATAATGGCATATATGGCAACATATAGCATTTAGCACATAAAGGCATTTTAGGCACCTTTCCTAATATAAACTAGTGCTCGTGTCTAAAATATGGTAGACACTCACCTCACAATCATCACTTAGCATTCTAAGTTTAAGTCTAGAAATTCTACAATTTCTTAGTTCGCTTAAACTAATGCTCTGATACCAACTGTGACATCCCCTAAATTCTCGGCCAGAAAAAACCGATTTATTTTATGCTTTTCAAAACAAAATCAGAGAAATCTTTTTAAAAGATGTTGCGGAATTGGTCCCCAATATAAAACATGATAATGTTTATCAAAACCCTTCCTTAATAAGGTATATATTTTCCATATATATCAAAACCTCGGGATGTCATGTTCCGATACAGATCAAAAGCATAAACAAGAATCTCTCATCGTTCTCCGATAATGTTTATAAGCCTTACTACAGTTATTTACAACTACTGGCCTATAATCAAAAATCTCTCATCGTTCTCCGACTATGCTCGAGGTCCACTACCTGTAATCATAAAAAGCTGAGTGGGTCAGGCTTAGGAGCCTGGTGAGCATATAGGGTTTTCAACCCACAATAATAATAACTTATTAAGTTTACCAATCAACAATAACCCTGATTACCCATTCCCATTGTCCTCACTTTACGTCCCTAAACACCTAACACAAGGGACTTAGCCTAAGGAATATCATCGGGTTGGACACTACTGCTAAGGGGACTCCTCAGCCATACATGTCCTAAAGGCAACCATGAGGAGGATTGGAGTACACCAATGAACATTTAGTTCATCAACACCTACAAGTTGCGAACTTGCTAGTGTACCACTGGACTGTCTAGAAAGGTCCGTGATCGTCATCTATACTCCGCTAGACGACTACAACGATAACACCAACAACAACACCGACACCGAGGCCTCTCATCATTTTAACACCCACCGACTATTTTGTCTACCCATGTTCTACCCAACATATTCGTAGATAAAATACATATACAATTTAAAACTTGTATAAAACATCTATTCAATAGTCACCTCAAATAAACAATTAAAATATTTACACATAACACATATTTTAAGCTAAATACTTCATATCTATGTGTGAAGTGAAAGTAACTACACATTCACCTGATTCGATGATAATCGGGCAGCAATTCGTTTCCTAAAACGATCGTTTCTAATAAAACGGGGAGTTTTATTGAGAAACCGGGCTCTGCAAAGGTCGGGCTTCGAAACCGAAAAGATAAATTTTCCGGGCTTCACGGGCACTTCGTGGCGTATTCTAGGGGTTATAATCGATACCAGGGCTTCGGGGGATGTTAATATGAAAGAAATATGAGTTTAGGGGCTAAAATTGACACTTTTCCAAAATATACCCGGGAGGTCTCGCACCCTCCTATTAATAGGAGCGAGCCTCTTGATCCAACGGCTGAGAAGCCTCCAGGTGTGCTGATCCGAGGGCTCGCATGGGATGGCTCGCATGAGGGCTGCACGTGCGAAGTGGCTGCTAGCTTCTTGTGATTGGACCGAAGTCCTAGGTCCGAAGTAGGGGGATTGTGGCAGCTTGCGAGGGTTCGGACATGTGCTAAGAGGATACATGTCGCCTTCTCAGTGGACCACTTCGGATCAGATCAGGAGCTCGGATGAGTTAGCAGTTTTTCGGACACGTGGCACCTTCTAAGCGAGGGTGAGGTGGCCGAAGTCCACCTTGCGAATTTTATCGGTTTTAGCAAATTTTCTCGTTTTTCGCGCCAAAACTTCTAAAATCCATAACTTTCGCATACGAGCTCCGGTTTTGACGTTCTTTATATGCACGCGTAGGTAGAATTATGCTCTACAACTTCCGTTTAGACTTTGGTGGCTAATTTTGAATTTAATTTTTATATTATTATTTTTAACAGACCGGGACAGGAAATCCGTTAAAAAATCATAACTTCTTCATCCGACGTCCGTTTTCGTTAGACTTTTTACCGTTGTGCTACTATTTACGAGACCTTCGATTCTCGTTTAGGTCGTGTCGGCTAAAAATCACTCGATCTAAAATTCGAGTTTTTAGCTGTCTACTGCTAAGTTGAAACTTCGAAAAATCATAACTTCCTCATACGAAGTCAGATTTGGGTGTTCTTTTTATACCTACTCTCGGTTTAACGAACACAACGAGTTTCGTTTAGATCACTAAGGCTAAAAAGTAGTTTATCAAAAACTCACTTTTTACGACATTCAGCACCGAGCCGGTTTTGTCGTGAAACTTTGACAGGTCATAACTTCTTCGTTATAACTCGGATTTCGGCATTCTTTAAATATCCGTAATCCTTGTCACGACCACTACAACTTTATTAATAGATATCAGCTTTATCTAAAATTTATTTTCGACGCTCATTTTTATTCTTAATTAATTAACTCCTAGTAATTAAGCATAAAACACATAAAACACATAAAATTCACATAATTCCTTTTTCATTTCTTTAAAATGAGTTACAAAGGTTAACCTAGACTATCATATCAAGATTAATGCCTAGGCTAGAAACACGAGTGTTACATATGTGCTTTTCCGTTGTTATTATTTCTGCTATTTATGATAGCAAAGCTATACCTTTGACCATGTGATCAGTGAAAGGACTTAGATTCACGGTGGTACTGGTATGTAGCCTCTGGCCATGTAGAGCATGTCTCGTAAGAGAATGACTTCTATTCTATGGTATTGGCAGAAGGTTAGATAGGGCTAAAAGCCTGAAATCTACCAAAATGTTTAATCAGAAAGTATATGTCTTCTGTGCCATTTGGGTTGAAGCTTTATTGATGTATATCAAGTATGGAAATTGTTATGTCTCATTGATTGTATATCTTTGAATCAAATCATTGATTGATATGGAAAGTTTGTCACATGATTCACATATGCCTTTGTTGTTCCTTGTTCCTCTTTGCTTCTGCCATATTGAAGTATATATATGGCATAACGTTATATTGTATCTATTATTGAACTCATTAAGCGTCACCGCTTACCCCTCTCAATGTTTAACAAATTGTAGGTGATAAGTAGCGAGTATAATCGTATACTGTTGGAAGATTTTGAATAAGTTTGAAACTATTGTATTTTATAATCATGTATGTATTAAAATATAGTATCCTGGGTAGTTGTGTAATATATAACACTTTGTAATAGTCGGTTTGTATCCTGTCGTTTGTAATCACTTTATCAATGTAAAATATTGTTTTTATGAATATGCATGTAGCATGTTTTGGAGTAACAATTGTCAAATATGAAAGTGTGGGTCTTTCAATCATGGTATCAGAGCACTAGTTTAAGCGAACTAAATATCATGGATTGGTATTTAGACTTAAACTGTCTAACGTTCAATATATGAACGAAGTCATTTGTAAGTATATTGATACAAACCGTAGGAATGATTTAAGTGGGGGGATTGGGTAGTGATAAACCCTAGTATTTTAAGATATTAAGTTATTTCAAAATTTTCAGAGAATTAGTTTAAGTGAACTAGGAATTTTAAGAATTTCTAGACTTAAACATGGATTACTAAGGGATGATGATACGATGTGTATCTAGTATATTTTAAGTTGAATACCTAAATGGACACAAGCACTAGAATATTAGAGGAGATATGCCTTATATTCTAATATGTGCTAAATGATAAATGAATATAAGATGCCTTAGGTTGCTTGCTTATATTGCTATTACTTGAGAAACTTTAAGTTCTGTTGCCGACCTTGGTTTGGAAGAAGAAATTTTAAGTATTCCAGATTCTAAAATTTCCGTGTTATAACTGATAAGGAACTTTTCGAATTGATAAAAAGACTTATGATAGTCGACACCGATAATTTTATAGATAAACGATCGAGGGATATCGTAAAATAATACTTATCAAGTGATATCCTAAATAGTGTATTAATACCTATAAAGTGGTGTTGTACATTCAAACTATGTTTAGTGAAATAAAAACACCGTTGGAAGAATGTTGTGTATTCGAAGTACATTCGGACGAGATGAATGTTTTGGCATAACCGATGAAGTTGTTCCACCGCTGTCTAGTTTCAAGCAATAATTACTTATAGAGTAGGAAGAACCGAATATGGTGATAAATACTTCGACAGTATCGAAACTAATGTGGTATACAGTTTGAGTAGTATGATAAGAACTCATATGTAACCCTATACAAGATGCTCAGACTTAGTATCTATTGACTTCTATTACATCCTTATGAAAGTTCCATCGTGTGTTAAGTCGACTTTAACATACATGATTAGGATGGTGAAATAGGTTATTTGGTTGTGAAAAGGCGGAGTGACTTACTTGTTAGAGTAAGGTAGAGTACTTAGTTGAAGTAGATATACACTCATAGTATTGTATGAGAAGAGATGTTGTAGTTAGGAATGTCAGAGAACCAAGTGAAGCGAGTAGAACATGCTGAGATGCAGCTATAATGCAGACTTCTTTGAATAGACTCTTATGAAGAAGACTTAAAAGATACAACCATGAGAAGAAGACTTACTGAGATACAGGAATGACGATGTCATGAAAGGATAATGAAATGAATAAATATTCATAGTGACTTGCATGAGATAGAAGATGATGCAGGTAGTTGGAAATCATTTATCTCCATACTGCTAGAATAAATTCTGGTATAGTGTGTCTTACAGAGTAGACACTACACGAGAAAGAATTTGTATGAAGAATTTGAAAGTAAAATTCCTATCGACCTAGGAAAAGTATTAGGATATGCTAGATCGAGCATATGCGTAAAAAGAATTCTAGAAAGTGAATTTAAGAAATCCAAGATATGTTTGATAGAATTGAAAAATCCCCAGTTGATTCTAGGAGAAGTTGTCGTATGTACTTGTTTGAACACGCTCAGGTGTGAAAAGTTGTTTTGTGAAAACTTTTGAATGGTGACTTGGGAACTGCAAGACAATACTTGGGACGAGTATGAGTAGGTGTGAATAGTAACAGAGGCCTATACTACTGGAAGCACATGACTCATACTTGGATCAGGGAAAGTCACAAGGTTACCAAGAAGCTAGTAATTGATTCCGTTTTTGTTCGAGTATGTCATTACCTTCGTTTCAGTGATGACTAAGACGATGATTTTCGTTCAAACCTTAATGGTCGTAAAGAATCGAGTCCAACTAATATAGATCTGTGAAGTGAATTGATTGGTTCAGTGAACCATATCTTGCGTAGTGATGAAATTTCAGTCAGAGAATTGAAGAAGGAAATGGTCAGACGAAGAGAACAATCCAAACAGTAGAAAATATGCTTTGTGCATATGTCTTGGAGTTGGTGCACGTCAAGTGGAAACACCATCGAGGCCCAAATTAAATTGGGAAAAATATAAGAATGAGATAAGAGAAAAATATCCCCAGTTATTTATATCGATGTGATTTTGGGGACGAAATCCTCAAAAGGAGGAGGTATTTGTAACATACACGTTCAGTTATCATGTTATGTAATTTTAAAAGTGAATAATATAATGAAATATTATGTAATTTGAGTGTTGAGTTCTAACAGATAGTTTTTACTAGAAATGAAGTAAAACTATGTTTAGAATCACTCTGAAAATATTGGAAGTCTTATGAGATTCCAATCAAAAGGCAAATGTTGAAATTTAACGAAAATATAAATTTTAAATAAGTAGAATTTTATTATTGAAAGTTGTAGATAATTTCGTTAGAAACATTTAGGCGAAAACCTCATCGAAATCTGAGTTATAACGAAGAAGTTATGACCAATCGAAGATCCGCAACAAAACCGACATGACACCGAATGACGTAAAAAGTGAGTTTTCGATAAGCTACTTTTTAGCCTTGGTGATCTAAATGAAAGTCGTAGTATTTGTTAAACCGAGAATTTTCATAAAAAGAACGTCCAAATCTGACTTCATATGAGGAAGTTATGATATTTCTAAGTTTCGGAATAGCAGTAGACAACTAAAAACTCGAAATAAAGATCGAGTGATTTTTAGCCGACGCAACCTAAAAGAGAACCGAAGGGCTCGTCAATAGCAGTACAACGGTAAAAAGACAGACGAAAATGGACGTCGGATGAAGAAGTTATGAATTTTTAACGGATTTTCCTGTCCCGGTCTGTTAAAAATAATAATATTAAAAATAAAGTCAAAATTAGCCGATGGAGTCTAAACGAAAGTTGTAGAGTGTATTCTCGCCTACACGTGCATATAAAGAACGTAAAAAACAGAGCCCGTATGCGAAAGTTATGGATTTTAGAAGATTTGGGCACAAAATCCGAGGAATTTCGCATGCATGACTCGGAATTGGCCACGTCACCTTGCCCGAGAAGCTGCTCCGTGTCCGACTCGTGGCGCGTCCGAAGCCAGCTGTCCGTCGCATGTCGCAACCCTCGCATCCGAACCGCAGGTCCAGTCCGAGACCGACACGTGTTCGCCTGCGAACCGAGCCACCTGCCCCTCTCGCATGCGCGCCACCTGGCCTTCGTTGCTGCTGCCGCATGCCTTCTCCCTTCGGACGAAGATCCGAAGTTCCTCCTATAAATAGGAGGGTGCGAATCCTCCCAGGTAAGTTTGGAAAATTACCCATTTTCACCCCTATATCAATATTTCTTGCATTTCAACTTCCCCCGAAGCCCCGGGATCATACCAAACATCTGAAATACGTTCCGAAGTGCCCGAAGACCCCAAAAAATTTATCTTTTCGGTTTTGAAGCCCAACCCTCGCAAGGCCCGGTTGTGACAACCCAGAACTTCTACCTTGTACACCTAGCCGATTCAATCAATGTTAAACTTGTTCTGTTAACTTCTAGCACTGTTTAAGGGTTCATTTAAGTGTTCTAAGCTTGGGTACAGTCAAGGTTGAGGTTATGAATGAGTCAACAAGTCGTATAGTGACAAAAACGGGCCATACACACCTTTAGGAGGAGTGTACGGCCGTACACATGGGTGTGCGGCCGCACACCCACCTCATGGCAGCACACCCACTCTTATATAAAGAGTAGACCCCTTTCCTTTCATTCCTTTAACACCTTGGCAGCACACAACACCATTTATCTCAAGCTTCTTCAACCAAAAACCCTCCAAAGCTTCAAAAACGTGAGTAATCCATCCTTTAGCTTGTTGTGCTTGAAGAACTACTTGATCTAAGCTTTGAATCATCGAGTCCCGTCATGTTCTTCATCCCTTTGAAGGAGTGTGGCCGCACACCCACATATGGTGGCCGCACACTCCTAAAAGACCCTCCAAAGTGAGAGTTTGGCTTCCATATTTGAGTTAGACATGACCATAGCCTTGCTACACCTTGGAATTGGCATTTTGGACACAAACTTGAAGGGTGTACGACCGCACACCCCTGTGTACGGCCGCACACACCTTTGTGTGGCAGCATACTCCCTTGTGCGGCAGCACACGCCTGTGTGCGGTAGCACACTCCCATGTGCGGCAGCACACACCTTTGTGCGACCACACACACACACACCCTAGGACCACAAACCCATTTCTAAGACCCTTAACTTGTCTCTAGGTCATATCAAGTATGGTTATACGACTCACAAATAAGTATAAACTAACTTTGGTTTACGGACCCTACTCTTCTTGTGTTTTATTTTAAGTAAGAAAACTACTTTCATATACACTGATAGTAATCAGGGTTTTCGAAAGATTAATGCGATAACGATATAAGTATGGTAAATACTTGCATCTCTATCTCTAGAATAGATAACCTATTTTTAGGGAAAATATAGGATTTTCCCAGGATAACACCGGTATTTTACAAACTGATGGTTTATTAGTCAACTAACGGATATTCATGTTCATTCCATAACTCCTTGGATTGTACGTATCTGGTATGAATTGGGAAGTCATGGAAGGAATGAGTTTCAACTATGCTTTTCATAAGAAAATATGGAATTTTCTTGAGAAACACTTTTCAAAAGAATCAAAGAACATTTTTCTCCAAAACTAAATGATTATGAACTCACCAGCTTTATGCTGATACTCTTTTAAAACTACTTGTATTCTCAGGGAATCAGTAGATAGGTACCATCCGGGCATTATGAAGAAGTCGGAGCAAATAAGATTATGTCTTTATATTTACTTATACTCTTGGTGTATTCGAATCAGATTTAAAACCAATGTAAGCTTATTAAATTTTCATGTATTCAATGTTTGGTTGTGTTTACTATGCTTGCTATGATACAATTGTTGTGATAATACGCATGACGTCAACCACCCCCAACGTTTCCGCCGTTCCGGTTTGGGGGTGTGACAGATTGGTATAAGAGCCCTTGTTTATAGCGAACTAAGTATACCGAACCTTACATGGTATACGACTATAAATATTAAGGGGCCTAAGTGCTCTAAACTAAAAGTATACTTTCAAAAATATAAGTATTATATATATATATATATATATATATATATATATATATATATATATATATATATATATATATATATATATACAAGTATACCTAGGTACCTGAATTAGTGTCATAGGTAGAACAAAACAAAAGTATTTGGATGTTGGGATACTGCGGTTAGACCTGGGCAGTTATGTAATCATGTCTAGGGTCAATATAGCTTGTTCAACTATATTCATTCGAGACATGACCAAGATGTGCTTGGGAGTGACTGTGGTGTTGCAGCAAGCCTAAAACTTACCAAGGACCAAAAACACTCAACATAAAATACTATAGGAGTATTTTAGCTAGAGCCAAACTCAGTATATAGATTCATTCCAAGTGGTGCTACCTCTTCTTTCTTAAGCGATAACTTACTTGCATTAATAACCTTCCTTTGCTCATCGCTTGGTAGAACAATTTTATTTATCAGGAAGAGATGTATCTTTTTCATATATCTCGAGGACTTACCATCCTCTTTTTCCTGATTGTTTCTAGAGCAAGATGCCTCCCCAAACAAGATCGGACAGAAGAAACGAAGACACCCCGCCGCCATCACCACCCCTTAGTTCGACCCCGTCATGTTCCAGGCAGCAGTTACAGCCGCCGTGACTGCAGCAATGACACAAGTGAACGCCGGAGGGGCTGGAGGTGGAACCGACCCTCAAAGACAAGCCAGGAATTAGGGACAACAAAAGGAGTGTTCCTACAAGGACTTCATGACCGCAAAACCCAAGTCCTTCGACGGAAATGGAGGTGTTATCGTTCTGACTCGATGGTTCGAGAAGATCGAATCCATCTTCGAAATTTGCGCCTGTTCCGAAGCCCACAAGGTGAAGTTCGCCGCCTGCACCTTAACCGGCAGAGCTTTGACCTGGTGGAATGGTCAAGTCAAGTCCCTAACTCTGCCAGTGGCTAATGCCATGGGTTGGGAAAGACTGAAGGAACTCATGCTTGCTGAATACTGCCCGAGGGGCGAAGTGCAAAAGTTGGAGCATGAACTTTGGAATCTGAAGATGAAGGGTTTCGACATCGCTGCCTACACTGCTAGATTCTGTGATCTGGCTCTCCTTTGTCCGGGAATGGTCACCCCGGAAAGCAAACAGATTGAAAGGTACATCTGGGGACTGACGGACCCAACCAAAGGGAATGTCTTGGCTGCTAGACCTACTACATTTGATAGCACCAAGTGTCTGGCGCAGACTCTGATCGATCATGGAGTCGATCTTGATGAGGTGGCAGCCGTCCCCGAGCCACAAAAGGAGAGTGGTGGGAAGAAGAAGAAGTTAGGGAACAAACGGAAGGGCCAGTCTTCGCAGGAGCCCTCCAAGAAACAACAAACAGTGGCAGTTCATACTGCTACTACTCCTACTGCTACTCCAGCTGCTGCTCCAACCACCCAAGCTCCTACCGGTGTTTATGCTGGGAAACTACCTCTATGTAACAAGTGTACCTTTCATCATCACAGACCCTGCCCTGATTTGAAGTGCAACAACTATGGAAAGAAGGGACATACAACTCGATTCTGCAGGACACCAGCCCAACCAACCAACCAGGCTCCGGGAGCGGGCGCTGGTCAAGCTTGCTATGGATGCAGAGAGGTTGGGCATTTCAAAAGAAACTGCCCCAAGGCGACAACAGGTGGCAATACAAGAAGGGTACTGGCTATGGGCCAGGAGGAAGCGGTCGCTGATCCTACCATTGTTACGGGTACGTTCCTCCTTGACAACTCTTATGCATGCATTCTTTTCGATTCTGGTGCGGAGAGGAGTTTTGTTAGTCATGCATTCAAACACCTAATCAAATGTAAATCTCAACCTCTAACCGAAACATTCACCATCGAGATGGCTAACAGAAAGAGGGAGAGCACTAACGACATATTCGTAGGCTGTACTCTTACCCTGAACGATTATTGCTTTCCCATCAACCTTATGCCAGTCTCCATAAAATGCTTCGACGTCATTATCGGCATGGATTGGTTGAGCTCCAATCGTGCTGATATCCTTTGCTTCGAGAAATCTATCCGTCTCAATCTCCCCTCTGGTGAAGCCCTCATGGTTTACGGGGATAAACTCAGTTCGAACCTTCGTATTATTTCATGCATCAAAGCTCAGAAGTATCTGCGGAAGGAATGCCATACATTCCTAACTCATGTTGTTGATGAGATGCAAAAGGTTAAAGACCTCAGGAGCCTTCCCGAATTCTGCAACTTTCCTGATGTCTTCCCCGAAGATCTCCAAGGAATTCCTCCCGAGCGTCAAGTCGAGTTCCGTATCTACTTAATCCCCGGAGCTACTCCTGTAGCTAAATCTCCTTGTCGCTTAGCGTCGGCAGAAATGCAAGAATTATCCAGCCAACTCAATGGGCTGATCAGCAAAGGATTCATAAGGCCGAGTTCCTCACCCTGGGGAGCTCCGATCTTATTTGTGAAGAAGAAAGATGGAACCTTTCGGATGTGCATTGACTACCGAGAACTGAACAAGCTGACCATCAAGAACCGTTACCCCTTACCCATAATTGACGATCTCTTCGACCAACTTCAGGGAGCCAATTATTTCTCAAAGATAGATCTAAGATTAGGGTACCACTAGTTGCAGGTTCACAAGAATGATGTGCCCAAGACAGCATTCTGAACTCGCTATGGAAACTACGAGTTTGTAGTGATGCCCTTTGGTCTGACCAACGCACCGACAGTATTCATGGATCTGATGAATCGGGTGTTCTGCCCTTTCCTGGACAAGTTCGTGATCGTGTTCATCGACGATATACTTGTCTATTCGCGGAGCGAGAACGATCATAAACAACACTTGAGGCAGGTGCTCGAAACATTAAGAGCGGAGAAGCTATATGCAAAATTTTCAAAGTGTGAGTTCTGGATCAGGAAGGTAACTTTCCTTGGTCACGTGATTAGCAAGGAAGGCATACATGTGGACCCTTCCAAAATCAAAGCGATTGAGAATTGGTCTGCACCAAAGACATCCACAGAAATCCAGCAATTCTTGGGTCTCGCGGGCTATTATCGCAGGTTCATCCAGAACTTCTCCAGAATCGCTAAGCCTTTAACTACCCTGACATAGAAAGGTGTAACCTTTAGTTGGGGAGTCAAGCAAGACACTGCGTTTCAAACATTGAAGCAGGCCCTATGCAGCACACCTATCTTGTCTCTGCCCGAAGGGACGAAAGACTTCATTGTCTACTGTGACGCATCCAATCAGGGCCTAGGCTGTGTGCTCATGCAGCGAGGAAAGGTTATCGCCTATGCCTCGAGGCAGCTGAAAACACACGAAATCAATTACACAACTCACGATATAGAGTTGGGAGCAGTGGTCTTTGCATTAAAGATTTGGAGACATTATCTCTACGGAACCAAGTGCACTATCTTCAACGACCATAAAAGCCTACAACATATCTTTGATAAGAAGGAGTTAAACATGAGACAGTGACGATGGGTAGAGCTACTCAGTGACTACGAGTGCGAAATTCTCTACCATCCCGACAAGGCCAATGTGGTAGAGGATGCCCTCAGCCGAAAGGAGTATTCAGGGCGTAAGGTGAAGGCACTAATAATGACCATCCATTCCCATCTGTCCGCACAGATCAGAGAGGCTCAGCTGGAAGCCTTGAAACCAGAGAACCTGGCAGATGAAGCGATGCGGGGAATGGACAAGAACTTAGAGATCAAGGGAGACGGAGTCTACCATTTCATGAACCGGATCTGGACCCCAAAGTACGGCGGGTACAGGGAGGTTGTCATGGACGAGTCTCACAAAACCAGATACTCCGTTCATCCAGGTTCAGATTAAATGTATCTGGATCTCAAACAACTCTATTGGTGGCCGAACATGAAAGTAGAAATTGCAACCTTCGTGGGCAAGTGCTTGACTTGCGCCAAGGTGAAAGTGGAATATCAAAAGCCCTCAGGTTTACTTCAGCAGCCCGAAATACCTTAGTGGAAGTGGGAAAGGATAACAGTGGATTTTATCACTAAGTTACCCAGATCTCTGAGTGGGCACGACGCCATCTGGGTAATTGTCGATCGATTGAAAAAATCCGCCCACTTCCTGCCAGTCAAGGAAAACTTCAAAATGGAGAGACTCACGCAGATCTATATTCGAGAGATAGTTCGCCTTCATGGGGTACCTGTATCCATCATCTCCGACCGAGAGAGCAGGTTTACCTCGAGATTTTGGCAATCACTGCAGAAGGCTCTTGGAATTAAGTTGGATATGAGCACGACTTATCATCCTCAGACAGATGGACAGAGTGAGAGAACAATTCAGACATTGGAAGATATGTTGAGAGCCTGTGTCATCGACTTCGGCACGTCATGGGACACTCATCTTCCTTTGGTCGAATTTTCCTACAACAACAGCTACCATACCAGTATCAAGGCTGCGCCATTTGAAGCCCTCTATGGCCGCAAGTGCAGATCCCCTCTGTGCTGGGCTGAAGTGGGTGACACGCAGCTAGCTAAGGGTCAAGTCCCCAACAACACTCTCACTGGTCCTGAAATCATCCGAGAGACAACCGATAAGATCGTACAAATCTGGGAACAACTGAAAGCCTCACGAGATAGACAAAAGAGCTACGCCGACAAGAGGCGAAAACCCTTGGAATTCCAGGTTGGTGACTGTGTCCTTTTAAAGATTTTACCCTGGAAAGGCATGATACGTTTCGGAAAACGTGGAAAGCTAAACCCAAGGTACATTGGACCATTCGAGATCCTTGCTAGGATTGGCCCCGAAACATACAAACTCCAGTTACCACGAGAATTCAGCAACGTCCATCCTGTCTTCCACGTGTCGAACCTAAAGAAGTGTCTGTCCGACGAGACACTTGTGATTCCTCTCGATGAGATCGCACTAGATGAAATCCTACACTTTGTGGAAGAACCTGTTGAAATCATGGACCGGGAAGTCAAACGTACGAAGCAGAGTCACATCCCGATAGTGAAGGTCCGCTGGAATGCCAAGCGGGGACCTAAATTCACTTAGGAGAGCGAGGATTCAATGAAGCAGAAGTACCCCCATCTCTTCACAAGTTCATGATTTGTACTCTATTCTTGAATTTCGGGACAAAATTCCCTCTAACGGGGGGATGATGTGACAACCCGGAACTTCTACCTTGTACACCTAGTCGATTCAATTAATGTTAAACTTGTTCTGTTAACTTCTAGCACTGTTCAAGGGTTCATTTAAGTGTTCTAAGCTTGGTTACAGTCAAGGTTGAGGTTAGGAATGAGTCAACAAGTTATATAATGACAAAACCGGGCCATACACACCTTTAGGAGGAGTGTACGGCCGTACATATGGGTGTGCGGCCGCACACCCACCTCATGGCAGCACACCCACTCTTATATAAAGAGTAGACCCCTTTCCTTTCATTCCTTTAACACCTTGGCAGCACACAACACCATTTCTCTCAAGCTTCTTCAACCACAAACCCTCCAAAGCTTCAAAAACGTGAGTAATCCATCCTTTAGCTTGTTGTGCTTGAAGAACTACTTGATCTAAGCCTTGAATCATCGAGTCCCGTCATGTTCTTCCTCCCTTTGAAGGAATGCGTCCGCACACCCACATATGGTGGCCGCACACTCCTAAAAGACCCTCCAAAGTGAGAATTTGGCTTCCATCTTCGAGTTAGACATGACCATAGCCTTGCTACACCTTGGAATTGGCATTTTGGACACAAACTTGAAGGGTGTACGACCACACACCCCTGTGTACGGCCGCACACACCTTTATGCGGCAACACACTCCCTTGTGCGGCAACACACACCTTTGTGCGACCACACACACACACCCTAGGACCACAAACCCATTTCTAAGACCCTTAACTTGTACTGCCACTAAGTATGGGCCTAAAACACTTCATGGATGCAAGTATGGACCTTGAAAACACCTCAAAGGCACCCTCCATCATGAGTGTACGGCCGCACACCCCTTGGGCCGCACACCCATGGCCGCACACACTTTTAAGGTGACCATACACCTCCCTCATTCAGTCCTTTAAGGTCCTAACACTTAGTGCAAGTAGTACCAAGTTCTTAGAGTAGTTCTCCATCGCATCTAGTAGGGAAATACATTCATTTTACTATTTTATGTGTCATTACATGTTAATTAGGATCAAATCGTGTTCAAGGCTTCACTTGAACATCCTGCATTCCGTATCGATCCTTCATTCAAATCACCCGAGGTGAGTTCATACCCCTACGCTTTTTTTACAATTTTTAATGTTTTTTGTCACACCCCCAAACCAGAATGGCGGAAACATTCGGGGGTGGGTGACTTCACGTAGTACCATAACAGTTGAATATTGTAAAGAAAGTAACACAACCATCATAAATATAATAAAAACTTACATTGTTGCGTGTATTACATGTTTCAAAATAATATTACAAATATGATGATTCAAAATGTTTAAAGAATAGACGCCTTAGCGTTCCTTCTCCAAAAGCTGATGGTTACCTGTATTACTGATTCCCTGAGAAATACAAGTAGTTTTGAAAAAGTGTCAACAATTAAGTTGGTGAGTTCATAAGCGTTTCTGTACTGAAATTTGTATGTCCTTTAGTAAAAAAAAAATAACCGAACGTGTTTCCCAGAAAATCCAATATTTTCTATATATAGTTTGAAAAGTTCCAAAGGCTGGAGTGCAATAGTATCTTTCGTGCTAAAATGGTGAAAATGTATTTATACTCAAATAATGTATTTACTGAATGCATTCACAAGTTTCGTAAATTAAACTTATTTTAATACTTCCGTGTGAGTTTTATAACCATGCTATTGACCCAGACTGCCTGTAACAACGTTCTTCAGGCGTTGTAGTGTTATGGCGTTTGTCACCCCAGACCTGCCGGTCTAACTGTAGCTAACAGTTTAGGTGCGGGATTGTCAATCCCGTATAGATCTATACACAAGTATCACACTCTCCTTCCAAGAGATTATGGTTTATAATACAAGACTTAAAATGCGTACTCGAGAGTACGTTGAAGTTGAATATCTCACAACACTTAGTATTAATAGATTTACGAAAAAGAAAGTCTATATTTCATGTAGATGAAAGTATTTCATGTTCACAATGTTTACGTAAAGATGTAATGAATAACCCGCAAACTATACCCATTATAGTTTTCCGAAAGTGTGTTCCATTTGGTGATAAAAACTCGATGTAATACTAACTTTGCATGTAAAGTATAATGTTGATATCGAAGTTATTAAAAATGTAGATGTTGTATTTGAATCTGTATAAAGCGTTATGTTTTCTCGTATTGCACTTGTATCCCCTCCCTAAAACATGAGAAATATGTGAAAATGTAGGGGTATGAACTCACTTGGAAAGAGTGACGATTTGAAGAAAACGAGCTTTTTCTCGGGCGGCACTTCGACCGGAAAGTGGTGAGATTCTCGGGAATCTCGGGGCTTCGGACCTTCGTCGGGGCTGAGGTATGAAACCGGGGTGTCGGGGTCATCTCGGGATGCTAAACGGGAAGTAAAAGTGAGAGAGAAGAGAGAAATGAGCACCAAAGCCCGACACTCTCGCATCCCTTTTATAGGGGCTGAAACCCTCGTGTACGCAGGGCGTACTAGAGAGGGTACGCTGGGCGTACGCGACGTCATGCGTGACCGCATCCTCGGACGAAGCATCGGAGCGACGTGGACGATCCGGAGCCTAGCATCCGAGTACGCTGGGCGTACGAGGGTACGCTGGGCGTAAATCGTCTCGGTGTGTGTGCCACGAACTTGTAAAATCCGTAACTTTCGCATACGAGCTCCGATTTTGACGTTCTTTATATCCACGCGAAGGTGAGAAAATACTATACAACTTTCATTTAGACTTCGTCGGCTAATTTTGATTTTATTTTTAATTATATTTTATTTAATAGGCCGGGACACGATAATTCCGTTAAAAATCCATAACTTCTTTATCCGACATCCGTTTTCGTCTGTCTTTTTACCATCGTACTACTATTGTAGAGACCTTGAACTCTTGTTTAGGTTGCGTTGGCTAAAAATCGCTCGATCTTTATTTCGAGTTTTTAGTTGTCTACCGTTGCTCCGAAACTTAGAAAAATCATAACTTTCTCATACGAAGTCAGATTTGGGCGTTCTTTTTATGTATGTTCACGGTTTAACGTAATCTACGACTTTCGTTTAGATACCTAAGGCTAAAAAGCATTTTATTGAAATTTCACTTTTTACGTTTAACAGTGTTTTACCGGGTGTGTCGTGGATTTTCGATTGGTCATAACTCCTTCGTTATAACTCGGATTTGAGTGTTCTTTATGTTTTTGGAAACCTTGGCATGATATCTAACACTTTATGCATCCCAATTAAGATTTTAGAACACTTCATTTTCGATGCTAATTTCGATGATTCCAAATAGTTCGTTATATTTGACTTTTTGAATGATACATTGATTTGAAAAATATTGGGTTGTCACATCATCCCCCCGTTAGAGGGAATTTCGTCCCGAAATTTAATCTAAGACAGAGTTTATGGACTAGGAAAAAATATGTGTGTACTTTTGTCTCATCTGATCCTCGCGTTCGCAGGTGTATTCAGGTCCTCGCTTGGCGTTCCAGCGGACCTTCACAATGGGTATTTGGCTTTGTTTAGTCCTTTTAATTTCCCGATCCATGATCTCTACTGGCTCTTCTACGAATTGGAGGTTCTCGTTGATTTCGATTTCGTCCAGAGGGATAACGAGGGTCTCATCGGACAAGCACTTCTTTAAGTTCGATACATGAAAGGTAGGGTGTACGTTATTGAGTTCCTGCGGTAATCGTAGTTTGTATGCCACCGG
Source organism: Lactuca virosa (assembly GCF_052849685.1). Lineage (NCBI taxonomy): Eukaryota > Viridiplantae > Streptophyta > Magnoliopsida > Asterales > Asteraceae > Lactuca > Lactuca virosa. The sequence continues at coordinate 275,191,224 of NC_136431.1, read as the reverse complement.
GCCGATCCTGGCAAGGATCTCGAATGGTCCGATATATCTTGGGTTTAGTTTCCCACGCTTTCCAAAACGTATTAAACCTTTCCACGGTGAGACTTTTAGTAGGACACGGTCTCCAACCTGGAATTCCAAAGGTTTCCTTCTTTTATCCGCATAACTCTTTTGTCTGTCCCTTGAAGCCTTCAGTCGTTCTCAGATTTGAACAATCTTCTCTGTAGTTTCCCTTATGATCTTCGGTCCAGTGAGAGTGCTGTCGGGTACCTGACCTCTTGCTAGTTGCGTGTCACCCACTTCAGCCCATCACATGGGTGATCTGCACTTACGGCCGTAGAGGGCTTCGAATGGGGCAACTTTGATGCTAGTGTGATAGATATTGTTGTACGAGAACTCGACCAATGGTAAATGGGTGTCCCACGCCTTACCAAAATCGATCACACAAGCTCTTAGCATATCTTCCAAGGTTTGAATGGTTCTCTCACTCTGACCGTCGGTCTGTGGGTGATAGGCGGTACTCATGTCTAGCCTCGTTCCTAGGGATTTCTGTAGTGACTGCCAGAACCTCGAGGTGAATCTACTATCTCGGTCTGAGATAATGGATATTGGCACACCATGCAGTCGTACAATCTCCCTGATGTATGTTCTAGTTAGTTTCTCTAGTTTATCCGTTTCTTTGATTGGTAGGAAGTGCGCGGATTTGGTTAACCTGTCGACGATCACCCAGATGGTGTCGAGTCCGCTTGCCGTCTTGGGTAACTTGGTTACGAAGTCCATGGTTATCCGCTCCCACTTCCACTCGGGTATTTCTGGTTGTTGCAACAATCCCGAAGGCTTTTGGTATTCCACCTTGACTTTGGCGCAAGTCAAACATTTGCCTACGTAGGTAGCAATTTCGGCTTTCATGTTCGGCCACCAGTACAATTTCTTGAGGTCCAAATACATCTTATCTGAACCGGGATGTATGGAGTATCGTGTCTTATGGGCTTCGTCCATGACAACATCTCTGAATCCGCCAAACTTCGGCGTCCAGATCCGATTCATGAAGTAACGAACTCCGTCGTCCTTGATTTCAAGATTCTTATCCATTCCTCTTAAGGCTTCACTTGCCACATTTTCGGATTTCAAGGCTTCTATTTGGGCTTCCTTGATTTGTGTGGACAGGTGTGAATTGATAGTCATGGTTAAGGATTTCACTCGGCGGCCCGAGTATTCCTTTCGGCTGAGGGCATCAGCTACTACGTTAGCTTTCCCGGGATGATAACGAATTTCGCATTCGTAATCGTTTAGTAGTTCTAACCACCGTCTTTGTCTCATGTTGAGTTCCTTTTGATTGAGGATGTGTTGAAGGCTTTTATGATCGGTGAAGATTGTACATTTCGTGCCGTAAAGATAGTGCCTCCAGATCTTTAGAGCGAAAACGACGGCTCCTAGTTCGAGATCGTGCGTGGTGTAGTTTACCTCGTGCGTCTTCAGTTGTCTTGAGGCGTAGGCGACGACCTTCCCTCTTTGCATCAGGACACATCCAAGTCCTTGGTTTGACGCGTCACAGTAGACCACGAAGTCTTCTGTTCCTTCTGGCAAAGATAAAATAGGTGCACTACATAGGGCTCGCTTTAGTGTTTGGAATGCAACGTCTTGTTTCTCTCTCCAGCTGAAGGTTACACCCTTTTGAGTCAGGGTGGTAAGTGGCTTGGCAATCTTTGAGAAGTTTTGTATGAACCTTCGGTAATACCCGACGAGGCCCAAGAATTGTCGGATTTCTGTGGGAGTCCTTGGAGTTGTCCAGTTCTCGATCGCCTTGATTTTGGAAGGGTCCACATGTATCCCCTCCTTGCTGACCACGTGACCTAGGAAATCTACTTTCCGAATCCAAAATTCGCACTTTGAGAACTTTGCGTATAGCTTCTCTGTCCTTAATGTTTCCAAGACTTGTCGGAGGTGTTGACTATGTTCCTCCCTGCTCCTTGAATAGATGAGTATGTCATCTATGAACACGATCACAAATTTATCCAGGAAGGGACGGCATACTCGGTTTATCAAGTCCATGAACACCACCGGTGCATTTGTCAATCCAAAGGGCATCACTACAAACTCGTAGTGACCATAGCGAGTTCGGAATGCCGTTTTGGGAATGTCTCCTTCCAGGACTCGCAGCTGATGATACCCAGATCTTAAATCGATCTTTGAGAAGTAGCTCGCTCCTTGCAGTTGGTCAAATAGATCGTCTATGCGTGGTAAGGGATATCAGTTCTTGATCGTGAGTTTGTTAAGTTCCCGGTAGTCAATGCACATGCGAAAAGATCCGTCCTTCTTCTTTACGAACAGAACTGGTGCTCCCCAAGGTGAGAAGCTTGGTCTGATGAATCCCTTACTTAGAAGCTCGTTCAACTGGCTAGATAACTCCTGCACTTCAGCCGGTGCTAGACGGTATGGCGATTTTGCTACTAGGGTAGCTCCGGGAATCAAATCGATTCTGAACTCGACTTGACGTTCCGGTGGGATTCCTGGAAGATCTTCAGGGAAAATGTCGGGGAAATTGCAGACTTCCGGAATGTCTTTAATGTCCTTCACTTCTCGTTTCTTGTCTACCACGTGGGCTAGAAAGGCATGATATTCCTTGCGAAGGTATTTTTGGGCTTTGACGCATGAGATGATTTGTAAAATTGCACTGGGTTTGTCACCATAAATGACAAGAGTTTTGCCGCTTGGCAGATTGAGGCGAACGGCCCTTTCGTGACAAAGTATATCGGCATGGTGAAGGCTTAACCAGTCCATACCGATGATGACATCAAAACTCCTTATAGTAATCGACATAAGGTCGATTTGGAACGAGTGTTCATTTAAATTTAGTGTACAGCCTATGTACATATCGTTTGTGCTTTCCGTTTTTCTGTTTTCCATTTCTACCGTGAATATTTTATTGAGTGTTTGGGGTTTTTCATTAAGTAAGTGTTTGAATTTATTACTCACGAAACTTCTCTCCGCACCACAGTCAAAGAGTATGCATGCATATATGTCGTTGAGGAGAAACATACCCATAACCACCGTGGGATCGGCTATTGCTTCGTTCTGCCCTATTGCCAGCACTCTTCCTACACCGCCAGCATTCTTCGCCTTAGGGCAATCCCTCTTGAAGTGCCCAGTTTCCCCACACCCATAACATGCCTGGCTTACTCCAGTACCAGGAACTTGGGTGATTGGTCGCGCCGGTGCCTTACAGAAACGGGCAGTGTTCCCTTTTCTGTCGCAGTTTTTACAGTGCATCTCTCGGCAATTACCGTGGTGATGGTAATTGCATTTGTTGCACTTTGGCAGATTCCCCGCATATTGTTTTGTCGACGCGGGGGTAGCGGGAACAGCGGTGGGGGTAGTAGCGGCATGGACCGCCACTATTTGGTTCTGTGATGGTTCTTGCGAAGTTTGACTTTTCCTCTTGTTCCAAAACTTCTTTTTGCTGTTGTTGTTGGCATTGCTGTCATTGTTGTTGTTTCCTTTGGTTGGTTCCGGGACGATGGTCGTGATACCTTGGCAGACCCCATGATCGATGGGAGATTGTGCTAGTTCCTTGGCGCTGTCGAACGTCGTGGGTTTGGAAGCTAGCACACTTCCTCGAAGCTGGGGCGACAGCCCCCAGATATACCTTTCCACCTTTTGGCTTTCCAGAATCATCATCCCTGGGCAAAGTATCATTAAATCACTGAACCTATTTGTGTAGCTTGTGATGTCCGAGCCTACCATCGTAAGGCCCCAAAGCTCCTGCTCGAGCTTCTGAATCTCGCCCCTTGGGCAGTACTCTCGTAGTAGCATCCATTTCAGGTTCTCCCAACCCATTGAGTTTGCCACCACCAGAGTCAACGACTTGACGTGGCCATTCCACCACGTTAGGGCTCGCTCGGAGAAAGTACAGGCGGCAAATTTTACTTTGCTTTCCTCGGGGCATGAGCATATCTCGAACACAACTTCTTTTTTCTCTATCCATTGGGATAGGGCCATCACTCCCCCAGTTCCGTTAAAGGGGATGGGTTTGCTGTTGGAGAAGTCTTTGTAAGTACATTCCCCGGAGCGACCTTGGTTTTGGCCATTAGTAGAGCTATTTATTCCTCCTCCTGATCCATTGTTACTCACTTGTGCCATTGCTGCGGTTACGGCAGCTGTTACAGCAGCCTAAAAGGTAGCAGCATCCATTGTTGGAGGGGGTGGTGGAGGTGGTGCTGGTGCTTCGTTTGTATTGAAACGTCGGGGATTTCTCCTTGGTGGCATGATTCTGCCACAAGTTAAGAGACGAATTTTTGATAAGTCATTAGAAATGATTATGGATGGTTTTAGTATTATTAGTTTTAGTCCTGAATATTTCTGGTTCTGCATGTCAATGGAAACTTCCAAAAGAAAATAAGTGTATGATCCTTTTAAGAATTTAATGGAATACTCAAGGAACTAATAAACGCGTGTCAATTTCATTGATATTAGTATATGATACAACGATCAGGAAAATTTGACCTTTTTATAGGTCTAGAGTACATCAATGAAAATGGGAAAATTTGACCGCATTCCGACCCCCGAACTGCGTTCTCACAATTCGTCGGGTTTACATTCTTAAAGGAAAGAGCAGCACCAACACTTATTTAATAGGTATATACATAGCGCCAGAAGTACGCGCTCTACTCTGAGCGGGTGGCACGCTGCGGACCATGGTATGTGGTTGTGGAAGCCTTAGCTCGGGCTACTTGACGTTCAACCTCGATGATGCGCCTCTCCATTGCGGCTTGGTTCCTATGGAGCTCCCTCACTTCGTTTCTAGTAGCAGTGATGTCCTTCTGCAGAGAAAAGGTGTGTTCTATTGTTCGCTCATGCTCTTCGTCCAGACGACGAAGACGTACCGCGGTGACAGCAGCGGTGGCCCCAATGTCCAAGATTTGGTTGGCATTTGCTCTTGCTTGTTCGCCTTGGTTGGCAATGCGTCGGACCATGACAGGGAGTGCTCGGTCGGCTGAACCCCCGTTGCGGAGGTTATAAAAGCCTCGCGCCATGCCGTAGGGTGGGCGTTGCCCTTGCTCCCTGCTCCAACGCTTCAGATCCACAGCCCAGCGGGGCGCCGGGCCCTGAAAGTTCCTTGGGGGATTTGCTGCTCCTCGGGGAGGATTGTAGATCTCAGGTTCCAAGTCTGTGCTCCCACCATCTCCTTCCTCTTCTGTATCCTCGTCTGGGTCTTCCTCAGGATCCTCTTCGGATTCTTCTTCGGGAATTTCCTCTTCGGAATCCTCTTCGGGGTCGTCCTCGATCCAACCTCCATTACCCTGGTTAGGGTAGTAGGGATCCCCGGGAATGTGAAAACCTGCCATTTCGTCTGATCGAGGATAGGGGCAAGATAATTATATATAAAACTCGGGAGTAAGAAGGGTAATTTTTGATAAGGATAAATTTTATTTGACGATTCCTTTTTCTAACTAAATACCGAGATTCTCATGATTGTAACAGTTCTTTTAGTTTTTACAAAATACTCCTATAGTATTTCAAAATTGTGAGTTTGACTCTAGCATTTAATTTGGTAAGTTTTCGACTTGTTGCTTACTACGACCATTCCTCGACATAATTTGGTCACATCCAGGATAAATATAGTTGATCAGGCTATATTTATTCTCGATTTGATTACATACCCCGAGGCCAGGTCGTAGTGTCGCAACTTGTCTTAATACTTTTTATAAAATTTTGATATGATACGAGACCGATGCATGCGTGTACTTATACTTTAAAAAAAAAGTATATCACTTTAATTCATTAAAAGTATCGTTTATGAAAACGTTTTGTCAGAGGGTTTTTGGTCCCTTTGCATTTATAGTTTGTATATCTTATGTGGTTCGATATACTTAGTTCACTATAAACAATGCTCTGATACCAATCTGTCACACCCCCAAACCAGAATGGCGGAAACATTCGGGGGTGGGTGACTTCACGTAGTACCATAACAGTTGAATATTGTAAAGAAAGTAACACAACCATCATAAATATAATAAAAACTTACATTGTTGCGTGTATTACATGTTTCAAAAGAATATTACAAATATGATGATTCAAAATGTTTAAAGAATAGACGCCTTAGCGTTCCTTCTCCAAAAGCTGATGGTTACTTGTATTACTGATTCCCTGAGAAATACAAGTAGTTTTGAAAAAGTGTCAACAATTAAGTTGGTGAGTTCATAAGCGTTTTTGTACTGAAATTTGTATGTCCTTTAGTAAAAAAAAATAACCGAACGTGTTTCCTAGAAAATCCAATATTTTCTATATATAGTTTGAAAAGTTCCAAAGGCTGGAGTGCAATAGTATCTTTCGTGCTAAAATGGTGAAAGTGTATTTATACTCAAATAATGTATTTACTGAATGCATTCACAAGTCTCGTAAATCAAACTTATTTTAATACTTCCGTGTGAGTTTTATAACCATGCTATTGACCCAGACTGCCTGTAACAACGTTCTTTAGGCGTTGTAGTGTTATGACGTTTGTCACCCCAGACCTGCCGGTCTAACTGTAGCTAAAAGTTTAGGTGCGGGATTGTCAATCCCGTATAGATCTATACACAAGTATCACGCTCTCCTTCCAAGAGATTATGGTTTATAATACAGGACTTAAAATGCGTACTTGAGAGTACGTTGAAGTTGAATATCTCACAACACTTAGTATTAATAGATTTACGAAAAAGAAAGTCTATATTTCATGTAGATGAAAGTATTTCATGTTCACAATGTTTACGTAAAGATGTAATGAATAACCCGCAAACTATACCCATTATAGTTTTCCGAAAGTGTGTTCCATTTGGTGATAAAAACTCGATGTAATACTAACTTTGCATGTAAAGTATAATGTTGATATCGAAGTTATTAAAAATGTAGATGTTGTATTTGAATCTATATAAAGCGTTATGTTTTCTCGTATTGCACTTGTATCCCCCCCCCCTAAAACATGAAAAATATGTGAAAATGTAGGGGTATGAACTCACTTGGAAAGAGTGACGATTTGAAGAAAACGAGCTTTTTCTCGGGCGGCACTTCGACCGGAAAGTGGTGAGATTCTCGGGAATCTCGGGGCTTCGGACCTTCGTCGGGGCTGAGGTATGAAACCGGGGTGTCGGGGTCGTCTCGGGATGCTAAACGGGAAGTAAAAGTGAGAGAGAAGAGAGAAATGAGCACCAAAGCCCGACACTCTCGCATCCCTTTTATAGGGGCTGAAACCCTCGCGTACGCGGGGCGTACTAGCGAGGGTACGCTGGGCGTACGCGACGTCATGCGTGACCGCATCCTCGGACGAAGCATCGGAGCGACGTGGACGATCCGGAGCCTAGCATCCGAGTACGCTGGGCGTACGAGGGTACGCTGGGCATAAATCGTCTCGGTGTGTGTGCCACGAACTTGTAAAATCCGTAACTTTCGCATACGAGCTCCGATTTTGACGTTCTTTATATCCACGCGAAGGTGAGAAAATACTCTACAACTTTCATTTAGACTTCGTCGGCTAATTTTGATTTTATTTTTAATTATATTTTATTTAATAGGCTGGGACACGATAATTCCGTTAAAAATCCATAACTTCTTTATCCGACGTCCGTTTTCGTCTGTCTTTTTACCATCGTACTACTATTGTAGAGACCTTGAACTCTTGTTTAGGTTGCGTTGGCTAAAAATTGCTCGATCTTTATTTCGAGTTTTTAGCTGTCTACCGCTGCTCTGAAACATAGAAAAATCATAACTTCCTCATACGAAGTCAGATTTGGGCGTTCTTTTTATGTATGTTCACGGTTTAACGTAATCTACGACTTTCGTTTAGATACCTAAGGCTAAAAAGCATTTTATTGAAATTTCACTTTTTACGTTTAACAGTGTTTTACCGGGTGTGTCGTGGATTTTCGATTGGTCATAACTCATTCATTATAACTCGGATTTGTGTGTTCTTTATGTTTTTGGAAACCTTGGCACGATATCTAACACTTTATGCATCCCAATTAAGATTTTAGAACACTTCATTTTCGATGCTAATTTCGATGATTCCAAATAGTTCGTTATATTTGACTTTTTGAATGATACATTGATTTGAAAAATATTGGGTTGTCACATTTTTAGGGGGGGAATACAAGCCAAATTCAAAGTATTTTATTAAGTTTTAAACTTATTAGTACAGTTCAATGATTTCCACGTTTAATAAAATATTCATATAATCCATCCCTATTGTACTATGTCGAGCATAAGGGAAGCTTTTATTTTGGAAATCTAACCTCATAGTTTCTGAAAAGTTTTACAAAACATTTTCCGTATCGTTTCAAGTAAACTATAATGGGTATAGTTTGGGAGAATTCAATATACTGCCATTACCAATTCAGATTTCATGCATGAGTGAATATATATAAACTATGGTAGATTTAGTTTATGGTATATATTTTCTCAGGAGTATAATATTTAATTGTTTAAGGATAATTATTAATTTATACTGTTTTCAACATGTAAACTAGATTATACAGAATTGTGAGGCTCTACTTCGAAACTGTACCCTTAGGTGTACAGGGCTAAATCCTATCTCAGTATAACCAGATTCTCCTTGAGGGAGAGCGTGAGATTTGTGAATAGATCTATTCGGGACTGGCTATCCCACACCTGAACTGCTAGCTACAGTTAGGCAGGCATGCCTGAGGTGACAAATGTCATTAACTTAACGCCTGAAGAACGTTGAAAAGGTCTCTAGGTCATATCAAGTATGGTTATACGACTCACAAATAAGTATAAACTAACTTTGGTTTACGGACCCTACTCTTCTTGTGTTTTATTTTAAGTAATAAAACTACTTTCATATACACTGATAGTAATCAGGGTTTTCGAAAGATTAATGCGATAACGATATAAGTATGGTAAATACTTGCATCTCTATCTCTAGAATGGATAACCTGTTTTTAGGGAAAATATAGGATTTTCCCAGGATAACACCGGTATTTTACAAACTGATGGTTTATTATTCAACTAACGGATATTCATGTTCATTCCATGACTCCTTGGATTGTACGTATCTGGTATGAATCGGGAAGTCATGGAAGGAATGAGTTTCAACTATGCTTTTCATAAGAAAATATTGGATTTTCTAGAGAAACACTTTTCAAAAGAATCAAAGAACATTTTTCTCCAAAACTAAATGCTTATGAACTCACCAGCTTAATGCTGATACTCTTTTAAAACTACTTGTATTCTCAGGGAATCAGTAGATAGGTACCATCCGGGCATTATGAAGAAGTCGGAGCAAATAAGATTATGTCTTTATATTTACTTATACTCTTGGTGTATTCGAGTCAGATTTAAAACCGATGTAAACTTATTAAATTTTCATGTATTCAATATTTGGTTGTGTTTACTATGCTTGCTATGATACAATTGTTGTGATACTACGCATGACGTCAACCACCCCCAACGTTTCCGCCGTTCCGTTGTTATGTGTTATATGTGCTATGTGCTTTTCCGTTGTTATTATTTCTACTATTTATGATAGCAAAGCTATACCTTTGACCATGTGATCAGTGAAAGGACACAGATTCACGGTGGTACTGGTATGTAGCCTCTGGCCATGTAGAGCATGTCTCGTAAGAGAATGACTTCTATTCTATGGTATTGGCAGAAGGTTAGATAGGGCTAAAAGCCTGAAATCTACCAAAATGTTTAATCAGAAAGTATATGTCTTCTGTGCCATTTGGGCTGAAGCTTTATTGATGTATATCAAGTATGGAAATTGTTATGTCTCATTGATTGTATATCTTTGAATCAAATCATTGATTGATATGGAAAGTTTGTCACATGATTCACATATGCCTTTGTTGTTCCTTGTTCCTCTTTGCTTCTGCCATATTGAAGTATATATATGGCATAACGTTATATTGTATCTATTATTGAACTCACTAAGCGTCACCGCTTACCCCTCTCAATGTTTAACAAATTGCAGGAGATAAGTAGCGAGTATAATCGTATACTGTTGGAAGATTTTGAATAAGTTTGAAACTATTGTATTTTGTAATCATGTATGTATAAAAATATAGTATCCTGGGTAGTTATGTAATATATAACACTTTGTATTAGTCGGTTTGTATCCAGTCGTTTGTAATCACTTTATCAATGTAAAATATTGTTTTTATGAATATGCATGTAGCATGTTTTGGAGTAACAATTGTCAAATATGAAAGTGTGGGTCTTTCATGTACACATTCATCAACAACAATGAAGATTCCGCGTTACTATATTACTATGATTTTATAAGATTGTGCTTTGGAACAAATGGTTTTCTTAATTTGAATTATAATATGAAAAGTTTTACCTTAATTAAAAAAAAATTTCTACATGAAAATGGGACGTTACAAGTTGGGATCAGAGCCATGGTTTGAGGGATTTGGAGGAACACTTGTGTGAATCCAAACTCAAACTAGGATCCGAGAAATTTTCACAAAATATTTTTGAAAAAGAAATTTTATTAAACGATTAGGTTAGAGACATGGGCTTGTTATCTTTTCATGTTCTTGTTTGATTGTTGGCTTTGGGATCGGGAACGTGGACCTCTTACCTGACCTTGGTTTTACAAGAAGATGTGATGTGTGCAGTCAGCCAGAGCCCAAACAGGAAAGTGATTCCGAAAATACTCACACTAGTTATATATATGTTGAATTTGAACTTGCTGATATGTGAATTATTAGAAATGCATGCTAGTGGATAAGCTAAGGTTTCTTTTAGGAATTGTTGGATAGTATTTCCTGATTTTTGTGATGCTTTATGGTATAGGGAATTGTTTGTTATATGTTATTTGATTATGTGAATTTCTAGGTGTATGTTGTATAGTTGTATACGGTTAGGATTAGATAGCCTTAAAATGATTGACTTAGCCTTATTTTCTGTTCCTTGTTTGGTTGTGGTCTTAGGGTAGAGTCAATTATCCGACTTTCTATCTGATCCTGTATTGTGTACAACTAGCATACATAAGGCAACCAGTGGTGCGGGAGCATAATTGCAGACAATCCTAGGAGAAGTACCTAGGAAGTTAGTTGCAGCTCTTAGGAGCATGTAAGTGTTAGTACACCAATGGGTGGTCTAGTGTAGTAACTTAGGACCTTGGGATGAATTCTGAATCGACTATGGATAGGTGTGGAAGGTAGTATAGACCCATACTACTGAAAGCATAGGATCCGTATGAGAGTCAGAAGGAATATCGAGGCTACTAAGGAACTAATAGGTGGAGGCTTGGTGTGTTGAGCATTGTGTTTTGATGTTGATCTTTTTCCATTGTATAGTTCAGTATGGTGGCTATCAGAAGTTTAGGACTGGGTGCTGGCGGCACTGAGAGGATGTGTCCAAGTGATGAGGAGATCCGCTAGGTCATCGTGAAGAAGTAGCCATGGAGGTCAGGGAGGCGATTCCGGAGTTGTTTGGGTCGGTTAAGACCGCATTGATCAGGGAGTTTGACCAACACTATGTCGCCGTCACACAGGCTGCTACTGTCGCGACCACTATAGCCATTGTCGTTGCAGGACTTCACAGGGGCGAGGTGATGCAATATCGGGAGTTCAGTACCATGAAGCTCCGAATTTCAGAGCTGACAAGGGCCCGATTATCGCCTTGATATGGATATCTGATGTGTAGGGATGTTTCTACACGTATTTGTGTCCCGAGGACCAGAAGGTGAAATTTTCGCTGAATCTTTTTCACTGGGGTGCGAAGGATCGGTTGGAGTTTGTGACCAAGGACTTTTTGCATGCAGAGCGAGCCGCAGTGACTTGGGAGTAGTTTGTGGAGATGTTTCGTGTAGAGTATGTTCCTCTTGTGGAGCGAGAGCGACTGGTACATGAGTATTTGTCGCTCAAGCAGAAGAATGAGTCAGTGACAGAGATCACTAAGATGTTTACAGAGAGAACCCTCTTCTGCCTAGAGGATGCCGCTTCAGAGAAGGTGCAGATGTCACGATACTTGAGTATGCTCAAGACGGAGATTCAAGAGTTCGTATCAACTCAACCATATCGTACCTTGACCGAGTGTAAGTCGAGGGCCAGGAGAAGGGAGATTGAGTTGGAGATCAAAAGGAAGGAGGTGAGGAAAACTTTAGGGAAGTATCAGCCGGCGAGTAAGCGGTTCAAGTCTTCCGATTCGAGTTCAAGATCAGTTGATAAGAGGAGTTCCGAGTGTGGAAAATGCGAAAAGTTTCACGATGGAAGCTGTCGATCTTTTGCATGTTGCAGGTGTGGCAATGAAGGACATTTCGGTAGGGATTGCAGGCAGAGTACGCGGGTTTATTTCCATTGCGTCCAGATGGGCCACATCAGAGCTTGTTGCCCATTTCTCATTTTCGAAGAGGTACTAGACCCTACACCCCTAGCTTGGTAGCTACTAGATGGGTGTTGTAGGGCAATGGGAGTTTCAAGGGCCGAAGTTTGAGTTATCAGTTCTTTGATTTAGTCGGTTACTACAATGTTGATATCATCTATATTTTTCTGTTTATGTTCTGAAGTTCAGTTGTAATCTTGGATGATCGATTGAGATCATCTATATTCAATCGGTTTCTACGTGTTGGATATTTTGAATGTTGTTTGAGGGTTCAGACCCTCTTGTGTATCTGAATGTCAAGGGTGTGATCACGTGGTAGAGTTCAAGTTGGCTTGGGATTTTGAAGGGTTTTGGATCTGTCAGAGTATAACATATTCTAAGTGGTGGAGGGTGGAGACCTCGTAGAAGGAAGGCTTTATGTCAAAGTTCAGTTCTCAGTCAGATTTCTACAGTTCAAGACTTTCGCGCAACTGCTTAATCTTCTAATTTTAGCATCGGAGTCATCACCAGCTGTTGAATTTTCTTTCGAATCGTCTTAGTTTTGGTTGTATTAGTAATCTGTAGGGCGTCCTTGCATTTTAGACTCTAGGGTGTTGGAGCCCAGGTTGAGGGTTGTGAGGAGGGTTTCCTTTTCTGTTCTTATTTGATTAGGGCTTGGAAGTATGAATCACGGCCCAAAGGCCTGTTAGGGTTAGTTAAATCTTGATAGTTTTGTGTGCGTTATGTTAGGCTGCGAGTGCTTTTATTGGTTAGCGGACCGGCGGTAAGCCCGAGTGCAGTTATTGGTTTGCGGATCGGGGGTAAGCCCGAGTGCTGTTAGTAGTTAGAACATTGGGGGTAAGCCCGAGTGCAGTTATTGGTTAGCGGATCGGGGTGAGCCCGAGTGTTGTTATTGGTTAGTGGATGGTGGGTGAGCCCGAGTGTTGTTAGTGGTTGGTAGATCGGGGTGACCCCGAGTGTTGTCAGTAGATAGCAGATCTATTAAGCCGAGTGAATATTTGGTCTATTTTAGTACGCAATCGATTGATTTTCGTTCGAGTTTCGTAGACGCATGTTTATGTATGGTTCGCATTGGTGGAAATCGGCCATGGGTTCATGTTCTATTTTCCCGTAGGGCGGCGTTTAGCCGGGAAGATCTCAGACCGATCAAATTTGCGGATTTCAGTCAGCATAGTTGATTTGAAGGGTCGTTAGTCTCATCTACTGGGCGTTATTAGAATTTTGTTTTTTTGGTGTGGCGGTATGCGAGGTTGTTGGCTATGACATGGGTGGTGGTTTCCTTTTTTGGCTTTTCAATGGGCGGCTCTGTCTGCCTGAAGGTTGTGTAGAACTTGATGGGTTTTCTAGGTTATAAAAAAAATTCACGTGGCGGAAAAAACTCTTAAACCCTTAAGTTCACATGCAACCTAGAAATGATCTATGTTTTCTCTATTGATTGCAACTAACTATGAATATTAAGAAACCCTAGTATAATCGGAATTACAAGAAGGTTTAGGTTTACATACCTTTTGATTAATGTAGCAATTAAGCAACCAAATCTGATTTGAGTTCCTTGGAAAGCAAGCACCAAAAGCTTGGATGTCTCTAATGGTTGTACCCAAAACACTAATAACTAGAATACTTGAGGAGAGATGAGGCTTGAAGCAAATTTCGGCTCTATGAAGCTTAGGAAGAGTAGATGAAAATATGAGACCCTAGGGGTCCTATGTATAGCTGATAAGGAAGCCTCGGATAACCCAAATTTGAATATAATAATATTATTTCAAATATGACAATTATCCAACTCATTAATTATCAATAACGAGCATTCTAGACACCTTAAAGCCATGACCAAAACCGGCCATGCTAGGAGGGTTCTAGAATCCTTCTATTGTTCAACTATTGAACAATTATATAGCTTAGTCCCTGTACTTCCAATTAATTCTACTTAACCCGAAATTAATTCCAATTAATTTATGTTAATTCTTACTCCCTCCGTCTTAAAATTATTGTCCACGTTTGACTTTTTAAGTCTTTTTTGTTCAACTTTGACCTTAAATAATTTACTTTTTGTTATTTAATTTTTTATGCAAGATATATGAATAGATTGTTTTTTAGATGTACTTTCATTATTATAAGTTTCATCAAAAATTATATAACACAAATAAAATTATTTATGGCCAAAGTTGACATGGAAAGACTTCAAAAGTCAAACGTGGACAATAATTTTGGGACGGAGGGAATAATTAATTATAACTATTTCAAATTAATATATTAATCATATAATATATTAATAAATTATTTTTTACAATTTATTAATCATATAATAAATTAACAAAACAACCTCTTTCTCCAAAAGTCATATGATTCAGTTACTGGTTATGAGGGTAACCCAAAAAGGACTTTGCTTCTAGTTCAGGAATATACCAATTTAGTTATTGGCTTAGACACCTTAATCCAACAGAACTTCAGGATCTACAGGTTATGGATAAGGAAATGGGTTCTTCCCACCATGGTTTAAGGATGTCGTGTGAAGACATTTTCTTTAAGACACGTGGTTTCCCGAAAATTTAAGGTTGGCAAAAATTGTCAGGAGATGACTGACTGTTCAAGAAATGCTGTAATAGAGATGATTCAGATCTTGGAGTCTCTGCTTGGATTGACATATGAGACTAGGTTGGAACCATTGTTGGCAATGGTTGCAGATGTTGGCATTCAAGCGATCTCAACCCGCGTAGAAGGAACTGGGTTTGAAGGACCCACAAGGGTTTACTTCGAGAGTGGAAGTGAGAAATGATTTTGAGGACAAAATCTAATTTAAGTGGGGGAGAATTGTAATACCCAGTTTCTAGAATGGATTAGTTTAGGGCACCAGGGAGTCAAATGCATGGTTTTTGGGTAAAATCGGGTGTCACGACATGGCCATAGGGAGGTCACCACGTGATAAGTCAAAAAATGAAACGCGTATCCATGAAGGATTTTCACGATGTGACAAGAGGATGGTCATGTCGTGAGGATGGTTGCATACCAGGCCTATAAATTTTAGGGTTCTCTTCATATGTAAGGACCTTATCTCATTCCCTAGGGTATTCTCTTCAGCCTCCACTCCATTTAAATGAAACCCTAGCCCTATTTATGAGTTCTTGAGCTTTTGGTGGTGTCTTGGTGAGTTGAAGAAGAAGGAATAATCTTTGGTGCATAGATTCAGCTTGCAAGCCTGATTACCATCTTCTAGCAACTCTTCTGGACCTTTGTGAGTATTCAAGCTTCATGCTTTATGGTTTTTTGTTGTTAGATCTAGAGTTTTATGCATTATTATCCATATTTAGATGAGCTAGAGCATTGGGATTCCATAAAATTGGCAACTTTATGCGTTCTTAGTGACCCTTGGTGGTTAGATGTAGTAGATCTGAAGTTTGGTAGAGTTTGAGCTCATACTTGAAGTTTTGACCTCCGATTTTTTTTTCATAAATTACCTAATTTTGAACTCAAGACTTGCATTGTGCATGCAAGACATTGAAGCATCAATTTTTATGGTTAATGGGGTGTAAGGAAGCCTTTTGGAGGAGTTGATTTCATGGCTTAATGGATTAAGGGCTTAATCCCTAAAGCACCCCTTCAGTCAGTTCTCACGATGTGACGAGGTGCCTGTCACATCGTGACAATTGAAGAATCACAATTATTTTGTCTTTAACTGGTCACGACATGACCAAGGGAGTGTCACGTCATGAAGGTCCGTTGAGCGTTGACTTTTGACCAATTTGACCCTGAGTCAATCTTAAAGGTTTTGGGTTGTTGATTGAGGTTCTACCATGTTTTGGTGCTAGTAAGTTCAAGGGAGCAATCAATGCAAAATGGGCGTGTGTCGTGGTGTTTTGGGTTCTCCGATCTAGGTGAGTTTTCCTCACTGTACTCATGGGTCAAAGCCATCGATGCCGACCCACCATATTTTGTATCCTTGTGTATAGGATGTTGCTGTGCTGTAGTGATTTTCTATATATATATATATATATATATATATATATATATATATATATATATATATCCTTATGTTTTAGGATGTAGGAGTAGCGGTATGCTGGTTATAGCACCAATAGACTGGTCTATCGTCTATTAGAGTGCCCTAGGGGCTGTATATAGCCATGTAGGATAGCCTGAGAACTCTTGATCTAGGCTTTCTTGCCTATTCCTAGTTTGGTTTTGGATTTAGAGTATGATCATTTGTTCGGGTGTCTATCTCACATCTGGTTACATATGGCTATGCATTTATGGGAGATTTGTCGGTAGTGGACCAGTGTGCTGTGAGGGGCCTAGTAGGTGGTAGTGAACTTTTTGACAGGTAGATTCATAGTTGCATGTGCTTATGTGCCTACTTGATTTCTCGTTTGTTTATATGTCGACATATGGTGGTGGGTTAGGTTGAGGCGGTCCTGTTTTGTGCTGTAGGCCAAGATACCAGGTGTCAGCCGGCTGTTAGACGTAGGCTTGGAGGCTCGGGAGGAGTGGTTGGGTTGAGGCAGTAGACCAACAAACCCGGGGTAATCCAGTCCGATGATTGTGGACCCATCATGCATGTTTGTATATGTTTTGTAGTGTGTGGTATTTTGGGGAAAACTCACTAAGCTTTGTACTTACCCAACTGCAATTGTTTTTTAGGTTTCATTGGTTATCATGGGAAAGCGAATGCATGACTATACACATTCATTAGTAACAATGAAGATTCCGCGTTACTATATTACTCTGATTTTATAAGATCGTGCTTTGGAACAAATGATTTTCTTAACTTGAATTCTAATATGAGAAGTTTTACCTTAATTAAAAATTAAAATTTTTGATGTGAAAATGGGACGTTACAGTCTAAGGTTATTAACTATTGGTATTATTTATGATAATAACAGTGTCCTTTTGGAATACCCTCATGACCCATTTGAGGAATTAAAAAGAATAGGAATTAAGGAGAATAACTAGTTTATTAATTTATTGTGTTTAATAAATTAATTAGAAACTATTTTGGAAATAATTAAGAATTAATTAATTCAAGGGCTTGAATATTAATTTGTTAAAATGTAGCATCCAATTTGCAGGAGTTCTTTTCATAAGTTAATCATTTAAAAACTTTGAATTTTTTTATGGCCACAATGTGGCATTAGATGAGGAAGAAAACACATTTTTTATGGGCCACGACATGACAAATGTTGGCCACGACGTGGCAACGGTTGAGGTTCAAACCCCTATATTTTGGGTTGGTTCCCTATTTAAAGGCACTAACTCCTAGGGTTTCCTTATTTGGCAGCCTCCACCTCCTGAGATCGAATACCCTCTAAACCCTAGCCTTTATATGTGTGTTCTGAGTATGTGAAGCCAGTTTTGTGAAGGATGAAGGAAGAAGGAGTCCATTTTGGTGCTTGTGTGCTTGGTTCCAGCTTAGATCTTGCATCTTCATCACATTTATGGTCTTTTGGAGGTATAAAGTCTTAACCTTGCTCATTAGATCTCTAGATCTAGTGCTATGTTATTTTATGAGCTTTTTGGCCCATATCTTCTTGTTCTTGGAGTTTGAGTGAACTCCACAACCTTTGTGTGCCTTATTTGGTTTCTGAACCATGGTGGTGGTTAGAAATAGGGCTTGTATGACTTAGTTGGGTGCCCATGCTTTTGGTGCAAGCATTAAGAACTTAAGAGTTGAGATATTGTCTTATTGGGATGTCTTAATGGATAAAGTTGGAAATTTTATCCATCTAGACCTTCGTAAGGTTTAGATCTGAGATTTGGGGTTGATGGGGTTATGGGTTAAGAGCTTAATTCATTAAGGTATGAGAGCCCAGTTCCCACGACGTGGAGACTAGTGTCACCACAACTGTTTTTTTGTGTAGTTTCCACGATGTGGAGGTCAGTTGGGGGCTGACTTTGGCCGTTGACCATTGAATTTTCGACCAGTTTGACCTTTGGTCATATTTGGAGAGATGTTGAACTATAGTCTGAGATTTAGCTTGTGATTGGTTTAGGAGGTCCATGTAGCTGATTCTGTGGGACTTTAAGTAGTGGATTCTAGTTCTTCATTCAGGCGAGTCTTCTCACATTATTTACTTGTGTGGTAGTGTATACATGCTAACCAGCCGGGTCTTATTTTTTGATTGCTGTTATATGGGAAACTGAGTCGCTCTAACTCCTAGACTGCTGTGAGTCCATGGGATTGCTGATAGTCCTCAGGGTTGCTGATAACCCGTGAGGTGTGTTGTTAATCTACAGGGCGTTTTGTTAGCCCACTTGAACTGCTGATAGTCCCCAGGGTTGTTGATAACCTATAGATGTTTATATTGTTGTGTTGTATGTGATATTAAGGATTGCTGATAGTCCCAGGGACGCTGATAACCCATAGCTGATTATTATGTTGTGTTGTATGTGATATTTTGGGGAACTTACTAAGCTTTGTGCTTATAGTTGTGGATTAAATATTTTTGCAGGTACTTATCGGGTTACGAAGGCGGGACTGTACACACACATTAACCGTTTTATGATTCGAAATTTCGCATTGTCTTCTTTATAACTCTTATTTCTGAATAATGGTTTATGAACAAATGGTTTGACCTGAATGTAACTTTATTAAAAATGGGTGTTTATATTATTTTCAACATGAAAAATTTAGTCTAGAATTTGGGATATTACATAAAAGTTAACTAAATGTAATATTCAAGAATCCCTAAAGAGATAAGGGGGTGAACGAAAGTTGAATATATCCCACATGGGATGGAGATGCAATTGGGGTAAGGATCCAATACCTAAAAACGGGGTGCTTAGGATTTCATTATCCTTGCTCATTTTGGCTTGAAATTTACCCTCCTTCTTTCTCCTCTTACTGGGAACGAAATTCTTAACCATCATTAGGATTTATAAAATTTTAATCCTATTCACAGTTATTTTTTATTCTCTCTTTGGTGTCTTGGGTGTGATAACATTAGAAAGATTCTGGTTTGGGTCCTCTCATCCAAGCAACGTTAAGGATGACAAGATCTCAAGCATAGAGATAAATGACTACATAAGAGGTATGTAATTCTTTTTTTTTTCTATATGTTTTAGTAGGGTAACAGTAATAGCATGAAACTAAGATCCTTAGGGTTCATGAAAACATATGATTATTGTTTTGTTCCGCTGTGCATGATCTTGTGTTTAGATGCATAGAAAACCCAATAGTACTATCATAGATTTAGTTCATGATTACTTGCACTACTATCCTTGATCCAAACTGATTTGAATTGTCTTGTTTGCAACATTTGATATAAGAAACAAACTGAAAAAATTAGTAGTCGATGGGGCGTGCCTATCCCGTTGTGGATCTGCTAGGGTTTCCCTTATTTTGGCTTTCCTTATTATTTTCAAATAGAAGATAAATTCAATTTTTTGATAATTTCCTTATATAAGATAAATATTACCTAACAGTGACTATCTTAATATATACCTTAAATAAATATTATTTAAATAGAAAATTTAAATTTGAATTTTTATATGTGTTTTAATTTAATATTATTTAAATAGAGAATTTTAATTTGAATATTTAAACTACTTTTAACATTTTTTAAATAGAGATTTTAATTTTGAATATTAAACTAATATCAAATTATTATAATGTGTCCTTACATTTTAATTAGAATTTATATTAGACACTTAAATTAAAAAGAGTTTAAATTTATCCCTTTATATATCTATTAGAACAACATCTATATATATATATATATATATATATATATATATATATATATATATATATATATATATATATATATATATATATAAAGACATTTATAACATGTGTCCTCGCATGTTTAAATATTGACATTATCTGTCTTACCATGACTAGGCTCACCTAATCTAAAGCTATAAAAGAGGTTTAAGGATGTCTCTTTGATTCCTAATAAAGTTGGTTTTTTTAAAAGTTTTTTCTTACAACCTCACCACCGTTTTTCATTTTGATAGTGGAGTTACCGAACAAGTTTGATACGATATATGTTCAAGTTAAAAGTATTAACTTAAAGTATTATAACAAAATCCCGTTTTATTAAAAACGTAAATCATATGTTACCCATGAAGAATGCATATTTTCTTTATAATCCGTTGATGGAGCTCGTGTGGTTAACTAGCTCATCAATATGAGAGTATAGTTAAGAATGATGTGGAACTTCCGGATCTTAAGCGTAACTTAAGTCGGGTATCATGCATTTTTTGCATGGTTGATTCATTAGCTGTACTATGATCTACAATAACCCAGTCATAGAATTTGATATGAGAATAATCCGAGATTAATATGCCATTGACAGTCAATGAACCTCAAAGATTTAGGAATTTCATATTCATTGAAATTGGAAAATAGTATTGCCTACCTAAATAACTTTATGGTGTGTTTACGACAACCTTTTACACATCTAGATCCAAATATGGATCCTATCCTTGTTAAATAATTTTAGTTAGGATGACTATTTTCTAAGGATTAATGAAAAACTATTATGGAAATTGATATTAAATGATGTCTATAATCTTATCCACTAAAATCTACTGCTGTAAAACCTTTGAAACGATTAGCTATCATGATGATCAACTTGTCCAAATTCGTAGTTTGGGAATAGTTCTCATAAACGAAAAGAAATATCATGCATTTGATAAAGCTCTTCCTGAGGTGTCTCCAATCACTACATTCTAAACTATTAGAAAGACCAGTTATCAAGTGTACGTTGTAAACTGACCTATTGAAGTAAAATGAAATTTCATCGAGTTAGGAGTTGACTAGGGTTAGTTAACTAGCTAAGAGGTACATGTGATCAATTCACTGTATTTTGATATGAACAACTTGGAATGTCCATGGAGGAGTTGCATGGCATGTTGAGTTTTCATTTTGGAACTAACATGACCAATCATAGAAACTCAAAACTCAATACTCACATATATTTACTATCATGAATACAATTGTCAGGAAGAAGAAAGCCAGTTGCCCATGGTTAAAAGGGAGATTAGTGTTGGTATACCTAATCCGACCCCAAACGCCAATGAGAAAGGAAGACTTATTCTGAGACATTTTATGATATGCTATTCGTTTCCATAATTAGAAAATGAATAAGAAAGCATACATGGAAAATATACATCTGAGGTGAAAGGACTCAAAAATAGAGAAGATAATTTGATCAAGGATTATAAGCCAATGCTACTATCCATAAGATCAAAAGATAATTCGTTCTCCCAAATGTTTACTCTTCAATTAGAGATATGAATTTATAATGCCATTGGAATATTACTTCTAAACCTTAAGTGTCTTACTAAGGATAAATCACTGAAATTTTCAAGAATATGCAATGACTGAAATGAAGGGAGTAGACTGGAACATGGAGAAAATAATTTGAGCATGAATACCGAGCCCTTGCTACTATTCATAGGATCAAAAGATAACTATTTCCCCAAATGTTTGGTCTATGGTCTTATAATTCTAATTGTTTATACAATGTTTCATGAGATCGTCCTAACTTATTTAAATGTAGAACATTTTACCGTAAGGCCTTCATCAAACATAACCAAGATAAAATAGACGTTCAAATAGATGTATCTATTATAAGGCCTTCATTAAAAAAGAACATGCAATAAGGCTAAACCAAAAATTCTAAGGCTATCTAGTCCTAATCATGTATCACCCTAAAACATTCATTATAATCTCGTAAACAAGCATAAACCCTAGCAAACACACATTAGACACATAACAAACATAAAAAGACATATCTCGTAAACAAGCATTCTATCATGTAATCCTGAGCAAAACCTTAGCCTAACTCTAACATGCATATCATATTATAGCATACTTATCATAAGTAACATGTATGGATATTTTGGGAATTAATTACTTGAGATCCGACTGATTGCACACATCAGATTCATTTCTTTATAAAAATCTTTTCAGAAAAACAGTTTTGTAAAAAGATTCTCTCAATCCTCAGTTTAAGTTTAGACACACTTAGTGCTAGCATGAATCCCTCAAAGCAAGACTCTAATACCAACTTGTAACGTCCCAAATTTCTAGCCAAATATTTAGTTTAAAATAAAGGAAAACCATACCAGTTTCATTATCAAAGAGTAAACATCCAATTGTTTCAACATCATAAAATTAGAGCATAATAAAATCAAAAGTGCGAAAATCTCTAAAACACAATATCAGATGTGATGCAAAAACACCGTGCCTTTCCCTTTGTTGCTAGAAGTACCTGTAACATTTAAACTTAAACCGTAAGCACAAATCTTAGCGAGTTCCCCCAAAATACCATATACCATAAATATAATGGGCCTAACCCACCGAGTTTTTTCAACCACGCGGGCCCAACCATCAAGCATATAAGCATAAAACAACTAGCATAAATTGACACCCAATTTCATACACAGTATAGTGAGAAGACTCACCTGATCAAAGATAAAGTAACAATACTCGAGTTTGATTAAAAGTCAAAATGATCAAAATTCAACGGTCAACGGTCAACCACCACCGGCCACCCGTTGTGACCAACTCCTTGGTCTCGCCATGGTCATTAAAAGACCAATGATCCCCATGGATAAACTTTCCAAATTTATCCATTTCTTATGCCTAAACAACCATACCTTCAAACCATAACTTCTCAAAGGGACCAAAAGTGCAACCAACTCCTTGCATGGCTAAAAGAAAGGTCAATGTCTCAACTTTACTACCACAATGGGTCCAGAAGAACCCAAAACTCAACCTTTAGAACTGGAGTTATCCAAACTCCAACATAAATCCATAAAAAGCGCAAAATTTGGCATAAAGTCCTAGATTTACATAGCTACAAGCATAAATGTGCAAGTTTGACAAAAAGGCTTATGAGGCCCAGAATAAGCTAAGAGCACCAACAACCTTTCAATGTACTCCACCAAATGCTTTTCAAGCCACAATAAACACCAAAGGAGGAAGGAGGGAGTGAGAAGATGTTAGGGTTTCGATCACAAAGAAGGACGCTGCAAGAATAAGAAACCCTAGATGGTTAGTACATATATATAGGGCCCAAAGCCCGAGATTTAGGTTTTGTGCCCGCTACCACCACGACGCTACTTAATTGATGTGGCCGAGCCGCGATGGTCTCCATCACCACACCCTGACCAAACAAAACCCCAAACCCCCAAATTTAATTAAAAAACCTTATAGTAACACATACTAGAATCTGGATGTTACACTTATTCATTAAAAGTATATTGTAAGTTGTTTAATCTATTATCTTTGCTTGATTGAAGACCCTTAAATATTATTATTGATGCTTATATGTCTATGTAACCAAGTTGTATGATTTACATTGGATTTAGATTATGTTTCTTAAATCATGTATGTACTACTAGTGTAGACAATTGTGACTAGAGGATGGTATCCCTAGGTTAGATATAAGAACGTTAACTTAATGTGCATGATACATAAGCTAATCACATCAAAGTTTTGACACGCACATCATGTGTGTGTGTGTATATATATATATATATATATATATATATATATACACACACACACACACACAATAGTCGTGTACTCACGCAAAACGGTAACGTCAAATTATTTTCTTTCGATAATTATTTTCATTCGGTAACATGTCATATTCCAAAAAAACATACAAAGTAGATAACCGATCGATTTCTTGGAGATATAAAGAGACGATGTTGAAATCGGAAGATTCAAATGTTTGAATGTGTAATTTGAAATATACGAGTGACAAATAGGCGAAGTTAAGGAAATTTCGAAAAAGAAAATCAAATCTCCTTATCCATTAATAAAGAGCTGTAGGCGAAATCTGAGGCAAGACATGCCGAATTTGTTTATATTTGAGGATTCAAATTTCGTTTCTATAACGTATTGATATCTGAGTTCAAATGAAAACTCATAACAACTTTCAAACTGTTTTTTTTTTTATAAAAAATTCAATTAAACACCATAATGTTTACATATGCAAACTTATAGGGAATTTGTGAAAAAAATGGCAAACAACATAAATGTTTAAATATGAAAACATATAGGGTATTTGTATTTTTTTTGGCAAAAACATAATTTTGTAATTTTGTTGGATATTCACAAGCGTATATGCATATTCTAAAAGGAATACATTTTATTGTATTTTTTTTAAAACAATTCTTTTAAACAATATGTATATAAAACGATTGTTTTGTGCTGATCAATGTTTTAAAAACCGGTTTTTTAATTGAACCGGTTGGGTGGCGTTTTCCGGTTCAACCGGTTCAACCGGATGGTCAAACCGGTTCTATATTTTTATGTGTTTTTAATTATCCTGCATACATTGATTACAAAACTTGTCATATTTTTAGTATTACAAACATAAATAGAATGCAACATGTAAAACAATCATTATAGAAGCCAAAATCTAACAAAGAAGTCCAAAACAAACACAAAAATCCAAGACTTTCCAGTTCATTCCGGTCCATTCCGGCTCAATTCAGCCGGTTGAACCGGTTTTTTACCAAAACCGGCCGGTTCAATCCGGTCAGGAAATCGTTATAAAACCGGTCCAAATCGAACTGTCATCACCTCCGGTTCCCGGTTCGACACGTTCAACCGGCCGGTTCGAACCGGTTTTTAAAACACTGGTGCTGATTGAAAATTTTTGTGGGAAAAAAGTTTTAAATTTACCATTCATGATTCTTTTTTATGTCAACCAATATATTTATTTGAAGACTCGAAAGAAAGGATTTGACTAGCATATAGTAGTTTATAAGTTTGGGACATGGAATTGACATACTTTTGTGATTAAAGGTTTTTATTTATTTTGGCATGGAAACACACGTAAAGTAAGTGGATAGGTCTCCACATTTGAAAGTCAAAATTGAAAAACGATAGTTAAAAATTAAGATTTGTTGAATACGACTATCAAATTCTTCATTGGTTTCAATATTGAAAGTTATTGTTTAGTACTTTTTTGTTATTTTAATAAAAATATTGATCAAGTGGATATTTAATATGTTCTAATAGATAAGTGTGTTCTAAATCTATATAATTTTCGTTTATGGGAGAATTTTGGTTCCAATCATGGAAAAACAAACCCCGTATAGACATATAATGTACACCTACCGAACATCTTTAGTTTACTTATATTTAAAATATTTTTAAATATTAAGGAGAATATGGTATAGTATTATTTTTTTTTCTATAAACCATGCACTATATCAATTATAGTTGGTATATAAACTTTTCTAGTACTTTATAAGTTTATTTGGATAAGTTTGTTTGGCTATTAATAAGTTTGGTCGGTACAAATTGATAATGATATAATCAAAAACCCATACTCATATGAAAATTGAAAGGTTTTTTTTTTTAAAAAAAAAAAAAATACAAAATTACATACAATGATAGTATTCTAAAGAAATTGTTTGGTACATATTGGTAATAATATACATATATATATATATATATATATATATATATATATATATATATATATCTTATGATCTTAAATGTAACTTGAGACTTGAAGACCATCAACTAGCTGGTGAACCTCAACTAGTTGATTTGTAGCTGATTTGTTGCTAATCTATAGCTAATCCGTAGTTGTATGTACCTGATATGTAGCTTATTCGTTGCTAATATCTACCTCATCAACTTTTGACGAAACTGAGGCCCAATATGTTTGGTGTAACGAATGCTTCCTGAGTATGTTTTAAATGTCGATTAATTAATTTTATGTAATTGAGAAAGTAGGTTTTTGGGTGGAAAGTGGTTTCGCAACACCTCCAGGTTCTGGTCACGACGCGAAGCACAACCCTAAGTTGTGACATGATTTGTATGGGTCGCTGCGCGTCGCTGCATTTCTCATAAAATCCTAGTTTTGGTTTTGGACCATATATAAAGGGACTAACATGTAGGGTTGCTCTCTTATCAGCCTCCAACCTCGAGAATCTTCAGTGCATGAAATTATATCCTCATTCCTTCCCTTTTTGAGAGTTGATATCCTTTGTGTGTGAAGCTTGAAGAAGAAGCAAGCTCCATGGTGCCTATAAAAGCAAGATCCATGGATTTCCTACATTCTATACACTTCATTTAGCTACGTAAGTCATCAATTTCACACCTTTATGACTTTTAATTGTTAGATCTAGCTTTATGAGTATATTTGGTCCCTTTTTGTAATTTTCTTTGGATTTTGGAAAACTCATGGTCTAAAGGCTAATTGGGATTGCTTTCTCGACCTTATGAGGTAAAATGAGTGCATGCTCATTCCCTCCTTAATCCATGCATCAAGATTTGTCCATTTTGGCCTCATTTAGATCTGGGGTTTGGTGTATTCCTTACTACAAGTTGTCATGGGGATAAAGTTAGAAACATTATCCAGTAAGGGCCTCATTTAAAGGTTTCAGGAAAGTTATAGCCTTTTTCTTAAAGGATTAAAGATTTAATGAGAAGATATGGATTTGCCCAAAAAGTGTGACACGACTAATGGAGGGCCGTGAAGCGAAGTTTTAATGGCATCACGACTATTTTGTCACCTAGTGGTCGCAACGTGATCATGAGTTAGGTCGCAACGTCTTAACTGTTGATCAGTTTGACTTTTGGTCAAACTTTGTTAGATTAAGGGTCTTGGACAAGGGTTTGACCTCTGTTTATTATAGGTTACTGAGTTATGCCTTATGGTGATTTAGGTGGTTTATGCAGCTGATTCGCTTGAGGACGTGTGTGTGTGGATTTAGCTCTTAGTTCAGGTGAGTTTTCTCACTATCCTATGGATATGGTAGTATTTCTAGTGTAGAGATGTATGATAAAAATAGTATTTTGTATGTTGATTGATAGGTTATATGATATGTTCTTATGAATAGTATGGAATGATGACGGATCGATGAAAGACCGTGGGTCTACAGGTGATGACATACCAACGATAGACCGTAAGTCTACATGTGATGACGAAATGATGATAGGTCGTGAGTCTAGTAGAATGATGAAAGATCGTGAGCCATCGAGTGGTATGCATTGTATGTTATTGAAATGTATGATATATTGGGGAACTCACTAAGCTTTGTGTTTACTCTTTAAATTTAAATGTTTCAGGTTGTTCGGTGAGAAAGTGAAGGGTGCGGATTGACTGTATATGTATCTGGATGTGTTATGTTTTCTGA
This sequence comes from Lactuca virosa, assembly GCF_052849685.1. Taxonomy (NCBI): domain Eukaryota; kingdom Viridiplantae; phylum Streptophyta; class Magnoliopsida; order Asterales; family Asteraceae; genus Lactuca; species Lactuca virosa. The sequence goes on along the minus strand of NC_136431.1, from coordinate 275,163,792 downwards.
TTTCCTCAAACTCCGATATATATTTTTGACTTATTTTGTGATGATGACTTGGTGGATGTTTTCTAACTTTTATGAAAATGGTTTTTGAGTTGATATATTTATATTTTAAAAATATAAAATTTTAGTTGCAAATTGGTACGTTACAAGCTGTCTCAGAACCTTGGTTTGAGGGATTTGGATGAACGTTAGCATGAGTCCAAACTCCAACTAAGGTTTGAATGATTTTTATAATTTTTTTGAAAAAAAAACTTTATAAAAGAAGGAAAGATGCAATGAAAAACAACTATAGTCTGTCAAATTTTCTAACTAGTTCTTATATCATATATAATAGTTCACGCCCTCCAATTATCTATACAATCATGGTTCGTATCTATCCGACAAGAATGTCTATTGGCCCATATTCTTATCTGTTTAGGTATATATGTGAAATATCAACATATTTATCCACACATAATGTTATATATTATGTTTCTTATATAATGCTCATAGCCCTTAGGTTGCCCCTAACTGGAGGTCTCGGACCGCCGATTGGCAGCTGTTAACTTCTGGTCTATCATCTGATTCAACTCTGTCTTCATCTAGGCAAACATCCCATGGCGTATCTTTTACAAGAGCTTCCCTATCACTGAAGCTCCGAGTCTCCTAAGATCAGTGTCCTTAGTTCCCGAACCATGCTGACTCCTAGAAATGACAATATTTCTAAAATTACAATAATACTAATACTGATGGGTTTACTTGGTACTACTTTACTTTTATATACCACCCACCAACTTTCCAGACCTCCTTGTGATACCCCTAGACTCAAATATCTATCACGTGCTTTCGATAATATGAACCTTTTACTATCTTCTACACTTATATGTATTTGTTTCTATCCATCCCATGAAGTCTCATTAGCAGGTGGTTGTGGTTAAGTATTATTTATTTATACATTTCGTTAGTATTATTAGATTATACTAAGAGCACACACTACCATTCTACACCGATTCAAGTTATTCACTAATAAAGGCAAAAATGCATCATGCATTCATGGTTACGCAAAACACCAAACTAAATAGGCATTTGAAAGATTGATCCTACCCTAAGGGAACAATCAAAGAAGAACATGCAATAAAGTCAAATCAAAGTTGCTAAGTGTATGTGAGTCCAGTTATGCATAGTGACGAATCCATATTTTTTTCGTAGGGGGCACTAACCATTACATGATTACCGGGTCAAAATAATTTAGTCAGTCAAAATCATCTAATTTTCTATTTTAATTTAATGAAAAGTAAAACAACTAAAGTTTGGGAAATATAGAAGAAATCAAGTAAACATAATAAATAACCTAAGGCTCTATATGTTGAAATTTGAGAATTGGAATTTTATAGTTTCCTTTGTTGTACCACAAAGGAAAGAGTTTAATAGTGTTGGGAAAACAACAAAACAAGTTAAGCACTTCTGAAAAATGTCAAAAAAACTTCAGTGAAACTCGTGAAAATAAAAATTTTAAAAAACATAAATCAAAAGAACACAATATTTAACGTGGTTCGGTCAAGGTGAACTACGTCCATGGGCGAACAAGAGAGAGAGGATTTTAATAAATTCCAAGAACAATTACAATCATACACAGATGTTACACCTCACTTGAGCTCTCAAAACAAAAGAATCTCTCTTGCTTACTAATTGCTCCAAAGGGCGTGCTCTCAACCTTACAATGATTCCTATTATTTTGAAATTTTTGTGTACACACAAAATCACACACTCGCAAAGAAAAATGAATGGGGATATGAACCTATTTATAGGCAAGCATCGAAAACCCTAATTCTGATGGGTCCGGACCATCCATAATTAGCCCATGAAGGGGATTCCCTAATTTCCAACCAACCATGGAATGACATGCAAGCACTTCTAGAACCTTCATCCTTCAGGTGCATTGTATTGGCACAATCAATACACCACTGGTACATCAGGTGTCATTGAGTGGCACCCTTTGTCACTTGGTGGCACCTCCTGTTACTTGGTGACACCTCCTATTACTTGGTGGCACATCCTATCACTTGGTGGCATCTCTTGTCACTTGGTAGCACATCCTATCACTTGGTTGCACATCCTGTCACTTGGTGGAATCTCCTTTACATGACACTTCATCGAGGTGCCATGATGGCACATCAAGGGATATCGTGGCACATCAGGAATACATGTGACACATTAAGGGATATCATGGCACATCAGTAACACCTGTGGCACACCTGGAACATGTGTGGCACATCAAGCCACCTAATGGCACATCATGATGCTCAAGTGGCGCATCATGATCATTAGTGACACATCCATACTTCAGTAACACATAAGTAGAACATCAATACTCTGGAATATACCATAACATACTAGAGTGGAGCTTGTTCCTCTATGTTGGTGCATCCTCCTTCAAGATGGCACATCTTGATTCCAAAGTGGCCCACCTTGTCTATAGGTGGCACACCATCTTCCTAAATGGCTCATACAACATTATAAGATGCTCAATTCCTTTCCAGGTGCTCCATACCCCCTTTAAGATGATCCATTCCATTTTCACATGGTCCATTAGTTTGCTACATGAACTATTACCTTATCATATGATTCGTTCATTTGTCATATGCTCCATTGAACTCCAAGTGCTCCAAATGTTGGACAAGACTTCATACCCCAAAAAATATTAGAATAGTTATATATAGTTTCATGCTATGAGTCAAATATGAAAATAGATGAAAAATGCCAAGCATGTCAGATATGAAAAATATTGTCAAAAATTAGGTATACATTTTAAATTATTTAGGGCGTGTTTGGCATGGAGCGTTTGGTATACGCAATGCATTTTCCCATGAATATCTCATCAGGAATACATGTGGCACATTAAGGGATATCATGGCACATTAGTAACACCTGTGGCACACCCGGAACATGTGTGGCACATCAAGCCACCTAATGGCACATTGATATTGCCATATTTATACACATTTTTAGGCATTATTTTAATGCATTTTGATTAATATTTTGGTTATTAGCAGAGATAAGTGGTACTTATAAAATTGTATTGTATTTTGCAGCAAAAATGAGCAATCTTGAAGAATAAGGACCAAAAGCGACAAGAAGTGGAACTATGGAGGATTAAAGAATTAAAAGAAGAAAATCCCAATGAAAAGCTCAATCCACATCGTGGACTTCGCTTACACAACGTGGAGTTGGTATTTCTAGAAGATGAGTACACCGGAAGTCAGAGTCCTTGCCCGATAATGATTCATCCTAATTCACGACGTGAAGCCTTAATTCACGACGTGGAGTGCAAAAATCACGAAAGCTATATATATCCATGGTGCTTACAATTTTGGAGGAGGTTATGGAGATTTGGAGGTTTTAGAAGACGATTTATGAAGTCATATAAACCAGAAGAGTCAAGTTTTAGCACCAAAGGAAGAAGAAGGAGTTGAAGATCATAACTTCCACTTTTAATTTGGTGCAATTGACTATGTTTTTATTTATTGAGTTTTTGTGTTTGAATTCAGCCATAAGTAGATGAATCTAGCTACTTCTGTTTAGCTAGATGAAACTTCAACTCATGGTTTAGCTTAGTAGTTATGGATTATACTAGTTGGTTAATTGCTTGTGTTTGATTGTTAGTACCTAGCATGCTAATATTTGATACTTAAATTGCTTGAAATCATGTTTGTGTGTAGCTTAGTGGATATTAAATTGCATGAACTTGATACCTAGTAATTTAGTGACCATTAGATTACTAGAGCTAGGATCGAACCCATCTTAGATAAGTAATTAAAGTTATTAAATTTGGATGTGTTGGAGAACATATAGTATGACTATAATTATGTTTGTTTAATCAATCTTACATAGCTCTATTCAATATTCATAATTGATTCTGTGTTAAATTATGTATGACCATGCATAGTTCTACATGAATTAGTTAAACATTAGTATATTTGGACTTAAATTACTAACAATATAAATATCGGTAACCAACATGAATTATCCATAATTAGTAGCTAACCATTGAGGAGAAGTGGATTCAAACTAAACAGGGGTGTTTTAGTCATTGATTGAATTTGATAATTAGGTAATTCAGTTTGTCTGAACTTGTAAAATAAGATAAAAACTATTTTAACTTTTTGCTTGTTTTAGGTTAATTTTTAGTAGGTAAATTAGTTAACTAAAACCGCTCCCTGTGATTGATATTCGACTGTTTGTGCTATACTATTTACGAAAAGGTACTTTGCCTTTAGTCGAATAGCTAGTTAGATAGTAGGTAAAATTAGGTATAGTAATATTTTGTCATCAAGTTTTTGGCGCCTTTGCCGGGGAACGGCTATTTAGCTTAAAATTTATTTTCTTTAGATTAATAGATCCTTTTTGTGGGGTAAAACCTGCAAAATGGTAATTTTTGCATTAGTTTTTATTTCAGAACTGAGCTCACGATGTGATCCTTACGTTCACGACGTGAGTTAGGTTATTTATGTTTTTTTTGTTTTCCGTTTTTGTTTAGATTTTTCTGCGACAACACGACGTGGTATTACTAGCCACGACGTGTTGAACAGTCAGTAGGCATTTGAAGTAGTTTTTGTTCGTTTTTACGTTTTTATTTTTGTTTTTGTTGCAGTAGTTCATGACCCGTGGATCCAACACACCTTTGATATCACCGCTTGAAGATCCAGAGTCAGCCCTTCACAAAAAGACGGATAAAAACATAGGAGAAACCAACCCACCGAAGAAGTCACCTTTCAAAGACCTTAAATCAGTTTTCGGAAAAAAGAAGGGGAAGAACGTGGGTGAATCAAGCAATTCCGCGAAGAACGAAAGCAAGATTGAAAGCTTTGAGCAAAATCTTAATCCACAAGATTCCGATTACGAGACCGAACCTAAATTCGAATTCGAAAGAAGTGAACCCGAAGACGAGCCGAAAAACGAGATGGCAAACATTGCAGATATGTGTATGGAGGCATACAATAAGAGAATCCGAGAGGACACCAGTCCCGGTTTAGTGCAACCTGCAATTCCAGTTGCAACAACATTTGAGCTGAAGGGACACATTTTTTCCGCGCTTAAGGACGTTCCATTTCCGGGAAAGATCATGAGGATGCTTACAAACACCTTGATGAAGTCAATGACATTGCTAATTATTTCAACATCCCAAATGTCCCTCGCACTACAGTTTTACTTAGAATGCTACCTGTGACTTTGAAAGTGCTACTAAGATTGGTTGAAGGCACTACCACCCGGTGTAATTACTACTTGGGTGCAAATGCATGAGAAATTTTTAGAACACTTTTTCCCACCTTCAAAAGTTGCTAAACTCAATAAATCCATAGCAAATTTCGAGCAACAACCGGGTAAGTCACTTTACGAGGCCTGACAACGCTACAAGGGATGATAAGGAATTGTCCCCAAAATGATTTGAATGAGCAACAAGAAGTATCAATTATTTATGATGGGGTTAATGTCATGGCAAGACAACTCCTTGATTCTCAAGGACCGCTAACCAAGAAAAATCCAACAGAAATCAAGGAATTAATTGAAGAGTTTTCCAAGCATTCGCGTGAATATCACAATCCTAGACATGATGGAGCGAAAGGAATTGGGGGTTGCACTTCTGAAGAAATGGCTGCTGTTCTAGCTATGTTAAACACCATGGACCGAAGGGTGACAAATATGGACCAATCCATCCATGCAATTCGAGTTGGTTGTGAAAGATGCAATGGTCCTCATTTAACCAAATATTTCCACTTGGATGAGAACGGGAATAAGAAGGCTTAAGTTTGTTACTCAAGCGGAGACAAATATGATGAAGACTGGAGGAAGCCAAAGAAAGAGTGGTTGCCTTATGATGAATATAAGAAGAAAAAAAAGGAAAAGAAAAACATAGGCAGACTGGCCGAGGCTTCAACCAAAAAGAGCAACCACCACCTGAAAAGAAAGTTGATATTGAGTCCATGTTAATCAGATTCATGGAGGCTTCGGAGAAAAGACATGATGACACCGATGCGGTGATACGAGACCATCAAATTCTCATGAGAGAGCAGCAAGCTTTGCTGAGGAATCATCAAGCATCAATTCAAAACATTGAAGCTCAACTTGGACAATTAACCACTTTGGTTAATGAAAGGTTTTCCCCAAAAATTCCTGACAAAAAGCCTCAACCGCAAGTAATGGTGATCAAAACTGAAGAAGATACCATCTCTGAATTCCTTGAAGCCCTTGAATTCGAGCCACATCAGCCCAGACTAAAGACAAAGAAATCAAAAATCGAAGAAAAATTTAGTGCTGAAACATCGAACCCACGACGTGAGCATCATAAGCCCACGACATGGGGTGGGTCTGATCATAAAATTTTTACTGATGTTTAAACTTATCGTCCTCCACTTCCATTTCTGTCTCGAGTAAGAATTCATCCATTGGAGCAGGAACATTTGAAATTTATGAAGCAAGTAAAGGTTATTCCAATAAATACTCCTTTTATCGATTCATTGTCCCAAGTTCCTGAATATGCTAAGTTTTTGCAAGACTTAGTCGATACCCGCCAACAATTAGAGAAGAATTCCAAGGTAATCCTTAGTGAATAGAGTTCTAAAGTGATATTGGGAGAATTACCAAAGAAGATGGGAGATCCTAGACGCCTCACTCTACCGTGTGAATTTGGAAACAACATGAAGACTTATGCTTTAGCCGATTCGGGGGCAAGCATAAATTTAATGCCTTACTCGTTCTATCAAAAGCTAATTCTTCCGGATTTCAAGGCTACTAGAATGACAATTCACATGGCTAATCGTTCAATGACTCATCCTCGAGGCATAGTGGAGGATATATTGGTCAAAATTGGGAAATTTGTTTTTCCAATTGATTTTGTTGTTTTGGATATGAAGGAAGATACCAATGTCCCTATAATTCTTGGTCACCCTTTACTCAATACTTCTAGAGCCTTGGTTGACATTCGTGAATCTAAACTTACTTTGAGAGTTAGAGATGAAGAAGTTACATTTTGGAGTGGAAGATGGTTTTCAAAACTAAAATGCTCAAGATGAAGTTTTCAACATAGATGAAGGAAATGAACTTGAGGAGTTGGAAAATCTAATGGAGGAAGAAATTCAGTCAATTCAACAAGTCAAACGTACAAATCCAAGAGCATCCATTCCGACAGTTTTGGACATAATTGCTCACAAAACTCCAAGGTCTTGGGCGAGTAAGGATAGTGAAGAAGACTTTGTATCAAGTGATGAGGAAGAGGTTACTTCAGAAGAAAAACGACTAACTTTGGACAAGAACGTGGTACCTATGGAGCTAAATAATGAAGAAAAAGAGGGAGATAAACTTGTGGTAAATAAGGGATTGAAAAGAAATCTTGAAGGAGGAGAAGCTAAGGGTAAAAAGGAAAATCTAAAAAAGCTTATCTTAGAAGGGTGCAGGCTTACAAGAAATGATGGAAGGAGCAGAAGGTGCAATTGGTGATGGACACTCCTAAAAATTCAACGTGAGGCGGCACGGTGTGCAGCTCATGACTCCACCTAAAAGAAGCGCTTCTCGGGAGACAACCCGATTTTGGTTTGCAATATTTTTCTTTTCTCTTGAATTTTTAATTTTTGCATTTTTAATTGAATATTAGGATATTAACCTTATTAATCATCAAGTCACCTTAATTATTTTAGCAAATGGTAAAAATCAAGTGTGGGGTTCCTAAATTTTGAGTGGTAAAATTTTATTGAAATTTTAAGGAAAAAATGGACTTTTTGACAAATAAACCACGATAACACATCGTGGTCCAAGGCCCACCTCGTGTTTCTTTTGATCTCACTCGACAGTTAGCCCAGCTAGATAATTCACAACGTGAATAAGAAATCCACGCCGTGGACTTTAAAAAGTCACCAGGGGGGGGGATCAGTTTACAATACCTCATTATTTGACCACAACCTACCACTTAAACGCACGAACGAAAAAGATCACAGCCCCACTCCGAATTTTTGCACTTTTCTTCCACAATTTCTTACTTAAGCGTTTCCTATCTACATTTGGTAAGTTTTACATTCCATGTTCTTGTTAATTTCTCCCCATTATATGCATTTAGAGTCTAGGGTTGTTCTTGAAGTTGAAATGTCCAAAATTGAGTCAATTAGTTGATAAATGTTGCCTGCATGTGTGATAAAGAGCCTTAGATTTACAGAATGGACAAACCCCAAGTGAAAATTTTTGTTCGTTTGACACCTACATGGACCGATCAAAATCACGACATGAACCAAGTCCATGACGTGGATTAGAAAACCACGACGTGGAATCTGGGTGAACAACATTCCGTTTTGGCTTTATGATTTACTTCCTTGGTGTTTGTTTGTTTTGTTTGCTATTCGTTATTTTTAGGAATAATGGGGCCTCATCGAGCAGTTCCACAAGAGCACGATCCCATTGATGTGTGAAGCATCCATCCGCTCTACCGTTTCCCTCAAAACATCTCACAAGCAATGCTAAATAATTATATGAACCGATTGGGGTGGTTGTATAACCGAGAGTTCGCGATTGCTCCGATTGTGGATTGGGCATGGCTGCACGGAATAAGAAAGGTTACAAAAATAGAAAGACATTGGTCCAAGTTATTTGTTGGAGATGGATTTTCATTTCCATGCAACGGATGGAGGAATCTTTTCGCTATTCAAGAACCTGTTTATCGGGAGTTATCAGTCGAATTATTTGCTACCTTAAACTTTGAAGACAAAACCACCGATCCAAACTACAATCGGGCTCTTGCGTTCCGATTGGGATTTGTATACCGAGAGTGTAGCCTTCGTGAGTTCGTGTGGAGGATGGGACTTTACACCAAAGAAGAGACGCACTCACCTTATTTTGTTTTATTCTTACAAGGATGTGTTCGGGACTTCACTCCGGGAGTTATAGATGTCCAGTTTTGGAGGAGCATTGCAAATCATGAGTATAATTCTCGTGATACTTGTGAAGGCCAAATCTGGTCTCCTATTTACCGGTTTCTACATCGTCTTGTCACTTTTTCAATCAACCATAAACATCACAAGGATAAGGTGCCTACTCAAAATTTGTTTTATCTTTGGAGCATCATTACACCCGGAGTTTTTTTACGACCTTCCTTATATGCTTGCACGGATTTTGGGAAGGGAGGCTCCTAGTTCTCGGCTAGGTAGTCCTATTATGGGTGGGCATTTGGTTACCCGGATCGCCCGATCCTATGGTATTTTGAGTCCTAATTTTATTAGGAACCTTACACGCTTCAAGGAAAATGATTTGACAGTCTAAGTTTTGAGTGTTATGCGGGCCGTGGTAAACACGAGTGGAGGATTTGGGATACCTCCGAAATATGTTGAGCAACCCATTCGTTAACAATAAGAACAGCCACGTCCGAGGGGAAAAAGGAATGTAGGGGGCGTGATGAGAGAGGGCAGCCGGTGCATCATAATGCACCCATGGGAGCCGCTACTTATAGCCATGATACTATGGCTGGGTATTTTGACCAAAGTTCTTTGAGCATGAACTGGATTGGAGGCACGATGGAAAATATGGTCCGACACTTCAATGTTACACAACCACCACATTTGGGAGATCACTATCCAGTTTGTCCAACATGGGGTGAGTATAGGACGAGACAAGGAGATGGCGCAGGAACAAGTGGATCGCAAGGAGACGAGGATGCTTATTAGTTCTATTCTTTATTTTATTTTGTTTTTAAGTTTGGTTTGTTTTTATTTTCTTTGTTTTGAACTTGTAAACCAAATATTGGATGGTTGTTTTCTGTTTTCCACTATTATTTGTTTTGTTGCAGATTTCGTGTACTTTCGTGAGAGGGATGATGAGAGATTAGAGATAGGAGCATTCACGTGAAGCCGTGTCGTTTAGAGTCAAGATTCGAGACCCACAATCTTTAATAAGTGTGGGGTTATATTAGTGAGAGAAACAAGTTAAACAATTAGGGAAGAGTCCAAGAAATTTAAGAGTTATGAAAGGGTCTAAAAGCATTTGTATAATCAGGTTGCACTTGGCTTGATTGGAAGATTACATTCTCTATAGCTCAGTTTCCACGACGTGGACTTTAATTCCACGTCGTGAATTTAGAACCCAACGTGATATCATGGATGAGTTCAATCGACAACACGTCGTGTACTCTAACACCACGACGTGATCTGGACAATTAGGATATTATCTTTCTTTTAACAACACAATGTGGCATATGCTTTCCCACATTGATGAATTATGCTTTGAAGGTTTTATACACTACATTTGTTAAGGAATCAAGTCTCAGATCCACATTTTCTAGCACATTCACATATCTCATTTGTTGAAGATCCAAGTTTCATATTTGAAGATGTCCATATTCAAGATGTTCGAAGTTTTCCACATGTGTGAAGAAATCGATCTCGCCACTATTACCCCAGGGGAGTCTGTTCATTTTTCTCTCTTTTCTTGTTTTTAATTTATTTTATGCATACAATGAGGGCATTGTATGTAATAAATGTGGGGTAGGGGATCGAAAAAGTAAATTGCTAGAAAATTTTAAAATTGAAAATTTTGAAAAATTTAAAAAAATAGATTTGAAATAATAATCTAAAAATTGAATCTAGTGATAATAAAAACTTAAGTTGCTAGTGTTGCGTGAGATGATCCAATTCGAGCTCAAATGTTTAATTGAGCCAACATATGTTATAGTATATTTGTGGCTTCCCATTCCTAGTGAAAATCCATGAGATATGAAAGGTAATCTGGTAGTTTATATGACATAATATGTTTTACAGCCTAAACCTGAAATCTATCCAGGAGAGCTTATATAGTCATTGCACTTAGACTAATACCTCTAACCAATAAAGGTTGAAGTTAAGCTCCATTGTTTAAGCATGTAGGAATTGCGCGGAAAAAGTGAGGTATATAAAAAAAAGAGAGAAATTACCAAAGAATAGTAAGAATTTTGGAGCTATCAAAGTATGAAGATCAAAAGATCAAAGTTCTGAAGAATCAAAAAGTTGAAGATACCAAAAATCAAAGAAAAAAGTGGCGAATTCAAAGAAATCAAAGATCAATTATTCAAAGAAGTGAATAATTCCAAGAGCTCCATTGTGGTATCTAAAGTTGTAATTTTTTCTAGATTATGTATGCTTGGGTAGCTTAACCAAAAATACCTTGAGGTTAAGAAATATTTCTAAGGATGGATGCGGAGGGTTGCAAAAATGAGTGTCGTATAAGCTAAGGGGTGAAGGTTCATAAGGATTGTGAGTAGCTAAGATTGGGGAAGTTGTTAGGATCTTAGACACAAATATGCGCATCGAGGTATTGGTATAATGGTTGAGTTCAAAATGGATTGTATTATGTGATGTTGGTAATAAGATTTTAACTTAAAACTTAATTAGTTTTGCTTGAGGGAAAGCAAAAGATAAGGGTGAGGTATTTGATATTGCCATATCTATACACATTTTAGGCAATATTTTAATGCATTTTGATTAATATTTTGGTTATTAGCAGAGATAAGTGGTACTTATTAAATTGAATTGTATTTTGTAGCAAAAATGAGCAATCTTGAAGAATAAGGACCAAAAGCGACAAGAAGCGGAACTATGGAGGATTGAAGAATTAAAAGAAGAAAATCCCAACGAAAAGCTCAATCCACATCGTGGACTTCACTTACACGACGTGGAGTTGGTATTTCTAGAAGATGAGTACACGGGAAGTCAGAGTCCTTGCTCGATAGGGATTCATCCTAATTCACGACGTGAAGCCTTAATTCACGACGTGGAGTGCAAAAATCATGAAAACTATATATATCCATGGTGCTTACAATTTTGGAGGAGGTTATGGAGATTTGGAGGTTTTAGAAGACGATTTATGAAGTCAAATAAACCAAAAGAGTCAAGTTTTAGCACCAAAGGAAGAAAAAGGAGTTGAAGATCATAACTTCCACTTTTAATTTGGTACAATTGACTATGTTTTTATTTATTGTGTTTGTGTGTTTGAATTCAGCCATGAGGAGCTGAATCTAGCTACTTCTGTTTAGCTAGATGAAACTTCAACTCATGGTTTAGCTTATTAGTTATGGATTATGCTAGTTGGTTAATTGCTTGTGTTTGATTGTTAATACCTAGCATGCTAATATTTGATACTTAAATTGCTTGAAATCATGTTTGTGTGTAGCTTAGTGGATATTAAATTGCATGAACTTGATACCTAGTAATTTAGTGACCATTAGATTACTAGAGCTAGGATCGAACCCATCTTAGATAAGTAATTAAAGTTATTAAATTTGGCCATGTTGGAGAACATATATTATGACTATAATTATGTTTGTTTAATCAATCTTACATAGCTCTATTTAATATTCATAATTGATTATGTGTTAAATTATGTATGACCATGCATAGTTCTACATGAATTAGTTAAACATTAGTTTATTTGGACTTAAATTACTAATAATATAAATATCGGTAACCAACATGAATTATCCATAATTACTGATGTTTAAACTTATCGTCCTCCACTTCCATTTCTGTCTCGAGTAAGAATTCATCCATTGGAGCAGGAACATTTGAAATTTATGAAGCAAGTAAAGGTTATTCTAATAAATACTCCTTTTATCGATTCATTGTCCCAAGTTCCTGAATATGCTAAGTTTTTGCAAGACTTAGTCGATACCCGCCAAAGAAGATGGGAGATCCTAGACGCCTCACTCTACCGTGTGAATTTGGAAACAACATGAAGACTTATGCTTTAGCCGATTCGGGGGCAAGCATAAATTTAATACCTTACTCGTTCTATCAAAAGCTAATTCTTCCGGATTTCAAGGCTACTAGAATGACAATTCACATGGCTAATCGTTCAGTGACTCATCCTCGAGGCATAGTGGAGGATATATTGGTCAAAATTGGGAAATTTGTTTTTCCAATTGATTTTGTTGTTTTGGATATGAAGGAAGATACCAATGTCCCTATAATTCTTGGTCACCCTTTACTCAATACTTCTAGAGCCTTGGTTGACATTCGTGAATCTAAACTTACTTTGAGAGTTAGAGATGAAGAAGTTACATTTTGGAGTGGAAGATGGTTTTCAAAACTAAAAAGCTCAAGATGAAGTTTTCAACATAGATGAAGGAAATGAACTTGAGGAGTTGGAAAATCTAATGGAGGAAGAAATTCAGTCAATTCAACAAGTCAAACGTACAAATCCAAGAGCATCCATTCCGACAGTTTTGGACATAATTGCTCACAAAACTCCAAGGTCTTGGGCGAGTAAGAATAATGAAGAAGGCTTGTTTTAGGTTAATTTTTAGTAGGTAAATTAGTTAACTAAAACCATTCCCTGTGATCGATACCCGACTGTTTGTGTTATACTATTTGCGATAAGGTACACTAACTTTAGTCGAATAGTTAGTTAGATAGTAGGTAAAGTTAGGTTTAGTAATATTTCGACATCACACATCATGATGCTCAAGTGGCACATCATGATCATTAGTGGCACATCCATACTTCATCAACACATCTGTAGAACATCAATACTCTGGAATACACCATACGTACTAGAGTGGTGCATGTTCCTCTATGTTGGCACATCCTCCTTCTAGATGGCACATCTTGATTCCAAATTGGCACACATTGTCTATAGGTGGCACACCATCTTCCTAAATGGCGCATCCCACATTGTAAGATGCCCAATTCCTTTCCAGGTGCTCCATACCCCCTTTAAGATGATCTGTTCCTTTGTCACATGATCCATTCCTTTGCCGCATGAACCATTCCCCTATCAGATGATTCGTTCCTTTATCATATGCTCCATTGAACTCTAAATGCTCCAAATGTTGGATAAGACTTCATACCCCAAAAATGATGGGTTTTGAGCATTCTAACACTCCTATGGTGTACATGCAACCCTATAAACCTTGGATCTATGTTTTCTCTAATATTCATGCAAATTTGATTTTTCGAAGGTTCTCATCCTAACTAGCATGGCATGGGGTACTTGTAATATAAAAACTAGTAGAATGACATACCTTTCTTGTATCTTGGATTCCTTAAGACCTTGTGACCCTGGCACCCTAAATGTGATGCCTCAAATGTTTCACACAACACCACAACTCTTGGAATAACTTGAGAGAATAACACTTTCACTCAAAATCGGCTAGCCCTCCTTGTTCTTGTCTTAGTGGCCGATTTTGCTCCTTATGAGGTTGCTTATATAGTGTGCCACATGTAGGGTTATACCATGTAAACCCTAATGTGCATGGCTTTTCATTTCCCCCATGATCCATGGGTTTTAACCTCTATGGAGCATCCATGGAGCACCCAATGGGCCCTAGCCCAATCTAGTGAATCATGGAACATAAGCCCACTATATAAGAATGAGTGATTTACAAATCAAACCCCATATATTTAATTAGTCTTCTTTTGATCACAAAATTAATTCCAAATTAATTCTTGATCAATACTAATTAAATAATATGATTTAATATATTAGAACTTATAATATATTAACAAACCATAAGTGTCCTTTTCTCGTTATGTCTATCCAATTGTTATGATGCCATGCAACCCAAATGGACCATGCCAAATCGGCTCAATTACATACTAAATATAGTTATGGACTTAGACACCTTATCCAACAGTCTCCCACTTGGATAAGTCTAATAACTATAGGTATGACTTCAAGAACCGACCAACAATCGTAGCTCTTTCAAAGTCTCGCGGAACTAAGATGATGATGCGCCGTTTAAGATAAGTAATCATATAATCCTCTGTTCTAGATATCAGCCGGACAAATACATGGAACAATGTCGTACTTATTGTCCAATAGTTTGTTTCCCGATTTCCGATTTGTTTGACATAGAACTAAACTGAACACATCAATTTGGTTCTGAATGGGCTTGGCACATAGGTCAAAACAAAATCATCGAGGGGCCCAGATATCGCTTCTAATCCTCCAAGGACTAGAAGGAACATATAAACTTCGAATCATATGCTTGTACTAACTACTTGTTGAATCATACACAAAAGTACGTTTTATAACATCGAGTTACCGATGCGTTTTCGTACAATCAATGCACAACCAACTCATAATCAACAACTCATATCTCTAGGTTTGAAGACTTATATGATATTACCGTCTCACGATCACTCGAGATAAATTCCATGAAGTGATACAAGTGAGCGTGAGTTGAATCCAATACTCAGAACTTATGAGTACTCATGAATGTTGTAGCAACTTTTTCTATGTCTAACATCTTAGACATCTTACAAGCCTAATTCATGACAGTCTTGATTCATACCTACTTCCAACATATGACTGACTGTGGAGAGTTTCAATAACCTAGTTATTCGGGAAGTCAAAACATACAAAGTGAAACGCAAGAATAATACTAATCCTATATGGCCCCAAGAACATTTGAGAGTAAATAAAACACCATATTGATTACATATTATTCATTGTATAATGTTTTGATTCATCAACCTAATACTTGAATTAAAACAATAGTCATGCCATGCTCCAAGCATGCACACTATGTTTGTCCAAACAATAGTTATGCCATATTCCAAGTATGCACACTATGTTTTTCTATGATCCTTACTTTGTGAAATAGACCTATTGGACATGATTCCAATGATGCTCATTTCACAATCCAAATCTTTATCGTAAATGTAAGAATTCCAAATTCCTACCATTTACCGAAATCTGTTATATTTTGAACTTATATGCATTGATCCTCTTGTAATGACTATGCACAAAGTCACAAAGACTTGTCAACATACATTACAGAGTATTCCAATGGAGATCAATTCCATGGAAACGAAGTCTCAAATTCAAAGTAAATTCCTTTGAACATCCTTCCTGCTTTAAGTTTTTTTTTCAATCTTACACAGATTTAATGAATAACTTCCACCTATGGAAACATTTTCATATTCCATTTTGACTATCACTTCTGAACTAGAGTTGCCTCATTTCAGAATATGTCAATATGGTCCTTTCAAAATTAACACTATACTTCCAACTGTCCATGAGTAACCAATCTTTGGTAAACCTCAGATCATCCTTGACAATTGCTTAATCATTTTAGTCATATCCAGTTCTAGTACTTTTTCCCTCTTAATGCCCTAGGCATTTGGAAAATTTAGAAAGCATAAATATTATAGCACATGTAATCGATCCTATACCCAAAGCATATGGGACACGATTCACGATGTCTCACATCAAGACATGATCCTAGACCAGCCTTTTTCTACAATATTTTTTATTTGCCATGTTTTCATAATTCAACTCTGAAGAGGGATGCCGTAATCATAATCGAATTTTGAGAACGCAATATATATAGAATTTCCTTATGTTGAACCATATAGATATATATATATATATATATATATATATATATCCTTGACTAAAGATGATTAAAATCTCAATCCAAGCTTTTAGAATTGAAATGAAGTATAATTTCCTCTCCCTTAAGTATAGCAAAACAACTTTTTCCAAGTAAAACCTTTTGTTTTCAATAATTAACATTGCTAACTTGCAACACTTATCATAATTGATTATGCTCCCACTAGCATAAGAATTAATTTTAGCATAACACTTATGCTCCCACTAGCTTTGACATGTATCCAGAAATCAGCTGGACTTCTAGAAATCAATATTCTATTGACTTTCTTACCAAAGTTCAGATTTCTGATACGATATTCTTTGATAAGACTTTATCAAAATCATACACCTTTCCTCAGATAGCTCACATGTGTGTCTAAACAAATTTTAGAACTATGAAAAGGGATGCCGTAATCATAGTCTCAATTGTTTAGACCTTTTCCATTTCTCATAAGTCCATGTTAGTGTGCCGGTTAACCATACACGCTCCACTAACGACTTTGAGAATGCAAATCTCAAAATTGCTATCTACTTTAAATATACTTAGTGAAAGCGTTTCCTCACCATCATTTTCATGAATCGAAGAGAAACTTTATGACACTTAGATTTCTATGGTGTATGTGTTCCTATCCATGTGAATTTGTCAAAACCATAATCACCAGACAAGGTTAGTAACAAATTCAAACTCATATGGACTGAACTTGCTCATTCTTAATTTCTTGCCACCTGGTAGCACAAGGGCCTACCATTGCTTCCAGGTTGTTATGCAACTAATTGAGAACTCTCAGAACTCATATGCAAAGCCAACTTTGACTGGAATGGGCACAAAACTAGAATATGTCAACACGATAGACTATAAACCTCAAGTCGTGTGCTAGTGATAAATTACAGGGTTTTATTCTTGATTAGTTCTTGAACCTTTTCAAGATATTTAAGACTCCCACTGTCCTCTTGACATATAAGACTCTCTTGCCAAGAACCATTCCTTGACAAACAAATATTCAAGAGATAGTGCAGATTCTTATCAAGACAAACACTTCACACAATTGGCCTTAGTTGGTCTTTGTTTTGTCCAAAACATCACCACTTACCAATTTCAAATGTACAAGAGTAGAAAACATTTTACTCTACATTTGACAAGTGTGATAAAACTTCTTTAAGATATGTCAGTCAAGTTACAATCTTGGAGTATGACTCTAAGAATTGTTTTGGAACGAAGTATGACTCATCTTCTTGATTTAACCATTTAAATAATTCTTGACTCCTCTTCTTAGCCATAAGAATGCACTGAGATGTCCTTAGATGATCAATTGTGATATGGTTTCATTCCTTAGATGATCAATTGTGATATGGTTTCATAATCATTAAGATGATCATAAAACATGATACTAAAGTACTCTCCCATCTTTTCAGATTTGAGAAACTTTTATCTTTCTGCCTAATTTGATTTTTCTCATTCGTTCTGCCATACATTGAAACTTTTCCAATGTTTCAGAATTATATTTAAACTTGTAAGTATAACCATATTTACTAAACTTTAGTAAATCATGACGAATAGTCTTATCGATCTTTGTGGTGGACTTGACCAGTACACAAGAATGTGTACTCGATCACTTAGTACTTCACTTGACTCACATATACATGTGAACAAGGAATTAGTCTTAATTTTACAAAGATGAAAATTCCCATTCATCATACAATACAACTTGTATGATTCCAAGTTTCTGTCCAATTGAAACTTGGGTGACGAGAATCTTTCCTTATTTGGTAAATTTAGACACTGCCACAAAAGAAAAAAATCAAATTCATATTTCCAATATTGCTAGAGACATAAAAATATCAATTTTTCATAAATGCCATTGCAAGGAGATATAATAAAATAAAACAAAATTTTATTTATTTATAAAATGCGGAAAAAACCTTTTCCTTACAATGCAACTTTAAATGAAAACTATGCTATTACATATTTCCTAGCAATCTATCATAACTCCTAAGCAGCAGCTCAAAAATCCGATCTTCGAACCATGCGATTGAAATCCATCTTCGCGATCAGATTCAACATACTCTTCCTTTAAGTTTCCTTCCGTTTGCTTGATCCTGCCAAACATCAAAACACAACCTAGTCACATCATGTATTAAGAATCAACAATTAGAAACTTAACAGAGTTAGATAATGTACTTACCTGAAGCAGAGTCAAACTTTTTGATTCTTCCTTCTCTCAGATCTTTCAGGTAGTCAGGGCAGCTTTGCAACCAATGCCCTTCTCTTTACAATAAAAACATATAGACTCTTTGGGAATGGAACAAAGGACTATCACAGACTTAGCCGTTCCCTTTACCTTTTGGTCAACATAGTTGACTAAAGTCGATCCATTTCCATTTGGAGGAGAAAGCTTTTCCGGACTTCCAATGTTACCATTGTCAATGTCCATGGAGGTTTGAGAAGTAGATCTTCCACCTAATTTTACTTTTCCAGTGCGCCAAAACATTTCTGATTCAGCAACAACAAGCAAATAAGTAAGATCAATAAGAGTCATGTCGTGGTCTGTCACATAGTAGTTCTTAATGAGCTCACTATATGACTCAGGAAGTGATTGAAGAACCCAGTCAACAAGCAACTTCCTTGAGACTTCGACACCCAAAACTCTCAGCCTGTCGATATGTGACTTCATCTCTAAGACGTGAGAACACACAGGCCTTCCATCTTCATGTTTCATTGCAAGTAGGGCTTGAGTGACCTTGAATTTTTCAAGTCTTTGAGCTTGTGGGTCAGGGTGAATAATTGGAGGAGGGGGAGGAAGAGAAGTATGATTTCCATGATCCAATCGTGGGACATCATCTTCATTAAAAAAGCTTGTTCCAAGAGATTTGGGAAGATCATAGTTGTCTAATCTAGACATCTACAATGGGAGAAATTCAAGTTAGTTGATTTAAGTCCTTAATACAACACTCAATATGAAATATTAAGGCTAGGACCCAACACAATATTTTATAACTTGGAAGAGGGATGCCGTAATCCAAGTTATAAAATATTTGAAGGTAGGCGAATGACAATTCACCAGTTTCCACCATGAAAAACGAAATGAGAATTAGGTTTTAATTGGATTGAAACTCCTAGATCTTTTGAGATTTATTGAACTTTTCAATGGCATGTTTAAATCTCGATTGTGCTCTCTCAAGTTTGTGACTGGGATGCCGAGGATCACAAACAAGGTGTGAATAACCATGCAAATTAACTTGGTACCCTTAATTTTATCACCTAATCAATGTGTCGGTTACCCACACACGCTCCACCGATCTATGATAAACATTAAGTTACCCTTTGCCACTCTTACTAGTCCATGTTAGTGTGCCGGTTACCCACACATGTTCCACCAATGACTTGGTAAGGTACAAAGTGCAATTTCATGGGTTAGCACCAAATTCACATTTTCCTAAGTAACTAAGATTGGGAATTTATAAGTGTTTAGTTACTTAGTATTTACCATTATACTTTTAATGAAGGGAGAATTATAGTCCTATCAAACCCGTTCGGCTAACGACCCTCCACAAGTCAAGGGAGCGGTGGGTGAGAGTGGACACCCATTAAGCTGCCATTTTATAGGTAACAACCTTATACCCCCCTCATAGACCGACTTCGTGAATGAGGCCTACTAATGGTAAGACTGACTTTCTCTTATACATACGTATATATATATATATATATATATATATATATATATATATATATGTATATATATAT
This sequence comes from Lactuca virosa, assembly GCF_052849685.1. NCBI lineage: Eukaryota > Viridiplantae > Streptophyta > Magnoliopsida > Asterales > Asteraceae > Lactuca > Lactuca virosa. The sequence continues at coordinate 275,143,694 of NC_136431.1, read as the reverse complement.
ATATATATATATATATATATATATATATATATTATTAACTTATAATACTATAAAGTATAAGGGTTGAATTTTAACTTTTAAAACTCTAAGGTTTTGAACTAAAGTTTTCTAAAGTGACTTTACAAATTCCAAAACTTAAGGGAAAGTATTGAAACTATTCAAGACTTTTCAACTTCATAACTTATGAGTTTAAAGGTCTATTAAAATGAAGATTCTTCATTTTATGTAACCTATGGTTCTTTAATGATTCTTTAAAGAAATGATCTTTGGTAATCCATAACTTGAGGACAAATTATGGACTCCATCAATAACATTTAGATCAAGAATTACATCATCAAACAATTTGCAAATAATTCCTATGGTCTTACTAAAACTCATAAGCATGAACATTCATATCAACTATTTCAAGAATCATATAAACATATATAAAACTTGAAAAAATTGATAATAACCATTGAAAATGGATTAACATAATCATTACCACATCAAAAAACAGGTTTTTATAAGTCCAAAATAGATAAGGGTAATGATTCTAGTCCATTTCCACCAGCAAAACTCAAAATTCTGCACACAGGGGCTCCTACTCGCCGAGTGCAAGAACCTACTTGACGAGTAGGATGCATTTTCACTTGGACTCGTCGAGTCCCCCCATGGACTCGGCGAGTCCACTGAACAGTGGACAGAAAATTCGATTTTTCAACCAGTTTGCATCATATATCAAGAAAACAAGCCTAGGCTCTGATACCACTGATGGGTTTTGAGCATTCTAACACTCCTATGGTGTACATGCAACCCTATAAACCTTGGATCTATGTTTTCTCTAATACTCATGCAAATTTGATTTTTCGAAGGTTCTCATCCTAACTAGCATGGCATGGGGTACTTGTAATATAAAGACTAGTAGAATGACATACCTTTCTTGTAGCTTGGATTCCTTAAGACCTTGTGAGCCTAGCACCCCAAATGTGAGGCCTCAAATGTTTCACACAACACCACAACTCTTGGAATAACTTGAGAGAAGAACACTTTCACTCAAAATCGGCTAGCCCTCCTTGTTCTTGTCTTAGTGGTCGATTTTTCTCCTTTTGAGGTTTCTTATATAGTGTGCCACATGTAGGGTTATACCATGTAAACGATAATGTGCATGGCTTTTCATTTCCCCCATGATCCATGGGTTTTAACCTCCATGGAGCATCGATGGAGCACCCAATGGGTCCTAGCCCAATCTAGTGAATCATGGACCACATGCCCACTATATAAGAATGTGTGATTTACAAATCAAACCACATATATTTAACTAGTCTCCTTTTGATCACAAAATTAATTCCAAATTAATTCTTGATCAATACTAATTAAATAATATGATTTAATATATTAGAACTTATAATATATTAACAAACCATAAGTGTCCTTTTCTCATTTTGTCTATCCAATTGTTATTTATAGTTTCATGTTATGAGTCAAATATGAAAATAGCTAACAAATGCCAAGCATGTCAGATATGAAAAATATTGTCAAAAATTAGGCATACATTTTAAATTATTTAGGGCGTGTTTGGCACGGAGCGTTTGGTGTATGCAATGTATTTTCCCATGAATATCTCATCACATTGATTCAATATATATATATATATATATATATATATATATATATATATATATATATATATATATATATATATATATATATTAGTACCGATGCGCTTAACCACTATAAAATAGGATTGGGCTAACAATATACAACAAAATAATAGTATACCCCCCACCCCCACGACCGTAGTTGTAATGGGAGGTTCTCGGATGTTCAAGTTGGAGCATAAATCAAGAAACAAAGTAGATGGTAAGCCCTTCGTGAAGATATCAACATATTGATCCAAAGAACCATAATCAATATCGGGTCGTTGACTATGACTATTAGCAACTAGGAATGCTTATGTTGAGCCAAAGAACCATCTGCATGTTGCTCCTTTTTAAATATCCAAATGCAATTGAATATGTTTGCACCAGTAGGACGAGAAATAAGAACCCATTTTTGATTAGTGATAAGGACATTATATTCATCCTTCATGGCATTCAACCAATTTGGATCTTTAAATGCTTGTAAGTAATTACGGGGAACCAGAGAGGATGTGTGTATATTAATATTGAGTTTTTAAATGGGTTTAGCAGTTTCAAGGTGAGACCTAGTAACCATCAAATAAGTAGACATGGTAGGGGCATGAGAATTAAACTCATTATGAAAGGATGTTGAAGGCAGGTGACAGCTGGATTGGAATTTGTGTTAGCCGGAGAAAAAGTAACACCGGACAAAGATGACTAAGTCGGAGCCGCGTAAGTCAGAGAAGAAGGAGGTGACATCTCGGAAGGTATCGTTACCGAGGAAGGAGTGACAGTGGGAGTAATCAGAGATTGGTGAAAGAATGATGAGGTAGGATTAGAATCATCAATATTGTCAAGGAATTCATATGATGGGGGAGAGTTGGGTGTCATAGAACCAAAAAGGATTACAGATTCGTCAAAAGTGACAGGACGAGAAAGAATTATTTGTTTGGTCTCAAGATTGAGACAACGATAGCCATGATGTTGTGAGGGGTAACCAAGAAATACACATGGAACATATATGGGTTTAAGTTTGTGGGTAGTAGGGATATGTTGGTAACATAAACAATAAAAAACACAAAGGTGAGAATAGGATGGAGTTTTTTTGAATATTTTATGAACTGGTGTGTCATTTTGGAGAGTAGATGAAGGAAAAATATTGATGTAACATCCCGACTCCCAAGTATAATATTAATCAAATTATATTCATTTTGTCAGGGCAACTCAATGACTTGGAGGCCCCAACTCGCCGAGCAGAGATTGAGATGGCTGCGTGATTTTTAGAGTCTATTCGACGAGTTGGGGGGACCCGACTCGACGAGTAAGAGCTGAGTGTGAAAACCCTAATTTTCAGGGTTTGCACCCTATTTAGAGGACCTTAAGTCCTTTACCCCGCCTCCCTCACCACCTTAACACGCTGAGAGAAACCTTAATCGAGCTATTATCATCTGTGAGAGAAATAAAGAGAGGCTAAAAGTGTGTGTTTTAGTGCATTCTTGGAAGGAGTTTGAGGAGCAAAAGGCTTGAAAATTTAGAGTGTGACAAGTTGGTATGTAACACTCATAAAAATTGCACTGATTTAAAACTTTTTAATTCATTCAAAAGCCATTAAATTCATACATCTTGTTTTCAAAATAGTTTAAACATCAGAGTATCCCAGAACCCTATCACATAAATCATAAAACATGAGGAGCGGTACGATCACGCCTTCGCCTTGCCACGATCTCCTGAAGTACCTGAAACATAACACTACAACTGTAAGCCCGAAAGCTTAGTGAGTTACCCCCAAAATACCAACCACATATAACCATACTCATATCATATCACAATACATAATATTAATGCATATCGAGTCTACAGTGTGATTGGTCCGCCCGCACCGGGCCTTCAGTCCACCTGGTCCACTCTCCGAGTCTAGCCACGTATACCGAGTCTACAGTGTTATTGGTCTGCCCGCACCGGGCCTTCAATCCACCTGGTCCACTCTCTGAGTCTACAGTATGACTGGTCCGCCCGCACCGGGCCTTCAGTCGGCCTGGTCCACTCTTCGAGCCTTGACACGTCTGGACCGGCCTCTCGGGGCCTTCAGCCTATCCGGACCGCTCGCTGGGCCTTCGGTCTTTCCGGTCCGCCCTGGGTGTAAAAACCGGTAAAATTCGGTCAGAGTTCGACGATCAAACCCCCGTGAGCCGTTATGCAATAAAGACCAATGGCACGTAAATTGGGGTCTACTAAAGTATATGTGTCTGTATTTCTAATTTAACCAACCGAAATTTAACGAATTAATAAATGTTACGTCCTCATTATATATATATATATATATATATATATATATATATATATATATATATATATATATATATATATATATATATATATATATATGTGTTAATTACTTTTGCAAAATATCTAAATACAAGTATGACATATAATGTATATATATTCGAAATAAATTATACACTTAAGATTATGTATTGTCTATGTTTCCAAAGGACCAAAATCATGTTATAAATACATACACCAATACATCGATTTAATCAACCAAATTCAAATAAATAAATTATAAGTTAAAGTTAAATACAAAGTTACAATTATCCAAATATATACCCATTATCATTATACACTAACAAATATTTAACAAATTTACAAATATTCAAATATATAGCAATTATGTGAGCTGTCAAATTGAGGCAATTGTAAATCTTCTTCCGTAATTCATGCTTACTCAATTCCTTTCTCCTGGTTTCCTGCAAACCATCAAACTAAACCCACTCATTTCAATCTATCTGTCCCCATTCATCAATCTATCTGCAAACCATCAAACAAAACCCTCTCATCAAAATAAAAACCATAGAAAACTAGTTAAACAAGTTATTTAGCAGCAGCAGGTGGCCGGCGGTGGTTATTGTGAATTTGATGACCAAACGTCCCACCTGTTGGAACATGACAGATCGAAAAGGCTACCCAGATCATAGTTGCTAGCATTATCATCATCATCATCATATTCACGTGAGATCAAATTACTTACGTTTACGTTTTCTGATTCTTCTTTCCGGCTACTGATCATCACATTGGGTTTTCTGCAAGGATCATCTGCGTCTGAGTATATTGCAATGTCCAATGCTCCGCTAAAACCGTTTGAGTAATTGCCATTCAACTCCAAATTTGTATCTCCCTTCTCAGACCCACGGTCCAAATCTTTGCTGCTGCTTCCTTGATGAGGCTCTTTTAACCGACTGCTTAGGTCTCTTAACTGCAAATAAGTTAAAGATTTTCGATCGAAAGCCGGGTAATCACCAAACAACCTAACAATTCCTGTCAACAACCAAACCCAAACCTTTTTCCCCCATCGATTTCAATCCACAACAGAAAAAGAAAAAAAAAGGAATTTTATTTTACCTGTAAACCACACGCACAAAGGAAAGAAGACGCCGACGATCGCCATCGGTCAGCGCCCCTACACGAGATTTGCTCGATCTTTCCCCGTCTCCTTGAACCTCGTCTGCGACTGCTACCTCGTTTCCTCGGGCCGAGAATTCAGACGATGGAGGTAGATCCTTCACTGGGACGTCGGATGCCGGGCGGCGATGGTGGTGATCCCAACGTTTCAGCCTCTGTGTTCGGTCGCCTTCGTCTTCCTCCAGTTCATCGGGATTCCTTGAGACTTCTGGGAGGTGATCGATGGTATCCCCTTTGATCTTTTACCCGATAAAAATAAAAGGAACGGGTTTAAAGACCCTAATATATTATAGTTGGATCAAGTAGTCGGGTATGGAGCTTCAACCCGAAAGGAAAACGGGTACCGGGTTTGACCCAGTCAAAGGTCAAACGTAAATCAAACCCATTTTTTTTAAACTATCAAAACTTAACCTCTTTTGACAAATACTTTGCAAATTCAGTCCAAACCCCAATCTTTGATTCCAATTGTCAATAATAACCCCTCCTTTGAAATTATTTTTACCCAATCAGTCCCACTTTGGTTAAAATAATTTACAAACAATCCCTATACTGTAAACCTGTTACAAAACGGCCCTGGTAATACTTCAAGGTTCAAGGATTAGGAATTTGCGGTTCACTCGGCATGTTTTTCGTTTCTCAAAAGAATGCAAATGTCGTACCAATGGAACTCACGCTTCAAGGGTGAGTTCATACCCCTACATTTTATATTTTTATTAAGTTTTAAGGGGGGGGAATACAAGTTAAATCATCAATATCATAATTAAACGTTTTCAATAGATTACATCAGAAAAGTTGAACTTCAATCACGACCGGTTTTGGTAAACTTAAACATTTTAGTTTTCAAAACAACACAAGGTGCAAGTAGTTCAAGTTCTTGATTTTCAAATGGCTACTTGCACATCACCATACGAGTTTTCTATAATTTATACATAACTCAGTATTGGTATAAATATTGTTTTGTTTACGCTACATGTATTTGTAGTGCATTGTCATTTTGTTTAGTCTAATCTCCATAACTATGCCCGTATTCTTGAGGTACGTTATGGACAATAATAGCGCTATTGGGTTTACCACCCCACCTTGGGACGCTAAGGTGATTGATCGCACGTGGTTGAGTGTGTATGATGATTAGATGCTCCATCCTATATATATACGTATGTATATGTATAGGGTGAGGACTATTTGTTGTTGTTATCCTTTGTTAATCAACTTTCAATTCTATAAACCATTATCTCGAATACAATTGTTTGCCAATTTCAAAAGAAAACAAATACTATGTTTGTAAGTGAAAAGCATTTAATAATACAAAACAAAAACTTATGAACTCACCAACCATCGTGTTGACACTTTTTCAAACCACTTGTACTCTCAGGAAATCATTAAACAGGTAACCAAGTGTTGTTGAGAATGGGATGCTAAGACGTAAAACATTTCCTATCTTGTCCATGTATTGTAATTGATTTATAAACATGTAAATCATAATGATGTAACTTTTCAATTATATATATATATATATATATATATATATATATGTTGGTTGTGTTTACTTGAATTACTATTGCAATTGTTGTTATGATATTATACATGAAGTCCTCCACCCCCGGACGTTTCCGCCATCTTCGGTTTGGGGGTGTGACAGATTGGTATCAGAGCACAGTTTATAGTGAATTAAGTGTATCAAACCACATAAGATATACAAACTATAAACACAATTGGGACTAATAGTCTCTGATTTGTGCATTTTCCAAATAAATATACCTTTAGAAAATAAATGTTTTTCTTAATTAAAGTATACCTACCAACATTCATACAAAGAACAGGGTCACAAGTACAGAACAAAAATATTACGATTGTTGGACAACACAGGTGGGCTTAGAGACATATAGTCAAGTCGGGGAAGATGTAGCCTGATCAACTACATTATCTGGGGTTTGACTAGCGTGTGCCTAAGTACGTTTGTGAAGTTTCAACAAAAAAAAAAATAAATAAATAAATAAAATAAAATAAAATAAAATAAAATCAATAGACAAACACAATGAAACTAAAAAGGGTATCAATCTATCAAGAGAAAAACACATACAATGTAGATTTAAAATCCACTAATTATAACAAAATGGCTAAAAGAAAAGGTAAGGACTAAGGATTTTTAAGTCCTCTCTTCTTATAAATAGCTTTGAAGCAAGCTTGCCTAAGCCTCTTTGTTCTTTCTGTCAATTCCATACCGGGCAATTTCTCCATCATCTTCTTGTGCCCTGCTAACGTCTCTACCTCCTCCTTTAATCCCAACTCCTAGTTTATTTTAGGTAGATGCAATACAATTTTCGTGTGAGTTCATGAAATTTACAATGAGTTAAGTTTATGTAAATATAAATCAAAAATCGTAGTAAAACAGTTGATTCGATGTGGCATATGCCTAAGGCCTATGTTTATGTTATAAAGAAACTAATAATTAAAATTTTAGAAAATACCAAAACTACTTTGGTTACCAAGTGCATGCATACATGCATGAGTAATGAATAGAAGGTTATTAGAGTAGTTTACCTTGGCATTTTGAATGAGGGATTCAAGGCTCTTAAGTTTCCTATGAGGCCATCTGTTTATGTTTAGCTCCCTGCATATTTTCTTCAATAATGTTGCCCCTATCCCTAGTTCCTTTGCTGCCATGATTATCGGCATCTCAAAGTACTTCGCTATCTCTTCAAACTCCAATGGTCTCAATCTATTTGCCACCTTACGGCCACCGTGAGCAGTGGTGGCAGCACTAGAACTACCAGTAGCATCACCACCGGGTTTGCAGTCTTCCCTGAAACTAACTGATGGTAAATTACCATCCTCCCAACAATCCCATAAGCTTATGTCTTCAAGGGGATCCAAATCGTGAAACTCATTTCTAGAAATGATGTTTTGATCTTGGTTAAGTACTGTGGAAACGTGCTGATCAAGCCCTTCTGGCAATTTTTCTGACAACTCGTAATTATGATGGTCGAGCATGTCACCACTGTCAGGAAAAAAAAAAAAAAAAAAAAAAAAGCAAAACTCAAGATAATCAAATCCAACCCGATGAAATACTCTTTTGATCACTACAAATCCAAATCATGTTTTGATCAATATAGACAAAATCACTTTTCTGTGCGAAAGATAGGGTAATGAGTGACGTTTATATATACCTGAAAAGATCTTGATGATCAAAGTACGGAAACCAATCGAGGTCATATATGGGGTTTTGATGATCTGCAGGTGGATCCATTTGTGAGGGAAAAGTTAAAAGTTGCGGTAAGAATGTGATGATTTATATAAGTGAAGTAGGAGAAGTAATTAATAACAAATAAAGAGGAAGTGAATATAAATACTCGTTGAGCCGTAACTTTCTTCTTCCATTCACACACGTATAAGTATATACTGCTAAAATCTTGACTTGTGTGCCGCATGCATTTAATGCTTCACATGTCTACCCTGCAAATCCTTGACTTTGAAGCGACGTATCAGTTCCCATATACCTCAGATTAAATTCTTTTCACTGCATACTACCAGTCTTCAATCATGCAAAAGAAAACACGACTTGTTGTAGCTAAACTACTTACGTTCGTTATAATTATTTGACTCGTATAAACTTGGTTGCTATAAGCTGCTTTGTATGTGTATGCTAGTGTCAATTCATGAGGTCTTATCACATTTAAGTCCCTGGAATCAGTTCACACTAATCATTAACTCGTTTGAGTATATGGTCATCATGGATAACGCTAGCCCGAAGTAGACAACTCCTCACTTGCACGATTCGCTTGAGTGCATTTTACCATTTTATACACTATGTTCTTGATACACATAGTAGTCACTAGGGCACAATTCGGTCATTAGGCTGGGGTTATGAACTCATGAATGGGGACTTGGTACATCTACGAGTCTTACATCACGTTTTATCAACAAATCTTGTATACTCATTTTAGCAACAAATCTGGTATCTCATTTTAGCAACAAATCGTGTATCTCATTTTAGCAACAAATCTTGTATCACGTTTTAGCAACAAACTTTGTTTCCCCTGAGAATATGACAGTTGCATCTCATTTGGGCAACATACTTCATCTCTCATGATAACAACAAGTCATTGTAATAAAATAAACTTGACATCATTAGTAGTTACGTCTCATATAACTTCTTTGTAAACATCATACTTTGACATTACTACCAATATTTATGTAAATTTCTTTTGTGTTTCAGAATTTTAAATTTATGTTTGAGTAAGAATTAGGTTTAGTGAGTTGCAGATTCATTAAGGAAGACAATCTAGTTTTATCATACATATATAACATCTGGAAGAGAAACATGTTTTGTATTCAGTTCCCTTCTTTGTTATAATTCTAACATTGTCATGCTTGAGCATTTTAAATTTACGAAGAAATGATTGAACCCTTAATCCCCATATCAGCAAAGTAGAATAAATCAATCATTCTCATCGCTATCAAACAACTTCATTCCGCTAAATGTGAAAACCTAACAATATTGTAAACCATAAACAAGTCCATATATATTTTTCATCCATACAAAACTTATCTTGTAGTCGATTATCCCTAATCAAAGCATCGTATGTTCACCACGAAGGTATACATCATTAACATCCTAAGTGGTTATGACGGATGATGATCAATCAAAATCTTTCGTATAGTAAACTAAGAATTTTAATTTCACCAATAAAATTAGCAAAGCTAAGTTTAATTTACACAACTCATTTGGTTGAAATAATTCCTCAAATCTGATAAAATCCTTTTGAACCTATACATATTTGTAAATTTTATATTACTCGTCATATAGTTTGAAAATAATTAGCAAACCCAATGGGGCAAATTTTCACAAAACTAGTCCAAACATATGTATCTAATATCGTAATAAATTAAAACTGGTACCGAAAACCCACAACTTTTCTCTTAAGGTACTCCTTTCTTAAATTTCGGAACGAAATTCCCTTCAACAGGGGGATAATGTAAAAACCGGTAAAATTCGGTCAGAGTTCGACGATCAAACCCCCGTGAGCCGTTATGCAATAAAGACCAATGGCACGTAAATTGGGGTCTACTAAAGTATATGTGTCTGTATTTCTAATTTAACCAACCGAAATTTAACGAATTAATAAATGTTACGTCCTCATTATATATATATATATATATATATATATATATATATATATATATATATATATATATATATATATATATATATATATGTGTGTTAATTACTTTTGCAAAATATCTAAATACAAGTATGACATATAATGTATATATATTCGAAATAAATTATACACTTAAGATTATGTATTGTCTATGTTTCCAAAGGACCAAAATCATGTTATAAATACATACACCAATACATCGATTTAATCAACCAAATTCAAATAAATAAATTATAAGTTAAAGTTAAATACAAAGTTACAATTATCCAAATATATACCCATTATCATTATACACTAACAAATATTTAACAAATTTACAAATATTCAAATATATAGCAATTATGTGAGCTGTCAAATTGAGGCAATTGTAAATCTTCTTCCGTAATTCATGCTTACTCAATTCCTTTCTCCTGGTTTCCTGCAAACCATCAAACTAAACCCACTCATTTCAATCTATCTGTCCCCATTCATCAATCTATCTGCAAACCATCAAACAAAACCCTCTCATCAAAATAAAAACCATAGAAAACTAGTTAAACAAGTTATTTAGCAGCAGCAGGTGGCCGGCGGTGGTTATTGTGAATTTGATGACCAAACGTCCCACCTGTTGGAACATGACAGATCGAAAAGGCTACCCAGATCATAGTTGCTAGCATTATCATCATCATCATCATATTCACGTGAGATCAAATTACTTACGTTTACGTTTTCTGATTCTTCTTTCCGGCTACTGATCATCACATTGGGTTTTCTGCAAGGATCATCTGCGTCTGAGTATATTGCAATGTCCAATGCTCCGCTAAAACCGTTTGAGTAATTGCCATTCAACTCCAAATTTGTATCTCCCTTCTCAGACCCACGGTCCAAATCTTTGCTGCTGCTTCCTTGATGAGGCTCTTTTAACCGACTGCTTAGGTCTCTTAACTGCAAATAAGTTAAAGATTTTCGATCGAAAGCCGGGTAATCACCAAACAACCTAACAATTCCTGTCAACAACCAAACCCAAACCTTTTTCCCCCATCGATTTCAATCCACAACAGAAAAAGAAAAAAAAAGGAATTTTATTTTACCTGTAAACCACACGCACAAAGGAAAGAAGACGCCGACGATCGCCATCGGTCAGCGCCCCTACACGAGATTTGCTCGATCTTTCCCCGTCTCCTTGAACCTCGTCTGCGACTGCTACCTCGTTTCCTCGGGCCGAGAATTCAGACGATGGAGGTAGATCCTTCACTGGGACGTCGGATGCCGGGCGGCGATGGTGGTGATCCCAACGTTTCAGCCTCTGTGTTCGGTCGCCTTCGTCTTCCTCCAGTTCATCGGGATTCCTTGAGACTTCTGGGAGGTGATCGATGGTATCCCCTTTGATCTTTTACCCGATAAAAATAAAAGGAACGGGTTTAAAGACCCTAATATATTATAGTTGGATCAAGTAGTCGGGTATGGAGCTTCAACCCGAAAGGAAAACGGGTACCGGGTTTGACCCAGTCAAAGGTCAAACGTAAATCAAACCCATTTTTTTTAAACTATCAAAACTTAACCTCTTTTGACAAATACTTTGCAAATTCAGTCCAAACCCCAATCTTTGATTCCAATTGTCAATAATAACCCCTCCTTTGAAATTATTTTTACCCAATCAGTCCCACTTTGGTTAAAATAATTTACAAACAATCCCTATACTGTAAACCTGTTACAAAACGGCCCTGGTAATACTTCAAGGTTCAAGGATTAGGAATTTGCGGTTCACTCGGCATGTTTTTCGTTTCTCAAAAGAATGCAAATGTCGTACCAATGGAACTCACGCTTCAAGGGTGAGTTCATACCCCTACATTTTATATTTTTATTAAGTTTTAAGGGGGGGAATACAAGTTAAATCATCAATATCATAATTAAACGTTTTCAATAGATTACATCAGAAAAGTTGAACTTCAATCACGACCGGTTTTGGTAAACTTAAACATTTTAGTTTTCAAAACAACACAAGGTGCAAGTAGTTCAAGTTCTTGATTTTCAAATGGCTACTTGCACATCACCATACGAGTTTTCTATAATTTATACATAACTCAGTATTGGTATAAATATTGTTTTGTTTACGCTACATGTATTTGTAGTGCATTGTCATTTTGTTTAGTCTAATCTCCATAACTATGCCCGTATTCTTGAGGTACGTTATGGACAATAATAGCGCTATTGGGTTTACCACCCCACCTTGGGACGCTAAGGTGATTGATCGCACGTGGTTGAGTGTGTATGATGATTAGATGCTCCATCCTATATATATACGTATGTATATGTATAGGGTGAGGACTATTTGTTGTTGTTATCCTTTGTTAATCAACTTTCAATTCTATAAACCATTATCTCGAATACAATTGTTTGCCAATTTCAAAAGAAAACAAATACTATGTTTGTAAGTGAAAAGCATTTAATAATACAAAACAAAAACTTATGAACTCACCAACCATCGTGTTGACACTTTTTCAAACCACTTGTACTCTCAGGAAATCATTAAACAGGTAACCAAGTGTTGTTGAGAATGGGATGCTAAGACGTAAAACATTTCCTATCTTGTCCATGTATTGTAATTGATTTATAAACATGTAAATCATAATGATGTAACTTTTCAATTATATATATATATATATATATATATATATATATATATATATATATATATATATATATATATATGTTGGTTGTGTTTACTTGAATTACTATTGCAATTGTTGTTATGATATTATACATGAAGTCCTCCACGCCCGGACGTTTCCGCCATCTTCGGTTTGGGGGTGTGACACTGGGTATGTTGGCCTACAGCACAAAGCAGGACCCGCCTCAACCCAACCCCAGTCAAACGACCATGTGCACATAAACAGTTAACCACATAACAATCCTCAATCAAACGAACGTATCTATCAGATCATGCAGCATAACAACATCCTAACTAGGATACCGACCTAACCGGTCACTAACATAACATTGCCCTACATACCAGGACGCCGACCTTAACCAGGTCACTAACATAACACCATCCTAAAACCAGGATGCAGATCTAGTAACTCAAAACATATCAAACAAATACCCGGATTCCCATCCGATAAAGGGCCGGCCTTGGTGCCGTAGACCCTGTTGATATAGTGAGGATAACTCACCTCGCAACTGCCGAACCGAACCACGAAAGCACTGGCCCGAAGCACTGCTCCAAACTCCAACACCTGATGCCATCAATGGATCACAACATAAATATCCAAAGTACTATAACACCCCTGATGGTCAAACAGGTCAAAGACCAAGTCCTTGCCAAAGTCAACCTTCCTGATTGACTCTACTCGCCGAGTCAACCCGTCGACTCGTCGAGTTCTTATACTCAGAGTACTCTCATAACACGACTCAACTCGCCGAGTCGCCCAAAGACTCGTCGAGTTCAACAATATCTGAATTTCATTCTGTCCAACTCACTGAGTCGCCAACCGACTCACTGATCCGAAGCTTAACCAAAAGCGGTTGGGGTTCTGTGACCTGACTCGCCGATTCCAAGAACAGTCTCGCCGAGTCCAAGGCAATCTTCAACAGACTCTCCGAGTTGTTCTTCCACTCGTCAAGTCCAAGCTCATCATCATATGACTCGCCGAGTGTACCCATGCGACTCACCGAGTCACTACGCGACTCAATGCCTGAAACCCTAGCCCAACTTGCCGAGTCATCTCCCAGACTCGCCGAGTTGATACGGGTATTCCCATACCCGAAAGATGTTGGGTTTTGAGCATTCTAACACTTCCTAAGTGTACATGCAACCCTATTAAACCTTGGATCTATGTTTGTCTAAGATACATGCAAAATATTATTTTCCAAGGTTTATAACCTATCTAGCATGGCATGGGGTACTTTTAACCATAAAAGAACTAGATGAATTACATACCTTTTGTTGATTGTTGATTCCTTGGAGTTTGAGAGCCAAGCACCAATAATGTGAATGCCTCAAATGGAAATCACAAATCACCACAAACTTGGAAAATGTATGAGAGAGTATATTAACTCTTGATTTTGGCCACCACACTTACACACACATTTTAGGGTGTTTTTCATGCAACATAAGCTTGTTTATATAGTGTACATGGTTAGGGTGAAACCCTAATAACCCATGTATTTTCCTCTTCCAAGGATCCATGGGTAAAAGCTCCATGGATCATCGATGGACTTCCATATAAGCTTAGCCCGTTCTCAAATGAGTGTTAGCCCACACCATATAAATATAATAGCCCATGATTAAATTAGTCTTCCTTTTAATCACTAAATTAATTCATAATTAATTCAAGATTAAAACTAATTAAGTAACATGACTTTATATTAATATATTATAACTTATAATATATTAATAAATCGTAAGTATACAACTCTCATAAATTATCCATAACTAGTTTGGGTGAAGTGCAACCCAAATGGACCATGCCGGGTCGGGTCAAGTATATACCAAATAAGTTATGAACTTAGACACCTTATCCAACAGACTCTCACTTGGATAAGTCTAATAACTGTATTTGCCTATATTACTTCAGGAACCAACCGGCAATCGTAGCTCTCGAAAACTCTTGTGAACTATGAAGCGCCATTTTAGATAAGTGATCATATAATCCTCTGCTCTCATGATATCAGCCGGACAAATACATGGAACAATGTCTTACTTATTGTCTAGCAGTTGTTTCTCGATTTCCGATTTGTTTGACAAAGAACTTAACTGAACACATCAATTTAGTTCTGACCGGGCCCTGTACATGGGTCAAAACAAAATTATCGAGGGGCCCATATATCGCTTCTATTTCTAGAAGGAACATATAAACTTCGACTCATATGCTTGTTCTACTACTTATTGAATTGCACACAAAGGCACGTTTTATAACATCAAGTTACTGATGCGTTTACGCGCAATCAATGCACAACCAACTCATAGGTAACAACTCATATCTCTAGGTTTGAAGACTTATATGATATTACCGTCTCACGATCACTCGAGATAAATTCCATGAAGTGATACAAGTGAGCGTGGGTTTATTCCAATACTCATAACTTATGAGTACTCATGAATGTTGTAGCAACCATTGCTATGGCTAAACACCTTTAGTCATCTACAATCCCAATTCATGACAGTCTTGATTCATACCTACTTCCGACATATGACCGACTGTGGAGAGTTTGAATAAATTAATTATTCTGGAAGTCAAAACATGCAAAACTGAAACAATAGTAAATAATTGACAATGATAGCAACACTTTACTCATAAATAAATCACAAATTTTATTCATCATCAAACGTCGATTACATTTTACAAGTTTCAGAAAAGGCTATCTAATATGTAAAACTAATATCGTCCCTCAGCCCGATGCGCCTCGCATGCTGCAAATGCTTCACCCTCGTCAGTCCCTTCGTAAGGGGATCCACAGGGTTCTCATCTGACGATACCCTCTTTGCCACGAGGAGTCCCTCTTCTATCTTGTGTCTTATGAAGTGATATTTTCTGTCAATGTGTCGGGATCTGCCATGATCTCTTGGTTCCTTGGCTAAGGCAACCGCACTATTGCTGTCACAGAAAATCTCCATAGGCTCCTTAATAGCTGGTACAACTCCAAGGTCTCCGATGAAGTTCCTCAGCCATATCGCCTCCTTTGCCGCTTCACTCGCTGCTATGTACTCTGATTCACAAGTCGAATCAGCTACAGTCTCCTGTTTGGAACTCTTCCAAGTGATTGCCCCTCCATTTAAGGTAAAGACCCAGCCCGACTGAGAGCGGAAGTTATCCCTATCAGTCTGAAAGCTAGCATCACTATACCCTACTATTCTCAAGTCATCACTCCCACCAAGGGTAAGGGTCCAATCCTTAGTCCTCCGCAGGTACTTGAGAATATTCTTTACCGCAGTCCAATGAGCCTTGCCAGGGTTCCCCTGATATCTACTGACCATGCTCAAAGCGAAGGCCACATCAGGACGGGTACAAGTCATAGCATACATGATCGAACCAACAACGGAAGCATAAGGTAATCGACTCATCTCAGCTATCTCATCTTCTGTACTCGGGCTCTGAGCCTTGCTCAGTTTGGCATTGCTTTGGATCGGTAATTCTCCTTTCTTGGAATTCTGCATGTTGAACCTTTTCAACACCTTATCCAAGTAGATACTCTGACTAAGTCCAATTAGTCTTTTACTCCTTTCTCTTAATATCCTTATCCCTAGGATATAGGTAGCTTCTCCAAGGTCCTTCATAGCAAAGCACTTCCCAAGCCAGTACTTAACCTCCTGCAAGGTTGGGATGTCATTTCCTATGAGTAGTATGTCATCCACATACAGTACCAAAAAGCTAACTATACTCCCACTAGCTCTGACATACACGCAGGACTTATCTTCACTTCTTGAGAAACCAAACTCTTTGACCTTCTCATCGAAACAAAGATTCCAACTTCGAGATGCTTGTTTCAATCCATAAATGGATTTCTCAAGCTTGCACACTCTATTGGGGTACTCTGCACTGACAAAACCTTTTGACATGCATTTGCCATATTTCATAATCATGAAATGCAGCAATGGCTAGCATAACCCTAATAGACTTAATCTTTGCTACTGGTGAAAAGGTTTCATCATAATCAATACCCTGAGTCTGAGTAAACCCCTTCGCAACCAGTCGAGCCTTATAAGTGTGCACCTTCCCATCCATGTCGGTCTTCTTCTTGAAGATCTATTTGCAACCGACTGTCTTACGGCCTGGTACATTGTCAACCAAGTTCCAAACTTGATTATCATACATGGACTGTATCTCGCTGTCCATAGCCTCCTTCCATTTAGCAGACTCTGGGCCTGCCATGGCTTCCTTTACACTGTTAGGTTCATCCAGATTTACCAGTGTACTGTCACTGATAAATGTATCACCTTCCGTAGTAATATGAAATCCATAATAAAACTCAGGTGTGTTCCTAACCCTTGTGGAACGCCTCGGAAGTATAGACTCGTCAGCTGGATCAACAGGAATTTCCTCCTCAAGTTGATTGCTAGTGTCTGAGGTTCCTTCACCAATTGAGTCTTGAATTTCTTCAAGGTCAATTTGCCTCCCACTGTCTCCTTGGTTTATAAATTCTCTCTCTGGAAAGACCCCTCTCCTAGCCACAAAGACCACATTCTCATTGGGTCTGTGGAAGAGGTAACCAAAGGATTTTTGTGGGTAGCCGATGAAAATACACCTTTCACTTCGAGGTTCGAGCTTGTCATGAGTTTCGCGCCTCACGAAAGCCTCGCAACCCCAAATCTTGATATGGTCTAGATTGGGAACTTTCCCAGTCCACATTTCATGAGGTGTTTTGGCAACCTTCTTTGTAGGGAATAGATTAAGGATGTGGGCGGCAGTCTCTAAGGCATACCCCCAAAAAGAGATTGGTAGCGAAGCTCGACTCATCATAGAGCGAACCATGTCCAACAAAGTTCGATTGCGCCTCTCAGCTACACCATTCAGCTGTGGTGTCCTGGGAGGTGTCAATTGTGAGACAATCCCACACTCCTTAAGATAGTCAAGGAACTCAGTACTAAGATACTCACCACCTCGATCGGATCGAAGCATCTTAATGTTCCTGCCCAACTGATTTTCTACTTCCCGTTTAAACTCTTTAAACCTTTCAAAAGTTTCTGACTTATGTTTGATTAAGTAGACATAACCATATCTACTAAAATCATCAATAAAAGTCACATAATAGCGATTAGCATCCCTTGTGGCAGTTTTGAATGGTCCACATACATCAGTATGTATAAGGTCCAACAAACCCTCACCCCTTGCACAAGTACCAGTGAAGGGTGATTTTGTCATTTTTCCAAGTAGACAAGACTCACAACTATCATCCGACTTGAGGTCGACTGACTCCAAGACTCCATCCTTTTGGAGCTGGCCTATGCGTTTCTTGCTTACATGTCCAAGACGACAATGCCACAAAGGTGCTTTATCCAAGCTAGTAGAAGAATCAATACATAATACATTATTTCCTAAATTATCTACAACCGATACAGCTTCATACACACCATCACAAGGTAATGCTTTAAAATAAAGAACATTATTAAAGAAAGCATTAATACTACCAACTTCATTATCAAAAGAAAAGGTAAAACCTTGTTTGTACAAAGCATGAAAGGAAATAATATTCCTCGCCATTTCAGACGAGTACACATATTTATTCAAATCTAACTTTAACCCACTATCTAGCAACAAAGTATAAACTCCAATCTTGGTAACAAGTGCAACCTTCTTGTTCCCCATGATTAAGTTTATCTTTCCGTGCTCCACATCCTCACTTCTTCTTAGGCCCTGCAAGTCACAAAAGATGTGAATACCACAACCTGTATCAAGAACCCAAGAATTAGAATATGGTGAGTTATTAGACAATATAGTGTAAATACCTGCATGGGATGGTTTCACTTTCCCATCCTTGACATCCTACAAGTACTTTGGGCAGTTTCGCTTCCAGTGCCCCTTATTTTGACAGTAGAAGCATTCAGCATCCTTAGGGATGGCAGAAGGAGTGATAGAACCACCTTTGGTTCCAGATGAGGAGCCTTCAAGGGACTTTCCCTTGGTACCCTTCGAAGGGTGCTTCCTCTTCTTCCCTTTGCCTTGCCCGATAGCCAAAACAGGGGTAGTAGTAGGAGTAGGAGTAGCAACCGACTTACTCTTAAGACCACTTTCGGCAGTCTTCAGAAGTCCTTGAAGCTTACTAAGTGTGACTTCCTCCTTGTTCATGTGGTATGTCATACGGAATTGATCATAACACGATGGCAAGAAGTGCAAAATGATATCAATTGCCAACTCCTCAGGGAAGTTCACATTCAGTTTCATTAGACGGTCCACATACCTTTGCATTTTCTGCATGTGGCTCGTGATTGGTTCGCTATCCTTCATACAGGTAGTGATCATGGAGGAGATTATTTCATACCGCTCTTGACGAGCACTCTGATGGTACCTTTCCATCAGATCCTGATGCATCTCAAAAGGGTAATAGTCCTCATAGGACTTTTGGAGTTCAGCTGTCATGGTGGCCATCATGATGCATGCCACCTTGGTGGCATCTCTTTCATGTGCCTGATACTCAGCGACCTCCTCAGGAGTAGCAGTGGACTCATCAAGCTACTTTAGCTCCTTATCGAGGATATATTCCTTGTCCTCGTAACGAGTAACCATCCTGATGTTCCGGATCCAATCCATGAAGTTGGAACCATCAAAGATGACCCTCCCACAAAGGTTCATGAGGGAAAAGGAGCCAGTAGGGTTAGAGCCCGAAGCTTTGTTGTTGGAAGACATCTGAAAAGAAGAAAACAAGTTTAGATTAGATATATGTCGAATCCTTAATAATACACCCAGATGTAATATTAAGGCTAGGATCCAACACAATATATTATAACTTAGAAGAGGGATGCCGTAATCTAAGCTATAACATATTTGAAGGTAGGTGAATGACGATTCACCAATTTCCACCATGAAAACGAAATGAATTATTAGGTTTAATTGGTTTTTTTGAAATTCCTAGATTCTTTTGAGATTCATTGAATTTTTCAATGTCATGTTTCAATCTCGATTGTGCCCTTCAAGTTTTGTGACTGGGATGCCGAGGATCACAAAACAAGGTGTGAATAACCATGCAAATTCACTTGGTACCCTTAATATTATCACCTAATCAATGTGCCGGTTAACCACACACGCTCCACCGATCTATGATAAACATTAAGTCACCCTTCGTGATCCTTACTAGTCCAAGTTAGTGTGCCGGTTAACCACACACGCTCCACCAACGACTTGGTAAGGTACAAAGTGTGAATTTCATGGGTTAGCACCATATTCACATTTTCCTAAAGTAACTAAGATTGGGAATTTATATAAGGTTTAGTTACTTTATAATATTCATCATACTTTTAATGAGAATTTATAAGTCCTTGTCCTACCCGTTCGGCTAACGACCCTCCACCGGTCAAGCAAGCGGTGGGTGAGAGTGGACACCCATTAAGTTGCCATTTTATAGGCAACAACCTTATACCCACCTTATAGACTGGCTTCGTGAATGAGGCGTACTAGCGGTAAGATGACTTTGATCTTATACATATATATAATAATTAACCATTAATGTTATAAATAGTATAAGGGTTGAATTTTAACTTTTAAAACTCTAAGGGTTTGGAATTAAAGTATATTAAAGTGTGTGTAACTTTAAAAATTCCAAAACTTGAGGACAAGTTTTGAAACTATTCAAAACCTTTCATTTCATAACTTATGAATTAAAGGTTCATAAAAATGAAGACTCTTCATTTCCATCTAACTTATGTGTTTTAAGTGTGTGTTTAAAAGAAGTGACCTTTGGATATCCATAACTTGAGGACAAATTATGGACTCCATTAAAAGACATAAATGATCAAGAATTAATCCTAAACAATTCAGCAAATAATTCCTATCATCTTCTAAATTCATAAGAACATGAACATGATCATCAAAGTTTCAAGAATTATATGAACACATACAAAGCATGAAATTTTGATATAAGCTATTGTAAATGGATTAGAACAACCATTACACCAACTAAAACAAGTTTTAAAACACCAAAACAGTTTAGGGTAATGTTTCTAGTCCATTTCCAGCAGCAAAAGTCGAAAATCTGTATTCTGAGGCTCCTACTCGCCGAGTGCACGAACCTACTCGCCGAGTAGGATGAGTTTACTCATGAACTCGGCGAGTCCCCCCATGGACTCGGCGAGTTCATCAGGTAGACAGCAAAAAATTCGACTTTTTTCACTATTTTGCATCAAGTATCAAACAAACAAGCCTAGGCTCTGATACCACTGTTGGGTTTTGAGCATTCTAACACTTCCTAAGTGTACATGCAACCCTATTAAACCTTGGATCTATGTTTGTCTAAGATACATGCAAAATATTATTTTCCAAGGTTTATAACCTATCTAGCATGGCATGGGGTACTTTTAACCATAAAAGAACTAGATGAATTACACACCTTTTGTTGATTGTTGATTCCTTGGAGTTTGAGAGCCAAGCACCAATAATGTGAATGCCTCAAATGGAAATCACAAATCACCACAAACTTCGAAAATGTATGAGAGAGTATATTAACTCTTGATTTTGGCCACCACACTTACACACACATTTTAGGGTGTTTTTCATGCAACATAAGCTTGTTTATATAGTGTACATGGTTAGGGTGAAACCCTAATAACCCATGTCTTTTCCTCTTCCAAGGATCCATGGGTAAAAGCTCCATGGATCATCCATGGACTTCCATATAAGCTTAGCCCATTCCCAAATGAGTGTTAGCCCACACCATATAAATATAATAGCCCATGATTTAATTAGTCTTCCTTTTAATCACTAAATTAATTCATAATTAATTCAAGATTAAAACTAATTAAGTAACATGACTTTATATTAATATATTATAACTTATAATATATTAATAAATCGTAAGTATACAACTCTCATAAAATTATCCATAACTAGTTTGGGTGAAGTGCAACCCAAATGGACCATGCCGGGTCGGGTCAAGTATATACCAAATAAGTTATGGACTTAGACACCTTATCCAACAAAAGATACAGAGCTACTCCTTTGCTCCAAACAATAGATCTGGGTCCCTAGAGTGCCTTAGCAACGTAAAGTTGCTACCTTTACGTGCTTCATGTCCCATAATTCCAAAAACCAAGCTAGAAAGGAACTTAACTCATGGGGAATGGCTTTTGCATAGCAATTAGAAGGGCTTTCTGCATATTTGATCCAAATAGAACTCAGATCTGGATTTTTAGCTCCAGATCTAACCCATGCACCAAGATCTCATCATATCATCTCCAAACAAACCCTAAAACTCTATGAAAGATGGATCTAGAAATGAGAAGGCCAAGGATAACGATTCATTACCTCCAAAACGACCTCCCACTGAAGAATAAGCCGAATCTCCACAAGTCTCCTTGATCCAAGCTCCTTGATCTTCAAGATCTCTTCACAAAATCACTTATCTAAGCTCCAAATTGCTTCCAAGGACTCTCACTCATGACTTTAGGGTTTCTGGATCTCACAGGGTAGCAAGGGGGCTGAGGGGAGGATATAATGTTCTTTATATAGGGTGCAAACCCTAAGATTAGGGTTTTCCTCTTTCAGCACTGACTCGTCGAGTCCAGCCGCCGACTCGGCGAGTCAGGCCACTTATCACGTGCTCTTCACACGCCCCGACTCGACGAGTCATAGCTCCAACTCGCCGAGTCCATCCTTCTAATTACACTGTACATCCCTGAACTCTTGCTTCTGAACTTGGGGTGTTACATGGTATCAGAGCCTTGGTTTGAGGGATTCGAATGTACTCTCGGGTATGTCTGGACTTAAACTAAGGATTTGAGAAAATTTTTCAAAAGAAATGATTTTTCTAAAACGAGTAAGATCTTTTAAGAGAAAACAAGACGAAGCAGTGTGTACAATCAGCCAGAGCCCGGACGGTGATTTCCCAAAATACCATTACTTGTGTATATTATGAGATACTTATGAGATATTTGAGCTGCATGCTAGAGGTTAGGCTAGGTATATCAGGAATTTAAGCTAGAGTTGCCTGATTCATGATGCCTTAGCCTAGGGGATGTTATTGATTGATATTATCTGCTATTTGCTACGTGTATGTGCTGAGTAGGAGTACCTAGAAAGAATCTTTTAGAGAGAGCTTGAGTCGAGGAGTAATCTAGGAGATATACCTAGATGTGCATTGAGAAGCCTACTGAGAGAGTAGTTTGATATCCGTGAGGGATAGAGTACTTGTGAATTAGGATCCAAGGAGGAGAACTTGGGGCGACTATGGTTTGGTGTGGAAGGTAGTATTGGGCCCATACTACTGAAAGCATCAGATCTGTATGCGACCCAAGTAAGAACCTTCAGATACTAAGGAGCATGTAGGGGTGGGTAATGGCGTGTGTGCTTGAGCTAGTCTCTGATGATTTTCGTGTTTGTATTTCAGACACACTATGGTGATTACCCGCAACAACCCCGGGGGAAGTGGTACTAGTGACGAGGAGATCTGCATGATCATTGCTGAGGAGGTGGCCGCAGCTATCAGGGAGGCCATACTAGAGATGTTCGGGTCTATTAAGACCATGCTAATTGAGACATTTGATGAGCGATACGCTGCTGTCATGGAGGCTGCTGCTGCCGCAACCACCGCAGTCGTAGCTACTATGAGGCCACAGGGGGTGACTCGTTGTTGTATCGGGAGTTTGGCAACACGAAGCCACCAGAGTTTGACGGGACCTAGGACCCGATTTCTGCCATGAGATGGATCTCTGACATTGAGCGGTGTTTCTATACGTGTTCATGCTCGGAGCATTTGAGAGTTCGGTTTGCGCTGAACCAGCTTTGCTTGGGAACAAAGGACTGGTGGAAGTTTGTAACGACTGACTTCTCTCCAGCAGATCATGGTGCAGTGACTTGGGAGAGGTTTAACCAGTTGTTTAGAGATGAGTATGTTCCCCAGGTGGAGAGGGAACGTCTGGCCCATGAGTTTCTGTCTCTCAAGCACAAGACAGAAACATTGAAAGAGATTACGAGGATGTTTCATGAGAGGGCGTTGTTTTGCCCTGAGCACGTGTCTACTAAGCAGGCACGTGTGAGCCGATATTTGAGCATAATTAGGAGAGATATTCGGCAGTTTGTGGCAATCTCGTCATATCGGAAATTGGCTGAGTTGCAGACCAATGCCAGGAGGAGAGAGATTTGAGCAGGAGATTCACACCAGAGAGGAGGGAGAGCATCAGGGGAGAGATAGGAGACCAGTGCAGTTATATCCAGAGACAAAGCGGGGTAAGCCCACTGATTCGAGAGCAGGAGGCTAGAAGGGCCGCACTTGTGGCAAGTGCGGCAAGAGTCATGAGGGATCTTGCTGAGCAGAGATTTGCTTTAAATGTGGCAAGGAGGGGAATATGGCGAAGGACTGACCCAAGGGATTTTCGGTTGCTTTCATTGCAACCAGACTGTCCACTGGAAGGCCGAGTGTCCTTAGCTCACTCAGGGATCAGCCCAGGCTTCTGCTCCTACTGCTTTACGTGTTACTGATGGTTGGCCGGGGAAGGCCGAGGCTCCGAGAGCTCGTGGGAGAGCATTCCAGCTGACTGTGGAGGAGGTTCTCGCAGTGCCTGATGTTATTGCTGGGACGTATCTCCTTATTCATGTTATTTTGAGATTTGTTTATGCTTATAGTGTGTTGCATATAGGTACTTTTCTTGTGAGTTCTGTGCCTGCCTTGGTGTTATTTGACTCGGGTGCGAGTCGATCTTTCGTGTCTTTATCCTTTAGTCGTCACATTAGTGTTAGACGCGAGGCGTTAAGTTGACCACTGAGGGTTTCTATAGCTGATGATCATGCGGTATTTGCCACTGATGTATTCCAGGGATGTATTTTAGAGATTTTCATTGTTGAGTTTCTGATAGATCTGGTGCCGATAGCGATGGGTGATGTCTGTGTCATAGTGTGCATGGATTGGTTGAGCCGATTTGGAGCCGTGATTGACTATGAACGTCAGGTGGTGACCATACGAGGCCCTAGTGGGGGAGTACTTACTGTTTACGGCGACGGAACTAGATCGGGATCAGCCTTCTAGGCTGCCACCAGGGCGAGGCGGAGTCTACAGCAGAGATGTATGGGCTTTTTAGCATACGTGATGGATACACGAGTTGCCACAGAGAGGCCGAGTTCTATTTCCGATGTTCCATTAGTATGTGAGTTCCCGAATGATTTCCCCAAGGAATTTTCGGGTTTGCCTCCTGAGAGACATGTGGAGTTCCGGATCGATCTGATTCTGGGGACAGCGCCTATTGCCAAGGCACCTTATCGCCTTGCGCCGCATGAGATGCAGGACTTGTCCTCGTAGCTCCAGGAGCTGCTGGGGAAGGGTTTTATTAGTCCGATTAGCTCACCGTGGGGAGCGCCGATCCTTTTTGTCAAGAAAAAGGATGGTTCACGCCGAATGTGTATCGACTACCGGGAGTTGAACAATTTGACGGTCAAGAACCGTTATCCACTATCGATGATCAATGATTTGTTTGATCAGTTGCAGGGGGCGTCTTGGTTTTCCAGGATTGATTTGAGATCTGGGTATCATCAAATGAGAGTCTGCAAGGAGGACATTCAGAAGAAGGTGTTTCGGACTCGTTATAGGCACTACGAGTTTGTGGTGATGCCTTTCGGGCTCACCAATGCACCGGCAACATTCATGGACCTCATGAACCGGGTGTGCAGGCCCATGTTGGATCGGTTGGTGATCGTGTTCATCGACGACATTTTGGTGTACTCGAGATCTAGGGAACATCATGAGGAGCATCTGCGGGAGATTCTTGGGGTATTGAGGATGGAGAGGCTCTATGCCAAATTCTCCAAGTGTGAATTCTGGTTATGAGAGGTCCTGTTCTTGGGACACCTCGTTAACCAGAATGAGATTTTGGTCGACCCGGCCAAGATTGAGGCAGTTATGCGACGGGAGGTGCCGAGATCCCCATCCGAGATCAGAAGTTTTATGGGTCTGGCGGGTTATTATCGGAGGTTTATCATAAATTTCTCCAAGATTGCCATTCCTCTCACTAGATTGACCAGGGAGGGTGTTACTTTTGTTTGGGGGCCCGAGCAGCAGGCTTCATTCGAGACTCTTCGCCATAGATTGTGCGAAGCTCCAGTGTTAGCCCTTTTAGAGGGAGTGGAGGACTTCGTAGTCTACTGTGATGCATCTATATCGGGGACGGGTGCCGTGTTGATGCAGAAGGGACACGTGATAGCATATGCGTTGAGGCAGCTGAAGCCCCACGAGACGAGGTATCCCACCCATGATTTGGAGCTGGGGGCGATGGTATTCGCCCTCAAGATTTGGCGCCAATATCTTTATGGTGTCCGATGTACCATATAAACGGGCCATAAGAGCCTGAAGTACCTTAAGGATCAGCCTAACCTGAATATGAGACAGAGGAGGTGGTTGGATGTAGTGAAAGTGGTAGCCGATGCCCTGAGTCATAGAGCAGTGAGTGCTCCGATCCAAGACATGTGCATGAGGATGACGGTGATGACCCCAGTCTTAGATACCATCCGAGAGGCCTAAGTGGTGGCCATGAGACCAGAGAATGTAAGAGAGAGCGGGTGATCGGGAAGATTTATGAGTTTGAGACTGATAGTCGGGAGCTTATAACCTTACGTGGATGGATATGGGTGCCATATACTGGTGGAGATCGACGTATTTTGATGGAGGAGGCCCATAGGTTGAGATTCTCGATCCATCCGGGGGCCACCAAGATGTATTTGGACTTGAAAATGGATTATTGGTGGCCCTTTATGAAGAGAGATGTGGCATAGGTAGTCGAGAGATGCTTGACCTGTCGTCAGGTCAAGGCAGAGCACCAGCGTCCCCATGGCCAGTTGCAGCCTTTGGATATTCCCCTGTGGAAGTGGGAACATATCTCCATGGATTTTATTACCAAGTTACCGAGGACTGTGTAAGGTGTTAATGCGATATGGGTGATTGTAGATCGATTGACGAAGAGTGCTCACTTCCTGGCGATAAGTTAGAGCTCTTCTGCGGAGAAATTGGCCGAGATCTACGTTCGAGAGGTGGTGGAACGACATGGGGTTCCAACATCGATAGTGTCAGATCGGGATGTGTGTTTTACTTCCAGGTTCTGGAAGAAATTTCATGAGGAGTTGGGTACCCGTTTGCATTTTAGCACCGCTTACCACCCACAAACGGACGGGCAGAGCGAGCAGACAATTCAGACGCTCGACGACATGCTACACGCATGTGTTATGGATTTTGGTGGGATTTGGGACACTTACTTACCCTTGGCTGAGTTTTCATACAACAACAGCCATCACTCCAGTATCGTTATGCCTCCCTTTGATCTTTTATATGGGAGGAGGTGTCGGACTCCCATCTGTTGGGGAGAGGTAGGGCAGAGGGTGATGGGGAGCACTGAGATAGTGCTCAAGACGACAGATCAGATCCAACAGGTCAGACAGACGTTACTGACAGCCCAGAGTCTTCAGAAGAGTTACGCAGACTGGCCACGTTCAGAGCTAGAGTTCCAGGCCGGAGATTTTGTCCTTCTGAAGGTATCCCCATGGAAAGGGGTGATCCGAATCAGGAAGCGGGGCAAGCTGGGCCCTAGATACATCGGTCCTTTCAGAGTGATTGCTCGAGTGGGTAAGGTAGCTTATCGGTTAGAGCTGCCAACAGAGTTGAGTCAGATTCATAACACCTTCCATGTGTCCCAGTTGAGGAAGTGTGTAGCCGACGAGACGATAGTGGTCCCTTTAGAGGATATTCAGGTTGATGATCGCCTGAACTACATTGACAAGCTAGTGGCGATTTTGGATAAGAAGGTGAAGGTCTTGAGGATTAAAGAGGTGCCCTTGGTTCAGGTTTAGTGGCAACATCGGAAGGGATCCGAGTGGACTTGGGAGCCGGAGTTCGAGATGCGTGAGCAGTACCCAGAGTTGTTTCCAGAGGATGACTTCGAGGGCGAACTCTGATTCTAGTGGGGGGGGGGAATTGTAACATCCCGACTCCCAGGTATAATATTTAATCAAATTATATTCATTTTGTCAGGGAAACTGGACGAGTTGGAGGCCCTAACTCGCCGAGTAGAGATTGAGATGGCCGCGTGATTTTTAGAGTCTACTCGACGAGTTGGGGGGGGGGGGGACTCGACTCGACGAGTAGGATCTGAGTGTGAAAACACTACTTTTCAGGGTTTGCACCCTATTTAAAGGACCTTATGTCCTTTAACCCGCCTCCCTCACCACCTTAACACACTGAGAAAAACCCTAATCGAGCTATTACCATCTGTGTGTGTGAGAGAGAGAGAAGCAAAAAGTGTGTGTTTTAGTGCATTATTTGAAGGAGTTTGAGGAGAAAAAGGCTTGGAACGAGAAGGAGCCCTTGGATCCAATATTTTTTCAATGTTAGCTGCCATTTGGAGGTAAAAAGCTATCACCCTGTCCATTTGTTTGTTAGATCTATTCACTAGGGGTTTTATAGCCATTTCCATCTTCTCTTTGAGTCCTTTAGTTGTTTGAGCATGCCTTGAAGACGAGACTTCAGATCTGGACGGTATGAGGTCTCTTAGGCTAAAAGATTCAAGCTTTATCAAGCTTTGGCCAACTTTCATGCCTTAAACCCTCTATTGAGATTTGGGTTGGCAAACTTAGCCCTAGATGCCATGCATGAACGTAAAGTTTGCTGCTTTACGTGTTATTTCAGTTTTGGGAGGCTAGATCTAGAGTATGGAGCCTTAGTTCTGCTTAACAATGTATGAATGAGAGAATGGACTGAATAGACTCGACGAGTTGGTGATTCAACTCGACGAGTTGGTTAGGGTTTTTCCCCGATAGTTTGGACGCGTTACGAACTCGGCGAGTTGATGAGACAACTCGACGAGTTGAGTTGGATTTTCCCAATTTTTCAGAGAAACAAAGGAACTCGACGAGTCGCATAGATGCACTCGACGAGTTGGGTCAACATGGATTGTTGACTCGAGTTTTGACTTCCGTTGACTTTTAGGGTTTGGTCAAGTTAGGGATTATGGAGACCATGGAGGGGTAAAATGGTATTTCACTTTTTCTGAGAGTTAGAAAAAGGGGTTACCTTAACATCTTTAGAGTTGTTGTTATAAAGTGTTAATTAGAGATAATTATGATATGTAGGCGTAGTCTAGATCGATCGCTGAGTACGAGACCTACTTGCTTACATATGAGGTGATTCTTCTCATTATACTTACCTGAGTGGTAATACTGTGTGACCGGAGGGTCTTATTGAGTTATTGACCAGAGGGAATTATTTGAGTTACTGAACGGAGGGTCTTATGTGCTTATTATGAGTTATTTGATATCATGCATTTTGTCTTTGTGATTTATGATGTATATTATTATGTGCCTTATTGAGTTAGGATCGGAGGGTCCAAACCGAGTTGTGAGACCGGAGGGTCTTCACTGAGATACCAGATTGGGGGGTCCGACCCGAGCTGTGAGACCGGAGGGTCTTCACTGAAACACATGACCGTAGGGTCCTTATTTAGTTATAGCCATGAGAGGCTGATTATTTGTGTGTGGTATTTTTGGGAACTCACTAAGCTTCGTGCTTATAGTGTTTTGTGAAATGTGTTTCAGGTACCTCTCAAGATCGCGGGAAGGCACCAGTTTGATTGTACACACCATCTTGAGATTATGTTTTGAGGATTCTGGGATATTGTCAAGCATTTTGTTGTCTTGTGTTTTGAACAACTTATACATTTGTGTTTTGAGAAATATGAGATTGTGTTTTATGAGGTTTTAAAAATGAAAAATTTGTTTTAAAATTTAGTGTGTGGCAATTGAGGAGATGTGAAACCATGTGGAGAGCTTCGACCCAAAAGGTTGGAGGTAAATGGACATGAAAAAGTAAGGTTCGGGTCATATTATTTAAGGTTCTTAGAATATGCTCAGATTTGCCATTTTGTTGAGATGTGTAAGGGCATGAAAAACGAACACAAATGCCATTTTCGTTACAAAGATGATGGAATTAATTATTGTTGTATCCCGCCCATTGTCACATTGAAAAGATTGTATTTCCGTTTTAAATTGAGTTTTGACATATTGACAGAAATGAACAAATTTGGAGAAAACATCAGATTTATATCTTAAAGAATACACCCAAATAATGTGTGAGAAGTTGTGAAGAAAGATAACATAGTATTTAATGCCACTAATACTTGTAAGATTAAAGGTCCAAACATCAGAATGTACTAACTCAAGAGGTGCACTAGAAATAGATTCCGCTAAGTAGAAAGGTAACTTGGTGTGTTAGCCAAGTTTACACGCATGACATAACCTTAAAATCTTAGATTTTTACATGGAAGCAAATTAGTAGAAACTAAATATTAAAAAGTAGGGCGACCGGGATGACCAAGCCATTAATGCCAAAGAGTTGGGCTGATGGAGAGTAAGGCTTGTGGAGTTGGTTTAGTGACCGGATAGCAAGAGGGTTTGTTTGGTCTGAAGATCCTTCATAGAAAAACCAAAAGGATCAAATTCAATGCTACATGAACTGTCATTAGTAAAGCGACACACGAAAATAAGATTTTTAATGATATTCGGAGTAATGAAGACATTTTCAAGGAAAGGGGACGATAAGGATTTGAAAAGGAAAGATCGGTATCATCCATATTACTTACAACAATTTTAGATCCATCACTGACTAATACAGAAGAACAAGACATGCTATCACTATAAGTTTTGAGAATACTTTCTTTCGGATGAAGATGAGCAGTGGCCCCGGTGTCTATGTACCAACTGTTGTTGCTTGGGTCATTTAAGGACATAATGTTGAAAAGTTCTGGGAGAGCGGTTGGATGACTCGTTTGCTGAGTAGAGGAAGGCGGACTGAACCAGGCCCAAGGAGGAGTGAACTGAATTTGCTGTCGGGTCGTGGCAGTGTATGCCTGATGCAGGGGTTATTGCTACAGAGATTGGGCCAACCTAGGTTGCCGAAACTGTTGAAAGCCGTTGGGCCAAGTGGGCTGTTGAACTGCTGGTCGCTGATGGGCAGGAAACGGAAGCAGGCTAGCCTGCTGTAAAGACGTCGATGAGCCAATAAAGCTGGTGAGAGGGTACCATCCATATCCCCAACCAACAATTATGTTTTGAGGCTGATCAGAGTAACCAAAAACACCATTCCGTCCACTCCTTCCTCTGTTTCTTCCACCTCATTGTCCTCTACCACTGTGACATCCCCATTTTTACGTTCTGAAAAGACCTTTTCTTTATGCTTATTTAAACCAAATTATTCTTTTATTTGTGCGGAATTTGTTCCCAAAACATTATTTTAATGTGAGATAACATCAATATCGAAGCATTTCGAAGAAATTATTTTCATTAATATATAAAAACTTGGGATGTCATAACCGATACAAAACATAAGCATAAACTTGTTCATTATAGGCCTTATAATAATTTATTATACTAATAGCCTAAAATCTCATTTAAATCTCTCAAGATATTCAAACTCATCATCCTTGTGCTTTCGTACCGCTACCTATGATACAAAGAACTAAGTGGGTCAAGCATGGGAGCCTGGTGAGCACATAGGGTTTTCAACACACAATACTTAAATTCTTTAATTGTATATTTCACATCAAATAATTAACCCGATTACCTATTTCCGTTATTCTCACTTTCTGATCCTAAAATACTATTCTCAAGGGACCTATCCTAAGGATCATTGTAAGAAACGAGTAGAAAATAGTGCTTCGGGGATTCCATAACAATACATGTCAATAAGGCAACATGGGGGATAGAGTACACCAAATGAACGTATAGTTCATTAACACATACAGGCTGCGAGCGTGACATCGTTCCACTGGACTGTATAGAATAGTTCGTGGTTGTAATTTATACTCTGTTAGATGACTGGTCACCCTCGGTACAATAGTACCTTAATAGTCATGACCTCACCTTTATTATTTCACCTTCATCAACCCTTTTCTACCCAATATATTAAAAGTATGATAAAATACATAAGTAAAATCATATCATATTATTTCATCTAACACCTATATCTAGAACACAGATAATAAGCTCATATAGTAGGTAATTATCCAAATAATTTATATCTATGTGTAAAATAAAAGTAACTATACACTCACTTGTTAAAAGTGGTTGACCTGTGATTTGAGCAGAGCTTCACCTAACACCTTAGCTCCTTTAAAAAGTCCTAGATATAATTATCACTAAGTCTTAGTCTTTGTTTCATAATTTTCACAAATATAATAACGATAGTCTAGATTCCTCAATAATCCCAATGAATACTGATCTATAGTTGACAAGGGATAACTAGGTAAGATTATATCGGAGGCAGTGTCCATTTGGTATACAGGGTAGACTGTTTGGAAATCCCACTTTACACATCTCACTAGATCTAGTATATACATCACCCCTGTTAATAGATCAATCAGTATTATGATATGGAATCACTGATAAATCTTATTTATAGGTTCATAATAACGAATATCAATATAAATATAAGTTACACTTAAAGCAAAATAGGTGTAGCTTAACTTATAGAATTTCTTGAAAAAAGTCCGAAAAATTCGCAGACCGACCCGAGAGCTTCTATTTTCTGGGCTCTCTAACGCCCCAAGGCTTCACTAAAAGTTTCTAAAATGTAGAGAAATTCGGACCAAGGAGAAGATATTTTCCATAGAATTAGGCTGGAGGTGTGAGGGAAAATGAGGGTTTGGCTGCTCTAATTATAGGCAAAATTTTGATGAAGCATGTCGTGCCTAAACAAGGGCCGCGCCGCACCCTGGCTTGGTCCACAAGGGATCCTCCATAATTGTGACACGTAATGCAATGTTTGGGGTGCCACGTCGCTTGGTTGAGCAAAATTTCCAGATTTTAAAAAAGTGATATCTCTCTCATACAAGCTCTGTTTTTGACATTCTTTATATCCACGTGTAGGTATTTCCGAGTACTACAACGTTTATTTAAACTCTATCAGATAACTCTCAATCCATTTTAAATCCAACAGTCTATAAAGATTACACTGCAAAAGACCGTGAAAAAAAATCATAATTCCTTCATACGAACTCCGTTCTCGACTGTCTTTATATCGACAGATTCCTTTTCATGAGATCTTTCGGCTTACAATAACCGATTTTAATTTCGATTTTTGTGTCCACACTGTTGCGCCGAAACTTTGAAATATCATAACTTCCTCATATGCAGTCAGATTGTCAGATTTGGGCGTTCTATATGTGCACGATTTCGCTTTTATGATCACTACGAGTTTTGTTTAGATTACTTAGGCTAATAAGCAACCTATCTTCAATTCACTATTTACGACGTACTCTGACATATAGGGTTGAATGTGAAATTTGACGAATCATAACTTCTTTGTACGAAGTCAAATTTAAGTGTTCCTTATATGCACGAGATTGTCATCACGAATACTTTAAGTTTCGTCAAGGCTTTTTATCCTAAATAATATTTATTTTTTATGCTTATTTTATCCATATTTATTTCTTGTAAAATATGTTTTTACAGAAATATTATATGCACACAATATTTATCTAATTTCCACGTACATAATATATATAAATAGATATATTCAAATAATTCTCTTGCATTTATTCATAAAAGATTACAATTGTTGACCGATGTAAATACATATTTTATAATTATACTTAGCTAAAAACGCGGACGTTACAACCACCACGTCTACCTCAACTGCCACCATTATTGTTGTGAGAAGACGAGGGTTGTCCCGAGGGTCCAGGAGCAAGGGCAGTAGGTGATGAAGTATGTGTTGATTTCAGGTGTCTAAGCTCAAAACTAAATTGGTATAAAGTTACAAATAGAAGCAAAGTCCTTTTTGGGTTGCCATCATAACCTTAAATAGCTAGAAATGATATTAGGAGAGAGAGAGAGAGAGAGAGAGAGAGAGAGAGAGAGAGAGAGAGAGAGATAGAGAGAGAGAGAGGGAAGGAGGGAGGGAGGGAGGGAGGGGGGGGGGAGAGAGAGAGAGAGAGAGAGAGAGAGAGAGAGAGAATGATTTGTTGATATATTATGTGATTAATATATCAACTGGAAATAGATAATTGATCTGTTAATTTTTTATGTGATTAATAAATTAACATGAGATCAATAGTTAAATAATTGATTTATTAATTGATAAATTAATGAGAAATCAATAAGAATAAAATTAATTGTTAATCAGAACTAATCTGAAATTAATTTGGGATTAATTGAAATTAATTAAAGGTGTAATGGGTGAATTGTAATTATTCAATAGTTGAACAAAAGAAGCAATTCTAGAACCATCCATAGTATGAATGGTTTTGGCTTGATTTCTAGGGTTTCTCGAAGCCTCCTAGATGCAGATAAGGAAAGGATTTAATTGGTTTATACTTTACTTTATATGAATTTTATAGTTCTTGGTCTAGGACCGAAAACACCATGTTTTCAGTGGTGTTTGGACCGAAATCACCATTTGATTTCGGTGGGCTTAATGAGGATTTCGGTTGGGTTTTGGCTGGGCCTTTGTTTTTAGGTCTAGGTATTTATATAGCATTGTTAAAGCCATGTAAGGTGGTTGGTTATTCTATAAGCTGATTTCGAGTTTAGAGAGAGATAGAGAGAACCGAGAGACTAAGAGATCTTATGTGTGACAACCCGAAATTTCTTTCGTCGAAATTGTTAAAAATAAATCAATTCAGAATTTATTTCTACTCTTGTCAGCATTATCTCGGTTCCAATTTAATATTTTGAACCTAGTGCGACAAATTTTTGGGTTCATAAACGAGGTTTTCCAAGTCAAGCATAGCATCCAGGTCAAACACCCCTTCGAGAGGAGTTTACGGCCGCAAATTCAGTTTACGACCGTAAACTCTGTTTACGACCGTAAACCATGTTCACGGACGTAAACCCTCCACCCCACCCCTTGGCCGTAAACTCACCCCTATATAAGGGATGAGTGGCCTTCATTTCTCACTTTACACACTCCAGAAGCTTTCTCTCTCTACTCTCTCTCTCTCTCTCTCTACAAACTTCGAATTTTCTCAAGGATCCTCAAGAATGTAAGTGATTCTTCTCCTTGATTGTGTTTCTATCCTTATTCTAGTGATGAATCCATATCTCATCTCCTAAATCTCATCTTTTTCTAGATTTTCTCTGTCACCAAGAACACCAAGAACACACACTAGTTCTTGGTGGCTAAAAACCTCATTCCAAGCTTCCTAACAGTAAGTAACTACCATCTATACTTGATATCTGCTGGAAACCATCGTTTTTCGCCTAAAAATCGACCTGAAACGCATGAACACAGGGGTTTACGGCCGTACTCCCTTCAATGGCCGTAAACTCTATTTTTGGTCGACTATTGGCCTTTAAACCCAACTTTGAGCCGTGCATAAGGCTTAGAACACTTCCAGAAGGCTACTAAGGACCTCGAAGCACCAAAAATCACACCTCTCACCAAGTGTTTACGGCCGTAAACTAATGGGCCGTAAACCCATAGGCCGTAAACCCATGGACCGCAAACACTTGGGCCGCAAACTCATGGACCGTGAACTCCTGATTACGGCCGCAAACTCCCCATTTTAATCACGTGTGATTCTAACACTTAGTTTCAAGTGTTTCTTAGTCCCTAAGGTGGTTTCCTTCCATAACCAATAGTGTTATGTCCTCATCTAATACATATATGTGTTACCATATGTTAATAGGATCCACTTGCGTACGAAACATCAGTTGACACTCGACATTCACACCAACCTTACAAACAGTGAGTTCATACCCCTACATTTTTACTGGTTTTCAAACGTTTTCAGGGGGGAATACAAGCCAAACATAAAGGTTTTCACAACTTAAAAACTGATGCAATTACAATGGTTTTACGTTAAACATTTAGACACGTTATCCCTTTTGTAATATGCGGAGCATAAGGGACGTTTTATAAATATAATTGCATAGTTTTCAGAACAGTACATGAACACAACTTACCAATAAAACTATAATAGGTATAGTTTGGGGATTTCGTTACCGGTTTTACAGAATCAAACTCCATGCAAAGTCAAACATATAAACTATGACAGATTTAGTTTATCCATACAGATAACAAGAGTATCTTACTAAATAATTATTTTGTGTATAATTATTTATACTCTAAAATGTATACTACGATTTCGAACTCGAGAATAACAGAACAACACGTAAACTAGTTAATACAGGATTATGAGACTTATCTTCGTTATGCCCTTCGGGGTACCAATAAATCCTCTCCGTTAGTATAACCAGAGTCTCCTAGAGGGAGAGTGTGAAATTTATGAATAGATCTATTCGGGATTGAGAATCCCACACCTGAACTGTTAGCTACAGTTAGGCGGGCACGCTTGGGGTGACAAATTTTGTAATCGTACGACGCCTGAAGAAACGTCAAGGAGGTCATGGGTCATATTAGTATGGTTATACGACTCACAATAAGTATAAACTAACCTTTGTTTACGGGATTTCTTTCTTCAATAGTTTTATTTTAACTAATGAAACTATATATCTACTTACTGGAGGGTATTCCAGCGATTCAACTCTTGGTTTTATTTGAGTAATAAAACTACTTACTTACTGGTGGTAGCCAGGGCTTATCAAACAAAACATACCTTACTTACTGGTGGTAGTCAGGGTTTTCAAACGAAACGTATCTTACTTACTGGTGGTAGCCAGGATTTTCAAACGAAACATACATTTCATTCAGTACTCAACGAACATGTTAGAAAATATTGGATTTTCTTGGAAAGCATGCATGCATATTTCAGAACTCGATATCGAAGGTTTTCGTTATAAACAATACTTACTTATAACGAAACGGAATCAATTTTACAAATTCAGTGACTAGTTTCCAATACAAAAACATGCTTATGAACTCACCAGCTTTATGCTGGTACGTTTTCAAAATCGCTTGTATTCTCAGGGCAACCATAGACAGGTACATATGCCAGTTTTTGGAGAAGACAGAGCATTTTTGGAGTCTCGTCTTTATCTTTTGTTACTTTTGAATATACTGATATGTACAAACTATGTTTTCAAACAGATGTAAATATTCATATTGTAATGTAATGGTTGTATTTACTTTGCTTACTATGATACAACTGTTGTGATACTACGTATGACGTCACCCGCCCCCGGACGTTTCCGCCGTCCGTTTTGACGGTTCGGGGGTGTGACATTATGTACCCGACTATTCATTAATAATAGTGCGCAATGAAGATTCGATAATAGTGTTCTTAATTGATTATAACTGTTTTGCATTGATCATTAGATTGGGATTCCGCACCAATTCTAGTGATTTCGATTGATACGTAAGATTGGGTTTTACAATTGGTATTAGAGCAAGGATTGGTATCAATCGAATTGGGAAGATATTAACTGTTTCTTGGAATTTTTCTTGGTATTTTTGGTAATTTTTTAGTTCTTTTCGACGAAATTATTGCCGCTGTTCTTCGTGTTCTTCACTACATGAGAGATTTTTATCGAAATTGGTCTTAATTAATTACCAATTTTGTGTTTTTGGGCGTTTTCGGTCAACCCTCAGAGTTCTCGACGGCAAACTTAGGATTTCTCGGTTAGGGTTAGGAGTTTTCAACGGCCAGTAGATCGATCTCGGTTAGGGTTTCCAGCTCCTCGGACTCAGCCTCGGTGTTCTCGGTCTCAGCCTCAAGTTCTCGGCGGCGACTCTGTGTTCTCGGCTAGGTCAGCTTCGCTTCTCGGTGCTCTTGAGTCTTCGGTCAATATCTTCGGAGCAACTTCTCGGTTATTGAAGATTTCGGTTAAGGTTCTTGGTCAAGAAACCTCGGTCTCGGTCAGGTTTTTCTTCAGACAAAGAATTGGCCTTCAAGGTTCTCGGTCAACAGGGTGTTGACTATTAGTGTTTTTGGTCAAAGAGCTTTTAATTTTTGGTCTTCGGTCAAAATCAAATTACATAATCAGATTCTTTTTGTCAGTAAATAGTAAGTTCTTACAACAGTACCAAGGAGGTTAGTGAAGCCTCACGTTCTCAGTCCTGTGAAGGTAAAATAAATAAATATCGTGAGCAAAATGAGTTATTAGTAAGAGAAGTTTTCGATCTTAAAAATGAAATCTATGAAATTAAGAAAGTAAACAAGCATCTTAAAGAAAAACTAGATGCTCAAAATAAAGATTTAATTAGGCTTAGGGAGGAATATAGCACCAAATGTGTTCACCATCGTTATGCTAAAGAGGAAATTGCCAAATTAACTGCCAAACTTGATTCATTAAAATCTAAATTTAAAGATGATGAATTTAACTTTACGAAATTTGATGTGTCAAGTGAGAAAGTTGAGTCTATGATAGAAAAACAATTAAAGTGGAAAGACAAACAAGGTGAGGGTCTAGGGTATCATAGTGTTCCACCTCCTTTCAATGATAACTACACTTCACCCCTTGAAACCAAAGAGATAGAGACTCCTGCACCATATGGACAGCCCCCTGTAACTGCCTCAATCAAGACTGAACAATCCGGACCAACTGAGAGTATTAATGTGAATGATTCTAATGCCTCTACTTCATGTGCAGATAAACTAACAGTGCAAGATGGGTTCGAGCAGAACAAAATTAATTCCAGTTCTGCTGAAAAAGCTTCAAAAACTTGTGATGATAATAATCCCACTGTTGAAAAATTCAAGCCAAAAAAATCTGCTAAACAGTCTAATAAATGTGCATGTGCTTTTGCTTGTGGAAGTTCTTTGAAACAAACTTCATTTGGACAAGGACCAAGTCACAACCTTATTTATTTGAAAACACATACTTGTTTTAACTGTGGGACTCCCGGTCATATTGCTAGAAATTGCCCACATCGTTCATATGTTCCATACTATGAACAAGGTTGGCAGAACGTGCCAAGGGAGAGATCTTCCAAAAGAAATCCTTCGAGGTCACGTTCACGCAATGGTGATTGGAATGCTAAAAAAGCCAAGAATCAGACTCCCAAGGACAAAAAGGGCATGTCGGATAAGAAGCCTAATTCGAGAGATGGTTCAGCCAAACCAAAATCGGTAAGGTCGAATTCATCTTAAGGGTCGTCTTCTAGCTCACACTCACAATACAAGCCTAAATCGAAAGGTGGTCATGTTCCAAAGGTAAGTGAAAAAGGTACCTTTCGGTCCAACAAGAAAGTACCCAAACCTAATTACCAATGGGTTCCCAAAGGTCACATTTCAAAATCGTCAAAAAGTCCTGTAATTTCTTTATGTTCCTTATCTGATAAACAGGATATGTCATGAGAAAGAGTATCTTGTCTAGATAGTAATGGTAAACCCAGTTTCAAAATGGACTGGGTTCCCAAAACCAACTAATCCCGCACTCTGTGCCGGAGCAGCTATGGAGGAATATCATCAGACTTCGGTATGTTAATAGTGGCTGTTCCAGACACATGACAGGAGACATCTCTTAACTGCACGACATTCAGAACTTTAATTGAGGGTATGTGCCCTTTGCGGGAAGGAAAAAAGAAAAGATCACAAATGGGGACCGTATTTAACGACGTGATGAATTTTGAATATGTTAACTTCGTTTCGGAATTGAAACACAACTGAGGCTAAATATGTTGCTGTTTCTAAATATATCCGGATGCAACTTCAATTGCTGAATTACGGTTTGAATTTTCTTGATACTTCAGGGTTTTCTTTTAATGATTCGTTTTAAAGACTGATTGAAATTTTTTTTTGTACATTTTGTATTTTATTTTTGTTTTAGTTAAATTCGTTCATATTTTTTCCTCTATGCACAAATGTAGGGGGAGAATTAAAATCAAACAAAAATCATAAAATTCAAAAAATCAAAAAATATGTTTATTTTATTTCTGTTTTTTATTTCTTTTTCAGAAAAATCAAAAATCCAAAAATATTTTATTGCTTTTTGAGCGTATTTTAATTTTATTTTTATTCTTAGTTATTTTTATTGTGTGCTAAGTTTATTTTATTTTTATCTCAGAAATTTCATTTGTCTTAAGACGCGAATTCAAAAGAAGAAGAGACTGAAGGAGATTGTGTCGGAATTTTCTGTGCAAAAAGAGACCTTGAAAGGAATTTCACTTCACACTACTTTCACAAGGAATTGAAGACATGAAACTGTACAAATTGTCAGTTAGGCAATTTTCCTCTAAGAACTGTTGTATTCACGGAATTGAAGGCATGAAACTGTACAAACTGTCAGTTAGGCAATATCTTTCTAAGAATCGTCGTATTTAAGGAATTGAAAGTTTGAAACTCTACAGATTGTCAAAATTGGTCTTGTCAGTTATCTTTACCTAAGAGCTGTCATGGCACCAGGGCGATTCACCCAACCGGGAAATAGATATCGCTGAACATCCCGCCTAGGGTCTTGACATTCTTTTTTCTTGAAAAACTGTGGAGACTCAAATGTATTCTCAGATACGTTCTTCACAGGTAACGAATTAACGGTTATTGGCACTAGGGCGATTCACTTCGCAAGGCACGATTATCGTTGAATGTCCCGCCAAAGGGCCTTGACCTCGTGTCATGCTAAAGTGTGGAAATATGTCCTTGGATGTTTTTGTCACATGATGGTTTTGTGAGTTATTCCTAATTAACTCTCACTGGCACTAGAATGGTACACTCAGATGAGATTCAGAAACCATTGAACGTCTCGCCAAGGGTATGTTAACTTGTTAACTTGAAAAACTGTATTGAGATCTTTGATCGAGGATATGCAGGGGCTAACATCAAAAATAGTCACGAGTAGTTCTCCGATACTTAACAAATTGTAGTGCGTTCCTCCGTGTTCACACATATACTGCGAGTAGTCTCCATCTGAGCCAAGCCTGGGTCCTTGAACAACTGTGGTGAGAAGGTTCTTTATGATTCTATGAAGAGACAGGCAACACGACGAATTTTTAAGGTGACTCTTCAGATGGGGGAACAATGATTCTTTCCCCTAAAGGGTAAGAGAATGGGGTGGGATCTCCTCTACTCGCTTTCCCACGCTCCATTCGATAGCTGCCTAAGAGCTTATTCGACAACAGTAAGACGACTGACTGATATGAGATTAAGCGAGGAAATGCCAAAGCCAAGGCTCACTCTCTCTCCTGCGATAGTTAATCATTTCTAGTTCTGACTTGGGAAGCTGATCTCGATCTCAAGAGAAGCGTGACGATCATTCAAAAGGAGAAGGGTCGGACAAAAGAAGGTGGTGACGACGGCCCGGGTGGATAGGATGGGATTCCGACCTCCACACCTGGACGGAGTGGTAGCTTTGAGAGATAGAGAGATTTTAAGCCTAAGCAGAGATCTCTCGCGGTCAGGCAAGCGTGGCAGAGCGTAGCATGTATCCAGCCATCCGAACTACTTACTGAAGGCGTTTGCCTCCGGAGTGACGAGTGCTCGGCAAGCACAGCCCCACCCCACCAGATACATACATACTTTTTATCCTTTCTCCCATAAATCTCCACATGGACTTTTTAGTTATGGTTACCTTTTAAGACACATATGTGATCGAAAAAGAATATTCATTCGAAGGAACAAGAAGTGAAGATTATATTTCAACACACAACCTTTCAACCCCAGAAGCAAGGTGAAGCTGTATTTGAAGTTACGTGTCGAATTGCATTGAATCCTACTCAATCAATTTGCTGCTACTTATGAACTTGCTGAAGTGATCCAGAAGAATCACTCTCTGTAATTATCTCTGAAGTTTCTCAAAGCTGAAAGTGCTGATTTACAAGAACCTATACAAGAAGCCTTTATACCCAATGTGCGTTCAAAGTCAAATTTTAAAGGAAGCCCAACTATTCAAGATGAAGTGATTCATGCTGGAATTCATATATTCATATTGAAGTTGTGAAGAAATTGAAGATAAAAACTAAAGGTCAATAACAAAGAGAATATTGAAA
Organism: Lactuca virosa; assembly: GCF_052849685.1. Lineage (NCBI taxonomy): Eukaryota > Viridiplantae > Streptophyta > Magnoliopsida > Asterales > Asteraceae > Lactuca > Lactuca virosa. The sequence goes on along the minus strand of NC_136431.1, from coordinate 275,101,996 downwards.
AGAAAAGAAAGCTATAAACCAAAGGGAGATTGTTAGGACATAATTTGTGGTTTATACTTTACTTTATATGACTTTTAGAGTTCTCGGTCTAGGACCGAAAACACCATGTTTTCGGTGGTGTTTGGACCAAAATCACCATGTGATTTCGGTGAGATTAATGAGGATTTCGGTTGGGTTTTGGGTTGGGCCTTTGTTTTTAGGTCTAGGTATTTATATAGCATTGTTAAAGCCGTGTAAGGTGGTTGGTGATTCCATAAGCTGATTTCGAGTTTAGAGAGAGATAGAGAGAACTGAGAGACTAAGAGATCTTATGTACCCGACTATTGATTAATAATAGTGTGCATTGAAGATTCGATAATAGTGTTCTTAATTGATTATAACTGTGTTGAATTGATCATTAGATTGGGATTCCGCACCAATTCTAGTGATTTCAATTGATACGTAAGATTGGGTTTGACAATGGATTAGTTTAATTATTATGGATTTTTAATAATTGGTTATGTGCTTATGTTTGATTGTTAATACCTAGCATGCTAATAGTAGATACTTTAGTTGCTTGAATTCATGTTTTATGTAGCTTAGTGACTATTAAATTACATGAACTTCACACCTAGTGATTTAGTGACCATTTAATTTGTAGAGCTAGGATCGACCCCATCTTAGATACGTAATTGAAGTAATTAAATTTAGATGTGCTGGAGAACATAAATTATGACCATAATTATGTTTGTTTAATAAATCTTACACAACCCAATTCATAATCCATAACCGATTCTATGTTTGATTGTGTGTGACCATACATAGTTTCACATGAATTAGTGAAATATTAGTAAAATTGAACTTAAATTACTAATAATATATAATTTGCTAACCAACTTTAATAATCTATAATAAATTGCTAACGATATAGGAGAAGTGGATTCGAACTAAACAGAAGTGTTTTTAGTAATTGATTGAATTTGATAGTTGAGTGATTAAGTTTGTCTGAACTTGCAAAATCAGATAAAAAAACCCAACTGACTTTTGCTTGTTTTAGATTAATTTTTAGTAGTTAAATTAGTTAATTAAACCCGTTCCCTGTGATCGACACCCGACTTACCCAAAGCTATACTATAATCGGACTAGGTACACTGCCTATAGGTGCATAGTTAGTAATAGTTTGTTAGGTAATAAATTTAAAATTTTCTAGGTATAATTTGCACCACATCACATGTGAACTTAAGTTTTAAGATTTTCCGCTTTACATGTTTTTGATAACCTGTAAAACCCTTCAGTGGTATCAGAGCAATTGTTTTCTATTGATTGTGCATAAAATGAACAGATTAAATTAGGTTTTATCGAAAATAAACCCTTTGCCTTGAGAATTTCATCTTTGCTAGGGTTTCTTGAAACCCTAGCCTTCCTAACCCTATTTTCAAAATTGTAGGGTTACCTTAGGGTTTTCTTGTTTCCTTAATTATTATTTTAATTGCCTTAAAATTTGAATAATTAAAACCTGATAACCCTAAACCCTAATTTCGAAAATTAGAAGGGTTTTGGATTAAGATTAAATTTGAATTATTTTATTAATTGTTTATTTGAAAATAATTATTTAATCCCTATATGATTTAAATTAATTTAATTAATTGTTTAATAAAAAGATAAATATTAAATCATAATTGGTTTGAATTTGATTAATTAAAAGTTCAACTTAGATAATTAATATTTCAACCTTGGATTTTGAAAAGTTTTAAAATACACCTTATATATATATATATATATATATATATATATATATATATAAATGTTAATACTATATGTATAATAAACTCAGTTGAATCAATAGTAAACCTCATTCACGAAGCCATGCTATAAAGAGGGTATAAGGAAACGACCTATAAAATGAACGTTGAATGGGTGTCCGTTTCACCCACCGTTCTCCTGTGTGGTGGAGGGTCGTTAGTTGCACAAGTTCGATGGGACATAATCAAATTAAAAGTATAATCTATAAAGTACTAGAACCTTCTTTTAAAATCCTACTCTAGTTACTTTAAGAAAAATGTGAAATTGTATGCTAATCCATGAAAACCCACATCGCTTCTTTATGTATCGTTAGTGGAGCATGTGTGATTAACCAACACACTAATGTGGGACTATAAAGATGAAATAATGGCACAACTTGAAAATTATTGTTGTTGATGGAGTGTGTGTGGTTAACTAGCACATCAATGTGAGATGATAAATGACCTCGAGGTTGTCAAACAGGTTTGCATGGTTATTCACATCTCGTTTGTGATCCTCAGCATCTCTGTTACAAAAGTGAGAGCATAATCCAAGATTAAACATGTCATTGATAGGATTCAATGAATCTTAAAGGGTCTAAGAGTTTCATAAGATTGAAATTGGTAAAGGCCTTACCTACCTAAAATAGATTCGCAATTTGATTACAATATACCTCTTCAAAGTTCGAATCGAATATATGGATCGTAGCCTGAATTTAAATTTTGGGTTAATAATTAAGGATTAAAATCAACTAACTTGGATTCTTTCTTTTACCACTTTTATATGTCTTATGAAGATATAAATGAGCTTCCTTGTTCTTATGGAAATGGTTTTCCTCAATGTTCTGGAAATGGTCTTCCACATTCAAGTAAGGTGAACTTGTCTTCCCTTCCTTAGGTAATGGTGGAACTGGACATCACCTCTCTTCAATTCTTCCACCTCCTCCACTTGTGACTCTCCTAACATCACGTTTTATCAAGTTGAAAGTTATGAAACTACTCAAGCCCTATTGGCATGTAAACACAAAGATGGAAATTGTAACATCCCAAGATCAGGTATTTCTCAATAGCCCTTACTTTATTGTAGTTGTCAACTTTGGCCCTTAATTGATAAAAGGTGGTAGCTAAGTACGCGGGGCATACGCATGTGTACGCTCAGCGTACTCATGTGCGTATTATGGACATGGAGGCCACCTAGTACGCTGGACGTACTAGACTCAGAGTGAAAACCGTAATTGTGTGGTGTGTCCCTTTTTAAGGAACATGATGGCCTTATTTCCAACCACCATTTCTAGTCTTCAACTCCCCTCAAAACCCTAATTTCTGTTTTCTTAGCTTGAGTGGCCATTTGAAGCTTTTGAGTGATCTTTGTGGAATTCTTTGTGTGAAGAAGGAGCTTTGAAGAGAGTAGAGTTGGTGTCCAAGCTTTGGATCTGAGTTTCCCTGTGGTTGGTGCATCATTTGGAGGTATCATGCTCAAAGCTTTCTTATTGTTTTGATTTGTGGATATTGTGGTTCATTTTAGGGTTTATGTCCCAAAGCTTGAAGCTTTATGAGTTTGTTGAACTCTAGAGCATATTATCTGTCCCTTTAAGTGTCTTTAGTTGAGTGGACTTATAAAAATGGGATCTTGGACGTCAAGATCTCCCCATGCATGATATATGAGAACTTTTGTGAGTAAAGAGTGAGATTTTATGAGTTTTAGACTTGCTCAGCCATGCTAAGGCTTAAAGTCACAAACTTTATGGAGTATTAGCCTTTAGTGAGTCTAGATCTGAGATTTTAGCTATGGTCTTAACGGATTAAGACCAGGAGAGTGGGAAAAGTAAGTATGGGACGTACGGTGAGCATACTCCCAGATACGCGCAGCGTAGCATCGAAGTTTCCCGATGCATGCATGGCGAAGTAGTACGCCCAGCGTAAAGGGGTTGTACACCCAGCGTACGCTCTTAGTGTTGTCTTTTGTTGACTTTTAGGGTTTGGTCAAATGGTGGACTTTGAAGGCCATGGAAGGGTAAAATGGACTTTTATCCTTCTGAGAATTTGTAGAGGGTTTAGCCTAACATCTTTGGGGGTCGTTTATTAATTAGAGTTAATTACGATATATGTTAGGTAGAGGCTAGATCGGTGTTCAAGTACGAGACATACTTGCTTTACTTACGAGGTGAGTCTTCTCACTATACTTACCTGAGTGGTAATACTGTGTGACCGGAGGGTCTTATTTGAGTTATCAAGCGGAGGGTCCTATGTTCTTATACTGAGTTATGTGATATTATGCATTTTGTATTTGTGATATATGCTATATTATTTTGTGCCTTACTGAGTTAGGACCGGAGGGTCCAGACCGAGTTGTGAGACCGGAGGGTCTTCACTGAGATACAGGACTGGAGGGTCCAGCCCGAGCGATGAGACCGGAGGGTCTTCACTGAGACACATGACCGAAGGGTCCACACCGAGCTATAGCCTTGAGAGGCTTCTTATTTGTGTATGTGGTAGTTTGGGGAACTCACTAAGCTTCGTGCTTACAGTGTTGTGTGATATGTGTTCCAGGTACTTCTCAGGATCACCGGAAGGCGCGACTTGATTGTACACACGAGTTGGAGTTTATGTTTTTGAGGATTCTGGGATATTATCAAACAATTGTTGTCTTGTGTTTTAATAACTCATACATTGTGGTTTTGAGAAATGTGATTTGGGGTTTTATGTGATTTTAAAATAAAAAAAAAATTGTTTGAAAATTTAGAGTGTTACAGAAATTCTGTGTGTGCTTATGTTCTGAAAATGAAATCGTACATGGAAAAAATGGGAAGAATGGGTATCGAATTTCCGAAGGAGAAAGCCAATAATTTGGTTCTTATCTCGCTTCCTAAGTCATATGGTCAGTTTGTTGAAAACTTTCATATGAGGAATCTCGATGTGATCCTAACTGATCTGACCAAGCTTTTGATAACTATAGAAGCAGAAATGCTTATGAGTATGTTAGGGAAATACTTGTCGAGACTCGGAACAAATCTGATGCCACTTGCCAAGTTCTGATGACCCTTGTTAGGAAGTAATGTGGATAACAAGCAAAACCGTAATCACATAAACACACAATATTTATGTGGTTCGGTGAAGGTGGCCTATGTCCATGGGCAAGAGAAGAGTATTCTTTATTTCAGAGTTCTCAAACAGAGGTTGCAAGTACAATTCACCAGATATTTGTCCTACTCACTAAGGATTCAAGATATAATACAAGATAAATGACTCTGCATGCATACCTATTTATACTTGAGGGATCAAATCTAAAACCCTAATGAGCCAAGCCCATTGGCCCATAGGCCCATGAATGGTGACAACCAATCATAATCTGCCATGCAACATCTTCTGGATCATTCTTCCATGTCATACAACCCATGAGCATCAGCAACACACATGCTGGATCACCTTGTGCCATAGCGGAGCATCATGATGTATAAGTGGTAAATCATGAACACTAATGGCCCAACATCCGTCATGGTGGGACAACATGGTGTAATCCTTGAGCAATACCAACTTCCGAGCATTCTTGAATGATCTTGAGTATCATAGAGGACTTCATAGCATACTTGACTCATCAGGGATACCATGGCTCATCAAGGAACCAAAATGGCCCATCTTGCACCATGATGGCGCAACATGCACAAGGATGGCGCAACATGCTTCAAGTGTGGCGAAAGAACTTCTAGGTTGGAGCAACATCACCATCTTGGAACAACAACAACATGCATGGTGCAACAAGGCCATGCTTGGCGCAACAACATACTCTATGGAAAAACAGGAGTACCTCATGGCACAAGAGAGGTACCCCATGGCGCTAGAGGGATTAGTTTGGCACAAGAAGGAGTGACCTTGGAACAACAACATCCTTCTTGACGCTCCAACCCATCAACATATGGTGCAACAAGGTCTCCTTGTTGCTCCACATCACTTCCAAGTGCTCCAAACCTATTCCTGGTGCTCCAAACCCCCTTCTATATGATCCGTTCCTTTGTTAGATGATCTATTCCCTTCTCAGATGATTCGTTACTTTGTCACATGCTCCATGAACCCAAGTGCTCCATTGAGTTCCAAGTGCTCCAAATGCTCCATGAGAATGATCTAAATGTTCTATTAGCATGATCCAAATGCTCTAGTCACATTTAACACGGTACAAATAAAGCAGAAACACTTGAAGGATCTAATATCAAGAATTAATTGGACGTTAACAATGGTAATCAAGAAAAGGTTTCTCTTCCCAATGGAAATGGATCGGCCAAGGTCAAACAGTTTGATCGTATGGTAAATAGAAAGGCTCATTCTAAGATCATTCCATGTGTTGACCCCAATGAGTCCATTTGTTTTTATTTCCAATTGAAGGGACACTGGAAATGAAGCTGCCAAAAATACCTAAAAGATCTTAGAGATTGTAAAGTCAAGTCGTACGACTCTACTTTAGGTACATCCATAATCTAACTCCACTGTTTTATAAGTTCCTATTCATAAACTCTTAGTATATGATGTGATGATCACATTTTTATGGTATTACAGGATCTAAGAGAAAACAGGAAGCTTGAGCATAAAGCTAAATCTGATCGTGAGAAATGGACTTTTGTCACATGGTTCGATGATCAGAATTTTGACCTCCTACTAAGGAGTTAGGATAGCTTTAATAGTTTGCTATTACTATTCGGAGATGTCTAGAAACATAGTTTTATTTTATGTGTTGTAAGGAAAAGTTCCAATTTTCTTTTATCAATAAAATGAAGTTTTGTTATTTATAGTTCCTTGCATTGCATTAATGAGTGTGTTTGTAATAATAAAAATATTAATTATGGATGTGATTCTTACAATACCGTGCTTGTGGAATTGTTAAATTTGACAAAGTGAAAGGAAATATCATCACAAAGTTTCAATTAGACAGAAAGTTGGAGTCATACAATTCGAATTGGATGATGAATGAGAGTTTTTTTCATTGGAGAAATTATGACAGAGTCATTGTTCACATGTTTATAAGATGCAAGTGATGGATTAATGGATCTTGTAGATGTTGTTATGAAATCTGCAGATCCACCGCAAGGGACGATAACTCTATTCGTCGTGATTTACTGATGCTTCAGTAAATATGTTTGCGTTTATAATATTAAGCATAATTCTAATACTTTAAAAAGATTCAAAGAGTAGTAGGATGAATAGAAGAATCTGTTAGGCAGAAAGATAAAAGATTCTCCAATCTGAAAGGAAAGGAGAGTGATTTAGTATCATGTTTTATGATCATCTTAGTGATTCTGGAATTATATCACAATTGATCCTCAAAGAACATCTTAGTTCAATTGTATGACTAAGAAGAGGAATCAGATATTGTTGGAAATGGTTCAATTAAGAGTTGAGACATACTTCATTCCTAATCGGGTTTTAGAGCTATGCTCTAGTAACTCTAAATAATATCTTCAAAATCATTTCAAACTAAGAAGGGTGATAAAACCTCATGATATGTGGACTAAGAATGCTTTATCACTGAAGCACATTAAGAATTGGAGTTATGATGTTTTTCGGCAGTCGAGAAACAAAAGATGAACTGAATCGAATTCTGAAGAGTGTTATCATGTCGGGAATCTGCATGAAAATTTTCATATTTGTTTTAGCTCGTCAAGGAATGTTTCTTGAGAGAAAAACTTATATGTCAAGAAGTTAGTGGGAGTCATATTGATCTTGAGAGTTTCAAGAGTCAAGCGACAATGATCCTTTTAGTTATCACTTGCACGCAACCTGGGATTGAAAACCTGATGTGTTTATTGACATATTCTTATTTTTGTGCACTTCCAGTTAAGTCGCCAATGCTTATGAGTTCTATGTCTTTCATTTAACTGCAAGAGAAAAGTGCGTTGGTAAATGAAGGTACACTGATCAATATGGGCGAGCTGCTAACAGGAAAGGAATGACAAGGAAGTGTTTAAACTTTTAGGAGATATGTTTATCTCGTATTGAAAGGGTTTGAACACATACACTATCCGGATAAAGTGCATCAGCTTAAGAAGCCTAATTAGAGGCTTGACAAAGCATCGTGAAATGGGAATCTGCACTTCCATAAGAAAGTTAAAAGGAATTGATTTCTCGAAGTGAAGTTAATTTCTGAGTACATGTCAAATCTAGTGAGAGCATAATTGTTATGCTGGTATTGCATGTTGACAATACTATTCACAGAGAACAATGTCTCTAGTTTGCAAGTTGCAAACGTTGGGAACTATTTCACTATAGTGGACTTAAGGGAGTGGGAACTTATACTTTGTTACGAATCTAAAGGTTTAGATTGTATAGTTTAATAGAACTTAGTCAAAATCATATATGAATAGTGTATTGAAATGTTTCAACATAGAATATTCTATATGGAAATATTATAGCAAGAGATTGACATATATCAAATCCTTATATAAGATATAATGAGTCGAGTCCCATATGCTTCAGATATAGGATTGATTACATATGTTATAATATTCGCTTATTCTAATTTTTCAAATGCTTTAATCATTGTGAGAAAAAGGACTAGATATTTAAGTGACTAAAGTTATTAAACAAACTGTCAAGAACATTATCAAATTTACTGAATATTGGTTGCTTGTAGACAGTTGGAAGTATGGTATTTTTTGAAAGGACCATAGTGACACGTTTTAGTTTGAGATGATTCTTGGTCAGAATTGATGGTCGTATGGGAATATGGCAATGATTTGATAATAGGAGATGGGTATATGGAAATGTTTCCATAATAAGAGTTAGTTATAAAATCTACATGTGAGTTGGAAACTTTAATGCAAGAGAAGCGTTCAAGGAGTGTGCCTTGAACTTGAGACTTCATAACCAAGAAATTGTTCTGAGTAACAAGTTCCAGTGGAACATTATGTAACATCAAAGGCTCAGTTTCTATGACTTTAGAACATCAACATCTCAGAAGGAGAATGCATATAAAGAATAAATTCCACTACATCTTAAATAGCGATGAGAATTAGGAATTGTGAAATGAGAATAATTTAAGTAATGCCCAGTCGATCTGTTCACAAATATAATACAAGCTTTCCTTTATTTATTAATAATAACAGGTTACATTATTTGATATCCAAGCGTACTTCTTGATCATAAACTAAACAATAAGACTTCCACCAGCCACTTGTTAACTTCCTTCAACACTCCACTGCCTCTACTACTCATTTCCCTGAGAATACATGCGTTTTGAAAACGTCAACATAATGTTGATGAGTTAACATGTTTTTATAGTATTATATTTTTAGAATAGTATTAATCATTTATTCTCTGATGGAGTTCTATTATTTATAACTTATCTTTTCTAGGATATATCACCCCTTTCGTACTTATCCTATAACTTCTCTTTTATAGATTAGTCACCCTTTCACTTATCTATTCATAGTATCACTACCTCAAGACTTTCCCCTCTAAGTAGTTTGATTAATTAAGGTTGATGGACAATGTTACAATGAGTTCTTATAATCGAGCTATTGACTTGATATTTGCCTCGCCACGACGCTTAATCGAACGTATAAATTATAAAATACTAGAAAGTTATGCTTGTTAGGGTTGTAGCTAGCAAGCGATGGTGGGGGTGTCAGCTCCGTATAGATCCATACATATCTTCCATGTCACTCAAGATTAACGATTATAGGCCTGGGGTTAGCTGAACTTAATCAGATAAAGGATGAATATTGATACTTATTTAACAACTGTTTTGTTTAACCTTATAGTATGTTTATCAATCTTATTGTTCTTCTCTTTAGTCTTCCTTCAATATAATTCTCTACATAATTATGCTGATACAAATATACTTAACCATATATATATATATATATATATATATAATAACTATTATTATTATTATTATTATTATTATTATTATTATTATTATTATTATTATTTGATATTGATGGGATATTAGGGCAGAGTAACAACTAGGTATAATGCTTATCCTTAAGTTTAGCCAGCATAGCGACTAGGTACTATGTTACCCTAGAGAATTGGCCAACATATCAACTAGGTATAATCTTCAAGTGTAGTTTTAGGAATTATAATGATTAGGCATAATATCATTCTTAAAGTTTGGCAGGGTAACTACCGGACATAATATTATCCTAACATTTCATGTATAGTATAAACTACGGATATATTATAAATATTAACATTCTTGTAAAAATCGGTAAAGTAGTTTTATAACATGTATTACCCCCTTAAAACTTTTGAAAACAGTAAAAGTGGGGCCGTGAAATCACCCTAGTAGTGTCACACCCCAAAACCGGAACGGCGGAAACATTCGTGGGTGGAGGACGTCATGTACAGTATCACAACAATGCATAGTAGTAAACAAGCAACAACATCATCCATTGCATTAATAGTATAACTTAATACAAGTGTGTATTGTGAAGTTTATAAGACACCAAAAATGTAAATCAAAATAAGAGACAAGTCTTGAACGAGCTCCATCTTCTCAAAACCTGGCACCGGTACCTGTCTACTGATGACCTGAGAATACAAGTTATTTTGAAAGAGTTTATCAGCTTTAAAGCTGGTGAGATCATAAGTATTTTAATGTCATTGTTTGTATGAATATGCTTGTAAGTACTTGATGTATAAGTTTGTAAATGTTTGTATCTCCTAGAAAATCCTATATTTTCTACTAAATGTAGCCTTCTACCAAGGCATCAAATGAAATGTATGATTGACTCTTGTAAGAGTGTGTATTTTCCCAAATATGACTATCATTAACCAAAACTATAGTTTTTACATTACCGTTCCTTGTGTGAAGATCACAAAGTGAATGCAATGGGGAAATAAAATAGTATTGTAGTGTTGTATCAAGTAACTACTGCTGTACTAATTACCTTAAACCAATTGTTATTTAAAGTAACATGTGATATGCCTGTACCATACTACCGACTAAAAACACGACGATGAAAGACGTCGGAAGAAATGACATTTGGCACCCGTAGACTTGCAAGTCCTACTGTAGCGAACAGCAAGGTGTAGGATAGTCAATCCAGTATAGATCTATAAACAAATTCAACGCTCTCCTTCTAGGAGACTCTGGATACAAAATGAGCCATGACAGGTGATGCCATGCCTCTTTACGTGGCTCACATTTCTGTTGTAATGCTCTTGTATATGTATTGTATGTACTAGTGTAATGTATGTTTTCTCTGTCTAGTATGTTATGTTTGTTTCTCATCATAGTATTCTCTATCTGTATGTTATTGTTTGATTCTCATCATAGTATGCTCTATCTGTATGTTATTTTTTGTTTCTCATCATAGTATGCTCTATCTGTATGTTATTGTTTGTTTCTCATCATAGTATGCTCTATCTATATGTTATTGTTTGATTCTCATCATAGTATGTATTGACTCATGTATGAACTGACTCCTTGTATGTTTCATTGATCTAGTAATAGTATTAGTAACTTCCTAAACTATACCTATTATAGTTTACTAGTAATGTTGTTTGTATGAATGAACATGTTTGTATACATTTGCTACCCAAAGGTATTGAACGGAAAGAAGGAACTTTTATATCTATATACATATACATAATATACAACTAAGATTCAAACGACCTTCGGACAAACAACCGATACCCTAAGTCCACAACCAAACAAGGAACAGGAAGTAAGGTGAGCTATCAGTCCTAAGTCCTTTCAATCCTACTTATATAACTATATCTATATAGATACACATTTGACAAAATAAGTTTAAAAGAGTTTAATAAAAGTATTCAACATGTAAAGGAGTTTGTAAAACGATTTGAAGTAGTTTGTTTGATTACACAATTTGAAAAGTAAGAAAATCCATATGTGTGATAGTTATTAATCACATGTGATTGGTATAATAACTATAATGTTTCAATATTGTATCCCCCCCCCGCGTAAAAGCATTTGAAATCATTTAAAAGGTTGATTAAGGGGTATGAACTCACCTGTAGTGAGTGGTTTGGATGAACGGGTGGTATAGGATGCTAAGTGTCAAGTGAAGACTTGAGCACACACACAGATCCTATTTAACATATAATGACACATATATGTATCTAATTAGTCAATTATCAAATAATTAAGCAAGTAAAGACACCCTAAAACATGGATAACACTTTGATTCAAGTGCTATAAGTACATAGGGTTGCATCTAAGGGGTGTACGGCCTCACAAAGGAGTTTATGGCCCAAATGGTACTACCTCATGAGTTTACGGCCAAGGGTTTACGACCCTATGAGTTTACGGCCGTAAACTCATGGTAACTTGTGTCATTTTTGATGTTTAAGGTCCTATACTCTTCTTGGAAGTATTCTAGACTTAGATCCATGGCTTAGGAAGGTGTTTGTGGCAACTTTGCACCATTAAATAGAGTTTACGGCCAAGGGAGATTTCCTTGGCCGTAAACACCCTTTAGTCCTTCTTTTCCTTGTGTTATAAGGTCTTACAAGTCAAGGGGAAGTATTCTAAGTTCATGTCTAAGCCTTAGGAAGGAGTGGTGGCACCAAAGTACCAATTATGTGTGTTTACGGCCCAAGGAGATTGCCTTGGCCGTAAACACCACATGTTCTTGGGTTTTCTTGATGTTTTCTAGTTGCTTAACTAGTGATTCAAGCATATAACAAGCTAAGGTAAGATTACTTACAATATAGGAGCTTGAAAGGGGGTTCACGGCCCAAGAACACTAGTGTGTGTTCTTGGTGTTCTTGGTGAAATGAAGAATGCTTGAAGATCTAAGAAAAAGGGATGATTTCATGGATGAAATCATGTAAGATCACTAGATATTGAAGGATATCAACTTATCAAGGCAAGAAACACTTACAAAGTTGAAGATCAAGACGGAAAAATCGGATGCTACTTGAGAGAGAATGACTTATAGGCTTGAAAATGGTAAAAATGAATAAAATGACTAAGTGTCATATTTATACTCTTAGAGTTTACGGCCGTAAACTCCATTTTATTGCCGTAAACTCCAAACTCTTGGAGTTTTGAGACTTAAATGATGCACAATTAACTCTAGAGTATATGTCCTATAATTTCCTCTTGAAGGTTTAGGCTGTAGAACACTCAAACAGGCTCTAAACAGCTTAAAAGTTAGCAAAAACAAGTCTGACTTCTATTGAAGCGAATGGTTGTACAAAATAGAAATTTTGAGTTGTCACATCATCCCCCCGTTAGAGGGAATTTCGTCCCGAAATTAGAGTTTAAGCAAATAAGTAGTTACAAATAACTAAGTAAAAAGATGAGGATATTTCAGTTTCATTTGATCCTCGCGCTCCCAAGTGAATTCAGGTCCTCGCTTGGCGTTCCAGCGAACATTCACTATCGGGATACGGATTTGTTTCGTTTGGTTGACCTCCCGGTCCATGATCTCTACAGGTTCTTCCACGAAGTTGAGGCTCTCATTGATCTCGATCTCGTCGAGTGGGATTACAAGAGTCTCGTCGGACAGACACTTTTTCAAGTTCGAGACGTGGAAAGTAGAATGTCCGTTATTGAGTTCGCGAGGTAAGTTGAGTTTGTAAGCTACAGGGCCGATTCTAGCGAGAATCTCGAAAGGCCCTATGTATCTTGGATTTAGCTTTCCACGCTTTCCGAAGCGTATCAAGCCCTTCCAGGGTGAGACATTCAATAGAACACGGTCACCCACCTGGAATTCCAATGGTTTTCTTCGTATATCTGCGTAGCTTATCTGTCGGTCTCTAGAGGCTTTCAATCGTTCACGAATCTGAACGATCTTCTCTGTAGTTTCCCGAATGATCTCCGGACCGGTGAGATGGCTGTCAGGAACTCATCCTTTAGCTAACTGGGTATCACCCACCTCAGCGCAACACAGAGGGGATCTGCACTTTCGGCCATAGAGGGCCTCGAATGGAGCAACCTTTATGTTCGTGTGATAACTGTTGTTGTAGGAAAATTCGAAAAGGGGTAAATGAGTATCCCATGCCTTCCCAAAGTCGATCACACAGGCTCGCAACATATCCTCCAAGGTTTGGATATTCCTGTCACTTTGTCCGTCAGTCTGTGGATGCTAGGTTGTACTCATGTCCAGCCTAGTTCCTAGGGAACTTTGTAGCGACTGCCAGAACCTCGAAGTGAATCTACTATCTCTATCGGAGATAATAGATATAGGAACACCATGCAGTCGTACGATCTCCCTAATGTAGGTTCTTGTTAGCTTCTCCATCTTGCCTGTCTCTTTGATGGGCAGGAAGTGTGCGGACTTGGTTAACCTGTCTACGATCACCCAAATGGTATCGAGACCACCCGTTGTCTTGGGCATCTTGGTTATGAAGTCCATTGTGATCCGCTCCCACTTCCATTCCGGTATCTCCGGCTGTTGTAGTAATCCTGAGGGTTTATGGTATTCGACCTTAACCTTGGCGCAAGTAAGGCATTTACTTACGAAGGTAGCAATCTCTGCTTTCATGTTAGGCCACCAGTATAGCTTTTTAAGATCCATATACATCTTATCTGAACCTGGGTGGACGGAATATCGAGTGTTGTGAGCTTCGATCATGATCAAGTCTCTGAAACCACCGTGTTTCGGTGTCCAGATCCGATCCATGAGATATAAGGCTCCGCCACCTTTGACTTCCAAATTCTTATTCATCCCTCTCAGGGATTCACCCGCCATATTTTCAGGATTCAAGGATTCGAGGTGAGCTTCCTTGATTTGTGTGGAAAAGTGTGAATGGATAGTCATAGTCAAAGATTTGACTCTACGACCAGAGTATTCTTTCTGACTTAGGGCATCAGCTACTACATTGGTTTTACCCGGGTGATAACGTATTAAGCATTCGTAGTCACTGAGTAGCTCGACCCACCGTCGTTGTCTCATGTTGAGCTCCTTCTGGTCAAATATGTATTGTAGGCTTTTGTGGTCTGTAAAGATCATGCTCTTCGTACCGTATAGGTAGTGTCTCCAGATCTTCAGAGCAAACACAACTGCTCCTAGCTCAAGATCGTGTGTGGTGTAGTTGACCTCGTGTGTCTTCAGCTGTCTGGAGGCATAGGCGATGACCTTACCTCGTTTCATCAGAACACAACTGAGCCCTTGGTTGGATGCATCGCAATAGACTACGAAGTCTTCTATTCCTTCAGGGAGGGATAGTATCGGTGCGGTGCATAAGGCTCGCTTTAGTGTTTGGAACGCTTTCTCCTGCTTCTCTTCCCAGTAAAAGGCCACGCCCTTCTGGGTCAACGTCGTAAGAGGTTTCGCAATTCGCGAGAAGTTCTGTATGAACCTGCGATAGTAGCCAGCGAGGCCTAGAAATTGACGAATTTCGGTAGGCGTCTTCGGTGCTGACCAGCTCTCAATGGCTTTGATTTTGGAAGGGTCCACGTGTATTCCCTCTTCGCTAACCACCTTCCCTAAGAATTCGACTCTTCGGATCCAAAATTCGCATTTCGAGAACTTCGCATAGAGCTTCTCCAAACGCAACGTTTCTAAGACCAGTCGCAGATGTTGACTATGCTCCTCCTTACTACGAGAGTAGATAAGTATGTCATCGATGAATACGATGACGAACTGATCGAAGTAAGGAAGACACACCCTATTCATTAAATCCATGAATACCGCGGGCGCGTTGGTTAATCCGAACGGCATCACTACGAATTCGTAGTGTCCATAGCGAGTTCGGAAGGCTGTCTTCAGAACATCCTACCCTAGCACTCATAGTTGGTGATACCCGGATCTTAGATCGATTTTTGAAAATAAGTTCTCCCCTTGTAGTTGATCAAATAAATCGTCTATGCGAGGCAGAGGGTAATGATTTTTGATGGTTAGCTTGTTGAGTTCCCTGTAGTCGATGCACATACGAAAAGATCCGTCTTTCTTCTTGACGAACAAGACCGGAGCTCCCCATGGAGAGAAGCTTGGTATTATTAAGCCCTTGCTGAGCAGTTCGTTAAGTTGACCGGACAGTTCTTGCATCTCTGCAGGTGCTAGACGATAGGGCGATTTGGCTACTGGGGTAGCCCCTGGAACTAGGTCGATTCTGAACTCGACTTGACGTTGCGGAGGTAATCCTGGGAGTTCTTCTGGAAAGATGTCGGGGAAATCGCGTACTACTGGAATGTTCTTAATGTCTTTCGTTTCCTGGCTCGCATCGACAACATGAGCAAGGAATGCGCGACATTCCTTTTGCAAGAATTTCTGGGCCTGAATGCTCGAGATGATACGAGGTTTAGTGTCGGGTTTGTCGCCATATACTACTTGAGTTTCTCCAGACGGCAGATTAAGGCGAACAACCTTTTCATAACACATGATGTCGGCACGATGAGAACTCAACCGATAATGACGTCAAAACTTTTAATTAAGACCAGCATGAGGTCGATTGAAAATGAATGGCTATCTAGCGATAGGGTACATCCTATGAATATACTGCTAGTGCTCTCAGTCTTCCCATTAGCCATTTCTACAGTGAACGGTTCCTTAACTGCTCGTGATTTTTGCTTAAGTAAATGAGCAAATGTTTGGTTCACAAAACTCCTCTCCGTTCCACTATCAAACAGTATGCATGCATAAGAGTTATCGAGGAGAAACGTACCAGTGACCACTGTGGGGTCGGCAACCGCTTCCTCGTGGCCTATGGCCAGAACCCTTCCCACTCCACTGGTATTCCCTGCCTTTGGGCAGTTCCTCTTGTAGTGGCCCACCTCGCCACAACCGTAGCAAGATTGGCCCACACCAGCGGCGGGGACTTGGTTGATTGGCTTCGCTGGAGCTTTGCAGAAACGGGCGGTGTGCCCCTTCCTGTTGCAGTTAGAGCATAGCATTTCCCGACAGGCTCCTGTGTGGTGGAAGTTGCATTTGTTGCACTTAGTCAAACTTCCAACGTACTGCTTTACCGGAGCAGCAGCGGCAGGCGCAATCGCAGCATGAACTGCCACGACCTGCTGCTTTTTGGCAGCCTTCTTCTTCTTCTTTTCATCCCAGAACTTCCGCTTGTTATCAGCGGTTTTGGAGGGTTCTGAGATGGCTAGGGTTGTTGTTGCTGATGGGGTACGGACCCCATGGTCAATGAGCCGCTGTGCCAACCGCTTGGCACTATCGAATGTAGTGGGGTTTGAAGCCAAGTCGTTTCCCTAAAATGGAGGCACCAGCCCCCAGATGTACCTCTCTATCTTCTTTCCCTCTATGTGAACCATGTTGGGACAGAGGGCCACCAGCTCGCAGAACCTGGCGGTATAGGAAACTATATCGGAGCCCTTCATGGTTAGGCTCCATAGCTCTTGTTCTAGCTTTTGGATCTCGCCCCTCGGGCAGTATTCTTCAATCATTAGCTCTCACAGAGCTTCCCAGCCCATGGCATTTGCCACTATAAGAGATAGTGACTTGACATGACTATTCCACCATGTCAGGGATTTTGCCTCGAAGGTGCACACAGCAAGTTTGACTTTGCTCCCTTTCGGGCATGAGCAGATCTCGAAGATCGACTCCGGTTTTTTGAACCATTGCGAGAGGGCAATGACTCTGCCAGTCCCTTTAAAGGACAGTGGCTTGCAGTTGGTGAAGTCCTTGTAGGAGCACTCTCTCGAGCGCACGGGGGCTTCACCGTGAGTAGAATGAACAGGCGTTCCAGCACCGCTGGCGCTGGTAGAATGATATTGAGCCATGGCTGTTGCCACAGCCACAGCTACTGCAACATTTAGAGCTGCTGTATCGATTTGAGGAGTAGGTGGTGTTGAAGTTACCGGAGGATTGCGTCTCGTTGATCGGCGTGGAGGCATCTTTTAACTAAAAGTTTACAAAGATGATAATATTGGTAAGAATAACATAGAGAGAAATGATGAGAGTGACTCATGGACTAACTCTCCATAGCCCAACAACACAATTGAATAGCACGATTGAATGTAGATCTAGTACTAACAGATGATAGCATTTGGATATTAATTTCCATGAGATTAGATATCTGTCAATAATACTGGAATTACAGATGTAACAAGTTCGGGAAAAATGACCTAGAAGTAGGTCTTACATCAACCAAGATGGGAAAATTTTGACAGAACTACGACCCAATCAAGACCTAACAGGTCCAAGTCTTAACAAAGATAGGAAATTAGACTAGAGTTTTACATAACTATGTTATATCCAAAAGAGAAAGGTGAGTAGGCTCTATCTACGACGAGAACCACTAGAATGAGTTCTTGATCCAGACAGAAGGCGTTCTATGTCTCTCAGACACCTTTCAGACATTGCCTGCCGAGCTCGAAGTTCCCTGACTTCAGCTTGGGATGCAGCAAGTTCTCTCTGCAGGGCCGCGTTCTGGTTCTGAGTTCTTGCATGGGCAGACTCCAGTTGGCGAATTCGGACTGTGTTGACTCCAGTGTCGGCATCAACTTGCAGGATTTGATGGATAGCCGCTCTACCTTGCTCATCAGTACGAGCAACCCTGCAGACTAGAATAGGCAAGATTCTGTAGGCTGGGCCTCCATCGCTCAAGTCATAGAAGCTTCGATCCCCGTTGTAAGGTAACGGCTGACCTTGCTCGTGACTCCATCTGTTCAAGTTTGTTGCCCACAGAGGTGTGGGGCCTTGAAATGTTGGGCGAGGGTTAGGATTTGGGTTTGGGTTTTGAGCCTCTGGGGGTAGGTTGTTGACTTCTGGCTCTGAGTCAGAACCATCAGAAAAGCCTTCAGCTTGGTGATCATCCAAAGGGATTGGGTGATCATCTTCTGGCTCTTCTCCCAGCCATCCTGCATTGCCGTGGTTGGGATAGTATGGATCTCCGGGGATATGGAATCCAGCCATGATATCTACGCGAGAAAGGGGTAAAGAGATAATTAATAGACGACCTAATTAGATAATTATAAGATGATCTTTATTAATTAGTTCAACAGTTGCGTAGTGCACACCAGTCATATGAAACCAAGACAGGATAGACCTTCAAATAAGTGACCCTAACTCTAAGCCTACAACCAAACAAGGAATAGGAAGAAAAGCAAAGATCACAGATTCTAAGTCTATGACATCCTAGTTACATATAACCTTAGCATATCCACTTAGAAATTATTGACCTATTAATAAAAATATTTAATTCTCAGATAAGTAATTATAGTAACACAAAATACTCCTATAGTATTTTAGGTTTATGTTCTGTTCTAATGTTTTCATTGTAGTATTGTTGGTAAGTTTTTAGACTTGTTGCAACCTCACAACCACCCTTAGGCACATGCTAGTCACTCATCGGATAATATAGTTGATCAGGCTATATCTTCCCAGGTTTGACCATATGTCTCTAAGTCTAATTGTGCTGTCCAACAATCATAATACTTTTGTTCTATCCTAGTGACACTGATTTTAGTATGAATGCAGGTATGTATACTTGGTCAAATATTTTAGTATTTAAAAGTATAAACTCTTGGTCAGAGTATTTTAATCCCGTTGTGTTTATAGTTTGTATATCTTTTATGGGTTGATATACTCGATTCACTATAAACAATGCTCTGATACCAATCTGTCACACCCTAAAACCGGAACGGCGGAAATGTTCGGGGGTGGAGGACGTCATTTACAGTATCACAACAATGCATAATAGTAAACAAGCAACAACATCATCCATTGCATTAATAATATAATTTAATACAAGTGTGTTCTGTGAAGTTTATAAGACACCAAAAATGTAAATCAAAATAAGAGAAGAGTCTTGAACGAGCTCCATCTTCTCAAAACCTGGCACCGGTACCTGTCTACTGATGACCTGAGAATACAAGTTATTTTGAAAGAGTTTATCAGCTTTAAAGCTGGTGAGATCATAAGTATTTTAGTGTCATTGTTTGTATGAATATGCTTGTAAGTACTTGATGTATAAGTTTGTAAATGTTTGTATCTCCTAGAAAATCCTATATTTTCTACTAAACGTAGCCTTCTACCAAGGCATCAAATGAAATGTATGATTGACTCTTGTAAGAGTGTGTATTTTCCCAAATATGACTATCATTAACAAAAAATATAGTTTTTACATTATCGTTCCTTGTGTAAAGATCACAAAGTGAATGCAATGGGGAAATAAAGTACTACTGTAGTGTTGTATTAAGTAACTACTGTTGTACTAATTACCTTAAACCAATTGTTATTTAAAGTAACATGTGATATGCCTGTACCATACTACCGACTAAAAACACGACGATGAAAGACGTCGGAAGAAATGACATTTGGCACCCGTAGACTTGCAAGTCCCACTGTAGCAAACAGCAAGGTGTAGGATAGTCAATCCAGTATAGATCTATACACAAATTCAATGCTCTCCTTCTAGGAGACTCTGGATACAAAACAAGCCATGACAGGTGATGCCATGCCCCGTTACGTGGCTCACATTTCTGTTGTAATGTTCTTGTATATGTATTGCATGTACTGGTGTAATGTATGTTTTCTCTGTCTAGTATGTTATGTTTGTTTCTCATCATAGTATTCTCTATTTGTATGTTATTGTTTGATTCTCATAATAGTATGCTCTATCTGTATGTTATTGTTTGTTTCTCATCATAGTATGCTCTATCTGTATGTTATTGTATGTTTCTCATCATAGTATGCTCTATCTGTATGTTATTGTTTGATTCTCATCATAGTATGTGTTGACTCATGTATGAACTGACTCCTTGTATGTTTCATTGATCTAGTAATAGTATTAGTAACTTCCTAAACTATACCTATTATAGTTTACTAGTAATGTTGTTTGTATGAATGAACATGTTTGTATACCTTTGCTACCCAAAGGTATTGAATTGAAAGAAGGCACTTTTATATCTATATACATATACATAATATACAACTAAGATTCAAACGACCTTCGGACAGACAACCGATACCCTAAGTCCACAACCAAACAAGGAACATGAAGTAAGGTGAGCTATCAGTCCTAACTCCTTTCAATCCTACTTATATAACTATATCTATATAGATACACATTTGACAAAATAAGTTTAAAAGAGTTTAATAAAAGTATTCAACATGTAAAAGAGTTTGTAAAACGATTTGAAGTAGTTTGTTTGATTACACAATTTGAAAAGTAAGAAAATCCATATGTTTGATAGTTATTAATCACATGTGATTGATATAATAACTATAATGTTTTAATCTTGTATTCCCCCCCCCCATAAAAGCATTTGAAATCATTTAAAAGGTTGATTAAGGGGTATGAACTCACCTATAGTGAGTGGTTTGGATGAACATATGGTATAGGATGCTAAGTGTCAAGTGAAGACTTGATCACACACACGGATCCTATTTAACATATAATGACACATATATGTATCTAATTAGTCAATTATCAACTAATTAAGCAAGTAAAGACACCCTAAAACATGGATAACACTTTGATTCAAGTGCTATAAGTACATAGGGTTGCATCTAAGGGGTGTAGGGCCTCACAAAGGAGTTTATGGCCTAAATGGTACTACCTCATGAGTTTACGGCCAAGGGTTTACGGCCGTAAACTCATGGTAACTTGTATCATTTTTTATGTTGAAGGTCCTATAGTCTTCTTGGAAGTATTCTAGACCTAGATCCATGGCTTAGGAAGGTGTTTGTGGCAACTTTGCACCATTAAGTAGAGTTTACGGCCAAGGGAGATTGCCTTGGCCGTAAACACCCTTTAGTCCTTCTTTTCCTTGTGTTATAAGGTCTTACAAGTCAAGGGGAAGTATTCTAAGTTCATGTCTAAGCCTTAGGAAGGAGTGGTGGCACCAAAGTACCAATTATGTGTGTTTACGGCCCAAGGAGATTGCCTTGGCCGTAAACACCACATGTTCTTGGGTTTTCTTGATGTTTTCTAGTTTCTTAACTAGTGATTCAAGCAAATAACAAGCTAAGGTAAGAGTACTTACAATATTGGAGCTTGAAAGGGGGTTCACGGCCCAAGAACACTGGTGTGTGTTCTTGGTGAAATGAAGAATGCTTGAAGATCTAAGAAAAATGGATGATTTCATGGATGAAATCATGTAAGATCACTAGATATTGAAGGATATCAACTTATCAAGGCAAGAAACACTTACAAAGTTGAAGATCAAGAAGAAAAATTCGGATGCTACTTGAGAGAGAATGACTTCTAGGCTTGAAAATGGTAAAAATGAATAAAATGACTAAGTGTCATATTTATACTCTTAGAGTTTACGGCCGTAAACTCCATTTTATGGCCGTAAACTCCAAACTCTTGGAGTTTTGAGACTTAAATGATGCACAATTAACTCTAGAGTATATGTCCTATAATTTCCTCTTGAAGGTTTACGATGTAGAACACTCAAACAGGCTCTAAACAGCTTAAAAGTTAGCAAAAACAAGTCTGACTTCTATTGAAGCGAATGTTTGTACAAAATAGAAATTTCGAGTTGTCACAAGTAGCGCGATTTGTTGAAGTAGGGTAGATTCGGAACTCAGAACTTTAGGGACTGCCTCGGGATAGAGTAATGCGATCAGAGAGTGGGAGAGGATTGTATGGAAGGTGTGCAGAATGGGGTATTCGAACCTTCCTATTTATAGCATAATTTTTGAGTGCACATGATGCAAATATTTGTGCGCTCCGCACTAAGTCATCGTGGCTCCATTTGGGATTCGCCGCGTGTCACTCTCTCGATGGGTCACGTTATCCACAATCTACTTGAATCCAGTGTCAGAGTGCACGTTGTGCATGGCGCGCACGACGCGCATACATAAATGATTTTTGAAAAATCATATCTCTTGCGTACGAACTATGATCTTTACCATCTTTATAGCTATGCGATGATATTGACGAGTACTACAAGTTATCTTTAGGTTGTTTTGGCTAGTTTTATCTTTCATCTTTTAGCCTAACGGGGGTATAATTATGATTTTATAAAAATCACATCTTCCTCATATGGACCCAGTTTTCGGCATTCTTTGTCTTAACGTTCTCATCTCGAGAAGTACTACGACTTTCCTTTTGGTGATACTAGCCAAAGCCTAACCAATCTCCTAGTGACATTTTGAGCTTAATAACTTTAATTACGCAATTGATTTTACTTTTTACAAAAATCATAACTCCTCAAATCGAAGTCAGATTTTCACGAAGTTTATATCCTTGGAATCACGTCGCAGTGTACTTTCCGAATATGTTAAATATTTTGAAGACGGTATGACTTTTTGGACACTCATTTTTAAGCCTATGAGTCGACTTATTCTTATATGTAAGAGTATACTCAATCATATTTATTCATAAAATGAAAGATTACATAGATTCTCTATTACATTTATTTGTCTATGCTACTTTCTAACGGTGGTCAATGATGGAGTTTTCCTAGTTGTCACACATGAGTACGTAGAAAATGGGATTTTGAGTATTGGATAAACCCATGCTTAGATATTACTTCATGGATTTTATCACGAGTAATTATAAGACGATGATATATATAAAATTATTAAAGCAGAGATAGATAGCTCATAGTTTGCGAATCAGTTGTGCATTGGGTTGCTCAAACGCATCTCGTAACTGGATGTTCTAAAGGGTTATTCCATGTATGATTTGGTGAGTAAAAGGTATGACTATATAGTCAATGTTTGCGAATAAAAGGTATGACTATATAGTCAATGTTGGTGAGTAATTCTAAGACGATAATATATACAATTCTTAAAGCAGAGATATATAGCTCATACCTTGTGAATCAGTTGTGCATTGGGTTGCTCAAACGCATCTCGTAACTGGATGTTATAAAGGGTTATTCAATGTATGATTTGGTGAGTAAAATGTATGACTATATAGTCAATGTAACCCGTTCCTTTTGCTTGGATAAGGAAAAGAGATATCGTTTGGTATCCATGCATGATACCAAAGCGCATTTCTAATGCAGATCCAAAGCACCAAATTCTCCAAATGGCCCGGAGATTCATAAAGTTGCAAACTTTATGAGATCTCACCACTCAAAACCATCAAGACATGAAGAAAAGGGACAAAATCTAAAGATGTAGCAACTTAGCAAGAAAAGGTTGGATCATGGACACTAACCAAGGTCCAAAAGATGTGCTAGCTGATGAAGAAGGTGCTTGCAAGGTAGATTACCACACCGAGGGCTTCCTTCTCCTTAAAAGATCACCAAAAGACCAGGAATGAGTTCACAAAAGCAAATGGAGGATATGTTTAGGATTTCTGAGCTTGAGAGGGTGCTGGAGGCTGAATGATAATGAAACCCGAGCCTTAATGTTCTTTAAATAGGACCCAAATCCCAAATATTAGCGTTTCTCTCTAAAAAAACTTGCCACGCCGTGGTGCCTATGGCTACGCTGTGGCGGGTCATTTAAACCCGTGATCCAAAACAATACCGCTACACCGTGGTGAAGCTCCTTCACGCCGTGGCCACCCCAAAATAAGAGCTAATATTTTAAAAAAATGAATCATACTTGGAACGGGTGTTACATATGTAAAACCTAATTCACGAATTTCCATTTTCATAGAGTTCCTTTAGGGTTCTTGAAGTTCATAGTATGTTGCTATCAATTAGAGAAAACGTAGATCCTTTATACGTTGCATGTGAACTGAAGTGTTAATGTTTTATGCTTCACATGTTTTTGATAACCTATAAAACCTTTCATTATGATCATGGTGAGAATAACCAAGATTGCGATGCTCATTTACTTGATTTCTTTGTTCTTCAACCTGTACTATGGAACAAGTATCAGAGAAGGCTGGCAACAGTTTTTGATGTCGAATCATACTAGCAACATGATCGTACTTAGGAGATATATCATTTATCGTGTAGATGCCAATGTTTTTATTTGGTACTTTTGCATCAAGGTTTTCAAGAAGATCAACAAGAGTTTGTATTTTTGTGCAATATTCAGTCACGGTGGAGTTTCCCATGGAAATGTGATGGGTTTTATAAATTACAATAACTGTGTGTTGTGGAATTTCACTTAAAATTTAAGGGCACATGCAACCTAAAAGATCTATGTCTTTAACACTTTGAATCTAACATTCCATGAACAACAAGATAAGTAGAACCCTAATGACTTCCTATTATAATCAAATTAAAGGAATTAAGTTTACATACCTTTTGATTTATTGTAGTAAACAAATCAATGAAATCCTTCTTAAACAAGGTCTAGAAAGCAAGCACCAGAAATATCGTGCCTCTGATGGTTCACACCCAAACCCTAGCAAGTTGGAGGCTTTAAGAGGAGAGAGGAGAGAGAAGGAATTTTTCAGATTTTCTCTTTTTGAATTAAATGAATTCCGAAAATCAAACCCAAGGGGGTTTATATAGGTGACAAGGAGGCTAAAGATAAGGCAAGTTCCTTTAGATAACCCTAATCCTTTTGCTTTCCCCCTATGGAATCCAAGCTTCCTTAGAGCCCAAGAAAAGCTCTAGAAAAGCTCTAGAAACCCTCTAGAAATCTTCCCCCTTATGGGAGGTTTTAGAATTGGTCAATCTTCAACTTATGAACATTGTCACATTTAGTTCTTCCACTTTTAATTAATCCAATTAATCCCAAGATTAATTCCAGTTAATTTTTGATTAATTTTTAATTAAACAATACTATTTCTAATTAATATATTATTATCATAATATATTAATAAATCATTTATTTTGATTTCTATTTAATTTATTAACTATATAATAAATTAATAAATTAGTCTCTCTCTCCAAAAAAACATCCTAGTCTATTACTAGGTTTGAGGGCAACCCAAAAGGACTTTGCGAATAATTCAAGATTATACTAATTTAGTTATTGGCTTAGACACCTAATGCAACAGTCTCCCACTTGGATAAGTCTAAAACTAAATTACATGTATAACTTCTAAAATCAAACAACAAATGGCGTTTTCCAAATCAACTGCCGAACTCTGATCTAATCAGATATTTGTCCTCAAATAATTGATAAAATATTCTTCCGTTCTACAAGATATCGTATAGATATGAGACATGGATTAGAATCAATCTCATTGTCCAAAATTATGTTTCCTGATTTCCTAATTTGTGATGGCGTCATAAGACTTCCAATTGAACACATAAAACTAGTCCTGGCTAGGCCCAACACTATAAGTCAACACCAAATCACCGAGGGGCCCAAAGATATTGCTTTTCCCGTCAGGGCAAAAGGAACAAATAAAATTTGACTCATATGCTTATATCCTTTACTCACCAAACTACACATGACACTATGTTTTATAACATCAAGTTACTGATGTGTTTTCACAATACCAATGTACAATCGAATTGTAAATTACAACTCATATATCTCCATTTTAAGAATATAAGATATTATCGTCTCAGTATTACTCGTGATATAATCCATGAAGTAATTCTCTTAGTGTGGGTTTATCCAATACCCAAATCTCCATTTTCTAAGTACTCATGAGTCATGAATGTTGTAGCAACACAATTGCTATGTCTAAACTCCTTAGACAATCTACAATCCAATTCACGACAATCTTCATTCACTACTTACTTCATAAAGTATGAGCGATGGTGGAGCTTTAAATAATCAAATTATTCGGGAAGTAAAACATGCAAAGTGAAACACAATAATAAACTAATTAACTATGGTCTCAAACCTATTGAAAATAAATAAATCTCTATTATTTAATCACCATAATAATTACGACTTTATTCATTGTATAATGTGTCGAGTAAACAACTAACCAGTTGAATTAAACATCAGCCATGACATGTTATGAACATGCATACTAAGCCTCTCTATGGTTATTTCGTTGTGAACAGATCAACTGGACATCATTCCAATGATGCTCATTTCACAATTCCAAATTCCTATCACTATCCAAGATGTGATGGAATTCCGACTTAAAATACATTAATCTCCTGTGGTATCAAGATTCCAAAGTCTCAAAGGCTGAGTCTTTGATATTATAGAATATAACACTGGAACTTTGTTACTAGAAACAATTCCATGGTAATGAAGGTTCTAATTCAAGGTACACTCCTTGAATACTTCTCTTGCATTAAAGTTTCCAACTCACATGTAGACTTTTCAAGTATCTCCCATTATGGAAACATTTCTATATTTCCATATAACCATCAATTCTGATAAAGAACTATCTCAATCCAGAATCATGTCACTATGGTCCGTCCAAATTAATATCATACTTCAAACTGTCCACAAGCAACCAGTCCTTTTGTATAAACTTAAAATGTTCTCGACAATTGTTTAACAACTTTAGTCACACAAAATTCTAGTCCTTCTGATAATGCTCCGAGAATTTGAAAAATTTGGATAAGTGAATATTATACCATATATAATCGATCCTATATCTGAAGTATATGAGACTCGACTCATTATGTCTCACATAAGGATTTGAGATCTGTTCAGTCTCTTGCTATAATATTTTTGTATATTAAATTTCCTATGTTGAACCATTTCAACATGATATTCATATACGCCTATGACTGAGTTCTATTAAACCCTACAATCTAAATCTTTTGATTTGAAAAGAAGTATGAGTGCCCTCTCCCTTAAGTCTACTATAGCGAAACAATTCCCAAACTTTGTTATTTGCAAATTTAAAACTTTGTTCCCTACAAACAGTATTGTCAACATGCATTAATAGCATAACAATTATGCTCCCACTAGCTTTAACATGTACCCAGAAAACAATTAGACTTCTAGAAAAAAATACTCTTGACTTTCTTACTGAAATACAAAATTCTATTGCGCGATGCTTCGATAAGTCTCTAACTAGACTTCTTAGGCTTATACACCTTAATTGGGTAATATATGTGTTTGTTTAAACCCTTTCATAACTTATAGATATATGTCCTGAAAGTTCAAAAAATTCCTTGCCATTCCTTACAATTCGAAATATGAAGAGGGATGTCGTAATCATATTGTGAATTTGAGAACGCAATTAACACAACCAATATCCATATTGATCTTTATCAGATCTTCAAAATCTATCAGCAAAAGTATTTCCTCACAATCATTCTCATGAATTAGAGTGAAACCTTTGCCACCTAGATTTTATGGTGCATATGTTCCCATCCATGTGAATCTATCATTTCCAACCTACAATCATAATACAAGGTTTAAGAAAAATCCAAATTCAATTTTAGTTTTCCTTTATGGAATGAACTTAGCTATTTCTAAATTTCTTGCCCTCTGGTAGCACGAGGGCCTACCAATGCTTCCATGTTGTTAGCAGCTCACCCATATTGATCTATACACTTTCACTGACCAACGACCTTTCTCTTTTGTAGTTAAATGAAAACATATAACTCAGGCATTGTTCACTCAACTGGAAGTGCACATAAATAAGAATGTGTCAAAAAAAACATGTTAGGTTATTAACCTCAAGTCGCGTGCTAGTGATAACTAAAAGGTTTATTGTCGATTGACTCTTGAAACTCTCAAGATCAATACGACTCCCACTGACTTCTTGACATATGAGTTTTTATCTCAAGGAACATTCCTTGACGAGCTAAAACAAATATTCAAAAGTTCGTGTGCATTCTCGACAAGAAAACACTTCATAGAATAGGTCTCAGTTTATCTTTTATTTCTCAATTAACAAAAACATCGTTACTCTAATTCTATATGTGCTAGAGTAAGAAAACATTATTACTCCACATTTCATGAGGTGTAATCAACCCTCTTAGCTTGAAATGAATTTCAAGATATGATTCATAATTACTAGAGCATGGCTCTAAAACTTGATTGGAATGAAGTATGAATCATCTATGATCGAAGCATTTCCAACAATGTTCGATACCTCTTCTTAGTCATACAGTTGCACTAAGATGTTCTTGGAGGAGTCAATTGTGATACAATTTCACAATTACTAAGATGATCATAAAACATGATACTAAAGCACTTTCCTTTCTTTTCAGATTGAAGAATCCTTTATCCTTCTGCAAAATAGATTCTTCTTAATCGTTTTGCTACTCTTTGAATCTTTTCAAAGTATCAGAATTATGCTTAATCTTATATACACAACCATATTTACTGAAACATCAATAAATCATGAAGAATAGAGTTATCGTCCTTTGTGGTGGATCCGAATAGTCAATGTCAATATATACTAGATCCATTACTACTTCACTTGACTCACACAAACATGTGATCAATGAATTAGTCATAATTTTCCAATGGCCAAGATTCTCATGCATTGTACAATGTGACTTGTACAACACCAAGTATTTTTCCAGTTAGTGATGAGATTTCTTTTCACTTGGTTGATTATGACAATACCACAAGTGATATCATAAGAATCAAATCCACAATTAATATTGCTAATATTATAAATGTAACCAACACTTTCATAAATTCCATTGCAAGGAAATATAAAATAAGGCAACCAGATAAACCAAAATTTTACTTTTATTGAAAATATACGAAAAATTTGGAATTTATCCTTACAACGCATAAAATAAAAAACATGTTTCTAGACATTTCCAAAGAGTAATAGCAATCTATTAAATTATCCCAACTCCTTAGTAGTAGCTCCAAAATTTGATATTCGAACCATGTGACTAAAGTCCATTTCTCATGATCAGATTTAGCTCACCTTGCTTAAGTTTCCTTCTTTCTCTTAGTTCCTTTAATACCATCAAAATGTTATCATCACATCATGTGTTAAGAATCTATGAATAGGAACTTATAAAACAATGGAATCATATAATGGATGTACCTAAAGTAGAGTCACACGACTTGAATTTACTATCTCTAAGATCTTTTAGTTATTTTGGGAAGCTTCGTTTCCAATGTCCCTTCAATTGGTAGTAGAAAACAAATGGACTCTTTGGGGCTAACACATGGAATGATCCCAGAACCACTTTTTCCTTTTACCATACGATCAAATGATTTGATCTTAGATGACCCCCTTTCATTGGGAAGATAACTCTTTTCTGGACCATATTTGTCACCATTGTCAATGTCCATGGAAACCTTGGAATCAGACCCAATAAGCATCTTTGCTTTAGATGTTTTCTTAAGCATTTCTGCTTCAACAACTATCAACATTTGGGTTAGATCAATTAGGCTCACGTCGATATTCCTCATATAAAAGTTCTCAATAAACTGATCATATGACTTTGGAAGAGAAAGAAGAACCAAATTAATGACTTGCTCCCTTGGGAAAACGACACCCAATCTATCCAACTTTTCAATGTACGATTTCATTTTCAGAACATGTGTACACAAATAATTTCCATCTTGATGTCTACATGCCAATAGGGCTTGACTTGTCTCATATCTTTCAACTTAAAGAAAAATGTGACGTTGGGAGAGTCACAGGAGGATGAGGTGGAAGAGTTGAAGAGAGATGATGTCCAGTTCCATCATTTCCTAAGGAAGGGAAAAAATGCACCTTGAATTGAACGTTGGAAGACCATATCCAGAAGATTGAGGAAAACCATTTCCATACGAATGAGGAAGACCATTTCTATATTTATAAGACATTTAAAAAATGGGAGAAAAGCGAATTCAAGTTAGTTGATTTTAATCCTTATTTATTAACCTAAAATTTAAATTATGGCCAGGATCCATATTTTCGATTCGAACTTTGAAGAGGGATGCCATAATCAAATTCAAATCCATTTCAGGTAGGTAAGGCTTTTACCAATTCCAATCTGATAAAAATCCTAGATCTTTTGAGGTTTATTTAATCTTGTCAATGACGTGTTTAATCTTGGATTATGCTCTCATGTTTGTCACTGGGATGCCGAGGATCACAAACGAGATGTGAATAACCATGCAAACTCGCTTGACAACCTTGATCTCATTTATCATCTCACATTGATGTGTCAGTTAACCACACACGCTCCATCAACAATGATAATTTTCAAGATGCCCATCATATCTCTTTATTGTCCCTATTAGTGTGCCGGTTAACCATACATGCTTCATTAACGACATATAAAGCATGATGTGCGTTTTCATGGATTATCATATTTTTCACATTTTTCCTAAAGTAACTATGACTGTGATTTTAAAAAAGGTTTATTTACTTTATATCATTATACTTATTAATGAGATTATGACCTATCAAATCCGTTCGGCTAACGACCCTCCACCATACAAGTGAGTAGTGGGTGAGAGTGGACACCCAATGGTGGTCATTTTATAGGTCGCTTCCTTAAACTCCACTTATAATATGGCTTCATGAATTAGGCGTACTAGCGATTTGATTGTTTGATTCTTATACATATAGTAATTAATATATATATATATATATATATATATATATATATATATATATATATATATATATATAAGGGTGTATTTTAAAACATTTCAAAATACGATGTTTAATCTTTTATAAATTAAACCTTTTAATTTAATTGAATTTAAACCAATTTATGGATTTATTAATTATCTTTTAATTAATTATTTAATTAAATTAATAATAAGATCCATAAAGATAATATTAATTAATATTATAATCGATCATTATCTAGTCTAAGAATGTCTCATAACATTCAGGGTTTTATTTAATTATCTAATATGAGAAAAATTCGGATTTGGCAGATATTATAATAGATAATTACCAAATAATAACCATATAAATCAAATTAGGTAAGAAAATCCAGAAATTCTGAATTTACTGTGCTCACATCATGAGCATTAGACAGAATTTTTTTTGTTTTGTTCAATTTCATCCTATGTACAAACAATGTTAGACATACCAATAGCTCTGATGCCACTGATGAGTTTTATAGAATACAAAAACTATATGCTTGTGGAATTTCACTTAACATTTAAGGGCACATGCAACTCAAAGGATCCATGTCTTTAACACAACATTCCATGACTTACATATAACTAGAACAATAATTACTTCCTATTATAATCAAATTACAAGAATTAAGTTTACATACCTTTTGATTTGTTGTAGTAAACAAATCAATGAAATCCTTCTTAAACAAGCTCTAGAAAGCAAGCACCAGAAATTTAGTGCCTCGGATGGTTCACACCCAAACCCTAGCAAGTTGGAGGCTTTAAGAGGAGAGAGGAGTGGGAAGGAATTTTTCGGATTTTCTCTTTTTGAATTAAGTGAATTCCGAAAATCAAACCCAATGGGGTTTATATAGGTGACAAGGAGGCTAAAAATAAGGCATGTTCCTTTTAGATAACTCTAATCCTTTTGCTTCCCCCCTAAGGAATCCAAGTTTCCTTAGAGCCAAAGAAAAGCTCTAGAAAACCTCTAGAACCCTCTAGAAACTGTCCCCCTTATGGGAGGTTCTAGAATTGGTCAATGTGCAACTTTTGAACATTGTCACCTTTAGTCCTTCCACTTTTAATCAATCCAATTAATTCCAATTAATTTCTGATTATTTTTTAACTAAACAATAATGTTTCTAATTAATATATTATTATCATAATATATTAATAAATCATTTATTTTGATTTCTAATTAATTTATTTACTATAAATTAATAAATCAGTCTCTCTCTCTCTCTCCAAAAAACATTCAAGTCAATTACTGGGTTTGAGGGCAACACAAAAGGGCTTTGCTAATAATTCAAGATTTTACTAATTTAGTTATTGGCTTAGACACCTAATCCAAAAAAAATGTTATGAAGCTCAGTGTCTAGTGGCATAGCTTTCGAATCTTTGTTGGCTCGAAAAACAGTTTCAAGATAGGTGATGTGTGGAAATACACTAGTTTTATATTTATAATTTTGTACTTATTATCAACTAAAACTACTACACAATTAGGCAACTGTACCTATTTGTTTGACATTATAGAGACGGTAAATACGGGTTGTCGAACTCTTGAGGAACGGTAGTGAATTATTTCGGGATTTTTGATTATATGTTACACTGAATAACAGAATGCAAGAAAAGTGAGGGTTTATGATTATAAAATATCAATTAAACAAACAACTAATCTCAATAAACTGATTGAAAACGAATCACTTTAGGTACTTTGGTTTAGACAAAATTACATGTCAATATCATAGATAATTACTAACGTAATAGTTATTTATTCGTTATTAACTGATTCCAAATTTGACTAGTT
This sequence comes from Lactuca virosa, assembly GCF_052849685.1. NCBI lineage: Eukaryota > Viridiplantae > Streptophyta > Magnoliopsida > Asterales > Asteraceae > Lactuca > Lactuca virosa. Next base: position 275,069,291 of record NC_136431.1, on the reverse strand, counting down.
TCCAAGTCAAGAGAACTAATCCTTTGATCCTTAAGACTTTTAGTTAGAGTGATCAAGTGATCCAATTATCGTAAAAATCAGTGTTCAGTTTGTATTATGATAGACTTGAATTATTAGCATCAAAATCATGAAGCTAGTACATATGAATAGTCATCACATGTATACTTACACATTTAAATTACAAAATGACTGTTTAACCCTAGGTTTTGATCTAACACTAGTCATACAAATTTATAACTCATAAACATGTATGATTTAATCACATTAACACTGCTCAACAATAAACAGAAAAAATTGAAACATTAACACATAAGGATCATTTATCAAGAAAAATGTAACATCACAGGTTTTTAGGTATTTTCAAATCTTTCCTTTTGTTTTAAAGTATGTCATTTTCGTCCTTGGATTATAAATATGTAGCCCTAAGAAGCCCTAGTGGCAAAATGGTAATTTTGGGAGCAGGAGTTGTACGATGGGCGTACATGTGAGTACGCTAAGCATACAAGGGCACGCCCTAGTATGCTGGGCGTACGAATATCCAGGTGAAACCCTAATTTTTAGGATTTTAGGAGTATTTAAACATCTTTATGGACCATTTAGCCTCACCCTTTCAGCCTCCAAGCCCTTCAGTCGTTCTTAGCAAACCCTAACCCCATAAGAGTACGTTGGGCGTACTAATATCCAGGTGAAACCCTAATTTTTAGGATTTTAGGAGTATTTAAACATCTTTATGGACCATTTAGCCTCACCCTTTCAGCCTCCAAGCCCTTCAGTCGTTCTTAAAGTGTGTTATTTGTGTGCTTAAAGGAGAAGGAAGTGCATCAAGGAGTCTAGAAGGGAAAAAAAGCTTGTGGATCTTGGATCATCATTTTCTTGGGAAGCTCCAGAAGGTAAAAAATTGCTACCTTTATGCTTGGTTTTCTTAGATCTCATCTTGGTAGCTTTATGATGTTATTTTGTCCCAAAAAGTCCCATTGTTCTTCATGCTTGGTGTTGGACGTTTTGGGTTGTCCTTTCATACCTTAGGAAGGGTTCTAAGCCATAAAAATGAGGCCCCTTTAGCTAGTTTGGCTCCATGTTTCTTATGGAAGATCTTAATGGATTAAGACCATGTATTAAAGTCATAAAGTTGGAGACTTTATGACTCTAAGGTGCTATTGGACCATGGATGTTAATTTTGGGCTTAAGTGCTTAAGCCATTAAGCACTTATTGAGGTTTTGGACTTTGCGAGGGTATGCCCCGCGTAGAAGGGAGTACGCCCCACGTACCTGGTCAACATCCCCGTTTTTTAGTCAATGTGAAGCTTCTGTACGTTGCTCGTACCTCCGGAATACGCCCCGCGTACTCGCATGGTTTAGCCGTTTGCGAGTTAACTCGGCTGGGTTGACTCGTTTGGGTTGACCCGACTGGGTTGACTTAGTGGGTTTATGGATTTTGACTAGTTGACCTTGAGTTGACCAAGTTTGACCATGTTTGACGAAGTTTGAGTTTTAAGGGTATTTTGGGTATTATTGGGTTTTGATGGAATTGGTCACATGGTGGTTGTAGGCATTTGAATTGTGAGCTGAGATTCAAAGTCAAGGCTTATCAGTTCTGTGTTGCTTGCGAGGTGAGTTTTCCTCACTGTACTTTCGGGTCGAAGGCACCAAGGTCGGCTCTTTGGTTTGATAAACTGATATTATTGATATGTTGAGTATGGAATTGATATGCATGCTGTTGAAAAATGTTTTTATATGTGATCATCACTGAAATAAGACGAATTGGTTTTATATTATCTAACAAATATTATCAGTTATTTCAGGTTGCGTGGATTCGTGCTTAATTATGAAATAGAAAAATATGCAAAAGACGAAATACGCAAAGACGGAAAAATAGACGCAATATTTGGTCGTTTGAAGACAAAACAAATCAAGACTAAAATCGTCAAGAATTTAAAAACCTCAAGGGTCAAAAATGGAAATTCAATTCACAATTGGATATATATATATATATACAAGTGTTCGTGTGTACATATATATATATATATATATATATATATATATATATATATATATATATATATATATATTATATAAATATATATGTATATATATTATATTGTATATATATATATATATATATATATATATATATATATATATATATATATATATATGTATGTATATTGTATATATTGTATATATATATATATGTATGTATATTGTATATATTGTATATATATATATATATATATATATATATATATATATATATATATATATATGAATCATGCATATATATATATTGGAAAGAAATCTTCACAAAAGCAAAAGTACCAAACATCATGTGTGCTTCCAACCTTTACAATCAATCACTTCATTACTTTTCCTTAAACAAACAAGAGTTGCTTGATTCCTTTGCATATATATAGATGCATGTTTACATGAGTTTTTGTGTGTGTTTTGTGTTTCCTTGTAATATATCTCCTATTACTCACTCAACTCCAGAAGAATAAACACATAGCCAACCTCAAAATAATCTCCAAACACCCTCCAAATACCCTCCTTAAACCTCCTCCAAAAACCATTTCAAATCACCACAACCATCACCACCTTGCTGTTTTTCGACATCAGAATTTGCAAGTTAAGAAAAAATTCACAGAGCACAACTCAACAAGATAATACGGGAGAGATTTGCACCGCAAATTATTCAGGACCTTACCTACATCCAGGAATTTTCCTCGATTTTTTTGACCACTGCAAACCCCAGAGAGACGCGGGAGAGAATTGGCTATCCAGAGAGATTTACTACGAAAATCTATATTCGTAACCACCCAAAGCTCTTTCAACATCACCCTCTTTGTTACCTTATACCACCAAAACTACAACCTTATTACACCTTCTACCACCCTCCAAATACCCACTTCAACCTCATCAAATCACCTTAAAAAACCCCATACCCACATACAAAAAAACATTACCCGTGTATTTTGTATCGTTTTGTAAACAATTCATTGTTACATAAAAAGAACATATTGTTACTTACCGGATTGAACTTTGAACAAATAGAGACACAGTCTATTAAGATCCAGTCCAACCCTAAGCCTGTTAGTCATTTATTTGACTAACAACTTGACAAAACAGTCGTTCCACAAGTCCCGTTCTAACACCGCCTACTATATATATATTTATATATTTTATTAACGCTTTATGTCATTTAAATACTGTCATTTATTTCATTTATAGCTTTCAGTCATTTATAGCTTTCCAGTATTTATTTATTCCGCACTTCTTATCTTTCCTCATCTAATCTCATTAAATATATATATCTGTCACCCAGTAACTGGTAACCGAGACTTTTATTCGTGGTAATCAGATTGTTATATATTTCTAACAATTGGTATCAGAGCTTGTGTGATTTACCTTGAAATTTTTGTTGAAAACTTTTGGTTAGCGTTTATAAACCTTCCATAAGCTTTTCTTTAAAAATTTCATTTTAATATCACTTGTTCAAAATCCTTAAAAAAATTATTAAAAAAATTATAAAAAAAATTATAAAAAAAAAATCTTAAACAAAAAAAATTCAGAGCTTGTGTGATTTACTTTGAAATTTTTGTCGAAAACTTTTGGTTAGCGTTTATAAACCTTCCATAAGATTTTCTTTAAAAATTTCATTTTAATATCAATTGTTCAAAATCCTTTCAAAAACAAAAATTTTATTATGTCTTCTGCTAATTATTCCAACATGAACTCTGTTTCTATTGCTAACAGCTTGGGATCTGGTTCACGGGCACCCATACTTATTCCTGAAGAGTATAATTCGTGGGTTGGCCGTATGAATCTTCATCTTAACACCATAAGTGAAGATGTCTGGAATTGTGTAGAAGAAACATATGTTACTCCAGAAAATATGGCTACTCTTGCTACAAATCAAGCCACTCTTGCTGAAACCGAAAAAAGGCTGCAACTCCAAGCCAAAAAGGAACTTGTGTCTGGAATTCCCCACAGTATTCTAAGTCAAATGGATGACATAATACTGTTGACTGCAAATCAAATCTGGGAAAATTTAAAAAATCGTTTTTGTGGAAATCAAAGAATTATTGGAAACAAAAGAACATCTGTTTTAAATGAATTTGATAATTTCAAGATGCTTTCATCAGAAACCATCCATGATGCTCATGATAGGTTCAATTTTATCATGGTAAAAATGAACAATTTGGGCATCAAAAAGACACAACACGAGATAAATCTCAAGTTTCTAAACAATCTTTACGAAAGCTGGAAGATGGTTAAACTCATCATTCAGGGAAATCCAGCCATTCATACTGAAACTTTATACAATTTGTATGGAGAACTTCAATCGTATGAATCCTCGATTGACCCACCAACCACTACAGCTTTTGGAGGACCACTTGCTCTCGTTTCCACATCTTCTCAAAACCAAACACCTTTTAATGAACAAAACTTCAATCATTTTAATCAGACATCTTTTCAAAACCAACCCTTTTTGAACAATTCTTTTGATCAATCTGATTTAAATGATGAAGCAGACTACCAACAACTGTGTGCTTTGGTAGCAAACACAAACCTCCAGAGATTTATTCCAAATCACGGTCAATCGAATTTTAAACCAAATTTTCAAAACCGACCATCATTTGGACAAAATAATTCTGGATTTCAACCAAGACCTCAACCTATTCAAAACAACTCAGGTTTTCAACCAAGACCTTATTTTGGACAAAATTTTCAAAGACCTTCCTTCCAAAACAATTCAAACCAAGGTTTTCAAAACCAGGGATTTCAAAACAATCCCAACTCAAGTCATCATAACAATAACCAAAACAACAGTTTTCAAAACCAAAACAGAGGATTCCAAAATCAAGGTTACACTAATCAAAACAATGGCTTTCAAAACAACCAAAATTTTGGATTCCAACAGAACCCTTCCCAATCTTCCCAACAAATCCAAACTCAAGCTCCTGAAAGACTTCCGATTAAAAGTCAAAAGGATGACAGTGATGAAGAAGTGATCATTTGTCACAACTGCAAAGGAACTAATCACTATGCCAGAGAATGCCGAGCCAAAAACAAAACCAAAGTCAAAGACTCAGCATACTACGCTCAAAAAGCCGATGAATTAAAGAAACAGGAAAATCAAGATAAGCAAAGAGCATTGATGGCAATCCATGAACCAAACGTGGAATACTGGCCAACTTCTGAAGACGAAGCTGACAATGAACCAACACAATCAAACTTCTGTTTCGTAGTTGGTGTTGATAGACCTTCAAGAGCTCCAAACGTCATAGAACAGGTATGGTCTATGATCTCTGAACTTGGTCTTTCGAAATCAATTTTTGAGTCCCATATAACCAGGATTGAGAAAAGTCTAGAAGCTGATCTCAAAAAATATCATGACACAATGATCAATTCCGATATCTGCAAATCTGAGTTACAAACCTTGCAACTCAAATTTGGAGAATCAACAAGGATAAAGAACAAATTGGAAAGAGACGTTGAAAGAAAATCAGAAGATTATAATCACGTCTTGGAACAATTAAATCAAACCCTAATTCAGAAAAAGGATTTGGAACAAAAAAATCAGTCAGTCATTTCCTCTGAAACAAAAGATGTTTTAGAAAAGGAAATCCTTCAGTTGGAACAAAACTTTCAAGAATCAACTGAAAAATACAAAACTTTAAATGAAAAACTGACTGATTCTTTAAACCAAACCAATTTTCTTGAATCTGAAAACAAAAGATTGATATGGAATATGAATTCTATCAAAATTGCTAGAAAACTAAGTGATGATGTTTTCACCAAAGCAAACACCTTAGGAACTGGCAAAATTGATACGAAATACAGACCAGGAATTGGAAGAGAATCCTTTGAAAATGAACTAGCTAAACAAGAAAACATGACAATTTGTGAAAACTCTGAATCCACTCTTCCAGATCTTTTCACATCTGCTAATGAGGAAGATTCAGATGACGAAACAGTTATCAACTGTAGCCCAGATGACACTGCTTTCACTGTTTCCAAAAAGTCTATCAAAAGAGTTGTAAAATCTGAAACAAACTCTGCTAGTTCTTCAACAAACCAAATCAAACATACCAATGAAGCAACCATAACCCCACTTAACAAACCAAAGGCTTTTGAAAATAAACCAAAGAAACCTGTTAAACCATACGTCATACCTCAAAAACAGGTTTCCAAACAAAAACCAAAACCTTTTCAAAAACCTTTTGAAAACCGCTTTCAAGAGATCACCTTTAAAAATTCAATGAACTTTCAAAAACGACCAAATCAGAAAGTTTCAAAACATCATCTTCAAAAAGCCTTTCATAACCGCCAATCACATCCCAGATATGAAGAGAACTTTTCAAAAAAAAATTCACATCTAGGATATCATTCACCAAATCACAGATTTTATCAACCAATGAATTTTCAGAAACAAATCACTTTTTGGGAAAATTTGATAAATAAAATCAAACCTCAACCATTCCATCCTTATAAACCAAACTCTTATATCAATATGAAGTCAAATGCTACAAGAAGTTCAGTAAACAAAAAACCCAAAATAAAAACAACTAACAAACCAGGACCCATTCAGATTTGGGTACCTAAATCTTCTGTCTAAATTGCAGGTATCTAATGATGGAGAACCCAAGGATGATACATGGTATATTGATAGTGGCTGCTCCAAGCATATGACAGGAAACCGAAACTACCTTCGTGACTTCAAACCCACCCAAACCAATCAAGACGTTACCTTCGGCAACAACATGACGGCAAAAATCAAGGGTTATGGAAACATAACAAATGGTAACTTCACCATAAAGAAAGTTGCCTATGTCGATGACCTGAAACACAACCTCATCAGTGTTTCTCAACTGTGTGATAACAATCTTGAAGTCCTATTCACCAAACAAAGAAGCTTGATCATGGACGCCAAAACCAAAGAAATCATTGTTGATTCTTACCGTGCCGGAAATATGTATCCACTTGACATGGATCTTATCTATGGTAAACCCGATATATGTCTGCTATCAAAAGCCCCAACAGATATCAGTTGGTTATGGCACCGTCGCCTTTCCCATCTAAACTTTGGGTACATCAACAAACTGATCGGCGATGATCTTGTTCGAGGGCTACCACTTCTGAAGCTCGATAACGAAACTCTTTGTGCCGCATGTGAAAAAGGAAAACTTTCCAAATCAACTCACAAAAGCATCTCAGAATCTAGTGTATCCGAACCACTAGAATTGTTGCACATAGACCTTTGTGGCCCTGCCAAAACCCAAACCATACAAGGGAAGAAGTACATTCTTGTTGTCGTTGATGGCTTCTCGCGCTTTACTTGGGTCTTCTTCTTAAGACTAAAATCAGAAGCACCTGAAGAGATGATCAACTTCATAAAACAAATCGAACTGAAGCTCAAACGACCTGTTCGAAGAATCCGAAGTGATAATGGTTTAGAGTTCATAAACAAGACTCTAGATTCATTTCTCAAAGATAAAGGAATTGAACATAACTTCTCAGCCCCATACACTCCACAACAGAACGGAGTTGTCGAAAGAAGGAACAGAACTCTATGTGAAGCTGCAAGATCAATGCTTATCTTCGCTGATCTGCCACAATACTTCTGGGCAGAAGCAATAGCCACAACTTGCTACACTCAAAATCGTTCCTTAATCCATAAACATCTTCATAAAACACTATATGAAGTCATTAACAACCGAAAACCAAACATCAAATTTTTCCATATTTTTGGTTGTCGATGCTTCATAAAGAACAATAAAGACCACCTCTCAAAATTTGAATCAAGGTCGGACGAAGGAATTTTCCTTGGTTACTCATTTTCTTCAGCTGCTTATCGAGTACTGAACAAACGTACCAGAGTAATTGAAGAAAGTACCGATGTTCATTTCGATGAATTTTATGTCAGGAAATTGGATCGTGAACATTTTGGTTCAAAAATGATCGATAATATTTTTCAAAATCCAATTCAACAAACACCTTCTCCTGACAGAGATATTGAAATCGATCTTGATTTACTTTTTGAACAACCCAAAACCGCTTACAATTCTGAACTTCTAACTACTTCTATTGATTCTACAGGAACAACCACTGAAGGAACTCCACAAACAAACCGAAATGATGCAGATCAATTCGAGGGGGAACCACCTACACATACTTCTTCATTGGAACAAACACCAAATCCTCCTTTAAATACCCCATCCCCAAATATCAAAAACAATCCCGATGCATCATTTATGGGGGAACCTTCAAACCTATTCCAAGATGAAACTCCCGGAGAAGAACAATGGGATACTGAAATTCCAATTATTATAGCGGAAGAGAATCGCTTAATAAAATGGACCAGAAACCACCCAACTGACCAAATCATCGGAGATCCAAACTCAGGCATCCAAACTAGAGCCGCAACTTCTAATGATTGTTTATTTGGAGCCTTCTTATCCATGACTGAACCCAAAACCATACATTCTGCTCTCAAAGATCCAGACTGGGTAAAAGCTATGCAAGAAGAGCTAGAAGAATTTGAAAGAAATGACGTATGGAATCTTGTCCCTACCCCACCCGATGTTTCTGTTATAGGTTCAAGATGGGTATTCAGAAACAAAACTGACGATCAAGGAATCGTTTGTCGAAACAAGGCACGTCTCGTAGTCAAAGGATATTCACAACAAGAAGGAATCGACTACGATGAAACATATGCTCCAGTTGCCAGAATTGAAGCAATTCGCATCTTTCTTGCATATGCTGCACATAATAACTTCAAAGTATTCCAAATGGATGTTAAATGTGCATTCCTACATGGAGAGTTAGATCGCGATGTATACATCCAACAACCACCAGGTTTCGAAGATCCCAAATTTCCTGATCACAGCTTCAAATTGTAGAAAGCTGTCTATGGCTTGAAACAAGCACCCCGAGCCTGGTATGCCACATTGACAACCTTTCTCGAAGAATCAGGTTTTAAAAGAGGTTCAATCGATCAAACCCTCTTTCGTAAAATCTATAATAAACATCTTTTAATCGTACAAATATATGTTGATGACATTATTTTCGGTTCTACTGATGAATCTTTGAGTATTAAGTTTGCAGATCTAATGAAGAGCAAATTTGAAATGAGCATGATTGGGGAGATGACTACTTTTCTCGGACTTCAAATCAAACAGTCAACTGATGGCATTTTCATCAACCAAGAGAATTATGTCAAAAACCTACTCACTCGCTTTTCAATGGACAAATCCAATACCGCAAAAACCCCAATGGCTTTTGGATACAAAATCGATGCAGACTTAAATGGCAAACCTGTTGATCAGAAAAGATATCGTGGAATGATCGGATCACTCTTATACCTCACTACCAGCAGACCTGACATCATGTTTTCTACATGTGTCTGTGCCAAATACCAAGCAAATCCTATGGAATCCCATGTAGTTGCTGTGAAACGCATCTTCAAATACCTAAAAGGCACTCCCAAACTTGGCCTTTGGTATCCAGCTAAATCCGATTTTCAGCTAAACGCTTTCACCGACTCAGACTATGGAGGATGCAAGTTAGATAGAAAGAGTACATCTGGTAGCTGTCAATTCCTAGGAGGTAGACTAGTGAGTTGGACTTCAAAGAAACAGACTTGTGTATCCACATCAACAGCAGAAGCTGAATACGTCGCTGCCGCCAGCTGTTGTTCGCAAGTCATATGGATGCAAACTCAACTGCGAGACTATGGCTTCAAAATTTCACAAATTCCCATATTTTGTGACTCAACCAGTGCAATTGCCATTTCTCACAATCCCGTTCACCATTCCATGACAAAGCACATCGACATTCGATATCATTTCATCAAAGACAACATTCAAAAGGGTCATATCGAATTACACTTCATCAACACCGAAGATCAAATTGCCGATGTCTTCACTAAGGCTCTCGATGAAACAAAGTTTCAATACTTCCTAGGCCGTCTAGGAATGTTAAATCCAGATAACATCCATCCTTAAACTTTTACTTTTTGTTTGTACAAAAGTGTGTTTACTTTCATTCAAAAGGAAAATTCAAAAACAATTGAAAATTGCTTTCCTTTCAAAAATACCAAAAACATTCAAATAACCAATATTTCAAAAAACATTCAGAAAAACAAATCATCAAAAAAAATTTAATAAAAGACTTGCCATAATAAGCTTTTATAGAACATTGTGATTAATCTTCTCTTGACTTAATTTTCAGATGCTTATGCTCGATGAAGATTTTAAGTCATACTGATTCTCAATTGGAGTGAAGGTTCAAATATCCTACTTTTCATAATGTATATAACTTTATTTCCTTCGATTTTATTTCATTATTGATGATTTTAAACAATCAAGGGACATAAGGTTAGGAGGTTCAGATGAAAACAAAAACCCATGTGAGAATTTGTGCCTCGTCGATCTAAATCATTGTGGAAATCATTTCTTGTGAGCTTAGGTGTGTCACTATTGCTTATAAGGTATACCCAATTATACCTTGTCACGGTCTCATTTTTGCTTAGATATCAAAATGACCAGGGACGATACATTCATTTCTTACATACTAGACAAACTGTCTTTTATGCCACCTATCCCTACCTAGATAAAAGCCAACCAAAAATGAAGACTTGCGATCCCATGATCCATCAAGTAAACAACGACATATCCTTACAAGAAAACCAAAGGAGAAACAAATATCTATCAACATCCAATCCTCAAAGACAAATCAACAAGAAAACAAATGGATTCAATAAAGATATACCAAACAAAACAAAAAAAGTATATTCTATATTTGGTATTTTCAAACAAACTTTCAACCAAATGGTTATTTCAAAACAAAAATCATAAAATCCCGCGATTTGTTTTAACCATTTTTCACAAAAGAAGATATCTCAATCACTCAAGTCAAATACTCTTAAAAAGGTCTCAAATGTAGCAAATTCTCAATGCTAAAACAAAATATCTTTTTACAATAAATCGATACTGATCAACAAACAGGATACTATCAAAGAAGAAGCTGCAACAACAATGGATTTCCCGGGATACTGTAGCCTTCATCACTGAAGAATCTTAGTTGCAAACTGCACTATGAAAATTGCTAAACCCCTCTACATGTATTTCCCGACGGAGAGAGAGTGAACTTTAATGGCATGAATGAAGAAACCCGCTGAGTAATGCCGAAACCAGTCTTATGTGATTGATTATCTAATAATGAGACTAAGTGACTTTACAGGAAAAGCATAGCTGAACACCTCCAATATGAGTGTGAGTCGTCAGAGAGAGATATCACTCATTTTTAGTGATCATTAACTTGTTCTGCTGCCAGAACAACCAAACACCCAAGTGAAGTGTGAGCTATACCTATGAGCGTTCATCTGAATCGACCTGTTAGACCACTTGTCGTCATTAATAATGCTATAAAATCTAAGGAAATTTCTTTAGATACATATATGACTACCCTTTGATAACCGAACCCGAGACTTTGATTCAGAAACAAATTTCTGAAAATCTTTTACATAAGATATGTTAAACCAAGTCACAAACTTTCAAAACCATTACAATGGTTTTATATATATCTTCTCATTGACAAAACTTTTATCCCAAATCTTCAAGATTAAAACTGTTAATGTGATTATATCTATCCTTATTTCATCAATGATCACATAGGGGGAAATTGTTGAAAAATGTTTTTATATGTGATCATCACTGAAATAAGACGAATTGGTTTTATATTATCTAACAAATATTATCAGTTATTTCAGGTTGCGTGGATTCGTGCTTAATTATGAAATAGAAAAATATGCAAAAGACGAAATACGCAAAGACGGAAAAATAGACGCAATATTTGGTCGTTTGAAGACAAAACATATCAAGACTAAAATCGTCAAGAATTTAAAAACCTCAAGGGTCAAAAATGGAAATTCAATTCACAATTGGATATATATATATATATATATATATATATATATATATATATATATATATACAAGTGTTCGTGTGTATATATATATATATATATATATATATATATATATATTATATAAATATATATGTATATATATTATATTGTATATATATATATATATATATATATATATATATATATGTATGTATATTGTATATATTGTATATATATATATATATATATATATATATATATGTATGTATATTGTATATATTGTGTATATATATATATATATATATATATATATATATATATATATATATATATATATATATATATATATATATACATGAATCATGCATATATATATATATATATATATATATATATATATTGGAAAGAAATCTTCACAAAAGCAAAAGTACCAAACATCATGTGTGCTTCCAACCTTTACAATCAATCACTTCATTACTTTTCCTTAAACAAACAAGAGTTGCTTGATTCCTTTGCATATATATAGATGCATGTTTACATGAGTTTTTGTGTGTGGTTTGTGTTTCCTTGTAATATATCTCCTATTACTCACTCAACTCCAGAAGAATAAACACATAGCCAACCTCAAAATAATCTCCAAACACCCTCCAAATACCCTCCTTAAACCTCCTCCAAAAACCATTTCAAATCACCACAACCATCACCACCTTGCTGTTTTTCGACATCAGAATTTGCAAGTTAAGAAAAAATTCACCGAGCACAACTCAACAAGATAATACGGGAGAGATTTGCACCGCAAATTATTCAGGACCTTACCTACATCCAGGAATTTTCCTCGATTTTTTTGACCACTGCAAACCCCAGAGAGACGCGAGAGAGAATTGGCTATCCAGAGAGATTTACTACGAAAATCTATATTCGTAACCACCCAAAGCTCTTTCAACATCACCCTCTTTGTTACCTTATACCACCAAAACTACAACCTTATTACACCTTTTACCACCCTCCAAATACCCACTTCAACCTCATCAAATCACCTTAAAAAACCCTATACCCATATACAAAAAAACATTACCCGTGTATTTTGTATCGTTTTGTAAACAATTCATTGTTACATAAAAAGAACATATTGTTACTTACCGGATTGAACTTTGAACAAATAGAGACACAGTCTATTAAGATCCAGTCCAACCCTAAGCCTGTTAGTCATTTATTTGACTAACAACTTGACAAAACAGTCGTTCCACAAGTCCCGTTCTAACACCACCTACTATATATATATTTATATATTTTATTAACGCTTTATGTCATTTAAATACTGTCATTTATTTCATTTATAGCTTTCAGTCATTTATAACTTTCCAGTATTTATTTATTCCGCACTTCTTATCTTTCCGCATCTAATCTCATTAAATATATATATCTGTCACTCAGTAACTGGTAACCGAGCCTTTTATTCGTGGTAATCAGATTGTTATATATTTCTAACACATGCTAGTCTTGATATATTAGTCTTGATATGCTAGTCTTTATATGCTAGTCTGGTAGATCTGTAGGACTACCTATGATATTGTCCGTTTATCTAAATATGTTATTATCTGTTACATGTCGACATATTGTGTGGGTTGGGTTGAGGTTATACTGCTCCATGCTGTAGCCAACAATCCTGGAGCAAGCCAGATATGAGCCGAGGGCCAGTAAGGGCATGCCAGACTCATACTGAGGACTCATGAGCATTCCAAATACGAGAACTGAGGGTCGGGAAGGGCATGCCACACTCGTACTGAGGGCTTAGTGGTATTCAATCCGAAGACTGATCAGGCCGGGGAGCAAGCCAGACATAAGTTGTGGGCCCAGGGGCAAGCCAGACTTATGCTGTGGGCTCAGGGGTAATCCAGTCTATTAGTTGTGGACCTATTGGATGTTGTTATTAGATTTGTGCTATTTGTTATGTATTGGTATTTTGGGGGAACTCACTAAGCTTTGGGCTTACAGTTTTGGATTATGTTTCAGGTACCCCATAGGATCGCGGGAAGGAGAAGGCGTGATCGTGCACCTCCTCCTGTTTTGTGTTATGATTTTGGGATTACTCTAATATTGAACTCATTTTGAAACAATTTGTAAAAAATTATGATTTTGGGTTGTTTAAAAGTTTAAATTTATCATGAATTTTATGGATGTTACACAAACATAAAAAATTGAATAAGAATAAATAATTTGAATAGAAAATAATTCGTAATTTCAAGGACTCATCTAGTTTAACACAAAGCAAAATGGTTTTGAATCCCTAAATTTGAAAGTAAACACATATAAAATCATATCAAAATTCTAATCATGGTCCGAACAACAAACCAAATGATTTATGGCATTAATACGCTCTCTAATCTTTCAGATCTTTGCTCCTATCAACTTAACAGCCCTCCGATCGCCTTCTAGATCCTCAAAACTGCAAATATAGGTGTTACTTGTCAACCAAGGTTGATTAGAAATCCGAATCTCCCTTTAGGTTAGAGATAAATGACAATTTATGAAAAATTCAGCCGACGTACTACGTTGAGTGTAAGTTTAGCTACGCAGGGTGTAGATCATTAATTTCCCGTGTTCAACAAGACCAGCTACGCCAGGCGCAGTAGGCTTGTTACGCAGGGCTTATAAGCTTAATTCAACATTAATCCTTAATTTTGCATTCGAGCTCCATTTTCCAATCTTTTTGTTTCCTTTTCGCTCTAGTAACATATTAGATCTGTAAAATATTAATTCAAAGTATTATAAGTACCTTTGTTCCAAATAATATCATAACATAATACAAAATAATAAGAAAACACCAGAAATATTGTAACGTCCCAAAAATCAAGACATAAATTTTTTTGTTTTTAGGTTAATAAGGCGTTAATACTTATCTTTCCCATAAGACCAAGGTAAACAAGTTTTAGTTAAACATCATTAAATCAGAGTAATTCACAAAATGCGGAAACATGTGGTGTGTGCTCTGCAATCATCCCGAGCCCTTCCATTTGAAATCCAGAGTACCTGAAACATAAACTGAAAACCGTAAGCCCAAAGCTTAGTGAGTTCCTCAAAATACCATACAACATACAGCCACAGATTATCATACAACATACATATAGTTGCTAAGGGCTCCCCCATGGTCTTTATCTGGAATTCCATGACCTCTTCCCATGGTCTTTACCTGGAATGCCATGGGCTCCCCCATGGTCCGATATCCAAATGCCACAGGCTACCCCCGAGGTCTTCTATGCAAGTATCACATAGACAACTAGCATATCACATAACACGTAATGGGTCGACATTGGTGCCTTCGACCCATGGATATAGTGAGAAGACTCACCTTGCACTTCCAAATCAAACATAAAATCATTGGCTGCTGGTTGATAGATCCCTGAACTATCGAAGTCAAAACAACACCTAATCAATAATTGGGTTCCAATCCATAACCATAAATCCATTACTAGGGTAAATGACCAATTTACCCCTCACCTACTTTTGGACCAAGAATTAGGCCCAAACCTAATAGTCCACAAGGCCCAAATACCAAACGCTACCCAAGGCCCAATCCATGGCCCAATTTTCCAAATTGGGCCCAAATCCATAGTGCGCCTCCATAAATAAATATCAACCCAAAACCTGATGGCCCAACAGGGCCCAAAACAACAAAGCCTAAAAGATGGCCCAAACCGAAGCCCAAAACCACAATCCCACTCTGTTGAGTATGTGGGACGTACTCAGCTTGTACGCTAAGTGTACTAGCTTAAGAGCTTGTATGCTGTGCATACAGGCTTGTACACCCACGGTACTCGTCCTGATGACCAACTCCCAATTCTAGCTCTTAATTCATTAAGCCAAGACGTCCAACAGCTCAGAATAACTAAATATAATTGACTTGATCCATAAAGTTGAATGCTTTAAGCCTTTTCATGGCTTAATGAAGCCCAAACACCAAAGATGAATTCCAAAAGGTCAAAATCTCTCCAAAAATGTCTGAAAACTTCTTAATACCTTAATACCTCATTCCAAACTTCCATATTTGATTTCAAGAGACTTCTTAAGTCATAAAGTTTCCAACTTTATGACTTAGCATAACTCAATGGGACCCAAATCAAAACCCTAAGTCCCAAACTTCATCAAATGACTACCAAATCATGCACGAAAGGTTTATACCCATCAAGATCCAAACTTTATGACTCCATAACCACAACAAGGACCAAATATGAAGCTCAAAGGTTCTGAAGTAACTTCTATTCACAAGAACCACCTCAAAGGGACCAAAACCATAACAAAATACCACTTAGCCAGATCTATATGAAAGAGTTGTCAGGGTTGAGACTTTATACCTCCAGAAGATAGATCTAGGTGCACAAAGCTTGGATCCAAAAGCTCCAAGTCAAGCAATGACTCTTCAAGAAGTTCCTTCTTCCTTCTCAAGCACCAAAACACACATAAATCACTTTGAAGCTCTAAAATAAATCAAATGGAGGCTCTGGGTCGATTTCTAGGGTTTAGAGGGATGGAGGCTGAAGATATTAGGGTTAGGTTATGAGATAAGGAGCTTAAATAGGTTCCAAGACCTTAAAATAGGGTTTCGGTCTGATTCTAGTACACCCAACGTACATATGGTACACCCAACATACTCCGAAGATCACCCTAGACCATCCTGGTCAGTACGCCCAACGTACTCCAAGGTACGCCCCACGTACTGATCTCTTCACTAGTACACCCCACATACCCAGCTAAACCTGAAAACCACCAAACTTTTGAAGGCCGTAACTTCTTCGTTATAAGCCCATTTCTGAAGATCCTATATCCACGGAAAGGAAACGAGAAGCCATACACTTCTATCAACTCATACCATCATTAAGACCTTCCGAAAAAATCCAATTTCCACCAAAGCCCAGACTGACACTTTACCGAAATACCCCTAGGCTCCAAAACATGAACTGAACACCCAGATCACTTCAAATACATCACTAGCACCCAAATAGGCCTAGATCTCACCCTTTTAAAGGCCCTAATCCTTATGATGACCGATCTTCGGGCCACAATATCGAATTAGGAATCGATTCGGAACAGGGCGTTACAAATATATGTACAAAATAGGTGTTATCAATAGGACGACAATGTGAAAGCATCAGGCTTCTGTTTTGAAGACATTTAAAGGAGAGAGGGTGAGAGAGTTATATATATATCCACATCTTGACAATACTATTAATAAGTTTCCATTCCTCCATGTCGGTAGAGGCTGGGTCAGTCGGTTCTTTGAGGTGATGAGCGACACCAAATTGATAACAATGAGTTTCAAAATGTTCTCTCCAAGAGTCATAGTTCATACGATCAAGATCAAGAATGATGGGGATGGATGCATGGATGTTTGCAATTCCCTATGGTTTTTCTGTTATCGGTGAAGCCTTTGGTGGAACTTCTCCTCCAGTCATTATGCAAGAGTGAGGATTGAACAAAATAGTGATGCGATAAGAAACAGTTAGCAGGAAGAAGTGACCGACGAATTTCAGGGTAAGAGAGGGAGAAAAAGGAGATATATTAGGAAGGGATATGCTATTGCTTTGATAACATGTACGTAATGTATTTTCCCATGAAAATCTCATCACATTGATTCAATATATATAATAGTAGAAATTGGCTTAACCACTATACTGGGCTAACAATATATAACATAATAACAATATACACTAACATTTGAGAGTTTCTAGCTTCTAGCTTTTGACAAAACGCTATAGTTTAAACAACAAGTTTCGTTTGACAGTATGAGCTTTTAGCTTTTAGTTTAAACAAAACCCTCAAAATCTAAAAGCTACTTCATGTAGTGTTTAACATAACACTACTGAGTTTTTTAAATCAATTTCTAGAATTGATCTTATATATATATATATATATATATATATATATGTATATATATATATATATATATATATATATATATATATATATATATATATAAACAATTGTCTTTTTATGTAATTTTACATATTTCAAAATCTACAAACTACTTTTGTCAAACATGCCCTTAGTATTAATATGGGAGAGCTTTGGAGCCTTACAAAAATAAAGAGGGAAAGAAATCAACATGGGCATGCGTTTCACTTCGTACGTATAGAGTTCGTACATATAAAGAGGTAGACCTAGGGGTCGTTTAATAGTTGCTAACTGGGTTAGAGCTGACTGAGTTAGAAGCTGACTGGGTTAGAAGTTCTGACTGAGTCGACATCTAACTGAGTTTATGCTGTTTGATTATTTGTTTACTGAATGTGGTGAATGATGAAAAATGACCATATTACCCTTATACTTTATTCTCTCATTTTCTAGTCGATATACACATTTCTCTCAGCTTTCTCCTTCTCTCATCCTCTAAACTCCATTGTTATTTGATTCAAATAACAATAAAAAACCTTGTATTCATTTCAAAAAAATAGAAAGTACAAAATACAATGAGAGTATATTAAAATATTCTCTATCATGTTGTAATGCACAACACTCAACTTACATCATACTTTTTCTATACAAGTATACAGATATACAATTCATATCACCTTTCTTTTCAAAAATTTGTTTGTACATCAGAGGAGCTACACAAAGAAGACATAAATATATAAACACAAAATCAACATCCAAATACCACATTCTGGAAAAGCCATTTATCATTATATTCATTAAGATTGTTGAATAGCCAAGATTACCAACATCACAGAGTAGTGAGATTATGGTGATGGGAAAAGCCATCTGTGAGACCAAATCAATTGCTCTCCCTGCAAAACCGTTTTGAGTTTATCCAAAAATAATGGTGTTCCAAGCAGGCCATCTAACAAACACCTTGCGGGCATCATCAATCAACCTACAAAATTCAAACAACAAAAAATGAGCAGCAAAAATCGGACATCTCAGCAACAATAGAGCAAAAAAAAGAGCAAAAAAAAACTCATCTGCTCGGAAGAGGACGTTCGTCCAAGGAAGAAGACGTTCGTCGAGCAACAGGTCGTCGATGGCTATCTTCGATTAGCAGGTCGTCGCTTGTTTCTTCACAATGAGGTAGGGGAAAATAGGAAAGCAACCGTATTCTTTAGATGTTGTCCCAGTCCAACAGTGGAAAAGAAGGGACTGAATCAGATCAAATTCTTGGACCAAATCCTATCCTTGGACCGATTCCTTGATTATAAATTCGATACCAAACACGTTGATTGGTCTTTTTTGGACCGGGTCCCCTATTGGACCCGGTTAGAAACTATATCAAACACCCCCTAGATTTCTTGTATACAATTGGCAATGTGGGACTAGCAATTTAGCGGGGAAGTTGGAAAAGGATTCCCACATCACTCTGGAGTTGGAAAATGAAGGTTGGAGAACACTTATTACAGGGGGAGGAAAGTGAGAGATAATTCTGCTTAAGGCTTTAAGCATCCTTTTTAGTTTGGTTGCCATTGGGGGATTTTATTTATCAATCTAAAAATTGACTTGTTTAATAAATTATAAAATTATTTTTTTAGAGGTTCATTTAAGTCTAAAAATTGGCATCTTTAATAAATTAAAAAAATTAGATTTTTAGAGGTTCATTGGGGCATGTTCTCCCATTCTCAAAGAGCATGTTCCGCCCCTAATTATGCACAGTAAGCTCATTCATGACACAAGCTGCCTACATGGATCTAATTGATTAGTTCTATAAAATACACTAGGCGAATGCCCCCGCGTTGCGCAGAAACACCTATATAGTTGAAGTCTTTACAAATATATGTTTTTTTTAAATATAGCAATAACGTTGTTGTTAAATTTGATATAATAATTCGTATACTAAATTGATATAATATATTGATTATTTTGAATTATATGAATATATATATATATATATATATATATATATATATATACACACACACACACATCTATTATAACTGCATAATCTCAATCGTTTGAATGACTTCTATCCGCGAGTTACACGTGAATAAAATTAAATATAATATATGGTTTAATGTTATTTATAGTTGTTGTTATTGTTCATTAGTTTTTAAAAATTTATTTGCTTAATATTTTAATTTCTATCATTATAATTATTTAAAACATCAAACATTGTTTTTTGATTTAAAAGGTAACAATCTCATCATTTATATTGAGTTATTTTTTACTATTGTTATTGTAAGTTATTTTAAGCTACTTATTTGAAAACTTTTATTGATTATAAAAATATCTTTAGGAAATATTTTAGTTAAATTGAGATTACAATTTAGTTTTTGCATTTATCACTACAATTTATCACTTTTAACTATTTACAAAATATTCTTTGGTTTTTTATGTGGATATTTATTTAACCTTATTAAAACTGATATTGGTTTACATACAACAAAATATTAAATCTAATAAATTAAGTATAATATGCTAAAAGTTAAAAGACATAAATTTATAAGTAGAAGTAATATATTATTTTTAAAATTGAAATTTAGTATATTTATGATTACACTTTAGATTGGATATTTATTTAACTTTATTAACCAACTTATAATCATTATTAGAAAGACACCATAATTAATCACTTTTAACTATTTACAAAACATTCTCTGAGTTGTTTAAGTTAAACTAAAATTTATATTTAAGTTGACACTATAATGTTATATTCAAATTAATAATTTAAATATTCTATACAAATTGTTCCAAAATTGTATCTTTAAAATGTTAATGGTTTACATCCAATAATATATTAAAACTAATAAATTAAGTATAATATGTTAAAAGTTAAAAAACATAACTTTATAAGTAGAAGTAAATATATTATTTTAGTATTGAAATTTAGTGTATATATGATTACACTTTAGATTTGATATTTATTTAACCTTATTAACCAACTTTTAATTATTATTAGAAAGAAATTGAAAAGTCATGGGAGTTTCAAATGAATGTGATGAAAGGAAAAATGCATGGGAGTTTCAAATAAATGTGGTGAAAGAAAAAATGATTCTTTTATAATATAGTATGATATGATGATATGATGATTTTGATCTACTATATGTAGTTTAATAACGTACTTATGCCTTTTCATTTAATTTTTCAGTGCGAGATTATGTCATCGCATGTTCATTTAGTTTTTGGTTACACTAAGTTAGTATTTCACTTAATTGATTAATTAGTCAAACGATAAATAAAACAATCTTGATTTATGTTGTATAATGTCAAATATGATAAGAAAATATATATATATATATATATATATATATATATATAGAGAGAGAGAGAGAGAGAGAGAGAGAGACTCAAATATGGATTGACATCTACTGTGCGGAAGTGTGGACATTGCTATTATTTGAGAATGACAAAGAAAATATGTTGTTTGATAATGTGAATACGTTCAATCGTACATAACTATTGTAATTATCATGCATTCTCATTAATTAAATCGCTATAAGGTTATTATAAACTTTTCTTTTATTATTCTCATTTATCAGAATGTTTATTAAAATGTTTATTGATTCGTATTCTGTATGAATGAAAATGAGTGGAAAACGATGCGTGAGAACAAAAATGAATAATAATTAGTGAGAATGTATGAAAATGACAATAATTGTATAAGGTTGCATATATTCACATTACTAAACAACTTATTTTCTTAGTAATTTTCATAGAATAGCACTGTCCACACGTCCGCACAATAATTGTCCATGCACATTATAACATAGCCCTATATATATATATATATATATATATATATATATATATATATATATATATATATATATATATATATTCTCCCTAATAAATAAAGAACTTTTTGTCACATGACATGCTCTCTTTGATTTCGCCACATGTCATTTTGTGGTTATTTTCAATTAAATATTTTTCCACTTGACATTTTGTGGTTGTTTTCATTTTTATTAAAATTCATATAATAATTAATTAAATGTATTAAATCAATAAATATAATAATAAATGCATATCAATTTCATTAATTGACTTTCCTTCAAAATTTTAAATTTCTAAATTTCTAAATTAAGATCACATTTGTTTTCCTTGTTTATTTATCTAAATTATTTATTTAAATTTAAAATAGAAAAAACACTTTAATTTTAATAATTCAATATTTTTTTAATTTTTCTTATAAATTCAAAATATTTAGAATTTCATATTTTAAATAAACCAATGTAATACATGGTTCTTACACATAGTATATATATATATATATATATATATATATATATATATATATATATATATATATATATATATATATATTAGTATTTTCAAATATCCGGTTTTGAGTTACACTTATATAATGCGTCTAAATTATATAAAAATTGTTTTTTTTTTAATTTTTTTTATCCAATTTCCTTAATGTTGAATGTTGAATGTTTTGAACTTTTTTCCCTCTGTAAATTTTCAATTTGTTTTGTATGCCATATTATGTTGTTGGAATACCTATTTGATTTTTAATATTTTTGTACACCTATCAACCCGAGTACCCGACCAAATAAAAATTCAAATAGTGTTGACGGAGAGAAAAAAAAACATTTAAATAGTCGTGGACGTGTACTAAATCTCTTTCCAACCTTCTTACAGTTTTGCACCACAATGCCAGAAAGTCAAAGTGTCAAACTTCCAAGGCCAACTATTGCACTATAAAGCCAACAAGTATTATTTAATTCTCTTTAGGTTTCCGAGTTTATTATTGCGGCTCTCTCTCTCTTCGTTCACACACACACATCCATACGACATTTTCTCTATATAAACCCCTAATGTAAAAACAAACCCTTCCCAGACTACTACTCTCCTTATTATCTCCCTCTCTTCTCTACTTTTATCTCTCAATCAGAAGGACAGGAAACACCGATACACAAAGCTGGCAACCGATCGATCCAGAAAAATATCAAGAAAGTGCATGGAGGTTAAGAGTAACAGTTGTATTGATATGAGTGGTGGAGAAGAAGATGATCAAATGAACATGATAATGATAAATGATCTTCGAAGAGGTCCATGGACTGTTGAAGAAGATTTCGCTCTCATCAATTACATCGCTCATCACGGCGAAGGCCGATGGAACTCTCTTGCCCGTTGTGCTGGTACGTATACATATATAGTACTTGTAGCTTTGCCACATGATACAGTTGCATGTGTGTAGTTTGATCCACACATTAAGTAACGATATCCTGGCTACATCATTTTACTAGCGTTTTAATTTACCAATAACACATACATGTTGAACAATAACGTCACAATGGAGATTTTGAAGCTAAAGAACCGATATATTTGAAAACCACCGGAAGAGATAGGAGCAGCTTTGATTCTGGGGATTTCTTTTTGTAAAAATGCTTTATAAATTATGTTATTTAAGTAAAATATGTAACGAAATATTCAATTGGTTTACTTTTCCTAATTTAGCAAAACAAACTTAATTAACTTTTTTTTTCAGTGTTTTTATTGTTTTATAGGAAATCATCCTCCAAAAAAGAAAATAAAATTTAATATCCTTCAAGTATCTAGAACGAAACGGGAAATAATAAAAATAAAAGTTCATTTCTGGCTAAATGGACATCCATAAGCTTAATTTAGCAATTAATTAAACCTTCCTTTCTTTTTCCTTTAAGTATATCTTGTTGAAAAGAAATAATTTTTCTTTTAATTAATGTAACTTTATCTAATAAATGGCTATAGGACTGAAGAGAACTGGAAAGAGTTGTAGATTGCGGTGGCTTAATTATCTCCGCCCAGATGTTCGTCGTGGAAATATTACTCTTGAAGAACAGCTTTTGATTCTTGAACTTCATTCACGTTGGGGCAATCGGTATGTTTATAATACATGTTATATTTTCTTAAACAATTTCAATGGATGCTCAGTTAGCTGTATTCAATGTACAGGTGGTCAAAAATAGCACAACACTTGCCGGGAAGAACTGACAACGAGATAAAGAATTATTGGCGAACAAGAGTTCAAAAACATGCTAAACAGTTGAAATGCGATGTTAATAGCAAACAATTCAAGGACACCATGCGTTATCTTTGGATGCCACGATTGGTTGAGCGGATTCAGGCAGCTTCCACTAACACCGGAGATTCTTCCTCCCTAACAACCTCCACCACCACCACCACCAACTACGATGACGTGGACATGGATAATAGTGGTACAAGGAATTTGGTAACGCCCAAAACTTTCTCTGGTACTTATGGGAATACCCAAATTAATCCTACGGACACGACGGAGGAGAATTCAAGAACCACCGCGGTTTCACCGGTATCAGGTTTGACTGATTGTTATTATCCGATGAATCAGAGACAAAATCAAGATTCCTTTCAAAACATCAACAAGATTGGTGACGGATTCGATGGTTCTCTTATTAGCCCCTCGGGTTACTTCAATCAAACAATGGATTTTGAAGCAATAGTGGAACAAAACAACCAATGCTCCGGCGTTATTGACTTTTCGGATAATTTGTGGAACGTCGACGACTTTTTATTTTTTCAACAACATTTCGACCGTATGTGATGAAATAACCAAAAATTCTGATAATAGTTTAGCCAAATAGATTACGGAATATTTGTTGATTTCAACATAAGAATAGTTATTTTTAATTTTTAATTCCAAACAAAATGCAAAAGAAGTACTACTTCGATTTATCTATTTTTAGGTTGATTTAAGTCATTTCAAGTATTCAATCCATTAGAAAGAAAAAATGTTCATAAAGATTTAAGGAAAGAGTGTTATGGTAATTTTAGATCGTACCATTATTTACGATATTATTATCGAACTACCAAAAGAAATATCTCGAATTTATTTTGATTAGTACATTTTAATAATGTGTATGATAATGTGTATGATATGTATTTTAAATTAACGTAGGGGTGTATATAAATTAATCGATCCAATTGTAATCCAATAAATATCCATTATTATTATCATTCAAATCCAATTAACCAATCAAAAATATTCATCGGATAAAACCGATCCAATCCAACATCCAATTGGATAGGTTCGGTTCATTTATTTATAATGAATTGGATTTCATCAGTTGACAAAATCCAATATATAATGAATCATTGGATTGTATCGGTTGAACGGATTAACATTCTTAAATTAACCGTATGGATATTTAAACTGAATATAATTACATCTGATTTGTATTTGAACTCTCAATATATATGACCGATATTTCCATCGACCCGTAATAGCGTTAGATTAAGATAAATAGATTAAAATACAATCTTTTTACCTACTTATAAATGTAATATTCTCTATTATTTGATATGTTTTTGAATAGTTGGAAGAATGGAAGTACTGTGTTTCACTAATGGTATTCTGCACTTTGAGATGTGAATAATTGGTTCCACTAACTTTATTATATAATAAAGTATATAGTTTAGTAAGTTAGATAATGATACATTACATCAAGTCATAGAATTTTTGAAACCTAGTTTTGTAGGCCACCAACCGAAAATAACATATCCAAGTATTTAATAAATGAAACAAACCCACGTCCTTCTAGATGTTCTCTCTTAATAATTTTCTTTAATTGTAAAATTGGTTGTAAATATACAAATT
This sequence comes from Lactuca virosa, assembly GCF_052849685.1. NCBI lineage: Eukaryota > Viridiplantae > Streptophyta > Magnoliopsida > Asterales > Asteraceae > Lactuca > Lactuca virosa. The sequence continues at coordinate 275,043,844 of NC_136431.1, read as the reverse complement.
ACCCGTTATAAATTGAAAAAGATTATTCTTTTGTTGCACGTTGCTACCTAGCTTTGTGGATGCTTGATATTTATCACCTCGTCTCCTTTTCTAATGTCACACGTTGCAAAAGTAGACAAATGCTAGGTTAGAAAACGATACCGATTGATGAACCTGAAAGATCTTTATCCCCAATAGTCATTATAGAATGATATTGTTAATGACATATGATCTTATAGGGTAACACTTTATAGCAAGTTACTACTAATTAATTATTACTATAATAATTGGTTATTAATAAATATTATCAACACTTTATGAAAATAATATTTTACCAACATATTAAGAATTATTGTTTCTAAGAAATAATAATAAAGATAACACAAACAGGTGAAATATCATATAATATGATTATTAATGTTGTGGACAACATTTTGGACACATAGTATAAGTCTTTTAGTTGGAAACTAACTACTAGTTATGGATTGAGTAAACAACACACTTTAGTTTTGTCTCTTGGTACCAAAACCGTAGGTACTCTTCTAAGGGAAGAGTTTGTGTGTTGCTTTACTTCTTACATCTCCATGCTTGTAAGAAAGACCCCATACATTCCTTTATCGGTTGCTTGACTTTGGTACCAAAACCGTACGTACTCTTCTAAGGGAAGAGTTTGTGTGTTGCTTTACTTCTTACATCTCCATGCTTGTAAGAAAGACCCCATACATTCCTTTATCGGTTGCTTGACTTTGGTACACTTTTGAATGTATAAAAGGAGAGCCTAACTAGCATGAAGGGTTGGTTCTTTTGCACAAAAATCCTCTTCATTTGGCTGCCAAATTCTGGGGATATTCTTCCCCTTCTTCCATTTTGTCTTGTATTTTTGGTGCTAGATTTAAGAGATTATATGTTGCTCCCTTTTAAGGGTTATTTGGAATAAATCTTAAAGGTTAAGGACAACATATATACAAGTAAAGATTACCATCTTTGGTGGTTGATTCTTGCTTGGTGGATACTTCTAGAGAAGCTCTTCTTTGAGTTATTTGCCATCTTCATCAACTTACTAATTGCCAAAAGGAACCAAAGTCTTCAAAGGATGTAAACTTCTTTCTTTGTCTAGTTGTTTTAATCTTCCTAAGCTCTGCAAAATGATCATTGGTGGGTAAAATGGTTTTAGTTTATTCAAACATAAAAATGTTTGTGTTGCTAATTATGACGACTTTGTCACTATAGTTAAACTATTTTTGAGTAAAACCCAAAAGTTGGTATTAGAGTTATTTTTGCAATTTTGGTTAGATTATTTGATAATATATTATTATATTTGTTTTTGGAAAACATGGATGATGTAACGACCCAAATTTCCAAATAAAATTTTCATTTTTAAATAACCAAAACATTTCCATAAATATAAAATCTCAGAGACAATTGTTTCCAAAATTCATAACATCAACATTTTATTTCAAATATCAGAGTGTCCCCATATAAAATGCCGGAGAGTGCACGCCGCGCCATTAACCCTTGCCCTTGCCCTTAGGCTCAGAAGTACCTGAAACAAATCAACAAACTGTAAGATAATGCTTAGTGAGTTCTGTAACGACCAAAACTTTCAACCAATTTAAAACATTTTACTTCATTCAAAAACCATTAAGTTCATACATCTTGTTTTCAAAATAGTTTAAACATCAGAGTATCCCCCAGAACCATATCACATAAATCATAAAACATGAGGAGCGGTACGATCACGCCTTCGCCTTGCCACGATCTCCTGAAGCACCTGAAACAATAAACCACAACTGTAAGCCCGAAAGCTTAGTGAGTTCCCCCAAAGTACCCATACACACATAAACATTCGCATACAGCAAAGAACAACATACTATGGGTCCAATCAACCTTCCGGTTGGAATACCCCTGGCCCTCAACCATCGGGTTGGAATGCCTACCTACTATGAGCCCAATCATCCTACCGAGATGGAATACTCTCGGCCCACAACCATCGGGTTGGAATGCCCATACACCTATACGTACAACAATAACTAGTATGGGTCCAATCATCTCACAAGATGGAATACCCCAGGCCCCTCAACCATCGGGTTGGAATGCCAACATACTATGAGTCCAATCATCCTACCGGATGGAATGCTCCTGGCCCACAACCATCGGGTTGGAATGCCCCACTTCCTATACATACAGTAACTACTACTACTACTATTACTACTACGGGTCTAATCATCCCTCAGGATGGAATACCCCAGGCCCCTCAACCATCGGGTTAGAATGCCAAATTACTATGAGTCCAATCATCCTACCTGGATGGAATACTCCTGGCCCACAACCATCGGGTTGGAATGCCAACCTACACTAGCAAACATGTATACATAGCAGGCAACCACATAACACTCTACAAAATCAACATACTAGGGCCCTATCATCCTACCGGGATGGGATACCCTCTGCTACGGTTCGACATGCATATACCACAGGTAACCTCCTACCAGCGTACATAAGGCAAGACCAACTACAGGTCTATACTCATAGCCACTACCCAACTACCAGGGTGCTGATCCAATAGAACTAGCCATCACTTAACTATCCATTCCTCTAGGATACTAGCTAACAAAGCATATCCTCATATCATTATCCTATCTACCAGGATACTAGCAAGCATATCATCACATAAGCATAACAAGCTCTAAACAACAATTCAAAGGGCCGACCTTGGTGCCTTAGACCCTTGAGTACAGTAAGGATAACTCACCTTGCAACTGCCGAAATCCTGCAAATCTCTGACCGCTGACTCACCGGAAATCCCAACTATCACATGAAAATCATCACATTAGAATCCATCATGACTTTCTAGGCCAAGTGCCCACAACACTCATTAAATCCATCTTCCTTGTATTGGGCCAAGTCCCAAAACCAAGTCCTTATGCAAAGCCCAATATTGGCCCAATTTACTAAATTGGGCCCACCTTTCTAATCGGGCCTAGATCCAAGGTCCATAATAATTATTGGGCCCAAATTACTCCATCTATACTGTTCAGTCACGACCCAAGCCCAGCTAGCCCATAAACAGCCCAATACTTCACGGCCCCAAATCGAAAACCCAACAGAGGGCGTACGCTGGGCGTACTCCTCTGGTATGCGGGGCGTACGCACGTCTGTACCAAAAATCCTTCCATGTGCTTAATGGCTTAAGCACTTAAGCCCATATGCCAGATCTAGTGACAAAAACGGCCTAGGACTCATAAAGTCTCAAACTTTATCCTGTTTGACGTCCATAAAGCTCTTAACTCAAGGTCTTAACCCATTAAGACCTTCCTACTTCACACATGGGATAACCAAAGCCATTGGGACCTCATTTTTCTCACTCAAGACCTCTCCTATGGTCTGAAAGGACAGCTTATCTTAACCAAAACACATCATGCATCATATTGGGGGTTTTTGGGACAAGAATGGTGTCAAAACTTCACAACACTTAGATCTACACAAAATAGATGTCAAGCAAGAAGCTTTATACCTTAAAATAGTTGCAAAAGGTGATGCTATCTCAGATCTACAAGCTCCAGCCACCAAGGTTCCTTCTTTGCCAACCTCTTCTTTCTTCTTCTAAGCTTTCTTTTCCAAACTAAGCTCCACAAGGCCAAACACACCCAACAATGGAAATAGAACGGCTATCTAGGGTTTTTCTGAGGATAAGGGAATAGATAAGGAGGCTAGGGTTGATCCCTTTATGTTCTTTATATAGTGGCTGGCCCTAAAATTAGGGTTTAATGACTCTAAGCGTACGCTGGGCGTACGCGTCCTTGCACCCGCGACCATTTACTCTGTTACACTCGGTGTAACCGAGCCTACGCTGGGGGTACCCACGCGTGTCCCAAATTGCATGCATGGCCTTCCTCGACAACTTTTCCATTAAGGGCCATAAATGTCAATATCTTCAAAGTGTCATAACTCCTTTATTCTAAGTCCGTTCCCGACGAACTTTATATCCACATAAAGGTGGCGAGAAGCCCTACGCTTCTAGCAACACACCCCTGTCCGAAACCTTCTCGAATGAAACCCATTGCCCATAAAAGACCGAAACGCCCTTACTCTTGATCTCGGGAATCCATAAATAAATACTTTTAGAAAGGGGCGTTACAAGTTCCCCAGAGTATACCCCACACAATCCACATAATCACATTATCCATATTAGCTATATAAGCTACATAAACCACAAGCCATGCATACAAACATATAAGGATGTCGTGGGCTCCTCCTAGGGTCTTACTGCAGGATGCCATGGGCTCCTCTACATGGTCTTACACCTAGGTGCCATGGGCTCCCCCATGGTCTTTAAATGTAAAGCCATGGGCTCCCCCACATGGTCTGACATCCAAGTGCCATGGGCTCCCCCCATGGTCTTTACCTGAAAAGCCATGGGCTCCCCCACATGGACTTACATCCAAGCGCTATGGGCTCCCCCATGGTCTTTCCTGCAAGTATCACATACACAACTAACATACCACCTAGCATATAACCAATTAACATACCACATATCACTATATCAACTAGTGTATCACATATCATAAAATGGGTCGGCCTTGGTGCCTTAGACCCATTGGTATGGTGAGGAGACTCACCTTTCAAGAATGATGAACTGATAAGATATGATAAGTATTGTCACACCCCCAAAACGGAACGGCGAAAACGTATGGGGGTGGTTGACGTCATGCGTAGTATCACAACAATTGTATCATAGCAAGCATAGTAAACACAACCAGACATTGAATACATATATGAAAAATGTTTACATTGTTTAATACATAGTTTTGTTCATATTAAAAGTAAAATGGAAAGACGTGACTCTAACGCTCCGACTTCTCCAAATTCCTGGAAGTACCTGTCTACTAATTCCCTGAGAATACAAGCAGTTTTGAAAGAATATCAACATAAAGATGGTGAGTTCATAAGCATTTAGTTTTGGTGGGAAAAATGTTTCTTTGAATCCTTTTGAAGAGTGTTCCTCAAGAAAATCCTATATTTTCTTATGAAAAGCGTGTTTGAAAACTCATTCCTTCCATGACTTCCAGATTCATACAAGATATGTACAATCCAACGGGTCGTGGAATGAATATGAATACCCGTTAGTTACTTGTTAAACAATCCGTTTATGAAAAGCCGAGTTATCCCGGGAAAATCCTATATCTTCCCTAAAAGTTGGTGGTTGGTTATCTGTTCTAAACTGAGGTGTACAAGTATCAATCATACTTATATCGATAAACGTAGTTTTCTTTTAAAAACCCTGGTTACTCCCAGTGAGGTATATTAGCCCTATTACATAAATAAAACTAATAAAAGAAAACGTGATGAACTAAATCCTGAAGGTACTATTAATACCCTCCAGTAATCAAATCGGTTATTACTTTGAGGTTAGTTCACTTGATTCATTATTACAAAAGTAAATCTCTGTTATCTATTTTGTGAGTTTTAAAACCATACATTAACTTGATATGGCACGTATCAGGGCCAATATCCTTTATGACTTTGTCACCCGTAGACCTTCCGGTCCCACTATAGCTAGCAGCGAGGTGCGGGATACTCAGTCCCGTATAGATCTATACACAACTGTCACGCTCTCCTTACAAGAGATTCTGGTCATAAGTGCTAGTCCTACACTCTGTTTCGGTGGTGAGTGTTACCAAGGACGTGTCTCCAACTAGACTAACAAATTTACAAGTAATAATATGGAAAATCCTTTTTATGATTTGCATGAATCCTTTATAAAGTAATACGTTTTACTACATGATTCCTAAGTTCATTGCACTAGTTTTGAAAACCGTTTCTACGAGTTGATTTCTTAATCGTTTGATAAAACTGTTTTCCGTGTTAAAAGTATACTGAAAATGTAATTATCTTTAACAAAATAATATATTTTGAGCACAAGTTTCCTTGTACTTTTTCTTGTATTCCCCCCCTGAAGAACATGAAAAACTCGGAGAAAGCGTAGGGGTATGAACTCACCGTTGTTGTGTGAAAATGTCGGCTGGAAGCGAAGATCCTTGGTTTGTTGTACGAGGCACCTAACGGAATCCTAATATCAATAAATACATATATGTATCTAAATTAGTGATTTGGTTAGATAAAGTGTTAGAAAAACACTTGCTTGCGGTTAAGGAATGTTACCGGGACTTGATTGAATCGAGGAAAGTGGGTTTTCGGCCAAGAAGCACCACTTAAGAAGTGTGTACGGCCATGAACGGAGTTTATGGTCACAAGGAGAGTTTTCGGTCGACAGGCTGTTTACGGCCGTGAACAAGGGTTTACGGTCTTTGAAGATTGGTCGTAAACAGGTTTACGCCCTTTGAAGATTGGCCGTAAACTCAAGAACAAAGGCGTTTGATTTCGCGTAAAACGTGCTCCAGATGCTTCCAATCGACCCTAAGTGGTGATTTTTGATGTTTTTCGGAAGAAATAGGTCGTTTTAGGAGTTTACGGTCAGAGGTTCTAGAGAGAGAATGAGAGAGTTTCCGGTCAATATGTTCAAATGAGGGTGGGGGTCTGATATTTATAGGGGATTTTGTGGTCGGTGGGTGGGGTCCACCCGACGCTGGCCGCAAACGAGTTTACGGCCGTAAACAGGTTTACGGCCGTAAACAGGTTTACGGCCGTGAACTCCAGTCAGGCCGTGAACATGTTGTTTTTCGAGAATAATTCGAGTTTCGCACGGTTTTGGTTTTGTAACATCCGGATTTCCAGGCATGACAATTTGAGTATTTCTTCTTGATTTATGAGGAGTGATTCGACGAGTTGACGCCTCAACTCGTCGAGTAGAATCGTGACTCGGTGACCAGTTTAATGAAGGGACTCGACGAGTCGGGTATCTGACTCGCCGAGTCAGCGCTGTTAAGGAAAACCCTAATTGTCCGGGTTTGGGACCTATTTAAGGGACCTTATGGCCCTCATTTGCGGCCACCTTCACCCTTGAGAGCACCAGAGCACCTGAGAGCGCTGTGAGAGAGAGGAAGTCGTTTTAATCATTCTAAGTGTAATTTTACAAGAAAGAAGGAAGGAGGGCAAGCAAGGAAGATTGAGGAGCTCAGATCTACCACCAATTGATCAGAAGAGGCTGCTAGAGGTATAAATCTGTGATCAATCTCGTGTATTTGGTGATCTACTTGAATCTAGGGTTTTCTTATGCCTTCTTTAGCTTGGATTCGAAGTATATGAGGTCCCAAAGTGGAGTTCTTCTTAGATTTGGACCTTAAGAGGTCCAGAGAGTCCTATCTATCCCGCTTTATGCTATTCCATTAGAGATATGAACCTAGGTTGCCATTTTAGAGGCTATTTCACCAAAAGAAGAATTATGGACGTTGCATGAGTGTAAAGGTCAGACCTTTACATGATTATTGAGTATGGTAGGGTCAGATCTATAGGTTACAGAAACAGATCTGATGTAACATCCGGATTCCCAGGTATCTCATTTTAAGTATTTATATTGAGTTTTAGAGAGGGACTCGGCGAGTAGGCGCTCAGACTCGCCGAGTTGGATCGCACATTCTTGGACTAATTTAGTGACGGACTCGGCGAGTCCATACGTGGACTCGGCGAGTCCATGCTGTTTAATGAAACCCTAATTTCCCGGGTTTGGGACCTATTTAAGGACCCTTATAGCCACCATTTGTGGCTACCAGACCCTTGAGAGAAACCCTAATAGTGCTTGAGCGTTTGTGAGAGAGAAGAAGCCATTATTGGACCTTTGTGGGTTGGTTTTGCAAGAAGAAGTTGACTCTAGCTTAGAGGAGGCCAAGGAGGTTGCTTATTTGTGGATTGTAAGCAGAGGACATCATCCTTGTGGTAGCATATCGATCCTTTTTCTGTTTTGTTAAAGAATCCATGGATCTAGGGTTTTCTATACCCTTTATTGGGTTGATTTGTTGAGAATATGGTCCCTCATGATGTTTAGATATCAGATCTGGATCCATAGTGGTCCAGAGAACTTATTCCATCTTGCTTTATGAGGAGTTATGGAAGAAATGGACTTAGGATGTTGTATTTGGGGCTAAATCATCAAGTATAGTAATTTGGACGTTGCATGAGTATCAAGTTCGAAACTTTACGTGTTTATTGAGCTTGGGAAGGTTAGATCTGTGGATTAGAGGAACAGATCTGACCTCAGAAGGTCATTTGAGTGTGAGCATGGAATGAACTCGCCTAGTCCATGAGCGGACTCGACGAGTCGAGTCGGGGTTGCCCCGCGATTCGTGTCAGGTGTAACTTGTCGAGTGGAAGAATGACTCGACGAGCCAAGAGAGACTGAAAGGATTCAGAGGACCCGCATGGACTCGCCGAGTCGCCTTTGTGCACTCGACGAGTCGGGTCAAAGTTTGACCGTTGACTTTCGTTGACTTTAGGGTTCTGGTCAAGACTGATTCAGGGGAGTTCAGGGAAGGGTAGAATGGCCTTCTACCCAGTCCGTAGAGATGATATCATGAGAAAGTATTGATCGGGAATGTTATTTGAATAATAGGAGGAGGCTAGGTTGGGACGTTGAGCACGAGAGTTTATCCGACTTCATTGAGGTGAGTCTTCTCACTATATATTACCTAGAGTGGTATCCATGTGTAGACCGGAGGGTCTTGTGTGCTATGTGTATATATGAGATTTTGTGTTATGTGATATATGCATGTTATGTGTTGTATAGACCGGACCGGAGGGTCCAACGATACAGACCGGACCTAAGGGTCCAACGATACAGACCGGACCGAAGGGTCCAACGAGCTATGACTGGACCAGAGGGTCCAACGAGCTACGGGACTGGAGGGTCCCGCTGAGACACATCGACCGGAGGGTCGTACGGTAGCCTCGAGTGGCGTATGTGTGGTATGTGGTATTTGGGGAACTCACTAAGCATTTATGCTTACAGTTGTTGTGTGATGTGTTTCAAGTACTAGCGAGGATCGCGGGAAGGCGCCGGCATGATCCGTACACACTTATGGGGTTTATGATATTGAGATCTTGGGACATGTTTTGTTATGTTACAGTGGACACATTATGTTTTTATGATTACTGTGTGAATGAAAGTATGTTTTAGAATGAAAAATTGTTTTAAAAAATTACGTCGTTACAAGTTGGTATCAGAGCCTTGGTTTGAGGGATTCGGGTGCATCTTCAGATGGATCTGAACTCAAACTGAGGAATTGAGAAAGTTTTCATAAAATAAACAATTTTTCTACAAGAGTAAAGGATTTTGAGAAAGGCAGAAAGAAGCAGTGTGTACGATCAGCCAGCGCCCGAACGGTGATTTCCCAAAATACCCTTACATTATGTGTTATGAGATATGTTATGATATGCATGCTAGAGTTGGATAGGTATTCATGTTAGGACTAGAGTGGCCTGATTTTGTGATGCCTTAGCCTAGGAAGGATTTTGCTGCTATGTGATGCTTGAGAACGAGTAGGTAGCAGTGAGGAGCTGATGAGAGGTCTACCGAAGGGTAGCCTATGCCAGCGAGATATAGAGTACTTGTGATCTGGGATCCAAGGAGGAGTACTTAGGGTGAATACTGATGCGGTGTGGACGGTAGTATAGGGCCCGTACTACTGAAAACACCGGAGCAGTGCGCATTCTAAGTAAGAATCCTTTGGGTACTAAGGAACAAGTAGGGTTGAGTATCGAGTGCGAGTATGCTCGAGCGAGTCTCTGATATTATTTATGTTGTGTTACAGAGACATCATGGTTGGGACACGTCACAGACCTGAGCCGAGTGGCGTGAGTGACGAGGAGCTTCGTCAGATGATCCACGATGAGGTGGCGGCGGCGATCAGGGCAGATATTCCGGAGATGTTTGGGTCTATCAAGACCACACTGATTGAGACGTTCGATGAGCGGTACGCCGCGGTGACTGAGGCTGCTGCTGCTGCAGCTACTGCAGCTGTGGCTGCTGCCAGACCTCAGGGAGGTGACTCGTTGTTGCTTCGGGAGTTCAGCAACACGAAGCCACCAGAGTTCGATGGGACGCAGGATCCGATCGCTGCGATGAGATGGATTGCTGATATCGAGGGATGCTTCTACACGTGTTCATGTCCAGAGCATCTGAGGGTACGGTTCGCATTGAACCAGCTTCGCTTGGGAGCGAAGGATTGGTGGAAGTTCATGACGGCGAGCTTCACTCTTGCAGAGATTTCAGCAGTGACCTGGGAGAGGTTCACCACCATGTTCAGAGATGAGTATGTTCCCCCGGTGGAGAGTGAACGGTTGGTTAAGGAGTTCTTGACCCTCAAGCAGGGTACTGATTCTGTTACTGTGGTTACCAGGAAGTTTCATGAGAGGGCGATGTTCTGCCCTGAGCAGGTGTCTACCGAGCAGGCACATTTGGGCGTGTTGAGGAGGGATATTCGTGAGTTCGTGTCGAACTCGACTTACCGGACATTTGCTGAGCTCCAGGAAAATGCCCGGAAGAGGGAGATTGAGCTGGAGACTCAGGCCAGGGAGGAGGCCGAGTCTCAGAGGGTGGACCGGCGGCCGACACAGTCTCAGCCGGCAGCCAAGTGGGCAAAGCCCGCTTATTCGAGGACTGGGGGTCCGAAGGGCCGCACTTGCGGGAAGTGCGGCAAGAGCCACGAGGGGGTGTGCAGAGCTGGGGTGTGTTACAAGTGCGGGAAGGAGGGGCATTATGCGAGGGATTGCCCCAAGGGGTTCACGGTTTGCTTTCATTGCAACCAGACCGACCATCGGAAGGCCGAGTGCCCACAACTACTGCAGGGATCAGCGCAGGGATCTGCGCCTACTACTCGAGCTACTAAGACCCGGCCAGCGAAGGCCGAGGCACCGAAGGCTCGCGGGAGAGCCTTCCAGTTGATAGCGGAGGAGGTCCGCGCAGCGCCCGATGTCGTGGCTGGTATGTATTCTTTCATTTATTTATGCTGAGATTGAGATATTGTGTTTATATGATATTATGCGTAGGTACTTTTCTTGTGAGTTTTGTACCTGCTTTGGTATTATTTGACTCGGGTGCGAGTCGGTCTTTTGTGTCGTTAGCGTTTAGTCAGCACATCAGTGTCCAGCGGGAGGCGTTGAGTCGACCTCTACGAGTTTCCATAGCTGACGAGCGAGCGGTATATGCTACGGAGGTGATTCGGGGATGTGTACTCGAGATCTTCGGGGTTGAGTTTCCGATTGACCTGGTCCCGATTGCGATGGGGGACGTTTGCGTGATAGTGGGTATGGGTTGGTTGAGCTGTTTTGGGGCTGTTATAGACTGCAAGCGACAGTTGGTGACGATACGAGACCCTAGTGGGGGAGTACTTACGGTGTACGGCGAGGGTACTCGTTCTGGTTCAACATTTTGTTCGGCTGCCAGAGCGAGACAGAGTTTACAGCAGGGCTGCAGCGGGTTTGTAGCCTATGTGATGGACACACGAGGGGCCGCTGAGGGGCCGAGTTCAGTGGATGACGTTCCGATAGTGCGCGAGTTCCCGGATGTTTTTCCCGAGGAGTTGCCGGGTGTGTCTCCCGAGAGGCAGGTAGAGTTCCGCATCGATTTGGTTCCGGGGGCAGCGCCTATCGCCAAGGCGCCTTATCGCCTTGCGCCGCCAGAGATGCAGGAGTTATCCTCGCAGCTTCAGGAGCTGCTGGGGAAGGGGTTTATTCGACCGAGTAGCTCGTCATGGGGAGCGCCGATCCTTTTTGTCAAGAAAAAGGATGGTTCACACCGGATGTGTATTGATTACCGGGAGTTGAACAAGTTGACGGTCAAGAACCGTTACCCATTACCGAGGATCGACGATTTGTTCGATCAGTTGCAGGGAGCGTCTTGGTTCTCCAAGATTGATCTGAGGTCTGGATATCACCAGATGAGAGTGCGTGATGAGGATATCCAGAAGACGGCTTTCAGGACTCGTTATGGGTATTACGAGTTCGTGGTGATGCCTTTCGGGCTCACCAATGCACCAGCAACGTTCATGGATCTCATGAACAGGGTGTGTAGACCGATGTTGGATCGTTCAGTGATCGTGTTCATTGACGATATACTGGTGTATTCGAGATCTAGAGAGCAGCACGAGGAGCATCTGAGAGAGATTCTCGGGGTATTGAGGATGGAGAGGCTTTATGCCAAATTCTCCAAATGCGAGTTTTGGTTACGGGAGGTCCAGTTCTTGGGGCATCTCGTCAACCAGGATGGGATTTTGGTTGATCCGGCCAAGATTGAGGCGGTTATGAGTTGGGAGGTGCCGAGATCTCCCACCGAGATCAGGAGTTTTCTGGGATTGGCCGGCTACTATCGGAGATTTATCAGAGATTTCTCCAAGATTGCCGTGCCTCTCACCAGGTTGACCCGGAAGGGTGTTGCTTTTTCATGGGGTCCGGAGCAGCAGACCTCGTTTGAGACACTTCGCCAGAAGTTATGCGAAGCACCTGTGTTAGCCCTCCCAGAAGGGATAGAGGATTTTGTGGTGTATTGTGACGCATCGATATCGGGGTTGGGTGCGGTGCTTATGTAGAGAGGGCATGTGATAGCGTATGCATCGAGGCAGCTGAAGCCTCATGAGACGAGATATTCCACCCACGATCTGGAGTTGGGGGCAGTGGTGTTCGCCCTCAAGATCTGGCGTCACTATTTGTATGGGGGTTGGTGTACTATATACACGGACCACAAGAGCTTGAAGTATCTGATGGATCAGCCCAACCTGAATATGCGTCAGGGGAGATGGTTGGATGTGGTGAAGGATTACGATTGCGAGATCCTGTACCACCCGGGCAAAGCTAATGTTGTAGCTGATGCCCTGAGTCGCAGGGCGGAGAGTGCCCCGATACGAGATGTTTGTTTGAGATTGACAGTGATGACTCCGGTGTTGGACACCATTCGAGAGGCCCAGGCAGAGGCCGTGATACCGGAGAACCGCAAGACGGAGCGGGTGATCGGGCAGGTGTCCGAGTTCGTGACGGATAGTCGAGAGCTGATGACCTTTCAAGGTCGGATTTGGGTGCCGTATGCAGGCGGGGCACGTACCATTCTGATGGAGGAGGCGCATAGATCGAGATTCTCGATCCATCCCGGGGCCACGAAGATGTATTTGGACCTGAAGAGAGATTATTGGTGGCCCTGTATGAAGAGGGATGTCGCGTGGTTTGTTGAGAGGTGCTTGACCTGTCGCAAGGTTAAGGCCGAACACCAGCGTCCGCATGGCAAGTTGCAGCCACTTGAGGTTCCCCAGTGGAAGTGGGAACAAATTTCCATGGATTTCATCACCAAATTGCCGAGGACCGCGAGGGGTGTCGATGCAATTTGGGTGATCGTAGACCGGCTGACGAAGAGCGCGTATTTTCTTGCTATCAGTGAAAGATCTTCTGCTGAGAGGATGGCAGAGTTGTATGTGAGGGAGGTGGTATCGCGTCATGGAGTACCGATCTCGATTGTGTCAGATCGAGATGTACGTTTCACTTCCAGGTTCTGGAAGAAGTTCCATGAGGAGTTGGGTACGAGGTTGCATTTCAGTACCGCCTACCACCCCCAGACGGACGGACAGAGTGAGCGGACGATCCAGACGCTCGAGGACATGCTTCGAGCATGTGTGTTGGACTTTGGGGGAAGTTGGGACACGTACTTGCCGTTGGCTGAGTTCTCCTCCAACAACAACCACCATTCTAGTATTGGTATGCCTCCCTTCGAGCTGTTGTATGGGAGGAGGTGTCGGACTCCCATTTGTTGGGGAGAGGTAGGGCAGCGTGTGATGGTGTCACACCCTCAAAACCAAATGAATGGCGGAAACGTTCTGGGGTGGAGGACGTCATGTACAGTATCACAACAATGCAAGTAGTAAACAAGCAACAACATCATCCATTGCATTAATAATATAATTTCATACAAGTGTGTTCCGTTAAGTTTTAAAGACACCAAAACAATATACATCAAAAATATAAGATGAGTCTTGAACGAGCTCCATCTTCTCAAAACCTGGCTCCGGTACCTGTCTACTGGTGACCTGAGAATACAAGTTATTTTGAAAGAGTTTATCAGCTTTAGAGCTGGCGAGTTCATAAGTATATTAGTGTCCGTGTTTGTATGAAAGCATTTGTAAGATGTTTTGTAAGATGTACTGTGTGTTTGTAAAAGTTTTGTATTTGTTTGAACTATCCTAGAAAACCCTATGTTTCCTACTAAAAGTAGCCTTCTACCAAGGCATCTAGTGTCTGTGTGTGTATCTTTTGTAAAAGTGAGTATTTTCCCAAATCCGACTATCATTAACCAAAAATATAGTTTTTACATTATTGTTTATTGTGTGAAATCACAAAGTAAAATGTAAAGGGAAAATGTTATAGTACTTTAATGTAGTATTATGAAACTACTGCTGTACTAACTACCTTAAGCCAATTGTATATTTTAAGGTAACATGTGATCGGCCTGTATCTTGCTACCGACTCAATAGTAAAGTGACAATGTAAGATGCCACAAAAATGACGTTTGGCACCCGTAGACTTGCAACTCCCACTGTAGCGAGCAGCAAGGTGTAAGATAGTCAATCCAGTATAGATCTATACACAAACTCATACGCTCCCCAATTAAGGAGATTCTGATACAAAAACAGTCATGGCAGGTAGTGCCATGCCCTGTTTAATGGCTCACATAAATGTATTAGTGTAAATGTTATGTGATTTGTGTGCTAGCTGTATTGTGTTCTTTCTCTGTCTAGCCTGTATGTTTGTTTCTCATCACTCTGTTTTATGTTTGTTTCTCATCATAGTATGTATTGACTCATGTATGAACTGACTCATTGTATGTTTCATTGTTGTAGTAATAGTATCTTCCTAAACTACCCCTATGGTAGCTTACTAGCAATGTATGAATCTGTTTGTATACCCTTGCTACCCAAGGGCATGGACTTGAATGAAGGAAAACCTTTTATATCTATATACATATACATAATATATAACTAGGATTCAAACGACCTTCGGACAACTAACCTTGATACCCTAAGACCACAATCAAACAAGAACAGGAAGCAGGGTAGACTAGCAGTCCTAAGTCCTTCCAATCCTACTTATATAACTATATCTATATAGATACACATAATATAAGTTAAAAGAGTTTGATAAATGTATTTGACAATAAAAGAGTTTGTTAAACAGTTTGAGGTAAAACAGTTTGATAAACAGTTTGAAAAGTAAGAAAACCATTTGCTTGGTAGTTATTAATCACATGTGATTGATATAATAACTATAATTGTTCAACTTGTATCCCCCCCATAAAAGCATTTAAAAACATTTAAAAGGTTAATTAAGGGGTATGAACTCACCTGTAGTTGGTGGTTTGGATGAACTGAAGAGATAGGATTGCTAGGTGTCAAGTGAAGACTTGTACACACACAATGATCCTATTTAACATATAAATACAACATATATGTATCTAATTAGACTTTAAACAACTAATTAGCAAAGTTAAGACATCCTAAGACAAGTTAAACACTTTATATAAGTGTTATAAGTCCCAAGGAATGCATCTAAGTGTTGTAGGACAAGGCTATAGGGTTTGGGGTTCAAAAGAAACCCTAACTTGAGTTTACGGTTTTGTGACCTCAACCCAATGGGTTTACGGTCGTAAACCCTAGAGTTTACGGCCGTAAACTCCCCCTCTTTTGACTATTTGTTGATTTGAAGGTTTCTAAGTCCATTGAAGTGTTTCCACTTGAAGTATAAGCCTAAGGAAGAAGCTAGGGCACCATTTCACTCCTATTTGGAGTTTACGGCCCAAAGACCACCTCCCTTTGGGTTTACGGTCGTAAACCCTTATGGATGTTGGTATTTTGATGATTTCAAGTCCTTAACACATCAAGGTAAGGATCCAAGTTAGTTACCTAGGCTTAGGAAGGGACTAGGGACATTTTGGTCCCTTAAAATGGGTTTACGGTTCAAGAATGTTCTTGGACCGTAAACACCATTTTCTTGGTGTTTCTTGGATGTTTTCATGTTATAATGAAGTATAGCAAGCTTAAACACACTCTAGGATAGAAGTACTTACTATATGGAAGCTTGAAATGAGCCAAAATGCCAAGAACACTAGTGTGTGTTCTTGGTGAAAATGGAATAATCAACCTTTTGGAATGATTTCACGGTTAGAAAGGTGTTAAAACACTAGATTAAGTGATCTACTAACTTGAAATGGTTGAAAACACTTACTAGATCGAGATTTGGAATAAATCCTGGGATGATACTTGAGAGGATTTGCTTTTGTTCTTGAGAAATTTGGAAAAATGACATAAAATGACAAGTGTCATATATATACTCCAAATTTCTGGGTTTTTGGCTGAAAATATTTTATTCCGGCAGTAAACTCCAATTTCTTGAAGTTTAGGAATAACAGTGTTGCACTATAACCCTAGGGCATCCTCTCTCATGGTATCTCCTAAAGTGTAAATCCTAAAATAATCAAACTTAATCCAAAAAGTCTGAAAATTTAACTGTAACTGATTTGACTTCTATTGAATTGACATGTTGTACAGAATAGAAATTTCGGGTTGTCACATCATCCCCTCCTTAGAAGGAATTTCGTCCCGAAATTAGAATTTAAGCAAATAAGTAGTTACAAAGAACTAAGTAAAAAGACGAGGATATTTCAGTTTCATCTGATCCTCTCGCTCCCAAGTGAATTCAGGTCCTCGCTTGGCGTTCCAGCGAACCTTCACTATCGGGATGCGGCTTTGTTTCGTTTGCTTGACCTCCCGGTCCATGATCTCTACTGGTTCTTCCACGAAGTTGAGGCTCTTGTTGATCTCGATCTCGTCGAGTGGGATTACAAGAGTCTCGTCGGACAGACACTTTTTCAAGTTCGAGACGTGGAAGGTAGAATGTACGTTACTGAGTTCGCTCAGTAAGTTAAGTTTGTAAGCTACAGGGCCGATTCTGGCAAGAATCTCGAAAGGCCCAATGTACCTTGGATTTAGCTTTCCATGCTTTCCAAAGCGTATCAAGCCCTTCCAGGGTGAGACTTTCAATAGAACATGGTCGCCCACCTGGAATTCCAACGGTTTCCTTCGTTTATCAGCGTAGCTTTTCTGTCGGTCTCTGGAGGCTTTCAGTCGTTCACGGATCTGAACGATCTTCTCCGTCGTTTCCCGTATGATCTCCGGACCTGTGAGAGTGCTTTCAGGAACTCGTCCCTTAGTTAACTGGGTATCACCCACCTCAGCCCAGCACAGAGGGGATCTGCACTTTCGGCCGTAGAGGGCCTCGAATGGAGCAGCCTTTATGCTTGTGTGATAACTGTTGTTGTAGGAAAATTCTACAAGGGGTAAATGATTATCCCATGTTTTCCCAAAGTCGATCACACAGGCTCGTAACATGTCCTCTAAGGTTTGGATAGTCCTCTCACTTTGCCCGTCTGTCTGCGGATGGTAGGCTATACTCATGTCCAGCCTAGTTCCTAAGGAACCTTGTAGCGACTGCCAGAACCTAGAAGTGAACCTACTATCTCTGTCTGAGATAATGGATATAGGGACACCGTGCAATCGTACAATTTCCCTTATGTATGTTCTGGTAAGTTTCTCCATCTTGTCTGTTTCCTTGATCGGTAGGAAGTACGCGGACTTGGTCAATCTGTCGACGATGACCCATATGGTATCAAGTCCACCCGTTGTCTTGGGCAACTTGGTTATGAAATCCATAGTGATCCGCTCCCACTTCCATTCTGGGATCTCAGGCTGTTGAAGAAGACCTGAGGGTTTCTGGTACTCGACCTTGACTTTTGCGCAAGTAAGGCATTTACTTACTAAGGTAGCAATCTCTGCTTTCATGTTAGGCCACCAGTATAACTTTTTAAGATCCAGATACATCTTATCTGAACCTGGGTGAACGGAATAACGAGTGTTGTGCGCCTCATTCATGACCAAGTCTCTGAAACCACCTAGTTTCGGGGTCCAGATCCGATCCATGAGATAATAAGCTCTGCCACCCTTAACTTCCAAGTTCTTATCCATCCCTCGCAGGGATTCACTGGTCACATTTTCAGGCTTCAAAGCGTCGAGCTGAGCCGCCTGTATTTGTGTGGATAAGTGTGAATGGATAGTCATAGTCAATGACTTGACTCTACGACCAGAATATTCTTTCCGACTTAGGGCGTCAGCTACTACATTGGCCTTGCCGGGATGATAACGAATTTCGCATTCGTAGTCACTGAGTAGCTCGACCCACCGTCGTTGTCTCATGTTGAGCTCCTTCTGATCGAATATGTGTTGTAGGCTCTTGTGGTCCGTAAAGATTGTGCTCTTTGTACCGTACAGGTAGTGTCTCCAGATCTTCAAAGAAAATACAACTGCTCCTAGTTCAAGATCGTGCGTCGTATAGGTGACCTCATGTGTTTTCAGCTGCCTCGAGGCATAGGCGATGACCTTACCTCGCTGCATCAGAACACATCCGAGACCTTGGTTCAATGCATCGCAGTAGACAACGAAGTCTTCTATCCCTTCGGGGAGGGATAGTATTGGTGCAGTGCACAAGGTTCGTTTGAGCGTTTGGAACGCTCTCTCCTGCTTTTCTTCCCAGTCAAAGGATACGCCCTTCTGGGTAAGTGTTGTAAGAGGCTTCGCAATGCGGGAGAAGTTCTGAATGAACCGGCGATAGTAGCCAGCGAGGCCTAGAAATTGACGAATTTCTGTAGGTGTCTTCGGTGCTGACCAGCTCTCAATGGATTTAATTTTGGAAGGGTCCACGTGTATTCCTTCCTTGCTAACCATGTGCCCTAAGAATTCGACTCGGCGGATCCAAAATTCGCATTTCGAGAACTTCGCATAAAGCTTCTCCGCGCGCAGGGTTTCTAAGACTAATCGCAGATGTTGACTATGTTCCTCCTTAGTACGAGAGTAGATAAGTATGTCATCGATGAAGACGATGACGAACTGATCCAAGTAAGGACGACACACCCTATTTATTAAGTCCTTGAATACAGCGGGCGCATTTGTTAATCCGAACGGCATCACTACGAATTCGTAGTGCCCATAACGAGTTCGGAAGGCTGTCTTTGGAACATCCTCCCCTAGCACTCGTAACTGGTGATATCCGGATCTTAAGTCGATTTTAGAAAAGAAATTCGCCCCTTGAAGTTGATCGAATAAATCGTCTATCCGAGGCAAAGGATAACGATTCTTGACGGTCAGTTTGTTGAGCTCCCTGTAGTCGATGCACATACGAAAAGATCCGTCTTTCTTCTTGACGAACAAGACTGGAGCTCCCCAGGGTGAGAAGCTTGGTCTTATAAAGCCCTTGCTGAGCAGTTCGTTAAGTTGACAGGATAGTTCTTGCATCTCTGCAGGTGCTAGACGATAAGGCGATTTGGCTACGGGGGCAGCCCCTGGAACTAAGTCGATTCTGAACTCGACTTGTCGTTGCGGAGGTAATCCTGGTAGCTCTTCTGGAAAGACGTCGGGAAAGTCGTGTACTACTGGAATGTTCTGAATAGATTTAGTTGCTTGGCTCACATCGACAACATGAGCAAGGAATGCGCGACATTCCTTTCGCAAGAATTTCTGAGCTTGAATGCTCGAGATGATACGAAGGTTTGTGCCGGGTTTGTCGCCATAAACTACTAGGGTTTCGCCAGACGAAAGATTAAGGCGGACTGCCTTTTCGTAACACATGATGTCGGCACGCTGAAGACTCAACCAATCCATGCCAATGATGACGTCGAAACTTTTAATTGAGACTGGCATGAGATCGATCGAGAATGAATGGCTATCTAAAGTTAAGGTACACCCTATGTATATGCAGCTAGTGCTCTCTGTCTTCCTATTAGCCATTTCTACTGTGAACGGTTCTTTGAGTGCTCGTGATTTTTGCTTAAGTAAATGAGCAAATTTCTGATTCACGAAGCTTCTCTCCGCTCCACTATCAAATAGTATACAAGCATAAGAGTTGTTGAGGAGAAACGTACCAGTGACCACTGTGGGGTCGGCAACCGCCTCCTCATGACCTATAGCCAGAACTCTTCCTACTCCACCGGCAGTCCCTGCCTTGGGGCAGTTCCTTTTGTAGTGGCCCACATCGCCACAATTGTAGCAAGCTTGGCCCACTCCAGCGCCGGGGACTTGGGTGATTGGCCTCACCGGAGATTTGCAGAAACGGGCTGTGTGCCCCTTCCTGTTGCAGTTTACACACTGCATTTCCCGACAGGCTCCCACATGGTGGTAGTTACACTTGTTGCATAGTGGTAAACTTCCAGAATACTGCTTTAATGGAGCAGCAACAGTGGCAGGTGTTGTCGCACTATGAACTGCCACGATCTGCTGTTTCTTGGCAGCCTTCTTCTTTTTCTTGTCATCCCAGAATTTCCGCTTGGACTCCGCAGTTCTGGCGGTTTCTGAGATGGCCAGGGTGGTTGTTGCAGCCGGGGTACGGATCCCGTGGTCAATTAGCTGCTGTGCCAGTCGTTTGGCACTATCAAAGGTAGTAGGGTGTGATGACAAAACATTTCCGTGGTATGGCGGCACCATCCCCCATATATATCTCTCGATCTTCTTTCCCTCTGTATGAATCATGTTGGGACAGAGGGCCACCAGTTCATAGAACCTGGCGGTATATGCTACGATGTCGGTGCCTTTCATGGTTAGGCGCCAAAGTTCTTCCTCCAACTTTTGGATCTCGCCCCTCGGGCAGTACTCCTCAATCATGAGGTCTTTTAAAGTATCCCAGCCCATATCATTTGCCACTGAAAGAGATAGTGACTTAACATGGCTATTCCACCATGTTAGGGCTCTGGTTTCAAAGGTGCAAGCAGCGAACTTCACCTTGCTCCCTTCTGGACAGGAGCAGATTGCGAAAACCGATTCGGTTTTCTCAAACCATTGCGAGAGTACAATGACTCCGCCAGTTCCTCTGAAGGATAATGGCTTGCAGTTTGTAAAATCTTTGTAGGAGCACTCTCTCGAGCGCACAGGGGTTTCAACCTGTATTATTGGAATAGGAGTCCCTCCTCCAGTGGAACTTGAAGAATGATATTCAGCCATGGCTGTTGCCACAGCCGCAGCTACAACAGCATTGAGGGCTGCTGTATCAAATTGAGGAATAGGTGGTGGTGGAGGATTACGTCTTGTTGACTTACGTGGAGGCATCTTTTAGCTGAAAGTTTAGAATGAATAAGATATTGATAAGAATTTGACATGAACATTGATGAGAATGACTCATGGACTAACTCTCCATAGCCCAACAACATAATTAAATGGAATACTTGAATGAAGATGAAAGCATTTGGATAATAATTTCCATTAGATTTTTATATCTGTCAAAGATATTGGAATTACAGATGTAATGAGTTTGGGGAAAAATGACCTAGAAGTAGGTCTTACATCAACCAAGATGGGAAAATTTTGACAGCATACTACCTAATCAAAACCTAGCAGGTCTAAGATTTATAAGGATAGGAAATTAGACTTAAGTTTTTACATAACTAAGTTATATCCAAAAGAGAAGTCGGTAAGATTCTAACGACGACGAGAACTGCTTGAGTGAGCCCTTGAATCCGAAAGCAGACGTTCAATGTATCTTACGCGCCTATCAGTCCTTGCTTGTTGAGCTCGAAGTTCCCTGACTTCGGCTTGGGTCTCAGCAAGTTCTCTTTGAAGAAGAGCATTACCGACCTGAGCCCTTTCATGAGCGGACTCCAGCTGGCGAATGCGGACAGTATTAACACCAGAATTTGCATCAACTTCTACTACCCGGTCGATAGCCGCTCGACCCTGCTCGGTGTTCCGAGCAATCCTACGAACCATGATAGGTAGGACCCTATCAGCTGAACCTCCCTCAGTGAGGTTGTAGAAGCTTCTGTCTCCATTGTAAGGAAAAGGTTGACCTTGTTCCTGACTCCACCTATTCAAGTTTGTGGCCCACAAAGGTGTGGGTCCTTGAAATGCGGGACGAGGGTTTGGGTTTTGAACAGCTGGGGGTTGGTTGTTGACTTCTGGCTCCGAGTCGGAACCATCAGAAAAACCTTCAGCTTCATAATCATCTAAAGGAATTGGGTGATTATCTTCTGGCCATCCTGCGTTGCCGTGGTTGGGATAGTACGGGTCTCCGGGAAGATAAAATCCAGCCATTAAATCTACGCGAGAAAAGGGATATAAGAAATAACTAAATTAAACTAACTAACTAAATAAATAATTATAAGATGATCTTTATCAGTTGCCTCAATACTTGTTTAAAGCATACCAGTTATATGTCACGCAGACGGGATAGACCTTCGAATAAGTGACCCTAACCCTAAGCCCACAACCAAACAAGGAACAGGAAGTAAGGTAAAGATCACAGATTCTAAGTCTATGACATCCTAGTACATATAACTTTAGTGTATCCACTAAACAACCATTGATATACTAATAAAGACCTTTAGTTCTCGAATAAGTAATTATAGTAACACAAAATACTCCTATAGTATTTTAAGTTTAATGTTTTGTTCTACTGTTCTTGTTGTAGAAGTGTTGGTAAGTTTTTAGACTTGTTGCAACCTCACAACCACACTTAGGCACATGCTAATCATTCCTCGGATAATGTAGTTGATCAGGCTACATCTTCCCAGGGTTGACCATATGTCTCTAAGTCTGCTTGTGCTGTCCAACAATCGTAATACTTTTGTTCTGTCCTAGTGACACTGATTTTAGTTTGAATGCAGGTATGTATACTTTATTAAATATTTTATTATTTAAAGTATAAACTCTTCATCAGAGTATTTTAAATCCCGCTTGTGTTTATAGTTCGTATATCTTTTATGGGTTGATACACTCGATTCACTATAAACAATGCTCTGATACCAATCTGTCACACCCTCCAAACCAAATGAACGGCGGAAACGTTCTGGGGTGGAGGACGTCATGTACAGTATCACAACAATGCAAGTAGTAAACAAGCAACAACATCATCCATTGCATTAATAATATAATTTCATACAAGTGTGTTCCGTTAAGTTTTAAAGACACCAAAACAATATACATCAAAAATATAAGATGAGTCTTGAACGAGCTCCATCTTCTCAAAACCTGGCTCCGGTACCTGTCTACTGGTGACCTGAGAATACAAGTTATTTTGAAAGAGTTTATCAGCTTTAGAGCTGGCGAGTTCATAAGTATATTAGTGTCTGTGTTTGTATGAAAGCATTTGTAAGATGTTTTGTAAGATGTACTGTGTGTTTGTAAAAGTTTTGTATTTGTTTGAACTATCCTAGAAAACCCTATGTTTCCTACTAAAAGTAGCCTTCTACCAAGGCATCTAGTGTCTGTGTGTGTATCTTTTGTAAAAGTGAGTATTTTCCCAAATCCGACTATCATTAACCAAAAATATAGTTTTTACATTATTGTTTATTGTGTGAAATCACAAAGTAAAATGTAAAGGGAAAATGTTATAGTACTTTAATGTAGTATTATGAAACTACTGCTGTACTAACTACCTTAAGCCAATTGTATATTTTAAGGTAACATGTGATCGGCCTGTATCTTGCTACTGACTCAAGAGTAAAGTGACAATGTAAGATGCCACAAAAATGACGTTTGGCACCCGTAGACTTGCAAGTCCCACTGTAGCGAGCAACAAGGTGTAGGATAGTCAATCCAGTATAGATCTATACACAAACTCATACGCTCCCCAATTAAGGAGATTCTGATACAAAAACAGTCATGGCAGGTAGTGCCATGCCCCGTTTAATGGCTCGCATAAATGTATTAGTGTAAATGTTATGTGATTTGTGTGCTAGCTGTATTGTGTTCTTTCTCTGTCTAGCCTGTATGTTTGTTTCTCATCACTCTGTTTTATGTTTGTTTCTCATCACTCTGTTTTATGTTTGTTTCTCATCATAGTATGTATTGACTCATGTATGAACTGACTCATTGTATGTTTCATTGTTCTAGTAATAGTATCTTCCTAAACTACCCCTATGGTAGCTTACTAGCAATGTATGAATCTGTTTGTATACCCTTGCTACCCAAGGGCATGGACTTGAATGAAGGAAAACCTTTTATATCTATATACATATACATAATATATAACTAGGATTCAAACGACCTTCGGACAACTAACCTTGATACCCTAAGACCACAATCAAACAAGAACAGGAAGCAGGGTAGACTAGCAGTCCTAAGTCCTTCCAGTCCTACTTATATAACTATATCTATATAGATACACATAATATAAGTTAAAAGAGTTTGATAAATGTATTTGACAATAAAAGAGTTTGTTAAACAGTTTGAGGTAAAACAGTTTGATAAACAGTTTGAAAAGTAAGAAAACCATTTGCTTGGTAGTTATTAATCACATGTGATTGATATAATAACTATAATTGTTCAACTTGTATCCCCCCCATAAAAGCATTTAAAATCATTTAAAAGGTTAATTAAGGGGTATGAACTCACCTGTAGTTGGTGGTTTGGATGAACTGAAGAGATAGGATTGCTAGGTGTCAAGTGAAGACTTGTACACACACAAAGATCCTATTTAACATATAAATACAACATATATGTATCTAATTAGACTTTAAACAACTAATTAGCAAAGTTAAGACATCCTAAGACAAGTTAAACACTTTATATAAGTGTTATAAGTCCCAAGGAATGCATCTAAGTGTTGTAGGACAAGGCTATAGGGTTTGGGGTTCAAAAGAAACCCTAACTTGAGTTTACGGTTTTGTGACCTCAACCCAATGGGTTTACGGTCGTAAACCCTAGAGTTTACAGCCGTAAACTCCCCCTCTTTTGACCATTTGTTGATTTGAAGTTTTCTAAGTCCATTGAAGTGTTTCCACTTGAAGTATAAGCCTAAGGAAGAAGCTAGGGCACCATTTCACTCCTATTTGGAGTTTACGGCCCAAAGACCACCTCCCTTTGGGTTTACGGTCGTAAACCCTTATGGATGTTGGTATTTTGATGATTTCAAGTCCTTAACACATCAAGGTAAGGATCCAAGTTAGTTACCTAGGCTTAGGAAGGGACTAGGGACATTTTGGTCCCTTAAAATGGGTTTACGGTTCAAGAATGTTCTTGGACCGTAAACACCATTTTCTTGGTGTTTCTTGGATGCTTTCATGTTATAATGAAGTATAGCAAGCTTAAACACACTCTAGGATAGAAGTACTTACTATATGGAAGCTTGAAATGAGCCAAAATGCCAAGAACACTAGTGTGTGTTCTTGGTGAAAATGGAAGAATCAACCTTTTGGAATGATTTCACGGTTAGAAAGGTGTTAAAACACTAGATTAAGTGATCTACTAACTTGAAATGGTTGAAAACACTTACTAGATCGAGATTTGGAATAAATCCTGGGATGATACTTGAGAGGATTTGCTTTTGTTCTTGAGAAATTTGGAAAAATGACATAAAATGACAAGTGTCATATATATACTCCAAATTTCTGGGTTTTTGGCTGAAAATATTTTATTCCGGCAGTAAACTCCAATTTCTTGAAGTTTAGGAATAACAGTGTTGCACTATAACCCTAGGGCATCCTCTCTCCTGGTATCTCCTAAAGTGTAAATCCTAAAATAATCAAACTTAATCCAAAAAGTCTGAAAATTTAACTGTAACTGATTTGACTTCTATTGAATTGACATGTTGTACAGAATAGAAATTTCGGGTTGTCACAGATGGGTAGCACTGAGATAGTGCTTGAGACAACAAAGCAGATACAACAGGTTAGACAGAGGTTACTGACGGCTCAGAGTCGTCAGAAGAGTTATGCGGATCGGCGACGATCCGAGCTGGAGTTCCAGGTGGGTGACTTTGTACTCCTGAAAGTATCCCCTTGGAAAGGAGTGATCCGATTCAGGAAGAGGGGCAAGCTGGGGCCCCGGTACCTCGGTCCATTCAGGGTGACCGCGAGTGTGGGCAAGGTAGCATATCGGTTAGAGCTACCTGCGGAGTTGAGTCAGATTCATGATACCTTCCACGTGTCTCAGTTGAGGAAGTGTATAGCCGACGAGTCGGCAGTGGTACCGCTGGAGGATATTCAGGTGGATACGAGCCTGAATTATGCTGAGAGACCAATCGCGATCCGGGATCGGAAGATCAAGGTTCTGAGGAACAAGGAAGTGCCTCTGGTGCAGGTCCAGTGACAACATCGGAAAGGGTCCGAGCTTACCTGGGAGCCGGAGTTGGAGATGTGGGAGCAGCATCCAGAGATGTTTGTCGAGCAGGACTTCGAGGGCGAAGTCTGATTCTAGTGGGGGATAATTGTAACATCCGGATTCCCATGTATCTCATTTTAAGTATTTATATTGAGTTTTAGAGAGGGACTCGACGAGTAGGCGCTCAGACTCGCCGAGTTGGATCGCGCATTCTTGGACTAATTTAGTGACGGACTCGGCGAGTCCATACGTGGACTCGGCGAGTCCACGCTGTTTAATGAAACCCTAATTTCCCGGGTTTGGGACCTATTTAAGGACCCTTATAGCCACCATTTGCGGCTACCAGACCCTTGAGAGAAACCCTAATAGCGCTTAAGCGTTTGTGAGAGAGAAGAAGCCATTATTGGACCTTTGTGGGTTGGTTTTGCAAGAAGAAGTTGACTCTAGCTTAGAGGAGGCCAAGGAGGTTGCTTATTTGTGGATTGCAAGCAGAGGACATCATCCTTGAGGTAGCATATCGATCCTTTTTCTGTTTTGTTAAAGAATCCATGGATCTAGGGTTTTCTATACCCTTTATTGGGTTGATTTGTTGAGAATATGGTCCCTCATGATATTTAGATATCAGATCTGGATCCATAGTGGTCCAGAGAACTTATTCCATCTTCCTTTATGAGGAGTTACGGAAGAAATGGACTTAGGATGTTGTATTTGGGGCTAAATCATCAAGTAGAGTCATTTGGACGTTGCATGAGTATAAAGTTCGAACCTTTACGTGTTTATTGAGCTTGGGAAGGTTAGATCTATGGATTAGAGGAACAGATCTGACCTCAGAAGGTCATTTGAGTGTGAGCATGGAATAAACTCGCCGTGTCCATGAGCGGACTCGACGAGTCGAGTCGGGGTTGCCCCGCGATTCGTGTCAGGTGTAACTCGTCGAGTGGAAGAATGACTCGACGAGCCAAGAGAGACTGAAAGGATTCAGAGGACCCGCATGGACTCGCCGAGTCGCCTTTGTGCACTCAACGAGTCGGGTCAAAGTTTGACCGTTGACTTTCGTTGACTTTAGGGTTCTGGTCAAGAATGATTCAGGGGAGTTCAGGGAAGGGTAGAATGGCCTTCTACCCAGTCCGTAGAGATGATATCATGAGAAAGTATTAATCGGGAATGTTATTTGAATAATAGGAGGAGGCTAGGTCGGGACGTTGAGCAGGAGAGTTTATCCGACTTCATTGAGGTGAGTCTTCTCACTATATATTACCTAGAGTGGTATCCATGTGTAGACCGGAGGGTCTTGTGTGCTATGTGTATATATGAGATTTTGTGTTATGTGATATATGCATGTTATGTGTTGTATAGACCGGACCGGAGGGTCCAACGATATAGACCGGACCGAAGGGTCCAACGATACAGACCGGACCGAAGGGTCCAACGAGCTATGACCGGACCAGAGGGTCCAACGAGCTACGGGACTGGAGGGTCCCGCTGAGACACATCGACCGGAGGGTCGTACGGTAGCCTCGAGTGGCGTATGTGTGGTATGTGGTATTTGGGGAACTCACTAAGCATTTATGCTTACAGTTGTTGTGTGATGTGTTTCAGGTACTAGCGAGGATCGCGGGAAGGCGCCAGCATGATCCGTACACACTTATGGGGTTTATGATATTGAGATCTTGGGACATGTTTTGTTATGTTACAGTGGACACATTATGTTTTTATGATTACTGTGTGAATGAAAGTATGTTTTAGAATGAAAAATTGTTTTGAAAAATTACGTCGTTACATCTGACCTCAGAAGGTCATTTAAGTGTTGCCATGGAAGGAAATCGCCGAGTCCATAAGGGAACTCGACGAGTCGAGTCGGGGTTACTCGACGAGTCGAGTGAGACCTTAGAAGGATTTAGAAGACACGGTTGGACTCGCCGAGTCACCCATGTGCACTCGACGAGTATGGTCAAAGTTTGACTATTGACTAGAGTTGACTTCTGTTGACCTTGGGGTTTTGGCCAAGCTGATTCAAGAGAGGTCAGGGAGGGGTAGAATGGTCTTCTACCCATTATTAGAGATGAGAACAGGGGAGGATTTTGATTAGAGATGTTATCCTGTTGATAGGAGGAGGCTAGGTCGGGATATTCGAGCACGAGAGTTTATCCGACTTCATGCGAGGTGAGTCTTCTCACTATGCTTTACCTAGAGTGGTAATTATGTGTGACCAGAAGGTCTTATATGATATGCAAAATATGTGATATATGTGATATGTATGTGCTATGTTATGTTATGAGTAGTATGGTATGGACCGGAAGGTCATTATGATATGGACCGGAAGGTCAACAGTGTATGGACCGGAAGGTCAAGATGATGAGGACCGGAAGGTCATTACGGGTAGAACCGGAAGGTCTACCAGGGTTGGGACGGAAGTCCCCTGAGACACAAGGACCGGAAGTTCCCATAGAGCTATGGCCTTGAGTGGCGTATGTGTTGTATGTGGTATTTGGGGAACTCACTAAGCATTTATGCTTACAGTGTTTGTGGGATGCGTTTCAGGTACCAGTGAGGATCGCGGGAAGGCGCTGGCATGATCTGTACACACCGATGGGATTTATGTATTAGAGATCTTGGGATTTGTTTTATTATGATGACACGTGATACAATGGATTCTTATAATATCTTCTGAATGAAATTATGTTTTAAAAATGAAAAATTGTTTTGAAAATTTACGTTGTTACAAGTTGGTATCAGAGCCTTGGTTTGAGGGATTCGGATGCACCTTCGGGTGTATTTGAACTCAAACTGAGGATTTGAGAAAGTTTTTTATGAAAGGAATAATTTTTCTAAAAAGTAAAGGAAATTGAGGAAAACAGAAAGAAGCAGTGTGTACGATCAGCCAGCGCCCGAACGGTGATTTCCCAAAATACCCTTACATTATGTGTTATGAGATATGATATGATATGTTATGCATGCTAGGGTAAGCTAGGTATTCATATTAGGACTAGAGTGGCCTGATTTGTGATGCCTTAGCCTAGGGGATTACTGCTGCTATGTGATGCTTCGAGAGTGAGTAGGTAGCAGTGAGGAGCTTATGAGAGGTCTACCGAAGGGTAGCCTATGCTTAGCGAGGTGTAGAGTACTTGCGATCTGGAATCCTAGGAGGAGGACTTGGGATGAATACTAATGCGGTGTGAAAGGTAGTATAGGGCCCGTATTACTGGAA
Source organism: Lactuca virosa (assembly GCF_052849685.1). Classification (NCBI taxonomy): domain Eukaryota; kingdom Viridiplantae; phylum Streptophyta; class Magnoliopsida; order Asterales; family Asteraceae; genus Lactuca; species Lactuca virosa. The sequence goes on along the minus strand of NC_136431.1, from coordinate 275,014,594 downwards.
ACACCGGATCAGTGAGCAGTCCAAGTAAGAATCCTTAGAGTACCAAGGAACAAGTAGGGTTGGGTGATCGAGTCCGAGTATACTCGATCGAGTCTCTGGTATCTTTGTGTTGTGTTTCAGAGACATCATGTGGGTACACGTCACACACCAGAGAGCAGTGGAGTTAGCGATGACGAGATTCGCAGGATGATTCGTGATGAGGTGGCAACGACCATACGTGAGGTCATACACGAGATACTTGGGTCTATCGAGACCACGTTGATTGAAACGTTCGATGAGCGATACGCTGCTGTTTCGGAAGCTGCTGCTGCTACAGCCACCGAAGCTGCTGCTGTTGTAGCCACCGAAGCTGTCGCAACTGCTAAGCCACGAGGGGGTGACTCGTTACTGTACCGGGAGCTCAGCAACACGAAGTCACCAGGGTTTGATGGGACAGGATCCAATAGCCGCAAGAGGCGATATCATGGTACGAGTATCATGATAACTAGCGGATTGAGAAGTGATGTCATGGTTCGAGTACCATGATAAGTAGCAGATTGAGAAGTGATGTCATGGTTCGAGTACCATGATAAGTAGCGGATTGAGAAGTGACGTCATGGTTCGAGTACCATGAGTTGTAGCAGGTCGAGAGGTGATGTCATGGTTCGAGTGCCATGATGTGAGGTGGATTGAGAAGATGGAACATGGTTCGAGTACCATGATTCATAGAAGATTAAGAAGAGATAACATGGTTCAGGTACCATGATCCATAGCAGATCGAGAGGTGGCCACACGGTTTGAGTATCCTAACATGTGGCGGTTAGTGTTTCTGGTTTTTACTGGTTATTCCGTGGGGATTGTCTAGACTGAGATCAGAGGTGAATGAGTATAGGGCCAGAAGGCCATGATGAACAAGTTTTAGTGGATCATCCCATGAAAAGGGAAATCGAGTGAGCTCCGAGGGATTGTGGGTGATATGCCAGTTGGAGTCGCAAGACTCAGGGATGAGTAGGGATGGTGCGTTATGGGAGAATACGTTATGGGCTGGGCGACCGGCCGATAGTGGAGAGGTCACTTTCTGTGACCCGAGTGGAGCTATTTCCATTTCCTGTGGGAGACATAAGAGATGTAGAGATTTCGGTTTTTGAGTTTGGGGGTGAGCCCTGTGGGATTGCACGGATGGTGATCTTCAACCAGAGTATATGGCAGTAGGTCTGCCGCGAGGTAAAGATATAGTTTGAACAGGTCGTCAGTGGGGACTGAGATGGTCAAGGACCAGGATACACCCTAATTGAGTATAGTAGGGCATGTGTTAGCTGCAACGTCGGACGATCAAGAGGAGTATATCAGGGCGGTGGCCCTTATTGACTTTGATGGGTAATAAGAGTGAAAATATGGTTTCTGCTCTTATGATAAGTGGCGTGATGGAATGGTGTGAGATCCTGAATATCTAGAGGCAGTCATGGTGGGAAGTTCTGAGGATTTCATCTGAGTTTCAGGGTATTTGGAGTTGCTCGATCTCTGTCGGGAGATCATCGAGAGTTGCGTAGCAACTTCCAAGAGTAGGTGCGATGATTACTGGTGGAGACAGTCTGTGTGATAGATTACTGGTGCGCCGATTGGGGATGGTTCGAACCCTAAGTGGGGGAGAACCGGGTATTGTATTGAGGGGATCAGAGATTCGATCGAGAATGGTTAGAGATCTGGATATAGAGACCGGCGGTGCGAATTCATTGAGCCCAAGGTTGTTGGTGATTGAGACGAGGTGCAGAGCGAGATAATGCATGTGTTATGTTTGAAAAGGATGAGTGCCTCCACGGCAAGTGGCCGTTGATCGGAGACCTTGGGGTGAACGAGAATTCTTCAAGGTCGTAATGGTAAATTCGAGATGGTTGGCTTGTAGGGTGAGTTCGGCAGATGAGAAATTCTGGCTCAATGATGGGGCTGTTATTCAGCTTGGAAAGGGAAGAAGTTGATTAGACAACCAATTTCAGGTCGTGGAACAGGAAGATCAGTGGATGAGACGAGACGTCGTGAGGTCCTATGTGGTGTATCGAGGTATACGAATTTAATGCATTGGATTTTGGATAATTTTGAGTCTTGAGTGGAGACGGCAAGTGGTGGGTCAAGCATCGATGATTCCAGTGGGAGCCCTTTCGGTTAATGACAACAAGTGAGATTGTCCAAGAATATGGATTGTTGCACGGAAGGGTGTTTTGTTATGACGATGGCCGCCAGATATAGGGATGCATAATTTGGGTAAGTGCATGCACCTATCTATGATTGATCCGCGGATTGTGAGTTAGTCAGAGGTTGTTGTGATGCTACGGGAAGCCGTAGTACTCACTAGTCAGAGGTTGTTGTGATGCTACGGGAAGCCGTAGTACTCACTAGTAAGAGGTTGTTGTGATGCTACGGGAAGCCGTAGTACTCACTAGTCAGAGGTTGTTGTGATGCTACGGGAAGCCGTAGTACTCACTAGTCATAGGATTGTTGTGATGCTACGGGAAGCCGTAGTACTCACTAGTCAGAGGTGTGGTGATATTGCGGGAAGCCGTAGTACTCACCAGTCAGTGAGAGGTTGTGGTGATACTGCGGGAAGCCGTAGTACTCACCAGTCAGTGAGAGGTTGATGTGATGCTACGGGAAGACGTAGCACACACTAGTCAGCGAGAAGTTGTTATGGTAAAGTACTCTTTGATCAGAGCAGGGCGCAGAAGAGTTTTAGGCATAGGGTGGCCCTAATTTATGAGTTTTGGGAACCTGGTGGTCGGACCAGGGGCGAGACCGGAGTCTCCTCAATGATAGGGAGTCATTATGTTCTGAGTAAGGTGTGGTCATCGCAATCCAAAAGAATGGGATAAGTGAGGTACACATGGGTTGCGGGAAATGAGTTCTGAGTTGAGTGCTTTGTTGGGACGAGTGGTTCCAACTCTAGGTCGGACCAAACTCTCGAGTTTGAGTTCGGTTCTGGTGGTGCGTTGGATAGGCGAGATGAGATTCTGGATTCTGAGGTGGGTTCCATGTTGAGGAGTATTGTTTGTCATCTGATGTCTTAGACCTGTGTGGGTCAGTACTTGGGTATGGGAGGTACCGCAAGTTGCATGGAACAATGAGTAACATGTGACAAGGGTCGGGGTTGAGTCGATCTCCAGTTGGGAAGGTAGCATTCGCTTAGGGTTAAGCGAACTTCGTTACTTGTGTGTCACATTGGGCCGATGTGGTTATAGTAAGAAGGAAACCATGCAGACGGTTGGGTTAATGCAACGGATGACCCTGGAGGTTCAACTGTTGGGTCGAGATCAGACCTGGTACTCAGTGTTAAAAAGGGATACGAGGGATGCAGCTGAGGCTTATGATTTTAGATGTCTGAGGACTTCTGAGCGAGCATGATTTTCTTGTGTCAGAAAACAGGATGTTGAAAGTTTATTGTTCGGATGGATTTTGATAGTAGTTCAGTGGATGAGCCCTGGTGGGATGTGAACCCTTTTGTTCCTTGGGGCGTGATTCGGACTATTTTGGTACGTTAGTATGAGTGATCGGTAGCCGATTGTCGGATTTTGTCTTGTGCGAATCAGAGGAGCAGTGAGTTATCAGGGTTTGATGTTCGAGGAACGAATATCATGGTAATAGTGTCAGTGGGCGGTCTGGCGGCGGGCCAGACCACTAGAGTTTCTCGGTTCTGGGAAGGTCAGAAAGGGGTATTGTAGCGACAGAGGGGCCGGTTTTGTTCCAAATTTGAAGTTCCTGGTCGGATCCAGGTATTCATGGAGGAAGATATCGTTTTGGTGTAAGAACCTCTCAGTGGTGCTTTTTGAGTGTTTGGTTTCTATCTATGTGGTTTGAGGAGCGATTTCGAGGGCGAAATCTATTTCAAGTGGGGGAGAATTGTAACATCCGGATTTCCAGGCATGACAATTTGAGTATTTCTTCTTGAGTTAGGAGGAGTGCTCGACGAGTTGACGCCTCAACTCGTCGAGTAGAATCATGACTCGGTGACCAGTTTAATGAAGGGACTCGACGAGTCGGGTATCTGACTCGCCGAGTCAGCGCTGTTAAGGAAAACCCTAATTGTCCGAGTTTGGGACCTATTTAAGGGACCTTATGGCCCTCATTTGCGGCCACCTTCACCCTTGAGAGCACCAGAGCACCTGAGAGCGCTGTGAGAGAGAGAAGAAGCCGTTTTCATCATTCTAAGTGTACTTTTGCAAGAAAGAAGGAAGGAGGGCAAGCAAGGAAGATTGAGGAGCTCAGATCTACCACCAATTGATCAGAAGAGGCTGCTAGAGGTATAAATTTGTGCTCAATCTCGTGTATTTGGTGATCTACTTGAATCTAGGGTTTTCTTATGCCTTCTTTAGCTTGGATTCGAAGTATATGAGGTCCCAAGGTGGAGTTCTTCTTAGATCTGGACCTTAAGAGGTCCAGAGAGTCCTATCTATCCTGCTTTATGCTATTCCATTAGAGATATGAACCTAGGTTGCCATTTTAGAGGCTATTTCACCAAAAGAAGCATTATGGACGTTGCATGAGTGTAAAGGTCGGACCTTTACATGATTATTGAGTATGGTAGGGTCAGATCTATAGGTTAGAGAAACAGATCTGACCTCAGAAGGTTATTTGAGTGTTGCCATGGAAGGAACTCGCCGAGTCCATAAGGGAACTCGACGAATCGAGTCGGGGTTACTCGACGAGTCGAGTGAGACCTTAGAAGGACTTAGAAGACACGCTTGGACTCACCGAGTCACCCATGTGCACTCGACGAGTATGGTCAAAGTTTGACCATTGACTAGAGTTGACTTCCGTTGACCTTGGGGTTTTGGCCAAGCTGATTCAAGAGAGGTCAGGAAGGGGTAGAATGGTCTTCTACCCATTATTAGAGGTGCGAACATGGGAGGATTTTGATTAGAGATGTTATCCTGTTGATAGGAGGAGGCTAGGTCGGGATATTGGAGCACGATAGTTTATCCGACTTCATGCGAGGTGAGTCTTCTCACTATGCTTTACCTAGAGTGGTAATTATGTGTGACCGGAAGGTCTTATATGATATGCAGAATATATGATATATGTGATATGTATGTGCTATGTTATGTTATGAGTAGTATGGTATGGACCGGAAGGTCATTATGATATGGACCGGAAGGTCAACAGTGTATGCATCGGAAGGTCATTACGGGTAGAACCGGAAGGTCTACCAGGGTTGGGACGGAAGTCCCCTGAGACACATGGACCGGAAGGTCCCATAGAGCTATGGCCTTGAGTGGCGTATGTGTTGTATGTGGTATTTGGGGAACTCACTAAGCGTTTATGCTTACAGTGTTTGTGTGATGTGTTTCAGGTACCAGTAAGGATCGCGGGAAGGCGCCGACATGATCTATACACTCTGATGGGATTTATATATTAGATATCTTGGGATTTGTTTTATTATGATGACACGTGATACAATGGATTCTTATAATATCTTATGAATGAAATTATGTTTTAAAAATGAAAAATTGTTTTGAAAATTTACGTTGTTACAGGTTTCGACTTGCGTATATAAATTTAATTATACAAAACCAGATGATTTTCTAAATCAAAGGTTCGACGGAAGATTAATAAAATTCAAATTTTATTAACGGAAAATGCATAACGGAAAAAGTTTCGGGTTGTCACATCATACCCCCGTTAGAGGGAATTTCGTCATGAAATTCAAGAATAGAGATAGAAATTATGGACTTGGAAAAAGATGAGGGTACTTCTGTTTCATTAAATCCTCACGCTCCCAAGTGAATTCAGGTCCCCGCTTGGCGTTCCAGTGAACCTTCACTATCGGGATGCGACTTTGTTTTGTTCGTTTGACTTCCCGGTCCATGATTTCAATTGGTTCCTATATGAAGTGTAGACTTTCGTCTAACTCGATCTCATCGAGGGGAATGACAAGTGTCTCATCATACAGACGCTTCTTTAGGTTCGAGACGTGGAAGACAGGATGTACGTTGCTAAGTTCTCGCGGTAACTGGAGTTTGTATGCTACGTGACCGATCGTAGCGAGGATCTCGAATGGTCCGATGTATCTTGGATTCAGCTTTTCCACGCTTTCCGAAGCGTATCATGCGTTTCCAGGGTGAGACCTTCAAAAGAACACGGTCACCAACCTGGAATTCCAAGGGTTTTCGTCTCTTATCAGCGTAGCGCTTTTGTCTATTTATTGAAGCTTTTAATCGTTCCCGGATTTGTACGATCCTTTTGGTCGTCTCTCGGATGATTTTAGGAATCGCGAGAGTGCTGTCGGGGACTTGACTCTTGACTAGTTGCGTGTCGCCCACCTCAGCCCAGCACAAAGAGGATCTGTACCTACGACCATAGAGGGCTTCGAACGACGCAACCTTGACGGTGGTAAGGTTGCCGTTGTTGTGATAAAGTTCAACTAGGGGTAGATGAGTGTCCCACGACGTGCCCTGGTTGATGCCGCAGTCCCTCCACGTATCTTCCAATGCCTGGATTGTCCTCTCACTCTGTCCATCTGTCAGTGGATGATAAGCCGTGCTCATATCTAACTTATTTCCAAAAGCCTTTTGCAGCGATTGCCAGATTCTCGAGGTAAACTTGCTAACCCGGTCGGAGGTAATGATTACAGGTATCCCATGAAAATGGATTACTTCTCAAAGGTATACACAGGTGAGTCTCTCTTTTTTGTATTCGGGCTCTCACTAGATGTTTCAGTGGATCTTCACTGTTGTATTCGCTGGTTCTGATTCATAATCTTCGCATGAATACTTTCGGGTTTCGAAGAGAGATGAACTTTCGAAGTTCGCATCTAGTTTGTCGCTACGAGCGACGGGAGTTTTGCGATCGAACGATTTAAGACAAAAGGGTTTGGTATAACATAGACTCAGTCGAACTAGACAGGATGACGTCGTAGAATCGCACGTTAAGTGTCACACCCCGGCCGTCGGCGGAAACACCGGGTGGTGTAACGTCATTTCTCGTATCATAGTTATCAACTTCCTGAAAACACATGCATTTTAAAATACGTCAACATAAAGTTGGTGAGTCCACAGGTTTTGACTCCATATAGAAATAATACATTTTCCAAGTTCAAAAGTATAGTTTTGAAAGTATCATTTTGACTCTCCAACGTTTAGCATATATAACCTAGGTATAAAAGTTTACTTACCAAATAAGTAGTTTACCTATAAGTCTCATATACTATGTATAAGTATTTGTAATTCCATACAAACGAAAGTTGCTACGTATAAATCTTATTTCAATTCTATACGAGTAAAACCGCTACGTATAAATCTTATTTCAATTCTATACGAGTAAAACCGCTACATATAAATCTATTTCAATTCTATACGAGTATGTGTGTTAGGTATAATTATCTACTTCTTATACAAGTAGTATACCTACCAGTTTCTTGTACCTAGAGTATAAGTGTTTGGGAAACTTATACTTAACATTAATACTTGTATAACGACAAAGTATAATGCTTCTAACAATTTGCTACCATGAGTCCGTAACCGCGGCTATATGACTAGTTTCAAACCTCTGCTTGATGCTACAAGTTTCGCATCTTGAGATAAGTTCCACACGCTTCATCAATGTCGGAACAATAAACAAACAAAAGGACAGTTCGTCACTCGCACACAGTTTTGTTGTAGATAGCAACCACGAGTGGGGTTGTCAACCCGTATCTTATTCATACACGACTTCCTCGCTCACACGGGATTAACGGTTACAGGTCAGAGGATTTTCCCTAAGATTTCCAATCTTATTTGATGAATACAATAGCTCATGTAGACTTGTCGAGTTCCGTTAGTTCTAGTAGTAAAATCATATTCGTGTCTAAAACCCTAAGTTATTAGACTATGCTTTTAACATTACTCCTAATATTTATAATACTTAGGTAGTACAACAACTATAATTAGAATTAAAACCAGGTTTTATCTTGACATAAAACCAATAATAACAACATATAACGTTCCTAGTTTTATCTTGACATAAAACTATCAATAACAATATATAACATACTAAGTTTTATCTTGACATAAAACTAACAATAACAACATATAACATACCAAGTTTTATCTTGACATAAAACCAATAATAGCAACATACTTTATAACTTAACATATAGAACTTCCAAATATAACTTCGGAACTATATCGCACACAAAATATATATAGAATCCTAAGTATAACTCAAGATCTACATTAATATACTACTATAACAATAACATGCTAACAACTTTATGATAGTTGTATACTTTCAAATATGAAATAACTATATCCCGGTTATTATAACTATCTACGTTGATATTAATATACTATCATATAGACATAATAATAACGTATATATAATATTTAGCATGCGTTTCCCCCCGAAATATTAGAAAGTGGGGCCGTGAAACTCACCTTAGTAGCGTGATTATAGAATCTAAACGGTCAGAGGCTCGTCGTTGTCAGGCTCGAGAAGGGAAAACGGCCTTCAGAAACAAGAGAGAATGAAAGGAGAAGGTGTAATGATTGAATGAGCTTTGATCGCTATTTATAGGGTGTTCTGGGGCCATTCACGTCGTGAACATGATAGGTTCACGTCGTGAACTTCCATGAGTCATCCCATAGCCTTAATGCGTGTTTTATAGCTCCGATTAGTGTCTGTTGACTCCTCACGTCGTGAATTTTTGATGCTCACGTCGTGAGTTCAGTCAAATTAGGGTTTCTGACAGCTGCATCTTCGGAAGGCCATAACTTTTGCATACGAACTCCGTTTTCGGCGTTCTTTATATGCACGCATAGGTAATTCCGAGTACTACGACTTTCGTTTAGACTCCAATAGCTAATTATAAGTCTATTCTAAATCCCTCTTGTTATAAGGCATTATAGCGTTAGAATTTATCATAACTTCTTCACGCGAATTCAGATTTAGATGTTCTCTATATTTTTCGAATCGTATGAATGTATACTTTGATTTATACTATAAAGTATGTATGAAAGTTCATATTTATATTAGAATTATCATGAAATACATAGTAAGTTTACTACATTACTAGTTTTAACAAAATCACATTTACATGATTGGTATAATCACATGTGATTGTTATTGACCTACTTTTGACTGGTGTTACATTAAGTCAGTCCGGGAGGATCAATTTGTTCGAACATTGGCACCCTGGATGAATATCTCTGGTGTTTTCTGTGTTTGTTTCGATATTGGTGGGTACTACTAACACGAGGGTCCTGACGTTTTGAAACTATGAACTCTTATGAAATGGTTCTTACTAGATCTCTCTATGATCTTTCGGTGTATACAAGCCAGGTATAACTACAACTGAACCTAATGTATTCACTAAGTTATCATAATTTGTTCATTAGGGCCTTAAACCTTATAATGATTTCGTGATTTAATCCCGATGAGAAAGTAATCACAGTTATGAACAATTATTGAGGTTTTCGAAAACGTACCAAAAGATGGCAGGGTCCTTCGATGCTTCCTCATCCCCTGGGGTCAGACTCCTCCTGTTTCCTCATTGTTCTTCTCTGTTGGGCAGTATCTTTTGAAATGTCCCATTTTGCCACATGTACAACACACTCGAACCATGCTAGTGTCGGTAGTGGAAGTGATGTGTTGAGTCGGGGTGTTTGCAAAGCGAGCTTCCTGACCATCCTTAGCCCTTAGACAATTTCTTTTGAAATGTCCTACACTACCACAGAGGTAACAGGTTGGACTTGTCCCAACTTTTGTAGTCGGAGTGATGAACTTGACTAGGGTCCTACAACTGCGGGAGGTGTGCCCCTTCTTGTTGCATCTAGTGCAATGCAGCTCTCGGCAGACTCCGTGATCGTGGTAGTTGCATTTGCTGCAGTGCGGGAGATTTCTAAAGTAGGGTGTGGTTGGGGTTGGAACAACAGGGTTGGATGGGGTGTTAAATGCCCCAGTTCGTTGCCTTTCAGTAGGTCCTTAGGTTGGATATCAGGTGAGTCTTTTCTAGTAAACACTTGTGGTTGAGATTGGTTAACACCAAGATTTGGATTGCCATTAACCCTTCCACCTACATTTGTGTTGTTAGCGTTAAGAACAGCTAGGGCGGCTGTTACCACTGCTGTGACAGTAGCTTGGAACGTAGCTGAGTCCATGTGGAGGATTGGTGTCTTACCGGTGGGTTGGTTACGTTTCTTCGGAGGCATGATCTGCTACACATCAAGAAAAGAAGCTTGTGAGCAACTATGGTTGCCTCTGGATGTATCCTAAATGTTTATCTATGTAATAAGATTTCCCGTTTTGCTACCTGACTCTCATTGATTCGACCCACATCCCCATGATGTGGTCTTAGCATGATTAGAAAAAGATTTGAACGCAATAAAGTTCACATACAATAAACTTACGAACTCCTTGTTGTTCAGCTTATTGCGCTGGCTGGATAACTCTCACATTTTCGTCCGCTCTAGACGATATGGAGGTTTAGCTATAAGGGTAGTTCCGAGGATCAAGTCGACACAGGATTCAACTTGATGCTCGGGAGAAATTCCTGGAATGTCTTTGGGAAAGACAGATGCTCTCGAGGTCTGTAACTTTTTGCGTCACGTTGACACATGAGCGGGGAATGCATAGCATCTGTTTCGCAGATACTTCTGGGTTTTGACGCATGAAATGCTACGAAGGTTCGAACAAATTTTTACCAGTGTAACCAGTGAGGACTTCGTTAGAGGGAAGATTGCGACGAATCGCTTTCTCAGAGCAAAGGACATCAGCACGATTTGGGGCTCAACCATCTCATGCCGATTATGACATCGAAGTTTTTCATGAAGACTGATAAGAAATCGATGGGGAAAAGGAATGATCGTCGAAGTACATCCTATGATACATGTTTTGAAGACAAAACAGTGATAGGACCTTGATAAAGTTGCTTAATTTGCATGCTACCGACTTAAGGTATACTTTTGACAATGTTAATCTTTAACTGAAATATGATTGTTGCCATCATAACTGAAACTGAGATTACCCATATTTCCGAACCCTTGACCTAAAAATAGGTCTAAGTCATTCTAACAGAGAAAGAATCTTGGCAACATGAAGGACAGAGATGTTTACGGAAAAGAGCTACTTAGAACATACATATGAAAGCTATTCTTTGAACCAAAAGGAAGGATGAGTAGAGTATTCTCCTATCGGCGATGGGTACCCCTCAAGTGAAACCTTAATTTGGCCAGCTGGCGTTCCACGCCAAGCAGGCGTCTCTCGTACTATGACTGGCGAGCTCGGAGGTATATGAATTCGGCTTGGGTTGTAGTTAACTCTCGCTGCAGAGCTTCATTGTTCCTTGCAGCTCTCGCATGAGAAATCTTGAGGCGACGAATGCGATCCATGCTGGTGTACAGATCCGCTTCGAGCTCCACAGTTTGCTGAAGGGTTGCCATACCTAGCTCCATATTGCGAGTCACTCGGCGTATCAGGATTGGAAGGGCCCTGTCCGCGAAGCCTCCTTCGTTCAGATTATAGAAGTTGCGGTTTCCGTCGTATGTGAGGGGTTGGCCTTGCTCGGGCTCCACCTATTCAAACTCTCGACCCACATAGGCGTTGGACCTTGGAATCCAACTCGAGGGTTAGGATTTGGTATTGGGGTCTCCTGAGGTAGGTTCTCGACTTTGGGTTCCGAGTCAGTCTCTTCAGGAAATGGTTCGGCAAAGTCATCGTCAAAAGGAATTTCATGGTTCCCTTCTGGCTCTGGCTCGATCCACCCATCATCTCCTTGGTTGGGAAAGTACGGGTTGCTAGGAAGATGGAATCCAGCCATGCTATCTACGTGAGGTGATGGTAAAGGGATAGTTAATAGGAATCAAATCTATAATACCTCCAATGTATTATAGTTACATGATTGATTCTTGAAGAATGGGATTTTGGGTAAGTTTCCGGTTCGGTCGCTATAGCATCCTAGAATACTCCTATAGTATTTTAATACTTATGCTCGGTTCTAGAACTCTTCTGGTATCTAGGTAAGTTTTAGGTTTGCTGCAACACCACAGTCACCCCCAAGCACATGTTGGTCAAGTCTCGAATGAATATAGTTGATCAGGCTATATTGACCCTAGACTTGATTACATAACTGCCGAGGTTTAACCGTAGTGCCCCAACATCCAAATACTTTTGTTTCGTTCTATCTATGACTCTGGTTCTGGTACTCGGGTATACTTGTATAAAATACTTATATTTTTGAAAGTATACTTTTAGTTTAGAGCACTTAGGCCCCTTAATGTTTATAGTGGTATACCATGTAAGGTTCGGTATACTTAGTTCGCTATAAACAAGGGCTCTGATACCAATCAGTCACAAACCCAAACCGGAACGGCGGAAACGTTTGGGGGTGGTTGACGTCATGCGTAGTATCACAACAATTGTATCACAGCAAGCATAGTAAACACAACCAGACATTGAATACATATATGAAAAAGGTTTACATTGTTTAATACATAGTTTTGTTCATATTAAAAGTAAAATGGAAAGACATGACTCTAACGCTCCGACTTCTCCAAATTCCTGGAAGTACCTATCTACTAATTCCCTGAGAATACAAGCAGTTTTGAAAGAATATCAGCATAAAGCTGGTGAGTTCATAAGAATTTAGTTTTGGTGGGAAAAATGTTTCTTTGAATCCTTTTGAAGAGTGTTCCTCAAAAAAATCCTATATTTTCTTATGAAAGGCGTGTTTGAAAAATCATTCCTTCCATTACTTCCAGATTCATACAAGATATGTACAATCCAAGGGGTCGCGGAATGAATATGAATACCCGTTAGTTACTTGTTAAACAATCCGTTTATGAAAAGCCGAGTTATCCCGGGAAAATCCTATATCTTCCCTAAAAGTTGGTGGTTGGTTATCTGTTCTAAACTGAGGTGTACAAGTATCAATCATACTTATATCGATAAACGTAGTTTTCTTTTAAAAACCCTGGTTACTCCCAGTGAGGTATATTAGCCCTATTACATAAATAAAACTAATAAAAGAAAACGTGATGAACTAAATCTTGAAGGTACTATTAATACCCTCCAGTAATCAAATCGGTTATTACTTTGAGGTTAGTTCACTTGATTCATTATTACAAAAGTAAATCTCTGTTATCTACATTGTGAGTTTTGTAACCATACATTAACTTGATATGGCACGTATCAGGGCCAGTATCCTTTATGACTTTGTCACCCGTAGACCTGCCGGTCCCACTGTAGCTAGCAGCGAGGTGCGGGATAGTCAGTCCCGTATAGATCTATACACAACAGTCACGCTCTCCCTACAAGAGATTCTGGTCATAAGTGCTAGTCCTACACTCTGTTTCGGTGGTGAGTGTTACCAAGGACGTGTCTCCAACTAGACTAACAAATTTACAAGTAATAATATGGAAAATCCTTTTTATGATTTGCATGAATCCTTTATAAAGTAATACGTTTTACTACATGATTCCTAAGTTCATTGCTCTAGTTTTGAAAACTGTTTCTACGAGTTGATTTCTTAATCGCTTGATAAAACTGTTTTTCGTGTTAAAAGTATACTGAAAATGTAATTATCTTTAACAAAATAATATATTTTGAGCACAAGTTTCCTTGTACTTTTTCTTGTATTCCCCCCCTGAAGAACATGAAAAACTCGGAGAAAGCGTAGGGGTATGAACTCACCGTTGTTGTGTGAAAATGTCGGCTGGAAGCGAAGATCCTTGGTTTGTTGTACGAGGCACCTAACGGAATCCTAATATCAATAAATACATATATGTATCTAAATTAGTGATTTGGTTAGATAAAGTGTTAGAAAAACACTTGCTTGCGGTTAAGGAATGTTACCGGGACTTGATTGAATCGAGGAAAGTGGGTTTTCGGCCAAGAAGCACCACTTAAGAAGTGTGTACGGCCGTGAACGGAGTTTACGGTCACAAGGAGAGTTTTCGGTCGACAGGCTGTTTACGGCCGTGAACAAGGGTTTACGGTCTTTGAAGATTGGTCGTAAACAGGTTTACGACCTTTGAAGATTGGCAGTAAACTCAAGAACAAGGGCGTTTGTTTTCGCGTAAAACGTGCTCCAGATGCTTCCAATCGACCCTAAGTGGTGATTTTTGATGTTTTTCGGAAGAAAAGGGGCGTTTTAGGAGTTTACGGTTAGAGGTTCTAGAGAGAGAATGAGAGAGTTTCCGGTCAAAAGTGTTCGAATGAGGGTGGGGGTCTGATATTTATAGGGGATTTTGTGGTCGGTGGGTGGGGTCCACCCGACGCTGGCCGCAAACGTGTTTACGGCCGTGAACTCCAGTCAGGCCGTGAACATGTTGTTTTTCGAGAATAATTCCAGTTTCGCAAGGTTTTGTTTTCGACTCGCGTATATAAATTTAATTATACAAAACCAGATGATTTTCTAAATCAAAGGTTCGACGGAAGATTAATAAAATTCAAATTTTATTAACGGAAATTGCATAATGGATACGAAAAACGTTTCGGGTTGTCACAAGTACCAACAGTCCATGTTGACCCAACTCGTCGAGTGCATCTAGCAACTCGTCGAGTTCCTTCAGTGTTCAGAAAACCGGGGAAAACCATAACTAACTCGCCAGGTTATCTTATCAACTCGTCGAGTTCACTGTGCATACCGAAAACGGGAAAACCCGATCCAACTCGTCGAGTTATCTAGCCAACTCGTTGAGTTTTCCCTTGTCTTAACATATTCAGTCCTTCAAGTCGAATCCAAAGCCCCAAACTATAGATCCAGTCCCTTAGGACTGAAATACTACGTAAAGTTGCAAACTTTACGTGCATACAAGGCCTCAAGAGGCTAAAACACTAAAACTAAGTCTCATACAAGGTTTAGGGCATGGAAAAGGGCCTAGACTAGATAAAGTGAGCAACTTAATGTCCATAGAGGCCTAGAGGTGTCCAAATCTGAAACCATCTCCTCATGACAAGTTCAAACCCGAGAATGACACCATTTGTAACACCGTAAATTTTCAAAACAGATTTTTCATTTAAAATCACATATTTCTCATAATGTATCTTACAAAAATCTCATTTATTAGATTTACAATTCAAAATTCCACAATTGCTCAGTTAAAATCCAGGATCTTCAAAACGTAACTCTTTTACTGGTGTGTGTACAATCAAGTCGGTGCCTTCCCGCGATCCTCTGAGATACCTGAAACACATAACACATAACACGGTAAGCACGAAGCTTATTGAGTTCCCCAAATACCACATATAACATATTAGCCACTCGAGGCTATAACTCTGTAAGACCTTTCGGTCAATGTGTCTCAGTGGGACCTTCCGGTCCCACAACTCTGGTAGACCTTCCGGTCCTACCCATGATGACCTTCCTGTCCTAACTCTGTAGACCTTTCGGTCCCAACTCTGTTGACCTTCCGGTCCAAACCCTGTTGACCTTCCGGTCCAAACCATGCAAGCTCCGGATATAGCATATACATATCACATAGATAAAATCATATATTACATAACCCTTATAACCACATAAGACCTTCCGGTCACACATAATTACCACTCTAGGTAAGGTATAGTGAGAAGACTCACCTGACAAACAGCAAGTAGATAACCTCGCACCCGAATCTTCAACTAGTCTCCGCCGAACACAAGGGATGAATATCTCTAATTAATACTCTTTTCACAATTCAAACAACCGAAGACTATTCTTTCTCTTTCTAACTCTTTAAAGTGGATAAAAGACCATTTTACCCCTCCATGGTCTTTATTACTCATGTTGACCAAAACCCCAAAGTCAACAGAAGTCAACACTCGAGTCAACAGTCCGAATTTGTCCTGACTCGCCGAGTGCACCTTTGTGACTCGTCGAGTCCCATCGTTTTAATTAGAAGTTTCGCGAAGGTTGACTCAGCTCGTCGACTTGACTCCCAACTCGCTGAGTCATCGCATGATTCATCTCTTCGGGACAAACCCTAACCAACTCGTCCAGTCGTCTCACCGACTCGGCGAGTTCATTCAGACCCAAAGCTCATTCAGACGATTTAAAACAGATCTATCACTCCAAACACTAGATCTGTCATCTCCAGGCTCAATAGTCATGTAAAGCTTCGATCTTTACGTTCATGCATGATGTTATTGCTCCAAAAATGCTAATACATGCCCTTCATGAGTGATTAGGCCCAAACACCCTCCTATGGATGAATAAAGCTGGGACACCTAGACTCTAAGGACCTCACAAGGTCCAAATCTGAGGTCTAGACTCCTTGATAACTCATGCTACTCAAAAACCCAAACAAAAGATGGCAAAAAGCCCTAAAACTCCATAAATATGAGATCTATCCAAAATAAGAAGAAAGGTGAAGACTTCATACCTTCCTCAGGAGCTTTGTACAGGAAATCACTGGATCCAACAGCCTCACCTCCAGCTCCTTGTTTGATAACCTCATCCTTTTCTTCAATGATGCACAAGAACCACAATATGAGCTTCTCTCTCACTATCTAGCTCAAATAGCAATTAGGATTTGCTCACAGGGGAAGGTAGCCACAAATGAGGCTATAATTGCCTTTAAATAGGTCCCAAACCTGGGAAATTAGGGTTTCTCTGCCCAGCACCTACTCGTCGAGTCCCTCCTCTGACTCGTCGAGTCCATTCATTAAATCCACGCGAGCAATCTCGACTCGACTCGACGAGTTGGACCCTCAACTCGTCGAGTATCTTCTTCAACCTCAAGATTAACATACACAATAATATCCCTGAAAATCCGGATGTTACACCATTATGCACCAAAAGTGACAATATACTTTCATAAGGTGAGATCTAAGCAAATAAAGGTCAAGGTAGCAACTTTATACCTCAAGATGGTTGCCAAAACAGAGTAGATGTCGGATATACTGCCTCTCTCTTTACTCTAACCTCTTCAAGCTCCAAATTCCTTCACAACCACACCAAAATCACTCTCCAAAACACTCACACACACTTAAGACGGTATAAGGATCGAACTAGGGTTTCTCTGGGTTGTAAGGACGATGAGGGAGGCTACAAAGGAGCCATGAGTTCTTTAAATAGGGTATAATCCCCTCAAAATTAGGGTTTTCCTTTACCGTGTCGACTCGTCGAGTTGGGGCCTTCCAACTCGTCGAGTAGACCCTAAGTCCCGCATCCAAATTGATCTCTACTCGTTGAGTTGGGGCTCCCCATTTCGTCGAGTCCTAGTGCAAAACCCTAAAAATTTGAGAAATAAATGATACCTAGAACAAGCGTTACAAATGTCCCCTACTTGAACTAGACTTCTTCCTCGAAGTCTGCTGATGTAAACAAATCCGGGTAGTGGTCTCGCATCTCATCTTCCGGCTCCCATGTCCATTCGGAGCCTCTTCGGTGCTACCATTGCACCTTCACTAACTTCACTTCCTTGTTACGAAGGACCATAGTCTTCCTATCCAGAACCACAAACGGGCCTCTCAACGTAGTTACGGCTCTCATCCACCTGAATGTCGTCCAGAGAAACAACCACGTTCTCGTCTGTGAAACACTTCCGAAGCTGAGACACATGGAAGGTGTTGTGAATCTAATTGAGCTCGTTTGGCAGATTCAAACGGTAAGCCACCTTGCCCACCCGGGCAGAAATCCTGAACGGTCCAATAATCAGGGCCCTAGCTTGCCCCTCTTTCGAAACCTAATGACACTCTTCCATGGTGACACTTTCAGCAAGACGAAATCCCCCACCTGAAACTCGAGGTCCGATCGGTGCCGGTCAGCATAGCTTTTCTGACGGCTCTATGCAACTTGCAGCCTGTCACGCACAATCAACTCAGTAGTGTTGAGCACCACCACGGTGCTCCCCATGACTCGATGCCCTACCTCACCCCAGCAAACAGGGGTCGGTCGATACTAGCATGATAACTATTGTTATATAAAAACTCTTCTAGTGGGAGGTATGTATCCCAACTCCCTCCAAAATCCAGCACGCATGCCCGAAGCATATCCTCAAGTGTCTGGATTGTCCTCTCACCATGGCCATCTGTCTTGGGGTGGTAAGCCGTGTTGAAATGTAACTGAGTGCCCAGTTCCTCATGGAACATTCTCTAGAATCTGGATGTATATCAAACATCCCGATCAGAGACCACTGACACTGGCACCCCGTGCCTAGCCACCACCTCTCGCATATAAATATCCGCTAATTTCTCAGCGGAGATGCTCTCGGAGATCGGAATAAAGTGGGCACTCTTCGTCAATCTATCCACAATAACCCATATGGCATCCACACCTCTCGCCGTCCTCGGTAACTTCATGATGAAATCCATGGTGATCTATTCCTATTTCCACATGGGAATGGGTAACGACAGAACCTTGCCGTGAGGCCTCTGATGTTCGGCCTTGACCTTCCTGCAGGTCAAGCACCGCTCCACGAACCACACAATCTCCCGCTTAATGCAGGGCCACCAATAACTCAACCTCAGATCCCTATACATCTTTGTGGCCCCTGGGTGAATAGAGAACTTGGATTTGTGTGCCTCCTCCAAGATCTTCTGCCTCACACCCCCAGTTACCGGTACCCACACCCGGCCACACTATGTATGACGACCTCAACTATCCCAAACAAACAAGGGATACTGACCCAGAATCCGCTCTATCTTCCAATTCTCTTTCTTCACACCCTCCACCTGAGCTTGCTTGATCATATCCAACAATGGAGAGATCACTGTCATCCTCAAACAAACATCCCTAATCGAAGCACTTGCCGCCTTGCGGCTTAAAGCATTGGCCACCACATTGTCCTTCCCTGGGTGGTACAAGATTTCACAATCATAATCCTTCAGTACATCTAATCACCTCCTCTGCCATATGTTCAGGTTCTACTAATCCATCAAATACTTCAAACTTTTGTGGTGAGTAAAGATGGTGTACCGAACTCCATACAAGTAATGCCTCCAGATCTTGAGGGCAAACACCACTGCCCCCAATTCCAGGTCGTGAGTGGGGTAGTTCGCCTCGTGAGGCTTTAGTTGCCTCGAGGCGTATGCGATCACATGCCCCCTATGCATCAAAACAATGCCTAACCCTATGATAGACACATCACAATACACCAGCAAATCATCCAACCCATCGGGTAGCGCTAAAATCAGAGCTTCATATAATCTCCGTCTCTGGGTCTCGAACGTCAAATGTTGCTCCGGGCCCCACCGAAAAGTCACATTCTTCCTGGTCAAACGAATCAAAGGTACATCGATCTTGGAGAAATCCTAGATGAATCTCCGATAGTACCAAGCTAGACGCAAGAAGCAACGAATCTCAGATGCATTCTTCGGTTCTTCCCACCGCATCACTGCCTCAATCTTGGCTGGATCAACCAAAATACCCTCTTGGTTGATGATGTTGTTGGATTAGGTGTCTAAGCCCATAACTATAATTGGTATGTACTTGACCCAAGAGTAGCATGATCCATTTGGGTTGCATATCACCATGAGAATTTGATATGATGGACTTTTGAGAAGAGGTTATTTATGATTTGTTAATATATTATAAGTTCTAATATATTAATATGAAATCATATTATTTAATTAGTATTGATCAAGAATTAGTTTGGAATTAATTTTGTGATCAAAAGAGACTAATTAAATATAAGGGGTTGATTTGGTAAATCATTCATTCTTATGATGTGGGCCAATGATCCATGATTCCTTAGGTTGGGCCAAACCCATGTGACAATCCATGGAGGTTTAAACCCATGGAGCCTAAGGAATATGGAAAGTCATTCCCATTAGGGTTTACATGGTGTAACTCTAATCATGCCACACTATATAAGAAGTCCCTTAGTATCCAAAATTACACACTAGTGTTCTTGGAGTCACTATAGCCGATTTGAGTGGAAGAAACTCTCTCAAAAGTCATACTTTGTTCTAGGTGTGTTGTGATTTCATTTGAGGTGCAACACTTGGGGCACTAAGTTTTTAAAGGCTAAACTCAAGAAGTTCTACAAACTACAACAAAGAGGTAATTCTATAACTCTCTTCTATGTTGGTTATGTCATTTTCATTCTAGTTGTAGGCTTAATGCTTTGGAAACAATATTGCATGTATAATTAGAGAAAACATAGATCCAAAGCATTTAGGGTTGTATGTGCACCATAGGATGTTGTAGTATACTAAAACCCATCAATGGTATCTTAGCCTAGTATTTGTTTCTTCTATACTTGATGTTTTATTGGTTTTCAAAGCAAAAAAAATCGAATTTTCTGCATTCTGGACAATGAACTCGCCGAGTCTACTGGGAGACTCGTCGAGTCCACTAAGAAAAGGTCCAACTCGACGAGTCCAGTTCATGTACTCGCCGAGTTGGTGCTCCAGTGGGCAGTTTTTCGAGTTTTTGGCCTGTTTTGGATTAGAATCATTACCACAAAATGTTTTAGTTCATAAAATCTGATTTTGTTGATATGGTAATGATGATTCTCATCCAAATAAAATATAATTGTCAAAGTTTCATGATTTGTATTAGTTTAGATGATTAGGCTAATTTCTTGAAACTTGTTTGATATGAATTATCTTAACTTATGAGTTTATTTAGATCATAGGTAGATTGTTTGATTTTGTTAGTTGTAATTTTTGATCTAATTGTTTTAATGAAATCCATAACTTGTCCTAAAGTTATGGAAAGTGAAAAGTCTCATTTTTAATGTCATCATAAAATGGTTTTAATTCTTCCATAACTTGTCCTCAAGTTATGGAACTTGGAGAGTCTTTTACATAAATGTTTTTTATGAACTCCATAACTTGTCCTCAAGTTATGGAATGTCAAGAGTCTTTTCATAAAACCTATATTAAACTCATAAGTTATGGATTCCAAAAGTTTATGAATAGTTCAAAACTTGCCTTCAAGTTTTGGAATTTGTTAATGCAAAGTCTCACTTTGAAACATTTAGTTCCAAACCCTAGAATTTTAAAATTGTAAAATTCAACCCTTATACTATTATAATATTATAGGTTTAATATTTATATATATATATATATATATATATATATATATATATATATATGTATAAGAGTAAAGTCAGTCTTACCATTAGTAGGCCTCATTCACGAAGCCGGTCTATAAGGGGGTATAAGGTTACTGCCTATAAAATGGCAGTTTAATGGGTGTCCACTCTCACCCACCGCTTCCTTGACTGGTGGAGGGTCGTTAGCCGAACGGGTTTGACAGGACATTTAAATTCTCATTAAAAGTATAATGAAATACTAAGTAACTAAACACTTATAAATTCCCAATCTTAGTTACTTAGGAAAATGTGAATTTGGTGCTAACCCGTGAAATTGCACTTTGCACCTTGTTAAGTCGTTAGTGGAGCGTGTGTGGTTAACCGGCACACTAATCTGGGATTGACAGTGCGTTGCAAAGGGTAGCTTGATGTTAATCATAGATCAATGGAGCGTGTGTGGTTAACCGACACATTGATTAGGTGGTTGTAACATTGGGTGTACCAAGCTAATTTCCATGGTTATTCACACCTTGTTTGTGATCCTCAGCATCCCAGTCACAAACTTGAAGGGCACAATTGAGATTTAAACATGCCATTGAAAAGTTCAATGAATATCAAAGGATCTAGGAATTTCAATCCATTTAAAACTTAATTATCAATTTCGTTTTTCATGGTGGAAATTGGTAAATCGTCATTTACCTACCTTCAAATATTTTGCATTCGGATTACAACATCCCTCTTCTGAATTGTAAAATATTGTGTTGGGTCCTAGCCTTAATATTTCATGTTGGGTGTTATATTAAGGACTTAAATCAACTGACTTGAATTTCTCCCATTGTAGATGTCTAGTTCATACAACTAAGGTCTTCCCAAATCTTTTGGAATAAGCTTTCTCCTCTTGAAGATGATGTTCCGCGATTGGATCGTGCAACTGGAAATCATACTTTACTTCCTCCACCTCCTCCAATTATTCTCCCTAACCCACAAGTTCGAAGAATTGAAAAGTTCAAGATCACCCAAGCCCTATTGGATAGCAAACACAAGGATGGAAAGTCTGTGTGTGCACATGTCTTGGATATGAAGTCACACATTGACAGGATGAGAATGTTGGGTGTCGTGTTCCCAAGGAAGTTGGCTATTGACTGGGTTCTTCAGTCACTTCCCGAGTCATATAGTGAGTTTGTTAAAGACTACTATGTGACAAATCACGCATGACCCTTATTGATCTTACTTATTTGCTAATTGTTGCTGAATCAGCAATGATTTGGTGCAATGGTCAAGCAAATTTGACTGGAAGATCTACCTCTCAAGTTGTCATGGGCAATGACATGGATATCCCAACAATGATTCCTTCTCCTAAAGGAAAGGAACTGGCCATGGTCAAAAGTTTTGATCATAAGGGAAAGGAAAAATCTGAGATTGTTCCATATGCCATTCCCAATGAACCTGGTTGTTTTTATTGCCAAGGAAAGGGACATTCGAATTGAAGCTGCCCTGACTACCTGAGAACTTTAGTCAAATTGTATGGTTCTTCAGGTAAGTCCACTATCTAACTCTGTTAAGTTCCTAATTGTTGATTCTTAATACATGATGTGACAAAGTTTCATTTTGATGTTTTGAAGGGTCATGTAAAGGGAAGGAAGCTTAAAGGAAGAGTATGCTGAATTTGATCCCGAAGATGGATTTTAATCACATGGTTCGATGATCAGATTTTTGAGCTGCTGCTTAAGAGTTATGATAGATTGCTTAGAAATATGTAGTAACAAAGTTTTCATTGGTAATTGCATTGTAAAGAAAAGTTTTTCCGCATTTTATAAATAAATAAAATTTTGTTTTTATTTTATTATATCTCCTTGCAATGGCATTTGTGAAAATGATGTTTGTATGTTTCTATGTTAGCAGTATGAATTTGATTCTTACGTTTGTGGTAGTGTCGAGAATTTTCCAAATAAGGAAAAATTCTCATCACCCAAGTTTCAGTTGGATAGAAACTTGGAATCATGCAACTTGTATTGTGTGATGAATGAGAATTTTCATCTCTGGTAAATTAAGACTAATTCCTTGTTCACATGTATATGTGAGTCAAGTGAAGGGTTAGGAGATTGGGTACACTAGGTGTGCGCTGGTCAGGTCCACCACAAAGAACGATAAGACTATTCGTCATGATTATTTAGTAAATATGGTTATGCTTACAAGTTTAAGTATAATTCTGAACATTGGAAAAGTTTCAATGTATGGCAGGACGAATAAGAAGAATCAAATTAGGCAGAAAGATAAAAGTTTCTCCAATCTGAAAAGATGGGAGAGTACTATAATATTGTGTTTTATGATCATCTTAATGATTATGAAAACCATGTCACAACTGATCCTCTAAGGACATCTTAGTGCATTTGTATGGCTAAGAAGAGGAATCCTGAATTGTTGAAATGGTTAAATCTAGAAGATGTGTCATACTTCGTTCCAAAAACAAGTCTTAGAGTCATACTCCAAGATTGTGCCTTGAGTGACATAAAATTAAGAAGGTTTATAACACTCATCAAATGTAGAGTAAAACGTTTTCTCTTCTTGTACATTTGAAATTGGTAAGTTGTGATGTTTTGGATAAAACAAAGACCAACTAAGGCCAATTGTGTGAAGTGTTAATCTTGATTAGAATCCTCACTAACTCTTGAATATTTGTTTGTCAAGTAATGTTTCTTGACAAAGTGAATCTTATATGTCAAGAGGTCAGTAGGAGTCTTAAAGATCTTGAAAGTTTCAAGAACTAATCAAGGGTAAACCTACTATTAGACACTAGCACACAATTTGAGGTTTGTAACCTATCGTGTTGACATATTCTTGTTTCTGTGCCCATTCCAGTTAAGTTGACTATGCATGTGAGTTCTATGAGTGCTCAGTTATTTGCATAACAACCTAGGAAGCAATGGTAGGCCCTTGTGCTGGCAGGTGGCACGAAAGTAAGATCGAACAAGTTCAGTCCATATGAGTTTGGATTTGTCACTAACCTTGTCTTGTGATTATGGTTATGACAAATTCACATGGATAGGAACACATACACCATAAAATCCAAGTGTCATAAGGTTTCTCTCCAATTCATGAAAATGTTTGTGAGGAAACGCTTTCACTAAGTAGATTTTAAGGAGATAGCAATTGTAATATTTGCATTCTCAAATTCGATTATGATTCCGGCATCCCTCTTCATAGTGCGAATTGTGAGAAATGGTAAAGGTCTAAACATTTCAGACTTATGGCTGTAAGTTCTAAAATTGTCAAGACACACATGTGAGCTATCCAAGGAAAGGTGTATGATTTTGAGAAGCCTAGATAAAGTCTTATCGAAGCATTGCGTATCATAAATCTGAACTTTGGTAAGAGAGTCAATTAGTATTGGTTTCTAGAAGTCCAGCTGATTTCTGAAATACATGTCATAGATAGTGGGAGCATAAGTGTTATGCTAGTGAGATAATAATTATTATGCTAGTGGGAGCATAATTATTATAAGTGTTTCAAGTTAGCAATGTTAATTATAGAAAACAAAGGTTTCAATTCGCAAAGTTGCAGGGTTTGAAAAGTTGTTTTGCTATAATTAAGGGAGAGGATATTATACTTTATTTCAAAATCTAAAAGCTTAGATTGAGTTTTTAATCAAATTTAGTCAAATATATAGGAATGTTATGTTGGAATGGTTCAACATAAGGAAATTCTATATATGGAAATGTTAATTGCGTTCTCAAAATTCAATTATGATTACGACGTCCCTCTTCATAATTCGAATTATCAGAACATGGCAAATAGAAATATTATAGCAACAGACTGATCAAGTATCGTGTCTTTATGTTAGACATTATGAATTGCATCCCATACGGTTCGGGTATAGGATCGATTGCATATGCTATAATATTTTCGTGTTCTAATTTTCCAAATGCCTAGGGCATTAAAGAGGGAAACATGAATAGAACCGGATATGACTAAAGTGGTTAAACACCGTTAAGGAAAATCTTAGGTTCGCCAAGGATTGGTCGCTTAAGGACAGTTGGAAGTATAGTAATGGATGGACCATATTGACATTATTATGAATATACATGATTCTATTAATAATGAGTTGTCGTATGGCAAATAGGGAATGTTTCCATATTAGGAGTTGAAGAATAGATGAGGAAGTTAGAAACTTTTATGCAAGATGGATGTTCAAAGGAATGTACTTTGAATTTGAGACTTCATTTCCATGGAATTGTCTTGTAACAATCTCCAAAGGAATATTTTGTAATATCGTTGGTCAAGTCTCTGTGACTTTTGGTACCTAGACATTACAGAAGAATCATTGCATGATAGTTTAGAATTTAACACTTCCTAGTAGTGACAAGAATTTGAAATTCTTACACTTGCAATGAAGATTTGGAATTGTGAAATGAGCATCATTGAAATGTTTTCAATTGATCTATTTCACAAAGTCAGGACCATAGACAAACATAGAGTGTATGCTTGGAGCATGGCATATCTATTGTTTTAATTCAAGTATTAAGTTGATAAATCGAAACATTATACAATGAATAATGAGTAATCAATATGGTACTAAAAAGTTTTGGGGCCATATAGGATTAGTATTATTCTTGTGTTTCACTTTGCATTTTTTGACTTCCCGAATAACTAGGTTATTCAAACCATCCACAGTCGATCATACTTTTGAAGTAGGCATTGAGGCAATACTATCATGAATGGGTCTGTAGAGGTGTTTTAGTCATAGCACAAATTTTCTACAGTGTTCATGAGTACTCCTGGAATAAGATTCGAGTATTGGATTCAACCGACGCTCATCTGAATCACTTCATGGATTTTATCACGAGTGACTGTGAGACGATAATATCTTATATTCTTGAAACGGAGACATGTGAGTTGTAGTTGCAAGTCAGTTGCACATTAACATATGTAAACGCACCAGTAACTTGGTGTTATAAAACATATTGTTGTGGGTAATTTGATGAGTAAGTACAACCAAGCGTTTGGGTCGAAGTTTATCCGTTCCTTTTACCCCATGTGGATAAAAGCGATATATGTGGGCCCCTCGATGATTTAGTGATGACACCCCTAAGTGCTTGGCCAAGCCTGGACTGATTTGATTTGTATAATTAGTCGGTCGTCATAAATCGGAAACCGGGAAACAATATATGATCCCTTATCTAATGGACGCGTCATTGACTAGGTCAGAGTTCGAAAATTGCTTTTAAGAGCTACGATTGCTAGTCGGGTTGTGGAGTCGTACTTGTAATAATATTTATTAGACTTATCCAAGCGGGAGACTGTTGGATTAGGTGTCTAAGACCATAACTATAATTGGTATGTACTTGACCCGAGAGTAGCATGGTCCATTTGGGTTGCATATCACCAGGACAATTTGATAGGATGGAATTTTGAGAAGAGGTTATTTGATTTATGAATATATTATAAGTTCTAATATATTAATATGAAATCATATTATTTAATTAGTATTGATCAAGAATTAGTTTGGAATTAATTTTGTGATCAAAAGAGGCTAATTAAATATAAGGGGTTGATTTGGTAAATCATTCATTCTTATGGTGTGGGCCAATGATCCATGATTCCTTAGGTTGGGCCAAACCCACGTGACAATCAATGGAGGTTTAAACCCCTGGAGCCTAAGGAATACGGAAAGTCATGCCCATTAGGGTTTACATGGTGTAACCCTAA
Source organism: Lactuca virosa (assembly GCF_052849685.1). Lineage (NCBI taxonomy): Eukaryota > Viridiplantae > Streptophyta > Magnoliopsida > Asterales > Asteraceae > Lactuca > Lactuca virosa. The sequence goes on along the minus strand of NC_136431.1, from coordinate 274,987,988 downwards.
TCATGCCACACTATATAAGAAGTCCCTTAGTAACCAAAATTACACACTAGTGTTCTTGGAGTCACTACAACCGATTTGAGTGGAAGAAACTCTCTCAAAAGTCATACTTTGTTCTAGGTGTGTTGTGATTCCATTTGAGGTGCAACACTTAGGGCACTAAGTTCTTAAAGGCCAAACTCAAGAAGTTCTACAAGCTACAACAAAGAGGTAATTATATAACTCTCTTCTATGTTGGTAATGTCATTTCCATGCTAGTTGTAGGCTTAATGCTTTGAAAACAATATTGCATGTATAATTAGAGAAAACATAGATCCAAAGCATTTAGGGTTGTATGTGCACCATAGGATGTTGTAGTATACTAAAACCCATCAGATGTGCCCCAAAAATTGCACCTCTCTCAACAAGAAATCACAATTTGAGAACTTGGCATAAAGCCTTTCCGTCCTTAGTGTCTCCAATACCTCCCTCAGATGCTGCTCGTGCTGCTCCTTGGTCTTAGAATAGACCAATATATCATCGATAAACACGATCACCGACCGATCCAACATCGGCCTACACACCCTGTTCATGAGATCCATGAACGATGTTGGGGCATTGGTGAGCCCGAATGGCATCACTACAAACTCATAGTGACCGTACCGCGTCCTGAAAGTTGTCTTCGATATATCCTCATCCCTAATCCTCATCTTATGGTACCCCGACCGAAGATCAATCTTGGAAAACCAAGATGCAACCTGCAGCTGATCGAACAAATCATCGATCCTCAGGAGCGGATAACGGTTTTTCACCGTTAACTTGTTCAGCTCTCGATAATCAATACACATCATGTGTGACCCGTCCTTCTTTTTCACGAACAGGATCGGTGCTCCCCACGGGAACTGCTCGAACGAATAAACCCTCGGTCTAGTAGCTCAAGAAGCTGCGTAGACAGCTCCTTCATCTCGGGCGGAGCTAGCCGGTACGGTGCCTTGGCTATTGGAGCGGCACCCAACACCAAATCAATGACACCTAGGTGCCATAGGCTCCCCCATGGTCTTTAATTGGAAAGCCATGGGCTCCCCCACATGGTCTGACATCTAAGTGCCATGGGCTCCCCATGGTCTTTACCTGAAAATCCATGGGCTCCCCCATATGATCTTACATCCAAGCGCCATGGGCTCCCCCATGGTGTTTCCTGCAAGTATCACATATACAACTAGCATACCACCTAGCATATAACCTGTTGGGTTTTATGTACTATAACACTCCTATGGTGCACATACAACCCTAATAGATTTGGATCTAAGTTTTCTCTAATTATACATGCAATAAAATTTCCAAAGCAAGAAGCCTACTAATAGCATACGGTTTGACATATAAATCATAAAAGTAAGTTAGAAGATTACCTCTTGTTGTAGCGTGTTGTATTTTGGCCTTTTAAGAGCTTAGCACCCCAAGTATTGTGCCTCAAACAAGTCACAAACATCATGAACAATTGGAAGACAAATGAGAGAGAGGTTAGGCACCAAAAATCGTCCATACTCATGCAATGTCACTCTTAAGTCCGATTTTGGCTAAAGGGGTTACACATATATAGTGTAGAATTCCAAGAGTTATATGTAACCCTAATGCTTACACTTAGGCTTATGATCCATAACTTATATGGACTAATAAGTTATGGACTTTCACATAATCTTAGCCCATTACAAATTAATCATGGATCATTAGCCCAAACCATATGTCTCACTGATTTACATAATCAGTCCTCGTTAATTTACTTAGTCTCTTTTAATCACTAAATTAATTCCAAATCAATTCTTGATCAATACTAATTAAATAATATGATTTCTCAATTAATATATTATACTTATAATATATTAATAAATCGCAAATGACCTCTTACTCAAATATCCATCCTATGAAATTGTCCTGATGAAGGCAACCCGAAATGGACCATGCTACTCTTGGGTCAAGTACATACCGATTATAGTTATGGGCTTAGACACCTAATCCAACATAACCAACTAACATACCACATATCACTACATTAACTAGTATACCACATATCATAAAATGAGCCAGCCTTGGTGCCTTAGACCCATTAGTATGGTGAGGAGACTCACCTCTCAAGAATGTTGAACTGATAAGATATGATAAGTCCCAATGCACAGCTCCAACTCAACTGCCTACAATCATCATGTGACTAGTTTTGTCAAAATCCTGACATACCAAGAATACCCTCAAAGTCAAACTTGGTCAACCATGGTCAAAGTCAAGGTCAACAGACCATGTTGACCCAACTCGTCGAGTGCATCTAGCAACTCGTCGAGTTCCTCCAGTGTTCAGAAAACCGGGGAAAACCCTAACCAACTCGCCGAGTTATCTTATCAACTCGTCGAGTTCACTGTGCATACCGAAAATGGGAAAACCCGATCCAACTCGTCGAGTTATCTGGGCAACTCGTAGAGTTTTCCCTTTTCTTAACATATTCAGTCCTTCCAGTCGAATCCAAAGCCCCAAACTACACATCTAGTCCCTTAGGACTGAAATACCACGTAAAGTTGCAAACTTTACGTGCATGGAAGGCCTCAAGAGGCTAAAACACTAAAATTAAGTCTCATACAAGGTGTAGGGCATGGAAAAGGGCCTACACTAGATAAAGTGAGCAACTTTATGTCCATGGAGGCCTAGTGGTGTCCAGATCTGAAACCATCTCCTCATGACAAGTTCAAACCCGAGAATGACATCATTATGCACCAAAAGTGACAATATACTTTCATATGATGAGATCTAAGCAAATAAAGGTCAAGGTAGCAACTTTATACCTCAAGATGGTTGCCAAAACAGAGTAGATGCCGGATCTACTGCCTCTCTCTTTACTCCAACCTCTTCAAGCTCCAATTCCTTCACAACCACACCAAAATCACTCTCCAAAAATCTCTCACACACTCAAGACGGTATAAGGCTCGAACTAGGTTTTCTCTGGGTTGTAAGGACGATGAGGGAGGCTACAAATGAGCCATAAGTGCTTTAAATAGGGTACAATCCCCTGAAAATTAGGGTTTTCCTTTACAGTGTCTACTCGTCGAGTTGGGGCCTTCCAACTCGTCGAGTAGACCCTAAGTCCCGCGTCCAAATTGATCTCCACTCGTCGAGTTGGGGCTCCCCAACTCGTCGAGTCCTTGTGCAAAACCCTATAAATTTGAGAAATAAATGTTACCTGGAACAAGCATTACAAATGATTTTCTTTTTGTAAGAAAATCGTTACATATTTTCTATGACAATTTTATAATTGTTATTTTTTAGTCACAAAAGTTTACATGCATTTTTTGTCACCAAAAGTTGTCTTAGAAAAATAAAGTATTGTTTTATATAATTTTGAGTATATATATATATATATATATATATATATATATATATATATATATATATATATATATATGTATATATATATATATATATATATATATATATATATATATATATATATATATATATATGAGGGGCATAAATTAGCCATGGACCTCTTGTGAATGTGTTTGTGTTGATTTGTTAAAATGATTGTAATATTTATTTATTCATGTGATATGTAATAATTAAATAGATAGATTTTATTTTGTTTATTTTTTAAGTAAATAATTAGTTTTAAAAATAATTTATTTTTACAAAAATATAACAAGAATGAAGATGGTGACCATTTTGAAGATCAAAAGTTTATAAACTTGATTTTTATTAAACTTTCTCAAACTTTATAAAATTATTTTTATAAACTTGTTAGGAACCGGACCGGGTACACGCAGCGGAAACACACTATTACACACACACAAACTCACGAAAATAAAGCAAGAAGAACACAAGGATTTTACGTGGTTCGGATTCGGTGCAAATCCTACATCCACGGGCTGCAACTAGAGAATTTTATTAAAACTCACAAGATTACAATTGGTTTGACACTCTACACTCTTGATGTTCTCTCAAGTTTTGCACACAAAATATGCAAAACATACATGCATATATAGGTATATTTGTGAGCCGCAATATGCATAGGATTGCCGCAAAGATTGACTTTGAAAATTTTGCCATTCACATTAGCCGTCCAACAAATATTAAATAATTGTCCACCGACCATTTGAATATTTAATTCAAACGTTTGCCGACAACAATTGAATAATTCAATTGTTAAATGTAATGTTACATTTATGGCTCTTGAACTCTTAGGAACTTGTCAATTTGTTCGAGACTCCATAAATCTTAACAATCTCCCACTTGGAGGCTTGAACAACATGGTCCGTCTCTGTCATCCAACTCCAGTAATCTTAAAACAACCAAGTCTTCCAAGCCTCCAGTTCCTAAGAACAAGCTAAACTTAGTCCCATTTCTCTAATTGCAGCCGCCCCTCATCTTTAAGTACTAGAAGGGCCAGTTGAAGCTCCCACTAGCTCCAACTCAGTCGTGGCTAATCCCACCACCGACTCATCCTATGTCTCAACCGGTTTGGACACTCCACCAGATCCAGAGATACACCGAGGACCACTAACACTCTCCAAACTTTGCAAACTTCCAACAAGAGAGAATTTTCCAGTCTTAGTCTTCAAAACCCAACGGCTCTTTGTAACCGTACCCGGAACACACCCCGTGCTCCCACTGTCACAGAATCCCCTGAATGGTTTAGAATTTCCGACTCGTTCGGCTAACATCCCCTTGGCTCCAGAATTCATGTTTGCAAAATGAACTCTCTTAGCAATAGATTTAGCGAACCAGATTTTGTTTTGCTTAATCGGGATGGTCATCCTTCCCTCAGCAGGTACCTCAACCATATACAATGACCCACGCTTCATACCTTGAGCAATCACCGAATTACCATTGACCACCACCAAACCTTACTTCCAGTCCTTGTTTATCCAGCTGACCAACAGAAATCAATTTTTTCTTCAGCTCCGGAATAACCCTGACATTCTTCAGGCTCCATGTAGTTCCCAATGAAGTAACTAGATCAATATCTCCCATGCCTGTTACTTGAAGCATCTCGTCATTTGCTAACCGTACCTTTCCAAAATCTCATTTTTTTAGATTCACCATCGTTTCCCCGTTGTCCATGGCGTGAAACGAAGCCCCTGAATCCATGACCCAAGAGTCCACAGAACTTTCCATATTGAGTATCAGTGCATCATCCTCAGACACACTCTCAGCACCAGCAATGTTTAATTCTTTCTTTGGACATTGACTCTTAACATGTCCCACCTCTTGGCAGTTCCAGCATTTCACATTCTTCAAAGTTCTAGAAGAACTTTTTCCCCGACTCCCACTGCTCCTGCTATTCCCTCTACCTCTTCTGACATTTAATAAATCAGAAGAAGAAGATCCACCTTGATTCTTGCGTCTGATATCTTCGCCAAGAACCAAATCTCTAACCCCTTCAAAAGTCATACCACTGGTCCCCACGGAACTCGTAACAGCAGTAACTGTTCCGGACCAGCTATCAGGTAGAGAAGCTAGTAGCAGTGATGCTTGAGTCTCGTTATCAAATTTAATTCCCACAGATGATAATCTGGACAGAATTGAATTTAGATTATTAATGTGAACCGTAACTGAGCCTTCCTCATTCATCCTTGTAGTGAACAACTCCTTCATCAAGAACACCTTGTTAGCCGCCGATGGTTTCTCATACATATTTGACAGAGCCTCCATCATACCACGCGCCGTGGTTTCATTCATGATGTTGAAAGCAACGCTCTTCGTCAATGACAATGTAATAACCGCCTTGGCTTTCTTATCCTTTGAGTTCCACGCATCTTCAAAAGCTTTTTCCATTTTCTCCGGTTTGTCTCCGAGTACCATGTCCAAGTCTTTCTGACATAGCAATGCTTCTAATTGCATTTTCCACCAGCTAAAATCAGAACCGTTGAACTTTTCGATTATAATCTTGTCTTCAGCCATTACGACAAACAAGATACAAATCAGGTACACTCGTGCGTGATAAAAAAAACGATCGTACCCTCCAAACCTCGCTAATCTAGCTCTGATACCAGTTGTTAGGAACCGGACCGGGTACACGCGGCGGAAACACACTATTACACACACACAAACTCACGAAAATAAAGCAAGAAGAACACAAGGATTTTACGTTGTTCGGATTCGGTGCAAATCCTACATCCACGGGCTGCAACTAGAGAATTTTATTAAAACTCACAAGATTACAATTGGCTTGACACTCTACACTTGATGTTCTCTCAAGTTTTGCACACAAAATATGCAAAACATACATGCATATATATAGGTATATTTGTGAGCCGCAATATGCATAGGATTGCCGCAAAGATTGACTTTGAAAATTTTGCCATTCACATTAGCCGTCCAACAAATATTAAATAATTGTCCACCGACCATTTGAATATTTAATTCAAACGTTTGCCGACAACAATTGAATAATTCAATTGTTAAATGTAATGTTACATTTATGGCCCTTGAACTCTTAGGAACTTGTCAATTTGTTCAAGACTCCATAAATCTTAACAAAACTGGCTACAATATGTTGAAACAATTGGAAGCATGAAGAGTTTTACAATATTTTTGGTCCTTTATGTCATTTTAGGAATGGACTTGGCATTTGTGATGACTCACAAAAAATATCACAAGTTGGTTGGTTTATACACATATGTTTTGCATGCTTGTGTTATTTAAATTTATGTTGATATTGTGTTATTATTGTTAAATTAGATTTCACATGTACACAATATTTTGAATATAAATAACATCACAACGAGTTTGGTTTTAATGAAATATACCTTTTGACATAAGATGGTGAAAATAGTTTTAAAATAAAACAAGCTTTATTGTTTAAAACTAACTAACGGTAACAAACGTCAAATTTCGGGATTGAATTTATATAAGTTTAAAATTGAGATTTTATAAACTTATCAAACTACAAACCTTATTTTATAAAAAGAAGTTTGATTAAAAGGTTTATAAATGTTCTTTATCGCTCGAAAACTTAATACTAATTATTAAATTTAATATTTGATCGCAACAGATATATAAAATTTGGATTTTATAAAAGAAATGTGTTAAAATTTGATTTTAAATGAAAATGTTAGAATGTGATTTTAAATAAAAAGTATAGCATGATTTATTAGATGCATGCACTAATCATGATATAATATGTTTTTTAAACTAGAATTATAAAAATATCAAAAACCCCTTATAAATCTTAAATCTACGTAATCCTATTTGAATAACACTCACACGTCTCTTGTATACACTAGTGGGATTAATGCCACATAACTGCTGTGTGTTCTCTTTTGATGGTCGGAGTGTATTCACGATTTGTATAACCTAGTTATATGTAACGTCACGATTTTGAAGACAAATGTTTTCTTTTTTATAAAACAACATTTCATTAATTTGTGACAAATACCAATGTTTTACATTCAAAAGTCATTTATCTTATTGCAGAGTATGTACTGAAACAAGGATCCAATGCGTGTGTACAGTCGAGCTTCGCTCTTATTATTATCTGATGGAGTACCTGGAAACATTTAATATCATCTGGGTAAGCGCTACGCTTAGTGAGTTCCCCCAATATACAATATACCACAATACACATACATGCATACAAATAATATGCGTATCTCAGACTTACAACCTACATGTCATTTTGTCTTCAACACGGGTCTACGTATACTTACGGCCTACATGTCATTACGTTAACACGTGTCAATGTGTACTTACGGCCTACATGCGATTTCTTTAACACTTGTCAATGTGTACTTACAACCTACATGCCATTTCGTTACCACGTGGGCCTATAGGCTCCGACCTCCTTGTCTTTCAGCTATCATCCCCTAACTAATTCATAATAACTTTTAAGCATATCAACAGTCACACACACATATATTACATATTTGACTCTACGGGAACATAGAAAACTATACTATGTTCTCTACACTGTTGGTTCCTATATCCTAACATATACGGATATATTCTAATATAGTGAGATGAACTCACCTAAACAGTTACTTCAAAGATTAACTACTATCCGGATGATCCCACTGACGAGAAACTGATGGGTTTTGGGCATAACAACATATCCTATGTATGCATGCGACCCTAAATTGATTGGATCTAAGTTTTCTCTAGTTAAACATGCAAACAATGAACACAATACAAGAAACCCTAGGATCTATGTATTATAATCGAAATTCACATCATAAGGATCAAAATACATACCTTGATTGTTATACTCTAATAACAATATAAAACCTTGTAGATCTTGAACTTTGAGAACTTAGTGTCACAAGTATAACACCTCTAATGGCTCACAAACACACTCAGCAAGAGCATGATTATGAGAGGAGACAATTTTCGGTTTTCTTAGGGTTTAGGAACCTTAGCATTGGCCGAAATCCATAAGGGGTTATGCCCTTTATATAGTTGTTGGTTTCTTAGAGCCAAAGCTAGGGTTAAGATAAGGAAACCCTAAACCCTTTGCTTAAGGCCTAAACAGCTCATGGATCCTCATCCTTAAGGCCATGAACGAAATTTCTAGGGCCTTCCCTTGAGAATTTCGTCCATCCCTCCTAAGATGGTCCAAGAGCCAAAATCCACAACTATCAATAAATTGCAAAACAGCCCCTGCACTATTAATCAATTCCTTTAATCCCAAAATTAATTCCAAATTTATTTATGATTAAATATTAATTAATAGTATGATTTATAATTAATATATTATTCCATAACATATTAATAAATCATTTATATCAATTTATTATTCAAAATAATAAATTATTCCTCTTCATCAATTAATCATCCTGTCAAGTTGTTAGTGTAAAGGCAACCCAAAAGGACCATGCCACTATCAATTCAAGTACATACCAATTTTAGTTACTGGCTTAGACACCTAATCCAACAGTCTCCCACTTGGATAAGTCTAATAACTACAGTTACAAGTATGACTTCAAAATTGACAAGCAATCGTAGCTCTCAAAGCCGCTGTCGAACTCTGATCTAGTCAGAAATGTGTCCTTAGATAAGTGATCAAATATTCCTCCGTTCTACAAGATTACGTATGAACATGAGACATGGATTATAATCATTCTCTCTGTTCAAGATTTGTTTCTCGATTTCTTATTTATGACGACTTAAATCAGACTCTGAATTTAACACATCAATTCAGTCCAGGCTTGGCCAAGCGCTTTAGATATCATCATCAAATCATCGAGAGGCCCATAAATATCGCTTTTCCCGTTAGGGAAAAAGGAACGGATAAACTTCGACTCATATGCTTGCACTATTCACTCATCAAATCACGCACAACAATACGTTTTATGACATCAAGTTACTCATGTGTTTACGTATTATCAATGCACAACTCACTTGTACACAACAACTCATATGTCTCCGTTTCAAGAATATAAGATATTATCATCTCAAAATTACTCGTGGTAATATCCATGAAGTAATTCTTTAAGCGTGGGTTAATCTAATACTCAAATCCCCATTTCAAAAGTACTCATGAACATTGAAGAAAAACCATTGTTATGTCTAATCCCCATAGACAATCTACAATTCAATTCATGACAGTCTGAACTCACTACTTACTTCCAAAAGTATGATCGATTGTGGATGTTCGAATAATCCAATTATTCGGTAAGTAAATCATGCGAAGTGAAACACAATAATAACCTAATAAACTATGGTCTCAGAACTATTGAATATAAATAAAACACTTATTATTTAATCACCATATTAATTAGACTTTATTAATTGTATAATGTTTCGATTAATCAACTAAACACTTGAATTGAACATCAGTCATACCATGTTCCAAACATGCATACTATGTCTTTCTATGGTCCTTCCTTTGTGAACATATCAATTGGAAGATATCCCAATGATGCTCATTTCATAATTCCTGATTCTAGTTATTACTAGAATGCATCAGAGTTCAACCTTTCATGCAATGATCTTTTATAATGTTGAGGATTCAAAGTCACAGAGACTTTGCCAATGATATTACAAAACATTCCATTGGAGTTTTGATACTAAAAACAATTCCATGGAAACGAAGTCTCAAATTCAAAGTACACTCCTTGAACATCCTTCTTGCATTAAAGTTCCTAACTCACATGTAGATTTCAATAACCAACTCCCACTATGGAAACATTTCCATCTTCCCATATTACTATCAATTCCAAACAAGAGTCACCTCCATTCAGATTTATGTCAATATGGTCCGTCCAAATTAATATTATACTTCCAACTGTCCATAAGCAACCAATCTTTTGGTAAACCTCAGACCATTCTTGACAGTTGTTTAACAACTTTAGTCACCTCTTATTCTAGTCCTTTTTCCCTTTCAATGCCCTAGGTATATGGAAAAATCAAAACAAGTGAATATTATCACATATGTACTCAGTCCTATATTTGAAGCATATGGGATTCGACACATAATGTCTCACATAAAGACATGATCCGTGATCAGTCTCTTGCTATAATATTTTCATATATCGAATTTCCTATGTTGAATCATTTCAACATGATATTCATATATGTCCAAGACTAAGTTTTATTAAATCCTTCAATCTAAACTTTTAAATTTGAAATGAAGTATAAGTTCTCCCCCCTATAACTTTCTATAGCGAAACAAATATTCAAAATTTGCAACTTCCAAATTTGTAACCCTTGTTTCCTACTAACTAGCAACACTTACCACAACAATTATGCTCCTACTAGTATAACAATTATGCTCCTATCTGCATGACGATTATGATCCCACTAGCTTTGACATGTACCCAGAAATCAACTGGACTTCTAGAAATCAATACTATTGACTTTCTTTCTAAAGTTCTGATTTCTGATACGTGGTGCTTTGATAAGTCTTCAACCAGACTTATGAAGCTCATACACCATTCATTAGAAAGCATATGTGTGTGTTTAAACCCTTTCAGAACTTATAGCGATAAGTATTGAATGTTCAAACTATTACTTGCCATTTCTCATATTCGAACTATGAAAAGGGATGTCGTAATCATATACGAATTTGAGAACGCAATTATCACAACTGCTAACCATGATATCAATCAGATTTAAAATCTACTAGCGAAAGTGTTTTCCTCATAATCATTTTCATGAATTAGAGCGAAAACTTTTGCCACCTAGATTTTATGGTGTATGTGTTCCTATCCATGTGAATTAATCAATTCCAATCTACAATAATAAGATAGGGTTGAGGATAAACCAAAATCAAATTTTGTTTTTCCTTTCATGGACTCAACTTTGCTTATTCTTAATTTCTTGCCATCTGGTAGCACAAGGACATAACATGTCTTCCATGTTGTTTAAACAACTCACTGCCATTGACCAATGTACTATCACTGACCAACGTGCTCTGCCTTTTGCAGTCAAATGAGAACCATAGAACTCACATGCATTGCCAACACAACTGGAAGGTGCATAGAAACAAGAATGTGTCAACTGAACACGATCGGTTATCAGCCTCAGGTCGGGTGCTAGTGATAACTAAAAAAGGTTTATTCTTGATTTACCCTTGAAACTCTTAAATATCAATAAGACTCCCACTAACTTCTTGACATATAAGTTTTTCTCTGTTAAGGAACATTCCTTGACAACCAAAACAAATATTCAAAAGTTAGTGTGAATTCTTGACAAGAAAACACTTCACAGAATCGGTCTCAGCTTATCCTTTCTTTTAACCAAAGCATCACAACTACTAACTCCAAATGTGCTAGAGCAAGAAAACATTTCTACTCCACTTTGTATGAGGTGTTATAAACCTACTTAGTTTGAAATAAGCTTCAAGATACGATTTGTAGTTACTAGAGTATGACTCTAAAACTTGATTTGATACGAAGTATGACGCATCTTTTGATTAAACCATTTCAACAATATCCGATTCCTCTTCTTAGTCATACAAATGCACTAAGATATCATTAGAGGATCAGTTGTGACATGGTTCCACAATCATTACGATTATCATAAAACACAATACCAAATTAATCTCCTTTCCTTTAAGATTGGAGAAACCTTTATCTTTCTGCCTAATAGTTTCTTCTTATTCGTTCTATTACTCATTGAAACTTTTCAAAGTGTTAGAATTATGCTTAATCTTATAAACACAACCATATTTACTGAACCATCAGTAAATTATGACGAATAGACTTATCATTCTTTGTGGTGGATCTGACCAGTGCACATCAATGTGTACTAGATCCTTTATTCCTTCACTTGACTCACATAAACATGTGATAAAGGAATTAGTCTTAATATTCTAATGATCAAGATTCTCATACATCACACAATCAAATTGTATGACTCTAAGTTTCCATCCAATTGAAACTTGGGTGATGAGAATTCCTTTTCACTTTGTCATTTATGACATTACCACAAATGATATAACAAAGAATCAAATCCACTTTTAACATTGCTAATAATAGAAACATAACCACCAATTTTCATAAATACCATTGCAAGTAAATATAAAGTAAATAAGATAAAACAAAAAATTTACTTTATTGATAATGTGCGGAAAAAATTGTCCTTACAGTGCATATATATATATATATATATATATATATATATATATATATATATATATGAAAAATATGTTTCTAGATATTTACTAACCAATCTATTAATCAATCATAACTCCTAAGCTCCAAATTGTGATAATCAAACCATGTGACCAAAATCCATCTCTCACGATCATAATTATCCTTTTCTTCTTAAGCTTCCTTCTTTCTCTTAGATCCTGCAAAAACATCAAAATGTGATTATCACATCATGTATTAAGAATCTATGAATAGGAACTTAATGGAGTTAGATAATGAATGTACCTGAAGTAGAGTCATACAACTTGACTTTCTTATCTTTACGATCTCTCAGGTAGATAGGGAAGCTTCGCATCCAATGTCCCTTTAATTAGAAATAGAAACAAATGGATTCGTCAGGAATGACACTTGGAACTATCTCAGAATTAGCTTTTCTCTTTACCATATGGTCAAACGGTTTGACCTTGGCCGATCCCTTTCCATTGGGAAGAGAAACCTTTTCTGGACTACCATTGTTGCTATTGTCCATGGAGTTTTGGGAGACGGTTCCTTTAAACACATTTGCTTGACCAGTTCTCTTCACCATTTCTGCTTCAGTAGCAATTACCAAATATGTCAGATCAATTAGGGTCACGTCGTGGTCAGTCATATAGTAGTACTTAACGACCTGACTATATGACTCAGGAAGCGAGTGAAGAACCAAATCAACGGCTAGCTCCCTTGGGAAAACGACACCCAACATTCCCAATCTGTCAATGTGCGACTTCATTTTCAGAACTTGTACACACACATAATCTCCGTCTTGGTGTTTGCATGCCACAAGGGTTTGAGTAACTTTAAACTTTTCAAGTTGACGAAGACATGGGTCAGGGAGAATCACTGGAGGAGGTGGAGGAAGATTTGTTGAAGCATGATTTCCAGTTCCTCCATTTGAAGAAGGGACCATTCTTTCACCTTGATCAACATGTGGAAGATCATCTTTAGAAGGAATTTCATTTCCAGAAGTACGAGGAAGACCATTGTTATCAGAACTTGACATCTATAAAGGGAGAAAAGGAAATTCAAGTTAGTTTATTTTAATCCTTAATTATTAACCCAAAAAAATAAAATTAAGGCTAGGATCCATATTTTCGATTCGAATTCTAAAGAGAGATGCTGTAATCAAATTCGAATCTATTTTAGGTAGGTAAGAAATTACCAGTTTCAATCTAATGAAACTACTAGATCTTTTAAGATTCATTGAACTATTCAATGGTATGTTTAATCTCAAGTATGCTCTCAGTTTGTGACTGGGATGCCGAAGGATCACAAACGAGATGTGAATAACCATGCAAATTAGCTTGGTACTCTCGATGTCATTTATCACCCAATCAATGTGTCGGTTAACAACACACGCTCCATCGATCAATGATAATTTACGAGATACCCATTGCCAACAATATTAGTCCATATTAGTGTGCCGGTTAACCATACACGCTCCACTATCGACCAATAAGGTGCAATGTGCAATTTCATGGGTTATCATCAAATTCACATTTTCTAAAGTAACTAACAATGGGTTTTTAGAAAAAGGTTTAGTTACTTTATCATTATACTTTTAATGAGGATTAAGTCTCCTATCGAACCCGTTCCTTAAACTCCCCTTCTAGCATGGCTTCGTGAATGAGGTGTACTAGCGATTCGAATGACTCGTCTTATACATATAGTAAATGTAGGGTTTCAAAGTACTCCATGGATGATGGCAATGGGCCCCCTTGATGAAGTGTTGGTTAAAAGCCCAAGACTTGTCTTTTTCCCTATAAATAGTCATGTATTATTGATAATTAGGGTTAAGAGTGAGGCAAAATGTAGCCGCCACGTTGTGAGGTTTCTTATATACAGTTAGATTTTTTAGTCTATTCTGAAAGTGTAATCTATTCCTCATGTTTTAAATAAATCGAGTGATCATTTGACATATCTTCATATTTGTGTTTGTTCTTATTTACGCTTCTTGTTCATCAAATAACAATTAGGGTTTTAATCCCAACAAGTGGTATCAGAGTGGGTCTTTGAAGATCTATTGATTTTTGAAGTATCGGTTCTTGATTTGATGATTTTGTGCACAAGTTATTGAAGATTTTTGGTGTTTTGGCGGTTTGGAATCAAGATTCTTGTTCAAGCAACTGTTCATGAAGATTTATGGTATTTTCTATTGTTCAATCTGTTGTGCATCATATTTTTCTAATGGATTAGATCTGAAAAACCTTTGTTCAAGACAAATTTCTTTGATCAGATTAATTAAGAGTTCTTCATAGTATCGATTTTAAAATTTTCTCATCATTCACGTTTATTTGATAATCCTTACCAATTGAATGAATGATTGGAGATTTTGATGAGATTTCTTGTTTATGATCTTCTATGAATCTGTTATATGCTATTCGACATCTCAGTTTGATCTTGAATTGGCAAACTTCAAGTTCAAAGTTGGTTCTGATTATTGTCAGATATGAACTTTAGAAGATCATTTAAAAGAATTGGGTCGATTGTTCACAAAGAAAACTGTTTGAATGGGATCTACTTTAATCCTAAGGTTTTTGGATGAAGAACAAGCGATGAACATGAAAGAATTGATTGATTTTGTGAGTTTGATCTGAAATTGTTCAGTGAATCGTGGATTTGGTGTTAGGAATGTTTTGTGTGGCATATGCCGATGGATATTCTATGTTGTTCCGAATGACATCAAAATTAATTTACGATTTGGTCAGCAGATATTGTCAAAATCGGAATCAATTTTGTGTATGGAAAGAAAGCAAAATCTGTGAATGCGAAAAATGAAACAGAACAATGGTGATAGTTATGAAAGTCATTTGTTATGATGAATACATAAACTGCGAAAGTCTCGCGATGTGTTGCAGTTTGTATGTCTTGCATATTATAATTGGGACTCGTAATTTCGAATAGTTTCTGGTCTCACAATTTGAATGGGTCTCATAGTTGCTGGGTTTCGCAATCGGTTCAGTGTCGTAGCTTCTATTCATTTCACAGTAAACAATTGGGGAAGATGACATAAATTTACACTTTTGGTCCCTGTATCTTCATCAACATAGCAGTTTTCATTTAATTTTCAGAATTGTTACACATAAAGGGGAAAATGATGCATAATTATTATTTAGTCCCCTGATTTTCAACAAAGTGACAATTTCAGCCCTATATTCCGAAACGTTTACAAATTTAAGGGTTGGTGAACAATTTTGGATTTTTTAATGGGCATATTTTTTCATGAACAGAAAATTTTGGATTCCATCAAGTCTTGGCGGTTCGGAAAGTCGTTTTTCGTGATAACGTCAAATTTTCTCTACTTTTTCGGATTTTATACTTCATCATTTATATCATTTTGTCACGGGGGAGCATGGTAATTTTTTTTATCCATTCAAGATCATTCTCATGACCATTTGAAGGCTTTATAATCACGTTTTTTTATTATAAATCGGGGGAGAATTTGGTATGGCCATTCGAAATTGGATTTGTGACTTTTTAAATTTGAAGATTTTTTATAAAGCTTGTGGTAGAATTATGAAGGTAGCTTTTACAGTAGCAGTTCTTCGTCGAGCTCTTCTAATGCTTTTACAGAGAAGTATCCTTTACCGTAGCAGTTCTTCATCGTGATCTTCTAAGGACTTGTTATATCTCCGACTTCTAGTATTTTCTCGATCAAGTGGCGTTACGAATCTTAAAATTTGCGTTGTTACATGATAATTTTTGGTGGCTTAGATCATTAGCTTATTTGAAGATCATTGTGACTTAAAGGGGGAGCTCTTCAAAGATAAGAAGTGATTTGGTTTCTTAATTCTGAAATGGGTTTTTATGGCGGGTTTGACTTTATTGAAGATCTTTGGGATTACATCAGAAAATGAAGTTTAAAAACATTACTTCAGTGCTTGGTTTATATATATATATATATATCATATAACCCGTTTTTGAAGACTATTGAAGAATTAAGATTCATGGATTGCTTCAAATATTCATCGTCGCGAGATCATTTCTTATTTGTTAGATGCTTGTTTTGGAAGTTGAAGCATTGTCATCCATTCCATACTTTGAGGGGGAGATTGTAGGGTTTCAAAGTACTCCATGGATGATGGCAATGAGCCTCCTTGATGAAGTGTTGGTTGAAAGCCGAAGACTTGTCTTTTTCCCTATAAATAGTCATGTATTATTAATAATTAGGGTTAAGAGTGAGGCAAAATGTAGCCGCCACGTTGTGAGGTTTCTTATGTACAGTTAGATTTTTTAGTCTATTCTGAAAGTGTAATCTATTCCTCATGTTTTAAATAAATCGAGTGATCATTCGACATATCTTCATATTTGTGGTTGTTCTTATTTTCCACTTCTTGTTCATCAAATAACAATTAGGGTTTTAATCCCAACAGTAAATATTAAACTATTAATCTTACGTATAGTATATGGTGTATTTTAAACATTTTAAAATACTAAGGGTTTAATCTTTAAATAAATTAAACATTTAATTTAATTAAATTTAAACCACATATGGATTTATTAATAACCATTAACAAAATCCATAAGGATATATTTTAGGGTTTTTCTATTTTAAATTTCCAAAATTAAACCTTTTAATTTTAAATTTCAAACAACCCAAAAATATTAATTAATTAATCTAATTAATAATTATCTAGTAGCCTCTTATGGATATATTAATTATCCTTTAATTTATCAATTAATTAAATTATTAACCATATCCATAAGGATAATTACATTCAAATAAATCATCATTATCTAATTCATAATTATCTCATAACATTTAGATTTTTATTGAATTATCTTATATTACCAAAAATCAGATTATGGCAGAATAAACAAAAGATAATTACCAAATATTAACCTAGCAAATCAAGTTAGGCAAGAAAATCCGAAATCCGATCTGACACGCCAACTCGACGAATTGGAGGACCAAACTCGACGAGCTCATGCAACTCGACGACTTCTAAGAACAACTCGACGAGTTCATTAAACAGAATGTCGATTTTGTTCCCTTCTCCTTAGAAAAAGATCACAATTGCATCTACTCACCAGAAAACAAATCCTAGGCTCTAAAACCACTGATGAGTTTTGAGCATAACAACATATCCTATGTGTGCATGCAACCCTAAATTGATTGGATCTAAGTTTTCCCTAGTTAAACATGCAAACAACGAACACAATACAAGAAACCCTAGGATCTATGTATTTTAATTTGAAATTCACATCATAAGGATCAAAATACATACCTTGATTGTTATATTGTAATAACAATCTAAAACCTTGTCGATCTTGAACTTTGAGAACTTAGTGTCACAAGTGTAACACCTCTAATGACTCACAAACACACTCATCAAGAGGATGATTATGAGAGGAGGAGAGAGGAGACAATTTTCTGTTTTGTTAGGGTTTAGGAACCTTAGCATTGGCCGAAATCCATAAGGGGTTATGCCTTCTATATAGTTGTTGGTTGCTTAGAGCCAAAGCTAGGGTTAAGATAAGGAAACCCTAAACCCTTTGCTTAAGGCCTAAGCAGCTCATGGATCCTCATCCTTAAGGCCATGAACGAAATTTCTAGGGCCTTCCCTAGAGAATTTCGTCGATCCCTCCTAGGATGGTCCAAGAGCCAAAATCCACAACTATCAATAAATTGCAAAACAGCCCCTGCACTATTAATCAATTCCTTTAATCCCAAGATTAATTCCAAATTAATTTCTGATTAAATATTAATTAATAGTATGATTTCTAATTAATATATTATTTCCATAACATATTAATAAATAATTTATATCAATTTATTATTCCAAATAATAAATTATTCCTCTTCCTCAATTAATCATCCTCTCAAGTTGTTAGTGTGAAGGCAACCCAAAAGGACAATGCCACTATCAATTCAAGTACATACACTTATAGTTTTGGGCTTAGACACCTAATGCAACAGAAATGAGCCAAATGAGTATTAACCTATAATACTCTAACTTATTAATTCCTAAGGGAATCCGGTAATGTATTCTAGACCGATCACTAATCCTAATGAATACCGACAGTTCTATTAAATAAGGATTAGCCATAGAGGACAGTTGGGAAGAAACATCATTTTGGCATATAGCTTTTTTGAAATCCAACAACCAAGCCAACATGACCATTCTAAACCCCTCTACTGTAAGTAGATCAATTAGTATTATGGATTAGAATTACTGATAAACTTATTTATGGTGTCATAATAACGACTTATGACTATAAATATAAGTTACATGAAAAAAAAAATAGTATAGCTTAACTTACATAGCTTTTAAGTGAAAATCGAGGAATTACACAAGCACAATCCCGACCTGAAAGCTTCTATTAAACGGATACCTAGAGTTCCTAGGACTCTACTAAAATATTCTAATAAGTTGGGAAAAAGCTAAACTCGAAAGCAAAAGAGACTAGAGAGAGATACAAAGGAAACGGGTGAGTAAATGAACAAAAATTTGTAGGTATATATAGAATCAGGGGGTGTGCGCCGCGCACAGCCCATAGGCGCGCCGCATGCTTGGGTTCCTCTGGCTCCATCCCCTTTGTGCCATGTGTCGCATTCAGACCGGTCCAGCTTGCCCCTTCTAGAAGGCCACGATATGACCTACTCTTGTGGTGCCACGTGTCAAACTTTCGTGTTGCCACGTCACTTTGTCGTTGATGGAGAGTCGGTCGTAAACCAGGACACGTGTCGCCTCCAGAATGTGCAACGTCATTAGTGCGCGTGCAAATTTTTTTATATTTTCAAAATTGCGTAACTTCTTCATACGAGCTCCGTTTTCTACGTTCGTTTTATTACCAGAAAGATCTATACGAGGTCTATAACTTTCCTTTAGGTCCCTACAACTAGTTCTCGCTCTATAAAAAATTTATATTTTTGATAGGCTTAGACTGTTAGAGATCGCTGTAGAAAGCATAAATCTTACATATGGACTCTGTTCTCGATGTTCTTTATATCGGCGGACTCCTATTGAAGAGATCTTAAACTCTTGTTTAGATTATTTTTCCTAATAATCTACCGTTCTAATATTCGATTTCTATGTCGCGCATTGTTATACCTGGTTGCATAGATCCTTCAAAAAATCATATCTCTTCCATACAGAGTCGGATTTGGGCGTTCTTTATATGCACACTCTCAGTTTAACGACTACAATGAATTTCATTTAGATCTCTTAGGCTAAAAAGTGATTTATCAAAAATTCACTTTTTACAACACGTAGAGCCACACCGCTTTAATCGCGAAACTTCGAAGAGGCATAACTTCTTCATACGAAGTCGGATCTAAGCGTTCTATATATCTACGGAAATCGTATTGATGTTTAATACATGTATAAGATGATTAATTGGGATAACGAGTGATATATTTCTACTTAGAGTTTTATAAACAATGGTTTATATTGAATCCTATGGAACGGCCGGTAAAAATAGGGTGATACAACTCTCCCCCACTTACAAAGATTTCGTCCCCGAAATGCTGCTCTAGCGCACCTAGACACTATCTTATCAGTGTTATTGAAATCTAGTCGAAGTTGTTGCATCTACACGTATCATAGAACTTCATTTTCTACCTTAGTCGTACTCATGAGCTCCTCGCGAAGTCTTCCAAAACCAAGAACTCGTCCTTTGGGACTCTATGAATTTATAAATTACGATGAATGGTCACCTTCAGATGTGAAATGTTGATTTGTTTTGTTGACTAGGAATACTGTTGACTTGTTTAACGCGAGTAACTAGGGAAATTTATCTATGAAGTCCTCGTGGAAATCGCTTTCAAGAACGTGCCTTTATGAAAGGCTTACAATGTTAAGTTTTGAATTTGTGTCCTATGACATTTTCCCATGACGTACCCTTAAACCACTTTCGATCCGAGATTATAGGTAGCTTATCTGCCTAGTTCAGGTGTCCTAGCAACCTGAAATTTAACTAATGGATTTACTAAATCCTTACTATGGTTTGAATCAAATCTATAAGTCTTGTATATGTCTTGAGTACTTGAAACTTTTCATAGCGATCTATGCGACCTACTAAATTTCTTGTCTACTCATCCTCTGCTGCGAGGATAAATCCTACATCCTTGGAAGTATGAACCTATCGGGTCCTCTTGACTATCTGAGCTGAATCCGAGGATTCAATAATTTCCTAAATCCTATCTCATGCTTGGGAGGAAAGACCAAACCTTTCCTTGAGAAGCAAGAAGTTCATAGCCTATGGATAATCTTAGCAGAAGACATCCTTCTTTCTTTATGAAAACTTCTATCTACTTGGGTTATATTCCTTACGACCAAACTAACAATCTCCACCTAACTGCATTGCCACTCCTATAACTTGGTAATGAGAGTCGAGTTCCTCCTCGTACTTCTTCCTTAAGGATGGGTTCTCTGCTAATTGGGCCCGACCCATTATCTACTACAACTTGTTACTGATCAAAGCACTTGTCACTGATTAAAGCTTAAGCTGGTTTTTCTTATATAATTGGTAGTTCCTTTTTTACTTTGAATAAACTCATGTTTGTTACATCTAATGACCATCGATATTCCTATCGTACTACTACTACTTGTATTCTTCACAAGTGACTTCCTTAAAATAAGATAAGCATAAGTTGTTTGTTAATACACTAAAACATAAGTTTGACTATTTTTAACACTAGCAACCATGTGTAAAGTAAACATACCACATTTATTATAATATTGCCATCGTACATTTATTACATTAGTTGAAGCATAAGAGTTCCATTGAATTCTATGACACGATATCACTCATGCTGGAGCTTTCCCTCGATCAGAAGAACAACCAGCCATGTTCTTCGGTGCTTCGCTTGCTTCCTCTGTTATGAGTTGAAAGGATCACCCTTTGACCCTAGAGGCTTCAAATCCACCTCTTCTTCCATTGGTTATCCTTAATGTTGCAAGTGTTGGAACTTGTACTGCCCCTGTTGGGTTCAGAAGAGGACAGTTGGCCTTGATGTTGCTCATATGGTTATAGTGGAAACACATGTGCACTCTCTGTGCTTCTTGCTTATAGTCTCGGTTGTATTGTCCTTCCTTGGCCCAATTGTAACATATTACAACACGACAAATCCATTCGTGTGATTTTCCACACCTATCACACTGAAGTATTGTATCGAGTCTTTGTAACCTACGAGTTAACTGGCTCAGATACGTGTAACCATCGAGTTGACAAGATCAAAATAAGGAACTCGAGGTTTTATTAGATTATAAGTCAGTAGATGAAAGTAAGACTCATTGTATTAATGGTTGCTTCGTGCATCCATAACAACGAGTGGAGGAGAAAGAGATTATTGTCAAAAAGAAGAAGACTGGATGCTAATATTCTTCTCAACAACTAGAGCATTCGGAACATTCTGAATAGCTCCAACTCTTTCTAACTCTAGAAGGAAGAGGTGCAGATAATATGTAGATAAGCATGTAAATAGAGAATAGAGAGAAAAGAGAGTACTTGTAAACATTAGATGCAAAGCTTAAACAAAATATGTATAGTTCTTTGACAGAATCATAATAAAAGAAGTACTTGTTTTTTTCTTTTTCTTTTGAGGTTTAAGAAAGCAAGTAGAAGCAAAGTTATTTTAAACGAGTTAGAAAATAATTAAGTCATTGAAAGCATGCTAAGATCTGCAATTAATTTGTTCAAGGTCTTCTCAACCAATGCCTTAGTGAAAATGTTAGCCAATTGATCAGTGGATAAAATGTAGAACAAATCCACTTTTCCCTTTTGAATAATGTTTATGATGAAGTGATGACAAATTCGATGTGCTTGGTTTTCGAAAGCTGGATTGAATTATGTATCATCTAAATGGAGCTGGTGTTGTCATAGCAGATATGAGTCTTTGAGAAGATGAGACTATAATCTAAGAGCTAATTCTAAATCCATAGAATCTGAGCACAACACCTTCTAGTGGCTACATATTCAACGTCGGCGGTAGAGCAAGCCACATATGTCTGCTTCTTGCTGGACCAGTTTACCAATCTATCTACAGGCATTTGAGTCCCTCCTGAAGTAATTTTACGATCAATTCCACATCCACCATGATCCAAGTCAGTTTATCCCACCATCTTGAACTCAGAATCGCGAGGATACCATAACCCAAGATTGGGTGTATTAAGTAAAAAAATATCCTTTTTACAGCGAGAAGATGAGATTCCTTGAAGGTTTGTATCGATCAGATACACTTCAAGTATGAATAACAAAGAACAAAATATTTTAAACAGAAAAACAAAGAACATGAATAATCACAAAGATGCTTTCACTATGAAAGGGTCATAAAGATGGTCACCAAGACATACATTAGGGTTTCACCCTAATGTTGATTATATATGATTACAATAACTAATATCCCATTAAAGAAGGGATGTATACCTATCTAAGTAAAGGTTTGATCCTAATCACAAAGATTACGGATCAGATAACTATTATATATTTATAGACATATAACTGCGTAATATATAAAGATCACCAAGATCATTATCTTCACGCTGACACTGATAGGTCTTGTGTTGATGCTGGCACTGGTGCTGACGTTGGCGCTGAAGCTGGTGGTCAGCGTGTAAAGTGTTTAACTCATCATATCATAAGGTGTGAACTTACAATCTCCCCCTATATGATGATGTTAAAACAAATCTTCAATGAAGTATTCAACATTCCCCCACCCCCTCCCTGAGAAAGTGTATTGGCTCTTAATTTTGTTTATCAATAGTGGAAGTAGTAAGAACATCGGAAACAATCATCGTATCATGAGTTGCAGTACAATGATAGAACATTGATATGACATTTTCTCCCCTTGAAATTGGGAAATTCCTTTCTTGAACTATCTCCCCTGAGAAAATGAAGAGGCAAATGAATTCGCCTGAGTATATTGATTATTTCTCCTCTTTTTGACATTCACAACATATATGGCACTGGCGAAAGCAATCAACGTATCAACGATGCAGTTGATTAGTAAGTAAGATTGTGATGTCTCCTAATAGTATGGGTTTAAACTATCATTCATTGAAATAGTATTGCGAGGTCTCATCTGCGTGCGGTTCTACATACTGAATCATTAACTTGTTTTATTAGAAGAATAAAGGGGCAAGAATGGAATGATGTGTGTAATACATTCCGGTATGAAATGTACTCATTGGCAAAGAGTGTCGAAGTTTTAATAGTGTATGACTAATAAATTGAATCATTAACCTCTTTAGTAGAAGAATTATTGGGAAGGAATAGGTAGGTGAGTGTAATACATCATGGACAATGATATACCCATTGGCACAAATTTTTCGAATTCTCATCGGCGTCATGGACAATGATATACCCATTGGCACAAATTTTTCGAATTCTCATCAGCATCCGGCTTCATACGCTGAATCATAAAATTATAAAGAAGAATATATGGTGAGAAAGGATTGGTGTATTCCAAAGCATTTCTAAGCCGTAAAATTTTGAATATTTAAATGAAAAATATTCAAATAACACTTTGTTTTTGTAGTATTAAATATATGTGATAAGCTGTGGTGTTTAGCTTAACCATCGACACATATTTTTCAAGCTCTCATCAACATATGTTACATTACGCTGAATCATAAAGCTTTAAAGAAGAATTTAAGGGCAAGAAAGGGTTGGTGCGTGTGATAGTCTACGGTACATAGACTAACCATCAACACAACGTTTCAAACTTTTATTAGTGTGTGGTATATCACAGTGAATTGTAAAGTTTTATTTTGAAGAAATTAAGAAGAGAATGGTATGTTTCAATCATGCTGAGGTGGAATCAGTGTGAATCATAAATAATGTCAACTCATCAACAATAAGTGATTTATCTTCTGTATCATAGAGTTGAGTTGCAGTCTAGAATGTAAAATTCACCATCAATTCATTTAATATTGTACAAGACAAAATAAGCAAGGAGATAAAAGTGCAAGAGATAGTCAACAGAAGAATAGTTAAAAAGGAATATATAACTTTTTCAAAGGCTCTTTATGTAGCCTCTTTCATAAGAATCATAAAACCGATGCTAGAAAATCTTTTGATTTCAAAGCTCATGAATCGGTTTCCTTTCTTCGAGATACCTTCTCCTCTATAAATGAATACACAAAAAAGAACAAACACATTAATATACAATACAACTCACTGTAAACCAAGAATGATGAAGCCTTCAATCGTTGAGATGTCGTAGATAGATTCCAAGCTTCATGCCCATCAAGAGTAAAAAAGGAGCAAAAACAAGTCTTTGTAACCTACGAGTTAACTGGCCCAAATTAGTGTAACAATTGAGTTGCAAGATTAAAACAAGGTCATTTGAGGTTTTATTGGATTATGATTCAGTAGATGAAAATAAGACTCATTGTATTGATGGTTTCTTCTTGCATCCATACCAATGAGCGGAGGAGAGAAAGAGTATTACTAACCAGAAGAAGACTTGATGCCAATATTCTTCTCAACAACTAGAGAATTCAGAACATTCTGAATAGCCTCAGCTCTTTCTAACTCTGGAAGGAAGAGGTGCAGGTAATCCATTGATAGCCCTGAAAATAGAGAATAGAAAGAAAAGAGAGTACTTGTAACCATTAGATGCAAAACTTAAGCACACTATGTAAAGTTCTAAAATAAAAATAAAATAAGAACTTGTTATTTGTGTTTATGTTTTAGAAAGCAAGTAGAAACAATGTTTTTTAAAAGATTAAGAAAAGGATTAATTCATTGAAAGCATGCCAAGATCTGCAATCAATTTGTTTAGGGTATTCTCATCCATTTGATAGACTTTGAATTTCTTGAATGAAGCAAGAGCAAGAAACAGAAGAATTACTTCAAGTCTAGAAATAGGGGCAAACATTTCGTCATAGTCTAACCCTTCCAGTTGACAAAATCCTTGGGCTAAAAGTCTTGTTGTATTTCTAATGACGATTCCATCTTCATCCATCTTGTTTCTGAATACCCAACGAGTACCATTGATGGTTTTTCGTTGATGATTGGGAACAAGAGTCCACACACAATCACGTTCAAATTCATTCAACTCATCCTACATAGCTTTGATCCATTCAACTTTCTTTAGGGCATCAATGACATTCTTTGGTTCAATCATTGAGAAAAAATTCACATACATATAGAAGTTGCTACTGACTCTGCTACGAGTGAGAATCTCAGAATTTATATCTCTAGTGATTTGAGATTCAGGATGATCTCGAAGAATTTTAGGATTAATAATTACATTCGTATCGTTTGAAACTGAGTCTTCGTGATTAGATGGCTCAGCTTCTTCAGAGATGACATGATGATCTTCAAATCTAGATTAGGAGTTGACAATTTGATCAACATTGGGAACAACATGCTCAGTGACATTAGGGAAAAATTCGAGAGCATGGTCGGAAGGACTGAAGGTAAGTTCATTTAGAATGAATGAAGGATGATCAATCTGATCATGAATGAATGAGTCTTCATCGAATGTGACATGAGCAGTTTCCTCAACAATTTTCCTTGAAAGATTGAATACCCTGAAAGCCTAGGACACACTAGAGTAACCTAGAAACACTCCTTAATAAGCTTTAGCTTCAAACTTAGAGCGTTGATCTATTTGATTCAAAATGTAGCAAACACACCCAACCATATGAAAGTAAGAGATATCCAGTTTCCTCCCCTTAAGTAGCTCATGGGTTGTCTTCCCATGAAGTTTAAAAATGATGGAAAGGTTTTGGGTATAACACGTTGTGTTGACAGCTTCATCGCAAAATGACAGAGTAAGACCAGCTTCAGCGAACATAGTTCTTCCAGCTTCAATGAGAGTTCTATTTCTTCTTTCAACAATGCCGTTTTGTTGGGGAGTTCTAACAATAGAGAATTTTTGAGAGATACCTGAGTTTGAGAAAAAATCTTATAGGGATGAATTTCTAAGTTCAGTTCCATAAGCACTACGTAATTGTCGGACTTTATGATCGTAAAGAACTTCGCATTGTTTCATGAGTGATGTGATTTCATTAGCAACATGACTTTTGTTCCTTAAAAAGATTACCCAATTAGATCTTGAAATTTCATCTACAATAACGAGAGTATACTTCTTCCCAACTCTTATTTTAATTGGTACTGGTCCAAAAAGGTCCATGTGGAGAAGATGAAGGGGTTTGATGATGGAGGAGCAAGCCTTGGGCTTGAAGGAGGACTTGGTTTTCTGTTCCTTTTTACACACTGAACATAATTTATCTTTGATAAAATACATCTCAAGAATTCTTCTTACGAGCTGATTCCCATAAATCTTTGATATGTTCTTGATGTTTAATTGAGATAGTCTATTGTGCCACAAACAATTTAGATGAGACTGAGCACGAGAAAAGAAGGAACGATGAAGAGAGTTGTCAGCAGAGAAAATATCCAAAACATAAATGTCATTATGTCGATTTGCAGTTAGTATAGTGACACTATTTTGATCAACAACCTTTCCTTTTTTTTTGTTAATGTTAACTTCATAGTCATCATCACAAAATTGGCTGATTGAAATGAGATTGTGCTGAAGACCTTTCATGTATGAGACATTCTTGAATATAATAAAGTTGCACTTGATGGTTCCATATCCCTTTGTAGTTCCCTTTCCATTGTATCCATGTGTAACAGTTGGGCCATCCTTCTTTATGAAGTCGTCCAGAAAAGACTTGAATCTTGTCATATGTATTGAACAACCTCTATCTAAATACCAAATATGCTCTTTACCCTTAAAAAAAATACAATTAATATACACTGACCCATCTTGCAATGGCTCACTTAACAAAAAATGTGATAAAAAGCATCAGGGAGACAATTCAAAGAGTTTCCCTTTTTGATCAATTTATCATTTCGAGTTATGATGCTATCTACGCGAACATAGCTCTTTTTAAAAGTGCACTCGCTCACTCTGTGAGAAACATCTCCAAACCAATAACAAACTTCCGTTCCAGGATTCTTTCTTTTAATGTTAAATTTTTGTTCTAGCAGCAAAATACGTAAAACACGACGAGAACCACCACTCTCAGCCACTCACTTGGTGGCTAACGACACCGTGGTTAACAGAAAGGACGGCCAAAGGCCCGCAGCAACAACAACGACCATGTCGCGCACACAAGAAGGAACAAAGGACTTACCGAGAGCTTCTGGCGGTGGAACGTAATAAAGACGGGAAGCAAAGGGGTTGTCACAACGGAGAATGAAGGTCACGTCTTCACCGGAGGAGGACAGCGGCGACCCACTGCTGGCGTCAACGTGTTGCCTTCCTCGCTGTCGGCAGCTTCACCGACGGTTTGGCTTTGGTGGTTTCCAGCTTCACGGCAAGGAGGCGGTAGCTAGAAGGGCTCCAAAAAAATGGTGGCGGCTGAAGGAAGTTACACTAGGGTTAGGGTTTGTTCAATGGTACTCCTTTAACTGGGAATGGAAGGGCACGGGTGTAAGTCCCACTCCATATAAACTGGTAAACGAAAATGGCAGAACCGGTCCCTCCCTTTCACAATCTCTTCAATTTAAATCCAAAATTTACCTTTTAGCCCTTGCTTCCATAATAAGTCCTAATAATTACCAAGCAGCCCCTGTCTTCAAAAATTCTTTAGAAATTAATTCCTAGAATTACAATTTAACACCCAAACTCTCAATTATGACTTTTTAACCCCCAAAACCAACGCCTTGCTAAATTATTCCACAT
This sequence comes from Lactuca virosa, assembly GCF_052849685.1. Taxonomy (NCBI): domain Eukaryota; kingdom Viridiplantae; phylum Streptophyta; class Magnoliopsida; order Asterales; family Asteraceae; genus Lactuca; species Lactuca virosa. The sequence continues at coordinate 274,959,758 of NC_136431.1, read as the reverse complement.
TTAGGGCTACTATTCATTTATTAATCTTTATCTAATTATTTATTTAATAAACGGGATGTTACAACTCTCCCCCACTTAAATTAGATTTTGTCCTCGAAATCATTTTTTACCATTCCCAACAATATAACAACCTAAGCAATAAGACCATAACCTCAAGCATACCACAACCTTCACAAAGCGACTGAAACCAACCTTCACAGGGTTCTAAAACCTGAAGATGAACGAATTGCTTGCATAATGATCACATTTACTCAATCTGAAATCCACAATCTCGATATGGTCTGACTCACTGACAGACCACCCATGTTGAGCTTTATAAAGCTTAATCCTTCTTGAATGATCGACCAATTGCACGTTTCCAGCCTTGATTATCTCGATGCTACCATTAGGAAAAAAATCATTGATCATAATCAACTGTAGAGCAATTATACTTGACAGAAGGCTCAGATAATCATTCGAGTAAAAGATCCATTCCTCCAACGGTTAGACTCAAACGAGAGCTGGGCAACAGGGTCAAACCGATTACTCTCAGATTATTTAATCCCAAATGCAAGTGACTTATCACTTCCCAAACAATCAGTTAGTTCGTCCGTACTTGCAACCCTAAAACACTCACACTGCTCGAAACAACATGCTGCCACATGGATGCTTTCCAAAATCCACCGAGACCTCCCTGGTCTCAATTCGTTTGCCAGACATCTGAAATACCGAGTTTCGGCCTGGTTGCGGTGCCCAAAGACTCCCATACAGTCGCCCCACAAGGCTTCCGAACGAAATCCCCGTATGTCAACACTTGTCATTAGTTATCTTGCACTGTGGCTCTAACTACCTTCTGACCCAACCGATCGGGTCCATTCGTCGAATCTCGACGTCACCAAATCCAAGGTTAAAGGTGATTGCTAAATGACCAATGGTAGCCTTATATCACAACGACCTTAAACGGTCCATCGCTTCCTTGATCCCATGACTGCAGTGATGTTCGTACGGTCGTATTACTGGCCCAACCAGGTCTAACTCATATGGGAAATCCGTAAACCAATTCGTGGATTTGTCACGCCCTCACTGCTACACCCGAACTGGTGGTTACTACTGTTTCTTCCGCGATCTAACAACAGGCTCATCCTATCTACCAACCTAGTGAATGCTTACAGCTATACCCGCAATCTCACAATACTCTAGCACTATCTGCCAACCTTGTGAATGCTACGGCTACACCCGTAGACTTACAGCTCTCTAACACTATTTATCAACCTTGTGAATGCTACGACTACACCCGCAGACTTACAACACTCTAACACTATCTGTCAACCTTGTGAATGCTACGGCTACACCCGCACACTTACAGCACTTTCTCAACCTTGTGAATGCTACGACTACACCCGCATACTTACAACACTCTAACACTATCTAGCTACTAGTGAATGCTACGGCTATCCCTTAGTCTTACAGCATTTTCCACACTATCTGGCTGTTGATTGCTAATCCAAAAACATCCAACGTCGAGCATACATACGACCTAACATCCCAAACTGAACTCATGTCCTGACTGGAACCCCCAACCTGATTCCCTAAGACCGGCTATCAAACAATCCGAGAACGCAATCTCATCATTGGCAAGTTTTTCGAACTTCCAACTCACACTATCCTCAATCCATATAGTCGCTTGGGCTGTCTTCCTTCCTGGCAAGGATGCGAAACTTATTCCAGTTTCAAAACTGCTCCTACTTCTGGATCTCTATACGATTCTCCCTCACTTAGTTTCGACTAAGGCTTCACAATACATGAAAATTGAAAAATTCCCAATCCTTGCTTTCCAACGATCGATCCGATGACAACCAGCTCTTACCAACTAGCGCTCCATTACTAGCCAATCAATAACGGTTACTAAGATCACCGAATCCTGTCGATGCTGGATAACCATCCTGCGGAACCCCGACTGCAGACCTTCTACATAATACCACTGATGCAATCTCGACCATAAACCAAGATAACACTGTACACTCCCAACCCGCAATTAGGGAAATAACCTTTCGCCACCCACTAATAATTCTCGGTATGCAATTGGCATATGACATCTCTTGAAAATATAATTCCAACACAGACATAGGATAAACCCAGAGTTACACTTACTCAAACCCTTGGAACGAAATACTCCATCGTGCAGTTTCCCGTACGTGGTGCACTGAATCCGGCCCTGCTGGCCTCTCAAAGCTGATCAGAAATCTGGGGTCTCCTCCCGCGACCCTCCAATATATGGAAATGATCTAGTTCCCTCTTCCCAATTTGATCCAAGTCAATATACCGTTCCCGGCCTCTAGAAGTAGTATCATTCTGGGTCTCGCACCCCGAGATACTCACGATCTCCCTGGCATCCTTCTGCAGTATGTCATGATACCTTACCTTCTTCATGTCCTCATCTGCTTCATACTGTGGTACCAATTAAACTTTCTCCTGATACTTGGCAGTGATCTCTGCCACAGTCTCCGTAGTCTGGTGGAGATCTAGCAACTCTTGCGCCAGCTGCTGCGCCTCAATCGCCTGGGCAAACTTTGCCTTATATCTAGTCGAAAAGTCATCCCATGACATAGCATCGACCTCATCATCACCCAACTCACTACCAACCTCTTACCATCAATCACGTGCCCTGTCTTTCAGGAGGCAGGAAGCAGGTCGGACCTTGTCCCCTTTGAGACAATGACTCGTACAAAAAGCGTTGGCGACATCTGCCAACCATCTGCTGCTAGCAATGGAGTCCCTAGCCCCATGATAACCTGGAGCTTCACAAGCTTTGAACTCCCGAAACATCAATGTACGTGTCCCTATCATGGCCGCTATCTCAGTGCATAATGCACTCAGCCTCTCATCAAGAATCTCCAAATGCCCTCCTAGACCATACCGAAGCTCACAGGAGTCTGGTAAGTGATACTATACGTACTCTCAGATGGAATGAACTCCCTCATCTGACCATCAAGCTTCCCGACTCCAAAGTCCGAGCCTGATCCCTTGCCGGCACCAGAACTACCATCTGGTCTACCACGTAGCGTCACCATACTCAAGTATACTATAACAATATCAGAATACTCATCATAAATCGAGGGGTCACATACAGTACAAGTTCCCTGGTTTTATCTCAGCCTTCTTTGATTCGAGTACGGATCATCTGCTTTCAGTGGTATAGGCCCATACTACCTTCCACATCTATCCATACTTTCCCCAAGGATTTCCTTTACTTCACCAAGTCCCTTCTACTACCACTGCTCGCTGCATTAATCTCATCCTAGGCTTACCCTAGGGTAACTCTCCGACCTACTCTCCGCCATCAGCTGCATAAGGAATGCCTACTAGCTTTACCTAATTAGCTTGCGAATACCATTACATATCACTAAGACTAGATAAGTCTTGGAATGAGAGGTCCTACCCTACAACGGTTGGACTCATACAAGAGCTGCAAAATAGAGCTAAACCTAACCTTATGAGTTATTTAGTCCTCGCAATATGTAACTTAACATATTTGCTTACTAGTTAGTTGAAGATAACTAGAACTCCTAAAAGCACAAAGCAAGCAGCAGTCTAGCATTGAGTAAACATAATCAAGCATATCCTAATCAGGTCATCATATCACTGACTAATCAGTACTAGCATGCAGTTCATAAAGCTCATACATATATAATAGACACATAAGGCATCCTTCCTAGATCCTTGGTCCTAATCTAGAATGCAGTTCTCATAAACATATCATAACATAAACTTGTATGGGTAATTTGGGAGTACTTACTTAAGCTCGGCTGATTGCATCCACCACACCCTTTTCTCTTTTCAAAGTTCTTTTCTCTTTTCAAAATTCTTTTTATAAAAATGATTTTCTTTGGAAAATTTTCATACCAAGTCCTTAGTTTGAGTCTAGACACACCCGAGAGTGTGCCCGAATCCCACAAACCAAGGCCCTGATACCAACTTGAAACATCCCAAAAATACAGTCTAAAAATTTCATTTTAAATCATTAATAAAACCAAAAATATCATTCCTCATATAAAAATCATAAATCGTGTATCGCAAAAATATCATAATATCTTTCAAATAAATCTGAGTATAAACATCCTAGGTTGATCAAATGGTGTGTGCACTGCAATCATCCCGAGCTCTTTCCCTTGCTACTGGAAGTACCTGAAACCAAAACTGCAAAATTATAAGCACGAAGCTTAGTGAGTCCCCCAAATTACCACATACCACACACATAACACATAATCACATATCAACATATCGTGGGCCCCACCCTGCTACATCGGGCCCCGCCTGGCATCAGACCGCATCTGGCATCGGGCCCCGCCCGGCATCAGACTAATGTCCGGTATACATATAACATATCAACAAGTATATAACATAAGCACATAACATAAACATATATACATTCCTCGGGCTTGCCCCGACATCGGACCAAAGTACAAAACACATAACACATAACATAGAAGCTAAACATTTCTCGGGCTTGCCCCGACATCGGACCGAAGTCCGGAACACATAACACATAACATATAAGCTAAACATTCATCGGGATTGCCCCGGCATCGGATAGAAGTCCAGAACATATAAACTAACACATGTAAGAATCATGAAGACATCAAGCATACAAACATTCCTCGGGCTTGCTCCGGCATCGGACCAAAGTCCGGAAACATATAATCTACATTGGGCTAATCCCGACTTCGGAGCTAAGTATGGTATACGCTAACATACATAAACGTGTCGGCATTGGTGCCTTCGTCCCGTTCCTACTGGAGGAAAACTCACCTCGCACTGCTGAAGTACCGTGTATAAATCTCTGGCTGCTGACTGACAGATTCCCGAACTGTCAACATCAAAACAAAACCCAATTAACGATTTGGGTTTCAATGCATAACCATAAACCCACACTTAGGTTAAAATGAGGATTTTAATCCTAACCTAGCTTGGTCCAAGACCAATGCCCAAACTCATTCTCTGAAGGCCCAAAAGTCAAACAATGAACCAAAGCCAAACATATGGCCCAATTTTCCAAATTGGGCCCAAACCTCTACATGGTCTTACCCTAAGGCCCAACCATTTATTCTTGGTCCAACACTTGGCATTCTGGTGGTCCAATATCTTATAATCATCAAGGCCCAAATATGGCCTAATTTTCCAAATTGGGCCCAAGCCTGCCAATGGGCCTTATCCTAGAGCTCAATTCAATATTCTAGTCCATATACTTTGTCTTGGATGGCCCATCATTAGACCAAACATCTAGGCCCAACAGAAAAGGCCCAACTTAAAACCCAACACAATTAGGGTTTTCACATGAAATGACGATTAGGGTTAATTAGAAACACTTAAGCCATTAAGGACTTAATCCCTTAAGTCCATCAACCTACTAGGTAAATCCTATAGTGTAATTGGGCATAAGTAATACATCAATCAACTAGTCCAAACGCGTTTCCCGACAATCCAAAACTAACATCTTCTAAAATTAGGGTTTTCTAAACCCATATTTAGGGTTTCCAACCCAGACACAAGCTAACCAAGTCCAAGATTAAGTTTTTAGGTCCATTAGGGTTCCACTAGGCCGGGTACCACTAACTGCCACCTCGGGCAGTGGTGGTCGGCGGCGGCAGCCACCATTTCGAATGGTGGTGGCTTATAATTTTGGCCCAAACTTCATCAAAACAACCCGGAACACACAACACACACCTTACTACACTTACAAATACACACACAACCACCTCCACTAGGTGGCTGGTGGAAGAAACGACAGCCACCATGGTTGTTGCCATGGTGGTTCGCCTCACCTCCGGCTAACACTCTTCACGAGTTCTAGCAGCAAAATACGTAAAATACGACGAGAACCACCATTCTCAGCCACTCACTTGGTGGTCAACGACACCGTGGTTAACAGAAACGACGGCCAAAGGCCGGCAGCAACAACAACGACCATGTCGCATACACAAGAAGGAACAAAGGACTTACTGAAAGCTTCCAGCGGTGGAACGGAATAAAGACGGGAAGCGAAGGGGTGGTCGCAGCGGAGAATGAAGTCCGCGTCTTCACCAGAGGAGGACAGCGGCGACCCACTGCTGTCGTCTACGTGCTGCCTTCGTCGTTGTCGGCAGCGTCACCGACGATTTGGCTTCGATGGTTTCCAGCTTCACGGCAAGGAGGCAGCGGCTAGAAGGGCTCCAAAAAAATGGTGGCGGCTGAAGGAAGTTACGCTAGGGTTAGGGTTTGTTCAATGGTACTCCTTCAACCGGGAATGGAAGGGCACATGTGTAAGTCCCGCTCCATAGAAACTGATAAACGAAAATGGCAGAACCGGTCCCTCCCTTTCACAATCTCTTCAATTTAAATCCAAAATTTACCTTTTAGCCCTTGCTTCCATAATTCCTTTCATAATAAGTCCTAGTAATTACCAAGCAGCCCCTGTCTTCAAAAATTCTTTACAAATTAATTCCCAGAATTACACTTTAACCCCCAAGCTCTTAATTATAACTTTTTAACCCACAAAACCAACGCCTTGCTAAATTATTCCGCATTTAGGGCTACTATTCATTTATTAATCTTTATCTAATTATTTATTTAATAAACGGGATGTTACAATTACCATTAGAGTCAATAGTACAATATGTATTAATTAGAGTTTGATTTATGAAATAGGTACTTACAAATCTATTTTAAAAATCTTTTTCTAGACTGTCAGTGTTATAAAAAGTTTGTCTAGTCTCAACCTTTTTGAATAAGGAAACAACGCCTTTAACATCACCTCCAAGAATTATCTCACACTGATCAGGGATCTGATCATTAATAATTCTCCTGACATTATAGTGTAAAGAAGCCCGGTTATTTAAAATAAGTTGAATGCTTCTTGCATGATCAACAACTTTTTCTTTTTCAGTGTGAAAAAATTGTTGGTTAGTGAGATACAAGTGTTTTCCTTTTTTTTAAATGAGAATGTGATTTTTTCGGAAGAGGAGAGTTTTCTTTGAGATTTTTTAACTCAATTTTAAGAAAAGATTTTTCTTTGTTAGAAACAGATAAATCGAAACGTAAGAGATCAAACATGTCATCTTTTTCGATGGAAGAATAGTTAACAAGGTGATTTACCTAATATAGTGAAGCCGAGTCCCGGTCCTGAGGCTTGGAGTCTGTAGCAGCTTTAGAGATATCAACGTCAAATGTATTAACGCTGTCACTTGGTGCATCAGTATGATACTCAACGATCTGAGCCATGAGACACTTACCTTTTGAAACTTTTTCATCTAAGGGATATTCTATATCAAAAGCGGATGATAGGGAGTTCATCATCTCTTATGCAGTTGAACAATTTTGAACCAAACGATAGACATAACATGGGAGAGAGTTTCCAATAACAATTTTCTCCTTTACATCGAGATTTAGCACCGTTTTCTCATCCTTGTTGTATCCTGGCACACATTTCTTCTTTAGTTCACTATTAGATGTATTATCATTGGAGGATCGATGCATAACGAGGATGAGAACATTGTTGATGGTTGTGAGTACAAGATTTAATGCGCAAGGACAAGGTTTGAAAACTCAAACCTCTAGTTAATAAAAAGATTGATGTCTGCTCTTAATTGAAGTTCCAATCAAGTCTGGTAAGACCAGTTGAGACTGAAGATAATATTCAACAAAGTACACAAGTGTTTAATGAAAGAACTTTGAGTATGATAAATGTAAAGACAATAAATGAACAAGAAGAATGTTTGAATATTATTAACTTGAGAGAAAAATGAAAGGGAGTTAATGTGAAAATATGCTATCTTTGGAAGAACAATTTGTGCTATTCTTGTCATCAAAACACTCCTTAAATCGTCAAGGAGGAACAACGTACAAACTGAGAAACATACAAAGGACTAGATAATCACACTACTTTTGACATTCTGATTATCCAAATAAACTAAAGAGACTTAGTCCTATGAAATGTTACATCATAGAAAAATAAAAGAATATAAAATGTTGAACAGATAGACAATCTCGGATTCAGGCACCAACTGAAAAGTTTCACTTCGGACTCCATCCTTATCTAGTACCATAAACTCATCTCGTACCACTTCACATCTTGGACACCAAACTGACTTCGGATCTTCATAATTTGTGATTGCTAGAGGTTCACTTTCAGGTTCCAACAATCTCCCCTAAGTGAACTTAGCAATCTAGTCATTTCAGTTTGCTTCTTCCTTGATAAACACATATGCCCTGTACAACCAATCTCTGACTTCAAGATACCACTTGAGTTGGCTTATAAACTTGGTCTTCACATGTTCAGGGGCATCTGACATTGTAGCATGATTGATAAACTTTCAGAGAGCTTTGGAGGGAACTAGATGCTTGTCTAAGACTCGGAAAAAGTCTTTCTGGTTTGTCTTCTTTTGCATATAGACAAATCCTAGCACCGGTTCATCGCTTGGCCCTTCTTCTAATATTTATGCTTCTAGAAGCTTGAATTCGATCTTTGCCAAGAACTTTTCAGTTCCTAACACATGATCCAATTCAAAATCACATCGACAGAACTCAGTTATATAATCTTTGAGAAAACTCAAAGGAGTGTGGTAGGCTCTGATGCTAAGTTCGTCATTCCGATGGCTTCAAAAGTGTGCATCGATTGTCAGGATGTCGTTTGGATTGATGTTTGGGAAGTCGGCGTTTGTGATGGGGACAATGTAGTATCGGTACAACATACAATTCAAGTCGAATTTGCTCAGTACTTTCCTTCCGAACCTAGAGATCTTGGTTATTTTCTTCCGAGACCATACTTCTTTCTGGGGAAGTGCGTTCTTGTAGTAGAAGGTCTTCAATCATTCTCTTTCTGTTCGGATGATCATTTGAGGATCATCCTCTAGTTGGAGAGGAGCAAACTTGATGTACAACTTGTCGTATGGAGAGATGGGTAAGTCAATTTGATTTGAATCTTGGTTTGGCAGATCATAATACATGAATGGAATGATGTCCAAATCATGTATTATATCTTCACGACATAGAGGGGAAAGCCCTTGCATCGGATGAGGAATAACTTTTAAGGCTTGGATCTGAATGCTTTCCTCGACGGCTTGATTTATTTCTTCTTGAGACCAACCAAAATTTTGTTTTGGAAGAGGTGCGGAACTGTGAAATTCCAAGATAGGCTTTTTACCTTTGTCTTGTTGCTTCTTGAGAAAGGAGAGAACATGTTACATGTTTTCATCAGTGATAAACTTAGATGGAGAGGAAATTAGGGGCTCTTCCGGAATATCATCAGGCTTCCGAAGAGAAGAGCCTTCATCCATAGGAGTTATTCTGGGTGAGGGAATCGGAGGCAACATCGATTTGGTGGCTCGGAAGGCGTCAACTGTTAGCTTAGTTTTTACCTTTGCAACTTCACGACTTCTTTTCAGTACATCAGCTAGGGATGATGGCCGTGATACTGCAGACCATATCCGTTGCTCTTCCTCGAAAAGAATTTTAGCCGGAAACTTTCTGGGAGCTTGAATTCCTTTTATTGCATTGGTAATGTACTTATCATCTTCATCACTTGAAGGAGTATTCGTGGGAATGATCTGAACTGAGTCATCATCAGATTCTTCTTTATCTCAGAGTTTGAATTTCGAGCCTGCTTCTATGGAATGGATTAAGTTCTCCTGCTAGGCCCTTCTCTCCCTCTTACATCGGATGACCCAACAACCGACGCAAGCATTGTAGATTCCTTGAGCTCCGAGAATCGTTCAAACACCTTTTTTAAGCTCTTATTCATTTACAAGGTTAAAGCATCATAAGATTCAGCTGTGGGAGCCTGAGCTTTCAAGTGATCGAAGAGTTGGGCGATAATGGAGAGCATTTCATTAAATTTGTGGTTTGGAACATCCACAATGTTCCAGCAGTCTCTAAGGAGTTTGATTATAACTTGTTCCATAATCAAGTTCATCTCATCTTTCTTCTTGATCTCCTTCTCCATTCTTTGAATTTGCTTCTCGTGACGAACATGGGTCTGTTTGATCAGTTCATTTGTAGTACTAATCATGTCGTCGTGAACCTTCAACATTGTTGTGATGGTGTCGAGGTAGTGGTCAAGACTGGCGTTATACTTCTGTTCAACCTCCTCGATTGTATGCTTGAGTCGGAGGGAAATCAGTTGATCCAATTGGTCTTTATGCTCTTCTGCTGAGGACCATCTTTCTTGACTTCGGAAAGGGAGAGCAAAATGGCATCCAACTTGGAGTCGAGACCAGAGACCTTGGCATCAAATTTGGTGTCAAGACCAGCTACGGATGTTTCAATAGATTCAACCTTCTTGATAGTTGCAGAGACATTGTCTTAGAGTTCCAACAAGGAAAAGGTATCAGCATAATGTCCAGCTGATGATCCCGTGTCCGAGGTGGAATTCCGAGACTTGGCTTGATCACCTTCTTGATTCACTAGCGTTTCCGAGGGGACATGATGTGTTGCAGTTGCTGTTTGATCATGTTTGGGAGGAGTGGATTCGGTTTCTCCCCCAAGGTGAAAGTGAGCTTGATCATCAATTTTTATTTCTTCATCGACAGGCTCCGATGAAGATGAGGAGAGGACGAAGTCGTACAGTGGCCGTGAGGAGGATGGTTTCTGCAAAAGATGAAATGATGAGAGCAATGGAGGTGCAGCAATCGAGGAACTATCGTCATCAAACATGAAATCGTCTGATCTTTATTCATCTGGATCTTGATGGAAGACATCAATGTGTGGAGATTTGGTAGGATTGTCCGGGATGGGATTTTCTGGTTGAGTTTCTCTAGAAGCAAACTCCAGATCAATGACTTCATCTGATGGAGCAACAAATGGAAGGATTCTTTGGATTGCTCTATTCCTCATCGAGATAAGAGTAGCTTCAACCTGTGATCTTGTAAGCTCAGGATGCCTTGTATGTGCCCTGCAAACAAAATCTGACCAGAGTGGATCAGTAGAACCTGGTCGTCCTATACCTTTACCAAGTATCAGACCAGTTACAGCATCCGAGGTGGGAGGGAAAACTCCCGCTTCGGAATGCTTGGGATCTAAGACATGGGTTTCAGATCGTGCTTATGTGAAATAAGGGGGGACTTCCGAATTGACTCGTGGGTTTGTTCCAGGGGGTGCAAGGAACTATATTCAACACCGGCATCACCTTGTTGGGAAGGTGAGGGTGGATTATGAGGAGACTCCCCGTGAGTGTGTGATTGTGGTATTGAAACTCCGAAGGGTACTTCAGAAAAGTGGGTAGGAGGGGTAGGAGGATGGCCAGAGTCAGCCTAAATGTCTTTGGTAGATTCCTTTTGTGAGGAAGTGCCAACTTTGGTTATCTTTCTAACTTTAGGTTTGGAGGGGGAGGTCTTTCTTTTTGTAGCCTTGTTTTTCTTTCCACCTACCGAAGTTGGTCGGGCCACATCCGTGTAGTTACGATTTAATCGAGTATGAAAAACGAGATCAGATTCTAGTATTTATTAAGAACACAATATCTAAATAGAATCGGTTTGGATCATTTATTCTTTCAGAAGTACATAGAACAATATAGATAATACAATGTGAAATGCGAAGTTGTTATCTAACACTAGTACTTGTCCCTATTTATAGGGATCGAGAAAGCATACAAAAAATATAAGGGACTGACATGCTAAAACCTTCGATACAATGTACCCTTATAATCAACTTACAAAAAAAACATTTGATACTACAAATGACTTAAACTACCTTCGACACCTTACAATAATATTCGACCTCAACATTCTCCCCCTTTGTGAGAAGTGTCGAATCTAAGTCTTCGGATCTGACCAGCTTGGTGAATAGTTCTACGAATTTTTGTATACCAGTTAATCACCTTTCGTATTCCAGCCTTGTTACCCTCATTGTTCTTAGCACAACGATTCATTCGAACAATCAAATTTGTATAATGAGGAGTGGTATATCTTTCAACATCACATGCCTGAAATAGAAATTTCGTTAACTTTCCCTTCTTATTTTCCCCACAAACACTATACCCAATGGCTTCAAACAAATCTCCCCTTCCTCATACTTCTTCAAACTTTCTTGGATTTTTAGAATTGATTGAGGCACAATAATTTTTTTATTAATGGCCAATGCTAAATCAACATCAGTTAAAGCTAAATATTCATAGTAGTTATCTATGAATAGCTTGATGTGAGAAAAACCAAGTAATAAGTCCTCTTTGCTTATTAACTGAAGTTTCGAAAAATCAGTTGCTTTCAAAATTCTTGCAATGAAAATCAAGTCATGAACATTCATCAACGGAAATTCTGCCACTGAGAAGTCAAATCCCACATTGTTCGCCCTTACAGCATGATAGCGATAATTCTGCAATATACCTTCGAACAAAAAGTCTTTGGATATATTTAGAACTCGAACTATCTTGACGAGTGACCATATCTCTTCTTCCCTTTTTCCAAGGACTGCATGAAAACGTATCTTCATTCTTTTGTATTCTTCTTTGTTTTTAAATTTCTCAGCTATTTGATATTGTTCAACCATAAACATCATTTTGTTTATTGGAAAATCCAACTGATTGAAATTAGTATTTTCCGTGGCATAACTTTTCTTGGGAATCTTTTCGAAGTCATGCATCTTACTAGAACTAACCAAGGCTTCGATATTTTCATAACAATAGTGTTTTGAATGATCACCTTTGTCTAGACTAGGAGGATCACTGGCTCTCTCCCTCTCACACACACACACACACACACACACACTCTCTCTCTCTCTCTCTCTCTCTCTCTCGAAGAATACTTTGAATTTGCATCTGCCTCTCCATCTCCTTTTCAATAGCCGCTTCTTTTCTTGGGCAGTAGGTTCAGTAAAAACACCCTTCCCTTTGTTTTTCAATTCTTCTTTAGATGGAGGTGGTTTTGATGAGCTTGAACCTCCAGCACCAGAACCGATCACAATCCCTTTTGTTATTGGTCTTGTTGTTGTTGTTGTTGTTGAGGTAACTGTAGAAGAGACATTCGGTAATGAAGTGTGAGGTTGAGTAGTTATCACCTTCCTAACAACTTTTGCATCTTCATCTCCTTTCAAAGATCCACTACCTCCCATGTTAACCTTTGAACTCATACCAATGCCAACACCAATTCCTTCTCCCCCTTGCACCCCTGTGTGAACAGGATGGGCATCCGTTGGCATTAAATTCATCATCTTGGCAAGTGGAGCCAGTTCAGCTTTGAGTGTCGACTCCAAAGCACTAAACTTTTGAGATAAAGATTTAGGAGTAAGCATCGAAGATGATGAAGAGCCAGTCTTCGAGACTAAATCCTTTAGGTTATTCAACAATTCTTCAACCATAGAAAAACTTTGAGCATCAAGCTCTGCCTTTTTATCAACCTTCAGAAGTAGCGATTGATACCATTTTACAACATTCGTAACTGCATCTGCATTGATATCTACTTTTTTGTGAAGAGTAGAATAATCATGAGAAAGAGCAGCAACTTCCGTCGCCATATCAACTCGTAGTTCCTAAAGTTTGAGATTGACATCTTCTCGAACTTTCTTCACAGCTTGAATATCAAGAATATGTTTTTTTTGCCACAGCTTTCAACTCCTGCAACTCATGATCAAAAGATGACGACTGAGCCTTGATACGTTTTTCATTGTTTCTGTCTATAATTTCCAACTCATCCCTCATACGAAGCTCTTGAGCCTTGAGCATAACGTCAACTTCTATTCCTGAGTTCGAATGATGACCACCTGCATCTGCTTAAAGGTGTAATAATGAATTTAGCTTATGATTGAGAATTTTAAACTGTTTACCAGACAAGAGCATGTGATCTGGTATATCAGCAAATGTACCCATAAATTCACCATCTTCAGTGGTGTCTTTATCATTAACTGTTTTGTGGCCTTCAATGGATTGAGATGGAAATAACGAAGTAATGGGTTGCTGTAAAACATGTCCAAAAGTTGGAGAATGAGTGGATTGTGGTAGTGTAGTTGAAATGGTACAAACAAATGGTGGTAGTGACGTGGTTTTGTCAACAGTAGAGGTTTCAAAAGAGGAAGAAATAACAAGTGTAGGATTACCTTGAGGTTCCTTATTCGACACTCCTTCACCCTTATTGACATTTTCGTCAATATTAGATATGTTCGCAGTGATGCCTGATGTTCGAACCTCCTCAGAAACTGATTCGGCATTCGAAACTCCGGGTGGTGTGATAACCGTCTTCTCAGGAGTGAATTTCTTTGTTTGATCACCTTGATTAATGGTTGTGTCAATATTAGATATTTTCACAGAGCCATCAAGATCTCCAGTCGCCTTAACATTCGACTTGATTGGAGAATCCCTCTTTGGTGATGGAACAAATGTTTGATCATCGCGAAGTGGCGAGTCTGGTACAATTTCGTCGTCATCTTCAATCACCACTCTACGCTTCTTCTTTGTAATCTTTTTTGCCATGTATTCAGCTCTTCGCTTTTTTGATGCAGGAGACACAAGAGTTGGAATTTCACGAATCACAACACCTTTGCGATTGAGTTGAGGTTTACGAGTGATCTTCGGTACACCTCTAGGAGAAAAACTGCTAGACCTCTCTAGTTAATGACGAGGCCGTTTAGCCATTTTCTTCAGTCGTTTCAGGACTCCAGATTTCGAAGGCATAACATCCTTGGCAAGTGTAGAAGATTCTTCAACAACAGGCATTTGAACTTTCTTCAGTGATTTATCATACTTAAGCACTTTCTTTGGAGTAACTTTAACAACCTTCTCCACCAGCTCAGGACTAGGTTTCGAAGGACTCCCCTTAGCCTGTTTCTTTGATTCCTTTCTCTTTTTCGACGTTCCACCAGTGTTCTTTGGAAGGAAAATACCAGTTTCAATCGAAGGATTGATTGTTTTCTTGTACGCCACCAAAATGGGATTCGTGGGATCAACCTTTCGAAGCATCCCATCCAGAATTCTTGCTACAGTTGGAAACATATCCGGATCATCTTCGACAGTCTTGGGAAAATGATATAATGAAAATTCAGTCATCTGTTCATCCTCCAGTACTGCAATCCCTTCTTTTTCATAAACATATTGGAGAATCAAGCTCCAGTAACAAGCACACGAAATCCCGTTCACCACATTAGTATTTCCATTGCTTTTTACAAACTCATCCCATAACTGAGTAGTATAATCAACACGTAAATCGTAGTAGATACCTGCGACCAAGGCATAAATTTCCAGCTTTGCCTTATCTAATCCAACGCTTTTCCCAGTCAAACACCAAAGGTAATTATACCAAATAAAAAAATTCTAGATACAAGGCAGACAAGACTTTTTGAAATCACTTATCTTGGTAAGAATCGGCCGATACCCCATCTCGTTGAACATGTAATGCACTTGTTCATTCGATACCTCATTGAAAGGTTCGACATTAGGGATATTCAAAATCTGTGCAAAGAGCTTCTTGGTGAGTTTGAACTTCTTATCATTGATCAGTTGAAAGGTAACCAGTTTGATCGTCTTGCTATAAACGACATATGAACTAGCAAGAGATAACCAGGACATCGACATAGAAAAAAGAAGAAAACATTGCTTTGGATAAGACAGAATTTTGCAATGCAACAATGAGCATATGCAACTCTTCAGGATATTGATCAACATCAAGATTAACTCTGTAATTGGTGCTCTGGATCTTCATGAGAGGTTGCGAAGTAATATCATCAGTCGTATGAGATGGATCAACAGTAGCATTTTTGGCCGCCATTGTTAGGGTTTGAGAAATTGTAAAGAAAACATAGTATAATGAGGGCAAGTGAATTTGGGGATAATTGGATGGCGTAAAGTTGGAATGAAATCCCCAAAACCCTTTTTATACGTAAAACCAATTCCGATTTTGAAACAGTTTGAGCATTAAATGTGTGGCCACGTGTCACCAAGAAAATTGGACTGTAGCCGTAAAGTTACCCACCTCTGAAAAAGTGATGATCACTTTTCCTTGAAAAGCGTGTAGTAACCAGAACGTCACATCCATCAGTCTGTTCGCTTGACCCAAGGGAATAGTAACCGTCAGAAAACCTTCGGAATGGAGGCAAGGCTCTTTCACTTTGGGGTTTAAAAGCGAAGTCATATGCCAGTCTTTTCGAAATTATCAGCCTGAGTTGGTGTTACTCAGAGCCTCAAGGATTTCGGTGTGTGCTGATGTGTGCCAAAAAGTGAGATGAGATCAAGATTAAAAAAAATTTGGATCTGTGATGTCAATTGACATAAAGCAATAAGATCCCAGGCAAAGATCTCTTCGTTCTACATCAAGAGAGATGTCGAACAGCTTGTATGGTTTCCCGTGAATTACAATCGAATACTCATAGAGGAGTATCGAAGGGCATCCTTAAAAATCTTCGAAGGTTGGCTGAAATTTTGTTACAAGTCACAACTTAGCATAAGTGTGAAACACTATAAAAAAATTACCTGTTTGACCAGTGTATTCAGTGACAAGTAAGCTTTGGAAAAATTAGCAAGTAACAAGGAATCAAATTGATATTCAGACAAAAATCATATTCCAAAAAAAATTAATTCTGGATCTTGTTGGGTAAAAATATCGTGGGTTTCGAACATTTTAGCAAGATCACACAAAATGAAAGAATATGATTTTGAATATCGAAGGTACATAAACAAATGTTTCGTTGCAGTCTAGAACAAATGTTCCCCATCAATTCCTTAATTGTTTCGAAGTTTTGGGTTTCACCTTCATCACGGTCTCATGAATCGGGATCATTAGCACAAAATTTTGATATGCCTAAATCATGGTGGGTATAAACCAGAAATCTCTTGGACATATGTCATTGTGTGTGAACATGTAAGAATGTTTGATAAAAAAGATTGGTTCAAGAATCGAAAGTACCTATGCTATTCGTGGACCAAGCAGGAAACTATTTACTCATGTGAAAAGAGTAAGGTAGCTCAGTGACTAATGTGAATATAGCCTAATTGGGAAGGAATTTTCGTGATGAAAATTTCATTAAGGCTTCGAAACACATTGAGTCATGGAGGCTTGGGTCAACATGCTACAGCATGCTTCTAGGGACATCTTAACTAGTACAAAGTATCGAATATATATACCTTTCCCTAGAGCTGCAAGACATGTTCCACGATGAGTGTTCGCGATATAGCTTCAGAAACATATTAATCAAACAAAAAATATTTTTGGGTTTTTGATTTTTGAATGAAAATAACAAAAATAAGAAAATCTTTTTGATATTTTTGATTTTTGAATGAAAAGACAAAAATAACAAAAAATCTTTTTGGAATTTTTGATTTTTGAAAGAAAATGCAAAAACAACGAAAAATCTTTTTAGAATTTTTGATTTTTGAAAGAAAATACAAAAACAACGAAAAATATTTTTGGAATTTTTTTTATTTTTGAAAGAAACTAACAAAAATAACGAAAAAGATATCAGGCTAGCAAAGATAAAAAAAATTCGACAAAAGAAACAAAAAGTATCGACATTATTATAGTTATGAAGTAGCGAAGATTTTCCTGATGTCGAAAGTGAAGCATATCGAAGCGTTGACTATGAACAGTAACCGTTGAATGAATCAGCAATATTTCGACATTCCTTGACTTTATAACGTAGTCAGACCAGGAACAACATTCGCATCTAGCATTCCTAAGCCCGATAGAATTCGAAGAAAACTCTTTTCATCCAATGGTTTTGTAAAGATATCAGCAAGCTGATCTGTGGTCTTTACAAAATGAACTTCAGTGTTGCCATCTTCAACATGGTCCTTGATAAAGTGATAACGAAGTGCAATGTGTTTGGTCTTCGAATATTTCATAGGGTTATTGCAGATGCGAATGACACTTTATGAGTCATAATACAACGGAAATTTCTTCATGTTGATTGCATAATCACGCAATTGACTTTGTATCCATATGATTTGATAAGTGCAAGTTGCAGCAGCAACATATTCGGCTTTTTCTATGGAAATCGAAACACATGTTTGCTTTTTCGATTGCCAGCTTACAAGCTTTCCATCCAACAATTGACATCCGCCAATTGTGCTTTTGTGATCAAGGTGAAAACCTCCCAAGTCAGCATCCGAAAATGCTTGAATGAAAGACCCTGTCTTCAAAGGATACCATAATCCTAACAAAATTGAGCCTTTGAGATAGCAAAGAATATTCTTGACTACGGTTAGATGATTGTAACATCCGGACTCCCAGGTATATTATTTATTTATTTATTTTTGAGTACTATTGAGCAACTCGACGAGTTGGTGCTAAAACTCGTCGAGTAGAGTCGTGTTTGGCCACGTGGGATTAGTAACCTACTCGACGAGTCAGAGACTCGACACGCCGAGTAGACGCTGAGTGATGAAACCCTAAATCCCCGGGTTTGGGGCCTATTTACGGACACATATAGCCTTATTTGCGGCTCACCAGCTGCCCAACTTCACTGAGAGAAAACCCTAATCGGCCATTGAGCTAAGAGAGAGTATTTGAGCTAACTTTGAGTGTTTGGTGCATCTTTTGAATAGAAAGGAAGGGTTCCAAGCCAATGGACGAGAAGAGGCTGTTAGATTCATGGCTATTTCATCCAGGAGCTTTTGTGAAAGGTAAAAAGTCCATACCTTTCTCATTTTCTTGGGTAGATCTCATATTATTGGAGTTTAGGGCTTTTTCCATCTAATATTGGGACTTTGAGTGCATTGAGTTCATATAAAGATTTGGACATCAGATCTGGACCTTGAGAGGTCCCTAGAGTCCAAAGGTCCCTACTTTATTCTGCCATAATAGAGCTTTTGATTGAAAAACCCTTGATAGAGCATGTTCTTGGCATTTCAAGCCCTAAGTGTCATGCATGGATGTAAAGCTCGTGACTTTATGTGATAATCGAGCCTTGAGAGTGTAGATCTAGAGTTTGGGAAGGTTTTCCGCCTGGAAATCGTTTGAATGAGAAATGAGTCTGAATGGACTCGCCGAGTCAATGAGCCGACTCGACGAGTCGGTTAGGGTTGTCCCGATAAGCTTGATTATACGATAGCTCATTTGGTTGGGGGTTAACTGGACGAGCTGAGTTGGACCTTCACGAGACTTATGAGGAAACGAGTGGACTCGACGAGTCACATGGGTGCACTCGGCGAGTCAGGTCAAACATAGGCTGTTGACTCGAGTTTGACTTCTGTTGACTTTAGGGTTTGGTCAACATGAGTAATGGAGACAATGGAGGGGTAAAAAGGTCTTTTACCCATTCCAAGAGTTAGAGAGAAAGAGAGATATAGAGAGAGAGAGAGTGAGAGAAAGAGAGAGCATCCTTTGGTATATTTTGAATATGAGTAGAGTATTAATTAGAGATAATTATTCTATGTATTAGGCGGAGGCCAGTCCGAGATTCTGTGTACGAGATTGTTACCTGCTAGCTTACGAGTTGAGTCTTCTCACTATACTTACCTTGAGTTGTAATCTATGTGTGACCGGAGGGTCTTATGTGCATATACTGTGTATTGAGACATCTTGCTTATTGTATTTGTGATATATTTGTTGTGTATTATATTGAGTTGCCAAGTTGAGGGACCGGAGGGTCCAACTGAGTTGTGGGACCAGAGGGTCCCACTGAGATACATTGACCGGAGGGTCTTATCTGAGTATAGCCATGAGAGGCTAATGAGATATGTGTGGTATTTTGTGGAACTAACTAAGCTTTGTGCTTACCGTGTTATGTATTATGTGTTTCAGGTACTTCTCAGGATCACGGGAAGGCGCTGGCTTGATTGTACTCACATCAGAGATTGAGTTATGTTTTGAGAGGATCCTGGAGTTGTTATATATATATAGTTTTTTGATATGTGTTTGATGATTTGATATTATGACACTTTTGAGATGTTTGGATTGAGAACAATGTGTTTTTAAATTGAAAATTTTGGTTTGATAATTTACGTTGTTACAATGAGGTTCTATGGGATTTGACTGATACCTAGAACAATTATAAACAACAAACATTATATCTGGTTGACTAACAGTTAGATATAATATTGAGCCAATCATGCTTCGGTATAAGGTGAGATCAACAGTTGGTTTATCCAATGAAGGACCAAGTCTTGTTCCAAATGCCATTGGTACTCTCAACTTTGTGCTATTCGTCATTCCAAACTTTTCTAATAGAGTTTGAGTATATTTTTCTTGATTGATGAAGATTCCTTCTCTGCTCTGACGAATGTTTAATCCCAGAAAATTGTTGATTTTCCCCATCATGCTCATCTAAAATTGACTTTTCATTAAATTTTCAAATTCACTTGATAAAGCAGGGTCAGTAGAGCCAAATATAATATCACAACATAAATTTGAACAAGCATTAGATGATCCCCAACTTTCTTTTGAAAGAGAGTGGGATCAACTGATTCTTGTTTAAATTTTGATTGCTTTAAAAAATTGGTAAGAGTTGCATACCAGGCTCTTGGTACTTGTTTTAACCCACAAACAACCTTATCTAAAATGTAACAATGATCAGGGAATTCCTCATTAATAAAACCTGGGGGTTGATCGATATACACTGTTTCTTTGAGTTCATCGTTGAGAAATGCACACTTGACATCCATCTGATAGACATCAAAATCCTTTTGTGCTGCATAGGCTAAAAATATTCGAACAACCTCGAGTCTTGGGACAGGGGTGAAGGTTTCCTCATAGTCTATACCTTCTTGTTGCGAATAACGTTTAACTACAAGCCTAGCTTTGTTTCGAACAACATTACCATCTTTATCAACTTTGATTTTAAAAATCCATTTCAAGCCCACATTTGAAACATCATTTGGTTTTGGAATCAGTCTCCACACTTTGTTTCTTTCGAATTCAGATAGCTCAGATTGCATAGAAACAACCCAATCAGGATGTTCCATAGCAGCCTTGACTAATTCAAGTTCCATTTTAGAAATGAAAACGTTGAACATGCAAAATTCTTGATGAACATTAAGTACCTCATTCTTTGCACGAAGTTGAGCTCGTGTCAACACTCTATCATGAGGATTACCAAGAACTTGTTCTTTTGAATGACTTTGAGTCCATCTATCCATCGGAGGATATGCAGGATCAAAGTCCAATAGTGCATCTTCGAACATTTCTTCAGTTTTCGAGTTGAAATGGCGATGGAAGTTGCTGCTCTAAGTCTAGTACTCATCCTTATAAATCGGGATGAGTACTAGAGTTAGAGAACAACTTCGCATTTCATATTGTGTTCTCTATATCGTTCTCCATACTTTCGAAAGCATAAATGAGCCAAACAAATTCTATTTAGATCTTGTGTTCTTAATTCATACTATTATCTGATCTCGCTTTTCATACTCGATTAAATCGTAAGTACAGTATTCAATGCAAATAGCAAATAGCGTGGGTTTCCCAACGCGTGCCCCACTACTAGTTGTTGAAGAGTATGATCAACTGAAAGTTACAATCGAGAGATTATTACTTGGTAAGGAAAAAGGTGAAGAGATATGGAGATCTGTGTAAGAAGGTCATCATGTTCTAGTAAGACAAATGGTCAGAAATCTTACTGCATCAAACTTCGAAAAGCTTCATGCAGACTATATTGCATTCTCATAAATGGTGTTTGGTGTTCCTCCTTCTCTTTTTAAGCACATTAAGTTGTGCAAATCCGCCAAAGAGATTTGGGATACTCTTCAAGACACTTTTGAAGGATCTGAGAACATGAAGGACAAGCATTTGACTTCTGTCATCAATGACTTTGATATCTTCACCACAACTCCTGGTGAATCCCTAGCCTCTGCTTCGAATCGGTACAGGATCGTTGTGAACAACATGACTGCACATGGTACAGTCAGAACTCCTCTCGAATACAATCTGAAGTTCATCAACAACCTTGAAAAAGGATGGGGAACGTCAAGTCATGTCATCATAGTAATGGATCTCTGAAGAAACTGAAGCTCAGCTATTTGACGAACTGCAAGGCCATGAATCTAACATTGGTCAAACGTTGAGAGAAATGTCGGGAGGTCCTATTGCCTTAGTTAGTTGTGTTAACCCACTAATTATGAGCCCATCTATTTCGGATCCTTTTGGAACTATCCCACCTCTTTCTCCTATTCAACTTACTATTCCTACTCCACCTACTCCACCTGTTCCAAAACATTCATTTGAAGAAAATCTTGATCTCGATTCAGTATAGTCCGAATATCGATTCCAAGAAGAATTTGCAATTTTGTCTATGATGTACAGACATCCCTAGAATCCCAGTCGGAAACATTATTAATACCGATTTATAGCCCCTCGTCAAAGCAATCCTCAACCATTTCCTTAACCTTCAGAAAACCCACCTGCAAACTGACCCACGATCCCAAACCACTCCTCGGAGTCCTAGGAAATTCGAAAATCAGTCAAGCCCAAGATAGTTTGTCATAAATATGGTCTCGGTAACCACTTTGTAAAAGACTATTTGGCTGAAACTTTTCAAAAACCGAAGGTAAAAGATTCTGCTTACTATGCTCGCAGAGCCCAAGAGCTGACAGAAAGTGAAAAAGATTTTGCAACCACAGTGTCAAGAAATGTTGATGGGTACTGGTCTTTCGGAGATGAGGATGATGTGAGATTTGGAAGGAGCATGTGTCTTATGGAAAGACAGTCGATCGAGTGTGATGAAGGCTACTAGTCATCAGGTTCAAAAGAACACGTGACGATGCTGAGCCGAACTTTTGCTACTTGGCAACAAACGATCCACCCAACAGAAGCATCATCCAGCAGGTAAGATCTATGATCATTAACAATAAGTTTGATTTATCCGTTTGTGAACCCTCTCTAACTCAGATACAATAAGATATGACAGTTATTCATAGAGACTATAAGTCTGTCGTAGAAGTTAGTGAGAAACTGGATAGTGAATTGACTCCTCTAGATTACGCTTTCAAGATCGCAAGCTTAATATAGAATCACTAGGGAGAGAGAGAGAGAGAGAGAGAGAGAGCTTGTAATGTTTAAGGATCAATGTATCATTTTAAAAGACAAATGTGAAATCACTTTTTGAGAAATGAGTAACTTAGTTTCTGATAACAAACAGCTTAATGCTACGATTGATGATTTGCATAGCCTATTGATATTCTTGAAGCAAACGAACGGATGACACATAATTATTGCCACCCATGGTCCAAAGCACCAGGTCTCGGAAGAGAGTTTATGAAACTTGTTATTCGTCCCTTGAAGGAACTTCAAAATCTAATGATTATGGGAGACATTCCGAACCGCACTCATTCGGATACCCCTGTATCACCATTGTCGCCCCTTCCTGAGACTTCAGACCACTTTTAATCTCTGATTCCTGAGTTCAAACCTATCATTGTTAAATGTCCTAATTCCACGACTCTTCAGCCTCTGATATCCCTGGACCTGAATCAGTCTTCGGAATCATTCCCTGACACCGAATGTACTAAAGTTCAGATTCTAAACTCTGGCCCTCCAAACAATTGTTTTGTTGAGGAAATCATTCCCGAGACAAATAGACATGACTCTGAAAAATCCAACTTCGTTTGGGCGTCATTTGATAGTGATGTAGATGAATAAATTATGTGTGACGATTCATATGACTCTTGTATCTCTAACTCTGATGTGATTTCAACTCAACTCTAGTGCCAATTAAGCCTAGTTTCAACAATCCATTGTCTGGACAAACTTCAAAGTCATCATATGACTCTCAAAAGAAACCTTGGCTGCATAAGAAAGACGTTGTTCACCCAAATACCGAAGCTAAGAATGCCCTTAAGAAAGAAATTAGGTCTAGGAAAGATGCCAGAGTCAGTAAGAAGTCCGAGAAGAAAGTGTCTCGAATAGTTAGTCCAGCCACAAGGAACCACAACACCTTTATGCCTGTTAGGATCCTTAAGAGGCCATCTAATCCTCCTAGTTCGGTTGTTCCAAACAAATATGTCAATAATAGTCCAAAAAAGGTCACTGTTGAGACTCCTTCTGTGAAAACTGACTCTCCTCGGGCAGTTTCTTTTGTGTTTGTCTCTAAATCCGCTGGCATGATTTTCAAACAAAAACAATTTCCAAAACCATATGTGCCTTCTAAAGAAGCAAGGAAAGAACAGGTTTCTAGGATCACTGTTGTTCAGAAATATTCAAAAGATTCAAAACGAAAGTTTGAATGGAAAGTAAAAAAGTTTGAAAACACATCTGTAACATCTGTCAACATAGTGATTCCTACAACATCTTGAAAAACTGTTGGTCTGAGAAAAGCAAAATCCAAACAGCCTTTGGTTGCATATGATTTTTGGATAAATGAAAAGACCTTTACATTCTGCTTCTTTCCAAAAGAATCTCGGAACAAGCCCTCTGAGATTCCAATTGATCAAAAGACCAAATCCATGTCCAAAGCCCATGCCAAAGCCCCTAAGTCTAACTCGGATGCTAAAAACTCCCAAACTCACTGATTTTTCATGTTTGTGCTTGAAAACAAGATATAATATGGTATATTCACAGTGTTTGTTCCATGCACATGAATGGGCAGAAAGACTTTTTGCGTGATCTAAAGCTCACTCCTAACAATGGTTACGTGACAAATGGCAACAATTCAAATTCACAAATTCTATGTTATGACTAGGGGTGTGCAAAGGAACCGGGTACCCGCTTTTGGAACCGGAACCGCCTCGTAACTGCCGGTTCTGGAACCGGAACCGCCTTAAGCGGTTCCGGTTCCGGTTTCTAAAGTTTTGGAACCGCCTTAAGCGGTTCCGGTTCCGGTTCTCATTTTTTCGGAACCGCTACCCGCTGGGTACCCGTCGGAACCGGTTTGTATATATATATAATTATTTCAATTTAGAAACATGTATGTAATTCCTTTCCTTTCTTTTTAATTTAATAATATGCCCATTACGATTGATTATATATGTAAGTTTGCTAATGTATTTCAATATAGAGACATGTATGTAATTCCTTTCCTTTTTTTTAATTTAATAATATGCCCATTACATTTGATTATACACGTAAGTTTGCAATTTTGATTTGAGTCAAATAATTAGTATAAAAGATATATGATCAGTTATATATACATATAAAAAGAGTTATACTAAATATATAACAAATATTCTTTTCTAGGTAAATAATTAGGTTTGTTTGTTTATAATGGTTGTCCCACTTCGTTTAATATACAAATAGTTGATAATTTCTGTCATCTATATAATATGACGCACGTACCACATCGGTTAGTGGTAAGAAGAGTGATGGCTTTCTTAGTCTATAAAAGAAAAGAAGATAGAGCTTAATTCTTTCCCACAAGTTTCCAAATTGGCCTTCTATCAAATGTGAGGTTGTGAAAAGGATTGAGCACAAGTTTAAAATGTTTATTATACAACCTGGTTTTCAAGATCGGTTAAACATTTATCATTAAACCGGATGGTTTATAGCTTGGAACTGGTCATAGTTCATCCGAGTGGTACTGAGTAGTATCGTGTTAAACCAAGTGATTGATTTTCATTAGTTAAAAGAGTTTCTAAGCAGTACCCAGTGTTATTCCTAGATAATGACTTCGAGGGCGAAGTCTAATTCTAGTGGGGGAGAATTGTGACATCCGGACTCCTAGGTATATTATTTATTTATTTATTTTTGAGGACAATTGAGCAACTCGACGAGTTGGTGGTAAAACTCGTCGAGTAGAGTCGTGTTTGGCCACGTGGGATTAGTAACCTACTCGACGAGTCAGAGAGTCGACACGCCGAGTAGACGCTGAGTGATGAAACCCTAAATCCCCGGGTTTGGGGCCTATTTACGGACACATATAGCCTTATTTGCGGCTCACCAGCTGCCCAACTTCACTGAGAGAAAACCCTAATCGTCCATTGAGCTAAGAGAGAGTATTTGATCTAACTTTGAGTGTTTGGTGCATCTTTTGAATAAAAAGGAAGGGTTCCAAGCCAATGGACGAGAAGAGGCTGTTAGATTCATGGCTATTTCATCCAGGAGCTTTTGTGAAAGGTAAAAAGTCCATACCTTTCTCATTTTCTTGGGTACATCTCATATTATTGGAGTTTAGGGCTTTTTCCATCTAATATTGGGACTTTGAGTGCATTGAGTTCATATAAAGATTTGGACATCAGATCTGGACCTTGAGAGGTCCCTAGAGTCCAAAGGTCCCTACTTTATTCTGCCATAATAGAGCTTTTGATTGAAAAACCCTTGATAGAGCATGTTCTTGGCATTTCAAGCCCTAAGTGCCATGCATGGACGTAAAGCTCGTGACTTTATGTGATAATCGAGCCTTGAGAGTGTAGATCTAGAGTTTGGGAAGGTTTTCCGCCTGGAAATCGTTTGAATGAGAAATGAGTCTGAATGGAGTCGCCGAGTCAATGAGCCGACTCGACGAGTCGGTTAGGGTTGCCCCGATAAGCTTGATTATACGATAGCTCATTTGGTTGGGGGTTAACTGGACGAGCTGAGTTGGACCTTCACGAGACTTATGAGGAAACGAGTGGACTCGACGAGTCACATGGGTGCACTCGGCGAGTCAGGTCAAACATAGGCTGTTGACTCGAGTTTGACTACTGTTGACTTTAGGGTTTGGTCAACATGAGTAATGGAGACAATGGAGGGGTAAAAAGGTCTTTTACCCATTCTAAGAGTTAGAGAGAAAGAGAGAGATAGATAGAGAGAGAGAGAGAGAGAGAGAAAGAGAGTGCATCCTTTGGTATATTTTGAGTATGAGTAGAGTATTAATTAGAGATAATTATTCTATGTATTAGGCGGAGGCCAGTCCGAGATTCTATGTACGAGATTGTTACCTGCTAGCTTACGAGTTGAGTCTTCTCACTATACTTACCTTGAGTTGTAATCTATGTGTGACCGGAGGGTCTTATGTGCATATACTGTGTATTCAGACATCTTGCTTATTGTATTTGTGATATATTTGTTGTGTATTATATTGAGTTGCCAAGTTGAGGGACCGGAGGGTCCAACTGAGTTGTGGGACCAGAGGGTCCCACTGAGATACATTGACCGGAGGGTCTTATCTGAGTATAGCCATGAGAGGCTAATGAGATATGTGTGGTATTTTGTGGAACTAACTAAGCTTTGTGCTTACCGTGTTATGTATTATGTGTTTCAGGTACTTCTCAGGATCACGGGAAGGCGCTGGCTTGATTGTACTAACATCAGAGATTGAGTTATGTTTTGAGAGGATCCTGGAGTCGTTATATATATACAGTTTTGGGATATCTGTTTGATGATTTGATATTATGACACTTTTGAGATGTTTGGATTGAGAACAATGTGTTTTTAAATTGAAAATTTTGGTTTGATAATTTACGTTGTTACAATGAGGTTCTATGGGATTTGACTGATACCTAGAACAATTACAAACAACAAACATTATATCTGGTTGACTAACAGTTAGATATAATATTGAGCCAATCATGCTTCGGTATAAGGTGAGATCAACACTTGATTTATCCAATGAAGGACCAAGTCTTGTTCTAAATGCCATTGGTACTCTCAACTTTGTGCTATTCGTCATTCCAAACTTTTCTAATAGAGTTCGAGTATATTTTTCTTGATTGATGAAGATTCCTTCTCTGCATAGAAACAACCCAATTAGGATGTTCCATAGCAGCCTTGACTAATTCAGGTTCCATTTTAGAAATGAAAACGTTGAACATGCAAAATTCTTGATGAACATTAAGTACCTTATTCTTTGCACGAAGTTGAGCTAGTGTCAACACTCTATCATGAGGATTACCAAGAACTTGTTCTTTTGAATGACTTTGAGTCCATCTATCCATCGGAGGATATGCAGGATCAAAGTCCAATAGTGCATCTTCGAACATTTCTTCAGTTTTCGAGTTGATATGGCGATGGAAGTTGCTGCTCTAAGCTAGTACTCATCCTTATAAATCGGGATGAGTACTAGAGTTAGAGAACAACTTCGCATTTCACATTTTATTCTCTATATCGTTCTCCATACTTCCGAAAGCATAAATGAGCCAAACAAATTCTATTTAGATCTTGTGTTCTTAATTCATACTAGAATCTGATCTCGCTTTTCATACTCGATTAAATCGTAAGTACAGTATTCAATGCAAATAGCAAATAGCATGGGTTTCCCAACGCGTGCCCCGCTACTAGTTGTTGAAGAGTATGATCACTGGAAAGTTACAATCGAGAGATTTTTACTTGGTAAGGAAAAAGGTGAAGAGATATGGAGATCTATGAAAGAAGGTCATCATGTTCTAGTAAGACAAATGGTCAGAAATGCTACTGCTACTCTCATGGGTCTAGAAGAACAACGTCCAGCACCTCTTACTGCATTAGACATCGAAAAGCTTCATGCAGACTATATTGCATTCTCATAGATGGTGTTTGGTGTTCCTCCTTCTCTTTTTAAGCACATTAAGTTGTGCAAATCCGCCAAAGAGATTTGGGATACTCTTCAAGACATTTTTGAAGGATCTGAGAACATGAAGGAAAAGCATTTGACTTCTGTCATCAACGACTTTGATATCTTCACCACAACTCCTGGTGAATCCCTAGCCTCTTCTTCGAATCAGTACATGTTCGTTGTGAACAACATGACTGCACATGGTACAGTCAGAACTCCTCTCGAATACAATCTGAAGTTCATCAACAACCTCGAAAAAGGATGGGGAACGTCAAGTCATGTCATCATAGTAATGGATCTCTGAAGAAACTGAAGCTCTATCAGCTATTTGACAAACTGCAAGGCCATGAATCTAACATTGCTCAAACGTTAAGAGAAGTGTCAGGAGGTCCTATTGCCTTAGTTAATTGTATTAACCCACTAATTATGAGCCCATCTATTTCGGATCCTTTTGGAACTATCCCACCTGTTTCTCCTACTCCACCTACTCCACCTATTCCAAAACATTCATTTGAAGAAAATCTTGATCTCGATTCAGTATAGTCCGAATATCGATTCCAACAAGAATTTGCAGTTTTGTCTATGATGTACAGACATCCCTATAATCCTAGTCGGAAACATTATTAAAGCCGATTTATAGCCCCTCGTCAAAGCAATCCTCAACCATTTCCTTAACATTCAGAAAACCTACCTGCAAACTGACCCACGATCCCAAACCACTCCTCGGAGTCCTAGGAAATTCCAAAATCAGTCAAGCCCAAGATAGTTTGTCATAAATATGGTCTCGGTAACCACTTTGTAAAAGACTATTTGGCGGAAACTTCTCAAAAACCGAAGGTAAAAGTTTCTGCTTAGTATGCTCGTAGAGCCCAAGAGCTGACAGAAAGTGAAAAAGATTTTGCAACCACAGTGTCAAGAAATGTTGATGGGTACTGGTCTTTCGGAGATGAGGATGATGTGAGATTTGGAAGGAGCATGTGTCTTATGGAAAGACAGTCGATCGAGTGTGATGAAGGCTACTAGTCATCAGGTTCAAAAGAAGACGATGACGATGCTGAGCCGAACTTTTACTACTTGGCAACAAACGATCCACCCAGCAGAAGCATCATACAATAGGTAAGATCCAGGATCATTAACAATAATTTTGATTTATCCGTTTGTGAACCCTGTCTAGCTCAGATCCAATAAGATATGACAGTTATTCATAGAGACTATAAGTCTGTCGTAGAAGTTAATGAGAAGCTGGATAGTGAATTGACTCCTCTAGATTACGCTTTAAAGATCGCAAGCTTAATATAGAATCACTAGAGAGAGAGAGAGAGAGAGCTTGTAATGTTTAAGGATCAATGTATCATTTTAAAAGACAAATGTGAAATCACTTTTTGTGAAATGAATAACTTAATTTCTGATAACAAACAGCTTAATGCTACGATTGATGATTTGCATAACTCTATTGATATTCTTGAAGCAAACGAACGGATGACACATAATTTTTTCCACCCATGGTCCAAAGCACCAGGTCTCGGAAGCGAGTTTCTGAAACTTGTTATTCGTCCCTTGAAGGAACTTCAAAATCTAATGATTATGGGAGACATTCCGAACCGCACTCATTCGGATACCCCTGTATCACCATTGTCGCCCCTTCCTGAGACTTCAGACCACTTTTAATCTCTGATTCCTGAGTTCAAACCTATCATTGTTAAATGTCCTAATTCCACGCCTCTTCAGCCTCTGATATCCCTGGACCTGAATCAGTCTTCGGAATCATTCCCTGACACCGAATGTACTAAAGTTCAGATTCTAAACTCTGCCCTCCAAACAATTGTTTTGTTGAGGAAATCATTCCCGAGACAAATAGACATGACTCTGAAAAATCCAACTTCGTTTGGGCGTCATTTGATAGTGATGTAGATGAATAAATTATGTGTGACGATTCATATGACTCTTGTATCGCTAACTCTGATGTGATTTCAACTCAACTCTAGTGCCAATTAAGCCTAGTTTCAACAATCCATCGTCTGGACAAACTTCAAAGTCATCATATGACTCTCAAAAGAAACCTTGGCTGCATAAGAAAGATGTTGTTCACCCAAATACCGAAGCTAAGAATGCCCTTAAGAAAGAAATTAGGTCTAGGAAAGATGCCAGAGTCAGTAAGAAGTCCGAGAAGAAAGTGTCTCGAATAGTTAGTCCAGCCACAAGGAACCACAACACCTTTATGCCTGTTAGGATCCTTAAGAGGCCATCTAATCCTCCTAGTTCGGTTGTTCCAAACAAATATGTCAATAATAGTTCAAAAAAGGTCACTGTTGAGACTCCTTCTGTGAAAACTGACTCTCCTCGGGCAGTTTCTTTTGTGTTTGTCTCTAAATCCGCTGGCATGATTTTCAAACAAAAACAATTTCCAAAACCATATGTGCCTTCTAAAGAAGCAAGCAAAGAACAGGTTTCTAGGATCACTGTTGTTCAGAAATATTCAAAAGATTCAAAAGAAAAGTTTGAATGGAAAGTAAAAAAGTCTGAAAACACATATGTAACATCTGTCAACACAGTGATTCCTACAACATCTTGAAAAACTATTGGTCTGAGAAAAGCAAAATCCAAACAGCCTTTGGTTGAATATGATTTTTGGATAAATGAAAAGACCTTGACATTCTGCTTCTTTCCAAAAGAATATCGGAACAAGCCCTCTGAGATTCCAATTGATCAAAAGACCAAATCCATGTCCAAAGCCCATGCCAAAGTCCCTAAGTCTAACTCGGATCCTCAAAACTCCCAAACTCACTGATTTTTCAGATTTGTGCTTCAAAACAAGATATAATATGGTATATTCACAGTGTTTGTTCCATGCACATGAATGGGCAGAAAGACTTTTTGCGTGATCTAAAGCTCGCTCCTAACAATGGTTACGTGACATATGGCAACAATTCAAATTCACAAATTCTAGGTTATGAGTCTTATGACGTCTTCACCGATGGCAATTTCTCTGTCTCTAATATGGCGTATGTGGCTTATCTCAAGCACAACCTGATTAGTGTAGCTCAACTCACTAATGCAAACCGAAGAGTTGAATTCTTCAAAAAGCATAGCTACATTATGACAGAAGACCGGAAAGACTGTCTAATCAAATATGATCGCATCAAAAATATGTATCCATTAGACATCAACATGATCATCAGAAAGCCTCAACTTTGTCTTCTTTCAAAAGTCGTTCCTAACGTAATTTGGCTATGGCGTCGAAGGATCGCTCATTTCTACTTTCGATACATGAATGATCTTATTTCTAGTGAAATGGTCCGAGGTCTGCCACTCCTTAAATTCGTAAATGATCATCTATGTGTTGCGTGTGAATGTGGGAAGCAATATGAGAAAAGTCATCCGGTAATGATTGAAAAGTCAAATTCGGAACCATTAGAACTTCTTCATATAAATCTATGTGGACCGTAAACCATAGAAAGTTTGCACCACAAAAAGTATATTCTTGTGATTGTTGATGACTACATAAGGTTCACTTGGGTCTTCTTCCTTAGGCTAAAATCTGAAACAACCTCTGAACTCATTAACTTCATTAAAGGAATTAAAGTTCTTGTCAAACTCCTGGTTAGAAGAATCTGAAGTGACAACGACTCTGAATTCCCCAATGCTACCATTGAGAAATTCCTCTCCGATAGAGGCATCCACCATAATTTCTCTGCTCCCTACACTCCACAACAAAACGGTATGATTGAAAGAAGAAACCGAACTATCGTTGAAGTCTCTCGATCGATGCTTAACTTTGCAAACCTTCATCTCTATCTTTGGGTTTAAGTTGCGTCTATTGTCTGCTTCACTCAAAACTGAAGCATCATCAATCGTTATCTCAACATGACACTGTATGAAGCCATGAATGGTCGAAAGTCGAGTATCTCGTTCTTACACGTTTTCGGTTGCAGATGCTTTATGAAAGACAACCACGATCAACTCACCAAGTTTCATCCAAAAGCCGATGAAGCAATCTTTCTAGGACACTCAGCCAAATCCAAAGCCCACATAGTTCTGAATCGTAGAACTCGTGTACTTGAAGAAATCTTTGATGTCACTTGTGAAGATAACTTTATTCGGAACTCATATCCAACTTATGTTACAAATCACATCATGGAGTCTAATGCTCCACCTCCTTGGTCTCTGAATTCCTAAGTCTTCCATGAAGTCGACTTTGAAAACCTGTTCGGACCATTAAAAACTGCTCTTGACTCGGAATCTCGATCAAGACTGTCCTCATCAGTTGAAGCTTCGATTTCTCAAAATATCTCTTGTTCGACACCCTCCTTTCCTCCATTTGATTCCGATCCATTTCAACCTTCTAAGGTTGAGGGGGAGAATAGTCATCCAACCCTCAAATCAAATGTTGATGTATTTCAAGATGCATCAGATCAATTCGCTGAATTTGATCCCATTCCAAACAACAAAAAATACGATGCCAACTTCTTTGACTTTCTAAACATTGACGACGTCGACATATCCGGTTCAGATGTTCAGGGGGAACATCATTCTTAAATTCAAATTGTTCAGGGGAAGCACAACAACCCTATTGTTGATATCGGATCCTCCGCTGCACAAGAAATTCTGAGATTACACATCTTGACAAAGGATCATCCTCCAAATCAATTCATTGGAAATATCAATGCTAGTGTTCAAACTCGCTCTTCTACCAACATTCAAAATGAGTGTCACTTCTTGGCATTCATATTAACGGTTGGACCAAAATCCATCAAGGAAGCTTTAGAACATGCTGATTGGATTACTGCCATGCAAGAAGAGTTAGCAAAATTTGACAGAAATCAAGTGTGGACACTTGTCCCTCCTCCTCAGGATCTCCCTGTTGTTGGCACAAGATGGGTCTTCCGAAAAAAGCTCGACAACACCGGAGTTATAATCATAAACAAAGTGAGATTGGTGGCCAAAGGATTTACTCAGATCGAAGGACTCGACTACGATGAGAGTTTTTCTCCTGTTGCTAGTCTAGAACCAATTAGAATCTTTCTCGCTTGTGAAGCTCACAAAGGCTTTAAATTTTACCAATTGGACGTTAAAAGTGTCTTTCTGAACGGTGAACTTGATACCGAAGTGTATATTCAACAGTCCCCTGGTTTTGTGAATCTTTCATATCCAAACTAGTTATACGAACTACAAAAAGTTGTTTATGGCCTCAAGCAAGCTCCTTGCGCCTGGTACGAGACTCTCACTGATTTTATGAAGCGTTCCGGTTTTTAAAGAGGAATTCTTGATCCTACCTTAAATAGAAGATCGAATGGAAACCATCTCATGTTAATCCAAATAGATGTTGACGACATCATTTTTGGATCCACAAATTCAACAATGGTTGCTTATTTTGCAAAGTTAATGGTTAGTCGATTCCAAATGAGCATGAATCATGAATTAAGTTTCTTCCTCGGACTTCAAGTCAAGTAGACCAACAGAGGAATCTTTATTCATCAAGAGAAAAACATTTCCGGACTTCAGAAAAGTATTCAATGGACACTTGTGCCTCTTCAAAGTCTTCAATAGGTTTCGGACACAAGATCTTCTCTGGTCCGTCAGGTGTTGCTGTTGATTGGAAAAAGTATAGGGGAATGATTGGATCTCTACTCTACCATAGTGTAAGTCGTCCGTACATCATGTTCTCTACATCCCTATGTGCTAGATTTTAGGTTAATCCAAAGGTGTTGGTTTCAAGGTGTTAACTGTCATAATTTTAGAAGTTGGGGGTTAAAATTGTAAGTTCCGGATTGGTTTAGTAAATATTTATGAAGACAGGGACTACTTGGTAATATATGGACTTCAGTTGAAAATAATTCGTAGAGGAGGGGTTGTTTGGTAAGTTTCGGGCCTAAAATGAAATGAATTTGGAATGTTGAGGTCTAAAGGGTAAATGATGGATTTAAGTTGAAGGAAATCTGGAAATGAGGGACTGATGGTGTCAACATGGGATGAAGTTTTCATGAGGACCGGGTATATAACCCTAGCACCACCAGTTATCAAACCCTAACCGTAGCCGCAACACACCAGCCGCCACCCTTATCCCTTCACTCCTGCAGCCGCCAAATTGCCACCATGATCCCTGGATACCGCTGCTGCATCGCCGACGTCGAAGCTGAGAACCATCGCTGCATTCATTCCGTTGAAGACCACCGACGAGGTTTCGTGATGTCCGCTGCCAGCCTCCTCCGTCATCATCTTCTTCTGCCTTATGTCGCTGCTGCTGCTATCGTTCACTTCATCCTTTCTTCTCTATCAGTTCGTTGTTGCTCCGCCACCCACTACGTCGCCATCGAAGCTCCACCACCACAGTCGGGAACCCGGGATAACTTCGTTGTCGCCATTCCGCTGTGGCTGAGGGCGAAAACTTGCATTAGGACGTCGTTCCAGTCAGGTCCGCCGCCTCTGCTACCTGTACCCATTGAAGACAGAGCGGTCGTCGAATGCTAGCCTCTTGTTGCCGCTGTGAAACGCCATAAGCGCCGCTGTTACCCACTGTCGTCGCCGCCCACCACAGGTGGGTGTTGGGTTCGCTTTTCAAGCAAAGACGCATGTGTACATCTCTTCTGCTGTTGTACATGTCGTGTATGGTGTTTTGTTTGGTCGGAGTTCACGGAAAAGCCACCGCCACCACCACCACCACCACCGTGAGGTGGTGGCTGCCACCATGTATCACCGCCAGCCACCGCAAGGGTGGTTGTGTGTGTGTTTATAATAGTGTGTGTGTGTGTATTATTTGGGATTTTGCCTTGTAAAAATTGTAATTGATGTCGGAATAATAAAAAGAAAACCCATAACCACCACCGTGAGGTGGTGGCTGCCGCCTCCTGCCGCTACCATTCGCCGTGTTGGGTGGCGGTGTGCTTTTGTTGTGTTTAGACTGCTTTGGGATGCTTGGACATAAATAGACTAGAACCATAACCACCAGCATCAGCCGCCGTTGACCACCACTACCCAAGGTGGTAGTGGGTAGTGCCCGACTTATGAAACCCTAGTGGGCCTATTGAAACCCTAATTGATCTAAAGGCTTAGCTTTGGGCCTAATTGGGTTGGAAACCCTAATTAGGGTTTAGAAAACCCTAATTTTGGATATATGGATTATGGATTGCCGGGACCCGCAGTTTAGATGACCGGATTGGGATTATGTATTACGCCCGGCCATACTATATGATTGACCTAATATATTGATGGACTTAATGGATTAAGTCCTTAATGGGTTAAGTAAGAATAGCTTAACCCTAATCGTCATTTTATGTGAAAACCCTAATCTTGCTTGGGCCTTAAGTTGGGCCTTTCTATTAGGCTTTGGTGATTGGGCTAATAAAGGGTCATCCAAGAACAATCATTTGGACTAGAATAATTGGATGGGCTTTAGGGTAAGGCCCGTGAGAGGGTTTCGACCCAATTTGGAAAATTAGGCCATAGGTGGGCCATAATTGTGCCTTTATGATTATGAGATAATGGGCCTTTAGAATGCTAAATGTTTGGACTGGAATAAATGGTTGGGCGTTAGGGTAGGACCATGTAAAGGTTTGGGCCCAATTTGGAAAATTGGGCCATATGTTGGGCTTTGATTCATAGTTTAACTTTTGGGCCTTTGGATTGGGCCTTGAGTTTGAATCAAGCTACGATGGGGGTAAAGTAGTATTTTACCCTACGCATGGACTTATGAATATCTATTGGAACCCAATTATTAATTGGTTATTATTTTGATGTTGACAGTTCGGGAATCTATCATCCAACAACTAGAGTTTTGTCCGCGGAACTACAGCAGTGCGAGGTGAGTTACCTTCCAGTAGAGGTGGGTCTAAGGCACTAATGTCGTCCCACCAGTAGGTGATTATGTTTGAGATGATTGTCTTTGTGATAATTGTCTGGCTTGCCACTATCTAATATGCTTTATGTGCTATGATGCTATGATATATGTGTTAGTAGTGGTAGGGGTGAAACAGTCCCCAGATACTGGTTGGAAGATACCGAAGGGGTAGGTCGGGCACCCAGATATGCCTGACAGTATATTTATGTATGTTATGCTGTGTTATTATGTGGTAGTGGTAGGGGTGAAACAGTACCCAAATATCGGTTGAAAGATACCGAAGGGGTAGGCCAGCACCCATATATGCTAGGCAGTTACCGGTTGAAAGATACCGAAGGGGTATGCGAGCACCCAGATATGCTAGGAAGTTACCGTTTGAAAGATACCGAAGGGGTAGGCCAGCACCCAGATATGCTAGGCAGTTACCGGTTGAAAGATACTAAAGAGGTAGGCAAGCACCGGATATGCTTGGCAGTATATGTGTTGTATGGTATGTGGTATGATGGGGGAACACACTAAGCTTCGTGCTTACAATTTTTCGTTTTGGTTTCAGGTACCTCGTTTTCAAAGGAAAGGAGCCAGCTCGATCGCAACGTATTACACTATGTTTTCCGCACATGAGATCTTTGGGATTACACTCTGATATTATTTTATGATAACATGTTTTGATTATTGACACTTTGGTTTTGACATGGAACGTTATTATGGATGGTTTCTTATACTGTTGGTTTTATAATAACTTAATTAAAATGAAATTTTTGGTCTTGAATTTTGGGATGTTACATCATCCAAGAAACAAAAATGTATTGCTCTCTCAACAGCCGAAGCAGAAGACATCGGTGCTGCAAGTTTCACTTCGCAAGTTCGGTGGATGAAATCTCAGCTTCTGTACTATGGTTATCGATTTCAATAGATTCCAATCTGTTGTGACTCTCAAAGTGCAATTATGATTTCTCACCATCCAATACAACAGTCCATGACTAAGCACATTGATATTCGATACCATTTCATTAAAGATCATGTTTGAAAAGGAAACATCAAACTCATTTATGTTCATCTGATGACGAAACTGTTGATGTCTCTACTAAGGCATTAGACGAAACAAATTTAATGGGTTTCTGAACAAAATGGGAATGATGATGCGTGATCCACAACTCTTCCAAGAGGCTTGTACTCTCTAATGGAAAAATTAGAAAGTAAAATATATTCGAAGTCAAATTCCTTTCTCCTCAGAATCGTTTCCTCTCTAAAAATATAGGATCATCATATGTATCTTTTTTTTGTCTAACTTATTCTACTAGTTTTTTTAGTTGTTCAGCTTTCCTCATCACTTGAAGCTTCTGGCCGATATAGTTACATCGGATTACTACCAATCATCCCATCTCGAAGTTTATGTCAAAAATAAGTGTGTTGTGAAGTTCATCTCGGAATTAAAATCCGAAATGGTTATGTGAGTTCATCTCTTATCTTTCTTCCGAGCTATGTTCCTTCAATTCTCGAAATCTCAAATCTTTTGAAACTGGTCCTCTAAGATCTTCATGCATTCTTACCTCTGATACTCAGTCTGAGACTGTGCCATCTTGAACTCTTTATTATGTACTAATGATGTGTTCATATTATTTCTGAAGTATCGTATGACAACTCATCTCGGAATCCAATTATTCCGAGATCCTCTGCAATAAAATAATTTTAAGGTTATCATTAAAAAGTTTTTATTCCGAAATGTTTTTCACTTATATATTACCTGTAATTTTCTACATGATTATCCTTTTAATTCTCAATAAATGTGCTTTGGCACACATTCCAAAAAAGCGCATTAAAAAATCATAAATGAAATGATGGTTTTATATTTTGGAACAAACAAATGTCCCATCTTTTGTGTACTACAGTTGTTTAGGAAGTTGTTTTCGACAATGCATTTAATGCAACCCATTTCATGTTCGGGTCATCATTACTTTCTTTGACCCGACTCTAAATATCCAAGCTATAAAAGGATTTTGAATGCTAACTATTCCTACTTTTCACTTTTGTTATCGTCTTCCTAGAGCCTTTCTCTCTATACTCTGCTCTTCGAGCTCTCAAACATTCTTCAATGGCGTCCTCTCAAGAAGTTTCTAAAACCTCCACGAAGAAATCCTCTAAGGTATCTGCCTCATCTTCATCAACTGAGTTCATACTCATAGAAACCACTCAGCTCTTTTCGCTTGATCCAATGGATTACGATGAATCCATTCGAGTAACGATCAAATTCATCTCCAAACATCCTATCGCAATTCCTCCCACAAAAATCCCAAACCCTAAAATTCCAATTTGCATTATTCACAAAGCTTTTGAAAGGATCAAGATTGAACACGATGCATTGGAAGTGAAGATCGCCGATGATAAGATTGTTCCTGTTCACAAAAGTACCTTCCTTAAAGCAATCGTCTATCCAGAAAACCCCAAGGGTTTTCGTGTTCAAAAACCCACAACTGAATAGTTTCAGACGTTTCTCAATCAAATCGGGTATAAAGGAGAACTCATGGCCAATGAGTTTGAGAAATATGTAGTTCCCGGGTTATGGATCGTACTGATGCTTCTCATCCTCCGTGGATTTTCCGGCAAGCATTGTGGCCCAGAGGCCATGCGCAAGGATTGGTTTTACATTGTGTACAACATCTTTTTTGGAAGAAACAATGTTGTTGATCTGACTGCGGTGCTCTGGAAAGACTTTCGGAAGTTCGCCATCAAGAGCAACCTGAACGAGATATCAATTCTGAGATTTTGGGCTCTGACTCTGCAACAACTTTACCTTGAGAGACATGAATCCATTCCTCTAAATTCCAACATTCAACAGGTATGTTGCTCATTCAAAGCCATTAAAACCTATATGTTACCGAACCAATCCTCTTTCGGACCTATCAGGATATTTCCAATTCATATGTTAGCTACTGTTCCATCCGACTCACCATGTCTCAAACATCATCTTAAGACTTCGGTTGTGTACAACCCAACATAATCTACCCCAGTCTCGGATGATCATCCTTCGGATGTGAACAAACCAATTTCTGATGGTGGTCGTAAGAAGAAAATGGCTAAACGAAAGGCCTCCCCCTGTAAAGTCCAAACGAAAAGAGAACCAAAGCCAGTGGATCCTCTCCACAAGATTCACATATTGGAATTCGATCTGACTTTGGATCACCGCCTACCCCTCCCATCCACTCTTCCAAAGTACCCTTCGCAGTATCAATATCACATGCACACACTCACAGGGAGTCTGCACATAATCTACCCCCATCATCCGAAAAATATGGTGCTGGTATTGAAAAGAGTCCCTTGAAGCCCCCTGGGACACACCCATGAGTTTTTTGGAAATCTGATTCCATTCTACACAAGCAAAATTAGGGGCTCCTGCCTTTGATTCTAAGCTTTCTAAAGCTGGAGCAGTCCCTCCTACTTCAAAAGTCTCAACCAGTCTGATAGTTGTCTCAGGTAAAGGACAATCGGGTATTTTTAACAAAGAATGCTCTAATTTTGTTGACAGGGTTCACTCTAGGCATTCAAAGATAAAAAGAGAACAAGTGGAGTATACTCTTATTTCCATGCGTCAAAGAGCTCTTCAAAGTCGTCTTCCATTCACTTTTCCATCTGACGAAGAGACTGATCAGGTATTCCATCCTTCCGACGAAACTCAACAAACCGCTACAGGTGATGTTTCCGATCCTACAATTGTTTTGGATGATCCTCCTCTGACGTTCACTAGCAAAGAAACTCGCAAGCCTCCTACCTACAAGTATCTCTCGGATGATGTAACGTTCGAAGATGACAGCACATTAGTTGGTGCTATTCCGATCCTCACATCCTTCAACATGTTTCAAAAGCCCCCCTCCTCCAAACCAACTTATGATTTCGGTCTTTTCACCTCCTCCGAGGAATCCAAAGAAGACGAAGAAGTAAATGTTGATGTCCACGAGCAATCCTCTCCTGTTATCTTGGAAATCAATCAAGGAAACGAGGATCAAATTAATCCTGCTGATAATCCCAAGCCTTCCGAACCTCAAGATGATGCTAATTACGATGACGATGATAAGAAGTCTGAGAGTTCTACATCGGACACAGGATCTTCGGATGAAAACATTGCGAATCCTTTTTCCTTATTAGAACTCTAAGAAAATGTTGCATCTGCTGTCACTAAAGTTGACTCCCTCGACAAGATAGTCGCAGGCCTTGATTCCAACATTGATCAGAAGGTTACAAGTCTCAATTCCAAGCTAGAGCTCATTCTCAAATCTCTTTCCGAGATGAAAGATGTGGCTCCCTCCAAAATCGATCGAGCCAATCAACTCGACCAACTCATTTCCCTCCTGTTCAAGCACACTCTTGAAGAAGTCGAACAGAAGTATAACAACAGCCTCGATCATCACATCTCCACCATTACCACTATGCTCAAGATTCATGACGACATGATTAATGCTACCAACGAACTCATCAAGCAGACTCATGTTCGTCTTGAAAAACAAATTCATACGTTGGAAAAGGAGATTCAGAAAAAAGATGAAATGAATATGATTATCCAACATGTTCTCATCAAGCTGATCCATTCCACTTGGAATATGTTTGATGTTCCAAACAACAAGTTCGATGAGATGCTCGTAACTATTGATGAAACATTTGCCCATCTTATAGCTCAAGCTCCTACAACCGAAGCTTATAATGCTCTCTCCAGCAGATCAACATGAGCTTTCAACGAGTGTTTGAATGATTGAGTGAACTTTAATGTGAAACCAGACATGCATCAGATGCAGATCCTTCCAATGCAAGAGGGGGAGAAGGAATTAGTGAAAGAGAACGGCAGATTCAATGGAAACCTATCTCAGAGTTTGTGCTCCGAGATGAATCGTCTAATGAAGAAATAAACGAGGTTGAAAATCTTGAACCTCTTGAGTTGGATGATGATGAAGATGAAGACCTGGTTGAAAATGTGATTATAGGACTTCAAGCTATCAGGGAACAACCTGTGAAGGTTCTTTCGGGTCCAGAAAAGCTGAAATGGCCCTCAGTTACGTGGCCATCATCTTTAGCAGAAACGTTCAAACGAAGTCGAGATATGGAAAAAATCAAAACCAAGCTATCTGTCTACGCATTCCGAGCTACTCAATCTATGCTTCCACCAATCCCTGCTCTGAGGGTCGCTCAAATCGATGTAGGTTCTCCAACCCAGAAACCTGATGATCTCCCTGAAGAGCCTCTAATTCCTCCTTAACTGGAATTTATCATCACCAAATACGGTCAACAAATCATTTATGACATGTGCGAAACTCTACAAGACAAAGGAAAATAGATTGCTAATGAATCGGACAACCAAGTGAAGACATTGAAAAAGTCTGAAGGCTGGTCTCAAGATTAGATCAATCAAGGTTTGGAAGAAATCATCTGGATTCAAGCGCTGAAAGACAATCTGAATCCGATGTTGGGCATATCTCCTCTTTTTTCGAGCAGGAGTTATTCATGACATACACATTGTGCCCTTCATATATTATGATCTTCCAACACAGGATGCCAATCAACTTAATCTGCCAATCTCTCCTTACGATCACTTCTATATCAAGTACGCTCCTCTTCATCCGAATGATGATCCGCAAATAATCATCAGGACAAAGCATGAGCGATTGAGATAATTTTATTGATGGGTTTTATGTACTCTAACATCCTTATGGTGCACATACAACCCTAATGCTTTGGATCTAAGTTATCTCTAACTATACATGCAATATTGTTTTTCCAAAGCATGAAGCCTAAACTAGCATACAACTTGATACAT
Source organism: Lactuca virosa (assembly GCF_052849685.1). Taxonomy (NCBI): domain Eukaryota; kingdom Viridiplantae; phylum Streptophyta; class Magnoliopsida; order Asterales; family Asteraceae; genus Lactuca; species Lactuca virosa. The sequence continues at coordinate 274,917,822 of NC_136431.1, read as the reverse complement.
GAATCATAAAACTAGTTAGAAGATTACCTCTTGTTGTAGCTTATTTGTATTTGGCCTTTAAGAGCTTAGCACCCCAAGTGTGATGCCTCAAATGTTTTACAACACACCAATAACAAAAGGAGGCTTGTGATAGGGAAGCTTGGAAGCACAAATCGGCTAGTATTCTTCTTTAGAATGCATGAACCGATTTTAGGGAGTTAGGGGTTACTTTTATAGCCAAGGGTTTCATCCATGCAAACCCCAATTCACCATGACTCTTCACATTTCATAGGCCTTTTGGGCTAAACTTTCATGGACTCTCGTAAAGGTTTAGTCCAACCCTAATCAACATAGATCATTGGTTCAAACTATAAGTATTACTGATTTACCTAATCAGTCCCCGTAAATTTAGTCAGCCTCTTTTGATCACTAAATTAATTCCAAATTAATTTTTGATCAATACTAATTAAATAATGTGATTTCTCTATTAATATATTATACCTATAATATATTAATAAATCACAAATAACCTCTTTCTCAAATATCCATCCTATCAAATTGTTCTAGTGAATTGCAACCCAAATGGACTATGCTACTTTCGGGTCAAATACTTACCAATTATAGTTATGGGCTTAGACACCTAATCCAACAGTCTCCCACTTGGATAAGTCTAATAACTATAATTGTAAATGCAACTTCAAAATCCGATAAGGAATCGTTGCTCTCTAAATCCGATGTTAAATCCTGACGCACCATTTAGTTAAGGGATCATATAATCCTCTATTCTTCAAGATATCATGCGGACAAATACATGGAACATAGTCATACTTATTGTCCAGCAGTTTGTTTCCCGATTTCTGATTTGTTTGACATAGAACTTAATTGAACACATCAATTGAGTCCTGACCAGGCCCGCGAGATAAGTCAAAACAATGTCATCGAGGGGCCCAAGATATCGCTTTTATTCCTCTTAGGATAAAAGGAACAGATAAACTTCGACTTATATGCTTGTGCTAATTACTTGTTAATTCATACACAATAGCACGTTTTATAACATCAAGTTACTGATGCGGTTTCGCATTATTAGTATACAACCAACTCATAATCAACAACTCATATATCTTGGTTTGAAGATTATATGATATTATCGTCTCACAATCACTCGTGATAAATTCCATGAAGTGATTCATGTGAGCGTGGGTTTAATCCAATACTCAAATCTTATTTCAGGAGCACTCATGAATGTTGTAGCAAACTCTTGCTATGTCTAAATACTTTAGACAATCTACAAGCCAATTCATGACATTCTAATCTCATAGCCTACTTCCAAAGTATGACAGGCTATGGATGGTTTGAATAATGTTATTATTGTGGAAGTCAAAACATGCAAATTGAAACAATAGTAAACAATTGACACAATATAGTAACTTTACTCATAAATAAAACTCCTTTTATTCAATCATCAAATGTCAATTACATTTTATCTATTACAAGTTTCTAAACAACTATCTAATCACTAAAACTAATATCATCCTTCAGACCAATAATCCTTGCATTTTGCAAGTGCTTATCCCTACTTAGTCCCTTTGTAAGGGGATCTGCTGGGTTCTTTTTTGACGATATCCTCTTTACTACGAGGAGTCCTTCTTCTACTTGATGTCGTAAAAAGTGATATTTTCTGTTGATGTGCCTGGATCCGCCATGATCCCTCGGTGCCTTGGTTAAGGCAACTGCATTTTGGTTGTCACAGAAAATATCCATAGGCTCCTTTATAGCCGGTACAACTCCAAGGTCTCCAATGAAGTTATTCATCCATATGGCGTCCTTTGCCACTTCGCTTGCTGCTATGTACTCTGATTCGCACATTGAATCAGCTACAGTTTCCTGTTTAGAACTTTTCCATGTTACTGCTCCACCATTCAGGGTAAATACGCAGCCCGACTGAGAGCGAAAATTATCTCTGTCGGTCTGAAAGTTGGCGTCACTATACCCTGTCACTCTCAATTCATCACTCCCACCGAGGGTAAGGACCCAGTCCTTAGTCCTCCGCAGGTAATTAAGAATGTTCTTTACCGTAGTCCAGTGAGCTCTACCAGGATTCCCTTGATAGCTTCTGAGCACGCTCAAAGCAAAGGCCACATCAGGGTGAATACATGTCATAGCATACATGATCGACCCAACTGCCGAAGCATATGGTACTTGACTCATATTTTCTATCTTTTCATCTGTACTCGGACTCTGAGCCTTGCTCAGTTTGGTATTGCTCTGCACAGGTAAGCCACCTTTCATTGAATCCTCCATGTTGAAACGTTTCAACACCTTGTCCAAGTAGGTTCTTTGACTAAGTCCTATTAGTCGTTTACTCATATTTCTCAATATCCTTATCCCTAAAATATAAGCAGCTTCTCCAAGGTCCTTCATAGCGAAACATTTCCCAAGCCAGGACTTAACCTCCTGCAAGGTTGGAATGTCGTTTCCTATGAGCAGTATGTCATATACATATAATACGATAAAGCTAACTATACTCCCACTAGCTTTGACATATACATAGGACTCATCCTCGCTTCTCGAAAATCCAAACTCTTTGACTTTCTCATCGAAACAAAGATTCCATCTGCGAGATGCTTGTTTCAATCCATAAATGGATTTATCAAGCTTACACACTCTATTAGGGTACTTTGCATTGACGAAACCCTCTGGCTGACTCATATAAACATCTTCAGCCAACTTCCCATTAAGGAAAGCGGTTTTGACATCAATTTGCCATATTTCATAATCATGAAATGCAGCTATGGCTAGCATAACCCATATAGATTTAATCCTCGCTACTGGTGAGAAGGTCTCGTCATAGTCAACTCCAGGAGTTTGAGTAAAGCCCTTCGCAACCAATCGCGCCATATATGTGTGTACTTTCCCATCCAGGTCGGTCTTCTTCTTGAAGACCCATTTGCACCGACTGTCTTACAACCCAGTACATTATCAACCAAGTTCCAAACTTGATTGTCATACATGGACTGCATATCGCTGTCCATAGTCTCCTTCCATTTTGCAGACTCGGGGCCTGCTATGGCTTCCTTGTAGTTGTTAGGTTCATCCAAGTTTACCAATGTACTATCATTGATAAATCTGTCACCTTCAGTAGTAATATGGAAACCATAAAACTCAGGTGCCATTCTAACTCTACTGGAATGCCTCAGAGGCAAGGACTCGTCAATTGGTTCAACAGGATTTTCCTCCTCGGGTTGAGCGCTAGTGTTTGAGGTTCCTTCATCACTTAACTCTTGAAGATCTTCAAGTTCAATTGCCTCCCACTTTCTCTTAGCACATGAGTTCTCTTTCACGGAAAAACCCTCTCCTCGCAATGAAGACAACATTTTCACTCGGTCTATAGAAGAGATATCCAAAGGACTTCTGTGGATAGCCGATGAAAATACAACACTCGCTACAAGGTTCGAGCTTGTCGTGAGTCTCTCATCTTACGAAAGCCTCGCAACCCCAAACTTTGATATGTGCTAACGAGGGAACCTTCCCTGTCCACATTTCGTGAGGTGTTTTGGCAAACTATTTAGTTGGGACTAGATTAAGGATATGGGCGGCAGTATGTAAGGCATACCCCCAGAATGAGATAGGCAACGAAGCTCGACTCATCATGGAAAGAACCACGTCCAGCAAGGTTCAATTGCGCCTCTCAGCCACACAATTAAGCTGTGGTGTCCTAGGTGGAGTCAGTTGTTAAACAATTCCACATTCCTTAGGATAGTTGTGGAACTCGATACTAAGATACTCTCCACCTCGATTGGATCGGAGCATCTTTATCTTTTTGCCCAGTTGATTCTCCACTTATCGTTTAAACTCTTTGACCTTTTCAAAGGTTTCTGACTTATGCTTGTTTAAGTAGATATATCCATATCTGTTTTAATCAGCAGTAAAAGTCACATAGAAGCGGTTAGCATCCCTTATGGCGGATCTGAAGTGTGTATGAGATCTAACAAACCCTCACCCCTTGCACACAAACCAGTGAAGGGTGACTTGGTTATCTTTCCAACTAAACAAGATTCACATGTGTCATCTGACTTTAATTCAAATGACACCAACACTCCATCCTTTTGGAGTTGGGCTATGTGTTTCTTGTTGACATGTCCAAGACGACAATGCCATAAGCATGCTTTATCCAAAACATTGGACGAATCGATATGCAACACATTATTTCCTAAGTTATCTACAACAATCACAGTTTCATATATACCATTACAAGGCAATGTTTCAAAATAAAATTTACCATTATAATAAGCATTAATACTACGAATCTCATTATTAAATGAAAAAGTAAAACCTTGTTCATACAAACCATGAAAAAAATAATATTTCTCGCCATATCAGACGAGTAGCAACAATTATTCAATTCTAAATCTAACCCACTACAAAGCAATAAAGAATAAACTCCAATCATGGTGACAAGCGAATTTTTCCTATTCCCCATGATCAAGTTCATATTCCCGTGCTCCACATCCCTACTTCCTTTTAGACCCTGCAAATCAGAACAAATGTGAAAACCACATCCTGTATCAAGGACCCAAGAATTAGCATGTGATGAGTTATTAGACAGAATAGTATAAATACCTGTAAAGGTAGGCTTGATCTTCCCATCCTTTATGTCCTGCAAGTATTTGGGGCAGCTTCGTTTCCAGTGCCCCTTTTCATGACAATGGAAGCATTCTACTTACTTTGGATTGGAAGAGGTTTTAGCAGAACCAACTTTGGTCCCACTGGAAGAGGATCCATCATGGGACTTTCCCTTGTGGCTCTTAGAAGGAGCCTTCCTCTTCCTTCCCTTCCCATTTCCAATTGCCAAGACAGGGGCAGCATTAGTAGGAGTGGGTACAACAGACTTGCCTCTTAAGTCATATGAAACTGATCATAACAAGAAGGAAAAGAGTGTAGGATAATGTCAATGGCCAACTTTTCATCGAAGTTGACATTCAGCTTCAACAAGCGGTCCACAAACTTTTGCATCTTTTGTAAGTGGGTCGTGATCATGGAGGCAATGATTTCATACCTTTCCTGCCGAGCACTTTGATGGTACATTTCCATCAAATCTTGGTGCATTTCATAAGGCCTAAAGTCCTCATAGGACTTCTGAAGCTCAGCAGTCATGGTAGCAATCATGATACACGACACTTTTGTCGCGTCCCTCTCATGAGTCTTATACTCATCAATCTGTTCTGGGGTAGCAGTGTTTTTATCAATCTCCTTTAGCTATTTATCTAGAACATATTCTTTGTCCTCGTACCGAATGGCCATTCGAATGTTTCGAATCCAGTCATTGAAGTTCGATCCATCAAAGATGACCCTCCCACATAGGTTCATGAGGGAGAAAGAGGCGGAAGAATTTGGTTTGATGCGGTATTTGAAGTAGACATCTGAAAAGAAAGACAAAGTTTAGATTAGATGAGGATCCTTAATATAACACCCAAATAAAATATTAAGGCTAGGACCCAACACAACATTTCACAATTCGGAAGAGGGATGCCGTAATCCAATTGAAAAATATTTGAAGGTAGGTAAATGATGATTTACCAATTTCCACCATGAAAAACGAAATTGATTATTAAGTTTTAAATGAGTTGAAATTCCTAGATTCTTTTGAGATTCATTGAACTTTTCAATGGCATTTTTAAATCTCGGTTATGCCCATCAAGTTTGTGACTGGGATACCGATGATTATAAACAAGGTGTGAATAACCATGCAAAGGTGTGAATAACCTTGTCGGTTAACCACGCACGCTCCATTAATCTATGATAAACATCAAGCTACCCTTTGCCACCCTTTTTAGTCCCAAATTAGTGTGTCGGTTAACCACACACGCTCCACTAACGACTTAGCAAGGTGTAGAGTGAAATTTCATGGAATAGCACCATTTTCACATTTTTCCTAAAGTAACTAAGATTGGGAATTTATAAAAGTTTAGTTACTTTATAATATCATTATACTTATTAATGAGGATTAATGTCCTATCCTACCCGTTTGGCTAACGACCCTCCACTAGTCAAGGGTGCGATGGGTAAGAGTGGATACCCAATGGCGGACATATTATAGGCCGCTTCCTTAAACACCCCCTATAGATCAGCTTCGTGAATGAGCCCTACTAACGGTAAGACTAACTTGTCTTATACATACACACACACACACACACACACACACATATATATATATATATATATATATATATATATATATATATATATATATATATATATTTATATATATATATAAGTATTCATCTTTTAATATTATAATAGTATAAGGGTTGAATTTTAAACTTTTAAAATACTAGGGTTTGGAATTAAAGTTTCATAAATGAGACTCTTCAAGTTCCAAAACTTGAAGGCAAGTTTTGTAACTCTTCAAAACTTTTGATTTCCATAACACATGGATTTATTGTTTCATGAATGAGACTTTTCAAATTCCATAACTTGAGGGCAAGTTATGAAACACTTCAATACCTTTGGAATTTCATAACTTATGGGTTTAATGTTTTCATGAATGAGACTTTTCATTTCCCATAACTTGAGGACAAGTTATGAGACTCTTCAAGAAACATTTTGATCAAATTTAAACTAATACAATTATCAAATAATATGTCATTTACCAATTTGACCTAATTTAGTTCATGTAGCATGACAATTTCTAATTCTACAAATAATTAGTTTTTTCACAAAATCAAGTAATTATCTTAAAAATTGTCAATCATCATGTTATTGGATGGGGATAATCAATATCATATTAGTAAAATCAAATTTTATGAACCAAAACAATTTGTGGTAATGATCCTAATCCAAAACAGCCCAAAAACTCAAAACTTCTGCCAATAGATGACCCAACTCGTCGATCCAGGCAATGGACACGTCGAGTTCATGGCCAAATTCATCCAACTCGTCGAGTCCCTCTTAGGACTCGTCGAGTCTATCAGGCAGTGGCCAGAAATGTCATTTTTTCAGCTTTGAAAATCAAACAATTGCATCAATATAATTGAAAACACCCATGACTCTGATACCTATGGTGCACATAGAACCCTAATGCTTTGGATCTAAGCTTTCTCTAATTATACATGAAATATTTTTTTTCCAAAGCATGAAGCCTAAACTAGCATACAACTTGATATATGAATCATAAAACTAGTTAGAAGATTACCTCTTGTTGTAGCTTGTTTGTATTTGGCCTTTAAGAGCTTAGCACCCCAAGTGTGATGCCTCAAATGTTTCACAACACACCAAGAACAAAAGGAGGCTTGTGAGAGGGAAGCTTGGAAGCACAAAACGGCTAGTATTCTTCTTTACAATGCATGAACCGATTTTAGGGAGTTAGGGGTTACTTTTATAGCCTAGGGTTTCATCCATGCAAACCCTAATTCACCATGACTCTTCATATTTCATAGGCCTTTTGGGCTAAACTTTCATGGACTCTCATAAAGGTTTAGTCCAACCCTAATCAACATGGATCATTGGTCCAAACTATAAGTATTACTGATTTACCTAATCAGTCCCCGTAAATTTAGTCAGTCTCTTTTGATAACTAAATTAATTCCAAATTAATTCTTGATCAATACTAATTAAATAATGTGATTTCTCTATTAATATATTATACTTATAATATATTAATAAATCACAAATAACGTCTTTCTCAAATATCTATCCTATCAAATTGTTCCAGTGAATTACAACCCAAATGGACCATGCTACTTTCGGGTCAAGTACATACCAATTATAGTTATGGGCTTAGTCACCTAATCCAACATTTACGCCATCAACGCACGACCCCAAAAGGATGTGTGGTCATGAAAGAGGATTACCAAGATTATTGGATATGGTAACAAGGTTCAGAGCAAGTTTGATCATAATTGTATGTTGTACAGATACAATGTCTATCGGAATAAAGAATCAACCATCACCATCACGAATGTCGATTTTCCTTCAATCAAACCAAATGACATTCTCACCATTGTTGCTCACTTTCGATATCGGCAATGAAGTGACATGAACATCGAAGCTTACAATGATGCAATCAATTTCTTTAAGGACTATATTGATGAGTTCTACAGCTACGGCATTGAATTTTCTCACCTGTTCGAAACAAAGAACGTTTTGGAAAAAAGCACTACCGAACTCCCTGAAGCACAGATCTTGGCAGAAGGCCCCATTGAAGAACCGAAACTTTTCTATATCTATCTCAAAAAGAAGACTAATCGAAAAGAATTTTTAGAGTTCTTGACAAACATCTTGGTCTGACAAAGATCCTTCAGAAGTTCATTTCCGATGTTACAAAATGTGATTCTCCTAAGCATGTCAAGAAGAAGTTCATCGAACATCTCAAGTGGTACTTAGAAGTCCGAAGTTGCCTCCAAAGTTCCTATCTTTTTGTGTTTGATGAAGCCAAGTCAGGAGTTTTTTGATTGCTAAGTTCACTTAGCGGATATTGTTGAAACATGAAAGTGAACCTCTAGCAATCTGAATGTAACACCTAGAATCCAGAAGGTTAATTGTGGAATTATGCCAATTTCAATTTGAACTCGGTGAGTTAGAGGAGCCAACTTGGCGAGTTGAAGATGAAGAGTCATGGGGATTTATTGGGTCTACTTGACGAGTTGAGGAGCCTCAACTAGGCGACTAGAAGTTAGCTTGACTGCGAAGTTTAATGAGGCAACTCGACGAGTTGAGGAGCCTCAACTCGGCGAGTTGGCCACTCAGAAGGAAACCGTAATTTAAGGGTATTACACCCTATTTAAACACCTTAAGTCCCAGGTGTTGGCCTCATTTCTAGCTTCCATAGCCTCTAACCCTAATCTCGAAACCCTAGAGCCTCCTTGAGTGTTGTGAGCTCATTGTGGGTGTGTTTTGGTGTGTTTAAAGACCACAGAAGGAAGAAAGGCTTGGTGCAAAGTGGTGGTTCATGTAGGAGCTTTCAGATCTGGGTTCTTTGCTCCATTTCCAGCAAATTTCGGGTACAAAGTTCTAACCTTGCTTATTTTTGTCTTATATCTCTTCTTGGGCTCATTTGATTGTTTTTAGCCATGGATGGGTGGTTGTTGGGAAAGTAGAAGTACCAAGTGTCTATCCTTTTCAAATCTATGATCTTCATGAGCTCTTTTGGCATAAAGGTGCCAACTTTATGGTCCTAGGGCTTCATGCATTCATTAAGTCCTTCTTTTGGCCTCTTTTGTTCATTTGAGCTCCTTCTAATCATGGATAAGTGTAAAGTTGGAAATTTTACTTGTTCTTCTAGTCTTAAGTGGTCAGATCTGCATCTTGGAATATTGCCTTTGGTAATTTACTGCTTTGTGATTAAGTCCTTACGCTTTTAAGTTTAGGATTTGGGTTTTGAACCCATTTTGGTGGTTCTTAGGGGTAAAGTTGTAAATTTACCCTTCTTCAGGCCATTTTCAGTTAATATCTGAGTTGTGAAGCCCTTAGTTTTGATAAGGTTGACTTAATGAATTAAGATGTTGGATTTCTAGTGAACTCGGCCAGTTCATGGGTGAACTCGACGAGTTGATGGGGTTTTGCCCGATCTTTGTAGTCTGATGAAGAAACTCGACGAGTTGAAGGACAACTCGACGAGTTGGGTCAATTTGGACTGTTGACTTTGACTTTTCATTTATTACTTTGAGCAAGTTTGTCCCAAGGGGTAACTATGGTAATCTGAATTGTATTTAAGGAAAATATAGGCTTAAGATAAGGTCCATATGATATTGGGCCCAATTTGGAAATTGGTCCATTAGTGGGCCTTTGTGGATCTTTTGGTTTTGGGCCTTAGTTCTGGTGTATGTTGGGTTAGGGGTAAAATTGTCATTTTACCCCAAGTATGGATTATGGATTATGGCATAGAACCCAATTGCTAATTTGGTGTGTTGTTGGTATTGATAGCTCGGTAAGATGGCAGCGCAGGAGCTAGGGATTTTATTCGGGGAGCTTCTACATTTGAGGAGAGTCTTCCTCATTGTGCTTATGGGTTGAAGGAACCAATATGTAACACCCCAAGATTTTGCAGGTATTCCCGAATCCTTTCTTCTATCATTATTGTAATTTTGTAGTCCTTGGGGTTGGAAGTGTAGAGCCAGGACAAGTCTACGAGGCCAAGGTTGCAACCTTGGATCAGGAAGGAGTATGCTAAGCATACATAAGGGTACGCTGGGCGTACTAAGGCGCGCCTTAGTACGCTGGGCGTACACTTGTGTACGTTGGGCGTACTTATGTTAGGAGAAAACCCTAATATTTAGGGTTGGGGGCTATATAAACATCCTTATCGCTCATTTTCTCTCATCATTCTTAGCCTCCATATCCCAGAAAAACGTTCCAAACCCTAGTTTTGTGTGTGAGTGTGAGTTGGTGTGTGTTTTGAGCTCTTGAAGGTGAAGACATTGCATCAAATAGTTAAAGAATGAGAACAAGCTTGTAGATCTGAAGTTGTGTTGTGCCCTAGAAGCTCCAGAAGGTAAAAAGCTTTAAACTTTATGCTTGTATGGTATAGATCTAGCCATTCTAGCTTTATGGAACCATTTCTTGTCCCAAAAGTCCCCAAGTTGGTGCATGTTATGATTTGGACGAAATTAGCTGTCCTTTCAGACCCTAGAAGAAGTCTTAAGTGATAAAAATGATGTCCCAATAGCTCAATGTGTCTCATGCATAGAGTAGGAAGGTCTTAATGGATTAAGACCATGTGTTCAGAACTTTATGGACGTCCAAAGTGATAAAGTTCAAGACTTTATGGTTCTAAGGCACGTTTGGTCGATGCATCTGAAATATGGGCTTAAGTGCTTAAGCCATTAAGCACTTATTAGGGTTTTGGCAAAACCCCGCGTATGCCCTGCATAAATTCTGTATGCCCAACGTACTGGGTCAAACACCCTGATGGTGGTCAACGTCAGGCAGAATACGCCCAGCGTACCATAGGAGTACGCCCCGCGTATGTCCTTTGTTGGGCATTTGACAAATTGGGCTTCGGGATTGGGCCGATTTTGGACTAATTAAACATGGGCCTTGTGGGGCTCTCTTAATAATTGAGGTTGGGCCAGTTTTGATAAGGGATCCTATAATAAGGCCCAATTAGGAAGTTATGCCCAAATTGGGAAATATGGGCCATAAATGGGCTTTGGATATACGGGCTTTTAAGATCATGGATTTGGCAATTGGGCCTTGGCCCAATAAAGAGAAAGGACAAAATGGATTATGTGGACCCTTAGTCAAGATTGATATTCCATGTATTGACATAGTGTTTATTATTTGGACAGTTTGGGATTTTTGGTGAGTCAACTATTCAGGAGTTCGATTCATCAATTGAGATCGATATTGCAAGGTGAGTTATCCTCACTATATCAACAGGGTCTGAGGCATCAATACCGGCCCTTATCGGATTTGTATCCGGGTTTATTGCATGTGATGCTTATTGATGTACATCCTGGTAGTTAGGATGGTGATATGCTTAGTGACCTGGTTAGGTCGGTATCCTGGTATATAGGACGATACTATGCTAGTGACCAGTTAGGTCTGTATCCTGGTAAAAGGATGTTGCTATGATTGATGATATGTTAGATCGGTTTGACTGTTATATATGCTAGCGTATGATATTATGTGCACATGTTTGTTGATAGGGGTTTGCGTTGAGGCGGACCTGCTTTGTGCTGAAGGCCAACATACCCAGGGCGGTCTGGATAGACTACAGGCCAAGGAGGGCATGTCAGTCAGATCGAAGGCCCATCGCGTGGTCCAGATAGGCTGTAGGCCCTGCGAGGCGGTCCAGATGTGCCGAAGGCTCCAAGAGCGGTCCAGATAGGCTGAAGGCCTCCGAGGCGGTCCAGTCAGGCTGAAGGGTCATTATGCATGCTATTTGCTTATATATTTATATGATATGGTTATATATGTATGGCGTTGGTATTTTGGGGGTAACTCACTAAGCCTTCGAGCTTACATTTATCGATTATTGTTTCAGGTACTTCTGATGATCGCGGGAAGGTGAAGGCGTGACCGTACACTTCCTCGATTTATGATTATGATTTCTGGGAAATCTGATGTGAAACTATTTTGAAAACAAATTATAATAACTTAATGATTTTTAAATGTTTTAAAAAGTTCAAATTTGGCGTGATTTTTATGGATGTTACACAATGCTGGCCCTTTTGGATTGTTATCATGGTTTATCGTATGCTTGTATGCTTTAGTGATCTGTTAGATCGGTATCCTGGTCGATACGATGTTGCCATGCTGTGGTGATCTGTTAGATCGGTATCCTGGTAGATAGGATGTAGCTATGTTGTTATGATCTGTATCCTAGTAGATAGGAGGATGTTATGCTTAGTGATCTGTAAGATCAACGTGTTTGTCTGTTAAACGGTTATATGTTAATTTTTATGTATATGTCGACATGTGTGTGTGTGTGGTTGGGTTGAGGTGGTCCTGCTTTGTGCTGAAGGCTAACAGACCCACGGCAGTTGAAGGTTCTGTGAGCGGTCCAGACAAGCTGTATGCCCAGGGAGGCGGTCCAGACATGCTGAAGGCTCTACATACATGCTGTTATTTGTATATTTTTTCTGATTCGGTGTTGGTACTTTAGGGGAACTCACTAAGCTTCGTGCTTACAGTTTTGGTTTATGGTTTCAGGTACTTCAGTGGATCGTGGGAAGGCGAAGGCGTGACCGTACACATCCTAACGTTTTGGACTTATGATTTCTGGGGAACTCTGATAATGTGAATGTTTTAAAAACTACGTAGAAAGAGATTCTGATTTTTAAATAATGTTTTGGGAATAACGGTTTTTGTAAACACTTCTATATAAAAAGGGTCGCTTTGAAAAGTTTAAATTTTTTTGAAATTTCTTGGATGTTACAAGTTGGTATTAGAGCCTTGGTTTGAGTGAATTGGAGGAACACTCGTGTGAATCCAGTCTCAAACTAAGGAAAACGATTTTCAAAATGATTTGTAAATGGTTTTCAAAATACTTAAGGTGGATGCAATATGTAGGATCGGCCGGAGCCAGTAAGTAGACCCCAAAATACCATACTGTATTTGATATTATGATATGTTAGAACAACATGCTAGTGATAGGCTAGGGATCCTCAGAAATTGCATGATAGGATTGCCTGATTATATGATGCCTGATAGCCTAGGATTTTCTTTATATGAAATTGACATCATTACTGTAGTTGCTTAGTATATGCATCATAGTTGTACATAACTAAGATTCTATTGCCCGAGAATGTTTGGTTTGGCCTTATTTCCTGTTCTTGTTTGATGAAGGGCTTATGGTAGGATCAGATATTCAACTGTCTATAGGATCTAATGTTATGTATGGCTAGCATACACGAGTGCTGCAGGGTTGGTGGAAGTTTCAAGACCGGGTGCAGTGTATAGCGGGTCAGCGCGAGGAATGGTTAGCCACCCTGGGGAGAACGAGGGCAGGACGAAGGTGTACCTGTGGTGCTGGGATTTGGAGATTGAGGAGTTCGCGCGAGGATGTGTCTGATTTTATTGCATTTAGTGCTAGTCGGCTTCTCTGCTTGTGTGTTGCTTGCTTTGTGCTTTGTGGAACTCATGAGTGATGTGAGTTAGCCATTACATGAATATGTCAAGTCACATGTGAAAAAGGTTGGATAATATCAGAGTGACAGATTTGACCCTGCTTCGCAGCTCTTGTCTGAGTCCAAACGTTATAGGGATGAGTCTGTTACTCAAAGGATTATCTGAGCTTTGTTGCATTTGATTGTATACATGGAATGGATAATTGATATTGTGAGGAGTTCTTCAGAAGCTTATGGCAGAGGGGGTGTAGGTGAACCCTAGGGTAGCCTAGGGAGTACTCTAGTGTGGTTGTTTCGCTTTTGTGCAAGTTTCAGGAGTATTTTATGATTAGGTCTTAGAGGACCCGAGAAGATCCTTGAGGATAGTATGGATAGGTGTGGAAGGTAGTATTGGGCCCGTACTACTGGAAGCAAAGGATCCATACTCAAATTGAGGAGCATTTCGGAGATTCTAAGTACTGGTCAGGGTGAATATCATGGTTGGGTACAATGGTTCGAGGCAGTGGTTCCGTACTTGTTGATCTTTTAGCTTGGGCCGCTCACGCGAGAATGGGTTTTGTGTTGTTCAGGCCCCTGCGGCGATACTGATGTGGGTTGAATGGTTCAGACCCAGATGAGTATGTTGATTGGAAGTCTCAAGGGTTTTGTTAGAGGTCGTGCCTCGAACCTCGGGACACGGGAAGGAAGCGGTTGATATGATCGGTTTGGAATTGCATCTGGGATTTAAATGGCAGATTGCCGGTTTGGGTTGTCGTTATCTGTGGCAGGGGTTTTTTTGCTTTAGTTTTCTGAGTTAGAGGGAGTGGGCAAGATTTTGACCTCCCGATATAGGTTGGATTATCAGCTTGAGGTATGTGGTCGCGGTGGTTGGTAACAGCATGTTAGCGCTCGTGTGGGCAAGTGGTTTGACGTGGAACGAGTATCTTAGCGATGTGAGCAAGGGTCGTGGGAAGGCCAGGTGCCGGATTGTCGTGTGGGTTGGATGTAGGGGTCTATGTTTGGATCGCAAGTCGGCAGTTACCTATGTTTGTAAGTTGTTATTATGGGTAGATCTGAGGTCTTCAACTATATTTCAGGTTCCTCATGGGGTTCATTTGATCCGTACCTAGATGACCATTCTGCGGGTGATATTCATTTCATGGTCAAATATGGTTTTACCTGAATTGGCTGCTTGGGTTATGTTTTGGTTTCACCACCAATGGGCGATGGCTCGAGTTCTAAGTGGGGGAGAATTGGAATTCTCAGGTTGAACGTCAGTCATTGAGGATTCTGTCGGTTCGCTGTTTGGTTTAATGCTTTCAGATTTGTTGGGCAGATGTTGGGCGGTGAACCCCTCATCAAAAATCGGATATGTTTAGCTCTATGTGGGTTTTGGTTTCTCTGGTTTGAGTGTCAAGGTATTCGAGACTATTGGTCGTTGAGTTCGTTATTCAATGGGATTTCTCCGAAGGATTTAAGTGGTGCCAGTTAAAGGTTAAGGAATGCGTCAGCTACCCTACTGTTCAGTATATTCTATGTCCGTTCGGTCTTCAGGTGTGTTACCCTCAATGGTAGAGTGGGATCTTGGTTCATGGCAGACTCAGGTCTTGGTAACCTTCAGGATCATCTTGGAGGTCTTCTCGAGGTAGTGGTGTAGTGATGGAATCTGTTCAGTCTCACAAGTATGGGGTCTTGCTTGACCGATCATGAGGATATTTCATGTTTTTAGTAAGGTGTCCTATCGATTATCTTTGGTGTTTCTTTTCTTTTCGGACGAGATTATGGGTTTCTGAAGTATGTGTATGGGGTTGTTCCGTGTGAGTTGTGCAAGAGGGCATTGGGGCTCTTGGTTCGAATTATGTGCATGGTTCTCTTGGGTTTCAGCTTCCGATTTGGATCAAGAGTCCAAGCATTATCCCTTCTGTGGATCGTGTGCGACTTTGTTTCGTAAGGATTGCTTGGGTAGCAGCTATATGGTTCTCAGAGGGGCTGTGAGAGTGTCGTCAAGCTATGTGTGTTATCAGAAGCATTCCAGTCATGGGCTGTGGGCCTAGAGATCATAATGGTTCATTTCTTCTACTTGTAGTGTTTTCGGGGTTGACGTGTTGATGGGAGTCAGGCGAGTCGTAAATCTTTTGGTTGGATAAGTGAATTAGTAAGGATTGAGGGAGGTATCAGTCAGGTATCAGAAAGCCTCAGCAGGTTGTATGCAATAATTCTAGTTGTTCGCAAGTGGTTGTTAGATTTGTGATTCTCAAGTTGGAAATTCCTTATGTCGTCATAAGTTATAAAGTTCATGGTTTGATCGCCATTGCTAGTCAAAGCAGTGGTCGGTAATGGCATAGTAAAGAATCAAGGGTGTTAAGATTTTGGGTTCATCATATGGTTTGGTTTTGGGTTAAGTTCGCGGTCAGTGTGCTTGGAGGATTATTATTTGTGGTTCTGGTAATGCCCCACTTAGGAACTGGGGGTAGATTCAAATGGATGGTTCTACCATTGTGAAGGTTGGGCTAGTGAGGAGGTTTCAGACTCCTAGCATCAGTGTTTTGGGCATTATCAGTGTTTCGAGTTGTATTAGTGACGTGGGATTCCACGTGTGTGTGTGGAGGATCTGGGAGTTTGGGAAATGATAAGTCACTCGTAGCAGGATTAAATAATCTCAGAGTAATTGGTTTGACCCTGTTGCGTAGCTCTCGTCTAAGTCTAACCGATGCAGAGATGAATCTTCTACTCGATGGATTATTTGAGCCTCCTGTCGAATGTAAGTGTTCTGTAGCGGTATATGGTCAGTGACTTTGTTCCATTTTTAAGCATTTTGTTGGTTCAAAACTCTATGGGGTTAGCTTGGTGAAAATTCGGTGGGGGAGGTCTGACAAGGAGTCAGACCGTTGAGACTTTAGGTTTCAAATCTCAGAGGAGATAAGATTGGTTTTTATTCAAAATATTGAGGATTTGTTCTTTATCGGGCTTGAAGAACAATTCTAGGGATGGTTTCGGTAGATCAGGATAGACCATTGTACGATTAGATTTGGAAGTGTTATGGTCGGTCTGTTATTCATTGAGAGCTTGGCATGGAGTTGCTTCAGTGTGGGCGGTCTGTTGGAGAGTCAGAACATTATAGATTTCAGGTCTCAGAAGGGTAGAAGTGGTTTTCATGGGCTGAAGTTTTGATTGTTGTCTTTAGGATGGAAGTTTCGGTTCGGGTTCCGGTTGCCATGGGAAGACTGTCTTAGGCGCAGAATTTCCGATTGTTACCATTAGGTTGGTCATTTTGTTATGAGTATTAATAAGGAGCGATTTCGAGGATGAAATCTAATTTAAGTGGGGGAGAGTTGGAACACCCGGAATCTAGAAGGTTAATTGTTGAATTATGCCAATTTCAAGTTGAACTCGGCGATTTGGAGGAGCCAAATCGGCGAGTTAAAGATGAAGAATCGTGGGGATTTAATGGGTTAACTCGACGAGTTGAGGAGCCTCAACTCGGTGAGTAGAAGTTAGCTTGACCGCGAAGTTTAATGAGGCAACTCGACGAGTTGAGGAGCCTCAACTCGGCGAGTTGGCCACTCAGAAGGAAAACCTAATTTTAGGGTATTGCACCCTATTTAAACACCTTAAGTCCCAGGTGTTGGCCTCATTTCCAGCTTCCATAGCCTCTAAACCCAATCTCGAAACCCTAGAGCCTCCTTGAGTGTTGTGAGCTCATTTTGGGTGTGTTTTGGTGTGTTCGAAGACCATTGAAGGAAGAAAGGCTTGGTGCAAAGTGGTGGTTCATGTAGGAGCTTTCAGATCTGGGTTCTTTGCTCCATTTCCAGCACATTTCGGGTATAAAGTCCTAACCTTGTTTATTTTTCGCTTTGATCTCTTCTTTGGTTCATTTGTATGCTTTTAGCTATGGATGGGTGGATGTTGGGAAAGTAGAAGTCCCAAGTATCTATCCTTTTCATATCTATGATCTTCATGAGCTCTTTTGGCATAAAGGTGCCAACTTTATGGTCCTAGGGCTTCATGTATTCATTAAGTCCTTCTTTTGGCCTCTTTTGTGCATTTTAGCTCCTTCTAGTCATGGATAAGTGTAAAGTTGAAAACTTTACATGGTCATCTAGCCTTAAGTGGTCAGATCTGCATCTTAAAGTATTGCATTTGGTAAGTTAGTGCTTTACGAATAAGTCCTTACCCTTTTAAGTTTAGGGTTTGGGTTTTGAACCCGTTTTGGTGGTTCTTAGGGGTAAAGTTGGAAACCTTACCGTTCTTGAGGCCATTTTCAGTTAAGATCTGAGTTATGAAGCCCTTAGTTTTGATAAGGTTGGATTTCTGGTGAACTCGACGAGTTCATGGGTGAACTCGGCGAGTTGATAGGGTTTTGCCCGATCTTTGCGGTCTGTTGAAGAAACTCGACGAGTTGAAGGACAACTCGACGAGTTGGGTCAATTTGGACCGTTGACTTTGACTTTTGATTTATGACTTTGAGCAAGTTTATCCCAAGGGGTAATTATGGTAATCTAAATTGTTTTTAAGGACAATATGGACTTAGGATAAGGTCCATATGGGATTGGGCCCAATTTGGAAATTGGGCCATTAGTGAGCCTTTGTGGATCTTTTAGTTTTGGGCCTCAGTTTTGGTGTATGTTGGGTGAGGGGTAAATGGTCATTTTACCCCAAGTATGGATTATGGATTATGGGATGGAACCCAATTGCTAATTGGGTGTGTTGTTGGTATTAATAGCTCGGGAAGCCGGCAGGGCAGGAGCTGGGGATTTCTTTCCGGAAGCTTCTGCATTCGAGGCGAGTCTTCCTCATTGTGCTTATAGGTCGAAGGCACCAATGTCGACCCTTTTGGATTATTATCCTGATATATCGTATGCTTGTATGTTGTAGTGATCTGTTAGATCGGTATCCTGGTAGATAGGATGTTGCCATGCTGTGGTGATCTGTTAGATCGGTATCCTGGTAGATAGGATGTTGTTATGCTGTTATGATCTGTTAGATCTGTATCCTAGTAGATAGGATGATAATATGCTTAGTGATCTGTAAGATCGGCGTGTTTGTTTGTTAACTGCTTATATGTTAATTGTTATGTATATGTCGACATGTGTGTGTGTGGTTGGGTTAAGGCGGTCCTGCTTTGTGCTGAAGGCCATCAGACCTAGGGCGGTCCGGATAGACTAATTGCCTACGAGGCGGACCAGTCAGGCCGATGGCCCGGGAACGGTACAGATAGGCTGTAGGCCCGTTGAGGCAGTCCATACATGTTGAAGGTTTTGTGAGTGGTCAAGACAGGTTTTATGTCCGGGGAGGTGGTCCAGACATGCTAAAGGCTCTGTATACATGTTGTTATTTGTATATGTTTTCTAATGGGTGTTGGTACTTTGTGAGAACTCACTAAGCTTCGTGCTTACAATTTTGGTTTATGAATTCAGGTACTTTAGTGTATCGTGGGAAGGCGAAGGCATGACCGTACACATCCTCGCGTTTTGGACTTATGATTTCTGGAAAACTCTCATAATGTGAATGTTTTGAAATCTATGTTGAAAGAGATTCTAATTTTTAAATAATGTTTTGGGAATAACGGTTTTTGTAAACACTTCTATAGAAAAAGGGTTGCTTTGAAAAGTTTAAATTTTTTTGAAATTTCTGGAATGTTACACCGAAGCCAAACCAGGACCGAAGTCCAAGTGTATTCTGAGATGTGAAGGGTTCCAAAGTCAAGCTTCTTCCGAGATGAAGACTTATCTGAGACATTCCAAGTTTTCAGTGTTATTGAGTTTGTACAAGCATTTAATGCTTCTTGTCATTTAGTACTTATTTGATTATACAATTCATGGGACAAAATCGAGTAAATCCTCTGTGTCAGTTTTTTGACTTCTCATATTTACATTCTCTATGCAACTCTTGTATTTTGTCTTTTCGTCACTCCTTGGCTATTTAAGGAGATGAGTTTTCCATGCATTGTAACCTTTTGGAGCAATATTCTCTTTCACATCAAATATTAAGTATCTTGCAAGTCAAATCTCTTTCTCCATCATTCTCATTGTTCTTAAGTTATCTTTACGTTTTTCATACTCATTTTATCTTGCTTGAATATTTTGTTAAATACTTTGTTGATCTTATTACTTCGAGACAAGACTGGATCTAAGTTATCCATGCACTAAGTCTTTCACTTTCAAATGGATCTAATCTTTGTAACCTTCGAGTTATGAAAGTCACCAAGACAAAACTTGAAGTTTCCATTCTTTCTGATTTGTGAAGGAAGAGAAGGGGACCACTATTTTGTTGAAGAGGTCTCTAGATTTCAGAGCGGAGTTGGTGTTGTAGTGAGAGCGTCTATGGAAATTAGATGTGTGATGTTACCTAACTTCACTTCATCCTTTTTCAATGGAGATATTTTGTTCAAGAAGGAAGAGGTATGTGCACAGAAGAACATATTTTGGCATAGTTATCTTCAATATTGTCTCATCAATAGGATGCAACATGTCAATCAGTTTGAGCATCAGCGTCAAGAAGAGAGCAGTTGGTGCTAAATAAAAGATGCAGAGTCAGCTTCAACTAGCTCTATTCAGAAGATGCTACATCGAAGGAATGATACGTTGATCCTCTTTAAAAGAATAAATTAGTTCAAGTCACTATCGAGAGAGAAGAACATGCATTAGAAATATTAATAGAAAAATGTACAATTTATACTTCTTTGGTAAAATAAAAGTTAAACGGAATTTTTTGAAGAACAAAATCAAGGTAAAATAAAACTGTAGCAGCTTATGTTCAGAAATTTTAAAGTAGCAAAGCAAAAAAAGAACTAAACAAATAAAGTACCATTGTCTAAACACACAAAATCGAAGCATATATATGTTGTTCTCCCTGAGTGCAGTGAGCACAATTTTGTTCTTAGAGTCAAGAATCTTTCCTTCACGACAATAAAAAAGAACCTTATAACCAGTGTCACAAATTCGACTAATGGAGACAAGTTTGCCTTATAGACCATTGACATGGAACACCTCCTTTAGCTTGAACTCCCTGCACTCAAATGTTCCAACTCCCATGACAGCTTCTTCATTGTTGTCGCCAAGAACCACAAATGGACTATCTTTCTCCACAACATCTGTTAAGAGGGACTTGAGACTAGTCATGTGTCTGGAGCACCTGCTGTCAAGTAACCAAGTATGTTCTATATTTTGACTCGACCCTTGGACAACTTGAGAGGTACCAGTGTCACACATGTTGAGATTGCCACCAGGGGAATCATTGATAAGAGCCATAAGACCCTTAACATTCAACCCTCATCTTCAGATGTCTCCTCTTCTTCCACCCATTCTTCACGATCCTCTTGTTTTTCAATGAAAGCTTTTGGTAGAGAGATGTTCTCCATCTTCATGTGAGCTAATAGATTCATGTAAAACACTTCATAGTTCTCAGAAATATGAGCTTCTTTCTTCTCTTTACAGTCCCTTGCAAAATGTTCAGGGATTCCACACTTAAAATAGTTACCTGAGTTTTTCTTCTTTGAAGTGGATATCCTCATTGAACTGCATCCCTTAAACTGAGCTCTTCGAACCCCATTTGATATGCTTTCTTTATATCGTTTGACAATAAGTGCAGTGCTAGCAACAAGTTCATCAGTGATTTCTTCACCACTCTTTTCCACCCGATCTGAGTCCTCTGAGTTGCTGATATGCTTCATTGCTTCTTTTCGAGAAACCAATGCTACAAATTTCCCTTGTTTGATTCCTTCATGATATCTTTACAAAGGGCTTTGGTCTCATTATAATTTTGTAGGTTTCCAAACAAGGATTTCAAATCCATGGCATCGATCTTTTCGCTGTTTTTAAGGACATCAGCGTGATTTTCGCAGATTTTCCCAAGAGAGTTCAGGAACTCCAGAACAAACTAAGAAGAATGCTTAACAACACCGATCATGTGCATATCATTAACCAAGAAGTGAAATTTGTTAAACGTTTTGTTTAGTGATTCACCTTTTTGAGCGAAAAAGTGCTTGTATCTCCGATTAAGGTTATTGATGGTTGTGGCTCGAACTTCCACAGTGCCTTCATAGGCCACTGTCAACGTATACATCAACTCTTGATCCGACTCATAATTTTGTACAAGATGATACACGTGATAGGGAAGAGGGTTTCCTATCACTGCTCTAGCTTTCACATCAAGACTAATAAACTTCTTGTCATCATCGTCATAACTAGGCTTTGGTTTTTTCTTCAAAGGACCAACGGGAGCATTGTTGATCATAGGCTGATACATAGGAACGTGAGGAACTTTTTCAATAATTTGAAGCATCTCATAGACCATGGTTTTAATAAAAATCATGGCCTTAGTTTTCCACATAGCGAAGTTGTGCTCATCGAAGGGAGGAATCTTGTTGACGCCAAAGGACTTGGGATTGAAAGAAGTCGACATGATAAATTGAATGTATCAAAAACATGCTCTGATACCAACTGAAAGTTTGTATTTATTGGATACACTTCAAGTAAAATAAATAAAGAACAAGCAACTTAACTTAAACAAACAAACAACAGAAAAGGTAAAGAACACGAGATATTCATAAAATTGTCTTTCACAAAGAAAGGGTTTGTTTTCACCAAGAAACCGGGTTGTCACAAAGAAAATCACCAAGACATACATTCGGTTTTCACCCTAATTTTGTATATATAATAATCTATACTAGTATATCCTTTGATTGAAGGGATTGTATCTAATCTATACTAAGAACCAATTCTTATCACAAGGTTATCGGATCTTCTATCTATTCTATACATATCCGCATAATTACTTAATATACAAAGATTACATTACATCGTATAACTGCATGCTGACATTGATCTTCATGTTGACACTGATAATATCTTGAGATGTTGGTGTTGATGTTTGCACAGGTGCTGGCAGACAACGTATAAAGTGTTTGACTCATCAGATTATAATGTGTGACCTTACACTCATCCCTGATCCTCTCGTATTTCTAATTTTCCTTTTTGAACCCCTCATCCTACGCCTACCTAATCAAATCTGGAAGTGGCAAATCAATCGAAATCCTCATACATAAACCCTCAACCGAGGAACTAGCCGACTTACGGCTCAAAGCATCAGTGACCACATTCGCTTTCCCCAGGTGGTACAAAATCTTGCAGTCATAATTTGTGACCACATCAAGCTACCTATGTTGTCTCATATTCAGATTCGGCT
The DNA here is from genome assembly GCF_052849685.1 of Lactuca virosa. NCBI lineage: Eukaryota > Viridiplantae > Streptophyta > Magnoliopsida > Asterales > Asteraceae > Lactuca > Lactuca virosa. Next base: position 274,895,110 of record NC_136431.1, on the reverse strand, counting down.
GATCCATGAGATATCTTAAACTCTTATGATCGGTGTAAATGGTACACCGGACCCCATACATGTAATGCTTCCAAATATTGAGAGCAAACACCATCGCTCCCAACTCCAAATTATGTGTAGGATACCGATCCTCATACGACTTCAGGTGCCTAGAAGCATACATAATAAATCTCCTCCGCTGCATAAGCACCGCTCCCAAACCGGTGATGGATACATCATAATACACAACAAAATCTTCAACACCCTCAGGGAGGGTCAACACTGTGGCCTCAAATAACTTATGTCTCAGAGTCGCGAACGCAACCTGCTGCTCAGGCCCCCATCAGAAATCCACGTCCTTCCTCGTCAGACGAGTGAGGGGTATAGCAACCTTAGAGAAATTTTGAATGAATGTCCAATAATAACCTGCTAATCCCAAGGAATTCCTGATCTCAGAAGGAGTCTTCAGGACTTCCCATTGCATAACAGTGTCTATCTTGGCTGGTTCAACAAATATCCCATTCTGGTTAACAAGGTTTCACAAGAACTGGACCTCCCGTAACTAAAAATTACACTTCGAGAACTTGGCATACAGTCGTTCCCATGTCAAAACTCCAAGAGGCTCTTGAAGGTGCTCCTCATGTTTCTCCCTGGTCTTGGAATAAAACAGGAAATCATCAATAAAAACAATGACTGAGCGATCGAGCATCGGCCTGCACACTCGATTCATCGAGTCCATAAATGTCGAAGGCGCATTAGTGAGACCAAAAGGCATCACGACAAACTCGTAATGACCATAACGAGTCTGTAGCGCGGTCTTCTCCATGTCGTCCTCTCTAATCCTCATCTGATGATACCATGACCTCAAATCGATCTTGCAGAACCAAGATGAACCCTGGAACTGATCGAAGTGGTCATCAATCCGCGGGAGTGGGTAACGATTCTTCACCGTCAACTTGTTCAACTCTCAGTAATTAATGCACATCCGGTGTGAACCATCCTTCTTCTTCACAAAAATGATTGGTGCTCCCCATGGCAAATTGCTCAGTCTAATAAATAGATTGCCCAACAGCTCCCGAAGTTGAGAGGACAACTCATGCATCTCTGGTGGTGCCAATTGGTACGACGCCTTAGCAATCGGGGCCGTACCGGGTACCAAATAAATCTTGTACTCCACCTGCCTCTCAGGAGGCACACTGGGTAACTCCTCCGGTAACACATCAGCAAACTCTCTAACAACATGCACATTTGAAATCGAAACCTCCTTCCTATCCTGATTATCGACCACATACACAAGATAACCCCTACACCCATGCTGCAGATACTGCTGAGCCTGGTAGCAGAACAAAAGGTTGATCCAATCCTGGTACCCTCTCCATAAATAATCAGTTCTCCCCCACTTGGGGTTTAAACTTGATGAGTTTATAGATTACAATAACTATGTTCTTGCGACATTTCACTTAACATTTATGGGCACATGCAACCTAAAGGATCTATATATTTAACACTCTAAATGTAACATACTATGAACAATAAAATAATTTCAACCCTAATAAACATCTAGTATAATCAAATATAAGAATTAGATTTACATACCCTTGATTTGTTGTAGTAAACAAATCAATTCAATCTCCTTCTTGAAAAACTTAGAAAGCAAGCACCAAAAATCTCGTGCCTCTAATGGCTCACACCTAAAACCTGAAGAGGAGAGAGAGAGAGAGAGAGAGAGAGAGAAGAAATGTATAATTTTCGTTCCTACGCCTTATGGGAAGAGCATGAACGAAATTGAGACTATAAGGGGTCCTATTTACAATTTAGGTAACCTAGGGAGAAAGCAAGATTTGAATGATTAAATAATATATTTAATCCCAAATCAAATCCTTTCCTTATCTTCATCCAGGAGGCTTCCAAAACCGTTTACCTCTTGGATGATTCTAGAATTGCTTCTTTTGTTCAACTATTGAACAATTCTAATACACCCCTAGCACATTTAATTAATTCCAATTAAATCCCAAATTAATTCCAGATTAATTTTGATTAATAATTAATTCATTCTAATTGATTTCTTGTTAATTTATTAATCATATAAATGAACAAATCAATTATATAACAATTGATCTCATTTTAATTTATTAATTACATAATAAATTAACATATCAATTATCTTTTTCTAATTAATATATTATTCATATAATATATTAACAGATTATTTATCTCTCTTTCTCCTAATATCATTTCTTGCTATTTCTAGTTATGAGGGCAACCCAAAAGGAACTTTGCTAACAATTCAAGATTATACAAATTTAGTTATTGACTTAGACACCTAATACAACAGTCTCCCACTTGGATAAGTCTAAAACTAAATTACATGTATAAGCTGTAAATCAAATAGAAAAGTGTGCTTTCCAAAGCAACTGTCGAACTTCGATTCGATTAGAGATTGGTCCTAAGATAAGTGATTAAATATTCCTTCGTTCTGCAAGATATCATATAAACGTGAGACATGGATCATAATCAAACTCTTAGTCTAAGATTTTGTTTCCGAATTTCTGATTTATGACGACTAGATTCAGACTACCAATTGAACACATCAATTCAATCCGGGCAAGGCCTTGCACATGATTGTCAACATCAAATCATCGAGGATCCCAAAGAGATCTCTTTTCCAGTTAGGGCAAAAGGAACGAACAAATTTTGACTCATATGCTTGTATCTTTTACTCACCAAATCATGTATGATACTACATTTTATAACATCACATTACTGATGTGTTTATGTAACACCAATGAACAACCGACTTGTAAATTACAACTCATATATATATGCTTTAAGAATATAAGATGTTATCATCTCAGAATTACTCGCGATCGAATCCATGAAGTAATTATCTGAGCATGGGTTTATCCAATACTTTAATCTCCATTTCTAAGTACTCATGAATGTTGTAGGAATACAATTGCTATGTGTAAACTCGTTAGACAATATACAATCCAATTCACGATAGTCTTAATTAAGTACTTACTTCCTAAAGTATGAGCGACTATGGAACTTTGAATAATTAAATTATTCAGGAAATAAAACATGAAAAGTGAAACACATAAATAAACTAGTTAACTATGGTCTCAAACCTATTGAAAATAAATAAATCTCTATTATTCAAGTGATCAACTAACCACTTGAATTAAATAACATCAGTTATGGCATGTTACGAAGATCCATACTATGCCACTTTATGGTCTTTTTTTGTTAACAGACCGAATGGACACTATTCTAGTGATGCTCATTTCACAATTCCAAATTCTTGTCATTGCTAAAATGTATTAGAATTCCAACCTTACATGCATTGACCTTTTGTGATGTCAAGGCTTCAATGTCACAGAGTCTAGCCCAGTGATATTACAGAATGTTCCATTGGAACTTTGTCACTAGAAACATATCCATGGTAATGAAGTTTTAAATTCAAGGTACACTCCTTGGACACTTTTCTTGCCTTAAAGTTTCCAATTCACATGTAGACTTAATAATCAACTCCCATTATGGAAACATTTTCATATTTCCATATGACCATCAATTATGATCAAGAACCATCTCAATCCAGAATCATGTCACTATGGTCCATCTAAATTAATATCATACTTCTAACTGTCCATAACAAACCAGTCTTTGGTATAACCTTAGAATAATATTGATAGTTGTTTAACAACTTAAGTCACACAAAATTTTAGTCCTTTTTCTCACAATGCTCTATGCATTTGAAAAATTAGAATAATTGAATATTATAGGATATATAATCGATCTTATATCCGAAGCATATGGGATTCGACTCATTATGTCTCACATGAGGACTTGATATATGTTCAGTCTCTTGCTGTAATATTATCGTATATTGAATTTCCTATGTTGAACTATTACAACATGATATTCAAATATGCCTATAACTAAGTTCTATTAAACCATACAACCTAAACCTTTAGATTTCAAAAGAAGTATGAGTGCCCTTTCCCTTAAGTCTAATATAGCGAAACAATTCCAACACTTTGTAACTTGCAAATTGAAAACTTTTTTCCCTACAAACAGTATTGTCAACATGCAATACTAGCATAATGTAACACCAGCGAAATTAGGGTCAAAATTTAACTTTTATAAAACAATAATTGGGATATACCAAGTGGTATATATCGTAACGAGGTTTCCAAAAATATAAAGAACACTAAAATCCGAGTTATAACGAAGAAGTTATGACTAATCGAAGATCCGCGGCAATACCGGTAAAACACTGTTAAGCGTAAAATACGAAATCCCAATAAAATACTTTTTAGCCTTAGGTATCTAAATGAAGGTTGTAGATATCATTAAACCGTGAACATACATAAAAAGCACGCCCAAATCTAACTTCGTATTAGGAAGTTATGATTTTTCGAAGTTTCGGATATAACGGTAGACAGCTAAAAACTCGAAATAGAGATCGAGCGATTTTTAGCCAACACAACCTAAATGAGAATCGAAGATCTCGTCGATAGTAGTGCAACGGTAAAAAGACAGACAAAAACGGACATCGGATGAAGAAGTTATGGGTTTTTAATGGAGTTTTCCTGCCCCGGCCTACTAAAAATAAATATAATAAAATTTAAAGTCAAAATTAGCCAAGGAAGTCTAAACGAAAGTTGTAGAGCATAATCTCAGCTTCGCGTCGATATAAAGAACGTCGAAAGCGGAGTTTGTATGCGAAAGTTATGAATTTCTGAAGTTCGGGGCGCGAACCTCAACACTATGTCAGAGTTCACGACGTGAAACAGAGGTTCACGACGTGAACTCAGTCCTGACACCTCCTGGAGCCTTCCAGACCCCACTTGCGTTGACGCATGCAGTGACGACTGAACTCACGACGTGAATATTTGAGATTCACGACGTGAGACCCCAAAAATGACCCTATAAATAGAAATTGAAGGTCTCGGGTTTAGGTGCTCATTTCTCTTCTTCTGGACACTTATACTCTGCGTTTAGCATCCCGAGACTACCCTGAAGTCCCGGTAACACTCCTGGAACACGACGCAAGGCCCGACGCCCCGAAGTTCCCGAGACACTACTTCTCTCCAGTCGAAGTACTGCCTGCGTGAAGCCCCAGGGTTTATACTCAAGCTCTAAAGGAAGTTCTATACTCCCGAGATCCTCGAGAATCCCGAGATTTCAACTCTCTCTAGTTGAAGTTCTGCTCGATTCTTCTCTCGACTACTTCAAAGCAACCACTTCAAATCAAGTGAGTTCATACCCCTACAACCACACTTTAAATGCTTTTTAAATGCTTTTAAACACTTTTAAGGTGGGGAATACAAGTAAACACACGGCTAAAATCGTGTGAAACATCGATCTTTTGCTATACTTTTCATATTGTTGTTTTAACTATCATATGAAGTTGTTATGATGCAAAACACCTCACAACACAACTTTACCCTCTTGGGATAGAATATGTTTTATAAATAGAAATATGTTTTATTTATACGTTTACATACTACATCATATCAAGGGTAACCATCTTTGTTAAACCATTTTATGCATTCAAAGAACTTATGATTTATGCTTTGTCAAACATTGTGAAAGAGAATAAACATTGCATACAAAACTATCATTCTAATACAGACTTAGTTGAGAATCCGTGAGACTTATATCTTCAAGGCTACCTTTTTGCGAAAAGGTACAACTTAAAGTCCTGTCTATTATAACCAGAGTCTCTCGGTTGGAGAGCGTGTCAAATGTGTATAGATCTATACGGGAAGTCATGATCCCGCGCCCTGACTGTTAGCTACAGTCCTTTGGGTGACAGTTTGGCGTAAACGATATGACGCCTGAAGACCGTCGCCACAGGCATATTATGTTTAGTATGGTTATAAAACTCACCGGACGGACAATTATTACGGTATTCTGATTTTATGAACGAGTAGCTATTAAAACTATTCTTCATGTAACAAGTGCGATCTTCTTATAGTTTTACTATATAAAACTATGCCTCAACTTTCAAGCACGTCGGTTGCTTGCGATTTACGGTCTTGGACATTAGAGACTGCCTGTTACTTTAGGAAAATAAGGGATTTTCCTGTATCTACAACAAACAACTAATAGGAAAATAAGGGATTTTCCTGGTGCAACTAGTTACAATTCACAACACGAACATTCATATGCATTTCATACTTTTATAAGAAAATAAGGGATTTTCTTGGAAAACGCACGAACTTTGGAATGGCATACATTTTCTCAAAACCGCTTATGAACTCACCAACTTAAATGTTGACACTTTTTCTTTGAAATAACTTGTTTTCTCAGGGAACCGTTAAGCAGGTTTGGAAATCATCTTTTGGGGATTAACGTTCTAGCGTTAATGACTTCTTTTGAAACATGTTATTGTATTTATATTTTGAATATGTAACAACTACGATTATGTAAACACTTTTAAATATTTATATATTTGGTGGTGTGTACTTTCCTTACTATGCAATTGTTATGATACTGAATATGACGTCCTCCGCCCCCGAACGTTTCCGCCGTTCTGGTTTGGGGGTGTGACAGATTGGTATCAGAGCTTTGTTTATAGTGAATTAAGTATATCAAAACCATTTTTGGTATACAACTATAAACACAACTGGGCAAAAACACTCTGAGTAAGAGTCTTACTTTTAAAATAAAATTTATGTAATTTTGTTGTAAAGTAAGCATGCATTCATTTCATATTAATAACAGGGTTAGTATCATAATTAAAACAATATAGAAGTATTATAGATGAGTTGTACAATACAGGTATGCCTTGAGATATGTAATCGGGACTGGGGTGAATATAGCCTGATCAACTATATTTGTCCGAGAGCCGACCAGCATATGCTAGGGGATAGCTACAATGGACAACAAATCTAAAACTTACCAAACTTATCAACCTTAGAATCAAACATAACATTTAGAATACTATGGGAGTATTTTATGCATACAATAAGTTTAACTTTGATGTTCAAACTTATGTGCCTTAGTTCTAGACAATCCTTATCTCCCTATTCTCGTACAGACACAATGGCTGGATTCCACCTACCAGGAGACCCCTACTACCCGAACCAAGACAGTGGAGAAGGGATAGAGAATGATCCCGAAGAAGAAATGCAAGAAGAATCAGACTCAGATCCCGAGGACAATAACCTACCCTTAGCGGCTCCAATTCAAAATCCTAATCCTCGACCGGAATTTCATGGCTCGACAACTCTATGGGCAACCAACCTAAATAGGTGGAGTCGCGATCAGGGCCAACCCCTTCCATTCAATGGAGACCGAAACTTTTACAATCTAAGCGAGGGAGGCTCGGCAGACAGAGTCCTTCCTATATTGGTTCGCCGAATTGCTCGCATTGATGAACAAGGAAGGACAACCATCCATCGAACTGAGGAGAATGATGTGAACACTGGAGTCAATACAGTTCGCATCCGACAGTTAGGATTAGCTCATGGGAGAATCGTAAATCAAAAAGAAGCTTGGCAGAGAGAGCTAACTGAAACTCAAACTGAAGTCGGGGAACTTAGAGCACGCCAGGCAAGGTATGAAATGCGTTTGCTCGAGATGGAACGTCAGTTAGCAGGTCAAAAGGCTCAGCAGAACAGTTCCCACCGCCAGTAGAGGATACTCTACTCACTCCTTCTTTTGGGTTGTGAAAAAAACCTTAGTATGTACTCTAAGTAGTACTCTTTTCATGTAATTATTCCTGTCTAGCAAGTACTGTCTCGTTAAGTCTTTGTGCTGTCAGGTTTTCCCTGTTTAGTATATTATAGACCTACCCCAAGGTCGAATTTTCCGAATTCTAAGTAACAGTATACCAACTAATATGACAGACCTCTTTCTTCCGTTAAAGATCCTCGCTATCAATTCATACTCTGTCTATGTAAGCAGTTCATGTCATAAACTGTTATAGCAACTCACTACACTATCCCTGTCGATCTAATCTATCGTAGTTCAACGTTATTGAACTCGACATCTCTGGCGAAGTCTTGCCACCATTTCATCTTTAAACCTATAGTTGGAAAATGCCTTCTTGCTAATCAAACGGACTAAACCCTTCGATAAACCCAACTTTTCTATCACTTACACCCTTTAGAGAGAGAAACGGTTATCATAGGATAACAAACCGTTATAACTTCAACTAGGGCAATCGAAACAACGACAGAGATTAAAACGTGCCTGAGAAAAAGCAAGGACGCCGTGTTTATAAGATACATGATATAACAAATCGTTACCACCGAGGAGAGGACAAACGGAACCACTCTTGAATCATGAGAGGTGGTAGAGAACCTGATGCGTCAGACTAATAAGTAATAATTATTATTACCTAGTGAGTAGGTAAGTATAATACTCACGCTTTGAGATGGATACATCACATCCTTCTTCATAACTCGGAAAAGTAAAGGAAATACCCTCTCCCAAAACGCATGAAACTAGATCAACTTGAGATTTCAGCCCTAAAGTATAAATACATCATAAGGAATGTAAGCTGGAACATTAGAAACCGAATATCAAAGTGAGGAAATTATACGTATAGAATCCAACTAACAACGATCCAAGTTATCTAACCAACACGTTTCACATCATGTAACAGAATCATGTCTTCACCTGGAAGTAATCAACCAACCAACGACACACCACTTCTGCATATGGACTCAGCTACTCTTCGTACTGCAGTCACAATCGCCGTATCAGCCATCATGGCTTATATCAATGCAAGTAATGCTAGTACAAATGGGAATGGTGTCGACCATTCGAATCCCTGCAACAATCAAGGAAACCAACGAGTGCGAGCCCATAAGAATACTCCAACCCACAAACCTCGTAACAGGAAACGAAAACCCTGGATTAGGAAAGGGAACAGCTTGAAACAAGGACCTCCCAAAAGACAACAGATAGTGACAACTCACACTGTTACTATTCCTACCACCCCAACACCCACAAGGCCGTACAACGGCAACCAGCCTAAGTGCAACCGATGCAACTTTCATCATCATGGACCCTGCCATGAAATGCATTGCACTAGGTGCAACAGTAAGGGACATACCGTCCGCTACTGCAGGAAACCAACCCAACAAACCGCTCCCGCCACAAATGTCATAGTAAACCGTACTTGTTATGAGTGCGGAGCTACGGGGCACTTTCGAAGGGACTGCTCGAAGGCAAACAACAGGAATACAGGTGGAGGAGACCGAGTTTTCACAATAGGCCAAGAGGAGGCCATTGCAGATCCCACGGTTATTCCGGGTACATTTCTCCTCGATAACTCATTTGCATGCATTCCATTTGATATTAGGAGCGGAGAGGAATTAGTGAGTCATAATTTTAAAAATCTACCCAAACAAACACCCCAATCATTAAGCGAAACCTTCACTGTAGTAATAACAAAGATAAACTAAAAGCACTGAAAACACATATGTAGAATGCACTATCACACTAACGAACACTTTCCTAATCGGTTTCACCCCTATTTCGATCAGAAGTTCCCAAATGGCCACTAGAAGTGGATTGGCTTGGTCTTCGCCATACCAATTGCACGTGCTATAAAAAGATCCTTCGCGTTAACCACCGACTAATGAAACTCTATCAATTTATAACGACAAACCCGACACAACTCCCAAACCGTTCCTAGTTTCAAAAACCCATAGCACTCATGTGAGGAGTACTATATCCTTCGTGACCTTCCCGAAGTATTACCAGCAGACTATTTAGGAATAGCACACGTACGACGAGCCAAGTTAAAACCCGGAGGCTAGGAATGATTACGGTTAACCTATCACTACAAAGTGTGTATGCGATTGGTATACACAAAGCGATGATAGACGGACCAGGTATGAATTCAATTATGAAGTTCAAGACAAAGCCGACCTATATTACTAGTGAACAATGCTAACATTTAGATGAACATAGAAACCCAAAACCACACGATCCCTATCGGTCGAAGCGATAGATGGAATAATGAAGATCCGTCGGAACACCCACGCTAAAAGTTGGATTAAGTAGAGAACAAGAAGATTCAAATGGAACAAAAGTACGCTCACCTTTCCCCAACCATCGTTGTCCCATTCAAATGCGAATTTCGGGACGAAATTCTCTCTAACGAGGGGATAATGTAACACCAGCGAAATTAGGGTCAAAATTTAACTTTTATAAAACAATAATTAGGATATACCAAGTGGTATATATCGTAACAAGGTTTCCAAAAATATAAAGAGCACTAAAATCCGAGTTATAACGAAGAAGTTATGACCAATCGAAGATCCGCGACAATACCGGTAAAACACTGTTAAGCGTAAAATACGAAATCCCGATAAAATACTTTTTAGCCTTAGGTATCTAAATGAAGGTCGTAGATATCATTAAACCGTGAACATACATAAAAAGAACACCCAAATCTGACTTCATATGAGGAAGTTATGATTTTTCGAAGTTTCGGATATAACGGTAGACAGCTAAAAACTCGAAATAGAGATCGAGCGATTTTTAGCCAACACAACCTAAACGAGAATCGAAGATCTCGTCGATAGTAGTGCAACGGTAAAAAGACAGACAAAAACGGACATCGGATGAAGAAGTTATGGGTTTTTAACGGAGTTTTCCTGCCCCGTCTACTAAAAATAAATATAATTAAATTTAAAATCAAAATTAGCCAAGGAAGTCTAAACGAAAGTTGTAGAGCATAATCTCAGCTTCGCGTCGATATAAAGAACGTCGAAAGCGGAGTTTGTATACGAAAGTTATGAATTTCTGAAGTTTGGGACGCGAACACCAACACTATGTCAGAGTTCACGACGTGAAACAGAGGTTCACGACGTGAACTCAGTCCTGACACCTCCTGGAGCCTGCCAGACCCCACTTGCATTGACGCATGCAGTGACGACTGAACTCACGACGTGAATATTTGAGATTCACGACGTGAGACCCCAAAAATGACCCTATAAATAGAAATTGAAGGTCTCAGGTTTAGGTGCTCATTTCTCTTCTTGTGGAGACTTTTAATCTGCGTTTAGCATCCCGAGACTACCCCGAAGCCCCGGTAACACTCCTGGAACACGACGCAAGGCCCGACGCCCCGAAGTTCCCGAGACACTACTTCTCTCCAGTCGAAGTACTGCCTGCGTGAAGCCCCAGGGTTTATACTCAAGCTCTAAAGGAAGTTCTATACTCCCGAGATCCTCGAGAATCCCGAGATTTCAACTCTCTCTAGTTGAAGTTCTGCTCGATTCTTCTCTCGACTACTTCAAAGCAACCACTTCAAATCAAGTGAGTTCATACCCCTACAACCACACTTTAAATGCTTTTTAAATGCTTTTAAACACTTTTAAGGGGGGGAATACAAGTAAACACACGGCTAAAATCGTGTGAAACATCGATCTTTTGCTATACTTTTCATATTGTTGTTTTAACTATCATATGAAGTTGTTATCATGCAAAACACCTCACAACACAACTTTACCCTCTTGGGATACAATATGTTTTATAAATAGAAATATGTTTTATTTATACGTTTACATACTACGTCATATCAAGGGTAACCATCTTTGTTAAACCATTTTATGCATTCAAAGAACTTATGATATATGCTTTGTCAAACATTGTGAAAGAGAATAAACATTGCATACAAAACTATCATTCTAATACAGACTTAGTTGAGAATCCGTGAGACTTATATCTTCAACGCTACCTTTTTGCGAAAAGGTACAACTTAAAGTCCTGTCTATTATAACCAGAGTCTCCCGGTTGGAGAGCGTGTCAAATGTGTATAGATCTATACGAGAAGTCATGATCCCGCGCCCTGACTGTTAGCTACAGTCCTTTGGGTGACAGTTTGGCGTAAATGATACGACGCCTGAAGACCGTCGCCACAGGCATATTATGTTTAGTATGGTTATAAAACTCATCGGACGGACAATTATTATGGTATTCTGATTTTATGAACGAGTAGCTATTAAAACTATTCTTCATCTAACAAGTGCGATCTTCTTATAGTTTTACTATATAAAACTATGCCTCAACTTTTAATCACGTCGGTTGCTTGCGATTTACGGTCTTGGACATTAGAGACTGCCTGTTACTTTAGGAAAATAAGGGATTTTCCTGTATCTACAACAAACAACTAATAGGAAAATAAGGGATTTTCCTGGTGCAACTAGTTACAATTCACAACACGAACATTCATATGCATTTCATACTTTTATAAGAAAATAAGGGATTTTCTTGGAAAACGCACGAACTTTGGAATGGCATACATTTTCTCAAAACCGCTTATGAACTCACCAACTTAAATGTTGACACTTTTTCTTTGAAATAACTTGTATTCTCAGGGAACCGTTAAGCAGGTTTGGAAATCATCTTTTGGGGATTAACGTTCTGGCGTTAATGACTTCTTTTGAAACATGTTATTGTATTTATATTTTGAATATGTAACAACTACGATTATGTAAACACTTTTAAATATTTATATATTTGGTGGTGTGTACTTTCCTTACTATGCAATTGTTATGAGACTGAATATGACGTCCTCCGCCCCCGAACGTTTCCGCCGTTCTGGTTTGGGGGTGTGACACATAACAATTATACTCCCACTAGCTTTGACATGTACCCTGGTCTCTACTGGACTTCTAGAAATCAATACTCTTGACTTTCTTAGTGATGTATAGATTTCTGTTATGCAATGCTTCGAAGAGTTTACAACTAGACTTCTTAAGCTTATATACCTTCATTGGATAGCTTATGTGTGTGTTTAAACCCTTTAAAAACTTATAGATATATGTCTTGAAAGTTCAAACAATTTCTTCCCATTCCTCACAATTTGAAATATGAAGAGGGATGTGGTAATCATATTGTGAATTTGAGAATGCAATTAATACAACCAATATCCATATCGATCTTTATCAGATCTTTAAAAATCTACTAACCAAAGTATTTCCTCACAATCATTCTCATGCCTTAGAGTGAAACCTTTGCCACCTAGATTTTATGGTGAATATGTTCCCATCCATGTGAATATACCATTTCCAACCTACAATCATCAGACATGGTTTAGGACAAATCCAAATTCAAATTTATCTTTCCTTTCATGGACTTAATTTCGCTTATTCTAAATTTCTTGCACTATGGTAACACAATGGCCTACCAGTGCTTACGTGTTGTTAAGCAGCTCACCCATATTGATCAATGTACTTTCATTGACCAACGTGCTTTGATTTTTCAGTTAAATGAATAACATAGAACTCATAAGCTTTGCCAACTCAACTGGAAGATGCACAGAATTAAGAATGTGTCAATCAAACACGACTAGTCATCAACCTTAGGTCGTGTGCTAGTGATAACTAAAAGGTTTATTGGCAATTGACTCCTGAAACTCTAAAGATCAATAAGAATCCCACCGACTTCTTAACATATGATTTTTCTCTCAAGGAACATTCCTAGATGAGCTAGAACAAATATTTAAAAGTTCGTGTGGATTCCTGACAAGAAAACACTTCATCGAATAAGTCTCAGTTTATCTTTTGTTTATCGATTAACGAATAACATCAGAACTTCAATTCTATATGTGCTAAGAGTAAGAAAACATTTTACTCCACATATTTTTAGGTGTTTTCAACCTTCTTAGTTTGAAACGACTTTCAAGATACGATTTCTAGTTAATAGAGTATTACTCTAAAAGTTGATTGGAACAAAGTATGACTCGTCAATGATCGACCCATTTCCAGCAATGTTCAATTCCTCTTCTTACCCATACAATTGCACTAAGATGTTCTTCGAGGATCAAATGCGATATAAAATCACAATCATTACGATGATCATAAAATGTGATACTAAAGTACTCTCCTTTCCTTTCAGATTTGAGAAACTTTTATCTTTCTGTCTAATAGATTCTTCTTATCCCTTGTACTACCCTTTGAATCTTTTCAAAGTATCAGAATTGTGCTTAATCTTATAAACACAACCATATTTACTGAATATCAGTAAATCATGATGAATAGAATTATCATTCTTTGTGGTGGATCTGAATATTCCATATCAACATGTACTAGATCCATCAATCCTTTACTAGCCTCACATAAACATGTGATCAATGAATTAGTTATAATTTTCCAATGAACAAGATTCTCATACATTTTAAAATGTGAACACCAAGTATATGTCCAGTTGGTGATGAGATTTCTTTTCACTTGGTCAATTATGATACTACCACACACGATATTATAAGAATCGAATCCACAAATAGTATTACTATGATAGAAATGTAACCAACACTTTCATAAATGTCATTTGCAAGGAAATATAAACTAAGTCAACCAGGTGAACCATTATTTCACTTTTATTGAAAATAAACAAAAAATGGAACTTGCCCTTACAATGCATAAATAAAAAAACTATGTTTCTAGATATCTCCTAATAGTAATAGCAATCTGTTAAATTATCCTAACTCCTAAGTAGTAGCTCCAAATTCTAATCATCGAACCATGTGACCGAAGTCCATTTCTCATGATCAGATTTATCTCGCCTTGTTCAAGCTTCCTTCTTTCTCTTAACGTCTTTAATACCATAAGAATGTGATCATCACATCATGTATTAAGAGCCTACGAATAGGAAAAAATGGAGCAAGATAATTGATGTACCTAGAACAAGTTTTTATTTTTACCAAACGATCTAACGGTTTGATCTTGGATGACCCATTTGTTGGATTAGGTGTCTAATACCATAACTATAATTGAATATACATGAATTGATAGTAGCACGGTCCTTTTGGGTTGCCCTCACAACTAGAAACTAGACAGGATGACTTTTGGAGAGAGGTTGAATTTATTATTTGATTAATAAATTAAAATAAATGATTTATTAATGTATTATGAAAATAATATATTAATTAGAAATCATATTATTTATTTAATAATTAATCGGAAATTAGTTGGAATTAATTTTGGGATTAACTGAATTAATTAAAAGTGCAGGGCTGTTTGGCAATTTATTTATAGTTAAGGAAAGAGGCTCTAGAACCTCCCTAGAAAGGGTTGGACGGAAACTTCTAGGAAGTCCCTAGAATTTTCGTCCAAGGGCTCTTGGATGGGAGTTCATGGGCGGCTTCGTCCTTAAGCTAAGGAATTAGGGTTTCCTCCTAAAACCCTAGCTTTGGCTCTAAGCTACCTCAACTATATAAAGAGCCTTACCCCCTCACAATTTCAGCCATTCTATTCCTTCTAGAGATAGTCAAAATTCTCAAGCCTCCTCTACTCTCTCCTCTCTCATCCTCTTCTTTAGTTTGGGTGTGATCTACTAGAGGCATGACACTTGTGACGCTTGCTTTCAAGGTTCCAGAAGACTTCGATGTTTATTGTTATTGCTACATAACAATCAAAGGTATGTTTACTAACCCTAGTTATGATTTTCGAAAATAATATAGATCTCCTAGGGTTTGCTATTTGATGTTCAAAAGTTGTATCTTCAATTAGAGAAAACATAGATCCAAGAATTTTAGGGTTGCGTGCACACATAGGATTTTTATTTGTTATGCTCAAAACCCATCCGTCGTATCAATGCCTTGGCTTGTTTTCTATTGAAATGATTACAATTGTTGAATTTTATCAATTAGGGTTTATGGAAAGTAAACCCTATTGGACAAGGATTTCGAATTTAGGGTTCCTTAGGCCCTAAGGTTTCAAAATTTAAGAAAGGGTTGAAACCCTTTCCCTTGCCCTACAAGTTTCGATTTTGAGGATGCTTCCTTGCTTCCAAGATTTCGAAATTTTGGCAAGGATTGAAATCATTACCTTCCTTCCCAAGATTTGCCTTTTTCGAAAATTAGGGTTTTGATAGGGATCTTCTTATTTTTGGTTATTATCTCCTTATTTGATTACTTGGATAATTGTAAGATTTGATTTATCCCTCCCGTGATTTTTGGAAATTTAGTGGGGAGAGGTTTAGACTAAATTATCTTTATTAATTTAATTGGATAATCCTCAAATTCATTTAATAAATTAATTAAATGTTTAATTAATAAGATAATTATTAAATCATTTGTTTTTAATTTTTAAATTTAAATTAAATTCTTTTAATATCGAAATTTAAGATTTAAAAATAAAAGTATTTTGAAAATTTTAAAATACATCCTTATGGATCTTATTATTAATTTAATTAAATGATTAATTAAATGATAATTAATAAATCCATAAGATGTTTTAAATTTAACTAAATTAAAATTAAACCCTTGGAATTTTAAAATGTTTTAAAATACACCTTATAATATATGTAAAATTAAATGTTTAATGTTTACTATATGTGTAAGACTAAGTCAGTCGAACCGCTAGTACGCGTCATTGACGAAGCCGATCAATAAAGGGAGTTTAAGGAATCGGCCTATAAAATGACCGCCATTGGGTATCCACTATTATCCACCGCTCCCTTGATTGGTGGAGGGTCGTTAGCCGAACGGGTTTGATGGGACCTAAAATAGATTCGAATTTGATTACGGCATCCCTCTTCAAAGTTCGAATCGAAAATATATATCCTAGCCTTCATTTAAATTTATGGGTTAATAAGTAAGGATTAAAATCAACTAACTTGAATTCTATTTTCTCCTATTATAGATGTCGAGTTCAAACAACAATGGTCTTCCTCCTCCTCCTCCAGTGACTCTCCACAAGTCATGTTTCTTTCAAGCTGAAAAATACGAAGTCACTCAAGCCTTGTTGGCATGAAAACATCAAGATGGAAAGTCTGTGTGTGCGTATGTTCTGAATAAGAAATCGTACATTGATAAATAGGGAATGTTGGGTGTCGTTTTCCCAAGGGAGCTACCCATTGACTTGGTTCTACTTTCGCTTCCTGAGTCAAATATTCCGTTCATTAAAGACTACTATATGATTTACCATGACTTGACTCTAATTGATCTGACACATATGTTGATTGTTGTTGAAGCAGAAATGCTTAAGAGCATAAATGAAGTAAAAGCGTTTGAAGGATCTATCCCCAAATTTCCATGGACATTGACAATGGCAATGAAGGTAGTCCAGAAAAGGTTTCTCTTCCCAATGAAAAGGGATCAGCCAAGGTCAAACCGTTTGACCATATGGTAAAGAGAAAGGCTAGTTCTGAGATAGTACCATGTGTTAATCCTAAAAGATCCACATGTTTCTATTGCCAATTGGATGGGCATTGGTTGCGAAGCTTCCCTTGCTACCTGAAAGATCTTAGAGGTGGTAAATTCAAGTCGTATGACTCCACTTCAGGTACATCTATTTTCTAACTCCATTATTTTAATAAGTGCCTATTCGTAGATTCTTAATACATGATGTGATGATCACATTCTAATGTTTTGCAGGCTCTAAGAGAAAGAAGGAAGCCTGAGAAGAGTGAGTTGAATCTGATCATGAGAGATGGATTTCGGTTGCATGGTTCGATGATCATATGTTGGAAGCTACTCGTAAGAGTTATGATAACTTAATAGATTGTTTAGGAGATGTTTAGAAACATATTTTTCATATTTTTGCATTATAAGGACAAAAATTTTCGAATATTATCAATAAAAGTAAATTTTGTTTTATCTAGTTTACTTTACATTTCCTTGCAATGGCATTTATGAAAGTGTTGGTTACATTTCTATTATTAGCAATATTAATCATGAATTTGATTCTAGTTATATCGCTTGTCGTATTGTCATAATTAACCAAGTGAAAAGGAATTCTCATCGCCCAAGTTCCAATTGGATAGGAACTTGGAGTCATACAATTTGAATTGTTTGATGTATGAGAATCTTGATCGTTGGAAGACTAAGACTGATTCATTGATCACATGTTTATGTGAGTCAAGTGAAGGACTAAAGGATCTAGTACACATTGATGTGGACTATTCAGATCTGCCACAAAGGATGATAACTTTATTCGTCATGATTTGCTGATGCTTTCAATAAATTTGGTTATGTTTGTAAGAATAAGCATAATTATGATACTTTGGAAAGTTTCAAAGAGTGGCAGAACGAATATGAAGAATCTGTTAGGCAGAAAGATAAAAGGTTTCTACAATCCAAAAGGAAAGGAGGGTACTTTAGTATCATGTTTTGTGATCATCTTAATGATTATGGAACCATGTCACAATTGATCCTCGAAGAACATCTTAGTGCAATTGTTTGACTAAGAAGAGGAACCAGATATTATTGAAATGGTTCAATCAAAAGATGAGTCATACTTTGTATCCAATTAAAATTTTAGAATCATATTCTGGTAACTATAAATCGTATCTTGAAGCTTGTTTCGTACCAAGTAGGTTTATAACACCTCATAAAATGTGAAGTAATAATGTTTTCTTACTCTAGCACATTTGAATTTGGAAAGTTGTGATGTTTTGGTTAAAACAAAGGATAAACTAAGACCAATTCCATGAAGTGTTTTCTTGTTGAGAATCCACTATCACTTTTGAATATTTGTTTTTTAGCTTGTCGAGGAATGTCCCTTAAAAGGAAAACTTATATGTCAAGAAGTAAGTGGGAGTCTTATTGACCTTGAAGAGTTTCAGGAGCCAATCAATAATAAACCTTTAAGTTATCACTAGCACACGACCTGAGGTTGATAACCAATCGTATTAAGTTGACACATTCTTGTTTATGTGCACCTTCCAGTTGAGTTGGCAATACTTATGAG
Source organism: Lactuca virosa (assembly GCF_052849685.1). NCBI lineage: Eukaryota > Viridiplantae > Streptophyta > Magnoliopsida > Asterales > Asteraceae > Lactuca > Lactuca virosa. The sequence goes on along the minus strand of NC_136431.1, from coordinate 274,876,463 downwards.
TTCTATGGTTCTCATTTGACTGCAATAGGCATATCACGTTGGTCAGTGATAGTACATTGGTCAATGGAGGTGAGCTGCTTAAACAACATGGAAGCGTTGGTAGATCCTTGTGCTACCAGAAGGCAAGTTTTATGAGTTCTTATGAAACTCCTAGACCTTTCGAGATTCATTGAATTTTATCAATGGCATGTTTTAATCTTGGATTATACTCTCACTTTTGTGACTGGGATGCCGAGGATCATAAACGAGATGTGAATAACCATGCTAACCAGTTCGACAACCTTGATGTCATTTATCATCTCACATTGATGTGTCGGTTAACCACACACGCTCCATCAATAATGATAATTTTCAAGATGCCCATCATATCTATTTATAGTCCCTATTAGTGTGCCGGTTAGCCACACACGCTCCACTAACGACATATAAAGCATGATGTGCGTTTTTCATGGATTAGCATACTTTTCACATTTTTCCTAAAGTAAATATCAGTGAGATTTTATAAAGAAATGTTTAGTTACTTTATATCAATATACTTATTAATAAGATTATGTCCTATCAAATCCATTCGGCTAACGAACCTCCACCATACAAGAGAATGGTAGGTAAGAATGGATACCCAAATGCGGTCATTTTATAGCCCACTTCCTTAAACTCCCCTTATATTATGGCTTCGTGAATGAGGCGTACTAACGATTTGACTGACTTCTCTTATACATAGAATATATTAAATGTTTAATTATATCTAGTATAAGGTGTATTTTAAAACATTTAAAAATACAAGGTTTAATATTTTAATTATATAAACTAAACTTTTAATTTATTTAAATTTAAACCAATATATGGATTTAATATTTATCTTTTAATTAATTATTTAATTAAATTAATAATAAGATCCATAAGGATAATATTAATTAATCTTATAATCAATAATTATTTAGTCAAAAGATATCTCCTAACATTTAGGGTTTTATTTAATTATCTGACATAAGAAAAATTCGGATTTCGCATATATTAAAAGAGATAATTACCAAATAACAACTAAATAAATCAAATTAGGCATAAAAATCTGAAATACTGCATCTGGCAGTTCTCACGTCGTGAGAGGCAGATGCTCACAACGTGAGAAATAGTTTTTCACATAAATCCATTTTGTTCAGTTCATCCTATGTGCAAACAATGTCAGAAACAACAAGGCTTCGATACCACTGATGGGTTTCATAGATTACAACAACTATGTGCTTGCGGAATTTCACTTAACATTTAAGGGCACATGCAACCTAAAGGATCTATGTCTTTAACACTTTGAATGTAACATACTATGAACAAAAAACTAATTTCAACCCTAATAAACACCTAGTATAATAAAATACAAGAATTACAATTACATACATTTGATTTGTTGTAGTAAAAAAATCAATTTAGTCTCCTTCTTGAAAAACTTGGAAAGAAAGCAGCAGAAATCTCGTGCCTCTAATGGCTCACACCGAAAACCTAGAAACCCTATAATGAAGAGGAGAGAGAAAAAAGAAGTCTAATTTTCGTCCTAAGCCTTATGGGAAGACCATGAACGAAATTGAGGCTATAAGGGGTCCTATTTCTAGTTTAGATAACTGAGGGACAAAGCAATATTTGAATGATTAAATAATAGATTTAATCTCAAATAAAATCCTTTTCTTATTTTCATCTAGGAGGCTTCTGGAAACTCTAAGGAGACTCCCAAAACCGTCCACCTCTTGGATGATTCTAGAATTACTTCTTTTGTTCAACTATTGAACAATTACAATTCACCCCTAACACCTTTAATTAATTCTAATTAATTCCAAATTAATTCCAAATTAATTTTGATTAATAATTAATTAATTCTAATGGATTTCTTATTAATTTATTAATCATATAAATTAACAAATCAATTATATAACAACTGATCTCATGTTAATTTATTAATTACATAATATATTAGCATATCAATTATCTATTTCCAATTAATATATTAATCATACAATATATTAACAGATTATGTATCTCTCTTTCTCCTACTATCATTTCTAGTTATTTATGGTTATGAGGGCAACCGAAAAGGAACTTTGCTAATATTTCAAGATTATACTAATTTAGTTATTGGCTTAGATGTTGTTTGTTTTTTTTTTCAAAAGCTCTTCTTTACCACTTTTGTCTGCGTCCCGCAGACAATGAGCATACTTTTATCCTCGCAGAGTGTTTGTTTTTTCGAAAGGCTGAGATCTAAAAACGTCTACGCGAGGTCTTCACCACAAAGACATGGAGTACCTATTTCTCACATCTGCGGGCTTTTGATCTAAAAAAACGCCCCATACTTTTTATATTCTCTTGAACGAACTCGCCTACCATCTAATACATCTCCATTAACGCCTCAACCATCGACTCCCCGCCTCACTCCACCACTGATCTCTGATCAGACGAGGCAACGACGACCAGAACACCCACCGGACGTGAAACCCTTCCACCTGCCGGAGTTCAGCGTTGCGCCACCTCTCTCTTGTTTTCAGACTTCACTGAAAACGAAGGTATGCATATTTTTCATTTTTTCAAATCTCACATGAAATTGGTGTTTAGTTTTGCTAAAAAAGTCTATAATCTAGTCAAATATGTTTTTTCCTTTTGCTGAAAATGCTTGTTCTTGCTTTAAATTTGGTGTTAGATGTTACAAATCAAAAAATAATGACGAAAATTTCCTTTCTTGCTTAACTTTCCTATTGAATGTTGCTGAAAATCTATAACATTGGCGAAATCAAGCTTTTTTCTTGATTAAAATATAAAAATATTTGTTGGAAATATGAAATAATGATGTGAATGTCGTGATTCTTGCTGAAAATACTCTTTAGTGCTTCAAATTGTTGTTGAATGTGCTGAAAATTATTGATGAATGTGCAGAAAATCGTTATTTGGTTTTGGAAATATGAAATAATGATATTAGTTGTTGACTGTTTTTTTTGTTGGAATGTGTATGTGTCACACCCCCGAACCGAGTAAATGGCGGAAACGTCCGAGGGCGGATGACGTCAGTACAGTATAATAACTATTGTACAATAGAGATCAAAGCATTACAGCCATTATACTGATATAAAGTATTTACATTGTATTTGAATCATTGTTTGACTCCAAAAGCATACAACAAAAATATAACACGTAACAATACTAAGCTCCGTCTTCACAAAACCTGAGCGGATACCTGTCTACTGATTTCCTGAGAATACAAGTGGTTTTGAAAAAGAGTGTCAACAATTAAGTTCGTGAATTCATAAGCATTTTGTATGAGAAAGATATGTCTTTGTTCCTTGAAAATAATAATGTGTTCCTCCAGAAAATCCATTATTTTCTTTTAAGTGTAATTTAGTCTTAAACACTCTAAGACTAAAAATGTGTAAGTATTGTTGTACTGTGAAGTAGTATAATGTAGTTTTATATCTTTATAAAACCATTTGAGTGCATATTTCCATAAGTGTGAACTGTATTGTACTGAATAATAATGTATTGTAATCGTATTTGTGTAAAACCCTTTGTATGTATGTTTCTAGAAATATAAACTGTATTGTACTGGAAAATAATGTAATGTAGTTTTATATAAATAAAACCATTTGAAGAGAACGAGGAGGTGAGTTTCGGTTACTGTCATTAGTTGGTGAGGGTGGAGGTGAATTACCTCTAGGTGGACTTTCGGTTCGAGTAGTTTCGTCGTCAGTTGACTCGGGTTCAGGTTGTGGGTCAGAAGGAACATACTCGGAGTCACTGGAAGATGGGGAAGGAGACTTTTGTCTGTGAGCTTTCATCTTGGTCTTTCGTTTCTTTGGAGCAGTAGGCGCTGCTTGCTCAGACTTGCGTTTCTTAGGAGTAGAAACTTTGGAGGATTGACCGTCATTTTCCCCTTTTTTATCAGGCTTCTTCCCTCGTTTTACTGGTTAGTCTGCAGCGTCCAACGAGTTTTGCATCTCTGGAGTAAGCTGTCGTGGTCCTGAAGGGGTTAGTTTCTAGTACTCATTGATAACGTTGTTGTCAGGGGAAACACATCTGTACATTGACTCCAGAATTTAACCAATGAAGATAAACTTGGAGGGATCGGAGACAATGATCCTCGTCGTGTGGAAGGTAGCAATCCATGACTTGAGTGAATCCACCATTGTTGGAACATTAAACTTTTCCATCGTCCAATGAGTGATAATAGTCCAAAATCGAGCACACGAAATTTCAGAGTACCTTGAAGAAGAGCTTATACTCTGAACTAGTTGAGACCATATGATTGACCCATAATCCATATTAACCCCGTGATACAGACCATATAAAAGGGTCATGAATGCCCTGCTCTTTCCATCTGAACCTGCAACCCTCTCCGATAAGCCCTTGGATAGGAGAGTAAAGAGCCCGTTCCACTGAGGAGGAAGACAATATTTCTTGAACTTGGTGACAGTAGTGAGAATCTCCGTGTACCCCATATCATAGAACATCGAGAACAACTGAGTTGTTGTAATTGAATCTGGGTTAATCATGGAATCGGCGACAGCAAGGCGTAGCAACAAACAAAACCTAGCTTTTGAAATCGACGTCTTTTGATTGACGATCTCGAAGAAGATATGCTCCTTAGCTTTATCATAAACAACAGTGGAGTAGACGTGAGAGAGCATCGACATTGGAACGCTGTCCACCTGTGTGAGAGCAACCACCAGTGGAGAAGATGAACAGTAGAAAATCGCCGATTTGTTCTTGAGAGAGTTGAGATTTGGTAAAGTAACCCAAGAGGTGTGAGAAAACCTTTTATACCGTTGCTAGGAGAGAGAAAAATCCACAATAATGATTTGACTATCTTTTGAATCGACGCCTGAAAAAGCGTGAGCTGACAGCTGGATTTTCTGAAGAAGACGTCATCAGGAGTGATATTAGGTGCCGTTTCAAATTCACGCTCCTTTCCATCCTTATCTCCTGTTCAAATTTTGAACCGTTTCAAATTCATGCCGACTCACCCTTATTTTATTTTTATTATTAAAATAAATCAACACCACCATAAACGTGACTCATCCTTTCTCTTCATACTAAGGAACCTTCGCTCTATATTAAAGTAAACAACCATTTCTGTTAGAGCCGAAAGCACAAATCTGGAAAAGTGCCATGAGTACCACAAACATGAATTTGGAAAATCACAAAGATCTTCGTGCTAGAGTGTACCAATGAAAAAGAAATAAAGCAAAATATTTGTGGGATTTAAGTGATGCCAATATAGACACGAAACTGTTGATCCCGGGAACGAATCTCTTCCTTCAAAGTCAAGAGAGACTTAGAAGTGTCTGTGTGGTTTCCCGTTAAAATAAGATCACATGTTTGTAAAGAAACATTGAAAGGCTTCTTTTCAAAATAAGGCTTTAAAGGGTGGTTCAACTTCAACCGAACTTCAGTGCTTGAAATAAGACCGAAAGTTAGATAAAGTACTTGTGAGACCGATGTGGCCTGTTAAACAAGTAGGTGTGATAAAATATTCAGTGACAGGATGTATTTTAGAAATCTCAAAAAAAAAAATTGGATCCTATGGGAAGAAACGTCATGGTGTTAGACAATTTCATAAAGATCACGCAAAAATAAAAAGAGATTTCTTGAGGTAACAAGTAATAGCTTGAACATTAGAGCGTTCACCGTCAATTCATTCAAGGTGTTGGATTTTGGGTCTCACTTAGCACGTGGTAAACGAAACTAAGATCATCAACACAGAGATTGTGTAACCAACCTCAGTGGTAATTGCTGAGAGTCTCAAGGGTTATTTTTAGGAAGCGAAACTTAATGGAGAAATGAGAGGAGATGGTGAATGAACCTAAAGTAGCTCTGCTACAAAAGAAGGACAAAGCAGAAAACTCTTAACTTACTATAAGAAGAGTAAGGTAGCTCGTGACTTGAGTGATTGTAGCAGCCTGATTGGGAAGAAACGATTGGTGTTTATCGAATCATTAAAGCTTCACTCAGAGTCATTGAGGCTTCGATCTAAATGCAACAACATGCTTCTAGGGACACTTAACTAGTACATACATAAGAATGTTATACCTGCCCCAACGTCATTGTGTTTTGCATCTGTGAACTTGAATCAATTTTGAGAATTGAGAGATAAAACTTAAAAACACATAGAAATATTTTTGTAGTTTTTTGGATTTTTCTGAAAATAATAAAAACAAAAAAGAAAATATTTTTGGATTTTTGTAATTTCTGAAAATAATAAAAACAAAAAAGAAAATATTTTTGGATTTTTGTAATTTCTGAAAAATAATAAAAACAGAAAAGAAAATATTTTTGGATTTTTGTAATTTCTGAAAAATAATAAAAACAGAAAAGAAAATAAATACTAAATATAAAAACACGAAAGAATAAGAATGCTTTACAAAAATATACAACCGAAACCATACCTAAGAAAAGATGAAGCGAAATGGGCCGAGCGTTCGGTTCATTTCGGTTCCCGAAAAATTCTAGAGCCGAAATAGACCGAGCGTTCGGTTCATTTCGGTTCTCGAAAAATTCTAGAGCCGAAATAGACCGAGCGTTCGGTTCATTTCGGTTCCCGAAAAATTCTAGAACCGAAATAGACCGAGCGTTCGCTCTATTTCACTTGTTCAATTTTTGTGAGAAGAAAGGGGTTTCGGTACTGACTCAGCTTCCATCATTCCCAAGCCTTGGAGTATCTTATTAAAGCTTGCTTCTGGTAAGGCCTTAGTGAAGAGGTCAGCCAGTTGATCTGAGGACCGACCGAAGTGAACTTCAACATTACCATCTTCAACGTGGTCCTTGATGAAGTGGTATCTTAGTGCAATATGCTTACTCTTGGAATGTTGCACTGGATTGTGACATATTCGAATCGCACTTTCAGAGTCACAGTAGAGAGGGATCTTCTTCATGCTTAAGCCATAATATCTAAGTTGGCTTTGTATCCATATGAATTGTGATGTACAGGATACTGCAGCGATGTACTCAGCTTCGGCTGTGGAAAGAGACACGCAAGTTTGTTTCTTTGACTGCCAGCTAACAAGTTTGCCATCAAGGAACTGGCATCCGCCGGTTGTGCTCTTTCGGTCCAATCCACATCCACCAAGATCAGCGTCAGAGAAAGCTTGAACAAAGAAGCCAGATTTTGCAGGATACCAAAGACCGAGAGACGAGGTTCGCTTCAAATACCGGAAGATATTTTTCACTGCAACCATATGAGGTTCTCTTGGATTTTCTTGAAACCTGACACAGTAGCAGATAGAAAACATTATGTCCGGTCTACTAGCTGTTAGATACATAAGAGATCCTATCATCTGACAATAGAGAGTCATATCAATAGCCGATTTCTCAAGAGATGGAGTCAGCTTCGTGCCAAATGCCATTGGAACCTTTACTTTGGAATATCCCGTCATGCCGAACTTTGCCAATAGAGTCTTCGTGTATGCTTCCTGATTAATGAAGATGCCTACTGGTCCTTGTATTATATTCAGTCCAAGGAAAAAGTTAATCGGACCCATTGCGCTCATTTCAAACTTAGTCTCCATCAACTTCCTGAATTCAGCTGTTAAGCTAGGATTCGTGGAGCCGAAGATGATGTCATCGACGTAAATTTGAACTATCATTAAGTGTTCGCCTTCTTTCTTGCGAAAGAAGGTTGGGTCGACCGAACCTTGTTTGAATTTTGACATTTTGAGAAAGCGTGTTAGAGTTTCATACCAGGCTCTCGGGGCTTACTTCAATCCATAGACTGCTTTATCCAGTATGTAGCAGTGATCAGGATACTTCTCGTTCACAAATCCGGGTAGTTGCTCAACGTATACTGTTTCTTCTAGTTCTCCATTCAAGAAAGCACATTTTACATCCATTTGGAAAACTTCAAAGTTTTTATGTGCAACATATGCCAAAAAGATTCTCACTGATTCCAACCTTGCTACTGGAGCGAAGGTCTCTTCATAGTCTATTCCTTCTTCCTGACAATATCCTTTCACCACCAGCCTCGCTTTGTTGAGAATGACGTTACCCTCTTTATCTAACTTATTTCTAAAAAATCATTTTTAACCGACTACAGATACATCCTTTGGTGTGGGAATCAGCCTCCAAACATGATTTCGTTCAAACTCATGGAGTTCGTCTTGCATAGCTTGCACCCAATCAGAGTAATCAAGAGCAGCATTTACCGTCTTCGGTTCAACTTTAGAGACAAACGAATTAAACATGCAGAATTCTACTTGAGAGAATAAAGAAGTTTGCTTCGCTTTCATTTGAGAGCGTGTGAGAACACCCTCAGATGATTCACCAATTATTTGAGTTTTAGGATGATCCTTTGTCCATTTTATGAGAGGAGGGAAATTTGGATCATAGGCAGGATCCAGCTCAGCATTGACTTCTTCTTCCAGTTCTGACAGATCGCCTTCGTCATTTGCATTTTCATTCTCCCCCTCAAATGGCGAACCGAATCCCATGTCAGGTTCAGTACTCTCCCCCTCAAATGGATCTTCATGGGTTGGGGTTTTTGATGGATTCTCCCCCTGGAAAGGCATGTCGGTTGTTTTTAGTGTAGACGAACCCTCCCCCTGGAGTACAGTACTTTTTCTTGGAGGGTCATTAGTAGCTAGATGATCACCTGATGCAGTAGGTTCACTTCGAGTCTGCTTCTCGGTTAGTTGTCGAGGTTCGCTTTCCATGTCTTTAGTAGCTTCATCGATGATTTTCTTCAAGGTATAGATTTTGTTATCTGCTGCTTTCGCTTCTGAGTGGATCGCCTTCTCTGGTTCATCAAAGAGCAGCATGAACTCTTTAAATAGATTGGAAATGGGAATTGATACTTGACCTGATTCCAGAAAGATTTCTTCCGTTGAACTTTCGCTTGCTTGAATCTTCTTCATGTAATTATCATCAAAAGTTACATATTAGGAAGGGAAGCGAAACTCAGAAGTATAATGGAAGGGAAGCGAAACTCAGCATGGTTCGGGCGGCTTCACACAATGAACGGTTTCACCTTTCAACGATCTCATTCTGTTGTGGAGTATAGGGAGCAGAGAAATTGTGAGTTACTCCCTTTTCAGCCAGAAACTCTTCAAAGTCTTTATTTTTGAACTCTAGACCATTATCGCTTCTTATGTTTCTTACCACCTTTCGTAGCTGCAATTCCACTTGCTTGATAAAAACCTTCAGCTTGGGAGTCGCATCTGATTTCTGTTTAAGAAAGAAAACCCAGGTGAAGCGTGAAAAATCATCTATAATTACAAGTATAAACTTACTACCACCGATGCTTTCGATAGCCGAAGGACCACATAAGTCGATGTGTAGTAGTTCGAGAGGTTCGATGATTTTTGTATTGATACGAGAAGGGTGACTCTTTCTGCTTTGCTTGCCCATCTCGCAAGCTGCGCACAAGTGTTCTTTGTCAAATTTGAGAGCAAGAAGTCCACGCACGTGATCACCAAGCACCAGTTTATTAATATCTTTGAAGTTCAAATGCGATAGTCTTCGGTGCCACAACCAACTTTCATCTGAGTTCGCCTTCGACAGCAAACATATTGCTGGCTTTCCATTTGTCGGGTTGAGATTTAGAGGATACATCTCCCCTTTGCGCTCAGATTTCAACAGAACTTTCTTTCTTGGCTTTTTGATTATTTCTGATCCCTCATCATCGAACGAGACTTTCAAACCGGTTCCCACGACTAGTTGAGAAACACTGATGAGGTTGTGCTGCAATCCTTCCACGTAGGCTACTTTTCGTATTGAGAATTCTCCGTTGGTGATCATCCTATACCCTTTGATCGTGTCGTATGAGTTGTTTCCATATTTAACACATCCACCATCCTTAAGGGACCGAAACTCCCTAAGTTCTTCCCTCCTTCCTGTTATGGGACGAGAGCAGCCACTGTCAATATACCATTCGTCGTCAAAATGCTCGTCACTGATAACCTGCAAAATTAAGCAGATTTAGGAACCCAAAGTCTCTTGGGCCCTGGTGAGTCTTTTACAGAATAGGGAATTGCAACTGAAAGATCAACCATATGTGTTCTTTTTATTAAAGTGGTTTCATCTTTTCGTTTGATGGTGTAAACTTTGATTTTATTTTCATCTTGTTTTAACTGGTGTGTGTTATTGTTAGTTGGTTTCACAGTTGAGGTTTTCTTTGGAGTCCTAGGGTTAGCTGACTTTTTGGTATTTTGGACTTCAGAATCTGAAACGAGCTTTCCCTTTCCTTTGATATCCTTTACAGAGTTAGGTTTTGGTTGGGAGTTAGGATGATGGGTTTTGAGACCGAAACTTGACTTTCGGTTCTGAGCACTTGTGTTGGGACCGAAACTGGACTTTCGGTTCTTGGCGTGGTAAGAGTTTGGACCGAAACTTGACTTTTGGTTCTTGTGACCACTAGTATTAGGACCGAAACAGGTTGTTCGGTTCACCTGACTGCATGACTGGCAGTGATTGACATGTGCTTCCTTTTTCATCTTGAGATTAGAAGTTTTTTCACAGCGAACATAAGTGGGGTTTTGGGATTGTCAAAACTGTTTTCTCTCATTAAAGTTCTTCATGTATCTTTTGTTCCTCTGACATTTCTGTTCAGCAAGTTGCTCTTGAGTCAAGTGAATGTTGGCCTTAGGTTTCGTTTTCTTCTCATGAGCTTCGGTTGTTGTTGATGATACGTTGGAAGCTTTCAGTGGTTCGTTTGGTATTTCTTTTGTACCACTTGAACTGGGTTTATCAAAGCTCGAGGTCTTGTTGAGGGGTTCGGGAATGTATCGTCCCTTAACTCTCCATGAGGTTTGCTCTGACAGACCAACTGTTTCTTCTGCATTGTCGATAGGAGCAGACCAGAAGTGGTTATCGCAACCTTCAGCATTATCTTTCTCAACCATGGACGTCAACTCCGCCGTTTGTTTCTTAGTTACACCGGTGACTGCATTGCACCTTCTGATAAACAACAGCCTTTTCTTTGAGTTTCTTGGATTTGTCCTTTGACACCCGAGCGTACTCAACCGAATTTTCAGAGATGAGTGGTTTGGATGCTTCGGGTTCGCTCTTAAGAAATTCTAAAAAATCGACCTCTTCTTCTACGAAGATTTCACTCATCTCACTGTCCTCATCAAATTCAGAAGTGGTTTCTAAATTTATTTTATTTTCTGAACTTAATTTGGCGTTGTATGAGTCAAACTTCTGTATAGTCTCGGTCTTGATTTTTAATTTATCGTTTTCGTCCAGTAAATTCTTAAGCATGCATTTATGTTCTTTGGACTCAATGAAAGATTCAATTTTGTCCAGTCCATATTTTTAGGTTACTGAAATCTCATCTGAAGACATTATAGATTCACATTCAGCAATGACTTCGTCTTCCTTAAATTCAAGGAAGGGAAAAATCATTTTATGAATCTTTTTACTTATCTCACAATCTAGATGCAACTGGGTGATATTTGTATATAAGCGTCTAGCAATCAAACAGAAAACATTTCTTTGTTTCAAAAACTTTAAGTCACGTTGCAAATAAATAAGTTCATCCCTAGACCTAACTAACTCTGACTCCTTCAGCTGAATCCACATCCTTCTCTCCTCACTCTTAGAAGATTCCCTGCTGAGTTGGTCAGTTAGGTTAGAATTCGCTAAGCGAGTTTGCATAAGACTTCCACTTAAGTTAGAAAACTTGAATTTTAATTCATTTAATTCTTTTTCGTAGTTTGTTACTGGTATTTTAAGAGATTCAAGTATGGATTGTACCTTCTTGATCAACTGATTGCAATCGTTGATCCTTTCACTCACAGGCTTAGCAACGAAACAATTGTCATCCTTTAGTTTCACTTCCTCATGCTCACATTCGGTTGTATATCCCCTCATCTGCGATACCCCAGCTGACACCATTAAGCACCTCGCTGCTGAATCAGTAACTCCTTCTTTTGCCACATAAGCTCTTCCATGCGAGGGTTTGCGTACTCCTCCAAACTCATCATCAATAACATTTTCTTGCACAATCAAAGCATTCATTGAAGCATTAGTTGCTTTCTTCTTCTTTATCTCCTCCAGCTTTCTCATGTAGTAAGCTTCGTCATCTTCACCATCTTTCTTCTCATCCATCTTCCTTAACATGCAATCCTTGGCAAAGTGATTCTTGCCATGACAGTAGTTGCAATCATACCCGGAGTTTCCCACAATCTTACTCTCCTTCTTTTCGTCGTCCTTTTGAGAGGTGTTCTTGGTTTCTTCTTTCACCTTTTCTGAGCTGTAGCTTCCCTGCCAGTTTTGGTTCTTATTGATCGGGAACTTTCTATGAGCAAACTTCTTTGGGTTTGTAACCATCATTGCATATTCTTCACTGGACAGATCACACTCTGACATATCAGATTCCTCCTCTTCGTCTGCTACATTCTTGCTCTTAGAAACAAGGGCCAGTGAACCCACACCTGAAACTATCTTCGCTTCCTTTGTCACCACACTTTCATGATATTTGAGTATAGCCATCAGTTTCGCCAGCGAATATGATTTAAATTTCTCACGAGCCTTCACAGTCGAGACCACTACCATCCATTCGGGCCTTAAGCCATTCATGAAGGTAACCTTTTGTTCGATCACCTTCCTTTCAATACCATGCTTCATTATCTTGCTGAGTAGATGGTTGAAACGATCGAATGTCTTAATGAGTTTCTCTTCAGGTTTTTGTTCAAAAGCACCGAATTCAGAGAGCAATAGGGTTTGGATCGAGTGCTCTAGATCCTCATCAGTTGAATATAATTCTTTCAACCTATCCCATATTTCTTTAGCTGTTGTGCATGAACTTACCAGACGAAAAGTATCGGATTGCAAAGCGAATCTGATCATCCTCATGGCTTTAACGTTGCATAACACCTTGTCTTTTTCGTCTTGAGGGATCTTATCTACGTCCGCCAAGACTTGGTTATACTCTTTTTGAGTCTTGACCATTCTGTTTGTTCCAGAGTGAACAAACGGACCCAATGTTATTGCCTCCCAGATAAGATAGTCGTTGTCTTCAGATCCAACGACATAGTCTTCGAAGTGATGCGCCCATACATCATAATCTTGAGTATAAAGAATGGGAACCCTTGTAGTGGATCCTATACTGTTGGAGATGTTGATCGGATTGATTTGAGAGTCATCGTGAGACATGATGAACTTTTTCTTTTAATATGCTAGAATCAGACTTGTAAAGTTGAACTTAGGGTTTTATCAAACACAAGAGATATCGTCGACAAAAAGAAGATAGCTTCTATATATTGATAAAAGCGGAAACCCTAAAGGATTCTTCAAACTGAAGAGATGCGTATGTATTACACAGTCTCCTGTTCTGATACCAATTGATGGGAATAATGCGCTACAGATCGATAGTTTCTAAACAAAAAAACAATATTAATGGAGTAAAGAACACAAGAATGGATCAAATGGTGTCGAATGATTAATATCTCACACCTCAGAAGAGCTCGATGAAGAACTTCGACTGTAGAGGTGTGCTAGGGTTACAATGTAAAAGCTATTAATGAGAACGATAACCTTAAAGCTATACATGCATGCATAATATATAATCTAACCCTAATGAATATCCACGGTTGGATAGGCCCAAACCGGGTAAACAAAATGGACTATTAAACGAGCCCAAAGACGCAACACTTAAACCCAACAATATATATATATATATATATATATATATATATATATATATATATATATATATATATATATATATATATATATATATATATATATATAGAACGATTTGTATTTTAACACAAATTTTCTTGTGTTTTACTTGTATTCTCCCCCTAAAACATATAAAAATCATGAAAACTGTAGGCGTATGAACTCACCTCTAGTATGCGTTCTTGGTTGAATACGAAGTGATAGTGATGATCCTAGGGTTAGAACACGTGTATATAGTCGTATCCTAATAGTATTAACACACGATATTGTGCGTAAATTAGTGAAACAACAATTAAAGTGTTTTTATAACACTAGATTATGTAAGAAATACTTACAAGGTTTCCTAGGAATCAATTGAAGAAATAGATTTTATGGGTAAGTTTGATGATGTTCTTGGGGGAATTTAAAGATGTAGTGGGAATGGTTCTTGAAGATATGAAGATTTGAAGAAGTTCTTATGATCTTTGAGAGAAAATGAGACGGATTTCGAAGTTGGAATGTGAATTGTGAGGATTGTTTTCGGTTTAACATATAAATAGTGATGAAAAATGATGTGACATATGAAACATCCCAAAATACGACCCAAAAATTTTCGTTTAATTAATAAATAAAATCATGCACTGAATATCATATCATAGAAACCGTACGAAAAATATCTCAAAACATAGTAAAATATCATAATAAAACTGTATCAAACTGTATCATCTCATATCAAAATAAACTTATCAAACTCCCAGGACTAAAACTGAAGATGTGGTGTGTGCGATGCCATCATCCCGAGCTCTTCCCTTTACTTGTGGAAGTACCTGAAACCAAAATTGAAACTGTAAGTACAAAGCTTAGTGAGCTCCCCCAAACTACCACATACCATACAATAACATATAAGCAACTACTGGCCTTGCCCACTGCATCGGACCGAAGTCCGGAAACTGCATCGGACCGAAGTCTGGAAACTGCATCGGACCGAAGTCTGGAACTAACTAGGGCCTTGCCCTCTGCATCGGACCAAAGTCCGGAACACATAACACAAAAACATGCTTGAATCACAAAGATATCAAGCACACTGAACTACTGCATCAGACCGAAGTCTGGAACTAACTGCTAACTAAACGGGTCGGCATTGTGGCCGTAGACCCGTTCCTACTGGAAGAAATCTCACCTTGTAATCTGGCTGCTGAACAAACTGATGGGGAAACTGTCTGCTGCTGCTCTGGTATCTCCCCGGCTACAATTTCCCATAAACACACTCAATCATATACTGATAACTATACTGAGGGTAACATGACTATTTTACCCCTGGTCAAAGTCAAAGTCCAGTCAAGGTCAACCCTCTCCAGTTGACCCTACTCGTCGAGTCCTCCTACTGACTCGTCGAGTTCTCAAGCTCTTAACTAATTCTACTCACGATCCGACTCGCCGAGTCACCTCCTGACTCGTCGAGTCTCTTGACACTGAAATCTGATGCTAGTCACGACTCGACTCGCCGAGTCATGCCATGACTCGCCGAGTCTCCCTATTTCCAAATCCTGTCTCGTTCTACTCATCGAGTCCTTTCTCGACTCAATGGTTCAACTCAGTAACTTGACGTAACCCTAGATTCGGGATTCACAACCAGACTCGCCGAGTCCTATGAACGACTCGCCGAGTCCTAACATGCAATCACCATACAGTCGATTCTAGATCGATTCAACGCATCCAATTCATAGATCTGGGTTTCTAGGACTAACTTAACAGGTAATGTTGCTAACTTTACGTGTACTCATGGTGTAATGAAGCAAGAACACTAAAACTTGGCTATTATGGAGATTATTTGACTAGAACAAGGTTATGGCTGCCAAAAGGTGGTTCTACTGAGCTTCTGGAGCACAAGAGAGATTAGATCTGAGACAGGAATCGACTGCAAAGCTCCAACACTAAGGATTTGTGGTTTTTGAGCTCCAAAACCACCAAATTTGGGACAAACTAGATTTATAAGTTCAATAACCAAGATGGAAACTTTATTACCCGAAGTTGGAGCAAATGGAGCCTAGAATCTGGATCTCCTTCCTTTCCTTTGGACCTTCTCTCCTTCCTTCTCTTCTTCAACACCAAAATGCACACAAAACACACTAATTAGGAAGAACTCACTCAAACTCAACAATGGTGGGCTAGGGTTTATAGGGAGAGACGTTCTGAGGTGATGGAGGCTGGAAAGGGGCTATAAAGATGTTTAAATAGGGTGTAAACCCCTGAAATTATGGTTTCTTCCAGGCTGGCAGACTCGCCGAGTCCGAGCATATGGACTCGCCGAGTAGCCGGCTCCAAACGCGTGCTCATCTCGTCTCTACTCGACGATTCGGGCTACTGACTCGTCGAGTTCCTCTTGAAAACTTGAAAAATAATTATTTAAATAACATACCAGAATTGGGGTGTTACAACTCTCCCCCACTTGTCTCATACTTCGTCCTCGAAGTCTGCTGCTGCTGAATCTGGAAACAACTCTGGGTAATGCTCCCGCATCTCCTCCTCGGACTCCCACGTCCACTCTGAACCCTTCCGGTGCTGCCACTGCACCTTCACTAACTGAACCACCTTGTTCCTCAAGGTCTTCGCCTTCCGATCTAAGATCGCAACTGGTCTCTCGATATAATTCAGGCTGCTATGAACCTGAATATCCTCCATGGGCACTACTGCTGACTCGTCCACCAAACACTTCCTCAACTGAGAAACATGGAAAGTGTTGTGGATCTGGCTAAGCTCTACTGGAAGATCCAATCGATAGGCGACCCGACCCACCCGGGCCAAAACCCTAAAAGGACCAATGAACCTGGGGCCCAGCTTGCCCCTCCTTCGGAATCTGATGACACCCTTACAGGGTGATACCTTCAGGAGGACCATGTCACCCACCTGAAACTCCAAGTCTGAACGCCTCCTGTCGGCGTAACTCTTCTACCGACTCTGTGCAGTCTGTAGTCTACTACGAACCTGCTGGATCAACTCTGTCGTCTTGAGCACCACTTCGGTGCTCCTAATGACACGCTGACCGAACTCGCCCCAACAAATCGGGGTCCTGCATTTTCTCCCGTAGAGCATCTCGAAAGGAGGGCGGTCAATACTCGCATGGTAACTGTTGTTATACGAAAATTCCGCTAACGGAAGGTACGTATCCCAACTGCCACCAAAATCTAGAACACATGCCCGGAGCATGTCCTCGAGAGTCTGAATCGTCCTCTCGCTCTGCCCGTCCGTCTGAGGGTGGAAAGCGGTGCTGAAATGGAGACGAGTCCCCATCTCGTCGTGAAACCGCTTCCAGAATCTGGAAGTAAAACGGACGTCTCGGTCTGACACCACTGAAACAGGCACTCCATGCCGTGCCACAACCTCTCGCACATAAATATCGGCTAGCTTCTCCGCCGATATACTCTCCTGGATCGGTATAAAATGAGCACTCTTCGTCAACCGATCCACAATGACCCAAATCGAATCCACTCCACGTGCGGTCCTGGGAGGCTTAGTGATGAAATCCATGGTGATGTCTTCCCATTTCCACACTGGAATGTCTAATGGCTGCATCTTGCCATGATGCCTCTGGTGCTCTGCCTTGACCTTTCTGCAGGTCAGGCACCTCTCCACATACCAGGCGACATCCCGCTTCATGCAGGGCCACCAATAATAGGGTCGAAGATCTCTATACATCTTCGTCGCCCCTGGATGGATGGAAAATCGAGACTTGTGGGCCTCATCCATCAGTATTTGTTGTACTCCTCCCCAGTACGGCACCCAAACTCTCCCATGAAGGGTCAACAATCCTCGACTGTCATAGTCGAAGGAAACTACTCGGCCCACGATCCTCTCACACTTCTACCTCTCCTCCTTGAGGCCCTCGACCTGTGCCTCTCTGATCTGTTCCAACAATGGAGTAATCACTGTCATCCTCAGACATATATCCTTGATCGGGGCTGCTGCCGCCTTGCGGCTCAGGGCGTCGGCCACCACATTGGCCTTCCCTGGGTGATAAAGGATCTCACAATCGTAATCCTTCAACACATCTAACCATCGCCTCTGCCTCATGTTCAGATTCGGCTGATCCATGAGGTACCTCAAACTCTTGTGATCCGTGTAAATGGTACAACGGACCCCATAGAGGTAATGTCTCCAAATCTTGAAGGCAAACACGTCCTCGCTGCATCAGCACTGCTCCCATACCTGTGATCGAAGCATCACAGTAGACTACGAAATCCTCTACTCCCTCTGGCAGGGTAAGAATCGGTGCCTCGCACAATCTCTGTCTAAGGGTCTCGAATGCTGCCTGCTGCTCAGGCCCCCAGCGAAACACCACCGACTTCTTAGTCAGTTGAGTGAGCGGTACAACGACCTTGGAGAAATCCTGGATGAATCTCATGTAGTACCTTGCCAAACCTAGGAAGCTCCGAATCTCAGATGGAGACTTCGGGACCTCCCACTGCATCACAGCCTCTATCTTGGCCGGATCTACTAGAATACCCTTCTGGTTGACTAGGTGACCAAGGAACTGCACCTCGCGCAACCAGAACTCGCACTTGGAGAACTTGGCGAAAAGTCTCTCCCTCCTCAAAATCTCTAGCACCTCTCTCAGGTGCTCCTCGTGCTGCTCCTGAGTCTTGGAATAAACCAAGATGTCATCAATAAATACTATCACCGACCGATCCAACAACGGCCTACAAACGCGGTTCATGAGATCCATGAATGCAGCTGGAGCGTTGGTGAGCCCAAACGGCATCACCACGAACTCATAGTGACCATACCGGGTCCTGAAAGCAGTCTTCTGCACATCCTCATCTCTGACTTGCATCTGATGATACCCGGAGCGTAAATCGATCTTGGAAAACCAAGACGCTCCATGTAGCTGATCAAACAAATCATCTATCCTCGGGAGTGGGTAACGGTTCTTCACCGTTACCTTATTCAACTCCCGGTAATCTATACACATACGGTGCGACCTGTCCTTCTTCTTTACAAACAAAATCGGCGCTCCCCAGGGCGAACTGCTCGGCCTGATAAAACCCTTGTCTAGCAGCTCTTGCAGCTGCGTAGACAACTCCTGCATCTTTGGGGGAGCCAACCGATACGGTGCCTTGGCTATCGGAGCCGCACCAGGGATCATGTCAATCCTGAACTCGACCTGTCTCTCGGGAGGTATTCCAGGCAAATCCTCTGGAAATACATCCGGGTAGTCTCGCACTACCGGAACATCATCAACCGTCGTCTTGCCCTTCTCCCGAGCATCTAAAACATAGGCAATATAACCGGCGCAACCCTGCTGGAAGTAGCGCCTCGCTCTCGCTGCTGAACACAGAACTGGTCTGCGTTGTGGCTTCTCGCCCTGAATCACTAACTCTCCCCCACTGGGAGTGCGAACCCTCACTAACTGTAGCTCACAATCTATCACCGCCCCATTGGGGCTCATCCAATCCATGCCTACTATGACCTTATTCCCACGCAGGGGCATAGGGACCAAGTCTACCGGAAACTGCTCATCGAATAACTGAAGGGAACATCCTCTGTGTACTCTCGCAACCCTAACGATCCTGTCAGCTGTTATCTCAACCTCAAGTGGACAATCTAGCTCCCCTGGAGCTCTGCTAAACCTCTTGCTAAGTGCAAGAGAGACGAATGATCGGGTAGCCCCCGAATCAAACAATACTATGGCAGATATGCCGTTCACTGAGAACGACCCTATACAAAACATATAACCATAAGAAACAATCAATACTAAATGCAGAGATAAGGGAAAAATACATACCCGTCACCACGTCAGGAGTCGCTCGCGCCTCCTCTGCTGTCAACTGAAAAGCCCTACTCTTCGCCACCGGCGTCTCAACTCGGCCCTGACGGCCATTTGTAATCCTCAAAGTAGCAGGGGCAGGTGCTGACACCTTCCCTGCAGCAGCTAAACTCGGACACTGGGACTTTTTATGTCCCCTCTGATTGCACTGAAAGCAATTCAGATCTGATGCCGCAATGGCGGTAGTAGTGGCTGTACAATCTCTGCTCATATGCCCAGTCCGGCCGGACTTATAGCAGCCGGCACTCCCTGTCTTGCACGCCCCATCGTGCAATCTACCACACTTGCCACACCGACCGTGGCTCTGCTGACCTCTGGACCTGTGATCTGACACCTTGGGCTTTTTGCCCGAACTCCCTGTACCCGAAGCCGCCTCCGGCTTCCTCTTCCTCTCCATCTCAAGGTCAATCTCTCTCTCTCGAGCCCTGGCAATCATGTCATCCAGCATCTTACAGCTGGACCGGCTCACAAACTGGCGGATGTCACTCCGCAACATCTCATGATAACGGGCCTTCTTCATTTCCTCATCAGCTGCGTACTGAGGAACAAGAAGAGCCCTCTCC
Source organism: Lactuca virosa (assembly GCF_052849685.1). Lineage (NCBI taxonomy): Eukaryota > Viridiplantae > Streptophyta > Magnoliopsida > Asterales > Asteraceae > Lactuca > Lactuca virosa. Next base: position 274,856,453 of record NC_136431.1, on the reverse strand, counting down.
CTGAACTTGGCGGTAATCTCCGCCGCTGTCTCTGTAGTCTGGGTGAGATCCTGGAACTCCATGGCTAACTGCTGCACCTCAATAACCGGTGCAAACTCGGCTCTGAACCTGGTAGTAAAATCAGCCCAGGTCATAGCATCTAAAGCTGCGTCATCTCCAATGGCATGTCCGACCTCCTCCCACCAATCCCGTGCCCTGTCCTTCAAAAGACAGGACGCCAATCTGACCTTGTCCCCCTCGAGACACCTGCTCGTGCGGAAAGCGTTGGCCACATCCGCCAACCATCTAGTACTCGCTATGGGGTCCCGCGCCCCGTGGTAATCTGGAGCTCCACATGCCCGGAACTCCCTGAAAGTAAGCGTGCGCGACCCCATCATGGCCTCCACCTCAGCACGGAAGGTGCTCAACCTCTCGTCCATCAACTCTAAGATACCCTCCTTGATCGAACCGAAGATCACAGGAGTCTGCTCAAGTATGGTGCGAGTAATCTCTGAAGAGAGAAACTCCCTAGTCTGCTCATCCAACTGCCCGGCCTCCGGGCCTGATCCTGATCCCTCTCCGGCACCTGAACTTCTGACTGCTGGTCTAGGGCGTAAAACCACCATTCTGAAAACACATCATAATAAACGTCAGGAACACTGATATATCTCGAGGGATCACTACTACTATAAGTTTCCTGGTCTCATCTCAGCTTTCCTTGATTCGAGTACGGATCCTCTGCTTTCAGTAGTACGGGCCCATACTACCTTCCATATCTATCCGTACTTTCCTCAAGTATTGCCTCGACTCCACCAAGTCACTACTACTGCTACTGATCTCTGCTACTCCCATCCTAGGCTTGCCCTAGGGAAATCTCTGACTCTACCCAATCCAGTCCTCAGCTGCTGAAGGCCTCCTTGTGATGCCAATTAGCCATCACCTGAATACCATCACATGTGGCGAGGCTTAGATAATCCTTCGAGTAAAAGACTCGTCCTTACAACGGTTAGACTCAAACGAGAGCTGCGCAGTAGGGCCAAATCTAGCACTCTGAGATTATTCAACCCTGATCACATGTGACATGACATGTTCACCTAATGGCTAACTCCCATCACTCCGAGTCCCACAAAGCACAAAGCAAACAGCATTCAGACACAGGAGACTACTCAAACAATTCTATCCTCATAACAAGAAACTGTACTAGCATACAATGCTAAGCTCATACTATCAGGCATAACCTAAACAGGCTATCCTACTGCTGTCTACTCAATACTAGCATTCAATTCTCATAAAGCTGAAACACATATAGCAGGCACATAAGGCATCCTCCTAGATCCTTAGTCCTATTCTAGCATGCTGTTCTACTGAAACTGGAACTGATAAACATAACATAAACTTGTATGGGTAATTTGGGAGTACTTATTTGAGCTCGGCTGATCGCATGCACCACACCCTTTTCCTTTCCTAAAAACTCTTTTCTTTCTAGGTTTTCTTTTTCAAAAAATTTTTTGAAAATTTTTTTGAAAATTTTTTTGAAAATCTTTCTACCATTTCCTCAGTTTGAGTCCAGTCACACCCGAGAGTGTGCCTGAATCCCTCAAACCAAGGCTCTGATGCCAACTTGAAACATCCCAAAATACGACCCAAAAATTTTCGTTTAATTAATAAATAAAATCATGCACTGAATATCATATCATAGAAACCGTACGTTAAATATCTCAAAACATAGTAAAATATCATAATAAAACTATATCAAACTGTATCATCTCATATCAAAATAAACTGATCAAACTCCCAGGACTAAAACTGAAGTTGTGGTGTGTGCGATGCCATCATCCCGAGCTCTTCCCTTTACTTGCGGAAGTACCTGAAACCAAAACTGAAACTGTAAGCACAAAGCTTAGTGAGCTCCCCCAAACTACCACATACCATACAATAACATATAAGCAACTACTAGGCCTTGCCCACTGCATCGGACCGAAGTCCGGAAACTGCATCGGACCGAAGTCCGGAACTAACTAGGGCCTTGCCCTCTGCATCGGACCGAAGTCCGGAAACTGCATCAGACCAAAGTCCGGAACTAACTAGGGCCTTGCCCTCTGCATCAGACCGAAGTCCGAAAACTGCATCGGACCAAAGTTCGGAACTAACCAGGGCCTTGCCCTCTGCATCGGACCGAAGTCCGGAAACTGCATCGGACCGAAGTCCGGAAACTGCATGAACATAACATAACATAATCGCAACTACTGGCATAAACACATATACTGCATATTGCATCGGACCGAAGTCTGGAACACATAACACAAAAACATGCTTGAATCACAAAGACATCAAGCACACTGAACTATTGCATCAGACCAAAGTCTGGAACTAACTGCTAACTAAACGGGTCGGCATTGTGGCCGTAGACCCGTTCCTACTGGAAGGAAACTCACCTCGTAATCTGGCTGCTGAACAAACTGATGGGGAAACTGTCTGCTGCTGCTCCGGTATCTCCCCGGCTACAATTTCCCATAAACACACTCAATCAAATACTGATAACTATACTGAGGGTAACATGACTATTTTACCCCTGGTCAAAGTCAAAGTCCAGTCAAGGTCAACCCTCTCCAGTTGACCCTACTCGTCGAGTCCTTTACTGACTCGCCGAGTTCTCAAGCTCTTAACTAATTCTACTCACGATCCAACTCGCCGAGTCACCTCCTGACTCGTCGAGTCTCTTGACACCGAAATCTGATGCTAGTCACGACTCGACTTGCCGAGTCATGCCATGACTCGCCGAGTCTCCCTATTTCCAAATCCTGTCTCGTTCTACTCACCGAGTCCTTTCTCGACTCAATGGTTCAACTCAGTAACTTGACGTAACCCTAGATTCAGGATTCACGACCAGACTCGCCGAGTCCTATGAACGACTCGCCGAGTCCTAACATGCAATCACCATACACTCGATTCTAGACCGATTCAACGCATCCAATTCATAGATCTGGGTTTCTAGGACTAACTTAACACGTAAAGTTGCTAACTTTATGTGTACTCATGGTGTAATGAAGCAAGAACACTAAAACTTGGCTATTATGGAGATTATTTGACTAGAACAAGGTTATGGCTGCCAAAAGGTGGTTCTACTGAGCTTCTGGAGCACAAGAGAGATTAGATCTGAGACAGTAATCGACTACAAAGCTCCAACACTAAGGATTTGTGGTTTTTGAGCTCCAAAACCACCAAATTTGGGACAAACTAGATTTATAAGTTCAATAACCAAGATGGAAACCTTATTACCCGAAGTTGAAGCAAATGGAGCCTAGAATCTGGATCTCCTTCCTTTCCTTTGGACCTTCTCTCCTTCCTTCTCTTCTTCAACACAAAAATGCACACAAAACACACTAATTAGGAAGAACTCACTCAAACTCAACAATGGTGGGCTAGGGTTTATAGGGAGAGACGTTCTGAGGTGATGGAGGCTGGAAAGGGGCTATAAAGACGTTTAAATAGGGTGTAAACCCCTGAAATTAGGGTTTCTTCCAGGCTGGCAGACTCGCCGAGTCCGAGCATATGGACTCGCCGAGTAGCCGGCTCCAAACGCGTGCTCATCCCGTCTCTACTCGACGAGTCGGGCTACTGACTCGTCGAGTTCCTCTTGAAAACTTGAAAAATAATTATTTAAATAACATACCAGAATTGGGGTGTTACAACATATGCGTTGGAATGTGTATTTTATCACCTAGAATAGTGTGCCACCGATTAAAATGAGAGATTTGGCCTATCTATACCGAAATCTCAAGATTTCGGTCTAAAAGCTCCAACCGACAATCCTCCAAAGGCACTGAAATCTTGCATGATTTCGGTCTTGCGGGTTTTCGGTTTCCTTGATTTCGGTCTAGCGTTTTCGGTATAACTAGGGATTTTGGTCCAAAGGTAGGACGTCGTATGATTTCGGTTAGAAGGGATTTCGGCCATGAATAGATTTCGGTCTAGGACATGGGATTTGATTCCCAAAACCGAAAACCCTTAAAGTAATATGAATTTTTTATGCAATAAGTCTTATTTATTTGATTATTTGATTTAATTTTTAACCTTTGACTTTTGTTTGACTTTCTTTGACTTTTATTAACCCGAAATAACCGGTTGTTACATTATACCCCCGTTAGAGGGAATTTCGTCCTGAAATTATTTCTAAAGTGGGTACTCATGAATTAGGGAAGAGATATGGGTACTTTTGTTTCATCTGGTCTTCTCATTCCCAAGTGAATTCAGGTCCTCGCTTGGCATTCCAGCGGGCTTTCACTATTGGTATACGGCTTTGTTTCATGATTTCTACGGGTTCTTCTATGAAGTGTAGACTCTCGTTTATCTCGATTTCATTGAGTGGGATTACAAGACTCTCATCGGACAGACACTTCTTTAGATTAGACACGTGGAAGGTGGGATGTATGTTACTGAGTTCCTGCGGTAGTTGAAGTTTGTAAGCCACCAAGTCGATTCTAGCAAGAATCTCGAATGGCCCGATATACCTTGGATTTAGTTTTCCATGTTTTCCGAAACGTATCATTCCATTCCAGGGTGAGACCTTTCACAGGACGCGGTCACCAACCTGGAACTCCAAGGGCTTTCGTCTTTTATCCGCATAGCTCTTTTTTCGGTCCCTAGATGCTTTTAGTCATTCTCGAATTTGTACGATTTTCTCTGTTGTCTCCCTTATGATCTCAGGGCCGGTGAGAGTGTTGTCAGGAATTTGTTTCTTTACTAGTTGCATATCACCCACTTCAGCCCAACACAGAGGTGATCTGCACTTGTGGCCGTAGAGGGCTTCAAACGGAGCAACTTTGATGCTAGTGTGATAAATATTGTTGTACGAGAATTCGACGAGTGGTAAATGGGTATCCCAAGCTTTACCAAAATCTATCATACAAGCTCTCAACTTGTCTTCCATTGTCTGAATATTTCTCTCGCTTTGTCCGTCAGTTTGAGGATGGTACGCTGTAATCATGTCGAGTTTGTTTCCCAAGGATTTTTGCATTGATTGCCAAAACCGTGAGGTAAATATACTATCTCTATCAGAGATAATGGATATTGGCACACCATGAAATTGTATGATCTCCTTAATGTACGTCCTGGTTAGCTTCTCCATCTTGCCGGTCTCTTTTATTGGAAGGAAGTTCGTGGATTTGGTTAATCTGTCAACGATTACCCAAATGGTGTCAAAAGTACCCGTTGTCTTGGGAAACTTGGTTATGAAATCCATGGATATCTGCTCCCAGTTCCACTCGGGTATTTCTGGTTGTTGTAGTAAACCCGAAGGCTTCTCGTATTCTACCTTGACCTTGGCGCAAGTCAGGCACTTTCCCACATAGGTAGCAATTTCAACCTTCATATTTGGCCACTAATAAAGTTTCTTGATGTCCAAGTACATATTTTCTGAACTGGGATGAACGGAGTATCTAGTCTTGTGAGCTTCATTCATGACAATGTCTATGTACCCACCGAACTTCGGTGTCCAGATTTGATTTATGAGGTAACGAACTCCATCACCCTTAACTTCCAGGTTCTTATCCTTTACTCTTAAGGCTTCACATGCCACATTCTCGAGTATCAAGGCTTCCAGTTGGGCCTCTTTAATCTGCGTGGACAGGTATGAATGGATAGTCATGGTTAATGACTTTACTCGACGGTCCGAGTACTCTTTTGGACTAAGGACATCTGCTACTACATTGGCCTTGCCTGGATGATAGCGAATCTCGCATTCGTAATCATTTAGTAGTTCCACCCATCTTCGTTGCCTCTTGTTGAGTTCCTTCTGATCGAAGATATGCTGGAGACTCGTATGGTCTGTGAAGATTGTGTACTTTGTACCGTAAAGGTAGTGCCTCCAGATCTTCAGAGCAAAAACTACTGCTCCTAACTCGAGGTCATGTGTGGTATAGTTTATCTTGTAATTCTTAAGTTGTATCGAGGCATAGGAAATAACTTTTCCTCGTTGCATAAGTACACAGCCTAGCCCTTGCTTGGACGCCTCACAGTAAACCACGAAATTTTCCGTCCCTTCTGGGAGGGACAAGATCGAAGCGCTGCATAGGGCTTGTTTTAGTGTTTGGAACGTAGTTTCTTGTTTTTCCTTCCAGTTGAAGGTTACACCCTTCTGAGTCAAGGTGGTGAGTGGCTTTGCGATCTTGGAGAATTTTTGTACGAACCTCCTCTAGTATCCAGCGAGGCTTAGAAATTGAAGAATTTTTGTACGAACCTTCTGAGTCAAGGTGTTCTTGGGGTCGCCTAGTTTTCGATTGCTTTGATTTTGGAGGGATCCACATGTATGCCTTCCTCGCTGACCACGTGACCTAGAAAGTCCACCTTTCGAATCCATAATTCGCATTTCGAGAAATTCGCATACAACTTCTCCGCCCTTAATGTTTCCAAGAGTTGTCCCAGGTGCTGACTGTGTTCTTCCTTACTTCGTGAGTGGACTAGTATACCATTGATGAATACTATCACGAATTTGTCTAAAAAAGGTCGGCATACACGGTTCATCAGGTCCATGAGCACCGCGGGTGCATTTGTTAATCCGAAGGGCATTACTACGAATTTGTAGTGACCGCAGCGAGTTCTGAATGCGGTCTTGGGAATATCTTGTTGGTTTTTGAGAACTATAACACTCCTATGGTGCATATACAACCCTAAATACTTTGGATCTATGTTTTCTCTAATTATACATGCATATTTTCAATTTTCCAAAGCATATATCCTAACTAGCATAAAAATTGTCAAATGAACAGTCAAACTAGTTAGATGACTTACCTCTTAGAAGGACTTGTAGTTCTTGACCTTTGAAAGCTTGAGCACATCAAGTGTGATGCCTCTAATGATTCACAAACACCAATATGCAAGAGGAGGCTTGAGAGAATAAGTCACTTTGCTCAAAATCAATATAACTCTTCAAGAGTGTTGTGTCAATCGATTTTGGCTCTAAGGGGGGTTTATTTATAGTGTGTCAAATGCTAGGGTTACACTTTGTAAACCCTAATGACCTTTCATATTACTTAGGATCCGTGGGTTAACCTTCATGGACTGTCCATGGATTATCTCATTGGTTTAGCCCATCCTAAATAACCATGGATCATTAGCCCACATTATTAGATTCATTGATTTACACAATAAATCCCCATATATTTAATTAGTCTCTTTTGATCACAAAATTAATTCCAAATTAATTCTTGATCAATACTAATTAAATAATATGATTTCATATTAATATATTATACATGTAATATATTAATAAATCATAATAACCTTATTCTCAAAAGTCCATCCTTGCAAATTGCACTGGTAAAGGCAACCCAATAGGACCATGCTACAATCGGGTCAAGTACATCTCAGTTATAGTTATGGGCTTAGACACCAAATCCAATAGTCTCCCACTTGGATAAGTCTAATAACTATAGCTGTTAATGCGACTTCAGGATCCGACTTAACAATCGTAAGCTTACAAAAGCCGTGGTCGAACTCTGACCTAGTCAGTGACGCATCCTTCAGATAAGGGATCATATATTACTTTGTTCTCAATATATCTATGCGGACAAACACATGGAACATAGTCATACTTATTGTCCTGCAATTTGTTTCCCGATTTCCGATTCGTCTTACCTAGAACATAACTGAACACATCATTCTTGTTGTGATCGGGCCCGTCACATAGTCAAAATAGAATCATCTAGGGGCCCAAGATATCGCTTTTAATCCTCTTAGGATAAAAGGAAGAGATAAACTTTTACATTATATCCTTTTACTAACTACTCATTAAGTCATGCACAACGATACGTGTAATAATATCAAGTTACTGATGCGTTTTCGTATCATCAATACACAACCAAATCGTAGTCAACAACTCATATATCTTAGTTTGAAGATTATATGATATTATCGTCTCACAATCACTCGTGATAAATTCCATGAAGTGATTCAAGTGAGCGTGGGTTAATCTAATACTCAAATCTTATTTCAGGAGCACCCATGAATGGTGTAGCACACTTTTGCTATGTCTAACGCCTTAGACAATCTACATGCCAACTCATGGCAATCTTCTTTTATACTTACTTCCAATGTATGATCGACTGTGGATAGTTTGAACAATTTTATTATTCGGGAAGTCAAAACATGCAAAGTGAAACACAAGAATAATACTAATCATATATGGCCCCAAAACTTTTGAGTGTAAATAAAACAACTTTTATTTAATCACCATATTGATTACACTTTATACATTGTATATTGTTTCGATTTATCAACTAATACTTTAATTAAAACAATAGCTATCCCATACTCCAAGCATGCACACTATGTTTACCTACGGTCCTTACTTTGTGAAATAGATCAATTGTAAACATTTCCAACGATACTCATTTCACAATTCCAAATCATTATCGTAAGTGTAAGAATACCAAGTTCTTGCCACTTACTATAATTTGTTAGATTCTAACTTTATCATAGATTCTTGATATCCATCTCCCATTGTGGAAACATTTCCATATTTTCCATATGACAACTCAATGTTAATAGAATCCTGTTTATTTATAATAATGTCAATATGGTCCATCCATTACTATACTTAACTATCCATAAGCAACCCATCTTTGGCGAACCTTGGATTGTTCTTAGCAGTTGTTTAATAACTTTAGTCATATCCAGTTCTAGTCCTTTTTCCCTCTTAATGCCCTAGGCATTTGGAAAATTAGAACATATGAATATTATAGCATATGCAATCGATCCTATACCCGAAGCATATGGGATACGATTCATAATGTCTTACATAAAGACATGATACTTGACCAGTATTTTGCTATGATATTTCCATATATAGAATTTCAAATGTTGATGCATTTCAACATGGCATTCATATAAATCCTTGACTAAATTTGATTAAAATATCAATCTAAACTTTTAGTATTGAAATGAAGTATAAGTTCCTCACCCTTAATTATAGCAAAACAACTTTTCAACCCTGCAATCTTGCGAATTGAAAACATTGTTTTCTATAATTAACATTGCTAACTTGCAACACTTACCATAATAATTATGCTCCCAGTAGCATAATAATTATTTTGTTACTTGCATAACATTTATGCTCCCACTAGCTGTGACATAAGTCCAGAAATCAGCTGGACTTCTAGAAGTCAATAATTTATTGACTTGCTTACCAAAGTTCATATTTCTGATACATGACGCTTCGATAAGACTTTATCTGGGCTTCTCAAACTCATACACCTTTCCTTAGATAGCTCATATGTGTGTCTAAACTATTCAGAACTTACAACAATAGGTTCCGAATGTTCAAACTATTTTCCATTTCTCACAATTCGAACTATGAAGAGGGATGTCGTAATCATAATCGAATTTGAGAATGCAAATATCACAAATGCTAACTCTTTAAAATCTACTTAGTGAAAGCGTTTCCTCACAAACATTTTCACGAATTGGAGAGAATTATGACACTTAGATTGTATTTTATGGTGTATGTGTTCCTATCCATGTGAATTTGTCATGACCATAATCTTAAGACAAGGTTAGTGACAAATTCAAACACATATGGACCGAACTTGTTCAATCTTAATTACTTGCCACCTGGCAGCTCAAGGGTCTGCCATTGCTTCTAGGTTGTTATGCAAACAATTAAGAACTCATAAAACTCACATGCATAGTCAATTTTAACTGGAATGGCCATAGAAACAATAATATGTCAACACGATAGGTTACAAACCTCAAGTCGTGTGCTAGTGATTAAGAATAAGTTTACTCTTGATTAGTTCTTGAAATTTTTCAAGACCTTTATGACTCCCACTGACCTCTTGACATATAAGTTTCTCTCTGTCAAGAACATTACTTGACAAACAAATATTTGAGAGTTAGTGCGATTTCTTATCAAGACAAACACCTTTGACAATTGGTCTTAGTTGATCTTTGTTTTATCCAAAATATCACAACTCACCAATTTCAAATGTACAAGAGTAGAAAACATTTTACTCTACATTTGCTAATATGTCACTCAATATAAAATCTTGGAGTATGACTCTAAGATTTGACTTTGGAACGAAGTATGATTCATCTTAATTGATTTAACCATTTCAACAATTCCTGATTCCTCTTCTTAGCCAAAATGCACTAAGGCGTCCTTAGAGGATCAAATTGTAATAATCATTAAGATGATCATAAAACACGATACTCAAGTACTATCCCATCTTTTCAGATTGGAGAAACTTTTAACTTTCTGCCGACTTTGATTCTTCTTATTCGTTCTGCTATACATTGAGACTTTTCAATGACTTTGAATTATACTTAATCTTGTAAGCATAACCATATTTACTAACTTTAGTAAACCATAACGAATAGTCTTATCGTCCTTTGTGGTGGACCTGACCAGCACACAAGCAAGTGTACCTGATCCCCTAGTCCTTCACTTGACTCACATATATATGTGAACAAGGAATTAGTCTTAATTTCCTAAAGATGAAGGTTCTCATTCATCACACAATACAAGTTGCGTGATCCCAAGTTTCCATCCAACTGAAACTTGGGTGATGAGAATCTTTCCTTATTTGGTAAATTTAGACACTACCACAAACGAAAGAATCAAATCCATATTGCTAAAAATACAAACATCAATTTTCACATAGGCCAATGCAAGGAAATATAAATAAGATAAAAAAACAAAATTTTATTTATTTATAAAAGGTGAGAAAAACAAACTTTTCCTTACAATGCAATTACAAATGAAAAACTATGTTACTATATATTTCTAAGCAATCTATCATAACTCCTAAGCAGCAGCTCAAAAATCTGATCATCGAACCATGTGATTAAAATCCATCTCTTCGTAATCAGACTCAGTATGCTTTTTCTTTAAGCTTCCTTTCTTTTCTTCGATCCTACAAAACATAAAAAATGTAATCTTATCACATCATGTATTATGAATCTCCAAATAGGAACTTAATAGAGTTACATAGCGAATTTACCTAAAGTAGAGTCAAACCTTTTTGACTTTACCTTCTCTTAGATCTTTCAGGTATTCAGGACAGCTTCGCTTCCAATGTCCCTTCAAATGGAAGTAGAAACAAGTGGACTCTTTGTCATTTGCACATGGAACTATCTCAGAACTGGCTTTTCTCTTATGGTCAAATCTTTTGACCATAGCCAATTCCCTTCCCATAGGAGAAGGGATCTTTTATGTTCTATCTATGTCATTGCCTATGTCCATGGCAGCTTGGGAAGTAGATCTTACAATCAACTTTGCTTGATCATTGCGCCAAATCATTGCTGATTCAGCAGCAATAAGCAATTAGGTAACATCAATAAGGGTCACGTCGAGGTCTGTCATGTAGTAGTCTTTAACAAACTGCCTATACAACTCGGAAAGTGACTGAAGAACCAAGTCAACAGCCAACTTCCTCGGGAAAAGGACACCCAACATCCCCAGCTTGTCAATATGTGACTTCATATCCAAGACATGTGCACACACAGACCTTCCATCTTGGTGTTTACTAGCCAATAGGGCTTGAGTGACCTTGAACTTTTCAAGTCTTCGAACTTGTGGGTCAGGGAGAATAATTGGAGGAGGTGGAGGAAGTGAAGTATGATATTGTGGAATATCATCTTCATGTGGAAAGCTTTTTTCCAAAAGATTCGGGAAGACCATAGTTGTCTGAACTAGACATCTACAAGGGAGAAATTCAAGTTAGTTAATTTAAGTCCTTAATATAACACCCAAAACGAAATATTAAGGCTAGGACCCAACACAATATTTTACAATTGCAAAGAGGGATGCCGTAATCCAATTGTAGCATATTTGAAGGTAGGTAAATGACGATTTACCAATTTCCCCATGAAAAACGAAATAGATTATTAAGTTTTAATTGGATTGAAATTCCTAGATCCTTTGAGATTCATTGAACTTTTCAATGGCATGTTTAAATCTCGATTGTGCCCTTCAAGTTTGTGACTGGGATGCTGAGGATCACAAACAAGGTGTGAATAACCATGCAAATTAGCTTGGTACACTCAATGTTACAAATCACCTACTCAATGTGCCAGTTAACCACACACGCTCCATTGATCTATGATTAACATCAAGCTACCATTTGCCACACATTGTCATTCCCAGATTAGTGTGTCGGTTAACCACACACGCTCCACTAACGACTTAACAAGGTGCAAAGTGTAATTTCATGGATTAGAACCATTTCACATTTTACTAAAGTAACTAAGATTGGGAATTTTAATAAAAGTTTAGTTACTTTATTTTTATCATTATACTTTTAATGAGGGAGAATTAATGTCCTATCCTACCCGTTCGGCTAATGACCCTTCACCAGTCAAGGAAGCGGTGGGTGAGAGTGGACACCCATTAAACTGCCATTTTATAGGCAGTAACCTTATACCCCCTAATAGACCGGCTTCGTGAATGAGGCCTACTAACAGTAAGACTGGCTTGTCTTATACATATATATATATTATTAAACTTATAATTTTATAATAGTATAAGGGTTGAATTTTAACTTTTAAAACTCTAGGGTTTGGAATTAAAGTTTCATTAGGAGACTTTACAAATTCCAAAACCTGAGGGCATGTTTTGAAACTTGTCAAAACTCTTCATTTCTATAACTTATGAGTTAATGTTGGTTTTATGAAAAGACTCTTGATTTTCCATAACTTGAGGACAAGTTATGGAGTTCATTAAAACATTTATGATAAGATTTTCATGTTCCATAACTTGAGGACAAGTTATGCAACTCATTAAAGAACATTTAGATCAATTCTAACAAGGAAAATTATCATATAATCTTTTAAATATGATCTAAACTAACTCATAAAGCAAAATAGTTTCAGATCAAATGATACAAGTAATTAGCGTAACATATACACTAACAACTATCATAAGAATTTTGACAACTATCTGTTGATGAATCTTGGAATTCAAAACTTATGAGTTTAATGCAATTTTAAAGATGAGACCTTTCATTTTCCATAACTTGAGGACAAGTTATGGAGGTCATTAAAAATCATTTAGATCAATTTCTAACAACTAAAATTATCATATAATTCAAGATTGATCTAACTAAACTCATAAACAGGATAATATCTAGTCAACAATTTGCAAGCAACTTTGTTTATCATATATATCAACAATTATCTTAAAACTATGACAATTATGTTGTGAATGGATGAGCATAATCACTACCATATCATAAAAAAAAATTAATGATGTAAACCAGTTTGTAGTAGTGATTCCAATCCAATCTCGGCCAAGAAAACTCGAAATTCTGCAACCAGGGCCATGAACTCATCGAGTGCATGAACTGACTTGCCGAGTTGCCCTGTTACTGAGTGGACTCGTCGAGTCAGCCAGTGGACTCGGCGAGTTCATCAGTCAGAGGCCAGAAATTCGATTTTTTTAACTTTGAAAAATAACAAGCATCAAGTATAACAGAAAACAACCCTAGGCTCTGATATCATTGTTGGGTTTTGAGCACTATAACACTCTTACGGTGCACATGCAACCCTAAATGATTTGGATCTATGTTTTCTCTAATTATACATGCATATTTTCAATTTTCAAAAGCATATATCCTAACTAGCATACAAATTGTCAAATGAACAATACAACTAGTTAGATGACTTACCTCTTAGAAGGACTTGTAGTTCTTGACCTTTCAAAGCATGAGAACCTCAAGTGTGATGCCTCTAATGGTTCACAAACACCAATATGCAAGAGGAGGCTTGAGATAATAAGTTACTTAGCTTAAAATCAATATCACTCTTTAAGAGTGTTGTGTCAACCGATTTTGGCTCTAAGGGGGGTTTATTTATAGTGTGGCAAATACTAGGGCCACACTTTGTAAACCCTAATGACCTTTCATATTACTTAGGATCCATGGGTTAACCCCATGGATTATTGTTGGAGCATGAAAATGCTCTGCAATGTTGAGTGTTTATCAGGTTAGAATATTCCCTTGTATGAAAAGCATATTCCCTCCACTAGTATATAAAGTGGAGGTGATGGTCATTTAATTGTATTAGTGTTCACTATGTAGACTTTGTAGATTAGAGAGAGTGTGGTGGGATCTCTCCCACCATGGGAGAGTTATCTCTCCCACCCCATGAGTGTTCTTGTAATATTTTATATCTCTATATTTATCTACTACACTTTTACTCACATATCTTGTTCATCATTTTCATACACGATTATCTTCTTGGTAATATCTTCCGCACCGATCCAATCGATAAAATGGGAACCTACAAGTGGTATCAGAGCAAGACCTTGAAGATCTCACGATTATTTCAAGGGAACGATCCCGATTTGTTTATTATCTTGAAGATTTTCGTCATATTGTGAGTTATTTACTGTTTTGTTGGTGGTGTTGTTTGAAAAATTAGAAATATGCTGCTATTGTTCATTACATTTTTGCTGCTGTTAAAATTTGAGTTTATGGAGAAAAACATGGTTGCTGAAGAAGATGAAGTTTCCTTTAAAAAGGTGGTGTTTGGTCTTATTATCCCATGTAAAAAGATGTTTAGAAAAAGACAAAAATATGATTTTGGGGTTAGAGATTGAACAAAAGGTCATAAGTTCGGAGTATATGATTTTTGGAGATGTTGGGATATTTATTTTGGAATGTACAAGGTGATTGAGTTGGTGATACAAGTGCTAAATGCATGCTATTTCCGAAATGAAATTGGTTGTTTATGTGTGTGGATAAGATTTTCCGAAATGCTATGATTTTTGGAGTAATTTTGGTATCTAAATCCCGAGAGTACAAGTTTTGGTCGGTTATGTACAAGATTTTTATACCGGACGTGTGATAAGCACGATATTTAAGGCATGCATTTGTGTGTTTGCTTTTTGGTGACTGAAAAATCTGGCGTGTGATGTCACACCCCAAAACCGGAACGGCGGAAACGTTCGGGGGTGGAGGACGTCATGTTTAGTATCACGAGATATGTATATGGTAAGCAAGTAATGAACAACCATTTCATTTAGAAAGAAAGTGGTTACAATGTGTGTGTTCACAAAACATAGAAGTCATAAACAAATAACAAAACAAGACTTGAAGCTATAATGCTCCATCTTCTGATTTCCCAGCACGAGCACATGTCTAATAGTCTCCTGAGAATACAAGTTATTTGAAAGAGTTGATCAGCAATTAGGCTGGTGAGTTCATAAGATTTTAGTGATGTGAGTAAGCTGTAAAATGTGGTTGAAAATGTATATGTAAAAGTGGTGTAAGTTGTAAGTTCTGTTTTGAAAAGTTCGCCTGTTCCTCTAGAAAATCCTATATTTCCTACTTTGATGAAAGTTAAGTAAAATGACACTACAAGCCTTTCTATGGGTACTAAGTGGGTACAAGTTATATAAGACTTAGAGTAAACAAACATTCGATTGTGCGCATCTGCCCTAAGTTCACAACCCAACGAGGAACAGAAAGTAAGGCGGATAGCACACATCCCATTGGTTGTTAGATCGTTGTCATATATAACCCTGGTGTATTCACTTGTTACTCACGGAGTTAATTGTAATGGTTCTTTTATATCTAATGAAAAGTTCTTTAAGAAAACCTATATTTCTTATAGTAAAAATGGTGACCACAGTGACTACTTTTATAATAACTTAGTTTATACTGCTATATATAATCTAATATCGAATAGAAAGTTAATTGAGTGAATCTGCCCTAAGCCCACAACCCAACGAGGAACAGGAAGTAAGGCGGAAAACACACATTTAACTACCTATTGGGTATTAGTCTTATATATAAACATGGTGTATAAACTATAGTATTATAGAGTTACTCACTTGAAGTCTTTAAAATTGTATCGGTTTAATAAAATGAATTAAACCCTTTACTGGGAAGTTTCTAGTTTTGAATACTCAAAAGTACTGATTTTGGAAAGTATATTTTGTACTAGATACCCGTGCTCGACTCTGTGTCCTATAACCTGACCCATACCTGGTACCCTTATGATGACTTAATGTATACTAAGCATGCATATATATAGAATCGGGTAGATAATAGATTGGGTGAATCTGTTCCAAGCCCACAACCAAACGAGGAACAGGAAATGAAGCGGAGAGCACACATCCTATTAGCTGTCGGACCCTATTGGTATATATGTATCATGTGATGTATTCATTAAGGAATCATAAGACTAGCATTATGGTCCTACCTTTACACGTATCCTTCTACCAAGGCATCTTCTGTTATGTGCTAGACTCGACTGTTCCATTTGTCGATTTGTAAAAAGTATATTTTCCCTAGTTTATAACTCTAACATAGTTTGAGTCCGACTTTCAAGTGGTACTGTCACTTTATGAAAGTAATGGGAATTTTAAGTATACAGTTGTCATTTATAATGACATGCAGATGTACTAATAACCTAAAAACATAAGTGTTTTATTACGGTTATAATGTGAAAGCTAGAACCCTTACTTTACGCTCTCCCTGTCAAAAGATTAGGGGAACCAAACACGACCTCTGCAAATTCTTGCAAGCCATGTATTTCACATTAAAGTATATGATCATGTATACCCAATATAACTATCACCTTTTGTTTAAAACAATGAGTTAGTGATTCATTGGTATAATTAGATCCTGTATGTGTGTTCTCATGCTATAGGAACCTAACTTGTTTGTTTTGTTTGTTTCTCTTAATTGTGTGTTCTCTCTGTATGGTATTGTTTGATTCTCTTCACTAAATGTTCTGTATGGTATTGTTTGATTCATGTAAGAACTGACTCTTTGTGTGCTTCATTGTACTAGAAGTAATGATTTACATTCTCCTAAACTATACCTATTATAGTTTACTAAATTTCTACTTGGACTGTTACTAAAAAGACTCATTTATCTACTAAGTTATGCTTGTACTTTAAAAAGAGAGTTTTGTATAACTATAAAGTAACATAACTTTAAAAGAGCTTTGAAATGTTTTGGTAACTTATAAATAACATAAGTAACATTTTGAAAGATGTTAATAACAAACATTCACACAATTATCATTGTATTCAACTTGTATCCCCCCCTTAAAACAGTTAAAATAGTTAAAAGATTCATTACGGGGTATGAACTTACCTGATGTGGGTGATTCAATCGGGTATGCGTGTAAGGATGAGAAGTTCCACGAATGAAGTCCCGAGACACAATAAGTCCTAAATGACATATAAGGACACATACTGACATGAATATAGTGTTTATAAACAACTATATGAAAGGAAACACCTTCCGGGACTAGGAAACACCTTGATCAAGTGTTGGAATCACATGCGATTCATCAAAGGGAAGTGAAATGGCATCTAAAGGTGTTTACGGTTTTGTAACCATCACCTTTGGAGTTTACGGTCGTAAACCCATGAGTTTACGGCCGTAAAATCATGGTACCTTGACCATTTTGTGTTTTGAAGTCTTACAAGTCATTCTAAGCATTCCTAATTCATGTCTAAGCCTTAGGAAGTGTTTGTGGCATCATTTCACCCCTAAAATGGAGTTTACGGCCCATGGACCACTTCTCCATGTGTTTACGGCCGTAAACCCATATGGATTATGGTCTTTTGATTGTTTTGAGTCCTAATCACATCAAGGTTAAGATCTAAACTAGTTTACAAGGCTTGGTAGGGACTAAGGCACACATTGGCACCATTTTTAGGGTTTACGGTCCAAGAACATCTTGGACCGTAAACACCTTTAATCTTGACTTTCTTGGGTGTTTTCTTGATGTTTAGAAGTGTAACAAGTCTTATAATACTCTAGGATAGAAGTACTTACTAGTTAGAAGCTTGAAAAGGTGCTAAAAGTCCAAGAACACTAGTGTATGTTCTTGGTGTTCTTGGTGAAACTTGAAGATCTACACTTTTGGAATGATTTCACGGATGGAAGAGTGTAAGATCACTAGAGTAAGTAATATATCAACTTATTAGGGCTAGAATCACTTACAAGTTAAAGATCTCGAAGAACTATTGGATGATACTTGAGAGAGAATTGATTTTGGATCTTGAATTTGTGAAAAAGTGATAAAATAACTAAGTCTCACTTATATAGTCATTAGGGTTTACGGCCCTAATACCATTTGGGCCGTAGACTCCAAACTCTTGGAGTTTTTTGGAACCTTATTGATGTACAATAAACTTTAGGGCATCCTCTCTCCAGCTATCTATTGAAGTGCTAACTTTAAAACACTCAAACTTATTCCAAAAAGCTTGAAAGTTAGCAGAAACAGTTTTCACTTCTATTGAAGTGAATGGTTGTACAGAATAGAAATTTTGGGTTGTCACATGTGAGTCTCACGTTCCATTCAGCGCATGACACACAATCACTACAAGGTCCATATGTTTTATCCGGAAATAAGAAAAATCCATGCATGCTTCACTCTACCTTTGGGCTGAAGCCGTATCAACCGTGTGCTTCACTCAAAATCGGAGTATTATCAATCGACGCCTCAACATGACACCGTATGAAGCAATGAATGGTTGGAAGCCAACGATCTTGTTTCTTCATGTTTTCAGATGCAGATGCTTCATCAAGAACAACCGTGATTAGCTTACCAAGTTCCAAACTCGAGCAATCATAAGATCTGAACCGGATGCAAACAGAAATGAGACATCCCAAAGTGTAGAGTCTGAAGATAAATAATCATAATCCGAAGAACATCAAGTAATGCCAAAAATTCAAAAATCAGTTCCACATCACACTACTAAATGAATCTTCGACTTCAAATGTCTCTAACGTCAAAACTCCAAAAATAAACCAGAATGGATGCTCATGATTCTCCCCCTATTTTTGATACATCATGCAATAAAGATCAAAAATACTCATGAAACCGGGCAAGAGAATAAAGATCAAAAATACTCATGAAGCCATATCAACTGCGTGCTTCACTAAAAAATGGATCAATATGATTTCCATACCACTCTACCTCCTGGCTGAAGCCGTATCAACTACGTGCTTCACTCAAAATCGGAGTATTATCAATCGACGCCTCAACATGACACCGTATGAAGCAATGAATGGTCGGAAGCCAACGATGTCGTTTCTTCATGTTTTCGGATGCAGATGCTTCATCAAGAACAATCGTGATCAGCTTACCAAGTTCCAACCTAAAGCTGATGAAGCCATCTTTCTTGGATACTCTTCTAAATCAAAGGCTTACAGAGTTCTTAATCGGAGAACTCGTGTTCTGGAAGAAAGCTTTGATGTTACATTCGATGACAATTTCGTTCAGAATTCTGGCCCAACCCATGTTACAACTCACATTATGGAGTCCGATGCTCCAGCGCCAGGATATCTGAACCAGCAAACAACCCTTGAAGTTGACTTTGAAACTCTCTTTGGACCTTCCGAAACAGCCCTTGATTCGGAATCTCGAACAAGGAAAATCTCAACTCCGGAAGCTCCTGTTTCTCAAAATGTCTCCGGTCCAATCTCGAGCCTTCCTCCATTTGATTGCGAACCGTTTCAACCTTCTCAGGTTGAGGGGAAGAATGGTCAACGCTCTCTTGAATGAAATATGGATGGTTTCAAAGATGCAGCTGTTGATTTCAACCACTCCAATCCTATCAACATTGATGATACCGAAAATTACTTTGAGTTCCCTTCTGATGCTGATGTCAACCTCTCCGGTTCAGAAGTTCACGGGGAGCATCACCCTCAGGTTCAAACCATTCAGGGGGAGCAACTCAATCCTAATGTTGATATTGAATCGTCTGCTGCACAAGAACTTCCAAGTTTACACGCCTGGAACAAGGATCATCCTCCAAACCAAGTAATCGGAAACCCAAACGCTGGTGTACAAACTCGCTTTGCCACAAGTGTTCAAAATTAATGTCATTTTTCGGCATTTATCTCCATGGTTGAACCTAAATCCATCAAGGAAGCATTGGAACATATTGACTGCATTACTGCCATGCAAGAAGAATTTGCAGAAGTTGATAGAAATGAAGTTTGGTCTCTTGTCCCTCCCCCTCAGAATCATCCCATTTTCGGTACTAGATGGGTGTTTCCCAATAAGTTAGATGACGCAGGAGTTATTATTCGAAACAAAGCAAGATTGGTGGCTAAAGGATTTACGCAGATTGAAGGCCTTGATTATGATGAGACCTTTGCTCCTGTTGCACGTCTTGAAGCCATCAGAATCTTTCTTGCTTATGCTGCTCACAAAGGCTTCAAAGTTTACCAAATGGATGTTAAGAGTGCACTATGTAGACTTTGTAGTTTAGCGAGAGTGTGGTGGTATCTCTCCCACCAAGGGAGAGTTATCTCTCCTAACCCATGAGTGTTCTTGTAATATTTTATATCTCTCTATCTATCTACTACATTTTTTACTCACATATTATGTTCTTCATGTTCATACACGATTATCTTCTTGGCAATATCTTCCGCACCGATCCAATCGAGAAAATGGGAACCTACAATTATCTCATTGGTTTAGCCCATCCTAAATAACCATGGATCATTAGCCCACATTATTAGAATCATTGATTTATGCGATCAATCTCCATATATTTAATTAGTCTCTTTTTATCACAAAATTAATTCCAAATTAATTCTTGATCAATACTAATTAAATAATATGATTTCATATTAATATATTATACTTGTAATATATTAATAAATCATAATAACCTTATTCTCAAAAGTCCATCCTATCAAATTGCACTGGTGAAGACAACCCAAAAGGACCATGCTACAATCGGGTCAAGTACATCCCAGTTATATTTATGGCATTAGACACCAAATACAACATATCTTCCTCCTGGACTCGCAGCTGATGGTATCCTGATCTTAGGTATATTTTTGAGAAGTAACTTGCTCCTTGCAATTGGTTAAAGAGGTCGTCGATTCGAGGTAAAGGATATCGATTTTTAACGGTGAGTTTATTTAGTTCCTGGTGGTCTATGCACATGCGTAATGATCCATCCTTCTTCTTCACGAACAAGACCGGTGCTCCCCAAGGAGAGAAGCTTGGTCTATTGAACCCTTTGCTTAGTAGTTCGTTCAGTTGGCTGGACAATTCCTGAATTTCTGCCGGTGCTAAACGGTATGGAGATTTGGCTACGGGGGTAGTTCCGGGAATCAAGTCGATTCTGAACTCAACTTGGCGTTCGGGTGATACTCCTGGGAGATCTTCGGGAAATATGTCGGGGAAGTTACAGACTTCGGGTATATCTTTGATGTCTTTCACTTCTTTTTTCTTATCCACTACATGGGTTAGGAAGGTGTAGTATTCTTTACGAAGATACTTTTGAGCCTTGACGCAGGAAATGATTTGTAGGTTCGTGACGGGTTTGTCGCCATAAATAAAGAGGGTTTCGTTACTTGGCAAATTAAAGCGAATGGCTTTTTCATAACATAGGATTTCAGCATGGTGAGGACTTAACCAATCCATGCCAATGATAATGTCGAAACTTTTTATTGTGACCGGCATTAGGTCGATTTGGAAAGAATAGTTGTTTAGAGTGAGGGTACATCCTATGTATATATCGTTAGTGCTCTCTGCCTTTCCGTTTGCCATTTCTATGGTGAATGTGTCTTTTAGTGATTGGGGATTTTGTTTAAGTAAGTGTTTAAATTTATGGCTCACGAAACTTTTCTCCGCACCACTATCGAAAAGTATGCATCCATATGAATTGTTGAGGAGGAACGTACCGGTAACCACGGTAGGATCATTCACGGCCTCCTCGTTCCCTATTGTCAGAACTCTGCCCACACCTCCGGTATTCTTTGCTTTTGGGCAATCCCTCTTGAAATGCCCTGTTTCACCACATCCATAGCAGGCCTGGCTCACTCCAGCATTGGCGGTTTGGGTGGTTTGTTGGGTCGGCGTCCTACAAAAACAGGCGATATGCCCTTCTTTTTGAAATTGTTGTAGTACATTTCTCGACAGGCTCTGGTGTGATGGAAGTTACACTTGTTACACTTTAGGGTTCCAGCATATGGTTTGGCGGGTGTTGGTGCGGCAGGAATAGTAGCAGCGTGAACTGCCATAGTTTGTTGCTTCTTTGTGGGCTCTTGTGACGACTGGTCCTTCCTTTTACTCTAAAACATCTTTTTGTTTTCACTTCCTTTGGGTTGTTCAGGAATGGCTGTCATAAAGCCCTGGCGGACTCCATTATCCACAAGTGTTTGTGCCAGACGCTTGGCACTGTCAAAAGTATGTGGGTTTGCAGATATCACGTTTCCTTAAATTTGGGGGGATAGTCCCTAGATGTATCGCTCCACCTTTTTACTCTCCTGGGTGACCATCCCGGGACATAGTACTGCTAGATCACTAAATCTGGCAATGTAAGCTGCAATGTCAGAGTCCTTCATCGTCCGGTTCCAGATCTCTTGCTCTAGTTTTTGTACTTCACCCCTCGGGAAATAATCTCCTAGCATCAGAATTTTCAAGTCTTCCCAGCTCATGGCGTTGGCTACTGGGAGAGTAAACGATTTAACATAACCGTTTCACCAGGAGAAGGCTCTATCCATGAATGTGCATGCTGCGAATTTCACCTTGCTAGACTCTGGCATGCGCAGATTTAAAACACCGACTCTGTTTTCTCAAACCATCTTGTTAGAGCAATGACACCTCCAGTGCCATCGAAAGACTTTGGTTTGCCATTGGTGAAGTCTTTGTAGGAACATTCCCTCTGGTGTCCCTGGCTATCTCCCTGGTTAGTGTTATCAGCACCGCCTCCTGAACCACTGGCGCCATTCGTGCTAATTTGCACCATGGCGGGTGTTACAGCATCTTGGAAAACGGCAGTGTCCATCTGCTGAGGTGGTGGTGGTGGTGGAGTTGGTGGTGTGTTGTTGACACGCCTAATGGATTTACGTGGTGGCATCTTTCTTCCATAAGGTTTAAAGATGTTTTCAAGTTAGAACATCTTAACTATAGGCCTATTTATGTCAACTGTATAAGAATAACAGTATGAAAGACACATAAATAGCCTAATTGTGTAGTCTTATAGTATCATAAAATACTCCTATAGTATTTTAATCTTTATGTTTGGTTCTAGAGTTTCCTTGTATGGAGTCTTGGTAAGTTTTAGACTCGTTGTTCACCACGATCATTCCCAAACACATGTTAGTCATATCTCGCATAAATATAGTTGATCAAGCTATATTTATCCGAGATATGATTACATAACTATCTAGGCTTAACCGCAGCGTCCAACTTATCTAAATACTTTTATATGGTTTTTATTACGAAACTACTCTTAGTATGTATGCACGTATGTATACTTTATAAAAATACTTCATGTTTTAAAAGTATACTTTAATCAGAGCGTTTTAGTCCCATTGTATTTATAGTTGTATATCTTATATGGTTTGATAAACTTAGTTCACTATAAACAATGCTCTGATACCAATCTGTCACACCCCCGAACCGAGTAAACGGCAGAAAAGTCCGAAGGCGGATGACGTCATGTACAGTATCATAACAACTGTATAATAGAGATCAAAGCATTAAAACCATTATATTCATAAAAAAGTATTTACATTGTATTTGAATCATTGTTTGACTCCAAAAGCATACAACAAAAATATAAGATGTAGCAATACTAAGCTCCGTCTTCACAAAACCTGAGTGGATACCTGTCTACTGATATCCTGAGAATACAAGTGGTTTTTAAAAAGAGTGTCAACAATTAAGCTGGTGAGTTCATAAGCATTTTGTATGAGAAAGATATGTCTTTGTTCCTTGAAAATAATAGTGTGTTCCTCAAAAAAAATCTAATATTTTCTTTTAAGTGTAATGTAGTCTTAACCACTCTGAGGCTGAAAATGTATAAGAATTGTTGTACTCTGAAGTAGTATAATGTAGTTTTATATCTTTATAAAACCATTTTAGTGCATATTTCCAGAAGTGTGCACTGTATTGTACTGGATAATAATGTACTGTAATTGTATCTGTGTAAAACCCTTTGTACGTATGTTTCTAGAAATGTAAACTATATTGTACTGCAAAATAATGTAATGTACTTTTATATAAATAAAACCATTTGAAGGCATGCATGTATCCGTAAACCAAACGTATTGTTAATACCCCTTGTGAGTTATTATAACCATACTTAGCGACTGTTGGCCTATTACGACGTTCCTCTGGTGTCAGAATGTTACGACATTTGTCAACCCAGACCTGCCGGTCTAACTGTGGCAAACAATTTAGGTGCGGGAGTGTCAGTCCCATATAGATCTATACACAATTGTCACGCTGTCCCTCCAGGAGACTCTGGTTATAAAATAGGACTTTTGTTGGTACTTAGGTAAGTACTTGAAGACGTGTCTCACAAAGCTGTATTGATTGTTTACGTGTAGTATGATGAAAATTTCTTTTTCTTGTAAATGTATGTATCACCCTTTTATAGTGGTTACATGGTATAAAATAATTATACTTTGAAATAATTATTTTTTATTATATCTTGAAAAGGTTGAATAGTGTGTATGTCTCATATACTATACAAGTTATTGTTTATAAAAATGTTTCATTGAAATGATGAATCCTCTGTATGCTATTATCAATTTATCATGATAATAAAATGAAATGAAATAATTATATATATATATATATATATATATATATATATATATATATATATATATATATATACCATTTTGCTCAACATATTACAAAAGGGTTAACGTCTTATAAACTATAATTATATAGTTTATTTATTAAGATCCATTTGTACATGTTTCATATATATATATATATATATATATATATATATATATATATATATCTTGTAATAAAACCGTAGCGTATTTGTACGAAAACCTTGTATGTATACGTTCCTGAATTTGGAGATAATGAAATAATAATTTAGCATTCTCGTATAAAATATAAGAAAGCATATATACACACACATATATATATATATATATATATATATATATATATATATATATATATATATATATATATATATATATATATAACGATTTGTATTTTAACTTAAATTTTCTTGTGTTTACTTGTATTCTCCCCCTAAAACATATAAAAATCGTCAAAACTGTAAAGGTATGAACTCACCTCGAGTGTGCGTTCTTGGTTGAATACGCAGTGATAGCGATGATCCTTTGGTTAGAACACGTGTATATAGTTGTATCCTAATAGTATTAACACACGATATTGTGCGTAAATTAGTGAAACAACAATTAAAGTGTTTTTATAACACTAGATTATGTAAGAAATACTTACAAGGTTTCCTAGGTATCAATTAAAGAACTAGATTTTCTGGGTAAGTTTCATGATGTTCTTGGGGAGTTTGAAGATGTACTCGGAATGGTTCTTCAAGATATGAAGATTTGAAGAAGTTCTTATGATCCTTGAGAGCAAATGAGAAGCATTTCGAAGTTGGAATGTGAATTGTGAGGATTGTTTTCGGTTTAACATATAAATAAGGATGAAAGATGATGTGACATGCGTTGGAATGTGTATTTTATCAACTAGAATAGTGTGCCACCGATTAAAATGAGAGATTTCGGCCTATCTATAGCGAAATCTCAACATTTCGGTCTAAAAGCTCCAACTGAGAACCCTCCAACGCCACCGAAATCTCGCATGATTTCGGTATCGCAGCTTTTCGGTTTCCTTGATTTCAGTATATATTTTTCGGTATAACAAGGGATTTCAGTCCGAAGGTGGGACCTCGTATGATTTCAGTTAGAAGTAATTTTGGCCATGAATAGATTTCGGTCTAGGACATGGGATTTGATTCCCAAAACCGAAAACCCTTAAAGTAATATGAAATTTTCATGCAATAAGTCTTATTTATTTGATTATTTGATTTAATTTTTAACCTTTGACTTTTGTTTGACTTTCTTTGACTTTTATTGACCCGAAATAACCGGTTGTTACAGTATGATATTCAATACCTTATGAAATCATCTTTGTGAATTTGTGAATGCTACAATACCTTATGAAATCTTATTTGTCTATGATATATTGGTTATTAGAAATGGGAGAGAAACAACAATGGACCAATGAGCATTTAAAATGCTTATTGGATACTTGTATTGAAGAAGTAGAGAGTGTTGGTAAAAAAGGATTGAGTTTGCAGAAAGATTCATCGATAAGGCTTGGAAGGGTTCTTAGTGAAAAATTTGGCGTTGATTTGAGTCAAAAACAAATGAAAAACACATATGACAATCTGAAAGCCAAATACACAGGATGGGTATATATAAAAAACAAAACTGGCAATATATACAATTCTCAAAAAAACACTTGTAACTTAACAGCCGAAGAGTGGAATGATTTTAAGAAGGTACATATACATAAATATATATATATATATATATATATATATATATATATATATATATATATATATAAATGTATTAAACATTTATGTTTGAAGTTGCCAAATATTCTTATACTATTTTTTGTTACATTTGGGTTTAGGGGCATCCGAAGGCATGTTCATTGAGAACATTTCCACTGCCTTTTCCAAATCTTTGTGCATGTCTTTTTGATGGAAATAGTGCCACTGGTAATTTTACGAGTTACTCAACCCAATCATCATCAGTAGCTGGAGCACCAATTTTCTTGCAATAGATATGATGGTGATGACACTTCCCATCATGCTAATGAGCCTTTTCATGAGCCACCACCTTCTCTTGTTTCACTCTCTTCTGCTTCACCTTGTGCTGCTTCACAATATACTGCTTCACCCTCTGTTAACCCCAACAAAAGGGCTAAACCCTCAACTCCTATAGTTGTTACTGCCTCACCGTCTGCTTCTTCACCTTCTGGAACTTCTATTACTACTGACGATTTAGCTTTTGAAATGAAATAGACCCTACAGATCTTTACGCTCAAAAGATACTTCTCGTAATTCTTATGTACTTGTACATCCGTTATTTTTGGAAGAGGGGTGTGAAACGATTGCAGGATAATGATTCGGAAATGACGGGACATGAATACACATTAGAGATAATTGCATCGTAATCATTTACAATGTTTTGAAGTACTACACATGTCCCGTGACTCTTTTGTACGACTATATGCTCATTTTAGAGCAAATTACTCATTAAAGGACAAAAACATGTATCGGTTGAGGAAAAGAGGGTTATGTTTTTGATGATGAACAGCCATAATCAACGTTACGTGATTATCAAGCGGAAATTTCAACACTCGATGCAAACAATTCATAAATTTTTTTATGAAGTGTTGGAAAAAATGATGCTTTCGCACAAGACGTTCTAGTACCAACTTCTTTTAATCTGGATCCAAACATTCTAGGACATAATAGGAGGCTAGGATTGGTTTTCAAAGGTGCGGTTGGTGCACTTGATGGCACTTTGATACATGTTGTTGTCGCTGCTAAGAAACAAGACTTATATAGAATTAGGGGAAAGGGATATTGTTACCAAAACGTATTGGCAATTTGTGACTTCAATATGATTTTTACATTTTTTATGGTCGGGTGGGAAGGGGTAGCACATGACTCTAGAATATTATTAGAAGTAGTAGCCAATCCACAAGCATCATTGTGACAACCTGAAATTTCTATTCTATACAACCATACACTTCAATAGAAGTCAAAACTGTTCCTGCTAACTTTCAAGTTTTTAGGAATAAGTTTGAGGGTTTAAAGATTAGTACTTCAGGAGATAACAGGAGAGAGGATGCATTAGGGTTTATTGTGCAACAATAAAGTCCCAAAACTTCGAAAGTTTGGAGTTTATGGCCTAAACTTGGTGTTTACGGTCGTAAACCCCAAGGGTATATATATGGCACTTAACCATTTTATTCACTTTTTCACTTTTCAAGAACAAAACTCAATTCTCTCTCAAGTATCTTCGACTTTTTCTTCTTGATCTTCAACATTGTAAGTGTTTCTAACCCTTTTAAGTTGAGATATTACTTAATCTAGTGTTTTAACACACTTCCATCCATGAAATCATTCCAAAAGGTTAGATCTTCAAGTTTCACCAAGAACACCAAGAACACACACTAGTGTTCTTGGACTTTTAACACCTTTTCAAGCCTCTATCTTGTAAGTACTTTTATCCTAGAGTATCTTAAGGCTTGTTACACTTCCATATATCAAGAAATCACCCAAGAAACACCAAGATCAAGGTGTTTACGGTCCAAGATGTTCTTGGACCGTAAACCCTAAAAATGGTGCCAAAGTGTGCCTTAGTCCCTCCTAAGCCTTGGAAACTTGCATAGATCCCTTCCTTGATGAGGTAAGGGCTTGAAAACATCAAAATACCATAAACCATATGGGTTTACAGTCGTAAACCCAAAGGAAAATGGTCTAAGGACCGTAAACTCCATTTAGGAGTGAAATGGTGCCCTAATCACTTCCATAGGCTTATACTTCAAGTGGAAATGCTTCTATGGGCTTGTAGAGCTTCAAAACAACAAATGGTTAAAAAAACATGAGTTCACGGCCGTAAACTCATGGGTTGACGACCGTAAACTCAAGGAGTTATGGTCACAAAACCGTAAACTCCAAAGAAGGGTTCCCTTGAACCCTAAACTCAATAGCAATGTCCTACAACACTTAGATGCAATCATTATGACTTATAACACTTAAATAAGGTGTTTTACATGTCTTAGGATGTCTTAAATGTGACAACCCAATATTTTTCAAATCAATGTATCATTCAAAAAGTCAAATATAACGAACTATTTGGAATCATCGAAATTAGCATCGAAAATGAAGTGTTCTAAAATCTTAATTGGGATGCATAAAGTGTTAGATATCGTGCCAAGGTTTCCAAAAGCATAAAGAACACTCAAATCCGAGTTATAACGAAGGAGTTATGACCAATCGAAAATCCACGACACACCCGGTAAAACACTGCTAAACGTAAAAAGTGAAATTTCAATAAAATGCTTTCTAGCCTTAGGTATCTAAACGAAAGTCGTACAGTATGTTAAACCGTGAACATACATAAAAAGAACGCCCAAATCTGACTTCGTACGAGGAAGTTATGATTTTTCTAAGTTTCGGAGCAGCGGTAGACAGCTAAAAACTCGAAATAAAGATCGAGCGATTTTTAGCCAACGCAACCTAAACAAGAGTTCAAGGTCTCTACAATAGTAGTACGATGGTAAAAAGACAGACGAAAACGGACGTCGGATAAAGAAGTTATGGATTTTTAACGGAATTATCGTGTCCCGACCTATTAAATAAAATATAATTAAAAATAAAGTCAAAATTAGCCGACGAAGTCTAAATGAAAGTTGTAGATTATTTTCTCACCTTCGCGTACATATAAAGAACATCAAAATCGGAGCTCGTATGCGAAAGTTACGGATTTTACAAGTTCGTGGCACACACACCGAGACGATTTACGCCGAGCGTACCCTCGTACGCCCAGCGTACTCGGATGCTAGGCTCCGGATCGTCCACGTCGCTCCGATGCTTCTTTCGAGGATGCGGTCACGCATGACGTCGCGTACGCCCAGCGTACCCTCGCTAGTACACCACGCGTACGCGAGGGTTTCAGCCCCTATAAAAGGGATGCGAGAGTGCCGGGCTTTGGTGCTCATTTCTCTCTTCTCTCTCACTTTTACTTCCCGTTTAGCATCCCGAGATGACCCCGACACCCCGGTTTCATACCTCAGCCCCGAGATTCCTGAGAATCTCACCACTTTCCGGTCGAAGTGCTGCCCGAGAAAAAGCTCGTTTTCTTCAAATCGTCACTCTTTCCAAGTGAGTTCATACCCCTACATTTTCACATATTTTTCATGTTTTAGGGGGGGGGGGGGGAATACAAGTGCAATACGAGAAAACATAACGCTTTATACAGATTCAAATACAACATCTACATTTTTAATAACTTTGATATCAACATTATACTTTACATGCAAAGTTAGTATTACATCGAGTTTTTATCACCAAATGGAACACACTTTCGGAAAACTATAATGGGTATAGTTTGCGGGTTATTCATTACATCTTTACGTAAACATTGTGAACATGAAATACTTTCATCCACATGAAATATAGACTTTCTTTTTCGTAAATCTATTAATACTAAGTGTTGTGAGATATTCAACTTCAACGTACTCTCAAGTACGCATTTTAAGTCCTGTATTATAAACCATAATCTCTTGGAGGGAGAGCGTGATACTTGTGTATAGATCTATACGGGATTGACAATCCCGCACCTAAACTGTTAGCAACAGGTAGACCGGCAGGTCTGGGGTGACAAACGTCATAACACTACAACGCCTGAAGAACGTTGTTACAGGCAGTCTGGGTCAATAGCATGGTTATAAAACTCACACGGAAGTATTAAAATAAGTTTGATTTACGAGACTTGTGAATGCATTCAGTAAATACATTATTTGAGTATAAATACACTTTCACCATTTTAGCACGAAAGATACTATTGCACTCTAGCCTTTGGAACTTTTCAAACTATATATAGAAAATATTGGATTTTCTGGGAAACACGTCCGGTTATTTTTTTTTTACTAAAGGACATACAAATTTCAGTACAAAAACGCTTATGAACTCACCAACTTAATTGTTGACACTTTTTCAAAACTACTTGTATTTCTCAGGGAATCAGTAATACAGGTAACCATCAGCTTTTGGAGAAGGAACGCTAAGGCGTCTATTCTTTAAACATTTTGAATCATCATATTTGTAATATTTTTTTGAAACATATAATACACGCAACAATGTAAGTTTTTATTATATTTATGATGGTTGTGTTACTTTATTTACAATATTCAACTGTTATGGTACTACGTGAAGTCACCCACCCCCGAATGTTTCCGCCATTCCGGTTTGGGGGTGTGACAGATTGGTATGAGAGCATTTGTTATAGTAAACTAAGTATATCGAACCACATAAGATATACAAACTATAAATGCAAAGGGACCAAAAACCCTCTGACAAAACGTTTTCATAAACGATACTTTTAATGAATTAAAGTGATATACATTTTTTTTAAAGTATAAGTACACGCATGCATCGTTCTCGTATCATATCAAAATTTTATAAAAAGTATTAAGACAAGTTGCAACACTACGACTAGGCCTCGGGGTATGTAATCAAATCGAGAATAAATATAGCCTGATCAACTATATTTATCCTGGATGTGACCAACGTATGTCGAGGAATGGTCGTAGTAAGCAACAAGTCGAAAACTTACCAAATTAAATGCTAGAGTCAAACTCACAATTTTGAAATACTATAGGAGTATTTTGTAAAAACTAAAAGAACTGTTACAATCATGCGAATCTCGGTATTTAGTTAGAAATGGGAATCGTCAAATAAAATTTATCCTTATCAAAAATTACCCTTCCTACTCCCGAGTTTTATATATAATTCTCTTGCCCCTATCCTCGATCAGACGAAATGGCAGGTTTTCACATTCCCGGGGATCCCTACTACCCTAACCAGGGTAATGGAGGCTGGATCGAGGATGACCCCGAAGAGGATTCCGAAAAGGAAATTCCCGAGGAAGAACCCGAAGAAGAATTCGAAGAGGATCATGAGGAAGACTCAGACGAGGATACAGAAGAGGAAGGAGATGGTGGGAGCACAGACTCGGAACCTGAGATCTACAATCCTCCCCGAGGAGCAGCAAATCCCCCAAGGAACTTTCAGGGCCCGGCGCCCCGCTGGGCTGTGGATCTGAAGCGTTGGAGCAGGGAGCAAGGGCAACGCCCACCCTACGGCATGGCGGGAGGCTTTTATAACCTCCGCAACGGGGGTTCAGCCGACCGAGCACTCCCTGTCATGGTCCGACGCATTGCCAACCAAGGCGAACAAGCAAGAGCAAATGCCAACCAAATCTTGGACATTGGGGCCACCGCTGCTGTCACCGCGGTACGTCTTCGTCGTCTGGACGAAGAGCATGAGCGAACAATAGAACACACCTTTTCTCTGCAGAAGGACATCACTGCTACTAGAAACGAAGTGAGGGAGCTCCATAGGAACCAAGCCGCAATGGAGAGGCGCGTCATCGAGGCTGAACGTCAAGTAGCCCGAGCTAAGGCTTCCATAACCACATACCATGGTCCGCAGCATGCCACCCGCTCAGAGTAGAGCGCGTACTTCTGGCGCTATGTATATACCTATTAAATAAGTGTTGGTGCTGCTCTTT
Organism: Lactuca virosa; assembly: GCF_052849685.1. Lineage (NCBI taxonomy): Eukaryota > Viridiplantae > Streptophyta > Magnoliopsida > Asterales > Asteraceae > Lactuca > Lactuca virosa. The sequence continues at coordinate 274,824,387 of NC_136431.1, read as the reverse complement.
CCTTTAAGAATGTAAACCCGACGAATTGTGAGAACGCAGTTCGGGGGTCGGAATGCGGTCAAATTTTCCCATTTTCATTGATGTACTCTAGACCTATAAAAAGGTCAAATTTTCCTGATCGTTGTATCATATACTAATATCAATGAAATTGACACGCGTTTATTAGTTCCTTGAGTATTCCTTTAAATTCTTGAAAGGATCATACACTTATTTTCTTTTGGAAGTTTCCATTGACATGCAAAACCAGAAATATTCAGGACTAAAACTAATAATACTAAAACCTTCCATAATCATTTCTAATGACTTATCAAAAATTCGTCTCTTAACTTGTGGCAGAATCATGCCACCAAGGAGAAATCCCCGACGTTTCAATACAAACGAAGCACCAGCACCACCTCCACCACCCCCTCCAACAATGGATGCTGCTACCTTTCAGGCTACTGTAACAGCTGCCGTAACCGCAGCAATGGCACATGTGAGTAACAATGGATCAGGAGGAGGAATAAATAGCTCTACTAATGGCCAAAACCAAGGTCGCTCCGGGGAATGTACTTACAAAGACTTCTCCAACAGCAAACCCATCCCCTTTAACTGAACTGGGGGAGTGGAGGTCCTATCCCAATGGATAGAGAAAACAGAAGTTGTGTTCGAGATATGCTCATGCCTCGAGGAAAGCAAAGTAAAATTTGCCGCATGTACTTTCTCCGAGCGAGCCCTAACGTGGTGGAATGGCCACGTCAAGTCATTGACTCTGGTGGTGGCAAACTCAATGGGTTGGGAGAACCTGAAACAGATGCTACTACGAGAGTACTGCCCAAGGGGCGAGATTCAGAAGCTCGAGCAGGAGCTTTAGGGCCTTACGATCGTAGGCTCGGACATCACAAGCTACACAAATAGGTTCAGTGACTTAATGATACTTTGCCAGGGATGATGATTCTGGAAAGCCAAAAGGTGGAAAGGTATATTTGGGGGCTGTCGCCCCAGCTTCGAGGAAGTGTGCTAGCTTCCAAACCCACGACGTTCGACAGCGCCAAGGAACTACCACAATCTCTCGTCGATCATGGGGTCTGCCAAGGTATCATGACCATCGTCATGGAACCAACCAAAGGAAACAACAACAATGATAGCAATGCCAACAACAACAGCAAGAAGAAGTTTTGGAACAAGAGGAAAAGTCAAACTTCGCAAGAACCATCAAAGAAACAAATAGTGGCGGTCCATGCCGCTACTACCCCCACCGCTGTTCCCGCTACCCCCGCGCCGACAAAACAATATGCGGGGAATCTGCCAAAGTGCAACATATGCAATTACCATCACCACGGTAATTGCCGAGAGATGCACTGTAAAAACTGCGACGGAAAAGGGCACACTGCCCGTTTCTGTAAGGCACCGGCGCGACCAATCACCCAAGTTCCTGGCACTGGAGTAAGCCAGGCATGTTATGCGTGTGGGGAAACTAGGCACTTCAAGAGGGATTGCCCTAAGGCGAAGAATGCTGGCGGTGTAGGAAGAGTGTTGGCAATAGGACAGAACGAAGCAATAGCCGATCCCACGGTGGTTACGGATACGTTTCTCCTCAACGACATATATGCATGCATACTCTTTGACTGTGGTGCGGAGAGAAGTTTCGTGAGTAATAAATTCAAACACTTAATCAAAAACCCCAAACACTCAATAAAATATTCACGGTAGAAATGGCAAACGGAAAAACGGAAAGCACAAACGATATGTACATAGGCTGTACACTAAATTTAAATGAACACTCGTTCCAAATCGACCTTATGCCGATTACTATAAGGAGTTTTGATGTCATCATCGGTATGGACTGGTTAAGCCTTCACCATGCCAATATACTTTGTCACGAAAGGGTCGTTCGCCTCAATCTGCCAAGCGGCAAAACTCTTGTCATTTATGGTGACAAACCCAGTGCAAATTTACAAATCATCTCATGCGTCAAAGCCCAAAAATACCTTCGCAAGGAATATCATGCCTTTCTAGCCCACGTGGTAGACAAGAAACGAGAAGTGAAGGACATTAAAGACATTTCGGAAGTCTGCAATTTCCCCGACATTTTCCCTGAAGATCTTCCAGGAATCCCACCGGAACGTCAAGTCGAGTTCAGAATCGATTTGATTCCCGGAGCTACCCCAGTAGCAAAATCGCCATACCGTCTAGCACCGGCTGAAATGCAGGAGTTATCTAGCCAGCTGAACGAGCTTCTAAGTAAGGGATTCATCAGACCAAGCTTCTCACCTTGGGGAGCACCAGTTCTGTTCGTAAAGAAGAAGGACAGATCTTTTCGCATGTGCATTGACTACCGGGAACTTAACAAACTCACGATCAAGAACCAATATCCCTTACCGCACATAGACGATCTGTTTCATCAACTACAAGGAGCGAGCTACTTCTCAAAGATCGATTTAAGATCTGGGTATCATCAGCTGCGAGTCCTGGAAGGAGACATTCCCAAAACGGCATTCCGAACTCGCTATGGTTACTACGAGTTTGTAGTGATGCCCTTTGGATTGACAAATGCACCGGCGGTGTTCATGGACTTGATGAACCGAGTATGCCATCCCTTCCTGAATAAATTTGTGATCGTGTTCATAGATGACATACTCATCTATTCAAGGAGCAGGGAGGAACATAGTCAACACCTCCGACAAGTCTTGGAAACATTAAGGACAGAGAAGTTATACGCAAAGTTCTCAAAGTGCGAATTTTGGAGTCGGAAAGTAGATTTCCTAGGTCACGTGGTCAGCAAGGAGGGGATACACGTGGACCCTTCCAAAATCAAGGCGATAGAGAACTGGACAACTCCAAGGACTCCCACGGAAATCCGACAATTCTTGGGCCTCGCCGGGTATTACCGAAGGTTCATACAAAACTTCTCAAAGATTGCCAAGCCACTTACCACCCTGACTCAAAAGGGTGTAACCTTCACCTGGGGAGAGAAACAAGACGTTGCATTCCAAACACTAAAGCGAGCCCTATGTAGTGCACCTATTTTATCTTTGCCAGAAGGAACAGAAGACTTCGTGGTCTACTGTGACGCGTCAAACCAAGGACTTGGATGTGTCCTGATGCAACGAGGGAAGGTCATCGCCTACGCCTCAAGACAACTGAAGACGCACGAGGTAAACTACACCACGCACGATCTCGAACTAGGAGCCGTCGTTTTCGCTCTAAAGATCTGGAAGCACTATCTTTACGGCACGAAATGTACAATCTTCACCGATCATAAAAGCCTTCAACACATCCTCAATCAAAAGGAACTCAACGTGAGACAAAGACGGTGGGTAGAACTACTAAACGATTACGAATGCGAAATTCGTTATCATCCCGGGAAAGCTAACGTAGTAGCTGATGCCCCTAGCCGAAAGGAATACTCGAGCCGCCGAGTAAAATCCTTAACCATGACTATCCATTCACACATGTCCACACAAATCAAGGAAGCCCAAATAGAAGCCTTAAAATCCGAAAATATGGCAAGTGAAGCCTTAATAGGAATGGATAAGAATCTTGAAATCAAGGACGACGGAGTTTGTTACTTCATGAATCGGATCTGGACGCCGAAGTTTGGTGGATTCAGAGATGTTGTCATGGACGAAGTCCATAAGACACGATACTCCATACATCCCGGTTCAGATAAGATGTATTTGGACCTCAAGAAACTGTACTGGTGACCGAACATGAAAGCCAAAATTGCTACCTACGTAGGCAAATGTTTGAGTTGCGCCAAAGTCAAGTGGAATACCAAAAGCCTTCGGGATTGTTGCAACAACCAGAAATACCCGAGTGGAAGTGGGAGCGGATAACCATGGACTTCGTAACCAAGTTACCCAAGACGGCAAGCGGACTCGACACCATCTGGGTGATCGTCGACAGGTTAACCAAATCCGCGCACTTCCTACCAATCAAAGAAACAGATAAACTAGAGAAACTAACTAGAACATACATCAGGGAGATTGTACGACTGCATGGTGCGCCAATATCCATTATCTCGGACCGAGATAGTAGATTCACCTCGAGGTTCTGGCAGTCACTACAGAAATCCCTAGGAACGAGGCTAGACATGAGTACCGCCTATCACCCACAGACCGACGGTCAGAGTGAGAGAACCATTCAAACCTTGGAAGTATGCTAAGAGCTTGTGTGATCGATTTTGGTAAGGCGTGGGACACCCATTTACCATTGGTCGAGTTCTCGTACAACAATAGCTATCACACTAGCATCAAAGTTGCCCCATTCGAAGCCCTCTACGGCCGTAAGTGCAGATCACCCCTGTGCTGGGCTGAAGTGGGTGACACGCAACTAGCAAGAGGTCAGGTACCCGACAGCACTCTCACTGGACCGGAGATCATAAGGGAAACTACAGAGGAGATTGTTCAAATTTAAGAACGACTGAAGGCTTCAAGGGACATACAAAAGAGTTATGCGGATAAAAGAAGGAAACCTTTGGAATTCCAGGTTGGAGACCGTGTCCTACTAAAAGTCTCACCATGGAAAGGTTTAATACGTTTTGGAAAGCGTGGGAAACTAAACCCAAGATATATCGGACCATTCGAGATCCTTGCCAGGATCGGCCCGGTGGCATACAAACTACGATTACCGCAGGAACTCAATAACGTACACTCTACCTTTCACGTATCGAACTTAAAGAAGTGCTTGTCCGATGAGACCCTCGTTTTCCCTCTGGACGAAATCGAAATCAACGAGAACCTCCAATTTGTAGAAGAGCCAGTAGAGATCATGGATCGGGAAATTAAAAGGACTAAACAAATCCGCATACCCATTGTGAAGGTCCGCTGGAACGCGAAGCAAGGACCTGAATACACCTGGGAACGCGAGGATCAGATGAGACAAAAGTACCCACATCTTTTTTCCTTGTCCATAAACTCTGTCTTAGATTAAATTTCGGGACGAAATTCCCTCTAACGGGGGGATGATGTGACAACCCAATATTTTTCAAATCAATGTATCATTTAAAAAGTCAAATATAACGAACTATTTGGAATCATCGAAATTAGCATCAAAAATGAAGTGTTCTAAAATCTTAATTGGGATGCATAAAGTGTTAGATATCTTGCCAAGGTTTCCAAAAACATAAAGAACACTCAAATCCGAGTTATAACGAAGGAGTTATGACCAATTGAAAATCCACGACACACCCGGTAAAACACTGCTAAACGTAAAAAGTGAAATTTCAATAAAATGCTTTTTAGCCTTAGGTATCTAAACGAAAGTCGTAGAGTACGTTAAATGTGAACATACATAAAAAGAACGCCCAAATCTGACTTCGTATGAGGAAGTTATCATTTTTCTAAGTTTCGGAGCAACGATAGACAGCTAAAAACTCGAAATAAAGATCGAGCGATTTTTAGCCAATGCAACCTAAACAAGAGTTCAAGGTCTCTACAATAGTAGTACGATGGTAAAAAGACAGACAAAAACGGACGTCGGATAAAGAAGTTATGGATTTTTAACGGAATTATCGTGTCCCGGCCTATTAAATAAAATATAATTAAAAATAAAGTCAAAATTAGCCGACGAAGTCTAAATGAAAGTTGTAGAGTATTTTCTCACCTTCGCGTGGATATAAAGAACGTCAAAATCGGAGCTCGTATGCGAAAGTTACAGATTTTACAAGTTCGTGGCACACACACCGAGACGATTTACGCCCAGCGTACTCGGATGCTAGGCTCCGGATCGTCCACGTCGCTCCGATGCTTTGTCCGAGGATGAGGTCACGCATGACGTCGCGTACGCCCAGCGTACCCTCGCTAGTACGCCCCGCGTACGCGAGGGTTTCAACCCCTATAAAAGGGATGCGAGAGTGCCGGGGTTTGGTGATCATTTCTCTCTTCTCTCTCACTTTTACTTCCCGTTTAGCATCCCGAGACGACCCCGACACCCCGGTTTCATTCCTCAGCCCCGACGAAGGTCCGAAGCCCCGAGATTCCCGAGAATATCACCACTTTCCGGTCGAAGTGCCGCCCGAGAAAAAGCTTGTTTTCTTCAAATCGTCACTCTTTCCAAGTGAGTTCATACCCCTACATTTTCACATATTTTTCATGTTTTAGGGGGGGGGGGGGAATACAAGTGCAATACGAGAAAACATAACGCTTTATACAGATTCAAATACAACATCTACATTTTTAATAACTTTGATATCAACATTATACTTTACATGCAAAGTTAGTATTACATCGAGTTTTTATCACCAAATGGAACACACTTTCGGAAAACTATAATGGGTATAGTTTGCGGGTTATTCATTACATCTTTACGTAAACATTGTGAACATGAAATACTTTCATCCACATGAAATATAGACTTTCTTTTTCGTAAATCTATTAATACTAAGTGTTGTGAGATATTCAACTTCAACGTACTCTCAAGTACGCATTTTAAGTCCTGTATTATAAACCATAATCTCTTGGAGGGAGAGCGTGATACTTGTGTATAGATCTATACGGGATTGACAATCCCGCACCTAAACTGTTAGCTACAGTTAGACCGGCAGGTTTGGGGTGACAAACGTCATAACACTACAACGCCTTAAGAACGTTGTTACAAGCAGTCTGGGTCAATAGCATGGTTATAAAACTCACACGGAAGTATTCAAATAAGTTTGATTTACGAGACTTGTGAATGCATTCAGTAAATACATTATTTGAGTATAAATACACTTTCACCATTTTAGCATGAAAGATACTATTGCACTCCAGCCTTTGGAACTTTTCAAACTATATATAGAAAATATTGGATTTTCTGGGAAACACGTTCGGTTATTTATTTTTTTTACTAAAGGACATACAAATTTCAGTACAAAAACGCTTATGAACTCACCAACTTAATTGTTGACACTTTTTCAAAACTACTTGTATTTCTCAGGGAATCAGTAATACAGGTAACCATCAGCTTTTAGAGAAGGAACGCTAAGGCGTCTATTCTTTAAACATTTTGAATCATCATATTTGTAATATTCTTTTGAAACATGTAATACACGCAACAATGTAAGTTTTTATTATATTTATGATGGTTGTGTTACTTTCTTTACAATATTCAACTGTTATGGTACTACGTGAAGTCACCCACCCCCGAATGTTTCCGCCATTCTGGTTTGGGGGTGTGACATTAAACATGGTTAATTAGTTGTTAAATGACTAATTAGATACATATATGTTTTATTATATGTTAACTAGGATCATAGTGTGTGTACAAGTCCTCACTTGACACTAAGCATCCTACATCATCCGTTCATCGAAACCACCAGCTACAGGTGAGTTCATACCCCTTAATCAATCTTTTAAATGATTTTAAATGCTTTAATGGGGGGAATACAAGTAGAAAACAGCATGTTATAGAATCAATCACATGTGATTTATAACTGTGTTTTCAATCAACTGATTTCACATACTTCAAAATGTGATGAAAACAATGGTTTTGACTGTTATACTTTGTTATCAAATGATTTACTTTTGAAATGTTTTAAGAAATGACATCAAGTCATTATTATTTATTGTTTCAAAACTCTTAAATGTTTACAAAACCTCTTTCATCTCATTGTTAAAAACCATATCTATACACTTAACTTTCTTAAATATATGTATTGATATGAGAGCTTTCATTCTATATTCAGTTCCAACACTCTTGGGTAGCAAGGGTGTATAAACCTACTTGGACACATCAGATTACATTCCAGTAAACTATTATAGGTATAGTTTAGGGGATACAAAACATTATTCCTATTATAGGGAATTACACCAGAGCCAGTTCATTCATGAGTCTATACTAATACATCATACACAATATGAAGAGATACTAATACATCATACACAATATGAAGAGATACTAATACATCATACACAATATGAAGAGATACTATTACAGGGATACTATTACATGGATACTTTTACATAGTTACTATATGATGAGATACTATTACATATTATATGTGTAGATATTATTATATACATACGGGACTAACCATTCTACACCCAACTGTTAGCTACAGAGGGAAAATGCACATCGACGGATGTCTACGGTTAATACTATTAGGTCATTACCTTTATTTTGTGACACCGTCACATAAATGATGAGGTAGACTGTATGTTTATCCTAGTACTAAAGGATAATACTTATATAATTTCCCTTTTACTTTTATTTTGTGACACATTCACATAAACGATGAGGTAGACTATATATTTATAATAATAGTCACACATGGGAAAAACATTCATTTACACAGAAATGCAAACTTCAAAACATCATGGTCTTGGTAGAAGACTACCTTTTATACTAGTAGGAAATATGGGATTTTCTAGGGTTTTCACACTTAGATCAAATGTTTCATCAACAATTGCATGTCTTTCATAACAGCTTCCAAATGAATAACACTAAAATACTTATGAATTCACCAGCTTTATGTTGATCTACACTTTCAAAATAACTTGTATTCTCAGGTCACTAGTAGACAGGTACGATGACCAGGTTTTTGAGGAGACGGAGCACAGACAAGACTCGTCTTTTATTTTGATTACATATTTTGGTGTCTTATTACAATGAAAGAACACTCATGTATTAAAACTTTACTTTTAATGCAATGGATGATGTTGTTGCTTGTTTACTACTTTACACTGTTATGATACTTTACATGACGTCCTCCACCCCTGAACGTTTCCGCCGTTCTTGGTTTTGGGGTGTGACAGATTGGTATCAGAGCTTTGTTTATAGTGAATTGAGTATATCAACCCATAAAAGATATACTAACTATAAATACAATGGGATTAAAATACTCTGACCAAGAGTTTATACTTTTAAATAATAAAATATTTAATTAAGTATACGTGCCTGCATTCATACTAAAATCAGTGTCACAATGACAAGAACAAAAGTATTACGATTATTGAATATCACAAGTAAGCTTAGGGATGTATGGTCAGTCCTGGGAGTGGCATAGCCTGATCAACTATGCTGGTCCGAGGAGTGATTAGCATATGCCCAAGAATGGTTGTGATGTGGCAACAATTCTAAAAACTTACCAACATTACCACAATAAAATACCATAGGGGTATTTGGTGTTACTATAATTACTTATTGAGAATTAAAGGTCTTTATTAGTATGCCAATAGTTGTGTAGTGGATACACTAAAATTATATGTATCTAGGATGTCATAGACTGAAAATCTGTGAATCTTTGCTTTATGTCCTGTCCTTGTTTGGTTGGGGGCTTAGGGTTAGGGTCACTTATTCGAAGGTCTATCCTGTCCTAAATACATATAACTAGTATGCACTAAACAAGTATTGGAGTAACTGATAAAGATCATCTTATAATTATCTTAGTTAGTTCGTCTATTTAGTTATTTCTTATATCCCTTTTCTCGCGTAGATATCATGGCTGGATTCCATCCCCACGGTGACCCGTACTTCCCAAACCAAGGCAATGTTGGATGGATAGAGGAAGAACCAGAGGATGATCACCCAATCCCTTTGGATGATCACCATGCTGAAGGCTTTTCTGATAGTTCGGACTCGGAGCCTGAAGTCAACAACCTACCTCCAGTTGCTCAAAACCCAAACCTGAACCCTCGCCCAGCATTTCAAGGACCCACACCCCTGTGGGCCATACACTTGAATAGATAGAGTCAGGAACAGGGTCAACCCTTTCCCTACAATGGAGATAGAAGCTTCTACAACCTCACTGAGGGAGGTTCAGCTGACAGGGTCCTACCCATCATGGTTCGTAGGATCTCTCAGAATGACGTACAAGGTCGAGCAACTAGCGACCGAGTCGTGGAGATTGACGCCAACTCTGGCGTTAACACAGTCCGCATTCGCCAACTAGAGTCTGCTCATGAAAGGACTCTGGTCCACAATTCAGCTCTGCAGAGAGAACTTGCTGGAACCCAAGCTGAAGTCAGGGAACTTCGAGCTCAGCAAGTGAGATCTGACAGGCGTATGAGGGACATAGAACGCCTACTGTCGGGATCAAGAACTCACTCTAGTAGTTCTCGTCGCCGATAGAATATCATCGACTTCTCTTTTGGATATAACCTAGTTATGTAAAACTCTGGTCTAAATCCCTTTCTTTGTAAATCTTAGACCTGTTAGGTCTTGGTTAGTTTGTAGTCCTGTTAAAATTTTCTCATCTTGGTTGATGTAAGGCCTCCTACTAGGCCATTTTTCCCGAACTTGTTACATCTGTAATTCCAATAATATTGACAGGTACCTAACCTCATGGGGATTATTATCCAAATGCTATCATCTGTTAGTTCTAGATCTACATTCAATCGTGCTGTTGGGCTATGTAGAGTTAGTCCATGAGTCATTTTCATCAACTTTCCTATTAAATTCTTATCAATATCCTCATTTTTTAAACTTATAGTTGAAAGATGCCTCCCCGAAAGTCAACAAGGCGTAATCGTCCGATTATTCCAACTCCAACACTGATACCACCACCTCCACCACCACCTCAACCACATCCTCATTTCGACGCTGTTATGTTCCAAGCAGCTTTCACGGCGGCGGTAGCGGCTGCCGTGTCACACATCAATACTCCTGTCCCTAGTGGATCGGGAACAGGTGCACCTCCTTCCAACCACGGCGAGAGTCGTGGGCATCCTCGGGAATGCACCTACAAGGATTTTATGAATGCCAAACCCTGAAACTTCAATGGAACTGGTGGGGTTATGGTCTTAAGGCAGTGGATAGAAAAGACAGAAGCGGTCTTTGAAATCTGCGCCTGCCTAGAGGGCAACAAGGTCAAGTTTGCTACTTGTACCTTTTCTGACAGGGCTTTAACTTGGTGGAATGGCCACGTTAAGTCTCTGACTATTATAGTGGAAAATTCGATCAGCTGGGAAAACTTGAAAGCCATGATGATGAGAGAGTACTGTCCTTGAGGGGAAATTCAAAAACTCGAGCAGGAACTCTGGGGTCTTGAAATGGTTGGTTCCGACATATCAACCTATACTAATAGATTCTGTGATCTGGCAATTCTATGCCCTGACATGGTTGCTCTGGAGAGTAAGAGAATAGAAAGATATATTTGGGGACTGTCGCCCCAGATCCAGTCAAGTGTGTTAGCATCCAGGCCTGTTACTTTTGACAGCGCCAAAGAGCTGGCACAATCTCTTATAGATCACGGAAAACACCAAAACCCAACAATCCCTACACCCGAGCCACAAAAGGGAAACAACAACAACAACAAGAAAAAGGGGTGGAACAAGAGGAAAAGCGGGGATTCGCAAGAATCCTCAAAGAGACAACAACTAGTGGCAATCAATGCTGCCACGGTAACCCCTGTTGTCCCTGCCAACCCCTTCCCAACAAAGCCTTATGCCGGTAATCTTCCGAGGTGCAACAAATGCACCTTCCATCACAACGGACCTTGCCGGGACATGCAGTGCTCTAACTGCAACAGGAAGGGGCATACCGCCCGTTTCTGCAAGACTCCAGCAAGGCCGACCGCTCAAGTTCCTAACGTCGGGATGGGCCAAGCTTGCTACGGTTGTGGCGAGGTGGGCCACTACAAGAGGAACTGCCCTAAGGCAGGGATGGCTGGCGGAGTAGGAAGAGTTCTGGCCATAGGCCACGAGGAAGCCGTAGCTGATCCTACGATAGTTACTGGTACGTTTCTCCTCGATAACTCATATGCTTGCATACTTTTCGACAGTGGAGCAGAGAAAAGTTTCGTAAGCCAGAAATTTGCACACCTGCTTAAACAAAAACCACGTACACTAGATAAATCATTCACGGTAGAAATGGCAAACGGGAAAACGGAAAGTACTAATTGCATATACATAGGTTGTACTCTAACTTTAGATGGCCATACTTTCAAGATAGACCTCATGCCGGTCCCAATTAAAAGTTTCGACGTCATTATCGGCATGGATTGGTTGAGTCTTCTTCGCGCCGACATCATGTGCTTTGAAAAAGCAGTTCGTCTTAACCTTCCTAACAGCGAAACCTTAGTTATCTATGGCGACAAACCTAGTACGAGCCTTCGCATCATTTCATGCATCCAAGCCCAGAAGTGCTTACGAAAGGAATATCATGCATTCCTCGCACACATCGTCGATACGAGTCAAGAAGTAAAAGACATTCAGAACATCCCAGAGGTACGCGACTTTCCCGACATCTTTCCAGAAGAACTCCCAAGATTACCACCACAATGCCAAGTCGAGTTCAGAATCGACTTAGTGCCAGGGGCTACTCCCGTAGCCAAATCTCCTTACCATCTGGCACCGGCAGAGATGCAGGAATTTTCCAGTCAGCTTAACGAACTTCTCAAGAAGGGATTCATTAGGCCAAGCTTCTCACCATGGGGAGCACCGGTCTTGTTCGTCAAGAAGAAAGACGGATCGTTTCGCATGTGCATCGACTACAGGGAACTCAACAAGCTTACCATTAAAAATCGTTATCCCTTACCCCGCATTGACGATTTATTTGATCAACTTCAAGGAGCCAACTACTTCTCGAAGATAGATCTACGATCCGGATATCACCAACTACGAGTGTTAGAGGAGGATGTTCCCAAGACAGCCTTCCGAACTCGTTATAGACACTACGAGTTTGTAGTGATGCCGTTCGGATTAACTAACGCGCCCGTAGTATTCATGGATTTAATGAATAGGGTGTGTCGTCCTTACTTGGATCAGTTCATCATCATCTTCATCAATGACATACTCATCTACTCTCGAAGTAAGGAGGAACATAGTCAACATCTCCGCAGAGTCTTAGCAACATTACGATCGGAGAAGCTCTATGCGAAGTTCTCTAAGTGCGAATTTTGGATTCGAAGAGTCGAGTTCTTGGGCCACGTAGTTAGTGAAGAGGGAATACACGTGGACCCTTCCAAAATCAAGGCCATTGAGAACTGGTCAGCACCGAAGACACCTACGGAAATTCGTCAATTTCTAGGTCTTGCTGGCTACTATCGCAGGTTCATTCAGAACTTCTCCCGCATAGCGAAACCTCTTACAACATTGACCCAGAAAGGAGTGGCCTTTGACTGGGAAGAGAAACAGGAGAGAGCGTTCCAAACGCTCAAGCGAGCCTTCTGCACCGCACCAATACTATCCCTCCCCGAAGGGATAGAAGACTTCGTTGTCTATTGTGATGCTTCAAATCAGGGGCTCGACTGTGTTCTGATGCAACGAGGTAAGGTCATCGCCTATGCCTCGAGACAGCTGAAGACACACGAGGTTAACTACACCACACACGATCTTGAGCTAGGAGCAGTCGTGTTTGCTCTGAAGATCTGGAGACACTACCTGTATGGTACAAAAAGCACGATCTTTACAGACCACAAAAGTCTACAACATATATTCGACCAGAAGGAGCTCAACATGAGACAACGACGGTGGGTCGAGCTACTCAGTGATTACGAATGCGAAATTCGTTATCATCCGGGTAAAGCCAACGTAGTAGCTGATGCCCTAAGTCGGAAAGAATATTTTGGTCGTAGAGTCAAATCTTTGACTCTAACTATCCATTCACACTTGTCCACGCAAATTAAGGAGGCTCAGCTCGACGCTTTGAAACCTGAAAATGTGGCGGGTGAATCCCTGAGAGGGATGGATAAGAAATTGGAAGTCAAGGGTGGCGGAGCCTTATACCTCATGGATCGGATCTGGACACCGAAACTTAGTGGTTTCAGAAACTTGGTCATGAACGAGGCACACAACACTCGTTATTCCGTCCACCCAGGTTCAGATAAGATGTATCTAGATCTTAAAAAGCTATACTGGTGGCCTAACATGAAAGCAGATATTGCTACCTTCGTAAGTAAATGCCTTACTTGCGCCAAGGTCAAGGTCGAATACCAGAAACCCTCCGGTCTTCTACAACAACCAGAGATACCGGAATGGAAGTGGGAGCGGATCACTATGGACTTCATAACCAAGTTGCCCAAGACTACGGGTGGACTTGATACCATATGGGTCATCGTCGACAGATTGACCAAGTCTGCACACTTCCTGCCTATCAAAGAAACAGACAAGATGGAGAAACTTACGAGAACTTACATTAGGGAGATTGTACGATTGCACGGTGTTCCCATATCCATTATCTCGGACAGAGATAGTAGATTCACTTCGAGGTTCTGGCAGTCGCTACAAAATTCCCTAGGAACTAGGCTGGACATGAGTACAGCCTACCATCCACAGACCGACGGACAAAGTGAGAGAACTATCCAAACCCTGGAAGATATGTTGCGAGCTTGTGTGATCGACTTTGGGAAAGCTTGGGATATTCATTTACCCCTTGTAGAATTTTCCTACAACAATAGTTATCACACAAGCATAAAGGCAGCTCCATTCGAGGTCCTCTATGGCCGAAAGTGCAGATCCCCTCTGTGCTGGGCTGAGGTGGGTGATACTCAGTTAGCTAAAGGACGAGTTCCTGAAACCACTCTCACGGGTCCGGAGATCATTCGGGAAACGACAGAGAAGATCGTTCAGATTCGTGAACGATTGAAAGCCTCTAGATACCGACAGAAAAGCTACGCTCACAAGCGAAGGAAACCGTTGGAATTCCAGGTGGGCGACCGCGTTCTTTTGAAGGTCTCACCCTGGAAGGGCTTGATACGCTTTGGAAAGCGTTTGGAAGCTCAATCCAAGATACATAGGGCCTTTCGAGATTCTTGCCCGAATCGGCCGAGTAGCTTACAAACTCAATCTACCGCGCGAACTCAGTAACGTACACTCTACTTTCCTCGTCTCGAACTTGAAAAACTGTATGTCCGACGAGATTCTTGTAATCCCACTCGACGAGATCGAGATCAACGAGAGCCTCAGCTTCGTGGAGGAACCTGTAGAGATCATAGACCGAGAGGTCAAGCAAACGAAACAAAGCCGTATCCCGATAGTGAAGGTTCGCTGGAACGCCAAGCGAGGACCTGAATTCACTTGGGAGCGAGAGGATCAGATGAAACTTAAATATCCTCATCTTTTTACTTAGCTATTTGTAACTACTTATTTGCTTAAACTCTAATTTCGGGACGAAATTCCTTCTAACGGGGGGATGATGTGACAACCCGAAATTTCTATTCTGTACAACCATACACTTCAATAGAAGTCAAAACTGTTCCTGCTAACTTTCAAGTTTTTAGGAATAGGTTTGAGGGTTTAAAGATTAGTACTTCAGGAGATAACAGGAGAGAGGATGCATTAGGGTTTATTGTGCAACAATAAAGTCCCAAAACTTCGAAAGTTTGGAGTTTACGGCCTAAACTTGGTGTTTACGGCCGTAAACCTCAAGGGTATATATATGGCACTTAGCCATTTTATTCACTTTTTCACTTTTCAAGAACAAAACTCAATTCTCTCTCAAGTATCTTCGACTTTTTCTTATTGATCTTCAACATTGTAAGTGTTTCTAACCCTTTTAAGTTGAGATATTACTTAATCTAGTGTTTTAACACACTTCCATCCGTGAAATCATTCCAAAAGGTTAGATCTTCAAGTTTCACCAAGAACACACACTAGTGTTCTTGGACTTTTAACACCTTTTCAAGCCTCTATCTTGTAAGTACTTCTATCCTAGAGTATCTTAAGGCTTGTTACACTTCCATATATCAAGAAATCACCCAAGAAACACCAAGATCAAGGTGTTTACGGTCCAAGATGTTCTTGGACCGTAAACCCTAAAAATGGTGCCAAAGTGTGCCTTAGTCCCTCCTAAGCCTTGGAAACTTGCATAGATCCCTTCCTTGATGAGTTAAGGGGTTCAAAACATCAAAATACCACAAACCATATGGGTTTACGGCCATAAACCCAAAGGAAAATGGTCTAAGGACCGTAAACTCCATTTAGGAGTGAAATGGTGCCCTAATCACTTCCATAGGCTTATACTTCAAGTGGAAATGCTTCTATGGGCTTGTAGAGCTTCAAAACAACAAATGGTTAAAGAAACATGAGTTTACGGCTGTAAACTCATGGGTTTACGACCGTAAACTCAAGGAGTTACGGTCACAAAACCGTAAACTCCAAAGAAGGGTTCCCTTGAACCCTAAACTCAATAGCAATGTCCTACAACACTTAGATGCAATCCTTATGACTTATAACACTTAAATAAGGTGTTTTACATGTCTTAGGATGTCTTGAACATGGTTAATTAGTTGTTAAATGACTAATTAGATACATATATGTTTTATTATATGTTAACTAGGATCATAGTGTGTACAAGTCCTCACTTGACACTAAGCATCCTACATCATCCGTTCATCCAAACCACCAACTACAGGTGAGTTCATACCCCTTCATCAATCTTTTAAATGATTTTAAATGCTTTAATGGGGGGGGAATACAAGTAGAAAACAGCATGTTATAGAATCAATCACATGTGATTTATAACTGTGTTTTCAATCAACTGAGTTCACATACTTCAAAATGTGATGAAAACAATGGTTTTGACTGTTATACTTTGTTATCAAATGATTTACTTTTGAAATGTTTTAAGAAATGACATCAAGTCATTATTATTTATTGTTTCAAAACTCTTAAATGTTTACAAAACCTCTTTCATCTCATTGTTAAAAACCATATCTATACACTTAGCTTTCTTAAATATATGTATTGATATGAGAGCTTTCATTCTTCATTCAGTTCCAACACTCTTGGGTAGCAAGGGTGTATAAACCTACTTGGACACATCAGATTACATTCCAGTAAACTATTATAGGTATAGTTTAGGGGATACAAAACATTATTCCTATTATAGGGAATTACACCAGAGCCAGTTCATTCATGAGTCTATACTAATACATCATACACAATATGAAGAGATACTAATACATCATACACAATATGAAGAGATACTAATACATCATACACAATATGAAGAGATACTATTACAGGGATACTATTACATGGATACTTTTACATAGTTACTATATGATGAGATACTATTACATATTATATGTGTAGATATTATTATATACATACGGGACTAACCATTCTACACCCAACTGTTAGCTACAGAGGGAAAATGCACATCGACGGATGTCTACGGTTAATACTATTAGGTCATTACCTTTATTTTGTGACACCGTCACATAAATGATGAGGTAGATTGTATGTTTATCCTAGTACTAAAGGATAATACTTATATAATTTCCCTTTTACTTTTATTTTGTGACACATTCACATAAACGATGAGGTAGACTATATATTTATAATAATAGTCACACATGGGAAAAACATTCATTTACACAGAAATGCAAACTTCAAAACATCATGGTCTTGGTAGAAGACTACCTTTTATACTAGTAGGAAATATAGGATTTTCTAGGGTTTTCACACTTAGATCAAATGTTTCATCAACAATTGCATGTCTTTCATAACAGCTTCCAAATGAATAACACTAAAATACTTATGAATTCACCAGCTTTATGTTGATCTACACTTTCAAAATAACTTGTATTCTCAGGTCACTAGTAGACAGGTACGATGACCAGGTTTTTGAGGAGACGGAGCACAGACAAGACTCGTCTTTTATTTTGATTACATATTTTGGTGTCTTATTACAATGAAAGAACACTCATGTATTAAAACTTTACTTTTAATGCAATGGATGATGTTGTTTCTTGTTTACTACTTTATACTGTTATGATACTTTACATGACGTCCTCCACCCCTAAACGTTTCCGCCGTTCTTGGTTTTGGGGTGTGACAATCATTCCCATTTCCACCACCAGGTAATTTTTTGGTTTTTAAATATTTTTATCTTAGTTTGAAAATTGATTAGTGTTTTGCATTTTTTACAGACAAATATTATCTTTACGATGCCGCGTATGAACACACTCGAGGATTTATGGCCCCTTATCGTAAGGCGAGGTATTGGCTTGGAGATTTTCGTCAAAGATGTGCATTGACCAATAAAGAAAAATTTAACCATGGAAATGCAAAACTGCGGAATGTCATTAAGCGTGTTTTTGGT
Organism: Lactuca virosa; assembly: GCF_052849685.1. Classification (NCBI taxonomy): domain Eukaryota; kingdom Viridiplantae; phylum Streptophyta; class Magnoliopsida; order Asterales; family Asteraceae; genus Lactuca; species Lactuca virosa. The sequence continues at coordinate 274,806,441 of NC_136431.1, read as the reverse complement.
GTTTTGAAAGCACGATTCCCTATATTGAAGAGGATGGCACCATTCCAGTTCGTTACACAAAGAAACATTGCCATGTCATGTTTCGCGCTTCATAATTTTATAAGGAAATAAGGACTGAGTGATGAGTATTTCGCACGATATGATGAACCCAATGTCTCATTTCGAAATAACAATTTGGTCGTTGATGATGATGAAGACGAGATTCCAACACATGGTGCTACAACAGATCGTGAATATATGACTCAGTTACGGGACGAAGTTGTTGAGCAGTTAATGCACAATATAGATTAAATTGTTTTAAATGAAATTGTTATTGTAAAACCAAATTTTTTTTATTGTATGACTAATTTAGCTGAATGAATTTTATTTTCAGTGTTGTATGACTATTATTATTAAAATTTTGGTGTTGAAAAATCATTTTAAGTTTGTAAAATCATTTTATTTAAAATTCAGTTTATTTCAGCAGCCTGCAGATGTTAAAAAACAAACAATCATCTTAGACATTTGGTCCACCTCTTCTGCTGCAGAGGCTTGCAGATGTGGTCCGCAGACTTCAAACATTTTGGCTTCACAAAAACAAACAACACCTTAGACACCTAATCCAACAGAACTACCACCCGTTGACCCTCACAGTCGATCATCACACCAAACCTGCTCAACCAGTCCATCCCTACTATCACGCACACATCCCCCATGGGGATATGGATTAGATCAATAGGATAAGGAACCACGAAAATCTCTAAGACACTACCACCAGTAAAGATGTTTGGCATCGCCCTGGCCTCCTCCGCTGTGAGCTGGAATGCACGACCCCGAGTACTCGGGGACTCTGCCCTGCCCTGGCGTCCATCCGTTATCCTTAAAGGATCCGGTGCTGGAGACTGTTCCATTCTCGCAGCGAGCAAAAGATAGTTGGCCTTTACATGGCCAACCTGCTCGTACTGATAACAAATCCAGCTGTTCGTTGGCGGGGTCTGCTGACGACAATCCCTAGTAATGTGGCCCTCCCTACCACATTTGTGGCACCCATAAGAAGATCGAAAAGCACCATCATGAATCTTGTCGCGCTTGCCACAAGCGCGACCCCTCTGTCGCCTAGATCGTGAATCAGTAGGCTTGAACTGCTTCACTACAGGCTATAACTGAACAGGAGCCTGTCGCTGCTCCCTTTTCTGGATCTCCATCTTGTCTCTTGCCTCCTCATGGCATCCTGAAGCTCGGCGAGGGTACTATAACGCTGGGTGGACACAAACTTTTCGATATTGGTCTTGAGCATACTCAAGTACTGCGTCATCTAAGTCTGCTCCAAAGGACCAAACTCAGGAAAGAACAAATCCCTCTCCGTAAACATCTTGGTGATCTTCGTCACCTTCTCAGTCATCTGTCTCAGATCAAGTTACTCCTAAGCCAATCTCTCCTCTCCACCAAGGGAACATATCTCATATGGAACATCTCCGAGAAATGATCCTAAGAAACAACAGCCCTTTGCTCAGGAGTGTATGAACCAGTCACCAATCTCCACCAATCCTTTGCCCCAAACTGGAGAAGGTTCAGGGCGCACTTGACCTTCCGTCTATCCAGGAAAGAACATGTGAAGAAACAACCCTCCACATCAGACAACCACCTCATCACCACAATCGGGTCCTTGACCCCATCAAACTGTGGGGGCTTCGTGTTGTCGAAGTCTTGATACTGAAATGATCTCTCCCCTTGAATCCCCATAGTAGCAACAGTCGCGGTAGCTGCAGCAGCAACCTCAGTGATTGCATCATAGCTATCATGAAAGAGCTCAATAATAACGGTCTTGATATACCAAAATAGCTCCAGAATAGAACTCCAGACAGCAGCAGCTAACTCAGTAGTGATCAACTCATGAATTTCATCATCTGATATTCCGGTCATACCCTGGCCACCAAATCCATACTGAAAATAAACCAATATATACATTAGAAAGGCCACAATTCATATTGCTATAACCATCATGACAATACTAACGCTAGGGGTTTGTGACTTCCTTGCTACGCGTACGGGTCTTGTGCTTTCAATAGTGTGGGCCCATACTACCTTCCACACCTGGCCGTATTTGTCTCAATGGATCATCACAAACTGCCCAAAAATAAACCCACAACTAGAATACGCATAAATCATGTCCTCACTCTCTCAAGAATGGTTAATCATTCCACAACAGACCTACTACATCCATATACACACTCATGAAACTTCCACCAACCCTGCAGACGCTCGTGCTTGCTAATCATAAATAACGTTGGATTCTATAGACAGTCGAATACTTGATTCTACCCTAAGCCCACAACCAGACAAGGAACAGGAAATAAGGCTAAACCAAACATTCTCAAGCTATAAAATCATAGTTATGTACAACTATGACGCACACACTAAGAAACTATAATAATGATGTCAATTTCATCTAACATATAAGAAGTCCTCCTAGGCTATCAGGCATCATACATCAGGTAATTCTATCATGCAATTCCTGAAGATTCCTAGCCTACCACTAGTATGCAGTTCTATCATAATCATCAATAACAATAATAATATAGGTAACTTGGGGTATACTTTCTTGCTCCGGCTAATCGTGCACATCTCGTCCTTCCTTGGTTACTTTTGAAAACAACTTTGAAAACCATTTTGAAAAAAAATTGAAAACTTTTGCAGATCCTTAGTTTGAGTCTGGATTAACATTGATGTTCATCCAATTCTCTCAAACCAGGGCTCTGATACCAACTTATAACATCCCAAAAATCAAGGTGATGTTTTTTTTAAAAAAAATCCAACCAAAAACCATAATTGTTTACAAAACATTGTTCTCAAAAGTAATAATCACAAATCATATTATCCCAACATCCAAAATCATAAAACCGGAAGGATGTGCATAATCATGCCTTAGCTTTCCCCCGATCATCTGAAGTACCTGAAACATAAAACTGAAAACCATAAGCCAAAGCTTAGTGAGTTTCCCCAATCAGTCATCGGACTGGAATACCTTCGAGTCCATAGGAATCGGGCTAGATTAACCCCGACCCAATCAGTCATCAGACTGGAACGCCACTATACAATGAGTCCAATCAGTCGTCAGACTTGTATACCCTTGGATCCACAACCATTAGGCTGGATTACCCCCACTCTGTTGGCTCACACACATAACTGTAAAGCCTCAACCCAAAACAATACTATGTCGACATATGCAACAAATAAACATATAAACAGTCAACAGCCAACAAGAACATCTACATATTACTGCCGTATAGCAACATTTCATATACCAAGATACAGATCCAATAGATCACTACAACATAGCAACATCCTATATACCAGGATACAGATCTAACAGATCACTATAACAAAACAACATCCTATATACCAGGATACAGATCTAACAGATCACTACAGCATAACAACATTCGATATACCTAGATACATAACCTCGTGGGGCGACATTGGTGCCTTCGACCCACAAGTATAGTGAGGAAAAACTCACCTCTCGGTTTGAAAAGATATCTGGATACAACACAACTCCGTATACCAACTCTATAGGTCACTTGTACAACAAACAGTGATCTTGTGTCAAACCATTGCTCAAAATACCCAAAATATCCCTATGCCAAACTTGGTCAAAATCCTGGTCCAATTCAAGAGTCTAAGATGGTCTCTTCTCTTTCTCCTTCCTTCAAAGACACCACAAATCACACTTTCAACCTCAAAATGCACACACAAGGAAATAGGGTTTGCTTGGGATGAAAATGGGGATGGAGGCTGATAAATGAAGGGGTCTCAAAGAGTTAAGGATGTTTAAATAGGGTTCAACCCTAAAAATTAGGGTTTGAGTCTCTGCCACGTAAGTCCACCGTACCAAGCGTACGCCCAATGTCCTTGATCAAATCTGGATTTTCATTCAAATGCCATTTGTGACCAATTTGCAAATAGTTCTCATACCAAGGGTCAGAATGTAAATACCTGGAAATCGAGGTGTTACATTATGTATGGCATGTGGTATTTTGAGGAACTCGCTAAGCTTTGTCCTTATGGTTTTATGTTTAAAATGTTTCATGTACTTCTGGCACGAAAGGGAAGGGCTCGGCTTGATCGCACTATATCCCCCGAAGATTTATTCCGCACTATTTATTGATACATTATGATGTTTTCAGATCTTTATATATATTGATTGGTTTGAACAAATAGTTGTATGGTTTTGGTGGTTTAAAAAACAATATTTTTACTTAGTATTTTTGGGATGCTTCTTTGACACTTTAGTTTCATTCTAGAATAAGTGTTCTCCATCAATTCCTCTTTGATATAATAGGGATGATCTTTTGGTGTCATATATAAATATTTGGTATCAATAGATGCGGTTAAGGATACCAAGTGCATTTTTGTGTCTCACATAACCTATGGTTTAATAGGAAAATCATTGACACCAAGTTAAAAGAAAAAAAAATTGTTCTCTATCAATATCCTTGGTACATTCCATCAGTGGTCGAGATAACTCATGTTAGTGAGTGAGCCACTGATGTAGTTGCAATCTAGAACATATTGTTCACCATCAATTCGTAAAAGGTAACATAAGTGGATAGTATTTGACCATCAGGGGATGATCCACCGATGTTCAACTTTCAATACACTTAAATATAGAGTTAGAGAATATACAGTTGAAAAGTTTCTTGAAACTCAAAGACAGAATGACATGTATTTTCATTTGCAGAGATAGGGCTTTTCTTGAGATACGTTTTTACCTTTTAGGGTTACCCTTTTTGATAGAGGATCTCAAGACGAGAGTTGTTGGGATTTTGAGTCTATAAAAGGATACATGTGGTTTTGAATCAAAAATAAAGTTGAAACAAACTATTTAACTTTTGATAATGAAATAATAAATGTAAAATTATATATTATTTTCAATATATAGAAATTTATTATGAATAATTGTAAAATATTTATTAATGCTTTTTAAATCACATTCAATTCTTTGTATTAGAATTAATTATATATTTGTATTAGATGATATTATTACAACCTGCTCCGATAGCAAAAAAAGATTCGGTCTTTTTATGTTGTCAACTCATTCAAGTTGGACACACGTGATTTTGAATCATGCATTTCCCACGCATCATAATAAATATTGGCAATCTATGAGTCTTTCAGTAATTGATGAATACATGAATGAAATATTAAATATGAATCCTGCTAAAGTTAAAAAAAAATCATATTTATGTATTTAAATAAGCATTACAAAGAATATGCTACCCACTAACCTTTTTCCTTCTTTGACGGGGTGCTATGAGAGGACTAAAACATGAATGGGACAATTGGCTTAGTTACTCTTATTTTTCATCTACAAGAAGTTAAATACGCAAATTAAATAACATCTTAAACTCCGTTCTTAAACATAAACGGAAGTAGAAAAGATCCCAGACGAAAAACCAAACCTTCACTGTCAAGCTTCAACACACTTGTAGGTAAATTCACAAAGAAGCCATAAGAACTGTACATGAATAAAGAAACTACATACTCTTAATTTCTTAATCCAAGATGATTCTAAATTACACAAGACACTTCGAATTTGGTTGACTGGTAATATTTAGAATAATATTACATGGTGTCATCATTAGCAAGTGATCTCACTTTTTGGAGATGAGGCATGACAACCTTACTAAGATATGACATGTCTTTCCTTATTAACTCTACACAACCAAGAGACAACTTAGAAAACCCTAGAGCCTCTTCATTAGGCCAATTAGTCACTGTTGGATCCAACATTTGAGTTGCCATACGTCATATTGTAACAACCTCAAAAATTTCAAACAAAAATTTCATTTTTGATTCATTCCAAAACATCCACTAATCATGTCAAAACAACCGAAAGTGTATCATTGTGAAATAATATCATAGTACAATTCCCAAAATCTCATAATACGGAAAACATCAGCGGATGCGGTGCGATCAAGCCAGGCCCTTCCCTTTCAAGCTGGAAGTACCTGAAACATAAATTGAAAACTATAAGCACAAAGCTTAGTGAGCTCCCCCAAAATACCATATACCATACATACATAATAGTCAAAACATAATTGGGTCTATTTCACCCCCTTTGGTCACTTTCAACCGGTACTGGGTATATTTCAACCCCTTCGGTCTCTTTTAACCGATACTGGGTCTATTTCACCTCCTTCGGTCTCTTTCAACCGGTACTTGGTGTATTTCAACCACTTCGGTCACTTTCAACCGGTACTGGGTGTATTTCAACCCCATCGGTCTCTTTCAACCGGTATGGGGTCTATTTCACCCCCTACAGCTAGCATATAATCATAACAGCAAGAATCACAGAGACAACAAGCACATACAAGCATAACAACAAATTGTCACAAAGACAACTATTAACCTCTAAACATAATTCAGTGGGCCGGAATTGGTGTCTTTGACCCACGAGTATAGTGAAGGAAACTCATCTGAAACGAAGAACTCTGAAATACTACGATATGATCCCTTTTATGCACTACTTGCACCCGCATATCTACTAACACCAGAACTAGATAAGATCTTAATTAAGATCCCAATATCCTCAAGTTTGACCCACGGTCAAACTTGGTCAAAACTCAACGGTCAACAGACTCAAACTTTAGGCTGAGTACGTGCAATGTACTTAGATCGTACGCATGGTGTACTCACCATCCAAAGTAAGGACCACATACGATTACGCGCAACATACTCAAAGGTAGGCCCAACGTACTCGGTCAGATGGAACCTTTCCATTAAGTGCTTATTCCCATAAGTCATTTCATCCAACACTTAGACCTAGACCCACAACATCATTCTAGTTCATAAAGTTTCCACCTTTATGACTTTCCATGTCTAGAAAAGGTCCAAAAGTCAAAACCTTAACTTATTAATCCATTAAGACATCATGCCACTTGAATGGAAGGAATAGAAGGACCAATATCACATTTGTATGGATCCTAATAGCTCCATAATGGATAAAGTTTCTAACTTTATCCATTAGAATGGTCCAAATCACCAAGATCTAGTTTTTAAGTCTCAAAGGGACCAAAAGATCATCTCTTTCAACCTAATCCATTAACTCTAAGGTGCTGTTTGTTTTTTCTGAGACAAAATGTCTGCAGTCTGCGGACCACATCTGTAGACCTCTGCAGTAGAAGAGGTGGACCAAACGTCTGCAGTCTGAAAAAAGAAGACTATTTGTTTTTTTAACATCTGCGGGCTACTAAAATAAACTGAAATCTAAATAAACTGATTTTTTTAAACTTCAAAGTGATTTTTTAAATATTTTTATGACTTTGTTATAAATAATTAACGAATCTAGATCAACTTTTATGTATTATTGTGTAAAAAATAAAAATAAAAATGGTATGAATTAACGTATATATTTGATAAAAACCAACAACTTTGGTTGCAAAGTTATAACTAAACATTATAATTAGTGATCAAAGAATTTGATACATAAATGGATGGAAATAAACTTCGATTTTTTCAATTAAATCCATTAAAAACGTACCATAAATATTTTCTCGAGAAATTGATAATACTGTATTAAATAATGTTTTACAAATTTTGGCAAAAAATATAAGAATATATTATGATTTTTTTTTCATATTTATATAAACAACTTCAACGACTATTATTGTAATAAATCTTTATTTATAAATTTGTCAAAAATATCATGTTTGTATCGTCGAATGTTTTTTTTTTTAAGTTTTGTAATTTTTTTTTCAAATTGTTTCTCATTAATAAAGTTGGAAAAAATATAAACTAAAAAAAACTTAAAAAAATAAAGATATATATGTTTTTTTTGGCTAGAAGATGTCTGAAGATGTTAGAAGACACTGGTCCACATCTGCGCCAAGAAGAGGGCGTGCATACATTTTTAGGTCTGCAGTCTTCAAAAAAACAAACAGTCTGCGAAGGCTAATGGCTGCGCGTGGTCTGCGCGGCGCAGACAGAAGAGGTCACGCAGATCTGCACACAAAAAACAAACACTACCTAAGTCTCCAACCTTTAGATCTGAATTAATATGATGTTTCGATGGATAAAGTTTCCAATTTTATCCATAACAAGGTCACAAACTTTCAAGATCTAAACTTTATGCACTAAGGTGACCAAAAGCACATAACACCCAAGACTAGCTAGATCTATCAAATGCATCATTAAGATTCAAACTTTATACCTCTAGAAGAAAGATCAAGGTGAACAAAGTCTAGATCTACAAGCTCCAATGCAACCAAAACTTCTCCAAAGAGCTCATTCTTCTCCAAGATGCACAAAGAACACTCCAAAGCACTCAAGATCACCTTCTTTTGCTCAAAAGGCTCAAACTAGGGTAAGGGTTTTCATCGGAGGGTGTTGGAGAGGTGGAGACTGAGCATTGAATGGGTTTGTGGAAGTTAAGGAGCTTAAATCCATGAAAATAGGGTTTAGGAACTGACCGTGTACGCCCAACGTACTCCTGTTATGCCCCGCGTACTTAAGGATGGCCTAGTATGCGCATCGTACTTCCCTGTACGCGGCTTAACCTCAAACCGTCTTAACTTCAACCGGTCATAACTTCTTCATTTAAAATCCGATTTTGAAGATATTTATATCCACGGAAAGGTATTGAGGACCTCTAAAATCCTATCTAATTACTTTTGACATAAAACACATCGAATTAAAATCCAAATTTCATACAAGAAGTCTGAAACATTACTTTTCCTATTTTACCCTTTGACTGTAAAGCACAAACCAAACTCTTGGATCACATAATCTACATTACCCACAACCAAACTGGTCTAAACCTCTCTTTCCCAAAGCCCGAAGCCTTATGATACTTGATCTTCAGGTCATGGCCCCGAATTATGAAACGAATCAAAAATGGTGTTACAACTCTCCCCCACTTAAATTAGACTTCGTCCTTGAAATAACTCTTTGCTCCTTTCCAGGAAACCAGAAGATCCGACCATACCTTCCAGGTACCTGATAAAAGTCGACCCTAAAATACGATAGCCTTCCAATAATCAAACCCCTCCTTAGCAGAACCCACATACTGACGACGAACGAATCCTTGCTCCCGCTGACCTTAACCAATAAATGGCAGCCATCACTACTCAACTCAAAACCAGGAATCCAATACCTTATCTAACTTCCTGACATACAAAACCATTCTGAATCACAGCCAATATGGCTCCACTTCGCAATCTAATCCGAACGAAATCCTTAAGACCCTAAATTATCTTGTTGTCCAACATTCGCATTTTCGATATATCCAAGATCTTTTGAGATCTGAGCTGATCAACCAATTATCCGAAGCGTCGGATTTCCGACCGGACGCTAAAACTGACATCCCTTCAACGACTGCACCACGAGACTCTATCCAACAGTCTTTCTGGCAAAGCTACCCTAACCTACTTGTATATATAGCTTCAACAACCCTCCTGTTCTAACCAGGGATATCATATCCAGCCATCACATCGATGCAATGTAACTTACTTTACTATAAATGAATGCTATGCACCTAGATGCTGTTTTGCATCACAACCGGCCCCATACGGCCCACAACCTTCCTTGATGTCATGAATGTTGTGGCCTTCCCACAGTCTCATTACCCATCCTAACATGGTCTAATCCCACCTAGAGGAAACTATGAGCCAAAACATAGACTCACCACACTCTCACAGCTGCTCATGGACCAGGTGAATGTTACGGTTCACCCCGCAGTCTTACAACACTTCTATCATCATACACTAACCTGGTGAATGTTATGGCTGCTCCGCAGTCTTACATCACTCCTACAACCGCACACTAGCCTGGTGAATGCAACGCCTGCTCCGTATTCTGGCATCACTCTCGTAACCGCATACTAACCGAAAACACTACGAGTCAAAACCTTGTCCTACCAGACTCTGTCAGATGTTTGGGTTGTGCTTCAGACCCAAAAGCCTTCACCAAACAAGAACATGCAGAGAGGTCCTAACACAACCCTCAGCCTGAACCGAGCCATGAATCCATATCATTGGCTCCAATATTCACTACTAACCGATGAACCCTCTAGATTGCTTAAACCTGAACCCTATCGAACAAGAATTGGCTTTCTATTTGACTTAGGACGATACCATGATGACTAACATTCCCAGTTAATCATTAATAAAACAATATCTTATCTGCACCACCTGATTAGCCGGTCCAAGCCTCGCTGACCCAACTGTAGCTTTCCCCATACTCACAACCTGACCTATCTTGGATTCTTTCCGACCTCAAGGAACCCTGGCGCTCGCATTAGATATACCAATCCAAATCCCTGACATGGGTACAAATTCTAAAATAGCTCGCACTTGAAACTATCCCCGACGGTCCCAAGTGACCATCCCTCACTTGGATTCATATACATTCTGATAATCTCGTAATCATTGGATTACCGAGCCATCTCATACTCTCCCTATCCAACCACTACCATATTGAGCTGGTTGAACTAAGATCCCATGACCAAACAATATCGGGTGTCCATACCCCAAACTAGATGAAACACTTTACTATTCTTGAAGAAATATTTTCGTATCTAAAAGTACCTTCCCTAGATACAAATCCACATCCTTGTGCAATCCCAACTGATGATAAAGAGCCCGTAGACCCCCAATTGGAGTAGATATATGATCACTTCAATGCTCTGCTTACTACCGAATCAAACCCGAGTCTGGTATAGAGCATAATTCCAAAATCCAACAGTTCAGGGAAACATACCTAGAAGCCATGATATACTTTAAACAGAACATCAGGATTGGTTGTCACCTCCACTGACCTCTAACTTATGTGGTCAACACATTTGAAGCATCCAAACTATACACAATGAACGAGAACAACCAGCGATCGAGAATGCACTAACAAACCGATAATCCAATGTTTTCCACTTAACTAAACCCATGCAAAACTACATATACTCAACCATGAAGTTGATCGACAGATCAACCACGGCTTATCTTAGACTATAGGTAGAAATTTATACATCGAGCTAAAAAATCCTTCAACAACTGATGCTCAACCCGAGTGACCTAAACACCTCTTGAATAGTTCACCGGCCTTCCCGAAACAGACCACTGGCTACAACGAGCTCCTTGACCAATAACTTTCTGTCGCGAAGATAACTCATGTATTTTCGAGCACCTATATCTGATGGCAACTTTTTCTGCACCATTGTCTCGAACCAGAGTCTCGCATACCCGAACAACCAATCCCTGAAACCCATTCTTTTGGAACCCTGAACTCGAACAGATCATCTATCTTTTATGTGGTATACCCAGTTCTCCCCCCACTTGGGTTTAAACTATCACCAACTGACATTGCAAACAACTACACTTCAAACCGGCTCATCCAAATACATACCATCCCCGACTTTTGGAATGTATAACACAAAGCAATACGTTCCTCCATATAAAGACCCAACAACTTAAAGACATTCTGAATCTCAGATGGAGACCTTGGAAACTTCCTAATCATAACCACATCTATCATCAAGAATCATATGTTAATGGACAAGCAATAACTCTAATAGCCTTTTCATAGCCCTGATTATCCATATAAGAACAATTATACTACCACACACGTCGCCTTTGAATCCCTGACCTTCACTCTATCACGAGACGCAATCATAAAAACATGATGCATCATACTCACAATTGAGATACTACATAGACAACGAAAGTTGTCGTTCCCTATTCACTTCTCCTGATCACCTGGAACAACCTTCTAGAACACGCTCTAACTAAACTCAAGGAAGGCATACCCCTAGTCCTCATCTTATATAGTCTCCACGAAAATGACTCTCTTTGCACATATGAAATTTTCTCCAGGAGATCAAACCACAAGAACCCTCTCGTGCATTTCTACCTTTGTCGCGGATACCGCAACCATCCGGTTTCCCCCACTTGGTCGTTCTCCGATCTCTTCAATCATACGCTCGCTCTTTCTTCCCTCCGATCTCTTCGGGACTTTCCTTGATTCGAGTATGGATCATGTGCTTCCAGTAGTACGAGCGCAATACTACCTTCCACACCTATCCGTACTTTCCTCAGAATCATCCCCAATCCTCTAAGTTACTTCCCTATCAATCCAAATAACCCTCATCAAAACAATGCTCCCGGCACCGAATCATCTCCTAAGTTTTTATAGGGCTACCACCACACCACTCTCCGCCATCAGCTGCAGAAGGAACTCCCCTAACACCCTCTAACTAGCTTATGGATACAATTACATACCATTGACACCAGATAATTCTTTGAATGAAAGTTCTCACACTACAACAGTTGGACTCAAACAAGAGTTGCACAATAGAGTTAAACCTAACCTTCTAAAATATCTAATCTCGGTAATATTTAATTTAGCGTATTCGTTTACTAGTTTGCTGAGGTTAATGGAAACTCCTAAAAGCACAAAGCAAGCAGCATTTGAGCATTGAGTAATCGGAATCAAGGCATAACCTAAATAAGCCATCTTATCACTGGCTAATCAGTACTAGCATGCAACTCTACAAGCACATGCAGTTGGCATATAAATGCATCTCTCCTAGTATTCTATCATGCAATCTTAAACAGATCCTTAGCCCTAATCTAGCATGTGATTCACACACTCTCAATTCAAAGCATAACAGAAAACATGTATGGGTATTTTGGGAAAACTTACTTGAGCTCGGCTGATTGCACGCATCACATCCCTTTCTCTTATTAGAAACCTTTTTAAAAAACCATTTCTTTTTATGAAAAACTTACCAAATTCCCAGTTTGAGTTCAAACACACTTGAGGGTGTGCCCGAATCCCTCAAACCAAGGCTCTGATACTAACTTGTAACATCCCAAAATTTCAGACAAAAAATTCATTTTTGGTTCATTCCAAAACATCCATTAATCATTTCAAAACAACCGAAAGTGTAACATAGTGAAATAATATTATAGTACAATTCCCAAAATCGCATAAATGCGAAAAACATGAGCAGATGCAGTGCAATCAAGTCGGGCCCATCCCTTTCGAGCTGGAAGTACCTTAAACATAAACTGAAAACTGTAAGCACAAAGCTTAGTGAGCTCCCTTAAAATACCACATGCCATACATACATAACAGTCAAAACATAATTGGGTCTACTTCACCCCCTTCGGTCTCTTTCGACCGGTACTGGGTATATTTCAACCCTGCGGTCTCTTTCAACCGATACTAGGTATATTTCAACCCATTCGGTCTCTTTCAACCATTATTGGGTGTATTTCAACCCCTTCGCTCTCTTTCAACCAGTAATGGGTGTATTTCAACCCCTTCGGTCTCTTTCAGCTAGTATCGGGTCTATTTCACCCGCTACATTTAGCATATAACCATAACAGCAAGAGTCAAAGAGACAACAAGCACATACAAGCATAACAGGAAATTGTCACAAAGACAATTATCAACCTCTAAACATAATTTCGTGGGTTGGTATTGGTGTCTTCGACCCACGAGTATAGTGAAGGAAACTCACCTGAAACGAAGAACTTTGAAATACTACGATACGATTCCTTTTCTGTAATGTTTGCACTCGTAAATCTACTAACACCAGAATCAGATAAGATCTTAATTCATAGCCCAAAATCCTCAAGTTTGACCCACAGTCAAATGTGGTCAAAAGTCAGTGGTCAACAAAAGTCAAACTTCAAGCTAAGTACGCCCAACGTATTCAGCTTGTACGCATGGTGTACTCACCATCCAAAATCGGGACCCCATATGACTACGCGCGGCGTAGCCGGTTAGATGGTACCTTTCCATTAAGTGCTTATTCCCTTTAGTCCTTTCATCCAACACTCAGATCTAGACCCACAACATCATTCTAAGTCATAAAGTTTCCACCTTTATGACTTTCCATGTCTAGAAAAGGCCCAAAAGCAAAAACCTTAACTTATTAATCCATTAAGACATCTTGACACTTGTATGGAAGGAATATAAGGACCAAGATCACATTTTTATGGATCCTAACAGCTCCATAATGGATAAAGTTTCCAATTTTATCCATTATAATGGTCCAAATCACCACGGTCTAGTTTTTAAGTCTCAAAGGGACCAAAAGAGCATCTCTTTCAACTTAATCCATTAAGTCTAAGTCTCCAACCTTTAGATCTGAATTAATATGATGTTCAGATGGACAAAGTTTCCAACTTTATCCATAACAAGGTCACAATCTTTCAAAATCTAAAATTTATGCACTAATGTGACAAAAATCTCATAGCACCCAAGACTAGCTAGATCTATTAAGGCATCATCAAGATTCAAACTTTATACCTCTAGAAGAAAGATCAAGGTAAACAAAGTTTGGATCTACAAGCTCCAATGCAACCAACACTTCTCCAAAGTGCTCATTCTTCTCCAAGAGGCACTAAGAACACTCCAAAGCACTCAATATCACATTTTTTTGCTCAAAAGGATCAAACTAGCGTTAGGGTTTTCATGGGAGGGTGTTGGAGAGGTGGTGGCTGAGAATGGAATGGGTTTGGGGAAGTTAAGGAACTTAAATAGGGCTCAATCCACAGAAATAGGGTTTGAGCACTGATCGCCCAACGTACTTCCACATACGCCCAGCATACTCAGGAATGCCCTAGTATGCCCAACGTACTTCCCCGTACGCCCAACATACGCGGCTTAACCCAAAACTATCCTAACTTCATACGGTCATAACGTCTTCATTTCAAATCCTATTTCGACGATCTTTATATCCACATAAAGGTATTGGGGAGCTATACAACCCTATCTAATTATTTTTGACTTAACACACATCGAATTAAAATCCATAATTCATAAAAGAAGTCTGCAACGTTACTTTTCCCATTTTACCATTTGACTCCAAAGCACAAACCGAACTCTTGGATCACATAATCTACATTAACCACATCTAAACTGGTCTAAACTTCTCTTTCCTAAATCCCGAATCCATTTGATACTTGATCTTCGGGTCACGATCCCGAATTATGAAACGACTTGAAACAGGGTGTTACACACACACACACACATATATATATATATATATATATATATATATATATATATATATATATATATATATATATATATATATATATATATATATATATATATATATATATATATATATATATAACAAAAGTTCACACCAACTTTGTACCATAAAATTATGAAATCTGACATCAACTAAATAAATTAAACTTGCCCCACCTTAGACTATTCTATAAGCCTAATACCATTAAACAAATGAAGTCATTGATAAAATAGAAGAACAATACAATAAAAATAAGCTAAAATTTTCAACGATATATATAAGAGACATAGAGAAAGAGCATTTACTTTGTTTAAGTTTCACATGAACAAAATACACAATTTGGCGTGTGCATACAAGATTATCACACATCCCATTTTAATTTACTTTGGCATCCTTTGTCGTTGGTGAATAAATGATGTCTTAAATATGTAGGTGTTGTTACCCTCTCTGGTGGATTGTATCTCAAAATCCCTTGTAACATATGAATCAAATCCCCTATTGAATGATCTACATACTCCATAATCAAATTCTCCATTAATCACAATAAACACAATAATTTAGAATATGTTTCACAATTTTGTTATTAAATACATTTTATATAATAATTAGAAACTTGAATTTGGGGTAGCTTGATTACAAATTTAATACTTACTCTTGAAGTATCACATTCAGGCCAGTCTATCCTACCATTCTGAACATACTTATTTGTGTGTCGGCTGCTAAGTGTTGTACACAACCAAACGAACAAAAAAACTATTATCAAGATAATATTAATTAGAACTTGTGACAACCCGAAATTTCTATCTTGAATAGTTATCCAAATCCCAAGAACAATAGGACTTTACGGCCAGGAGCATCTCCCTTGGCCGTAAACCCTTGTTAAGGGTGCATTTGTCGGCCTTAAACCTGCTAAAGGCTTCTAAACTCGTAAGTACCTTGCTATGTGTATTACTTACTAGTTATGCCACTTGAAATCATCCAATATCCAAGATCAAAGAGAGTTTACGGCCAGGAGAATCTCCCTTGGCCGTAAACCCTTGTTAAGGCTTCTAGTTGGACATAAACACTTCTTTAAGCCTTGGATTGGGTCGAGAACACTTCCATGATGTTTGTAAGACCTTAAATCACCTTTTTGGCACAAAACTTCATGAGTTTATGGTCGTAAACTCATAGGGCCGTAAACCCTATGGTCGTAAACTCAAGGGCCGTGAACACCTTGGCCGTAAACACCATAGTGTGGTCGTAAACCCCTTAGATGCAACCCTTTGTACTTCTAGCACTTCAATATAATTGTTTACTAAGTTCTAGGGTGTTTTCCTTGCATGATTAGTTGTTTAAAGACTAATTATATACATATATGTGTCATTATATGCTTATTAGGATCCGTTGTGCTCAAGTCTTCACTTGACACTTAGCATCCTTCAAATCGATCTTTCATTCGTATCACTCACTACAGGTGAGTTCATACCCCTTAACTTATCTTTTAAATGATTTTAAATGCTTTTATGGGGGGAATACAAGTACAAACATTATAGTTATTATATCAATCACATGTGATTAATAACTATCAAACAAGTGGATTTCTTACATTTCAAACTGTGTTATCAAACAAACTGCGTCAAATCGTTTTATAAACTCTTTTACATGTTAAATTCTTTCTATTAAACTCTTTCAAACATATATTTTGCCAAAAGCGTATCTATATATATATATATATATATATATATATATATATATATATATATATATATTTGTATAAGTACGATTGAAATGACTTAGGACTGATAGCTCGCCTTACTTCCTGTTCCTTGTTTGGTTGTGGACTTAGGGTATCGGTTTTTTGTCCGAAGGTCGTTTGAATCTTAATTATATATTATGTGTATGTATATAAATATAAAAGTTCATCCTTCAATTCAAATACCTTTGTGTAGCAAAGGTGTACAAACATGTTCATTCATACAAACAACATTGCTAGTAAACTATAATAGGTATAGTTTAGGAAGTCACTAATACTATTAATAGAACAATGAAACACACAAAGAGTCAGTTCATACATGAGTCAGTACATACTATAAAGAGAAACAGATAGAGAATACTATAGCGAGAGTCAATACTCACTATAAAGAGAAACAGTACATACTATAATGAGAAACAATACATACTACACACTATACACTAGAGAACATACTACATACTAGACAGAGAAAACATACACTACACTAGTACATACTATACAAATACAAAAATACTATAACATTAATGTGAGATACTACTTCATGGCTCGGCAATATACTGTTGCGTCACGTTTTGTACCCATAGTCTCCTGGATGGAGAGCGTGAATTTGTTTATAGATCTATACAGGACTGACCCTCCTACACCTTGCTGCTAGCTACAGTAGGACCTGCAGGTCTACGGGTCACGAAAGTCATATCATTTCGACGTCTCGAACGTCGTGTTATACTAGTCAATCAAGTATGGTTACAATCATATCACATTTTATCTTAATTAACTAACAAGTTTAAAGGTAGTTAGTACATTAGTAGTTACCTAGATAAAGCTACAGTACATCTTCTCACATAAACGGTAATGAAAACTATATTTTGGTAATGATAGTCATACTTTGTGAAAATACTCACTTTTACAAGAGAACAGACATAAAGAACAGTTGGGTCTTGGTAGAAGACTGCTTTAGTAGAAAATATAGGATTTTCTAGGAAGTTTACAAACATTCACATCAAATACTTACAAACATTTACATCAAATACTTACAAACTTTTACATCAAACATTTAGAAGTACATTCTTCAAACCTATACAAACAATGACACTAAAATACTTACGAACTCACCAACTTTAATGCTGATCTATGCTTTCAAAATAACTTGTATTCTCAGGTGACCAGTAGACAGGTACAGATGACCAGGTTTTGAGAAGACGGAGCTTTCAAGACTCGTCTTTATTTTGATTATTCATTTTTTGTGTCTCATAAACTTCAGAACACACTTGTATTAAAATTATACTATTAATGCAATGGATGATGTTGTTGCTTGTTTACTATTATGCATTGTTGTGATACTGTACATGACGTCCTCCGCCCCCAAACATTTCCGTCGTTCAGGTTTTGGGGTGTGTTAGATTGGTATCAGAGCATTGTTTATAGTGAATTGAGTATATCAACCCCTAAAAGATATACAACTATAAACACAACGGGATTAAAATACTCTGACCAAGAGTTTATACTTTTAAATAATAAAATATTTTACCAAAGTATACATACCTGCATTCATACTAAAATCAGTGTCACCAGGACAGAACAAAAGTATTACGATTGTTGGATATCACAAGTAGGCTTGGGGACATATAATCAGATCTGGGAGTGATATAGCCTGATCAACTATATCTTTCCGAGAAGTGATTGCATGTGCCTAGGAATGGTTGTGGCGTTGCAGCAAGTCTAAAAACTTACCAACACTACTACAATGAAAACATTAGAACATAACATAAACTTAAAATACTATAGGAGTATTTTGTGTTACTATAATTACTTATGTTCAAACTAAAAAGGTCTTTATTAGTATGTCAATAGTTGCAGAGTGGATACGCTAAGGTTATATGTGACTAGGGTGTTATAGACTTAGAATCTGTGATCTTTGCTTTACTTCTTGTTCCTTGTTTGGTTGTGGGCTTAGAGTTAGTGTCACTTATTCGAAGGTCTATCCTGTTTTGGTTACATATGACTGGTATGCACTACGTAAATGTTAAAGTAACTGGTAAGGATCATCTTATAATTATCTTAATTAGTACGTCTATTAATTATTTCTTTTACCCATATTATCGCGTAGATAACATGGTTGGATTCCATATCCCCGGAGAGCCGTACTTTCCCAACCAAGGCGACGGAGGATGGCTCGATGTTGAGCCCGAAAAGGAACCTGCAATTCCACTGGACGACGACTTTGCTGAGAACTTCCCGGAGGATTCTGACTCCGAGCCAGAAGTCAATGACCTACCTCTCGTAGCTCCAAACCCAAATCCAAACCCACGTCCGGCTTTTCAAGGCCCGACGCCTCTGTGGGTGGAAAGTCTGGAGACCTGGAGTCAGGAACAGGGCCAACCCATCCCGTACAATGGGGACCGAAGTTTCTACAATGTGGGCAAAGGAGGTTCAGCGGATAGAGTCCTGCCTATTCTGGTCCGTAGGGTTGCTCGTAACGAAATTCATGGTAGGACAGCCCTCCAGCGAATTGGGGAACTTGATCCCAATACAGGGATCAACACTCTCCACATTCGTCGGCTGGAAGATGCTCGTGAGAGAGTTGGAAGGGACAATGATTCTCTGCTTCAGGCACTAGCTGAGACTAGGGCTGAAGTCATAGAGCATCGCGTGTGCCAGCGAGTGTACAAGCTACGCCTTCTTGAATTGGAGCGTCAGATGGATGACCTAAGGGTTCGCCCAAGGGGTTCCCGTCGTCAGTAGGGGATGCTCTGCCCATCCCTTTTCTTTTGGATTAAGGATTAGCCTTCTTATCTATGCTCTAAGTAGCACTTTTCTTGTAATTTTCTGTTTATTTTAAGACCTTGAACTTTCGGTTGATAGGTCTTTATTCTGTCAAAATTTTCTCATCTTGGTTTGATGTAAGACCTACTCCTAGGTCATTTTTCCCGAACATCTTGCATCTGTAATACCAGTATTATTGGCAGATATCAAATCTCACGAAAATTAATATCCAAATACAGCTCCCACCACAATGGACCCTGCCGGGAAATGCAGTGCTCTAACTGCAACAGGAAGGGGCACACTGCCCGTTTCTGCAAGGCTCCGGCAAAGCCAATCACCCAGATCCCTGGTGCTGGTGTGGGCCAGGCTTGCTACGGTTGTGGCGAGGTGGGCCACTACAAAAGGAACTGCCCGAAGGCAGGGAATGCCGGCAGAGTGGGAAGAGTTTTGGCTATAGGCCACGAGGAAGTGGTTGCCGACCCTACAGTGGTCACTGGTACTTTTCTCCTCGATAACTCTTATGCATGCATTCTGTTTGATAATGGAGCGGAGAGGAGTTTCGTGAACCAGAAATTTGCTCACTTGCTTAAACATAAATCGCATGCACTTAAAGAACCGTTCACCGTAGAAATGGCTAACGGGAAGACAGAGATCACTAGTTGCATATACTTAGGATGTACACTAACATTAGATAGCCATTCATTTCCAATCGACCTCATGCCGGTCTCAATTAAAAGTTTCGACGTCATCATCGGCATGGATTGGTTGAGTTCTCATCGTGCCGACATTATGTGTTACGAAAAGGCTGTTGGCCTTAATCTGTCGTCTAGCGAAACTCTAGTTATCTATGGCGACAAACCCGACACGAACCTTCGTATCATCTCAAGCATCCAAGCCCATAAATTCTTGCGAAAGGAATGTTGCGCATTCCTTGCTCATGTTGTCGATATGAGCCAAGAGACGAAAGACATTAAGAACATCCCGGTAGTACGTGACTTTCCCGACATCTTTCCAGAAGAACTCCCAGGATTACCTCCGCAACGTCAAGTCGAGTTCAGAATCGACTTAGTTCCAGGGGCTACCCCACTAGCCAAATCTCCCTATCGTCTAGCACCAGCTGAGATGCAGGAGCTATCCAGTCAACTTAACGAACTGCTCAGCAAGGGCTTCATTAGGCCAAGCTTCTCACCCTGGGGAGCACCGGTCTTGTTCGTTAAGAAGAAAGACGGACCGTTCCGTATGTGCATCGACTATAGAGAACTTAACAAACTAACCGTCAAAAATCGTTACCCTCTGCCTCACATTGACGATTTGTTTCACCAACTTCAAGGAGAGAACTTCTTTTCAAAAATAGACCTGAGGTCCGGGTATCACCAGTTACGAGTACTAGGGGAGGATGTTCCGAAGACATCCTTCCAAACTTGTTATGGACACTACGAGTTTGTAGTGATGCCGTTCGGATTGACCAATGCGCCCGCAGTATTCATGGACTTAATGAATAGGGTGTGCCATCCTTACTTGGATCGGTTTGTCATTGTCTTCATCGATGACATACTTATCTACTCTCGTAGTAAGGAGGAGCATAGTCAACATCTGCAACAGGTCTTAGAAACGTTGCGATCAGAGAAGCTTTATGCGAAGTTCTCGAAATGCGAATTTTGGATCCGAAGAGTCGAATTCTTGGGGCACGCAGTTAGCGAAGAGGGAATATACGTGGACCCTTCCAAAATCAAAGCCATTGAGAACTGGTCAGCACCGAAGACGCCTACAAAAATTCGTAAATTTCTAGGCCTCGCTGGCTACTATCGTAGGTTCATTTAGAACTTCTCTTGGATTGCGAAGCCGCTTACAACACTGACCCAGAAGGGCGTGGCCTTTGACTGGGAAGAGAAGCAAGAGAAAGCGTTCCAAACGCTAAAGCGAGCCTTATGCACCGCACCGATACTGTCCCTCCCTGAAGGGATAGAAGACTTTGTGGTTTATTGCGATGCATCCAACCAGGGGCTCGGCTGTGTTCTGATGCAACGAGATAAGGTCATCGCCTATGCCTTAAGGCAGCTGAAGACACACGAGGTCAACTACACCACACATGATCTTGAGTTAGGAGCAGTAGTGTTTGCTCTGAAGATCTGGAGACACTACCTATATCGTACGAAAAGCACTATCTTTACAGACCACAAAAGCCTACAACACATATTCGACCAGAAGGAGCTCAATATGAGACAACGACGGTGGGTCGAGCTACTCAGTGATTACGAATGCGAAATTTGTTATTATCCAGACAAGGCCAACGTTGTGACAACCGTCAATTTTTGGTCAAGTCAAAGTCAACTAAAGTCAACAAATCAAACCGGTCAACTCATCTAACCCTTGTATGTTAGGGTTTCCATAACGTTTCTTATTGTACAACTCGCAATCTTAATACAAAGTATCACTTAGGGTTTTCACGTGTTCGGAAATTCTAAACCCTAATCAGAGCAAGTAAAGAAACTATTCGATAAAACATTATTCCTTAACCCTCGGGGGCATATAACAATCATAACGAGACTTAACGGGATGTATAAACCTTGCGTTATGAAGCCAAACACTTAAAAAGGTCGCAAACGAAGTCCCTCTCAATCTCTTTCACTCTATCTCTCTCTATTTAAAATCTCTCCCAAATCTCTCTCTGTATGAGAAATCTCTCCAAGTGTGTGAAATCTCTCCCAAATCTCTCTCTGTATGAGAAATCTCTCCAAGTGTGTAAAATTTCTCCCAAATCTCTCTCTGTATGAGAAATCTCTCCAAGTGTGTGAAATCTCTCTCTGTATGAGAAATCTCTCCAAGTGTGTGAAATCTCTCCCAAATCTCTCTAAGTATGAGAAATATCTCCAAGAATGTGAAATCTCTCCCAAATCTCTCTCTGTATGAGAAATCTCTCAAAGTGTGTGAAATCTCTCTCAAATCTCTCTCTGTATGAGAAATCTCACCAAGTGTGTGAAATCTCTCCAAAATCTCACTCTGTATGAAAAATCTCTCCAAGTGTGTTAAATCTCTCCCAAATCTCTCTCTGTATGAGAAATCTCTCCAAGTGTGTGAAATCTCTCCCAAATCTCTCTCAACTTTTTATAATCACTTGGGGCATCCTGACCCTTAATTTAGTCGAAAACCTCTTAGGAACCGAACCTCCCTTAAGGAACCGAAACCTCTTAGAGCCGAACCTCTTAGAGGCGACCTAAGAAGCAAAACCGTAAGAAGCCTCCTAGAACCGAAGCCTCTTAAGAACCGAAGTCACCTTCGGGTTCGGTCCATCTTGCTCTCGGTTCCTCCTCGCCCAACTTCGCTTCTGACAAGATTCACTTCTGACAACTTCACCTTCGGTCCTGACCTTGCAACAGAACCTCCCCTCGGACCGAGCCCTCCTCTCGGTTCTAATCCATCAGCCGAGCCCTCCCTTCGATTCTATGCTCCTAAGACCGAACCTCGCATCTGACTTCGGATTTTCCCATTTTCTTCCTGGTTTTTGACCCTATCTTCGTTTTAAGCCCGTTTTTAATTATTTTAACGTGGGATTTTCACCCAAACTTATATTTTGACATATAAGACCCCAAATATTCATATTTTAATCATATTTTGAGGAAAATCATTTCCTAAGAATAAAATCTAGTTGGTAAGATATATGGGTGGAGTCTTGACTTTACCTTTAAGTTATGACACAAGCAACCTCACATACCCACTCCATGTCACTATTCATGCTTTATGTCACTATTCCCATCAGCCCTAGTCAACTAATTGTCCTTTCACCACCCCTCTCCAGCAAGATTCAATACTCAAAAGCTGAAAATCTCCTCTCTCCTTCCACTTTATTCACTCTTTCTCAAAGAAGAACAAACACACTTCTCTCACTTTCTCTCTCTCTCGAACTCGAGATTCAAGGGCTGTTCTTGAGTTCTTCCTTCACCTTGGTAAGTAAATCTCTTCCCACACTTGATTTCCTTACACTTCTTCACTCAAATCATGAGTTCCTTACACAAATATCGTCATATTTGTTGTTAGATCTTCGAATCTTCAAGCATCTCCCAAGTGTTCTTGAATTGAACACTTCTTTTCTTCATCATCCATCTACTGAAATCACTCAAGGTGAGTTCATACCCCTATCTTTTCATGTTTTTCTTAAGTTTTAAGGGGGAGGGGGGGGGGAATACAAGTTAAAACACCAAGAACACAACTAAACTCATCCATCAGCTTTCATCAGAAACGTTTAACTCCATTCACGGACTGTTTTGGGCGACTTAAGCATTTTATTTTTCAAAACGGTTTTAGATGCAAATAGGTCAGGTTTATACCTTTAAAATGACTACTTG
Organism: Lactuca virosa; assembly: GCF_052849685.1. Lineage (NCBI taxonomy): Eukaryota > Viridiplantae > Streptophyta > Magnoliopsida > Asterales > Asteraceae > Lactuca > Lactuca virosa. The sequence continues at coordinate 274,782,581 of NC_136431.1, read as the reverse complement.
CACATCTCCATACGATTTTTCTACAATTTATGGTGATTTTTACAAAACTGTCTATCACTGTAGCTACGAATTCGGACTAGTCTGTGAATATGAACATTTTTACACCAATTAGAGACTTTTAAAAAATCATAACAAAATTTATGAACAAACTAGACAAAGTTTCTAAACTCTCAGAGTTTACGGATTTAGTTTTCGACTTCGTATGATTTCTCTGTGATTTTTCCAAAACAGTGTAGAAATGTTAGAAACAAGTTAACAGCTTATAACTTTCATCACACTTTGTAACATGTTGAGCAAAGTGTTAATCTTTGAGAATTTCATAATTTTCATGTGTTTCTTGTTGTGGTATAATTATATAACAGAAAATACTCACTGATTTGTAAGAATCCTCCATCATTACCAATAGTACAAGACAAGGCATGATAAACATAGTTATATTTTTGCTAAACATTCGACTTACATAGAAAAGGGTTCTTTTACATTACAAACGTTTTGGATAAACTATAATAGATATAGTTTATGTTTCATGTACATTATAAAAAATTATGTTAAACTATAATAGGTATAGTTTATGTTTCATTTACATTTCAAATTCATTTACCAAGGGGTTTTCAGTTCAGTTCACGTAAATCTGTTAATGAATAAATTTGTGAGACATTCGCTTCGTGTTACCTTCAAAGTAACAAAGTCAAAAGTCCTGTAAATTGTAACCAGAGTCTCTTGTAGGGAGAGCGTGATAGTTATGTATAGATCTATATTGGGTCTGACAAACCCACACCTTAGCTGCATGCAACAGCTAGACCGGCAGGTCTGGGGTGACAAGTGTCATTTAACTTTGCGACGCCTGAAGAACGTCGTATTACAAGGCCGTCTGAGTCATAGTATGGTTATAATAACTCACATGGGGTATTAACAAAACATAAGATTTACGGGTTTTACTTCCAATTAAACGAGCTTATGTTGATTTAAACTTGCATAATGTAACAACGAAAATTTTCAAAACAATTTTTCATTTCGAAACATACTTTCAACCACATGAAAATCACAAAATCATAATAAATCTCTGTATCATCACAAAAACATGTCCCAAGATCTCATATAAATAAATCCCCTCTCGTGTGTACGAATCATGTCGGCGCCTTCCCGCGATCCTCACTAGTACCTGAAACACATCACACAACAACTGTAAGCATAAAAGCTTAGTGAGTTCCCCAATATACCACATGCCACACATACGCCACTCGAGGCTACAATACGACCCTCCGGTCCGATGTGTCTCAGCGGGACCCTCCAGTCCCGCAGCTCGTTGGACCCTCCGGTCCGGTCATAGCTCATTGGACCCTTCGGTCCGGTCTGTATCTTTGGACCCTTCGGTCCGGTCTATATCGTTCGACCCTTCGGTCCAGTCTATATCGTTGGACCCTCCGGTCCGGTCTATACAACACATAGCATACATATAACACAATGCACATAATCTCATACATACACATAGCATACAAGACCCTCTGGTCTACACATAAATACCACTCTAGGTAATGTATAGTGAGAATACTCACCTCGGGTATCTCGGATGATCTCACACACGAATCTACTAATCTAGCCCCCGCCTAATCACATACAAAATATCCTCAATAAGTAATGGCTCTCAAAGGCTATATTAAACCCCTTTCTATGATCCCTCAGAAGGGTAAAAGACCATTTTACCCCTCCTTGACTCAAAAGTCCAACGGTTGACCGAAACCCTAAAAGTCAACGAAAGTCAACGGTCACAGTTGACCCTACTCGCCGAGTGCACTAAGGTGACTCGGCGAGTACACGCCTGCCCTCTTCACCCTGGTCCTCTCTTGACTCACTGAGTCAACCGTATACTCCACGGGTCGTCACAGATCGCGAGTCGCAGGGCAACCCGACTCAACTCGTCGAGTCCTCTCATGGACTCGGCGAGTACATTCCATGCTCACACTCAAACGACCTTCTGAGGTCAGATCTGTTCCTCTAATCCATAGATCTGGCCTTTCCAACCACTATAATCACGTAAAGTCTCAATCTTGATGCACATGCAACATCCATATGACCATATATGATGATTTAGCCCCAAATACCTTAACCCAAGGTCATGACCTCCATTGTTCTCCATAAAGCTTGATGAGTAAGGCTCTCTGGACCTCTATGAATCCAGATCTAAAGCCTCATCACCAGAAGGGACTATTTGGACATCAAATCAACTTAGACAAGGGCACAAGAAACCCGAAATCCATATATTCTTCATAAAACAGAAGAAGGGCCGAAGTAATACCTCAAATGCAATGATCTTAGCTTCAAATCCTCAGAATAGCAACCTCCCTTGCTTTCTCTTGGCTAGGACCTCCTTCTTCTTGCTAAACAACACCACAAAGGTCAAGAATGGCTTCTTTTCTCTCTCAAAACGCTCAAGCACTCTAGGGTTTCCCTCTATGGACTGGTAGCCGCAATTGAAGGCCATAAGGGCCTTTAAATAGGTCCCAAACCCGGGGAACTAGGGTTTCATTAAACAGCGTGGACTCGCCGAGTCCACGTATGGACTCGCCGAGTCCGCCACTAAATCAGTCCAACAATGCGCGACTCTAGTCGGCGAGTCTGAGCTCCTACTCGCCGAGTCCCTCTCCAAAACTCAATATAAATACATAAATTAAGATACCTGGAAATCCGAATGTTACAATTCTCCCCCACTAGAATCAGACTTCGCCCTCGAAGTCTCACTCCACAAACAACTCCGGATGCTGCTCACGCATCTCTCGCTCTGGCTCCCAAGTCAGCTCGGACCCTCTCCGATGTTGCCACTGGACCTGCACCAGGGGCACTTCCTTGTTCCTCAGAACCTTGATCTTTCGATCCACAATCGCAACCGGTCTCTCAACATAATTCAGGCTCGCATCCACCTGAATATCCTCGAAGGGTACCACCGCCAACTCGTCGGCTATACATTTTCTCAACTGAGACACATGGAAGGTGTCATGAATCTGACCTAACTCCGCAGGTAGCTCCAATCGATATGCTACTCTGCCTACCCTCGCAATCACCCTAAATGGACCAATATATCGGGGCCCTAGCTTGCCCCTCTTCCTGAAGCGGATCACTCCTTTCCAAGGAGATACCTTCAGGAGCACAAAATCTCCGACCTGAAACTCGAGCTCGGATCGTCGCCTATCCGCATAACTCTTCTGGCGACTCTGAGCGGTCAACAACCTCTGTCTGACCTGCTGTATCTGCTCTGTCGTCTGAAGCACTATCTCTGTACTACCCATCACACGCTGCCCGACCTCACCCCAGCAAATGGGAGTCCGACACCTCCTCCCATACAACAGCTCAAAAGGTGGCATACCAATGCTCGAATGATGGCTGTTGTTATAGGAAAACTCGGCCAAAGGTAAATACGTGTCCCAACTCCCTCCAAAGTCCAATACACATGCCCGAAGCATGTCCTCGAGCGTCTGAATCGTCCGCTCGCTCTGCCCGTCTGTCTGTGGGTGGTATGCGGTACTAAAATGCAGCCTCGTACCCAACTCCTCATGAAATTTCTTCCAGAATTTGGAAGTGAAACGCACATCTCGATCTGAGACGATCGAGATTGGCACTCCATGTCGTGATACCACCTCTCTCACGTACACTCTGCCAACCTCTCAGCAGAAGAGCTCTCACGGATAGCAAGGAAATGAGCGCTCTTTGTCAACCTGTCCACAATCACCCAAATTGCATCGACGCCTCTTGCAGTCCTTGGCAATTTGGTGATGAAATCCATGGTAATTTGTTCCCACTTCCACTCGGGAACCTCCAACGGCTGCAACTTACCATGCGGTCTCTGGTGCTCGGCCTTAACCCTGCGACAGGTCAAGCACCTCTCTACGAACCATGCAACATCCCTCTTCATACAGGGTCACCAATACTCTCTTTTCAGGTCCAAATACATCTTAGTGGCCCCAGGATGGATCGAGAACCTCGATCTATGCGCCTCCTCCATCAAGATGGTACGCGTTTCGCCCACAAACGGTACCCAAATCCGACCCTGAAAGGTCATAAGTCCTCGACTATCGGTAACGAACTCCGATACCTGTCCGATAACCCGCTCTCTCTTACGGTTTTCCGGTCTCACGGCCTCAGCCTGGGCCCCTCGAATGGTGTCCAACACCGGAGTCATCACTGTCAATCTCATACAAACGTCTCGTATCGGGGCGCTCTCCGTCCTACGGCTCAGGGCATCAGCTACCACATTAGCCTTGCCTGAGTGGTATAGGATCTCACAATCGTAGTCCTTTACCACATCCAACCATCTCCTCTGGCGCATGTTTAGGTTGGGCTGGTCCATCAAATACTTCAAGCTCTTATGGTCCGTGTATATGGTACACCGAACCCCATACAGGTAGTGACGCCAGATCTTGAGGTCGAACACTACTGCCCCCAGCTCCAGATAGTGGGTGGGATACCTCGTCTCGTGAGGCTTCAGCTGCCTCGATGTGTATGCTATCACATGCCCTCTCTGCATCAGCACCGCTCCCAGCCCTGATATCGATGCGTCACAATACACCACAAAGTCCTCCATCCCCTCCGGGAGGGCTAACACCGGGGATTCGCACAGTCTCTGGCGAAGTGTCTGGAAGGAGGCCTGCTGCTCTGGGCCCCATGAAAAAGCAACACCCTTCCGTGTCAACCTGGTGAGTGGCACGGCGATCTTGGAGAAATCCCTGATAAATCTCCGATAATAGCCAGCCAACCCTAAGAAACTCCTGATCTCGGTGGGGGATCTCGGTACCTCCCAACTCATCACTGCCTCAATCTTGGCCGGATCGACCAATATCCCATTCTGGTTAACGAGGTGCCCTAGGAACTGGACCTCTCGTAACCAGAAATCACACTTGGAGAATTTGGCATAAAGCCTCTCCGATCTCAAAACTCCAAGTATCTCTCTGAAGTGCTCCTCATGCTGCTCTCTGGATCTCGAATACACCAGTATATCATCGATGAACACGATCACCGAATGGTCCAACATCGGTCTGCATACTCTGTTCATGAGATCCATGAATGCCGCCGGTGCATTGGTGAGCCCGAAAGGCATCACCACGAACTCATAATGCCCGTAACGAGTCCTGAACTCTGTCTTCTGGATATCCTCATCTCGTACTCTCATCTGATGATATCCAGACCTCAAGTCGATCTTGGAAAACCAAGACGCTCCCTATAACTGATCGAATAAATCGTCGATCCTCGGTAAGGGGTAACGGTTCTTGACCGTCAGTTTGTTCAGCTCCCGGTAATCAATGCACATCCGGTGTGAACCATCCTTTTTCTTGACAAAAAGGATCGGCGCTCCCCACGGCGAGCTACTCGGCCGTATAAACCCCTTCCCCAGCAGCTCCTGAAGCTGCGAGGATAACTCATGCATCTCTGGTGGCGCAAGGCGATAGGGCGCCTTGGCGATAGGCGCTGCCCCCGGAACCAAATCAATACGGAACTCTACCTGCCTCTCGGGAGGCACACCCGGCAACTCCTCGAGGGAAAACATTCGGGAACTCACGCACTATCGGGACCTCATCGACCGACCTCGGTCTCTCTGCATCTACTCTCGTATCCACCACATAAGCCACAAACTCACTACAGCCCTGCTGTAGTGTGACAGTCGTCAAAATTCGAGTCGGTTTTAGATTTGACTAAACTTAGTTGCACATATAGGCACTACACATACTAGACTTAGTAACTAGAAGCTAAGTTATAACCTACTAGAAACTTGGAAACAATTAGAATCAATGGATAGTGTGCATAGATTTCACATTGATATGTGAATTCTATAACTACTTAACTGTAGAGACTATCCATATTCGGGTCATTCTTTGACTCGAACACCTTTTCATGACTCATATACACGCATCATGCACTTGACCTAGTGGTAGAAATGAGGTCCTAGTCTCGTTGGAACTTAAGTTAGAGTTGAAAACTAGGACTAGTATACTTGATTCCTCAATTTCGCTTGAATCTCGAAACCACTACATAGAATGCCAATAAATCGATAAAAATAAGTCGAGGAAATATAATCAAGGAAATCAAAAATTTAAGTCATTAACATTTACCCTTAATTTATAAGTCAAAAATCAAGGTTTCATGAGCAAAAACTTGGTTAGGGTGTATATTTTATAAAAAGTTTGATATTTTTATAAAAGAATTGAAAATTTTTATAAAATTAAAAGGGAAGGAGGGAATAATACTCTCAAAACCGTCCACCCTCTTCCCAAGACACCTCCCCTCTTCCCAAAACACATAATCACTCCTTTCTCTCTCACACTCCACTTTCTCTCTCATTTTCTCTCACTTCTCTCTACATTCACCACTCCATTTCTCTCTTCATTTCTCTATACCCACGAAATTTTCCAGAGAATAAGTCCAAGAACACACCTCAAACTCAAAATCTTCATCATCTAGTGGTGTTCATTAAGGTAGAACACGATTTCCTTTCATTTTCCTCCGTGTTTTCAAGGTTTTTCTTGCATTTCCTTCTTCTTCTACACCTTTCTCTTAGAAAATATGTGTGCATGTTCATTCACTTCAGTTTTGATGATGATGGTGGTAGGATTTCACCCAAAAACAACATGCATGTTGTAAATGGTGAAATCCAAGGACCTAAACCTAAGTCAAGATCATGAAAATGCACTTTTCTACAAGTTTTGGTGGAAAATCACCACATGCAAGTTTTCTTTCAAAAACGATTTTTGAACATTTCAAACTCATGAATGGTCTTCAAACAAACATGCATGTGATGATCTTCAAGCTTAGATGCTAGACCATCAAAGTATGTTGTTAAAAGCTTTCAAATATGTTCATGAAGGATTTATTTCCAAATAAATATCTAAAACTCCTTTTCTGACCAAATCTGATTTTTCCCAGATTTCCATCAACAAAATGAGATGTTCAACAAATTTTCAGAAAATAATTCATTTTTATCGAATTATTATAATTATTGAAATAAAATAGGGCAATAAATCATATAAAATACTTTCTGAGGTCTATAAATCCTAGGTAAATTCGTGGATGACCCCTATGCTAAATAATGACCCCACAGTAAATTTCATCGGTTTTTGTTACTGTTTAATATGGTTTTGAATTTTCTTTTTGTTTAGCCCCCATAAATCATAAAACCGCTTTAGAAATTTTGAAAAGGGTATATAATAATTTTCACAGCTTATACTCTTTGTGGAAGACTTAGAAAAATATTTTCATAATTTTTCATAATGTATTCCTATTTTTCCCCGATTTTTGTATTTATAACGGCCTAAACATAGAACAAATAGTTCTGCTCATCCAAAATTCATGAAAATTTACCAGAACACCTTGTAGTACATTAGGAGGGTACATAAAAATTTTGATGATTTTTCTCTTCTGTATACTAGTTTTCTCCTATTTTCTAAGATTAAATACACTTAAATACATAAAATCAGATTTCAGTATATAAAAACCACATTTGGTATTTTTCCCAGATTATTTACTCTGTAAATGAAGTGTACAAAATTTTTGGTAATTTACTTTAACTGTTTAATAATTATTATTCAATTAATGATTATTTAAGAGGATTAAACAAGGAAAAATAGCAACACTAATTGAAAAATATCTTTTATACTTTTCACAGCTTCTATATATGTAATAACAGTGTTGCAAAAATTTTGGACAATTTTGGAAACTGTTTTCTATTTATCTCTATTTTTATTAGAATAAATGCATAAAAATCATAAAATTGGGTTAAACAGTTTAGAAACCCCTTTTTATATTTTTCTCAGCTTAGGTATGTGTAATGACATTGTTATAAAAAGTTTGGGGTATTTTCATAACTGATTTCTATTTTTCATGAATTTGTATCTATTTAGAGAATTAAATATGTGAAAAATGGTTATACATATTCATAATCCATGACAATGTATCTAGAAGTCTTTTAGTACATTTAGAACCAAAATCTGAAGTTTGGTAATTTTTATTAACTGTTTAGTATTTTTCATGATTTTATGGTTATTCAAGAAACTAAAATCGTGAAAAATAGTCAGACAAATCAAAAATTCAAGAAAATTTATCTTAAGGTCTTTGACTTCAATCAAAACTTAAATGCAAAGTTTGGGAAAGTTTAGAACTAAATTGATTTAGTTTTGAATATTTAATCATTGGAACACCTCTAAAATGTTAAATACTAACATTTTAATAATGGAAATTTTCCACTTAAATTGTTATATAACAATTGATTCTTTGAAACTTAATTTCCACAGAAAAATGTTTGTAACTTATCAATATTAAATTTTGACACATTATTGGCATAATTCTATTGTAGTAGTAAGTATACTAGTGTTAGATTTCGATTAGAGACTCACTAGCGAATACAATTATTGTAGGAATCGGTAGTGGTACACGTGGAACGTAGTTCAAGGCACCATTTGCATCATCTAAATGCATTGTGAGTATTCACGCACTCCCCTATTTTCAGTTTTTATGTTTTGGGGTGGAAAAGCATGTCCCGAAAAACTATTATTTGAATGTTGTATTTAAATTGATTTGTATCAAACATGATTGCTATTTTATTGCTATGTCTCTTTATGTATGTCTATGCAACACGGAACATGAGAACTTATCGTACTAAGGCCCTTCCCTTATCTCTAACCATTAACTCTTTGAGCCAATGGTCATTATGGATAGCGCTATTAGGAATTGACAACTCCTCACTCGCCCTATTGCTGGAGTGCATGATACCATATTCATCTATGGAACGATAAGCATAGATCTTGATAGGGCTTCAGTCATAAGTTTGATTGAGACTCATTGTTTGCTCATACACATACAAACTCGTTACTTATTATAGCAATAAACTTGTTTATTAATTATAGCAATGAACTTTGTTTCTCATTACAACAACGAACTGTTATTACTGAAAACTTATATACATTTTTTAGCAATGAAATTGTTTGCTCCTTGTAGCAACGAAATTGATTTCTCATTTTAGCAATGAAACTTGTTTACTCGTTTGAGTAACGAACTTTATCTTCCATGAGAATATGAATGTTGCATCTTATTTGGGCAACATACCTTATCTCTCATGATGACAAAGAACTTTGTTTTTACAAACTTATTTACTCATTTTAACAATATACTTTTATTATTGAAAACTTTTATCAAAACTTTGATTTCAATTCATGGAACCAGTATTATTTTGTTTATCTGTGAGTACTCACCAACTATTTTTATAGTTGACGCTTGTTTTACATGCTTTTTCAGGAATCATCGAGTAAGTGGCACTTAGGGACACTTCACTTTTAGGAGCATTCGCATGTGTTGCATTTCAATTTACATTGTAATTTCTTTTAAAAGTTGTTCAAACCCATTGTGAATTTTTAATGATTTTTAATACTATGGTTGGTGTTGTCTTTTAACTTTTGCGATGAAACCCTTTGTACTGCCACGCCCTGTGTTTCCGCTTTAGCGGGGTGTGACAGAAAATGGTATCAGAGCCGAAGGTTATAGAGAATACCGGTTTTCCTTTGGAGAACCACAACTATAGCCAAAAAATTTCTAAGCGTTTTTAAAATACTGAACAGACTACTGGTATAACTAATTCGAGTACGCATTATCAGACTTTAATTAAGTATAGCCTGGCCAACTATGCTTAATTAAGGAAACTTAATGTGAGGCTTGAAACGGTTATAGTAGAATTATGTTCAAAACGATTTCAACTTAAACTTTTGAAAAACAAAATTTTTCAGTGTGCGTACGGGCATTGCATATTATAGGCATTCATCTAGATACACTTAGAAACTAAGTGCACTTTTATAACAATGCCTTTATTTAGAAATAATCTTATCCCTTATCAAGTGCTAGGTTAACCACTTAGGTTATATCACTAGCCACTCTAGGAGCAATGCACTTAGTACTGAGAATGAGTATTCCTCGGTAGCTGTTGACTTTAGATGTAAGGTTAGTAGCTAGATACACACTAGTAATAATATTAAGTCGAAACCTATACCAACTATACCTCAGTACCTCTTCATCGTCTTCGTACTATAGCTACAACTAGGAAAGCCTTCCGATACCGACACAGATGAAAATTGGAGCATCACGTAAGGAGGTAGATGAGTCGCCACTAAGTAATCACTTGTATACCATTGGTGGGCATTCCGGATTCAACTCACGAGGAGATACGGAGGTTTAACCCATACGTGAGACCTTATTACTACGTTACGACTTAGCTCTAGGTTGTTTCCACCTTGAGCTTAAAACTTAACATAAGATGTCCCTTTGACCTCTATAAAAGGTCGTAAACTACATTGACACCATAAAACATTTTTCAAACAATTTTTCTTGTCCTTTATCTTTGGGAAAAAGACATCGGTACTCGTCTTATACTCGCCTTGTACTCGCCTTAGTATTTAGGTACGATCAGCTACACTAACATACTTATTCCTTACTTCTTAATCTTCCATCGAAAAATTATTTCGCTTCATCGGTTTTATTTATCATTGTCAAAATATTTTATAACCACTTCATTCAACTTAGTAGACATTTCCTAACAATGTAAGCCATATTCTCGCTAAAAAAAAAAAAACTTTTGACAACTTGCTTTAATTTAACACTTTTCTTCAAAACTCAATTTAACCAATATTTGTTTTAACATTGCTATTTCAATTTCATTTCAATCCATTTCAATGGATAGATGTGCTTTTAAGGGCATATACACCATTTTAAACCTTGCTTACCATTTTGGCACGTTTTCGAAAAACTTAGAAACAGTTTCTTTTATAAAAGTGTTTAAACTTTATGCTATAAAACTTAAACATATGACGTTAAAGTTCATATTATGTGTAAAAGCTTCATCGGATCTTCAAACCACTTTTCTTTTAAGACTTTTGACTACCTTCTCATTTAGGCATTGTACTTTACTTAAATGTGTTTTCTTGAAACCCAACACGGTATTTTTACAACTTTCTAATTTAAACATGTTTATAAGAAATCTCTAATTCCTACATTTCCAACATACCTCATTTTTTTATTTTATTTCAAATTAGTTTTATAATTTGTAAAATTTCTAAAATTTAAAGAATTGAAAACTTAGTGTTCACTTTTAAATTTCCAGTGAGGCACTTTCAAATAAAAAAATTAATTATTCTTTTAAATATGTTAAGTATTTACCTTATCCGTTTTAACCATTGTTGGACCCCAGTCAAAAAAAGTCAAAATTGTCAAATTTTCAATTGCCATTTGTAGGGCTTCTTCTTTTTCACAAATGGAGTTTAACTTAATATGTAACTTATGAATTTTTAGCAATCCTTAGCAAACACTTTAGAACTCCCACATGTCTATTTAATCATCAATATACATCAAATATTGAAGTTTGAAATATATCTCAACTTGGTTTTAAATCTACCTATAGGTATTGTTCTTATAATTTTAACAATAGCAATCATTGCCGCCGCTATCTTCCTTTTTCTTTCCCCCCGAACTTGATTTCTCGCTCTCATTCTGATTTTAGATCTCGCACGCCATAATATTAACATAATACATCGTCTAACTTTGTTTCTGTCTATTTTGCTTCTCCTGGTATCATGTTCGTATACATAAAGACTAGAAGTCTACCCTTTCGTTTTGAGCGATTAATACGTGTATAGTCATGAGGCATACCTTTGATTTAGTCAACTTGGATATATTCAATTACGCCTTTTATCATATATATCTTGTTTTTATTTTGAAATCTACTATAAACAATCTTTATTTACATTTGCTCTTTCGTTCTAAGTTCGGAAACTTGATATAAAATGCAATTTTCATTGTATTTTTCCTTATAATTAATACACAAGATGAATACTCTTATGCTTATCATTTTTCTATATTCGAAAATTATATGTGAAGGATATGTTTCCTTATGTTCTTCTTTTCTTTAAATACATCAAAAGTTTTGTATTTTACGATTATCTATTCTCTAAATGATTGTTTTTATAGAAACACTAGACTATGAATGCACTATTTTCAATGATCGATATTTTTACACCTTTCTTAAAATAGTATTTTACTTTGCAATTTTCAGTGAGTTCCTAAACTCTCAAACTTGTTTTCATAAGTATTCTGACTCCTCGTAAACTTGAATTTGTCCTGACTTTGACAATTGGACAATTTCTCAAAAGTTTAATACAAATATTTCTATACAAATTCCTTTAATGATGTCTTAAAACTTTAACCTTAATTAATCTTTATATTATTTCACTACTTTGTTGGATCGCCACACATGTATCTTCATTATCTTGGAATTATTACACATTTTGATAATAGTGAGATTAATTATCATTTATAAACACACATTTTGATAACAGTGAGATTTTTATCACTTCTAAGCACTTAAAATGCTATCTACACAATGTGATTTAATTTATCATAAACTTTCACCGCCTTCATTAGAAACAATGACTCTCTAATTATAAATACTCTTCGAATATAGTTCTATTATTGTAAGAGTAACCGTAGTAGTAATTATAGCCTCGGAGATCCTCAATCATTTCGTAATTTATTTTGTGGACGACACTTAAATAGCCTTTACATTTGAGATGTACCAAAACTTCGTTGCCTACCCTTAGTACGTATTTTTAGGAACTTACGCTCGATCGCTTCCCTTTCATTCGTGCTACCCCTTCTTATTTCGAAATATATCTTTTCCAGAGGTAATAGCTAACCCGGAAGTGAAAAAATTGTTCCTAATCTCTTCTTTACTAGGCGGCGAATTTACACTTAGTGCTAATTTAGAATGCGACTTAAGCATCAATGCGGATTTAACGCTCAGTGCAGTTGGTGCTTCAGCAAAACTTCTACCGCTCTCTTAATTCAGATAATATCTAACTAGATGATCTTTTTCGAATAGGTCGCTATGGTTGGATCATGATTCCACGACCCAAATTTTCCATAATCTAGACGAAAGAACTCGAATTAAGGAAACACTAACTTGACTATAGCTAAAGAATTGGGCTCTTCCTTTGAGGAAATAAACCCAAAATAATCAAAGAACACTTCAAGTCACCACCTCCCGAACGATACAATTGTATTCGGCTGAGTTCTAATAGAATATGTCATGAATTTAATTTCGGGACGAAATTCTTTCAACCGGGGGAGACTGTGACAGTCGTCAAAATTCGAGTCGGTTTTAGATTTGACTAAACTTAGTTGCACATATAGGCACTACACATACTAGACTTAGTAACTAGAAGCTAAGTTATAACCTACTAGAAACTTGGAAACAATTAGAATCAATGGATAGTGTGCATAGATTTCACATTGATATGTGAATTCTATAACTACTTAACTGTAGAGACTATCCATATTCGGGTCATTCTTTGACTCGAACACCTTTTCATGAATCATATACACGCATCATGCACTTGACCTAGTGGTAGAAATGAGGTCCTAGTCTCGTTGGAACTTAAGTTAGAGTTGAAAACTAGGACTAGTATACTTGATTCCTCAATTTCGCTTGAATCTCGAAACCACTACATAGAATGCCAATAAATCGATAAAAATAAATTACAAACATTATTTATAACTATAAAAGAGTTATAATACCATACGATAATTTGAAGTCTCAAATATTCAATTTATTTTGATATTCAAAGTTTATTAAACTCCAAAACCCTAAAAGCCCTAAAACCTAAATTTTATAAAGTTTAACATCAAGAATTTTATAAAAATAGTTATGAAACTTATAATATTATCTTAAAATAATTAAATTCAAGGAAATATAATCAAGGAAAATAAAAATTTAAGTCATTAACATTTACCCTAAATTTATAAGTCAAAAATCAAGGTTTCATGAGCAAAAACTTGGTTAGGGTGTATATTTTATAAAAAGTTTGATATTTTTATAAAAGAATTGAAAACTTTTATAAAATTAAAAGGGAAGGAGGGAATAATACTCTCAAAACCGTCCACCCTCTTCCCAAGACACCTCCCCTCTTCCCAAAACACATAATCACTCCTTTCTCTCTCACACTCCACTTTCTCTCTCATTTTCTCTCACTTCTCTCTACATTCACCACTCCATTTCTCTCTTCATTTCTCTATACCCACGAAATTTTCCAGAGAATAAGTCCAAGAACACACCTCAAACTCAAAATCTTCATCATCTAGTGGTGTTCATTAAGGTAGAACACGATTTCCTTTCATTTTCCTCCATGTTTTCAAGGTTTTTCTTGCATTTCCTTCTTCTTCTACACCTTTCTCTTAGAAAATATGTGTGCATGTTCATTCACTTCAGTTTTGATGATGATGGTGGTAGGATTTCACCCAAAAACAACATGCATGTTGTAAATGGTGAAATCCAAGGACCTAAACCTAAGTCAAGATCATGAAAATGCACTTTTCTACAAGTTTTGGTGGAAAATCACCACATGCACTCTAAGTTTTCTTTCAAAAACGATTTTTGAACATTTCAAACTCATGAATGGTCTTCAAACAAACATGCATGTGATGATCTTCAAGCTTAGATGCTAGACCATCAAAGTATGTTGTTAAAAGCTTTCAAATATGTTCATGAAGGATTTATTTCCAAATAAATATCTAAAACTCCTTTTCTGACCAAATCCGATTTTTCCCAGATTTCCATCAACAAAATGAGATGTTCAACAAATTTTGAGAAAATAATTCATTTTTCTCGAATTATTATAATTATTGAAATAAAATAGGGCAATAAATCATATAAAATACTTTCTGAGGTCTATAAATCCTAGGTAAATTCGTGGATGACTCCTATGCTAAATAATGACCCCACAGTAAATTTCATCGGTTTTTGTTACTGTTTAATATGGTTTTGAATTTTCTTTTTGTTTAGCCCCAATAAATCATAAAACCGCTTTAGAAAATTTGAAAAGGGTATATAATAATTTTCGCAGCTTATACTCTCTGTGGAAGACATAGAAAAATATTTTCATAATTTTGCATAATGTATTCCTATTTTTCCCCGATTTTTGTATTTATAATGGTCTAAAAATAGAACAAATAGTTCTGCTCATCCAAAATTCATGAAAATTTACCAGAACACCTTGTAGTACATTAGGAGGCTACATAAAAATTTTGATGATTTTTCTCTTCTGTATACTAGTTTTCTCCTATTTTCTAAGGTTAAATACACTTAAATACACAAAATCGGATTTCAGTATATAAAAACCACATTTGGTATTTTTCCCAGATTATTTACTCTGTAAATGAAGTGTACAAAATTTTTGGTAATTTACTTTAACTGTTTAATAATTATTATTCAATTAATGATTATTTAAGAGGATTAAACAAGGAAAAATAGCAACACTAATTGAAAAATATCTTTTATACTTTTCACAGCTTCTATATATGTAATAACAGTGTTACAAAAATTTTGGACAATTTTGGTAACTGTTTTCTATTTATCTCTATTTTTATTAGAATAAATGCATAAAAATCATAAAATTGGGTTAAACAGTTTAGAAACCCCTTTTTATATTTTTCCCAGCTTAGGTATGTGTAATGACATTGTTATAAAAAGTTTGGGGTATTTTCATAACTGATTTCTATTTTTCATGAATTTGTATCTATTTAAAGAATTAAATATGTGAAAAATGGTTATACATATTCATAATCCATGACAATTTATCTAGAAGTCTTTTAGTACATTTAGAACCAAAATCTGAAGTTTGGTAATTTTTATTAACTGTTTAGTATTTTTCATGATTTTATGGTTAGTCAAGAAACTAAAATCGTGAAAAATAGTCAGACAAATCAAAAATTCAAGAAAATTTATCTTAAGGTCTTTGACTTCAATTAAAACTTAAATGCAAAGTTTGGGAAAGTTTAGAACTAAATTGATTTAGTTTTGAATATTTAATCATTGGAACACCTTTAAAATGTTAAATACTAACATTTCAATAATGGAAATTTTCCACTTAAATTGTTATATAACAATTGATTCTTTGAAACTTAATTTCCACAGAAAAATGTTTGTAACTTATCAATATTAAATTTTGACACATTATTGGCATAATTCTATTGTAGTAGTAAGTATACTAGTGTTAGATTTCGATTAGAGACTCACTAGCGAATACCATTATTGTAGGAATCGGTAGTGGTACACGTGGAACGTAGTTCAAGGCACCATTTGCATCATCTAAATGCATTGTGAGTATTCACGCACTCCCCTATTTTCAGTTTTTATGTTTTGGGGTGGAAAAGCATGTCCCGAAAAACTATTATTTGAATGTTGTATTTAAATTGATTTGTATCAAACATGATTGCTATTTTATTGCTATGTCTCTCTATGTATGTCTATGCAACACGGAACATGAGAACTTATCGTACTAAGGCCCTTCCCTTATCTCTAACCATTAACTCTTTGAGCCAATGGTCATTATGGATAGCGCTATTAGGAATTGACAACTCCTCACTCGCCCTATTGCTGGAGTGCATGATACCATATTCATCTATGGAACGATAAGCATAGATCTTGATAGGGCTTCAGTCATAGGTTTGGTTGAGACTCATTGTTTGCTCATACACATACAAACTCGTTACTTATTATAGCAATAAACTTGTTTATTAATTATAGCAATGAACTTTGTTTCTCATTACAACAACGAACTGTTATTACTGAAAACTTATATACATGTTTTAGCAATGAAATTGTTTGCTCCTTGTAGCAACGAAATTGATTGCTCATTTTAGCAATGAAACTTGTTTACTCGTTTGAGTAACGAACTTTATCTTCCATGAGAATATGAATGTTGCATCTTATTTGGGCAACATACCTTATCTCTCATGATGACAAAGAACTTTGTTTTTACAAACTTATTTACTCATTTTAACAATATACTTTTATTATTGAAAACTTTTATCAAAACTTTGATTTCAATTCATGGAACCAGTATTATTTTGTTTATCTGTGAGTACTCACCAACTATTTTTATAGTTGACGCTCGTTTTACATGCTTTTTCAGGAATCATCGAGTAAGTGGCACTTAGGGACACTTCACTTTTAGGAGCATTTGCATGTGTTGTATTTCAATTTACATTGTAATTTCTTTTAAAAGTTGTTCAAACCCATTGTGAATTTTTAATGATTTTTAATACTATGGTTGGTGTTGTCTTTTAACTTTTGCGATGAAACCCTTTGTACTGCCACGCCCTGTGTTTCCGCTTTAGCGGGGTGTCACATGTAGACTCTGCCTCGCTCTAGCGGCCGAACAAAATGCTGAGCCAGAACGGGTACCCTCACCGTACACTGTAAGTACTCCCCCACTGGGGTCTCGTATCGTCACCAACTGTCGCTCGCAGTCTATCACAGCCCCAAATCGGCTCAACCAATCCATGCCCACTATGACACATACGTCCCCCATCGCTATCGGGACCAGATCTATCGGAAACTCAACACCGAAGATCTCGAGCACACATCCTCGTATCACCTCCGTAGCATACACTGCTCGCTCGTCAGCTATAGAAATCCGCAGAGGTCGACTCATTGCCTCTCGTCTGCTACTGATGTGTCGACTAAACGCAATCGACACAAAAGATCGACTCGCACCCGAGTCAAATAACACTAAGGCAGGTACAGAACTCACAAGAAAAGTACCTACGCATACCATCATATAAGCATAAAATCTCAACTTAACATAAATAAATAAAGAATACATACCAGCCACAACATCGGGCACTGCGCGGACCTCCTCCGCTGTCAACTGAAAAGCTCTCCCACGAGCCCTCGGTGCCTCGGCCTTCGATGGCCGAACCTCGGTAACCCTAGCAGCAGGTGCAGATCCCTGCGCTGATCGCTGCAATAGCTGTGGGCACTCGGCCTTCCGATGGCCGGTCTGGTTGCAATGAAAGCAAACCGAGAATCCCTTGGGGAAGTCCCTCGCATAATTCCCCTCCTTCCCACACTTATAACACACCCCAGCTCTGCACGTCCCCTCGTGGCTCTTGCCGCACTTTCCACAAGTGCGGCCCTTCGGACCCCCAGATCTCGAATCAGCGGGCTTTGCCCGCTTGGCTGCCGGCTGAGACTGTGCCGGTCGCCGATCCACCCTCTGAGACTCGGCCTCCTCCCTAGCCTGAGTCTCCAGCTCAATCTCCCTCTTCCGGGCATTTGCCTGGAGCTCAGCAAATGTCCGGTAAGTCGAGTTCGACACGAACTCCCGTATATCCCTCCTCAAAACACCCAAGTACCGGCTCATACGTGCCTGCTCAGTAGACACCTGCTCAGGGCAGAACATCGCCCTCTCTTGAAACTTTCGGGTAACCACAGTAACCGAATCAGTACCCTGCTTGAGGGTCAAGAACTCTTGAGCCAATCGCTCCCTCTCAACTGGAGGAACATACTCATCTCGAAACATCGTGGTGAACCTCTCCCAGGTCACCACAGTCAGCTCTGCAGTAGTGAAGTCTGTCGTCACAAACTTCCACCAGTCCTTCGCTCCCAAGCGAAGCTGGTTCAGCGCAAACCGAACCCTCAGATGCTCTGGACACGAGCAGGTATAGAAACAACCCTCAACATCGGTAATCCGTCTCATAGCAGCAATCGGATCCTGCGTCCCATCAAACTCTGGTGGCTTCGTGTTGCTGAACTCTCTGTACAGCAACGAGTCACCCCCCTGCGGCCTGGCAGCAGCGACGGCTGCGGTGGCCGCAGCAATAGCTGCATCAGTAAGAGCGGCGTACCGCTCATCAAAAGTCTCTATCAACGTGGTCTTGATAGACCCGAACGTCTCTGGAATCTCAGCGCGGATAGCAGCAGCCACCTCATCATGAATCATCTGGCGGAGCTCCTCATCGCTCACAACCCCCTCGCTAGTCCCTGGTCGGTGGCGCGTCCCAACCATGATGTCTCTCTGAAATACAACACAAGATATCAGAGACTCGCTCGAGTATACTCGCACTCGATACCTCAACCCTACTTGCTCCTTAGTACCCAATGGATTCTTACTTAGGGTGCGCACTGCTCCGGTGTCTTCAATAGTACGGGCCCTATACTACCGTCCACACCGCATCAGCATTCACTCTAAGTCCTCCTCCTTGGATCCCAGATCACAAGTACACAATATCTCACTGGCATAGGCTACCCTTCGGTAGGCCTCTCAACAGCTCCTCACTGCTACCTATTCGCTCTCAAGCATCACATAGCAGCAAAATCATTCCTAGGCTAAGGCATCACAAATCAGGCCACTCTAGTCCTAATATGATTACCTAGCCTACCCTAGCATGCATAATATCTCATAATATCTCATAACACATAAGGTAAGGGTATTTTGGGAAATCACCGTTCGGGCGCTGGCTGATCGTACACACTGCTCTGCTCTGCTCTTTCAAAACATTTTACTCTTTAATAAAATTTTGTGAATTTTATTTTGAAAATCTCTCAAATCCTCAGTTTGAGTTCAGATACGCCCGAAGGTGCACCCGAATCCCTCAAACCAAGGCTCTGATACCAACTTGTAACAACGTAAATTTTCAAAACAATTTTTCATTTCGAAACATACTTTCAACCACATGAAAATCACAAAATCATAATAAATCTCTGTATCATCACAAAAACATGTCCCAAGATCTCATATAAATAAATCCCCTCTCGTGTGTACGAATCATGCCAGCGCCTTCCCGCGATCCTCACTAGTACCTGAAACACATCACACAACAACTGTAAGCATAAAAGCTTAGTGAGTTCCCCAATATACCACATGCCACACATACGCCACTCGAGGCTACAATACAACCCTCCGGTCCGATGTGTCTCAGCGGGACCCTTCAGTCCCGTAGCTCGTTGGACCCTCCGGTCCGGTCATAGCTCGTTGGACCCTTCGGTCCGGTCTGTATCATTGGACCCTTCGGTCTGGTCTATATCGTTGGACCCTTCGGTCCGGTCTATATCGTTGGACCCTCCGGTCCGGTCTATACAACACATAGCATACATATAACACAATGCACATAATCTCATAGATACACATAGCATACAAGACCCTCTGGTCTACACATAAATACCACTCTAGGTAATGTATAGTGAGAATACTCACCTCGAGTATCTCGGATGATCTCGCACACGAATCTACTGATCCAGCCCCCGCCTAATCACATACAAAATATCCTCAATAAGTAATGGCTCTCAAAGGCTAGATTAAACCCCCTTCTATGATCCCTTATAAGGGTAAAAGACCATTTTACCCCTCCTTGACTCAAAAGTCCAACGGTTGACCGAAACCCTAAAAGTCAACGAAAGTCAACGGTCACAGTTGACCCTACTCGCCGAGTGCACTAAGGTGACTCGGCGAGTACACGCCTGCCCTCTTCGCCCCTGGTCCTCTCTTGACTCACTGAGTCAACCCTATACTCCACGGGTCGTCACAGATCGCGAGTCGCGGGGCAACCCGACTCAACTCGTCAAGTCCTCTCATGGACTCGGCGAGTACATTCCATGCTCACACTCAAACGACCTTCTGAGGTCAGATCTGTTCCTCTAATCCATAGATCTGGCCTTTCCAGCCACTATAATCACGTAAAGTCTCAATCTTGATGCACATGGAACATCCATATGACCATATATGATGATTTAGCCCCAAATACCTTAACCCAAGGTCATGACCTCCATTGTTCTCCATAAAGCTTGATGAGTAAGGCTCTCTGGACCTCTATGGATCCAGATCTAAAGCCTCATCACCAGAAGGGACTATTTGGACATCAAATCAACTTAGACAAGGGCACAAGAAACCCTAAATCCATATATTCTTCATAAAACAGAAGAAGAGTCGAATTAATACCTCAAATGCAATGATCTTAGCTTTAAATCCTCAGAATAGCAACCTCCCTTGCTTTCTCTTGGCTAGGACCTCCTTCTTCTTGCTAAACAACACCACAAAGGTCAAGAATGGCTTCCTTTCTCTCTCAAAACGCTCAAGCACTCTAGGGTTTCCCTCTATGGACTGGTAGCCGCAATTGAAGGCCATAAGGGCCTTTAAATAGGTCCCAAACCCGAGGAACTAGGGTTTCATTAAACAGCGTGGACTCGCCGAGTCCACGTATGGACTCGCCGAGTCCGCCACTAAATCAGTCCAACAATGCGCGACTCTACTCGGCGAGTCTGAGCTCCTACTCGCCGAGTCCTTCTCCAAAACTCAATATAAATACATAAATTAAGATACCTGGGAATCCGGATGTTACACATAAATTATTTAAGTATGGTAAAATACTTGTACATCTCGGTCTTGACTTTTAAGACTACATAACTTTTTATAAAGAAAATATTGGATTTTCTGGAATCATACTTTATCGCTTTTACAAGGAAAACGGCTTCTTTCTCAAATAAAACTCTTATGAACTCACCAACTTAATTGTTGACACTTTTTCAAAACTACTTGTATTCTTAGGAAATCAGTGAAACAGGAAATCAACAACATCTTGAGGATGGGACGTTAAATCGTCAAACAGTTCATTTTGTCATCTTAATGTAATTGATTTGAAACATGTAAACACATACTATGGTGTAACTTTTTCAATTATATTTATGATGGTTGTATTTACTTTGAGCACTATTATACTCGTTGTTGTGATACTTTACATGAAGTCCTCCACCCCCGGACGTTTCCGCCATCCTTGGTTTGGGGGTGTGACAGATTGGTATCAGAGCATTGTTTATAGTGAACTAAGTATATCAAACCACATAAGATATACAAACTATAAATGCATTGGGACTAAAGTCTCTGATTAAACATTTTCAAAAGACTATACTTTTAGAAATAAATAGTTTCGTGTTAAAAGTATACATGCATGCATACATACTAAAGTCAGCATCATACTAGAACAAAACAAAAGTAATGATTGTTGAATGGCACAAGTAGGCTTGGGGATGTATAGTCAGGTCTGGGAATGACATTGACTGATCAACTATGTCTATCCCAGAAGTGATTAGCATATGCTCGGGAATGGTTGTTGTGACATCCCCAAATTCACGGCCAGAAAAGACCGGTTTAATTTATGCTTTTGAAATAATTTCAGAGTAATCATTTGATTAAAAGTTTTGCGGAATTTGGTTCCAGAAAAACATAATAAATATGTTATCAAATCATTTCTGAAGAAATGTATTTTATTCACTTAAACCATCGGGATGTCATTGTCAATACAAAAACATAAGCATAAACAAAACTTACATTCATTTACACTAGTGATCTACTTCTCTTTTAATCTCTCAGTGTAAAGCAACTTCGTATCGATACCTGTGATACAAATAAACTGAGTGGGTCAGGCTTGGGAGCCTGGTGAGCATATAGGGTTTTCAACCCACAATAAATTATAAACTTATTAAGTTCTCAATCAATAAATTTATTAATTTCATCAACCAAAATAACCCTAATTACCCATTCCTATTATCCTCACTTTACATCCCTAAAACAACTATCACAAGGGACCTAACCTAAGGATTATCACTAGGGGTGACAACATTGCCTTCCCTCGGCAAGTTATGTCAAACAAGACATACTAACATAAAACGACCTATAAAGTGACAACATTGCTTCCCTCTGCAATTTATGTCAAATAAGACATGAAGTCACATTGTCGCCATGTACTAAGTCCATAGCTCTTATTCATCGACAGTAGTTCCCACGGAAGTTCCCCCCCGCAATACATGTCAATGGGTTTTTCCATACACTAAGTCCATAGACGGTATTTCCCACTGGAGTTCCCCCCCGCAATACATGTCAATGGGTTTTCTCTATGCTAAGTCCATAGCTCCTATTCATCGACGGTATTTCCCACGGGTGTTCCCCCCACCCCCCCCCCCCCCCCCGCAATACATGTCAATGGGTTTTCCATACACTAAGTCCATAGCTCTTATTCATCGACGGTATTTCCCACGGGAGTTCCCCCCCCCCCCCCCCCCGCAATACATGTCAATGGTTTTTCCATACAGGTGATGAACATACTTAAGGGGTTTTCCCCAGCCTTACTTGCCGTAAAGGCGCTCATGAGGGGAATAGAGTACATTGAATGAACACTTAAGTCCATTAACACCTACAGGCTACGAGCCTGCTAGTGTTCCACAGACCGTCAAAACAGTCCATGGTTGTCATCCATACTCTGCTGAATGATGGGGGTTTTAGAGTACAGCGAATGAACACTCAAGTCCATTAACACCTACAGGTTACGGGCCTGCTAATGTTTCCCACTGGACTGTCTAGACCAGTCCATGGTTGTCATCTATACTCTGCTGAATGACGGGGGTCAATGTTGGGTAAGGGCTTTTCTCATATTGCACCACTCACGCCAACATTTGGGTAAAAGCTTTTCCCATATTTCACCACTCACTCTCAACTCATGATCTATATCACTGATCATCTCATCTATCCAACTCACCTTTCATCACACACCCACTATTTAACTGATGATCTATATCACTAACTCATGAAGCTAGTCCGATCACTTCATAAAAGAACAAAGACTCCAAAGCTCTTCCAAATAAAAGTATAGGGAAAATACTAATAAAGTACTCCCGTACGCTCCCGTACCCCGACACGTAATAGTGTCAAAAAGAAGAACTAATGGATGAACACATAGTTCAAAAACACCTAATGAACATATAGTTCAAGAACACTTATTGAACATATAGTTCAAACATACGTACCGATTACAAGTTTACTAACGTTCCACTGGACTATCTAAAATAGTCTGTGGCCGTTGTCTATACTCTGCTAGATGACTAGATCATCTTAAACATCGATACCTCTCATCATTTTTATTTCATCACACATCATCTAATTCATCTACCCATGTTTTACCCAACATATTTGTAGATAAAAATATATATACAGTTTAAAACTTGTATAAAACATCAATTCAACAGTCACCTCAAATAAACAATTAATATATTTACACATAGCACATATTTTAAGGTAAATACTTCATATCTATGTGTAAGGTGAAAGTGACTATACACTCACTTGATTTAACGATAACCGGGCAGCACTTTGTTGCCTAGAATGATCGTTTCTAACAAAACCGAGAGTTTTATTGAGAAACCGGGCTCTGCGAAGGGTCAGGCTTCAAAACCGAAAAGATAAATTTTCCGGCTTCTCGGGCACTCCGGGACGTGTTCCGGGCGTTGGAAATGATCTCGGGGCATCGGGGGAAGTCAAAATACTAAAAATATGAGTTTAGGGGTGAAAAAGGGCAAAATCCCAAAGTTACCCGGGAAGGCTCGCATGCCTTCTATTTATAGGCTGCGAGATCCGAAGTCGGTTGATCAGAAGGGCGAGTCAGCGAGGCAGGTGGCAGCAGCAGCGAAGGCCACACGGCTCATGCGAAGCTCAGACATGCGTTGCTCCGCGGTTGGTCCAGCGCCTCGGATACGAGGAGTCATTGCACACGCGTCGGACGTGCGAGGGCCGAGCCTTCGGTCGAATCAGGAAGCGACACGCCTCGCCAGCTGGCTTCCGGTGACTCAGCAGTTCGGACACGTGGCAAGCATGCAGCGAGGGTGACGTGGCATTTCTGGGTGCAACTTATCTATGCGAAATTTCTCGAATTTTGTGCCAAAATCTTCTAAAATTCATAACTTTCGCATACGAGCTCCGTTTTTGACGTTCTTTATATGCACGCGTAGGTAAAATTACGCTCTACAACTTTCGTTTAGACTTTGTCGGCTAATTTTGATTTTAATTTTTATATTATTATTTTTAACAGACTGGGATAGGAAATCTGTTAAAAATTCATAACTTCTTCATCCGACGTCCGTTTTCGTCAGACTTTTTACCTTTGTGCTACTAATGACGAGACCTTCGATTCTCGTTTAGGTTGTGTCGGCTAAAAATCCCTCGATCTAAAATTCGAGTTTTTAGCTGTCTACTGCTAAGCCGAAACTTCGAAAAATCACTTTTTACGACATTCGGCCCCGTGCCGGTTTTGTCGCGAAACTTCGACAAGTCATAACTTCTTCGTTATAACTCGGATTTCGGCATTCTTTATATATCTGTAATCCTTGTCACGCCCACTACAAGTTTCTTAATAGATATCGGCTTTATCTAAAATTTAATTTTGACGCTCATTTTTATTCTTAATTATTTAAACCCTAATAATTAAGCATAAAACACATAATTTTCATATATTGACATAATTCCTTTTCATTTCTTCTAAATGAGTTACAAAGGTTAACCTAGACCATTATGTCAATATTAATGTCTAGCCTAGAAACACGGGCGTTACAGTTGTGGTGTTGCAACAAGTCTAAAAACTTACCAACTCTACCTACAAAGTGTGACATCCCCTAATTTCTCGGCCAGAAAAGACCGATTTAATTTATGCTTTTTAAAATAAAATCAGAGAAATCTTTTCAAAAGATATTGCGGAATTGGTCCCCAAACAACATATGATAAAAGTTTATCAAAACCCTTCATTAAGAAGGTATATATTTTCCATATATATCAAAACCTCGGGATGTCATGTTCCGATACATATCAAAAGCATAAACAAGACATTATAAGCCTTACTACAGGTATTTACAACTACTGGCCTATAATCCAAAAATCTCACGTCATCCTCCGACTATGCTCGGGGTCCACTACCTGTAATCATAAAAAAGTTGAGTGGGTCAGGCTTAGGAGCCTGGTGAGCATATAGGCTTTTCAACCCATAGTAATAATAAACTTATTAAGTTCACCAATCAACAATAACCCTGATTACCCGTTCCCGTTATCCTCACTTTACGTCCCTAAACACTTTTCACAAGGGACCTAGCCTAAAGAATATGATCGGGATGGACACTACTGCTAAGGGGTTTCATCAGCCATACATGTCCTAAAGGCAAGCATGAGGGGGATGGAGTACAACGAATAAGCACCCAAGTTCATTAACACCTACAGGTTGCGGGCCTGCTAGTGCTTCCCACTGGACTGTCTAGAAAGTCCGTGGTCGTCATCCAAACTCCGCTAGATGACTGAATCACAAATCACAACGAGGCCTCTCATCACTTTATTTCATCACACACCAACTATCTACCCACGTTCTACCCAACATATTTGTAGATAAAAATACATATACAGTTTAAAACTTGTATAAAACATCAACTCAACAGTCACCTCAAATAAACAATTAATATATTTACACATAGCACGTATTATAAGGTAAATACTTCATATCTATGTGTAAAATGAAAGTGACTATACACTCACTTGTTTTGATGAAAATCGGGCAGCAATTCGTTTCCTAAAACGTTCGTTTCTAATAAAACTGGGAATTTTATTGAGAAACCGGGCTCTACAAAGGTCGGCTTTCGAAACCGAAAAGATAAATTTTTTGGGCTTCACGGGCTCTTCATGGCGTATTCCGGGGCTTATAATCGATACCGGGGCTTTGGGGGATGTTACGATGAAGAAAATATGAAGAAAGGGGTGAAAAATGGTGAAATCCCAAAAGTACCCGAGAAGGCTCGCATGACCCTTCTATTATAGGGGGTCCGAAGTCGGTCTGGGAAGGAGGAGTCATCGGGCGAGGACACGCGGCAGCAGGGCAAGGGTGCGCAACACATGGCTCGCATGTGCGAAGTCTCGGTGGCAGCCGCTGATTGGACCGAGGTCTAGTCCGAAGTAGAAGGGTCTGTGGCTCATTGCGAGGGTTCGGCCATGTGCTGAGAGGGTACGTGTCGCATCTCTACTGGACCACTTCGGATAAGGCCAGGTGCTCGGATGACTCAGGAGCTCGGACACGTGGTTCGCCTGACTCACCAATCTTGGACACGTGGCACGTTCTAAGCGAGGGTGACGTGGCAAATCGTGACTATGCGAATTTTCTCGGTTTTTATGCAAAAACTTCTAAAATCCATAACTTTCGCATACAAGCTCCGTTTTTTACGTTCTTTATATGCACGCGTAGGTAAAATTACGCTCTACAACTTCCGTTTAGACTTCGTTGGCTAATTTTGACTTTAATTTTTATATTATTATTTTTAACATACCAGGACAGGAAATTCGTTAAAAATTCATAACTTCTTCATCCGACGTCCGTTTTCGTCAGACTTTTTACCGTTGTGCTACTAATGACGAGACCTTCGATTCTTGTTTAGGTCGTGTCGGCTAAAAATCACTCGATCTAAAATTCGAGTTTTTAGGTGTCTACTGCTAAGCTGAAATTTCGAAAAATCATAACTTCCTCATACGAAGTCAGATTTGGGCGTTCTTTTTATACATACTCTCGGTTTAACGAACACTACAAGTTTCGTTTAGATCACTAAGGCCAAAAAGTAGTTTATCGAAAACTCACTTTTTACGACATTCGGCCCCGTGCCGGTTTGTCGCGAAACTTCGACAGGTCATAATTTCTTCGTTATAACTCGGATTTCGGCATTCTTTATATATCCGTAATCCTTGTCACGCCCACTACAAGTTTCTTAATAGATATCGACTTTATCTAAAATTTAATTTTTGACGCTCATTTTTATTCTTAATTAATTAAACCCTAATAATTAAGCATAAAACACATAATTCACATAATATTCACATAATTTCTTTTTCATTTCTTCAAAATGAGTTACAAAGGTTAACCTAGACTATAATGTCAATATTAATGTCTAGCCTAGAAACACGTGCATTACAATTCTCTCCCCCTTAGGATGATTCCGTCCCCGGAATCACACATCAGCAAACAAATGCGGGTAGCGACTCATCATGTCACTCTCCGTTTCCCAAGTGAGATTTGGCCCATTCGTATGTTTCCAACGCACAAGCACTAAATCAACCATCTTGCGTCTCAGCTTCTTAGTCTTACGGTCAACGATTGCCTCAGGTTCTTCGATCAACCTCTTGTTTTCATCTAACCTTAACTCAAAAATCGGAATTATGTCGGGCACATCTCCCGTAAACTTTCTCAAATAACACACATGAAATGTGTTATGAATACCCTCCAGTTCTTCCGGTAATTCTAGCTTGTAAGCTTGATTCCCGATCCTCTGAAGAACTTTAAATGGTCCAATAAACCTTGGACTCAACTTTCCTCTCTTACCAAATCTTATAAGTCCCTTCCACGACGAGACTTTAAGTAAAACCGAATCTCCAACTTCGAAGGATATCGGTTGTCTTTTCTTGTCATCATAACTCTTTTGTCGATCTTGAGCAGCTAACATCCTTTCCCTTATCACTTTCAACTTTTCAGCAGTTTGATGGACTATCTCAGGTCCCATAAACTGCTTTTCCCCAGCTTCCAGCCAACATGATGGCGTTCGACACTTCTCCCTATACAAAGCGTGATAAGGTGCCATCTTGATGCTGGAGTGGAAACTATTATTATAGGAAAATTCTACTAGAGGTAAGTGTTCATCCCAGTTACCTTGGAACTCTAGGGTACATGCTCTCAGCATATCCTCCAATGTTTGAATCGTTCGTTCGCTCTGACCATCAGTTTGTGGATGGTAAGCTGTACTCAAACACAACTTGGTACCCAATTCCTCTTGTAGACTTCTCCAAAACCTTGAGGTAAAACGGCTGTCACGATCGGATACAATCGTTAACGGAACACCGTGTAGCCTCATAATTTCCTTCACGTAAGAATTCGCAAGTTTATCCATAGACCATTTCTCGTTAGCGGCTATGAAATGCGCACTCTTAGTGAAGCGATCAACGACCACCCAAATCATGTCGTGACCGTTCCTTGTTCTGGGAAGTTTAGTCTCAAAATCCATAGTGATATCTTCCCATTTACCCATGGGTACAGGTAAAGGTTCTAAACTCCCATACGGTTTCTGATGTTGTGCCTTAACCCTAGCACAAGTTACACACTCGGCCACATACTTAGCAACATCGAGCTTCATCGTCGGCCACCAGTAATAGGGTTTTAGATCCCTATACATTTTCGTACTGCCGGGATGAATCGAGTACATGGTTTTGTGAGCTTCTTCCATCAGAAGACCTCTTACTCCTCCCGTCTTAGGTACCCAAATCCTATCTTTGAATACCTTCAATCCCTGACCGTTTGTATTAAACACCAACGTTTTTCCCAAACGTTCCTCCTTTCGGTCATTCTTTTCTAAAGCTTCCTCCTGAGCTTTCTTTATACTTTCCACAATTGTCGCGACAACTTCAATTCTCAACGCTCTTGGCCTTCTCTTTTCAAGATTTACCTTCCGACTGAGAGCATCAGCAACAACATTTGCTTTACCAGGGTGGTAAAGTATCTCACAGTCGTAGTCCTTGAGTAGTTCCAGCCAGCGCCGCTGTCTCATGTTCAATTCCTTCTGATTAAAGAGATATTGAAGACTCTTATGATCAGTTAAAAGTTTACACTTAGTACCATAAAGATAATGCCTCCATATCTTTAAGGTAAATACTACCGCTGCCAACTCCAGATCATGAGTGGGGTAGTTCTTTTCGTGCTCTTTCAACTGCCTCGATGCATATGCTATCACTTTATCCCTTTGGGTCAGAACACGTCCTAACCCAACTCCAGAGGCATCACTATAGACTGCAAAGTCCTCAACTCCTTCAGGTAACGAAAGAATTGGTGCTTCACACAGTCTCTTCTTTAACTTTTCAAAGGCCTCCTTATGCTTTTCATTCCAAGCATAAGTAGCTCCTTTGTGGGTCAAAGCTGTTAATGGAGTAGCGATCGAAGAAAAGCATTGGATAAATCGGCGATAATATCCGGCTAATCCTAAAAAGCTTCTAATCTCCGTAGGACTTTTTGGTTGTTCCCACTTCATCACAGCTTCAATATTTGCTGGGTCAACCATTATTCCTTCTTGGTTAACCACATGACCTAAAAATTGGACTTCTTGAATCCAAAATTCACATTTGGAGA
The DNA here is from genome assembly GCF_052849685.1 of Lactuca virosa. Lineage (NCBI taxonomy): Eukaryota > Viridiplantae > Streptophyta > Magnoliopsida > Asterales > Asteraceae > Lactuca > Lactuca virosa. The sequence goes on along the minus strand of NC_136431.1, from coordinate 274,752,770 downwards.
ACTTTGCATACAGCTCCTCCGTTTTCAAAACTTCTAGCACTTCACGCAGATGCTTGTCATGCTCCTGCTTCCTCTTCGAATAGATCAAGATATCGTCTATGAATACTATCACGGATTTATCAAGGTATGGTTTACAAACCCTGTTCATCAAATCCATGAAAGCTGTTGGGGCATTGGTTAATCCGAACGACATAACCAAAAGTTCATAGTGTCCATATCTTGTTCTGAACGCGGTCTTCTCGATATCCTGCTCCCTCACCTTTAGTTGATGGTACCCCGACCTAAGATCGATCTTCGAGAAGTAGCTCAAACCTTGCAACTGGTCGAACAGGTCATCGATCCTCGGCAACGGATACTTGTTCTTTATCGTCGCTTTATTCAGCTCTCTGTAATCGATGCACATTCTCATGCTCCCGTCTTTCTTCTTTACAAATAACACAGGGGCTCCCCAGGGTGATGAACTAGGTTGAATGAAACCTTTGTCCAATAACTCCTGAAGTTGTGTCATAAGTTCTTTCATTTCGGTTGGCGCTAATCGATAAGGTGCTTTTGCTATTGGCGTCGTTCCTGGTAACAAGTCGATATGAAACTCCACTTGTCGATCAGGGGGCAATCCGGGAAGATCTTCGGGAAAGACTTTCGGATAATCACACACCACCAGAATATCCTGCACCTCCTTCTTTTCCTTCTGAGCATCGATCATGAACGCTAAATATAATGTACACCCCTTGGCTAAACACTTTCTGGCTTTCATTAAGGAAATGATTCCAGAATTTACTCTGCGTTTGTCTCCATACACCATAAACGACTCTTTCCCTGGCGGGTTTACTTTAACTATCTTCTTCCTACACATTATTTCGGCATCATTGCCGCTAAGCCGATCTATTCCTAAAACTATGTCGAAACCATTTAACTCGATAGGCAATAATTCCTCATGGAACTTATTCACATCCAAGTCAATGATGATGTTTTTCATACGATGGCTAACATGTACAAACTTGCCACTAGCAATTTCGACTAATAAGGCATTAACTAGTCTATCAACAGGCAAAGCTAGTTTTCTACCAAATTCATGCGATATAAAGGAGTAATTGGCTCCAGAATCAAACAAAATTTGGGCAGGCAATTCATTTACGAGAAAGGTACCTGAAGCGACATCGACTTCTTCTTTTGCAGCTTCAAGGGTCATCTGAAAGGCTCTCGCCTTCGGCTTTGGTGGTAGATTGGGCTTTGTTGCATCCTACCTCTTTGGACAGTCTTTGAAAACATGCCCTTCTTCATGGCACTCAAAACATACCCTCTTGTCGGATGGACACACGTTGGCATAATGCCCAGTCTTTCCATATTTGTAGCAAGTCACCTCCTCGCTACATTTCCCAGAGTGCTTTTTCTTGCACTTCTCACACCATTTCACTTCACCTCCTCCTCCTCCAAACTTCTTGGACTTAGAAAATTTGCTTCTCTTGTTGGAACCTGAAGTTCCTTCAAATTTTCTCTTTTCACCAACTTCTGCCCTCTCCAGACCTTTCTCCCTGATCTGAACCTCCACATTCTTAGCAGCCCAGATGGCGGCTTTCAAAGTGGGTGCTTGCTTAACCATCAGACCAAAGTCCGCTGGTAATCCGAGGGCAAACTTGTTGACCTTAGAGAGTTCAGTTGGAACTAGGTAAGGAACAAGCTTCATCTTTTCAGTAAAACTAGCAGCGTATTCAGTAACGCTCATCTTTCCCTTCTTTAAATTCTGGAACTCATTATTAATTTCCAGAAGGTCCTGCTCAGAACAGTATTGCAGTTTCAGTTGTAGCACAAAGTCTTCCCAAGACATCTTACTAGCTTCTCCCTTGGGCATCGAATCAGCTAGTAATTTCCACCAGCTCAACACACCAGACATTAACAGAGGAATTGCAAGTGCGGTCTTTTGTTTGTTGTTGCACTCACAGCTTTCAAACATCGTCTCCATTTCGGAGATCCAGTTCATGACTTCCACCGGTGTCGGACTCCCAGATAGACATGGCGGTTTAGATGCCATGAACTCTTTATATTTGCACCCGCGTCCATCAGCTCCTCCATCCTGGTTGTCTTGTCTAACTATCGGTGGGTTGGCTTGACCAAGAGTCCCACTATAGTTCCCTCCTACTGATTGCCCTTCATTCAATATGGGCTGTTCAACAGGTATCGTAGTCTCTTCCCTATGCTGTTGTAGTAATCGCCTTGTCTCTTCCATCTGGCGATCTAACATCATCTGCATCATTGCTTGTACCCCAGCCATCGTCATTGGCTTAGGTGCAGCTCCTACAACAGGTACTTGCTCAACTACTTGAGGTTGAGGCTGTTGATCCCTGTTTTCGTTTGCATTTGCAACTCCACTACGAGTTCTTGCCATTACAATCTATATACCGAATAAGGCGAATTTAGGTCTTTATCCTTGTTAGACATGTCAATTCCCTTATCACTCCAAAACGTTTACATGTTAGTTCTAATCTCGTAATCATATGCTTAGAATCCTACACACATAAGGTTTCCAGATCCGGTCGGCAACAGACCATAGATCCGAACAAATAATGGCACACACATAGCATTTAGCACATAAGGGCATTTTAGGCATCTTTCCTAAAATAAACTAGTGTTCGTGTCTAAAATATGGTAGACACTCATCTCACAATCATCACTTAGCATTCTAAGTTTAAGTCTAGAAATCCTACAATTTCTTAGTTCGCTTAAACTAATGCTCTGATACTAACTGTGACATCTCCTAATTTCTCGGCCAGAAAAGACCGATTTAATTTATGCTTTTTAAAATAAAATCAGAGAAATCTTTTCAAAAGATGTTGCGGAATTGGTCCCCAAACAACATATGATAAAAGTTTATCAAAACCCTTCATTAAGAAGGTATATATTTTCCATATATATCAAAACCTCGGGATGTCATGTTCGGATACATATCAAAAGCATAAACAAGACATTATAAGCCTTACTACAGTTATTTACAACTACTGGCCTATAATCCAAAAATCTCATGTCATCCTCCGACTATGCTCGGGGTCCACTACCTGTAATCATAAAAAAACTGAGTGGGTCAGGCTTGGGAGCCTGGTGAGCATATAGGGTTTTCAACCCACAGTAATAATAAACTTATTAAGTTCACCAATCAACAATAACCCTGATTACCCGTTCCCGTTATCCTCACTTTACGTCCCTAAACACTTTTCACAAGGGACCTAGCCTAAAGAATATGATCGGGATGGACACTACTGCTAAGGGGTTTCCTCAGCCATACATGTCCTAAAGGCAACCATGAGGGGGATGGAGTACAACGAATAAACACCCAAGTTCATTAACACCTACAGGTTGCGGGCCTGCTAGTGCTTCCCATTGGACTGTCTAGAAAGTCCGTGTTCGTCATCCAAACTCCGTTAGATGACTGAATCACAAATCACAACGAGGCCTCTCATCACTTTATTTCATCACACACCAACTATCTACCCATGTTCTACCCAACATATTTGTAGATAAAAATACATATACAGTTTAAAACTTGTATAAAACATCAACTCAACAGTCACCTCAAATAAACAATTAATATATTTACACATAGCACGTATTATAAGGTAAATACTTCATATCTATGTGTAAAATGAAAGTGACTATACACTCACTTGTTTTGATGAAAATCGGGCAGCAATTCGTTTCCTAAAACATTAGTTTCTAATAAAACTGGGAGTTTTATTGAGAAACCGGGCTCTGCAAAGGTCGGCTTTCGAAACCGAAAAGATAAATTTTCTGGGCTTCACGGGCTCTTCGTGGCGTATTCCGGGGCTTATAATCGATACCGAGGCTTTGGGGGATGCTAAGATGAAGAAAATATGAAGAAAGGGGTGAAAAATGGTGAAATCCCAAAAGTACCCGAGAAGGCACGCATGACCCTTCTATTTATAGGGGGTCCGAAGTCGGTCTGGGAAGGAGGAGTCATCGGGCGAGGACACGCGGCAGCAGGGCGAGGGTGCGCAGCACATGGCTCGCATGTGCGAAGTCTCGGTGGTAGCCGCTGATTGGACCGAGGTCTAGTCCGAAGTAGAGAGGTCTGTGGCTCATTGCGAGGGTTCGGCCATGTGCTGAGAGGGTACGTGTCGCATCTCTACTGGACCACTTCGGATAAGGCCAGGTGCTCGGATGACTCAGCAGCTCAGACACGTGGCACGTTCTAAGCGAGGGTGACGTGGCAAATCGTGACTATGCGAATTTTCTCGGTTTTTGTGCAAAAACTTCTAAAATCCATAACTTTCGCATACGAGCTCCATTTTTTACGTTCTTTATATGCACGCGTAGGTAAAATTACGCTCTACAACTTCCGTTTAGACTTCGTCGGCTAATTTTGAACTTAATTTTTATATTATTATTTTTAACAAACCGGGACAGGAAATCCGTTAAAAATTCATAACTTCTTCATCCGACGTCCGTTTTTGTCAGACTTTTTACCGTTGTGCTACTAATGATGAGACCTTCGATTCTCATTTAGGTCGTGTCGGCTAAAAATCACTCGATCTAAAATTCGAGTTTTTAGCTGTCTAGTGCTAAGCTGAAATTTCGAAAAATCATAACTTCCTCATACGAAGTCAGATTTGGGCGTTCTTTTTATACTTACTCTCGGTTTAACGAACACTACAAGTTTCGTTTAGATCACTAAGGCCAAAAAGTAGTTTATCGAAAACTCACTTTTTACGACATTCGGCCCCGTACCGGTTTGTCGCGAAACTTCGACAGGTCATAACTTCTTCGTTATAACTCGGATTTCGGCATTCTTTATATATCCGTAATCCTTGTCACGCTCACTACAAGTTTCTTAATAGATATCGGCTTTATCTAAAATTTAATTTTTGACGCTCAGTTTTATTCTTAATTAATTAAACCCTAATAATTAAGCATAAAACACATAATTCACATAATATTCACATAATTCCTTTTTCATTTCTTCAAAATGAGTTACAAAGGTTAACCTAGACTATAATGTCAATATTAATGCCTAGCCTAGAAACACGGGCATTACACAAAGAATCATTGAAAACATAAGACAAACATTAAAATACTATAGGAGTATTTGGTGATACCATAATCAACTTATGTGAAAACTAAAGACCCCTATTAGTAGGTCTATAATGACTAAGTGCATACGCTAAGGTTATACATGATTAAAGATATTATAGACTCAAAATCTATGACTATTGCTCTACTTCCTGTTCCTTGTTTGGTTGTGGACTTAGAGTAGAGTCATTTATTCGAAGGTCTATTCTATCTCAGATTATCTATAATTGGTATGCGCTACGTGATTATAGACGTGACTAATACGGGATCACCCCTCCTATAAGTAATTATAGGATTAGACGTCTATTAATTATCTCTTCTACCCCTATTCTCACACGAGCAACGTGAAGGGTAAAACTTAACGCCCGTACAAAACCTACTTCTACTCACTACCATAAATCCGTCTCAGGAGCGTTAGCAGAAACACCGAGAATAGTTCAGTAAAGTGCGAAATCTATATATGTGTATATAAATGGTAAGGATATAACTAGAGATAATCATCCCCACTCACGAAATCGTTTCTCCCCATGCAACAGAGTTATGTCTTCACAAGAAGATAACCAGCCAACAAGCAAGGCAGCAATCCTACAGATAGACTCTGCTACTTTTCAAGCTACGGTCACGGCAGCCGTGACATCCGTCATGGCGCAACTCAATGCTAACAACACCAACAGAGGTGAAGGCGGTGTTGGCAATTCTAACCGCAGTAACAATCAAGGACGCCAACGGGTGTCTGCCAACGAAGACGCCTCAGACCACAAACCCAAGAGCAAGAAACGAAAGTTTTGGGACAGAATGAAGCGCAACCTATCTCAAAAACGCGCTAAAAGACAACAATCTGTGGCTGCCCCTGTAATTACAACAGCAGTCACGACTCATGCCTCGACACTAGCCACAACGTCTGTCACTCAAGCACCGGTCAGACAATATATGGGAACACTTCCAAAGTGTAACAAGTGTGGCTACCATCACAATGGGGTTTGCCGGGTGTTGCACTGTAAAAACTGCAACAAGAACGTACATACTGCCCGTTTCTGCAGGACCCAGACCCGGCACATCGCTTCAATCACCAACACCAGTGTAAGTCCAGTATGCTACCTATGCGGTGAAACGGGACACTTCAAGAGGGACTGTCCAACTGAGAGGAACGACGGAGGAGCAGGAGAAGTGTGACAACCAAACCAGCAGGAGCAACAAGGAACCTTATTAGGACTTTTGTAATGTTTCCAACAACAAAAACGTTTAAGTACCATATGTTTGTAATGAATTTGGTATGCTTGCTAAAATTACCGTCTTTCAAAAAGTAGTTAAAATACTCCCTCGTTCAAATCAAATCAAAGACACTCGTATATGACCTTAAGATCACTACCGGTGAGCTGTGACGACTTTGTGTATACATCAGGGTTAATTGTAATCAAGTACTAAAGACTTAAAGCGAATAATTCCGTCCTGACTCCTGTTCCATGTCTAGTAGTGGGGTTAGGGTAGAGCCACTCACTCGACGATTTCACCAACAGCAAATTACACGCGACTTGCATATACCACTCGATCATAGAGTGACCTGTCAGGGATCATGATATAAAGTATCATTACTAGCTATCAGAACACACTCACTACCAGTGCTAGCTGCTGTGGTATGAATCATCTGCAGTAATAATAACATCGAACAAAACGGAACGCACTGAAAAGAAACACAAAATACTCTATCACTCTAACGAACATTTCTTGCGAATACAGCTTAACACATGTTTTACCTAAAAAGATACTGTTTTTATCATTCAATTTCGATTAGTATAGTCCTCACCTTCCTGATTTAACGGCTACGAAAGGACCCTTCACCTAACCCACTGAATATCGAAACCTTCGACTCCCATAAACACAAATCCGACACGGACCTCCGGGTCATCTCTCGCTGTGAAACCCCAAAACACTCACCATAGGAGTATTATACCTTCCAAAACCTTTCCACAAGTATTTCTAGAAGACCCTTCGGGAATGTCACGCATGCAGCAGATAAGGTTCAAGCACAGAAGCTTCGGACGAATACGGTTAGTCTATCACTACTAAGTGTATACGCGAGGATAATGTATAATTAAGATTCTACAGACAATGGATGTGTGTTTCCGCCCTATTTCCTGTTCCTTGTCTGGTTGTGGACTTGGGGCAGAGTCACCCATCCAACTGTCTTGCCAACCTTAAGTACATACGACCTATATGCGCAAGTTAATGATAGGTGGACCAGGTACGATTCCTACCACGAACTTCGGGACAAGGCTACCCAGGAGGGCGAGTGAACGTCCTATCATCCGAATAAGTCTAGTTGTGTAAACCGAACCCATATGTTCCCTACCGATCTAATCAAATGAGAAACACTAAAGCAGGCCCTATGCAGCGCTCCGAGGAGAAGTTATCACTTATGACTTAGTACAAATTCGAGAAAGGCTGAAAGCATCTCGAGAACACGGCAAAACCCGAATAAGTCTTATCATCTATATAAAAACACAAGGTTTTTACTAGTGAATCTATGATGGCTAGTGTAAACATTATGGTTATATATCATTAAGATTCTATGGACTTAGAATGTGTGATTCCGCCTCATTTCCTGTTCCTTGTTTGGTTGTGGGCTTAAGGCGGGGTCACTCATCCGAATGCCCGTGCAATCTTAATGATATACGATTAGTTTACACCAGGCGATTATAAAAGATCTGGTAGGACTTATAATGCAAATTTCATCACAAATTGTTGAAGCATTCGTAATACTAATACTCACTGACTACAACCTGGAATATTCGTAATAGTAACAACAAGGATAGAACGGGGAGCATAAAGGCACACATAGAATACACTATCATTCCAAAACAATAACTCCTTTTAAATCGACTCAGCTCAAGTTACAATAAGAAATTCCAAGGTCGTCATTTAACATCAGGCGGATTGGTCCCCGCCATATCAATTTCTTGTACTACGAAAAGTTCCCCCATCTTTTCTCCAAATTCTTGAAGTCCCAGTCAAAACACTAATTTCGGGACGAAATTCTTTCTAACGGGGGGATGATGTGACAACCGTCAATTTTTGGTCAAGTCAAAGTCAACTAAAGTCAACAAGTCAAACCGGTCAACTCATCTAACCCTTGTATGTTAGGGTTTCCATTACGTTTCTTATTGTACAACTCGCAATCTTAATACAAAGTATCACTTAGGGTTTTCACGTGTTCGGAAATTCTAAACCCTAATCAGGGCAACTAATGAAACTATTCGATAAAACATTATTCCTTAACCCTCGGCGGCATATAACAATCATAACGAGACTTAACGGGATGTACAAACCTTGCGTTACGAAGCCAAACACTTAAAAAGGTCGCAAACGAAGTCCCTCTCAATATCTTTCACTCTACCTCTCTCTATTTAAAATCTCTCTCTGTATGAGAAATCTCTCCAAGTGTGTGAAATCTCTCCCAAATCTCTCTTTGTATGAGAAATCTCTCCAAGTGTGTGAAATCTCTCCCAAATCTCTCTCTATATGAGAAATCTCTCCAAGTGTGTGAAATCTCTCCCAAATCTCTCTCTGTATGAGAAATCTCTCCAAGTGTGTGAAATCTCTCCCAAATCTCTCTAAGTATGAGAAATCTCTCCAAGAATGTGAAATCTCTCCTAAATCTCTCTCTATATGAGAAATCTCTCCAAGTGTGTGAAATCTCTCCCAAATCTCTCCCTGTATGAGAAATCTCTCCAAGTGTGTGAAATCTCTCCCAAATCTCTCTCTGTATGAGAAATCTCTCCAAGTGTGTGAAATCTCTCCCAAATCTCTCTCTGTATGAGAAATCTCTCCAAGTGTGTGAAATCTCTCCCAAATCTCTCTCTGTATGAGAAATCTCTCCAAGTGTGTGAAATCTCTCCCAAATCTCTCTCTGTATGAGAAATCTCTCGAAGTGTGTGAAATCTCTCCCAAATCTCTCTCAAAATCTCTCTCAACTTTTTATAATCACTCGGGGCATCCCGACCCTTAATTTAGTCGAACACCGCTTGAAAACGGAAGTTTACGCGAAAAATAGCTTTAAGGAGCCGAAACCTCTTAAGGAGCCGAAACCTCTTCGGAACCGAACCTCCCTTAAGGAACCGAAACCTCTTAGAGTCGAACCTCTTAGAGGCGAAACCCTAAGAAGCGAAACCCTAAGAAGCCTCCTAGAACCGAAGCCTCTTAAGAACCGAAGTCACCTTCGGGTTCGGTCCATCTTGCTCTCAGTTCCTCCTCGCCCAACTTCGCTTCTGACAACTTCACCTTCGGTCCTGACCTTGCAACAGAACCTCCCCTCGGACTGAGCCCTTTTCTCGGTTCTAATCCATCAGCCCTTTTCTCGGTTCTAATCCATCAGCCGAGCCCTCCCTTCGGTTCTATGCTCCTAAGACCGAACCTCGCATCTGACTTCGGATTTTCCCATTTTCTTCCCGGTTTTTGACCCAATCTTCGTTTTAAGCCCGTTTTTAATTATTTTAAAGTGAGATTTTCACCCAAACTTATATTTTGACATATAAGACCCCAAATATTCATATTTTAATCATATTTTGAGGAAAATCATTTCCTAAGAATAAAATCTAGTTGGTAAGATATATGGGTGGAGTGTTGACCTTACCTTTAAGTTATGACACAAGCAACCTCACATACCCACTCCATGTCACTATTCATGCTTTATGTCACTATTCCCATCAGCCCTAGTCAACTAATTGTCCTTTCACCACCCCTCTCCAGCAAGATTCAATACTCAAAAGCTGAAAATCTCCTCTCTCCTTCCACTTTATTCACTCTTTCTCAAAGAAGAACAAACACACTTCTCTCACTTTCTCTCTCTCTCGAACTCGAGATTTAAGGGCTGTTCTTGAGTTCTTCCTTCACCTTGGTAAGTAAATCTATTCCCACACTTGATTTCCTTACACTTCTTCACTCAAATCATGAGTTCCTTACACAAATATCGTCATATTTGTTGTTAGATCTTCGAATCTTCAAGCATCTCCCAAGTGTTCTTGAATTGAACACTTCTTTTCTTCATCATCCATCTACTGAAAGCATCCAAGGTGAGTTCATACCCCTATCTTTTCATGTTTTTCTTAAGTTATAAGGGGGGGGGGGGGAATACAAGTTAAAACACCAAGAACACAACTAAACTCATCCATCAGCTTTCATCAGAAACGTTTAACTCCATTCACGGACTTTTTTGGGCAACTTAAACATTTTGGTTTTCAAAACTGTTTTAGATGAAAATAGTTCAGGTTCATACATTTAAAATGACTACTTTCACATCTCCATACGATTTTTCTACAATTTATGGTGATTTTTACAAAACTGCCTATCACTGTAGCTACGAATTCGGACCAGTCTGTGAATATGAACGTTTTTACACCAATTAGACACTTTTAAAAAATCATAACAAAATTTATGAACAAACTAGACAAATATTCTAAACTCTCAGAGTTTACGGATTTAGTTTTCGACTTCGTATGATTTCTCTGTGATTTTTCCAAAACAGTGTAGAAATGTTAGAAACAAGTTAACAGCTTATAACTTTCATCACACTTTGTAACATGTTGAGCAAAGTGTTAATCTTTGAGAATTTCATAATTTTCATGTGTTTCTTGTTGTGGTATAATTATATAACAGAAAATATTCACTGATTTGTAAGAATCCTCCATCATTACCAATAGTACAAGACAAGGCATGATAAACATAGTTATATTTTTACTAAACATTCGACTTTCATAGAAAAGGGTTCTTTTACATTACAAACGTTTTGGATAAACTATAATAGATATAGTTTATGTTTCATGTACATTATAAACAATTATGTTAAACTATAATAGGTATAGTTTATGTTTCATTTATATTTCAAATTCATTTACCAAGGGGTTTTCAGTTCAGTTCACGTAAATCTGTTAATGAATAAATTTGTGAGACATTCGCTTCGTGTTACCTTCAAAGTAACAAAGTCAAAAGTCCTGTAAATTGTAACCAGAGTCTTTTGTAGGGAGAGCGTGATAGTTGTGTATAGATCTATATTGGGTCTGACAAACCCACACCTTAGCTGCATGCAACAGCTAGACCGGCAGGTCTGGGGTGACAAGTGTCATTTAACTTTGCGACGCCTGAAGAACGTCGTATTATAAGGCCGTCTGAGTCATAGTATGGTTATAATAACTCACATGGGGTATTAACAAAACATAAGAATTACGGGTTTTACTTCCAATTAAACGAGTTTATGTTGATTTAAACTTGCATAAATTATTTAAGTATGGTAAAATACTTGTACATCTCGGTCTTGACTTTTAAGACTACATAACTTTTTATAAAGAAAATATTGGATTTTCTAGAATCATACTTTATCGTCTTTACAAGGAAAACGGCTTCTTTCTCAAATAAAACTCTTATGAACTCACCAACTTAATTGTTGACACTTTTTCAAAACTACTTGTATTCTTAGGAAATCAGTGAAACAGGAAATCAACAACATCTTGAGGATGTGACGTTAAATCGTCAAACGGTTCATTTTGTCATCTTAATGTAATTGATTTGAAACATGTAAACACATACTATGGTGTAACTTTTTCAATTATATTTATGATGGTTGTATTTACTTTAAGCACTATTATACTCGTTGTTGTGATACTATACATGAAGTCCTCCACCCCCGGACGTTTCCGCCATCCTTGGTTTGGGGGTGTGACAAACGTAGTAGCTGACACCCTGAGTCGGAAAGAATACTCTGATCGTAGAGTCAAATCATTGAATATGACTATCCATTCACACTTGTCCACACAAATTAAGGAGGCTCAGCTCGAAGCTTTGAAACCTGAAAATGTGGCGGGTGAATCCCTGAGAGGGATGGATAAGAACTTGGAGGTCAAGGGTGGCGGAGCCTTATATCTCATGGATCGGATCTGGACACCGAAACACGGTGGTTTCAGTGACTTGGTCATGACCGAAGCGCACAACACTCGATATTTCGTCCACCCAGGTTCAGATAAGATGTATATGGATCTTAAAAAGTTATACTGGTGGCCTAACATGAAAGCAGAGATTGCTACCTTCGTGAGTAAATGCCTTACTTGCGCCAAGGTTAAGGTCGAATACCAGAAACCATCAGGTTTACTTCAGCAACCGGAGATACCTGAATGGAAGTGGGAGCGGATCACGATAGACTTCATAACCAAGTTGCCCAAGACAACGGGTGGTCTCGATACCATTTGGGTGATCGTAGACAGGTTAACAAAGTCCACATACTTCCTGCCTATCAAATAAACTGACAAGATGGAGAAGCTAACAAGAGCATACATTAGAGAGATAGTACGACTGCATGGTGTTCCCATATCCATTATCTCTGATAGAGATAGTAGACTCACTTCGAGGTTCTGGCAGTCGCTACAAAGTTCCCTAGGAAGTAGGCTTAACATGAGTACAGTCTACCATCCACAAACAGACGGACAAAGTGAGAGGACTATTTAAACTTTGGAAGATATGTTACGAGCCTGCGTGATTGACTTTGGGAAGGCATGGGATGCTCATTTACCCCTTGTCGAGTTCTCCTACAACAATAGTTATCACACGAGCATAAAGGCTGCTCCATTTGAAGCCCTCTATGGCCGTAAGTGCAGATCCCCTCTGTGCTGGGCTGAGGTGGGCGACACGCAGTTAGCTAAAGGACGAGTTCCTGACAACACTCTCACGGGTCCGGAGATCATTCGGGAAACGACAGAGAAGATCGTTCAGATTCGTGAACGATTGAAAGCCTCTAGAGACCGACAGAAAAGCTACGCTGACAAGCGAAGGAAACCGTTGGAATTCCAGGTGGGTGACCGCGTTCTTTTGAAGGTCTCACCCTGGAAGGGCTTGATACGCTTTGGAAAGCGTTTGGAAGCTCAATCCAAGATACATAGGGCCTTTCGAGATTCTTGCCCGAATCGGCCGAGTAGCTTACAAACTCAATCTACCGCGCGAACTCAGTAACGTACACTCTACTTTCCTCGTCTCGAACTTGAAAAACTGTCTGTCCGATGAGACTCTTGTAATCCCACTCGACGAGATCGAGATCAACGAGAGCCTCAACTTCGTGGAAAAACCTGTAGAGATCATGGATCGAGAGGTCAAGCAAACGAAGCAAAGCCGTATCCCGATAGTGAAGGTTCGCTGGAATGCCAAGCGAGGACCTGAATTCACTTGGGAGCGCGAGGATCAAATGAAACTAAAATATCCTCATCTTTTCGTTTAGTTATTTTTAATAGCTTATTTGTTAAACTCTAATTTGGGGATGAAATTCTCTCTAATGGGGGGATGATGTGACAACCCGAAATTTTTATCTTGAATAGTTATCCAAATCCCAAGAACAATAGGAGTTTACGGCCAGGAGCATCTTCCTTGGCCGTAAACCCTTGTTAAGGGTGTATTTATCGGCCTTAAACCCGCTAAAGGCTTCTAAACTCGTAAGTACCTTCCTATGTGTATTACTTACTAGTTATGCCACTTGAAATCATCCAATATCCAAGATCAAAGAGAGTTTACGGCCAGGAGGATCTCCTTTGGTCGTAAACCCTTGTTAAGGCTTCTAGTTGGACATAAACACTTCTTTAAGCCTTGGATTGGGTCGAGAACACTTCCATGATGTTTGTAAGACCTTAAATCACCTTTTTGGCACAAAACTTCATGAGTTTACGGTCGTAAACTCATAGGGCCGTAAGCCCTATGGCCGTAAACTCAAGGGTCGTGAACACCTTGGCCGTAAACACCATAGTGTGGCCGTAAACCCCTTAGATGCAACCCTTTGTACTTCTAGCACTTCAATATAAGAGTTTACTAAGTTCTAGGGTGTTTTCCTTGCATGATTAGTTGTTTAAACACTAATTATATACATATATGTGTCGTTATATGCTTATTAGGATCCGTTGTGCTCAAGTCTTCTCTTGACACTTAGCATCCTTCAAATCGATCTTTCATTCGTATCACTCACTACAGGTGAGTTCATACCCCTTAACTTATCTTTTAAATGATTTTAAATGCTTTTATGGGGGGGGGGGGGAATACAAGTTCAAACATTATAGTTATTATATCAATCACATGTGATTAATAACTATCAAACAAGTGGATTTCTTACATTTCAAATTGTGTTATCAAACAAACTGCTTCAAATCGTTTTATAAACTCTTTTACATGTTAAATTCTTTCAATTAAACTCTTTCAAACATATATTTTGTCAAAAGCGTATCTATATAGATATAGTTATATAAGTAGGATTGAAATGACTTAGGACTGATAGCTCGCCTTACTTCCTGTTCCTTGTTTGGTTATGGACTTAGGGTATCGGTTGTTTGTCCGAAGGTCGTTTGAATCTTAATTATATATTATGTGTATGTATATAGATATAAAAGTTCATCCTTCAATTCAAATACCTTTGGGTAGCAAAGGTGCACAAACATGTTCATTCATACAAACAACATTGCTAGTAAACTATAATAGGTATAGTTTAGGAAGTCACTAATACTATTACTAGAACAATAAAACACACAAAGAGTCAGTTCATACATGAGTCAGTACATACTATAAAGAGAAACAGATAGAGAATACTATAGCGAGAGTCAATACTCACTATAAAGAGAAACCGTACATACTATAATGAGAAACAATACATACTACACACTATACACTAGAGAACATACTACATACTAGACAGAGAAAACATACACTACACTAGTACATACTATACAAATACAAAAATACTATAACATTAATGTGAGATACTATTTCATGGCTCGACAATATACTGCTGCGTCACGTTTTGTACCCAGAGTCTCCTGGATGGAGAGCGTGAATTTGTGTATAGATCTATACGGGACTGACCCTTCTACACCTTGCTGCTAGCTACAGTGGGACCTGCAGGTCTACAGGTGACGAATGTCATATCATTTCGACGTCTCGAACGTCGTGTTATACTAGTCAATCAAGTATGGTTACAATCATATCACATTTTACCTTAATAAACTAACAAGTTTAAAGGTATTTAGTACATTAGTAGTTACCTAGATAAAGCTATAGTACATCTTTATTTTTCCCATTTCATTCACATTGTGATCTTATCACATAAACGGTAATGAAAGCTATATTTTGGTACTGATAGTCATACTTTGGGAAAATACTCACTTTTACAAAAGAACAAACATAAAGAACAGTTGGGTCTTGGTAGAAGACTGCTTTAGTAGAAAATATAGGATTTTCTAGGAATTTTACAAACATTCACATCAAATACTTACAAACATTTACATCAAATACTTACAAACTTTTACATCAAACATTTACAAGTACATTCTTCAAACCTATACAAACAATGACACTAAAATACTTATGAACTCGCCAGCTTTAATGTTGATCTATGCTTTCAAAATAACTTGTATTCTTAGGTCACCAGTAGACAGGTACAGATGACCAGGTTTTGAGAAGACGGAGCTTTCAAGACTCGTCTTTATTTTGATTATTCATTTTTGGTGTCTCATAAACTTCAGAACACACTTGTATTAAAATTATACTATTAATGCATTGGATGATGATGTTGCTTGTTTACTATTATGCATTGTTGTGATACTGTACATGACGTCCTCCGCCCCCGAACGTTTCCGCCGTTCAGGTTTTAGGGTGTGACAGAACTACACTCACCAAAAAAACTAGAGAGATGGATCGCTAACTCTGCTTTCTTCAATATGTGTTTAGGCAATGGACCAAGAACCCTCTCCATAATTGCAAGATGTTCCAATTTTTCATGTGTTTGGAACAAAGCTTCCCTCTGTCCATGTCCATATCTAAGTCCAAACAAAAACACAATTAGAATTCAACAGTGGGTTCAATTGCTTCGATGGAATGGAACCACTTATCCTATTTCTTCAGTTTGTCTCCTTCCTCATGAATGCTTTCCAACATCTTCATTGTCCAATTCAACATATACAAAGATAAGCTACACAAAAATGAAAAAAATGTGGAATGATTGAATCTCATATTTGGGTATTATTTTGATATTTACAAAACTATTAATTCCATATACATTCTCCTTAAACTAACTTTGCAACATCCAAATGTATGGAAAACCTTAGTTGAACGGTTTGAAGTTGCAAGTAGAAACATTGTTTCTTTATTGGGCTTTCAAAAAGCTAAGTTGCCTTTCTCTTGAAAACGTTATCACTAGGGTTTGTGTTTGTTTTGAACGCGGGGTTTTTAGATGGCAATTATAAGACGATGGCTTTCTAGATGACATGCATATTTTATGGGGGTAGTATGTGTGTTTTTATGTGACACTGGTCTATGGCACACAAAAATGCATGTCGTTTATCCTCCAAATTTTAGAAGAGAGACATTTTTTTACGACATCCACTTTTACCTGTCATAAAACTATTGTGTATCATCGTTCTCATGTCTTTATAGACCTATATTCTAGTAGTGCTAGACCGTAAAATGATAGACTCGTATATTATATTATTGCTAGTTCTTTTTGTTGGGTTGTGCATAGGAAACATAAATTTCACATAGACCAAAATTATAGCTTTAAAGCCCTATTTTAAACTATGTGATGTAATTTTTTTTTGCTCTAGCTATTTGCTAGTGCCTTTTTTTTTAACTTAATTCAAATGAAAAAACGATGAAAAAAATAATTAAAAATCAATCCATGAATCAATAATTCTAAACAAATGTAACATTAAAGAAACGATATATTTAGACATTATCGACCTTGAACAAAACCGGGAAACCAACAAACCGGTAAAGATCGACATTGAGCGTGTTTGACAAAACTAGCGGATAGCTGGTAGGCGGTAGTGTTTTGTTAAACACTGCGTGAGATAGCTTTTATATACTGAGCGTTTTGTTTAAACTAAACACTAAAAACTTTTAGTCTCAAACAAGGTTTTTTGTTCAAAAGAAGCGAATTGTCAAAAACTAGAAGTTAGAAGCTCTCAAACAATTAGAAACGTCTGGTACCAAACATGTCAAACAAGTATAATCGGGGTTTAATCTTTAAAAAAAGTACGTCATTTGAAGATATCTTCATATCATCTCCATATAGAGGTTAAATTTTGGAATCTGGAAATAAAGAAACTATCTTTAAAAAATTAAGATAATCCAATTTTGTGGTCACTTTGTTAGCACAAGAAATCAATAACTAGTTAAAAAGTCCTTACAATTTAAACCATTAACAACATAACCCCACGAAATTTGGATTAATAATAGGTTGTCAAAAAAAAAAAAAAAATTTGTTCTCATGTTGAGTTAGTTGAGGTTTCAAGGTAATGTTTAGTTTGTCACATTTGAGAAAACCAAGAACGGTCTTGGACGTTCTAATAAAGACAAACTAGAATTTATAGATAAATATAAGTTATGTGTAACATTTATATTATTTGTGCAGAGTTGTTTATATTCCTGAATGACGTAGGTTAAACAGTTATACGAATATTATTTTTACGGCAATAATATATAGCTGTTGTAATTCGGCAATAATATATAGCTGTTGTAATCTTTAGAATTTTGGTTTGAGATCATTTTCATGCTTAACTCGAAATGATAACCCCTTTACCAAAAGATTATCACCATCAACTCGCTTACTAAAGGTTTGAAACTCTTAAAACAAAGTACATCACTTTTCACTAACTTTATTCAATAAACTCTTTTGTCGAAACTCTTTAATGATTAATGTTTTTTTAATAAAATAATGAATTTATTATTTATCTATATTGGATAAAATCTTTCATATAAATTAACTCTATATATATATATATATATATATATATATATATATATATATATATATATATATATATATATATATATATATATATATATATAAGTAACACCGTGATTTTTCAAACTAAAAATTTCATTTAAACTCATATAAAATCTCATGTCACCTTCTATTAAAATCTCATTTGTTCTTTAAGTTACAAACATAACTCCATATTCAATTAAATAATACTCCAGGATCCTCAAAACATAACTCTTTCTCTGGTATGTACAATCGAGCCGGTGCCGTCCTGTGATCCTGAGAAAACCCTGCAACACATATCACATAACACTGTAAGCACGAAGCTTAGTGAGTTCCCCAAAATACCACTCTAACACATATTAGCCACTCGAGGCTGTAACTCTGTGGGCCATCTTGCCCTAACTCTGTGGACCCTCTGGTCCTAACTCTATGGACCTTCCGGTCCTAACTCTGTGAACTCAGAACATGCACAACATAAATCACATAGAAATATAGCGGTGCAACATATAACATACATAACATACAAGATACTCTGTCACATAACTCTGGTTACCTACTCAAGGTAAAGTATAGTGAGAAGACTCACCTCGGGTAACTCGGTAAAGCTCGAACTCTGTAAAATCTGGTCTAGCCCCCGCCTAATCATATGAAATATACACTCTAAATCAATACATCTCTCAAGGCTAGACTATTCCTCCTCTTAGTACTCTCAGAAGGGTAAAAGACCATTTTACCCCTCCCATGGCTCAAAGGCCCTAAAGTTGACCAAACCCTAAAAGTCAACAAAAGTCAACCCTCCAGGTTACGCTGCGCGTACCAAACACGTACGCTGGGCGTACCCGGCGTCCTCATAGAAACGGGGTGCGCGACCCCTTACGCTGCGCGTACTGAGATTACGCCCCGCGTAACTCTCAGTTTCAGTCCCTTAGCTCTTGAGGTCTTAATCAGTTAAGACTCACGTCCAACTTTTAGATCTGACCATTTCTAAGCCTCTTAATCCATAAAGTCGATGACTTTAAGCCTTTGCATGGCTGAACAAGTCACTAACACCCAAAATATACCATTTCCTAACACTAGAAAGCCCAATACTCAAGCATGATCTCATATCCACGACCAAGATGGGAACTTTATGGATCTATAACACAAATACCACTGAAATGGGACAGATCTAGGTCCATGGAGCTCATTACACTCATAAAGTCTCCACCTTTGGGACTTTTAACCCTAAAATGGTCCATGAAGCAACAAACCAAATTAAGAGGAAAGTTTTGAACTTTATACCTCCAAATGCAGCTCCTTCCTCTGTAGATCTCAGATCCAAACTTGCACTTCAAGCTCTAGTCTCCACAAACTCCTCTCCTTCTTCTTCACTAGCACACCAAGGCACTTTTAGCTCCAAAATCACACACACTCACTAAGAACGATGGAAAGTTCTCTCTTAGGGTTTTACTCACTGCTATGGAGGCTGAGAAATGAGCCTTAGCATCCAATATATAGGGCACAAGTCAGAAATTAGGGTTTGCACCTGGACACATTACGCCCAGCGTAACCCTGAGTACGCCCAGCGTACTCAGGCGAGTCTGCGTCCAAAATAAGCGCATGAGTACGCGCAGCGTACTCTTGAGTACGCCCAGTGTACTCATTTGCTACCAATTCCTCTTAAGGGCTTAACTTGACACTTTGAATAAAAGAAGGGCTAAATAGTTGTACCTGAATTTCGGGATGTTACAATTCTCCCCCACTAGAACTAGACTTCGCCCTCGAAGTCTCACTCAACAAATAACTCTGGATACTGCTCGCGCATCTCTAACTCTAGCTCCCAAGTCAGCTCGGACCCTCTCCGATGTTGCCACTGGACTTGAACCAGAGGCACCTCCTTGTTCCTCAGAACCTTGATCTTCCGATCCATAATCGCGATTGGCCTCTCAGCATAATTCAGGCTTGCATCCACCTGAATATCCTCCAGCGGTACCACTGCTGTCTCGTCGGCAATACACTTCCTCAGTTGAGACACATGGAAGGTATCATGAATTTGGCTCAGCTCTGCAGGTAGCTCCAACCGATATGCTACTCTGCCCACCCTCGCGGTCACCCTAAACGGACCAATGTACCGGGGCCCCAGCTTGCCCCTCTTCCTGAAACGGATTACTCCCTTCCAAGGAGACACCTTTAGGAGTACGAAGTCTCCCACCTGGAACTCAAGCTCGGATCGTCGCCTATCCGCGTAACTCTTCTGGCGACTCTGAGCTGTCAGCAACCTCTGTCTGACCTGCTATATCTGCTCTGTCGTTTGAAGCACTATCTCTGTACTACCCATCACACGCTGCCCGACCTCACCCCAGCAAATGGGAGTCCGACACCTCCTCCCATACAACAGCTCAAAGGGTGGCATACCGATGCTCGAATGATGGCTGTTGTTATAGGAAAACTCAGCCAAGGGTAAATACGTGTCCCAACTGGAGATTGACTCAACCCCGACCACTATCATCTAATGCTCATCGTTGGACCCTTCGGTCCGGTCTATATCGTTGGACCCTTCGGTCCGGTCTATTCAACACACCACCAGGACTCAACTCAACTCAAGAGCTTAGTCCGACCCGTAGTTGGAATCGCTCGTTCCAATGACCCATTCAACTCATAGCTTGTGACCCGCAGCCCATGCGTACTTCACTTATCCAATCCCTTCGGATTGGATGTCCACACTTACTCAGAATATAATGATTCCCAATCATTGAGGAGACCCCGGTCTCACCCCTGGTCCGACCACCAGGCTCCCAAAACTCATGCGTAGGGCTTTTCAAGCCTAAAACCCTCCGGTTCTCATACTTTGATCAAGAAGGCTTCCTCATAACAACTTCTCGCTAACTAGTGCGTATTACGGCTCCCCATAACATCACCACAACCTCCCACTGACTAGTGAGTACTACGGCTCCCCGTAGCATCACAATGCCCTGTTCTGACTAGTGAGTACTACGGCTCCCCATAGCATCACAACGCCCTCTCTCTGACTGGTGAGTACTACGGCTCCCCGTAGCATCACAACACCCTCTCTCTGACTAGTGAGTACTACGGCTCCCCATAGCATCACAACAACCTCCGAGTACTACGGCTTCCCATAGTATCACAACATTCTCTCTCTGACTGGTGAGTACTACAGCTCCCCGTAGCATCACAACAACCTCTGAGTATTATGGCTTCCCGTAGTATCACAACACTCTCTCTCTGACTGGTGAGTACTACGGCTCCCCGTAGCATCACAACACCCTTCCCCAGCAGCTCCTGAAGCTGCGAGGATAACTACTGCGTCTCTGGCGGCGCAAGGTGATAAGGCGCCTTGGCGATAGGCGCTGCCCCCGGAACCAACTCGATGCGGAACTCTACTTGCCTCTCGGAAGGACACCCGACAACTCCTCGGGAAAACATCCGGGAACTCACGCACTATCGGAACGTCATCCATCGAATTTGGCCTCCCAGCGGCCTCTTGTGTGTCCATCACATAGGTCACATACCCGCTGCAGCCTTGCTGCAATCTCTATCTCGCTCTGGCGGCTGAACAAAACGCCGATCCACATCGGGTACCCTTGCCGTACTCCGTAAGTACTCCCCCACTGGGGTCTCGTATCGTCACCCACTGTCGCTCGCAGTCTATGACAGCCCCTAATCGGCTCAACCAATCCATGCCCCTCATAACTCATACGTCCACCATCGCTATCAGGACCAGATCTATCGGGAACTCAACACCGAAGATCTCGAGTATACATCCCCGAATCACCTCCGTAGCATACTCCGCTCACTCGTCAGCTATGGAAACTCGTAGAGGTCGACTCAACGCCTCTCGTCGGCTACTGATGTGTCGACCAAACACTATTGACACAAATGATCGACTCGCTCCCGAGTCAAATATCACCTAAGCAGGTACATAACCCACAGAAAAGTACCAGTCCCAACATCGGGCGATGCAAGGACCTCCTCCGCTGTCAACTGGAAGGCTCTCCCGCGAGCCTTCGGTGCCTCGACATTCGCTGGCCGAACCTCAGTAACTCTAGCAGCAGGTGCGGATTTCTCGAATAAGATACTCGGTTCTTCACCGCTTAGGGTTCGAACCATCACCAATTAGTGCACCAACACTCTATCCCATAGACTGTCTCCACCAGTAACATTTCACCTAATTCTGCAAGGTGCTACGCAACGCTTGATGATCTCTCTGACAAGGATTAAACAACTCCAAATACCAGGATCTCATATGCAACCTTCAGAACTTACCATCGTGACTGCCTCTAGTCATTCGGGATCTCACACTATACCCTCACCGGACCTCCCAACAGTCCAGTGTTATCACTAACCCTGGATCTGGAAATAATGAACCATCATACTCCTCATCCTTGACTCCTTGCCCAACGTTCCAACATGCCCCTTATCATAAGAGCAGAAACCACATTTCCACTCCTTATACCTCTCAAGAACAATAGGAGTCACTGCCCTGATATACCCCTCTTGATCACCCAACACTGCAGCTAACACCTGCCCTATTATACTCAAATAGGGTGTATCCTGATCCTTGACCGTTTCAGTCTCGACTGTCAGCCTGCTCAAGCTATACCATTCCATTGCGACATACCCGCTGCCGGATACTCTGATTGAAAAGTCACCATCAGTGTGATTCCACAGGGTTCACCCCAACTCAGAAACCGAAATCTCAATACCCCTTACGTCTCCCACAAAAACAGAAATGGCACCACTCAGGTCACGGAAAGTGACATATATACTATCTTCCGGCTCTCCAGCTCAGACCGTACCCCTCCATATCGTATCGTCCCTACTCATCTCTGAGTCTTGCGACTCCACTGGCATATCACCAACAATCCCTTGGAGCTAACTCGGTTTCCCTATCAAGGGATGCTCCACTAAAACTCGTTCTCCCTGGCCTTCTGGGCCCATACTCATTCACATCCGACCTTGGTCTAGATAATCGCTGCGGAATAACCGGCAAGGCCAGAAGCACTGACCGCCACATTTCATGGTACTCGAACCATGTCCTCTCTGCTCAACCCGCCTCAAATCATGGTACTCGAACCACGAAATCACCTCTCGATCTGCCACCAATCATGGTACTCGATCCATGACATCACCTCTCGATCTGTTACCAATCATGGTACTCGAACCATGACATCACCTCTCGATTTGTTATCAATCATGGTACTCGAACCATGACATCACCTCTCGATCTGTCGCCAATCATGGTACTCGAACCATGACATCACTCCTTAATCTGCTCCGATGTATGGTAATCGAACCATAACATCACTCCTCAATCTGCTCCGATGTATGGTACTCGAACCATAACATTACTCCTCAATCTGCTCCGATGTATGGTAATCGAACCATAACATCACTCCTCAATCTGCTCCGATGTATGGTACTCGAAACATAACATCACTCCTCAATCTGCTCCGATGTATGGTAATCGAACCATAACATCACTCCTCAATCTGCTCCGATGTATGGTAATCGAACCATAACATCACTCCTCAATCTGCTCCGATGTATGGTACTCGAACCATAACATCACTCCTCAATCTGCTCCGATGTATGGTACTCGAACCATAACATCACTCCTCAATCTGCTCCGATATATGGTAATCGAACCATAACATCACTCCTCAATCTGCTCCGATGTATGGTACTCGAACCATAACATCACTCCTCAATCTGCTACTTAGAACCTTCAGAATACTCCCTGTATCGAGTATGGGTCCTCTGATTTCGGTAGTACGGGCCCATACTACCTGCCACATCTACCCATACTTTCCACACGGACCATCCTAGAGTTCGTAAGTAGCTACTCAACCTTATCGTTCACCAATTCCGTCGCACGTGCTCGCTCCTCAGCGAAATACTCTACCCTGCCAGCGCACTCATCTGACTAAGGTTTCTCCCTAGGCTCTTCCTAGATTCCCACTCTTCTCCGCCATCAGCTGCTGAAGAACTCCTAATGATGCCAGCCATCTACCTCCTGAATATCGTCATATTCACTCAGTAGCTGGCTCCCATCATCGAGGGTCCCACAAAGCACAAAGCAAGCAGCATTCGGGCATCGACTAATACATAGAACTCACTCTAGGTGATAACTCCACTTGATCTGCTCATTCTCATAGATATCACCGAACTCTGCAACTCTACCCCTCACGGGTTCTAACTATTCTCTCGATAAGCTCCACAATAATCATCTAGGCATCTCTCCTAGATTACTCCTCTACTCGAATCCCTCTCTACTTGGGATTCCTGCTGGATACTCTTACTCAACATATACTCGAAAGCACAACTCGGATAACCACAATCCTAGGCTAAGGCATCACAAATCAGGCCACTTTAGTCCTAAAATATGAAATACCTAGCCTATCTCTAGCATACATAATATCTCATAAACATTTCATAACACAAAGTAAGGGTATTTTGGGAAATCACCGTTCGGGCTCTGGCTGATTGTACACACTGATCTTTCTCGTTTTCTCTTTGAAACTCTTATTCACTTTAGAAAAATCATTTCTTCGAAATTTTTTCTCAAATCCTCAGTGTGAGTCCAGATTTACCCGAAGGCGCATCCGAATCCCTCAAACCAAGGCTCTGATACCAACTTGTAACACCGTGATTTTTCTAACTAAAAATTTCATTTAAACTCATATAAAATCTCATGTCACCTTCTATTAAAATCTCATTTGCTCTTTAAGTTACAAACATAACTCCATATTCAATTAAATAATACTCCAGGATCCTCAAAACATAACTCTTTCTCTGGTGTGTACAATCGAGCCGGTGCCGTCCTGTGATCCTGAGAAAAACCTGCAACACATATCACATAACACTGTAAGCACGAAGCTTAGTGAGTTCCCCAAAATACCACTCTAACACATATTAGCCACTCGAGGCTATAACTCTGTGGGCCCTCTTGCCCTAACTCTGTGGACCCTCTCATCCTAACTCTGTGGACCCTCTGGTCCTAACTCTGTGGACCTTCCGGTCCTAACTCTGTGAACTCAGAACATGCACAACATAAATCACATAGAAATATAGCGGTGCAACATATAACATACATAACATACAAGATACTCTGTCACATAACTCTGGTTACCTACTCAAGGTAAAGTATAGTGAGAAGACTCACCTCGGGTAACTCGGTAAAGCTCGAACTCTGTAAAATCTGGTCTAGCCCCCGCCTAATCATATGAAATATACACTCTAAATCAATACATCTCTCAAGGCTAGACTATTCCTCCTCTTAGTACTCTCAGAAGGGTAAAAGACCATTTTACCCCTCCCATGGCTCAAAGGCCCTAAAGTTGACCAAACCCTAAAAGTCAACAAAAGTCAACCCTCCAGGTTACGCTGCGCGTACCAAACACGTACGCTGGGCGTACCCGACGTCCTCACAGAAACGGGGTGCGCGACCCCTTACGCTGCGCGTACTGAGATTACGCCCCGCGTAACTCTCAGTTTCAGTCCCTTAGCTCTTGAGGTCTTAATCAGTTAAGACTCACGTCCAACTTTTAGATCTGACCATTTCTAAGCCTCTTAATCCATAAAGTCGATGACTTTAAGCCTTTGCATGGCTGAACAAGTCACTAACATCCAAAATATACCATTTCCTAACACTAGAAAGCCTAATACTCAAGCATGATCTCATATCCACGACCAAGATCGGAACTTTATGGATCTATAACACAAATACCACTGAAATGGGATAGATCTAGGTCCATGGAGCTCATTACACTCATAAAGTCTCCACCTTTGGGACTTTTAACCCTAAAATGGTCCATGAAGCAACAAACCAAATTAAGAGGAAAGTTTTGAACTTTATACCTCCAAATGCAGCTCCTTCCTCTGTAGATCTCAGATCCAAACTTGCACTTCAAGCTCTAGTCTCCACAAACTCCTCTCCTTCTTCTTCACTAGCACACCAAGGCACTTTTAGCTCCAAAATCACACACACTCACTAAGAACGATGGAAAGTTCTCTCTTAGGGTTTTACTCACTGCTATGGAGGCTGAGAAATGAGCCTTAGCATCCAATATATAGGGCACAAGTCAGAAATTAGGGTTTGCACCTGGACACATTATGCCCAGCGTAACCCTGAGTACGCCCAACGTACTCAGGCGAGTCCGCGTCCAAAATAAGCACATGAGTACGCGCAGCGTACTCTTGAGTACGCCCAGCGTACTCATTTGCTACCAATTCCTCTTAAGGGCTTAACTTGACACTTTGAATAAAAGAAGGGATAAATAGTTGTACCTGAATTTCGGGATGTTACAATATAGGTAAAGGTTCAAATGAGAACCAAAAAAGATTAAGAACCTAAGAACCACTCTTTATTCACTTAAAATATATCGGTGACATTATTGTAAATAGAGTGAAATTAACCCTAATCTTATATGTGCGTTCCCGTTCGTTTCATTCTCTTCATCTTTCCAGGAAATCCCCAATCTTATCCTTCCCCTGTGTTGCGCCAAAATCCACCACCACAACCTTTCTCCACTGGTCGCGACCTCCATTGCGGCCGCTCTTCTTTTTCTCCTTCGTCTCTCTCCTCCAACAACTTTGATCTAAATCGAAGTTTAGATTGAATTTTATTAGCCATCGGGAATTACTCTTAGGTTTGGTCAAAATCCATCACCACCGCCCTTCTCTGCAGTCGCAACCTCCACTGTCGTCCTTCCTATTCTTCACCACAGTCTTCCACCTCTTACAACTCAGATCTAAACGAAAGACTAATGTGGATTTTATTTGCTATCAGAAATAACGCTTGGATCTTGCTACCTGATACTTTACTACAACTTAGAAAGAGAAGAAGCGACAAGTGAGTAAGTAATTCGATTAACTCTTTAACTGTGATGTAATTGTTTATTAAATAAAAATTCTCGATCGGATGTTAAATAGTCAAATTCATTTATGTCAATATAATTTTGAAGTATATGTGAGGGATTATTGAGAAGTTGTCGAAGTAGAAAAGGTTATTAAATCATATACATACAATGTGTTTGTTGAAATGCCAAATTAGATACGTAAGAATTAAGACGTTAAGTTGTGAATATTATGAGTGAGTATCAGAACCGATGTACTAACCTGTGAATAAATGTCAAAACTTGTGAATTAAACTATGAATTAGTGTTTGAACGGGTGTATTACACTGTGAATTAATAACAAATTGATATATTGAACTAAGAATTAGTGTATGAATACTTTTATTAAATATCCAAATATGATTTTTTTTTATCCAAATATGGTTTTTGGCGCTTGCTAGAATGAACGGTGAGTAATTTTTTGTATTAAATTGTGAACGACATATAAATTGGTATATTAAACAGTGAATGATCTATGAATTGATGTATTGAGCTCCAAATTAGTGTTTGAAATGTTGAATTAAATTGTGAATTCTAATTTTTTTTTGTATCCATATTTGATTTTTAAGAGAAAGATGTTGGCGGTAGTGGCACCAATGGTTTGTTTTAACGGTGGTCATGGATATGAAGATATGGAACACTTTTAGATCTATAAACAAGTTGTATTGAAGGTGTTTGATGAAATGTCATAATAAAATGAATGTATGTTTTTAGCTGTGAATACTATGAATAATTGTCTAAACTACTCTATTAAGTTGTGAATGGATGTCTGAACTTATTTTTTAAGCTGTTAATGAGTGTTTGAAGTAGTCTTTTTAAGTTGTGAATATGTTAACGAGTGTCTAAACTCTAAAATATTGTATTAAACTATGATTTCTATTTTCTTTAGCCAAATTTGATTTTTGGAGTTTGGTAGAGTGTAAGAAAACAACTCGTGAATGTAAGTTTTTTCTTTATTAAGCTGTGAATGTAACTTTTTTCTTTATTAAGCTGTGAATGTAACTTTTTCCTTTATTAAGTTGTGAATGTAGTTTTTTTCTTTATTACGTTGTAAATGTTATGTTTTAAGCTGTGGATATTTATGTAATAAACTGTGAATTTTGTATATTAAATGTGAATAGATTGCGTTAAATTGTGAATTTTGTATAAATTTTTGTTTTGAAATGTGAATAGTGAATTAATATATTTATTTAAACTGTGAATATGGTATTTTGAACTATAAATATGTTTTATAGAAAAATATTTTTAAAGAGATCTAAAATTTAAGAAAGAATTGAATTTATCAAGATATAGTTCTGTTTTTTTATAAAATTTTTATATATTTGGTTGCAAAAAGGAAATTATTTGTGTTCAAAGATATTACTAGAGAAATGGAAGCTATAGTGTTTGTTATCTTAAGCTGTGAATGTGACCAAAATAATATAATTGAGTTTAGTGTTAGTCCAACGACATTCCAACGATAGTCCGGAGGTGGACCGACGACGATAGTTAGCAACCGATTGTAAAGGAGGGAAAATAAGAGTTTTTCATATAAAATAAATGTTTGATATATCCAAAATGTCCTTAATAATAAAATAAAAGAATGGTTCTTAGAGTTCTTAACATTTTTTGGTTCTTATTTGAACCACTCCCTATATATATATATATATATATATATATATATATATATATATATATATATATATATATATATATATATATATATATATATATATATATATACTAATGTTAAGATATCCTATAATGTGTTTTTTTACATACAATGCTACAAACATACAAAACTAAAATAAATTATCCCAACATATCTTTCGGAAAAAAAAAATAATAAAACTCGCATATGTCATTATAAATATTAAAAAGTATACGACAAAAACTTATATGAAAGCAACAAAACGAAAAAAAAAAAAAACAAAAATAATTGTCATATTTATGTTGAAGTTTTGATAATTACATTTACATTATACTTTTTATAAAATATACGTTCATTTTATATAGTATATTTAAGTAAATAATTTAACAAATAAAAAATTATTTAATATTTAATATTTAATATCTAAACAAAATAAAGGTATAAAATGTGGTTTTATTAAATTTAGGGACCAAAATTACAAGATATAAATGTCCCTTGCTAATGACATAAATGAAAGTCTTAGGACGTGTTCGGCAAAATTAGCTGGTAGCTAGTAGCTTCTAACGGGTAGCAGGTAGCTTGTAACTTGTAGCGTTTATTTAAACGCTACATAAAGTAGCATTTGGATATGAAGCGTTTTGTTTAAACTAAACGCTAGAAGCTTGTAGTGTCAAACAAGACATTCTATTCAAAAAGGAACGTTTTGTCAAACGCTAGAAGCTAGAAGCTCTCAAAAGCTCCCAAACGCTCCATAACGAACACGCCCTTAAAATAAAGTAATGATATAAATGAAAGTCTTAAAATAAAGTAAAGACAAAATTACAAGGTTGATTCCTATGGTTAGTGAGAACTATGGTGACGACAACTCTCAAAACCTCTAAACGTTTGGTCCATGTGGTTACAATTTTTGTGTGGCGAGTCCCATGGTTTCATTTTGTTTCAAAATTGTTCCGAAATTACTCTTTTGCATCTAATTTAAGTTTTTTAATAGTTTTTATTTCCTTTTTATATTTAAATTAATATGTTTGTCATAAACAAACCTTATGTTGGATGAAAGCTAATAATGCGAAGTTAATGGCTTCAATGCATGTCTATGTTGACAACTTCAGCGCGAAGCTAGAACACCCGACAATATGGCTTAACGAAACATGTGAAGCAAGAAGTTGATTCAGATACTTCATGATAAGATCTGATCCAGTTCAAGAGAAGATAATCTTTCCTTTTATGCATTAAAACACTCTTATTGTTAGTGATTTTTCATGACAGCTTGGTCATCATATTTATATAATGTTAGGGTTATTTGATAGTTAGTCTTTTGCATCGTATTCGATAAATTTCTTTGTGAAAATTATTCTTGTGAGTATGTTCATAACCATAGTTTGTTCTTGGTTATCTCTCGTGTGTAGGAAACTGGTTTTAAATAAAAATAATCGGTTTTTGGTTATTTTACATGTGTTATTTACATTGTTTTAGTTGTCCATTTCATAGAAAGAGACGAACACCTAGTATCAAAACAATTTATCTTAAAGTTGTTTATGTTTTTCAATTAACAATGACATCTTCTTCTTCTTAAAATATGAGCACTCTTTAGCCAAACTCCATCAAAAAATCTCCACCATTCGATGTGAAGAACTTGACCATGTTGCTGATTAAAACCCTCATGATTCATAAAACCATAGATTACAACATGCTTGAAATCGTCACCGGAGTATCCTATATGAGTCAAATCAGAAAGGAAGTTATTTTAAAAAACGGCCAGATCTGCGATAAATATTTAGATTGAAGATGATAATCATGGGGTCATTCTTGATGCAAGAAGAAGGGTTCCATGTGCAATTCCATGTCATATGACATCTATCATATGGTTAAAATATGTACCTCCACCCAAAAATTTCCAAATCACCACCACACCTACAATCTCTAGTACTCCCCCCTCAATTTCACATTTTGGATTTCATAAAACACTCCTTATCAAATAATCGCATATATAATGGAGTATGAGAACATGCATGCCTGGAACCACAATCACCTGGAAAGTTATTACTAGTGGATTTCACTGAAGCATAATCCTAAAAATGAGGCCACATTAACAAAGGTGTTGAATCAGTGGGGAAATGATGGAAAAAGGTTATGATGTGTGAGCGGATTGAGAAATAAAATGATTATTATTATTTTTTTGATTAAAACTGATTCACTATGTGTTTATGTTTTTAATTTGTTTTTCTTTGCTAATAAATTTGTTTGGTCTCAATTAAAACAAATGTTAGTGTAGTTGACCATTGGATTACAGGGTATTTATATGAGTAGCCTTAAAATCCCCATTCATGTGGGGATTTTAAGGCTACTCATATAAATACCCTCTAATTGCTTCGTGTATCCCCTATATGAGTGGGTAAGTGTGGTACCCCCTCCAATGATTTAACTATTTATGTGAGTGAGGGGGAACATATAGTAGCACCTTATTTTAATCACACCCTTAGGCTATACGGAGTGGTATCATATGCTAAAGCTTTGCCATCATATTTTTATGGACACCTAAGCATAGTATGATGATATGGAGTGGTGATGTATTTAGAAGGTAAACAACTTTTTTTTCTTAAATCAAATAAATGTTTATTTAACTATTTAAATAAAATAAAATTTAAAATAGTACAAGTTCATAAGCTGGAGTTACAAGCATTTGAAGCTTACATAATCAAATGGTCAAATGAGGACCACTTGTGTTACTCTCCTTCTTCTCTTTCATCTACCCAAGCAGTTGGCGAGCCAAGCTTGGCGCAAAAGCTTAGCACATAGGCAATGAATGATGGCGAACAAGCTACAACGCTCGTAGATTCGAGCTAGACAATTAAAATATAATAAGCTATTAAGAAGTTGTGCCTCTTCGAAGTTTCGTAATTGAACTGACATGGCTCTGCGTATCATAAAAAATAAATTTTTGATAGATTGTTTATTAGCCTAAGTAATATAAACAAAAGTCGTAGTAGTAGTAAAACCGAGAGTGTGCATATAGAAAATATCCAAATCTGAATTTTTGAGAGGAAGTTATGATTTTTCAGAGTTTCAACGCAGCAGTGCGGACATAGAAATCGAGAACGGAGTTCCTATGAAGGAGTTATGAATTTCGCACGGACTTTAACATTCTAAACTAGTCTAAATATGAATTTTAGTTAGAGTGAGAATTAGCGGTTGAGAACATAATGAAAGTAGTAGAGCTCAACGAGAGGATTTTGGGGATATAAAGAACGTCGAAAACGAAGCTTGTATGAAGAAGTTATGAATTTTTGAAAATTTAGAAATCCATAGGCGCACGCTTCTAGAAGGCGATGATGTGGTGCTTTCTAGAGGCAACACATGGCAAGGTCGGGCGGCCGACTCTCTCGCGAGACATGGTAATGTGACGCAATGTGGACGTAACATGTGCCGCTACAAGAAAAGGCCACATGGAAGTATTCTAGAAGCAATGATGTGGGCAATTCTTCATGCGACATGTGGCAAGCGAAGGGTGGAGCCAGCAGAATGCGTGGGCGCGACACACCTCCTGTAGAAGCGCGGGTCGCACCCCTTTTTCCCTATAAATTCTCATGATTTTTGATCATTTTTTCACAATTCAACTTCAATTCTCTTCCAAACACTCCCAAACTCCCAAGGTCCGATTTTAGTGATTTTAGGGACTAGTAGTGAGGCTCTAAAGCACTAGAAGGCCTAGTGAATTAGAGCTTTCGGTTTCGAAGTTCTTTCTGTGTAATTTCTCAGTTTATGCTAAAATCTTTGTAAGTAAAGCTACACTTATTTATTTCAAGTGTAACTTATATTTATAGTCGTTATTATGAACCTATAAATAAGATTTATCAGTGATTCCAAGTCCTTATTCTGATTGATATACTGACGGGGATAATGTCTAGGCTGGATTTAGTGAGGTGTTTAAAGTGAGATTTCCAAACAGTATACTCTCTATACCAAACAGAACCTACCTCATATATAATCCTACCTGGTTATTCCTTACATCATAGATCTTGATGTAGACATTGGGATTGTTGACGAATCTAGACTATCATTAGTCATATGGAATATAAGACAAAGACTTAGTAATAATCATACCTAGGTCACGTCAAGGGGAAAAATCAAGGTGTTAGGCGAAGCTTTGTCCAGGTCACCAGTCATCCACTTTAACTATGAGTGCCTAGCTACTTTCAGCTTACACATAGATACAAGTATTCTAAATGCTTAAAATCTATGCGTGTTTTTTTCATGTGTTTAATATAATTGTACAATATGATATGATTTCTACTTGATCTAATCGTATATTATACTTAATAATATGATTGGGTAGTAGAGGATCGTGTAAAATAATAAACGAGAGGTTGTGATAGGGCTGTGTGAGATAGTGGTTGTGATATGTTAGTGGGAGTTATGTGAAATAATAAGATGTGACTTGTCATGGTTACCTAAAGTAGTATTATACTGTCGTGTCTACCCAAAGTACTATTGTACTATTGTGCTACCCAAAATATTATTGTACTTACGTGCTATGTCCAAAGTATTATCATACTATTGTGCCTAATCACTTAGGGAAATATACATGACTGCTGTCAAAGATCCTTTAGAAAAGATCTCTTAAGATCATCATTCTAGGATTGGGAAGCTAGAATAATGGGAATGGGGTTACTGGGTTATTTAAATTCTGAAGATTATATAATTAAAGATTATAATATTGTGGTTTGAAAACACTATGTGCTCACAAGGTTTCCCAACCTGACCTACTCAGTTTCTTTGTATCACATGTAGCGATATGAAGGTACTGATAGATATTGTAATTATCTGCTGAGAGATTTAAGGAGTTCAGAGGCTGCCATAATATTGACGTAAGGCTTGTTTATGATTATGGTATTGTATTAGTTGTGACATCTCGAGTCTTTATATATTAATGAAAAGCAATTCTCAAGAAATGCTTTGATGTTAATATTACTTCATATCAAAAAAAAAATTTAGGACAATTTCCACATTAATAAAAGAATACTCTGTTTTAAATAAGAATAAAGAAAAACTTTTAAAATGGCCATAAATTTGGGGCATATCAAAAAAAAAAAATTAGTACAATTTCCACATTAGTTTAAGTGCACTAGGAATTTTAGGGGATTTCTAGACTTCAATTTAGAATGCTAAGAAATGATCGAGAGGTGTGTGTCTATTATATTTAGGTAGTTTACCTGAATTGACACAAGAACTAGAATACTTTAGGATAAATGCCTAAATTTTTATTTTGTGCTAAATGATTTATGTTATAGCAAGCTTTAGGATACCTGTCTAGGATGTTGTTACTTGAATGGATCTATGGTCTGTTGCCGACCGAATCTTGAAAATTTATGTGTTCGAGATTCTAAAAGCATAAACAATAGAACTAGCATGAATTTTTTGGGACTGATAAGGAGCACGCATGCGTCAAAACATAACTAAAACCTTCCCTATCATAATAAACTTGCCTCTCACTACACTAACACCTGCTTTGGTGCATAGAGTGACATGACGATCACTAGGAGCGGTAGAGTCGTCAATAACGAAGGAGGTCCAACACCTCAGAATGTCGGAGCGGGATCTGCTTAGCTCACCGTGGAAGGAGCCCGAGTGATGATGCAAGATTTGCTTGATCAACAACGACGTGAGTTTAGGGATCTCTTAACCCAAGAGCTAGGTAACACTAGAGGTAGAGCACATGTGGTCAACAAACCAATATTCGTTAAGAGACCCGACAACGGACCGATTCCTTCTCACGCAACCATGGTTCTGGAAGGAAACAATGACTCTGAGAGTTATCAAGGACTAGAGGTACGAAGGAATGATGAACCCAGAGGCCACTACAAGTATAAAGATTTTATGAACTGTAAGCTACCATCTTTTACTGGAAAGGAAGACCTAATCGGAGTTATGTATTGGAATTCTGAAACGGACATGGCCTTCATAACACGTGGTTGCCTGGGAAAGATACATACCATTTATGTTATGCGACAATTTAGGGTTCAATTGTTCGTTGGTCGAAGACATTGGGAAAATTGGTAAGCCCTAATGATCCATTACAACTGACATGGGTTGAGTTCATGGTGCATTTCAAGAGGAAGTATTGTTTATCTCTGAACATAATAGAACTGGAGAACCAATTCTTGACGCTAAAGAAAGGCAACATGTCCGTTGATGAGTATATTGATGCCTTTACGAACAAGATGAAGTTCGCCTTTTGTATCGTCCCTGATAAACTATCAAAGATCGATAGGCATGCTAAGCGAATGCCATGGGAATACTCTGTGCTAGTACATCAGTCATGCACTCCAGAGGCAGCCATCTGGGCTGCAAAGTCTGTGGAAAACATAATCAAGAGGAAAAATATTGCTATATTTATACATATACTTAGGCATTATTTTAATACATTTTAAGCTATATTTTGGTTAATTGCAAAGATATTTCATACTTATTTAGTCTAATTACATTTTGTAGTCAAATATGACATTCTTGAGAAAAATGGACCAAAACTGACAAAAACTGGAACCTGTAAGGACTGGAGCTGAAATGGAATCTTAACGGAGCTTAAAAGAAGAGAAAAATGAGTCAAATAGAAGCTCACGACGTGAGAATGAAAATTCTAGAAGATAACTACGCGTAATGTAGTTTCCTTGCTAAGCACGAATTATACTGAGCTCACGACATGAGACTTATTGCTCACGATGTGAAACACGATATTTGGAAACTATAAATATCCCTTTACATATCGACTTTAAGGGGGTTGGATATGATTTTCTGGAGAGATAGTCGATTTTAGAGGCCAAAGATCTGGTAAAACAACCCTTTGGAGGAGAGAACACTTGGAGATTGAAGATTTGACGATTACACATCACATTCGGTTTGCATTAGATTAACGATCTCGAATTCTTATGTATTTGTGTGCTTATTTTATGCTATGAGTAGCACATCATTAGGCTTTCGTTTAGTAAAGATGAACCCTAATACTATGTGTTAGTTTCTAGCTTATATTTGGATTTTATGAAGTTAGTTACTGAATGTGTTTGATTATCATTACCTAGCATGTTAAAGTTTGTATATTTGTTTCTTTGATTCAAGTGTAGTTTAATGACCATTTGAATTGCATGAACTTCTTTACTTAGTAGTTTATGATCATTAAATTGCTAGAGCTAGGATTAATCACATATTAGATTAAGTAATAAAGGTACCAACTTTAACTGTGTTGGAAAAAATAATTTGATCATAATTGTGTTTAATTAATTGTCTTGATGATAGATAAATATCTGAATATATCTTACATAGCCCAATTATCATTAATAATCAATTATGTGTTTGCTTGTGTATGATCATTACATAGTATTTCATAAATTGGTGAAAGTATTAGGAGATCGGATCAAGACTACTAATTACATCTAAATTGGTAAAAACTGAATAAATCCATACTTAGAAACTACACATAGGAAAAAGGGGATTCGAAACTAAACGGAAGTGTCTTCTAAATCTTGTTTACAAACGTTTTTAGTTGAATATGTGATTAGTTTTAAGTTAATCTGAACTTGCAAAATCAGATAAAAACCCCTCTTTAATTATTTTTTTAGATTTATTTTTAGTAATTATATTATTAGCTAAATTTGTTCCCTGTGTTCGATACCCAACTTACCTAATCTATTTTATAAATTTGACTAGGTACACTACCTAAGTGCAATTAGTTAGTTAAGTAGGTTAGGATTATAAATCTAAAATTAGGTAGTATATAAATTACACATCAAGTTTTTGGCTCCGTTGTCGGGGAACAACTATTTTAGTTGTTAATTTAATTGCTTTCGGTAAAAACCGCAAAAAGTTAATTTTCTGTAAAAGTAATTGTTTTTGTGATTTTTTTTTGTTTGTTTAGTTCTCACGACGTGAGGTCAGTACTTTACCGTTTTTGGTTTATATTAGTTTTTGTTCCTTTTACGTGTGTTTTCTAGTTTTGTTTTAGCGGGAAATATGAGGACATCACGACCATGTCAATGGAAATATACAAGCGAAATATAAGGAATGAAAATAGGTGGTGCAAATTTCTAACTATATTCATGCACCAAACGTGAATAAAGATGCGGTGATGCTTCAACTTTTGCCGATCACATTGAAGGGTGAAGCTAAGGAATGGTTAAAATCACTTCCCTTTGGAGAAATCACGACATGGGTAGATTTTAAGACTGAGTTCATAAACCGGTTTACCCCACCTTCAAAAGTGGCGAAGCTTAAAAGAAACATACATAATTTTCAATAATTAGAGGGGGAGTCGCTATATGAAGCTTGGGAGCGTTACAAGAGATTGTTACGACATTTCACTCAACATGACTTCAATGTGCAACAAGAAATCTCGATATTTTATGACAAAGTCCATGTGTGCACTCGCCAAATTCTAGACTCGCAAGGGCCCAAGACCAAGAAAGATCCGACAACAAACAAAGATTTTACTGAAGAAATCGCTAAGCATTCAAGAGAGAACCACAAATCAAAGGCGGATTTCATTAGAGGAAAATCAAGTAAAGATGGAGGTCAAGATGTTATCAGTTCAGTAATTGCAAAGTTCGACGCAATGTAAGAAAAGATCACAAAAATGGGTGGATCAATACAAGATAGATGCGGAGCTTGTGGGGGGGGGGACATTCTACAAGGGATTGTGAGTTGGAATACAAGAGAGATCGAGATACAAAAGAACTTCAACAACTAAAGCATGATCTCTACCAAATAGAACAAGTCAATCCGAGAAAATATATGCTCTGGAGTCAATGTTATTTAGATTCATGGAAGCTAGCGAAAACCAACATGATGCTACAGATGCAATACTTAGAGAACAAGAAGAATCTATTTTGAGCATCCACATATAGGTCGGGTAATTAACTAAGCTTGTGCAAGAAAAGCTATCGGATACACCTTCAAGAAAAATCGACCTAATCCCAATCTCTCAAGTCATGGTTGCTTATACAGAAGAATAAGGTGAATTGGTGCATATGGGGGTCCTTGATTCAAATGAAGAACAGTCTAATCAGTCACTCATAGTAAAAACAAGAGAAGAAGAAGAGTATCATGAAGCTGCCCAGTCGACACGATGTAACATCCCAATTTTCAAGGATAAAAATTTAATTTTTAATTAAGTAATCGTGTGAAATCATTTATCAAACATTGCTAATATTATATTAATTCATAAAACCATTACGTCGTGTCTCAAAAACATATCATCGGATAATAGTAATAATCAGAGTACAATCCCAGAAGACTCAATGCGGAAAGCATGCGTGAGTGTGATGTGCCGCTACCGCGCCGACTCCTTCCCCTTGGCTGAAGAGGTACTTGAAACAAAACTGAAAACTGTAAGCACGAAGCTTAGTGAGTTCCCCCATCATACCACATACCATACGAACACATAACATACATACTGCCAGGCATATCTGGGTGCCCGACCTACCCCTTCGGTCCTCTCGACCGGTGACTTTGCCTAGCATATCTGGGTGCTGGCCTACCTCTTCGGTCCTCTCGACCGGTGACCTTGCCTAACATATCTGGGTGCTGGCTTACCCCTTCAGCCCTCTCGACCGGTCTCACATACAATCACGTAATCATAATCTAACATAGATGGATGCTAGACTACCCCTTCGGCCCTATCGACCGGTAACTTGGGGACTATCTCCCCTACTACTACCATCATCACATAACATCGTATCATGCTAGCACATAAAACATAACATGTAGTAGCAAACCTAGATGAATATCACAAAGACAATCATCTAACATACAACTCCTACTGGTGGGCCGACATTGTGGCCGTAGACCCCCCTACTATTGGAAGGTAACTCACCTCGATGTCGCGTAGTGTCTGCACTGATCTCGATGTGGAAATCGACTCTCCCCGACTGCTCACTCCCTACACGACAACTCTTCCAAGTTATCAACTCATACTTATACTCGCAAGCCTTACAAGGTTCAACTCAAACCCAATCAATGTCCAAGTCAAATCCATGGTCAAAGTCAACTTTGGTCAAAGTCAACATCTGGTTGACTCGACTCGCCGCGTTGGCCCGCCAACTCGTCGAGTCCCCATAATCACAATATGTCATAAACCCGCTCCTACCCGTCGAGTCTAGCAAGAGCTCGACGAGTTCGCCTTCAACAATACATCGGACAATCTTCAAACGATTCGCCGAGTTCGTTCTTGAACTCGCCGAGTTCATCTTCATTCATAAGAAGATGTTCAGTCTATGACTCGCCGAGTTCCTCCTGAACTCGCCGAGTCCGTCTTCACAAGTTGGGAGATTGCCTTGGACTCGCCGAGTCTGTTCATACACTCGTCGAGTCCCATGAGTTCCAGGTCCAAAACAAACCGCTATCAGGCTGAGTGTTCCTTCCACTCAACCAAAACCATTTCCAGGAGACACTTTGGGGGAAAAAGCGTCCCGACTCGCCGAGTCACCTAAGTGACTCGCCGAGTCCCTCTTTGTCCAAAACTATACAGTCGATTTCAGTGGGACTTAATGCATCCCAATCGTAGATCTGACCTCCTAGGGTCCCTTTTATACGTAAAGCTACGAACTTGATGTCCATGCATGGGGTTTTTGGCTAAAAAGGCTATAAAATGGGATTTATTTGATGCATGGGTCTCCCATGGCCATAAAGTTGGCACCTTTATGCCATGGGAACCCTCAATGGTTCCAGATCTGAAGCACAACCCACATATACAAGCAAAATTGAACATAACTTCTCAAAAGGTTAGAAAAGGTGGATAAATAGCCCCAAAACAAGATCTAGGAAATAGATGGTTACGGTTCAATGGACTGAGAATGAAGCAAAACCTTGGGATCTACTAGTTTCCTCTTGATCTCCTAGGCTCTCTCCTTCTCCTTCAACTTCAAACACACACAAAAAGGCACCAAAAGAGCTCAAATCACTCAAAAATGGTTTAGGGTTTCAATCTAGGGTTTCTCTGAGTTGCGAGGGTGACGGAGGCTGGGTTGGGACGAGATAAAGTGTTTAAATAGGGTGCAAACCCTAAATATTAGGGTTTTGTCCAGACAGCTCCTACTCGTCGAGTGGGTCACTTAAACCCCCGATCCAACAGTCGAGTCTACTCGACGAGTTGAGCCTCCAACTCGCCGAGTCCCAGAGTAAACTGTAACATTTCAATGAAATTAAATACGTACCAGGAATCGGGTGCTACAAATCTCCCCCACTTATTTTAGACTTCGTCCTCGAAGTCTGCTGCTGATTCTGGAAAAAGCTCGGGGTAGTGCTCCCTCATCTTATCCTCCGGCTCCCAAGTCCATTCTGATCCCTTGCGGTGCTGCCATTACACCTTCACCAGGTCCACTCTCTTGTTCCTCAGGTCCTTCGACTTCCTGTCGAGGATCGCTACTGGCCGGTCGATGTAATTCAGGCTGTCATCCACCTGAATATCCTCCAAGGGTACAACTGCCGAGTCGTCCACCAGGCACTTCCGTAACTGGGAGACGTGAAATATACTGTGAATCTCATTGAGTTCGGCTGGAAGGTCCAGCCTATATGCCACCTTGCCCACCCGGGCTACAACCCGGAAAGGTCCAATGTATCTGGGGCCCAACGTGCCCCGCTTCCTGAATCGGATGACGCCTTTCCA
Source organism: Lactuca virosa (assembly GCF_052849685.1). Classification (NCBI taxonomy): domain Eukaryota; kingdom Viridiplantae; phylum Streptophyta; class Magnoliopsida; order Asterales; family Asteraceae; genus Lactuca; species Lactuca virosa. Next base: position 274,712,742 of record NC_136431.1, on the reverse strand, counting down.
AGGCGACACCTTCAGGAGGACCATATCCCCGACCTGGAATTCCAGGTCTGATCGGCGCTTGTCGGCGTAACTTTTCTGCCGACTCTGAGCAGTCTGAAGCCTGCTCCTAACCTGCTGAATTCTCTCTGTCTTCTTGAGCACCACTTCGGTGCTCCCCATGACCCTCTGTCCGACTTCTCCCCAACATATCGGGGTCCTGCACTTCCTTCCGTACAACATCTTGAAGGGAGGACGGTCGATACTCGCGTGGTAGATGTTGTTGTAGGAGAACTCAGCTAATGGAAGGTAGGTGTCCCAGCTACCACCGAAGCCTAGAACGCAGGCCCGCATCATATCCTCCAAAGTCTGGATGGTCCGCTCATTCTGACCATCCGTCTGTGGGTGGAACGCTGTGCTGAAATGCAGATAAGTACCCAACTCGTCGTGAAACTTCTTCCAGAACCTGGAAGTAAACCGCACGTCTCGGTCCGAAATCACCGAAACTGGCACTCCGTGCCGAGCTACTACCTCTCGGATGTAGATGTCGGCCAACTTCTCGGCCGAAATGCTCTCCTGGATCGGTATGAAATGGGCACTCTTGGTCAACCGATCCACGATAACCCAAATCGAATCCACTCCCCGTGCAGTCCTGGGAAGTTTGGTGATGAAGTCCATAGTAATATCTTCCCATTTCCACATGGGAATGTCTAGCGGCTGCATCTTGCCGTGTGGCCTCTGGTGCTCAGCCTTGACCTTCCTGCAGGTCAAGCATCGCTCTACGTACCAGGCGACGTCCCGCTTCATGCAGGGTCACCAGTAATCTGGTCGAAGATCCCTGTACATCTTCGTCGCCCCGGGATGAATCAAGAATCGGGATTTATGCGCCTCCTCCATCAGAACCTGGCGCACACCCCCATGATAGGGAACCCACACCCTGCGGTGTAGCGTCAATAACCCACGGCTATCATAGTCGAAGGAGGAAATCTGTCCCACAATACGCTCGCTCTTCCGATGTTCCTCCTTCATAGCCTCCTGTTGGGCCTCTCGGAGCTGCTCCAAAAGAGGAGTCACCACCGTCATCCTCATGCAGATGTCTCTGATCGGCGCTGCCTTGCGGCTAAGCGCATTGGCTACGACATTGGCCTTCCCCGGTCGGTAAAGGATCTCGCAATCGTAATCCTTCACCACATCTAACCACCGACGCTGCCTCATGTTCAGATTCGGCTGATCCATGAGACACCTCAAACTCTTGCGGTCAATGTAGATGGTACAACGGACCCAATAGAGGTAGTGTCGCCAAATCTTGAGGGCGAAGACGACCGCCCCAACTCCAAATCATGCGTCGGGTAGTTAGTTTCATGAGGCTTCAGCTGCCTCGAAGCGTAAGCGATAACGTGCCCTCTCTGCATCAATACCGCGCCCAACCCTGAGATGGACGCATCACAATATACCACAAAATCCTCCACGCCCTCGGGCAGGGCGAGAATCGGCGCCTCTCTCTGTCTCAACGTCTCAAATGCTGTCTGCTGCTCAGGCCCCCAACGAAAGACAACGACTTTCTTCGTCAACCTCGTCAAGGGTATGAGTATTTTGGAGAAGTCCTGAATGAATCTCCGATAATAGCCTGCCAGTCCGAGGAAACTCCGAATCTCAGATGGAGACTTCGGAACCTCCCATCTCATCATGGCCTCCACTTTGGCGGGGTCAACCGATATCCTGTTCTGGTTAACAAGGTGTCCAAGAAACTGCACCTCGCGCAACCAGAATTCGCACTTGGAGAACTTGGCATACAAGCTCTCCCTCCTCAGGGTATCTAACACCTCTCGCAAGTGCTCCTCATGCTGCTCCTGCGTCTTGGAGTAAACCAAGATGTCATCAATGAAAACTATCACAGACCGATCTAGCATCGGTCTGCACACGCGGTTCATGAGGTCCATGAATGCGGCAGGAGCATTGATAAGCCCGAACGGCATCACCACGAACTCGTAGTGGCCATACCGAGTCCGAAAAGCAGTCTTCTGTACATCCTCCTCTCTGAACCTCATCTAGTGGTATCCTGACCGCAAGTCTATCTTGGAAAACCAAGACGCTCCCTGAAGCTGGTCGAACAAATCATCTATCCTCGAAAGTGGGTAACGGTTCTTCACCGTTACCTAGTTCAGCTCCCGGTAATCTATGCACATGCGATACGAGCCGTCCTTCTTCTTGACAAACAGGATCGGGGCTCCCCAAGGCAAACTACTCGGCCTGATAAATCCCTTGTCTAACAGCTCCTGCAGTTGTGTAGACAACTCTTGCATCTCGGGAGGAGCCAACCGATATGGTGCCTTGGCTATCGGAGCCGCACCAGGGACTAGGTCGATCCTGAACTCCACTTGTCGCTCCATAGGTATCCCAGGCAGCTCCTCTGGGAATACATCCGCGTAATCTCGCACCACCGGAACATCACTCACCATCGTCTTACCCGCCTCCCGGGTATCCATAACATAGGCGACATACCCAGCGCAACCCTGCTGAAGATAGCGCCTAGCCCTCGCTGCTGAACATAGTGCTGGTCCGCGCTGTGGCCTCTCGCCCTGAATCACCAGCTCTCCCCCACTCAGGGTCCTGATCCGAACCAACTGTTGTGCGCAGTCGATCACTGCCCCGTTGGGGCTCAACCAATCCATGCCTATAATCACCTTGTTCCCACGCAACGGAATGGGAACTAAGTCTACCAGGTCGTGCTCTTCGAATATCCTCAGAACACAGTCTCTGAAAACCGCTGACGCTCGCACTGATCGATCATCCGCAATCTCGACCTCTAGAGGGCAATCCAACATGCCCGAAGACTTAGAGAACCTCTTGCTAAGTGCAAGAGAGACAAATGATCGGGTAGCACCCGAATCGAACAATACCTGAACTGGGATACCGTTCACATGGAACGATCCTAAACAACATACAACATAACAGATCAATATTGTAAACAACATATAATAAAAGCTAGGGAGAAGAAATCATACCCGTCACTACATCGGGTGCAGCGTGTGCCTTGTCGGTAGTCAGCTGGAAGGCTCAGCTCCTCACCACTGGAGCCTCTGTCTTGCCCTGCCGGCCATTAGTAATCCGCAGGGTCGCTGGAGTTGGCGCCTTCACTGGCACTGCTGCTGTCAACTGAGGGAAATTGGCCTTTTTATGGCCTCGCTGGTTGCAGTGGAAACATAGCAACTCTGATGTCTGGAAAGTGGGCGCAGGGGTGGTACAATCCCTACTGAAGTGCCCCGTCTTGCCGCACTTGTAGCATCCCGATGATCCCATCCTACAAACCCCCTCATGAGTCTTGCCGCACTTTCCGCAACGGCCCCCGGCCCTGCTGGCCCTTCGACCTAGAGTCGGATCCCTTGGGCTTCTTCCCCGAAGCCGCAGTAACCTGTCCCTCCTCCGCCTTCCTCTTCCTGATGTGCTCCAATCTATCTCTCTCTCTCTCCCTCGCCCTGGCAATCATGGAATCCAGGGTTGGGCATTCTGAGAAGCTGACATGCTCCCGAATATCAGCTCTCAACATGTCGTGATAGCCGGTCCTCCGCATATCCTCATCTCCCGCATACTGGGGCACCAACAATGCCCTCTCTCGGAACTTGGAGGTAATCTCCGCCACTAACTCCGTCGTCTGCTTCATATCCAGAAACTCCCTGGCCAGCTGCTGAAGCTCTACAGCTGGCGCAAACTCAGACCTGAACTTGGTCATAAAGTCCGACCAAGTCATAGCCTCAATCGCCGAGGCCCCCAACGAGTCACCAACCGAGTCCCACCAATCCCTTGCCCTATCTCTCAAACAACCTGCGGCATATCGCACCTTTGACCCCTCAGGGCAGAAGCTCGTCAACTGTGCAGACTCAATGTCTGCAATCCATCTCCTGGCTACGATGGAGTCCTTAGCCCCATGGAAGTCTGGCGCACCACTGCTCCTGAAGTCTTTGAAGGACAGTGTGCGTGATCCTGACTGGCTGAGTGCCATATCGCTCCTGAATGCCCTGAGGCGATCCTCCATCAACTCAACGATCCCTTCCTTGATCGACCCGAAAATCACCGGGGTCGACTCAAGGATACCTCTCGTGATCTCAGAAGCAATGAACTCACGTAGTCCCTCATCAACTGGCTCGGTACCTGCTCCCGAACCTGATCCTGAACCGGATCCTAACCCTGAACCTCCTCCTCCGTGTCGCGTGATCATCACCATTCTGAAACATAACACATAACTTTCAGAATCATACATAAACCTCGGGAGGTTTCATACACTTCTACAAGTTTCCTGATTCCATCTCGGCCCTCCTCGATTCGAGTATGGATCCTCTGATTTCAGTAGTACGGGCCTATACTACCTTCCACATCTATCCATACTTTCCTCAAGGATTGCTTCGACTTCACCAAGTCCCTTCTACTACTGTTTCACTCCTTTCCAATCTCGTCCTAGGCTTACCCTAGGGTAACTCTCCGACCTACTCTCCGCCATCAGCTGCATAAGGAGCCCCTGCTACCTTTACCTAACTAGCTCGCGAATACCACTACATATTACTACGACCAGATAATTCTTCGAATGAAAGGTCCTACCCCACAACGGTTGGACTCAAACAAGAGCTGCACAATAGGGCTAGACCTAACCTTCTGGAATTATTTCGTCCTCGCAATATGTAACCTAACGTATTCGTTTACTAGTTAGCTAAAGATAACTAGGACTCCTGAAGCACAAAGCAGCAACATTCGGGCATTGAGTAACCCAATCCAATCATACTCTATCCAAGCTATCACATAACTGACTAATCAGTAACATCTTGCAGCCCAAAAACACATATAGAAGGCATATCAGGCATCTTCCTAGATCCTTAGCCCTAATCTAGCAGGCATTTCTCATACATATATATAGTAGGCATATAAGGCATCCTTCCTAGATCCTCTAGCCCTAATCTAGCATGCGGTTCTCATAATCATATCATATCATAACATAACATGTATGGGTATCTTGGGGAAAACTTACTTGAGCTCGGCCGGCCGCGCACATCACACATCTTGTTCTTTTTCAAGGTTCCTTTTTTCTCTTTTCAAACTCCTTTTCATAAAATGATTTTCTTTTTGAAAATTTTCCTATAAAGTCCTCAGTTTGAGTTCAAACACACCCGAGAGTGTATCCGAATCCCTCAAACTAAGGCTCTGATACCAACTTGTAACATCCTAATTTTCAAGGATAAAAATTTCATTTTTAATTAAGTAATCGTGTGAAATCATTTATCAAACATTGACAATATTATATTAATTCATAAAACCATTACGTCGTGTCTCAAAAACATATCATCAGATAATAGTAATAATCAGAGTACAATCCCAGAAGACTCAATGCGGAAAACATGCGTGAGTGTGATGTGTCGCTACCGCGTCGGCTCCTTCCCCTTGGCTGAAAAGGTACCTGAAACAAAACTGAAAAACTGTAAGCACGAAGCTTAGTGAGTTCCCCCATCATACCACATACCATACGAACACATAACATACATACTGCCAGGCATATCTGGGTGCCCGACCTACCCCTTCGGTCCTCTCGACCGGTGACCTTGCCTAGCATATCTGGGTGCTGGCCTACCTCTTCGGTCCTCTCGACCAATGACCTTGCCTAGCATATATGGGTGCTGGCTTACCCCTTCGGCCCTCTCGAGCGGTCTATAACATACAGTCACGTAATCATAATCTAACATAGCTGGGTGCTAAACTACCCCTTCGACCCTATCGGCCGGTAACTTGGGGACTATCTCCCCCTACTACTACCATCATCACGTAACATCGTATCATGCTAGCACATAAAACATAACATGTAGTAGCAAACCTAGATGAATATCACAAAGACAATCATCTAACATACAACTCCTACTGGTGGGCCGACATTGTGGCCGTAGACCCCCCCGCTACTGGAAGGTAACTCACCTCGATGTCGCGTAGTGTCTGCACTGATCTCGATGTGGAAATCGACTCTCCCCAACTCCTCAATCCCTACACGACAACTCTTCCAAGTTATTGTCACACCCCAAAACCGAGAACGGCGGAAACGTTCTGGGGTGGAGGACGTCATGTACAGTATCAAAACAGTGTAAAGTAGTAAACAAGCAACAACATCATCCATTGCATTATTAGTAGAATTTTAATACATGTGTGTTCTTTCATAGTATAAAACAACATAATGAATCTTCAAAATAAAAGACGAGTCTTGACTGCTCCGTCTTCACAAAACCTGGTCGTCGTACCTGTCTATTTGTGACCTGAGAATACAAGTTATTTTGAAAGCGAGTATCAGCAATAAAGCTGGTGAATTCATAAGTATTTTAGTGTCATTACTTGAAAAGCTGTTATGAAAGACTGGTGAATGTTTAATGAAACATTTAGTATAAGTGTGAAAACCCTAGAAAATCCCATATTTCCTACTAGTATAAAAAGTAGTCTTCTACCAAGACCCGAATGTTTTGAAAGTTTGTACCTCTACATAAGTGAAGGTCTTTCCTTGTACAACTATTATTATTCAAATCTAATCTACCTCATCGATTATGTGAATGTGACACACAGTAAAGGTAATAAGGAAAATAATATAATAACTGAAATTGTATCCTTTTGCACTAGGATATTCACGGCGTGGAAACTCGCCGAAAAGTACAACCGTAGACACCCGTTGATGGGCATTTTCCCTACTATAGCTAACAGCCTTGGGTGTGGAATGGTATGTCCCGAAACGTATATAATAGTGTCTACCCATATAATATGTAATAGTATCTCATCATATAGTATCTATGTAATCGTATCTATGTAAAAGTATCCATGTAATAGTATCTCTTCATATAGTATCTATGTAATCGTATCGATGTAAAAGTATCCATGTAATAGTATCTCTTCAAATAGTATCTATGTAATCGTATCGATGTAAAAGTATCCATGTAATAGTATCTCTTCATATAGTATCTATGTAATCGTATAGACTCATGAATGAACTGACTCTTGTGTGATTCCTTGTACTAGGAATGGCAAGTAATATCTCCTAACTATACCTATTATAGTTACTAGTAACGTACGTGTATAACTGTAGGTATACCTTTGCTACCCAAAGGTACTGAATTGACCGATAGAACTTTTATGACTATATATGTACACATGATATATAACTAATATTTAGACGACCTTCGGACGGATAACCGATACCCTAAAGCCACATCCAAACAAGGAAAAGGAATTAAAGCGAGCTAGCATTCCTAAGTCCTTTATACATTACTTATATAACTATACGTATATAGGCATGCATTTGACAATATAAAAGTATAAAGGAAGTTTTGGTAAAACCTTTGAAAAGTTTAATAACTAAGAAATGATGACTTGATGTCAGTTTATAAAACGATTTGAAAGTAGTTAAACAAGACAGTTTAAGTGTAAGAAAACCTTTGTTTGAAACATAATTGAAACAGAGTTTGAAGGGAAACATACAGTATGTAAGACAGTTTGATAAAGAGTTTTAAACAAGTAAAAACGTTTTGGAAAGTCATTTGAAGTAAGATGTTTGGTAAACAACTAAAAGTGTAGTAATCCATTTGTATGATAGTTATTAATCACATGTGATTGATATAGTAACTAGCATGATTCAACTTGTATTCCCCCCCCCCCCCCATAAAAGCATTTAAAAACATTTAAAAGGTTAATTAAAGGGGTATGAACTCACCTGCAGTGAGTGGATCGGATGGAAGTGTCGGACAAGTGCTTGGTGTTAAGTGAAGACTTAAACACACGCAATGATCCTAATAACATATAAAGACATATGTATATATACAATTAGTGATTATCACACTAATTAGACAAGTATAAACACCCTAACGTGTGGAAAATACTTTGGTCAAAGTGTTAGGAGGCTATTGGGTTGCAACCAAAGATTGCAAGGCATTGTAAGTGAGTTTATGGTCAATGGACCATACTTAATGGAGTTTACGGCCCGGGGGAGTTTACTCCTGGCCGTAAACTCTCTAATGGGTCTTATTTAGAGGCTTAAAGGTATGATGTCTTAAGTGGTTAAGTGTTCCAAGGCTAAACAAGAGACTAGGTGAGTTTAAGGTCCAAGAATGACCTTAACTTGTGTTTACGGCCTAAAGACCATTTCCCCATGAGTTTACGGCCGTAAACTCATGGTACTAAGTATCAAGTTGTGATTTAAGGTCTTATAAGTCAATATGAAGTGTTCTATGATCAAGTCCAAGCCTTAGGAAAGCATTAGGGGCACAATATCACCCCTTTATAGAGTTTACGACCTAAGGACCATTTCCTTATGAGTTTACAGTCGTAAACTCTATGTGGACATGGTTTCTTTGATGTTTAAGGTTCCTAGCTCATTGGTGATTGGTTCTAGACTAGGTTCCAAGGCTTGGTAAGGGACTAGGGTGCAATTTGCCCCACTTATAGGGGTTTACGGCCCAAGAACTTGTCTTGGCCGTAAACTCCTTTGATCTTGAGTTTCTTTGTGATTTCTAAGCTCTAAACATGTTAAACCTAGTGTACAACGAGTTAGAACAAGAGTACTTACGATCTAGGAGCTTGAATGGTCGTTTTTGGCCAAGAACACTAGTGCGTGTTCTTGGTGTTCTTGGTGAAACTTGAAGATCTATGAAAACATGATTTTCATGGATGAAATCAATGTATGAAGCTAGATTAAGAGGTGTGTCAACTAATCAAGGATGAATACTTACTAGTTTTGAGGATCGGGGACGAAGATCAGGATGATACTTGAGAGGATTTGGGAGGGAATCAGCCAAGGGAAAGGAAGGAATGAACAAATGGCAAACCTTTCACCATATAAGGTGAGTTTACGGCCTACAAGGAGTTTACGGCCGTAAACTCCCATGTGGTGGCCGTGAACTCCGGGTCAAGGTGTTTCAGGCTCGTTCTTTGTGCTATAGACTAAGCAGATAAACCCCGACACTTATCCCTTAAGTGTACAAGGGTCAGAACATTCAAACAGGTTCCAAATTGTGCTAAATGATAGCAGGAATGAGTTTGACTTTCAATGAAGTGCTAGACTGTACAGGATAGAAAATTTAGGGTTGTCACATCATCCCCTCGTTAGAGGGAATTTCGTCCCGAAATTAGAATTTAGGTAAGGAAGTAGGTAAGAATAATCGAACAAAGAGATGGAGATACTTCCTAATCGATTGAGTCCTCGCGCTCCCAAGTGAATTCAGGTCCTCGGTTGGCATTTCAGCGAACCTTCACTAATGGGATGCGGCGTTGCTTCGTTCGTCTGATCTCTCGGTCCATGGTCACTACGGTTCTTCCACGAAGGTGAGGCTCTCGTTGAACTCGATCTCGTCGAGTGGGATTTCAAGAGTTTCGTCGGAAAGGTACTTTTTCAAGTTCGAGACGTGAGGGTAAAAATGTACGTTACTGAGTTTGCGGGGTAGGTTGAGTCGTGGATGTTTCTATGCTCTTTCCGTACTACGAGAGTAGATAAGTAGGTCATTTACAAGGATAATGACGAACTGATCCAAGTAAGGATGGCGTACCCTATTCATTTAATTTCATGAATACTACGGGCGTATTGGTCTTATCCGATGGGTATCACTACGGACTCATAGCGTCGGCATCGAGTTTGGAAGACTGTCATCGGGACATCCTTCTCTAACACTCGAAACCGGTGATATTCGGATCTCCGGTCCATTTCTGAAAGGTAATTTGTTCCTTGTGGTTGGCCAATTCATCTATACGAGGCAGGGGGTAATGATTTCTAATGGAGATCTTGTCGAGGTCTCCATCAGTCGATGGACCTACGAAACAATTCGTCTTTCTTCTTGAAGAACAAGACCGGAACTCTCCAGGGTGAAGAGCTTGGTCTTTCAATTCCATTGCTGAGTAGTTCGTTAGGTTTGACCTGACAGTTCTTGCAGCTCGGTGGGTGTTAGACTGTAGGGCGATCTGGTTACAGGAGTCGTACTGGGTTCTAAGTTTGTTCACATGACGATGCGATTACTCGTAGTCTTGGGCAGTCTCCGTCCTGAAGTTCATATTAGAAATCATACATGGTTCATCAATCACAGTCTCGTGTATACGAGTCGTATATAATTAAGATTGAAAAGGTAGTCGAATAAATGATTCTTCTTTAAGCTCACATCCAAACAAGGAAAAGAAGTTAAAGCGAAATCATCAATTCTAAACCTGTAGAACCTTGATTATATACTACCCTTGCGTATACATTCTTCAGAGATAGTCAACCGTAAGGGTCCTTGTATTGAACTTGACGTACTGTACGAGTGGTACTCCGGGGAGGTTTTCTGAGGTTTCTTCGGAAAGTTACGAAACATGAGGCACTCTATGCATTAGTACTTCTGAGTTCTGGAATGACGGCTTCGCTAGAAAGGCGATTTTGAGAAAAAGATGTGCGCACGAAACTGGTATTGTGAGGATCGAATTGACTCAAGTTGTATGATAATATCGGACTCACTTAGAAATAAAGGCATTGGATTTGATCATAAAGGCGTTACAGACAAACACGAAAGTGCAACTTTTAACAGAGTTACAGTACCTTAGATTAACTATAAGACTACTGCTGCGAACAAGGTATACTGCAAAAGACAAGTGTACGCACCACGAGGATCCCTTTACTGACGGGATCTCGCAAAAGATATGACTCGAGTTGCACTAGTTTTAAACAGTTTGAAAGCATACCAAAATACTGCCGATTGGAAGCGTTCCTATACTATAGTAGGGTCCTTAGCTGTCTTTTGTTGTTCTGGGGTCAAACTCCTCCTGTTCCCCTGTCACCCTTCTCTGTTGGGCAGTCCCTTTTGAAATGTCCCATTACACCACATAGATGGCATATCCGAGAAATTTCGACATTGGTGGTTGAAGTAATGTGTTGGACCCGAGTCTTGCAGTAACGGATGGTGTGTCCCTTTTTGTTGCAGTTTAAGCACTGCATTTCCCGACAAGGTCCATGATGGTGATAGTTGCATTTGTTGCACTCTTGGAGATTGCCAGCATACTGTCTGGCTGGGTTAGGGATAACTGGGATACTAGAAGGGATGGTAGTAGGAGGTACAGATGTCGTGGCCGCGAAGGTTGCCACAGGCTGTTGTCTTTTGCTCGCCCCTTGGGGTGATTTGCCTTTAACTCTATCCCTGAACTTTCGTTTGTTATTCTTGGGCTTGAGATTCGGGGTGTCGTGGTAGTTCGTTACTCGATGATGTACTTGGTTGTTACCTTGATTGGAATTATTGATAACCATTCCGCTAACATTTGCGTTGTTAGCGTTAAGGTGAGTCAGAACAGCTGTCACGACAGCTGAGACTGCAGCTTGAAAGGTAGCTGCATCAATCTGAAGAGTTGGTGTTTGGTTGATGGGTTGATTACTTTTCTTCGGCGACATGATTCTGTTACACGGGAAGAAAATGAATTCGTGAGTGATTATGGTTGAACCTAGATGTATTTCGATCGTTCATGTAAAGAGTAGAAGTACGTTATCGAAGGTTTGACCTACATCCCTATGATGCAGCCCTAGTACATAGTAGAAGTAAGTTCGTAGAATGGTCTCATGACATTTGTCGTTCAAACCGGGGTACCATTGGTTGGTGAACAACATGATCCAACCCTTGAAAGAGAATTGGGAATGATCCCGGAGCTAAATTACCCTAGTCCAAAATCCTGACTAGAGTGGGTTTCAGATAGACTCTAATGATAGTATGATTAAAGTATTTGAACAAAGAATGACACAGAATTTAGCCGACTGCCAATATCATTGATATTTTAAGATGTAATAAGCTTGGGAAAAATTGACCTTGTAGAAGGTCTTACATCATATCCGGAGTAGAAAAGTTTTGGCCGCATAAAGGCCTAACTAAAAGTACTTACAGTACAAGGTAGTTTCATAGAAAAGTGCCACATATGGTATAGACAGGAACACGATTCCTTAAGACAAGGAAGGAAGGTAAGGCATTTCCTATTGGTGACGGTCATTCCTCTGGTGAACTCTCAGCTCAGCCAGTTGACGTTCCATATCAAGAAGGTGTCTTTCGTACACCCTCTGGCGTACTCGGAGTTCTATGACTTTGGCTCATGTTTCAGCTAGTGCTTGCAGCAGGGTTTCATGGTCTCTCTCAGATCTCTCACGAGCATATTCCAGGTGAATGGTGCGGATCGTATGCATTCTCGCATTGGTGACAACTTCCGTGATTTGATGGAGGGCGGTCCTGCCTTAAATCTCATTTCGGGCCACTCTGCGGACCAGGATTGGCAAGACTCTGTCTGCTGATCCCCCCTCGCTTAGGTCATAAAAGCTTCGGTCTCCATTAAATGGCATGGGCTGATCCTGCCCTTGGCTCCATGTTTCCAAGCTTTCCACCCACGGAGGCGTCGGGCCTTGAAAAGCCGGACGAGGGTTAGGATTTGGAACAAGAGCCATCGGGGGTAGGTTCTCCACTTCAGGTTCGGAGTCAGAACCATCAGCAAAGCCTTCAGCTTGGTGACCATCCATAGGGATTGGGTGATCATTCTATTGCTCCTCTCCGAGCCATCCAGCATTGCCGTGGTTAGGGTAGTACGGGTCGCCGTGGGGATGGAATCCAGCCATGATATCTATGCGAGAAAAAGGATATAAGAAATAACTAAAATAGACGTACTAATTAGATAATTATAAGATGATCTTTATCAGTTACTCCAATACTTGTTTAGTGCATACTAGTTATATGTATTCAGGACATGATAGACCTTCGAATAAGTGACCCTAACTCTAAGCCCCCAACCAAACAAGGACATAACATAAAGCAAAGATTCACAGATTCTAAGTCTATGACATCCTAGATACATATAATCTTAGTGTATCCACTAAAAAACTATTGTCATACTAATAAAGACCTTTAATTCTCATATAAGTAATTATAATAGCACCAAATACCCCTATGGTATTTCATTGTGGTAGTGTTGGTAAGAGTTTAGACTTGTTGACATATCACAACCATTCTTGGGCATGTGCTAATCACTCCTCGGACCAGCATAGTTGATCAGGCTATGCCACTCCCAGGACTGACCATACATCCCCGAGCTTACTTGTGATATTCAACAATCGTAATACTTTTGTTCTTGTCATTGTGACACTGATTTTAGTATGAATGAAGGCATGTATACTTAGTTAAATATTTTATTATTTAAAAGTATAAACACTTGGTCAGAGTATTTTAATCCCATTGTATTTATAGTCTGTATATCTTTTATGGGTTGATATACTCAATTCACTATAAACAGAGCTCTGATACCAATCTGTCACACCCCAAAACCGAGAATGGCGTAAACGTTCTGGGGTGGAGGACGTCATGTACAGTATCACAACAGTGTAAAGTAGTAAACAAGCAACAACATCATCCATTGCATTATTAGTAGAATTTTAATACATGTGTGTTCTTTCATAGTATAAAACAACATAATGAATCCTCAGAATAAAAGACGAGTCTTGACTGCTCCGTCTTCACAAAACCTGGTCGTCGTACCTGTCTATTTGTGACCTGAGAATACAAGTTATTTTGAAAGAGAGTATCAGTAATAAAGCTGGTGAATTCATAAGTATTTTAGTGTCATTACTTGAAAAGCTGTTATGAAAGACTGGTGAATGTTTAATGAAACATTTAGTATAAGTGTGAAAACCCTAGAAAATCCCATATTTCCTACTAGTATAAAAAGTAGTCTTCTACCAAGACCTGAATGTTTTGAAAGTTTGTACCTCTACATAAGTGAAGGTCTTTCCTTGTACAACTATTATTATTCAAATCTAATCTACCTCATCGATTATGTGAATGTGACACACAGTAAAGGTAATAAGGAAAATAATATAATAACTGAAATTGTATCCTTTTGCACTAGGATATTCATGGCGTGGAAACTCGCCGAAAAGTACAACCGTAGACACCCGTCGATACGGATTTTCCCTACTGTAGCTAACAGCCTTGGGTGTGGAATGGTAAGTCCCGGAACGTATATAATAGTATCTACCCATATAATATGTAATAGTATCTCATCATATAGTATCTATGTAATCGTATCTATGTAAAAGTATCCATGTAATTGTTGGATTAGTGTCTAAATCCATAACTATTTTGGTATGTACTTGACCCGATGGTGCATGGTCCTTTTGGGTTGCCTTCACCAAAGCAACTTGATAGTATGAATTATGGAGAGAAAGGATTAAATATGATTTATTAATATATTATGAGAATAATATATTAAAGGAGAAATCATATTGTTTAATTAATATTAGTCAAGAATTAATTGATAATTAATTTTGTGGCTAAAAGAGATTAATTAAACTTAAGGGACTGGAATTGTAATTATAAGATAATTGCAATTTGGGCTATGGATTGCCTTATATTAAGGAGTGGACGAATTCTATGGGGAAACCCATTAGAAATCGTCCAAGGCCCTTAAGGAAAGGAGTCTATGGGTTGCTTAGGGCTTAAGCATCCAAATTAGGGTTTCCTTGTTAGATAACCCTAATAGCCTCACTATATATAGAGCCCTTATGCCTCAAAAACGTGGACAAGCTCCCTTCTAGGGTTTCCATACGTTTTTGAGAGCCTCCTTCTCTTCTCCTCTTCATCCTCTTGCTCTTGGTGTTTGTGAACCATTAGAGGAGTGACATTTGTGACTCTAAGCTTTCTAAAGTCAATACAAGAAGGATTTGAGATTGTTATTGCTACATAACAATTAAGGTATGATCTAAACCCTAATTTATATGTTATATTGATTATCATATACTAGATCTAGGATTTAAAGTCTTGGATGAATTGCATGTACAATAGAGAAACCTAGATCCAAGCATTAGGGTTTGCATGAGCACATAGGATGTTCTTATGGCTTAAACCCATTAGTGGTATCAGAGCCTTGATTGGTTTCTATTGTATTGATGCCTTATGTGTTTGTTCAAGTTGCAAAATTGAGTTTTGAGCTCCCTGCCTGATGAACTCGGCGAGTACCACAGTGTACTCGGCGAGTAGGCCTCAACTCGGCGAGTCCAGTGTGGTACTCGGCGAGTTCGAGCGTCAGATGGAGCTATTTTCGAGATTTCTTGCTGTTTTACTCATGGATACTTGCCTTATCTGTTTTAGATCATTAAAATCCGATTTTATACATATTTATGAGTATATCCTTGATTAAACAAAAGATAATTACCAATTAATTAGATAATAACTTCCTTATATGATAAAGTTTGATTATTTGTATTAATTGGGTAACTTACTTTGCAAGAAATTGAAATTAGGTCAAATATAGATAATGATAAAATAAATTGTTTAATTTATATTATTTGTTATTTGATCCTTGTGTTATGAAAAGTTTCAATTTTTCCCCTTTAGGTTTTATAGTTTAAATTTGAACTCAAAAGTTTTGTTTTGAAATTTAAATAGTTGAAACCCTAATGTTTTGAAATGGTTCAAAACTTGCCCTCAAGTTTTGGAATTTAAAAGTTGATTAAAAGTTTAATTTAGGAATGTTAAATTCTAAAATCCTAGTATTGTTTTGAAAAGTTCAATTCACACCCTTATGGTTTTATTAATTAATTAAAGTGTATAATTAAGAGAGATTTAATAAATCCATAAAAGTTTTGGTTTACAATTTAATTAAATTAAAAGTGTAATTATTAAATTTGACCACCAAGTATTTTAAAAGTATAAAATACACCCTATACTATATATAACATTAAAAGTCTAGTATTATATATGTATGAGTAAACAGTCAGTCTTACCGTTAGTAGGCCTCATTCACGAAGCTGGTCTATAAGGGGTGTTTAAGGAAATTGCCTATAAAATGGCGATTGAATGGGTATCCACTCTTACCCACCGCACTCTTGACTAGTGGAGGGTCGTTAGCCGAACGGGTAGGATAGGACAGAAACCTTCCATTATAAGTATAATGAAGTACAAAAGTAACTAAATGCTTTTACAAAATTCCCAATCTTAGTTACTTTAGGCAAAAGTGAATTGATGCAATTCCATGAAATTACACTTTGTGCCCTTGCGAAGACATTAGTGGAGCGTGTGTGGCTAACCGGCACACTAAATGGTACTAAGCAAAGGTAGCAAAGGGTGACTCATTGTTTGTCATAGTTCGGTGGAGCGTGTGTGGTTAACCGGCACATCGAATAGGTGACTGTAACATTTGAGGGCACCGTGTAAGTTTGCATGGTTATTCACACCCTGTTTTGTGATCCTCGGCATCCCAGTCACAAATCGAGGGGCATATCGAGATTTAAACATGCCATTGAAATGTTCAATGAATCTCAAAAGATCTAGGAAGTTTCAATAGATTTAAAACTTAATTTTTTTTTTTCGTTTTTCATGGTGGAAATTAGTGAATCGTCATTCACTTACCTTCAAATGTTCTGCAATTTGGGTTACGACATCCCTCTCCCAAGTTGTAGAGTATTGTGTTGGGTCCTAGCCTTAATATCTCATTTGGGTGATTTATTAAGGACTCAATCAATCAACTAACTTGAATTTTTCTCCCGTTTTGTAGATGTCAAAGTATGACAACTATGGTCTTCCCAAATCCCGTGGAACAAGCTTTTCACATGAAGATGATATTCCACGATTCGATCGAGGAACACGAGATCATGCTTCACTTCCTCCACCTCCTCCTATTGTTCTCCCTAACCCACAAGTTCAAAAGGTTGAAAAGTTCAAACTCACTCAAGCCCTTTTGGCAAGTAAACATGAAGAAGGAAAGTCAGTGTGTACACACGTCCTAGAGATGAAGTCGCACATTGATAGGTTAAGAATGTTGGGATCTGTTGTTTGTGAGGAGCTGGCTGTTGACTGGTTTCTTCAGTCACTTCCTGACTCATATAGTGAGTTCGTAAGAGAGTACTATATGATGAACCACGATGTAACCCTCATCGATCTCACCTATATGCTTATTGCTGCTGAATCAGCCATGATTTGGCGCACTGGAAAAGCAAAGTTGATTGGTGAATCTGCCTTCCAGACCTCTATGGATATAGACAATGGCAACGAAAGGCATGTCATGATCGAAAAGTTTGATCATAAGAGAAAGGCAAAGTCAGAAGTAGTTCCGTGTGTTGTTCCAAAAGAGTCAATTTGCTTTTATTGCCAAGAGAAGGGGCATTGGAGACGAAGCTGCCCTATTTACCTAAGAGATCTAAGAGATGGGAGAGTCAAAACGTATGGCTCTACTTTAGGTAAAATCCATTAACTAACTCTTTTAAGTTCATATTCTAGATTCTTAATACATAATGTGATAAGATTACATTTCGATGTCTTGTAGGATCGAAGAAAAGAGAGGAATCTTAAGGGAAGAAGCGAGCGGAATCTAATCGTGAAGAAATGGATTTCGATCGCATTACTTGAAGATTAGAATCTTAAGCTACTACTTGGAGTTAGAATAGATTGCTTAACAACATAGTTTTTCAGTTGAATTGCATTGTAAGGACAAATTTTTCCGCAATAATATAAATTTTGATTTTATATTATTTATTTATCCTTGCAATGGCGTGTATGAAAAATTGATGTAAATTTCTATTATTAGCAATAATGGATTTGATTCTTAATTATGTTATTTGTGGAAAGGTCAAGAATTTACCAAATAGGGAAAGTTTCTCATCGCCTAAGTTTCAATTGGACAGAAACTTGGAATCATACAACTTGGTTGCATGATGAATGAGAAATTTCATATTTGGAAATTAGACTAATTCATTGACAAAGTGTCAAGTGAAGGACTAGGAGATCGAGTACACAAGGTTGTGTGTTGATCAAGTCCACCACAAGAGTAACAAAGATATTCGTCATGATTTACTAAGGTTAAGTAAATATGATTATACTTATGAGATTAAGTGTAATTCTCAATTGATTGAAAGAGTTTCAATAAATAGCAAAACGAATAAGAAGAATCAAGTAGGCAGAAAGATAAAAGTTTCTCTATTCTAAGAAGAAGGGAGAGTACCTTTTATTATGTTTTATGATAGGTCTTAATGATTAAGAACCATATCTCAATTGATCCTCTAAGTGAGTCTTAGTGCAATTGTATGTCTGAGAAGAGGAATCAAGAATTGAAGAAATGGTTAAATCAAGAAGTCAATCATACTTCGTTCCAAAACCAAGTCTTAGAGTTAAGATTGTGAATTGAGTGACAAGTCTTAAGAAGGTTTATAACATTCATCAAATGTGAAATTTGAAAAGGTTTTCTTATTCTTGCACAATTGGAAAGTTGTGATGTCTTGGATAAGACAAAGACCAACTAGGGCCAATTTAGTGAAGTGTTTTGTCTTGATAAAAAACTACACTAACTCTTGAATATTTGTTTGTCGAGAAATGTTTATTGACAAAAGAATCTTATATGTCAAGGAGTCAGTGGGAGTCTTAATGGTCTTGAAAAGTTTCAAGAACTAATCAAGAATAAACCTTATCGATCATCACTAGCACACGACTTGAGGTTTACAACCTATCGTGTTGACATTATTTTGGTTCTGTGCCATTCCAATTAAGTTAATTATGCATGTGAGTTCTATGAGTTCTCATTTGAACGCATAAAAGGCGAGCACCTTGATCAATAAAAAGTACGTTGATATGAAAGGGTGAGCTGCTTAACTACTTGGAAGACATGGTGGGAACTCGTGTTACCATAAGGCAAGAAATCAAGATTGAGAAAGTTCAGTCCATATGAGTTTGGATTTGTCGCAAACTTTGGTTTTGACAAATTCGCATGGATAGGAACACATACACCATTAAAATCTAAGTGTCATAAGATTCCCTCCTTCATGAAAATGACTGTGAGGAAATGCTTTCACTAAGAGAGATTTTAAGAAGATAGTGATTGTGAAATTGTATTCTCGAATTCTATTATGGTTACGGCATCCCTTTCCATAATTCGATTGTGAGATTTGGCAATTAGTCTGGATTGTTTAGACACACATATGAGCTATCTAAGGCAAAGGTGTATAAGTTTAAGAAGCTTAGATAAAGGATTATCAAAGCATTAGGTATTAGGAATATGAACTTCATAAATTCAATAAGTATTGTTTTCTGGAAGTTCAGTTGTTTTCTAAAACATGTCAAAGCTAGTGGGAGCATAAGTGTTATGCTTATATGATAATAATCATCATGATAGTGGGAGCATAAATGTTGTGCTTGTATGATTATTAAGTCAAGTATTGCAAGTTAGCAATATTAATTATAGAAAACAAGAGTCATACTTTGCAAAGTCGTAAGGGTTGAATAGTTGTTTTGCTATAATTAAGGGAGAGAATATTGTACTTCGTTTCAAAATCTAAAGCTTAGATTGAGAAATTTTAATAAATTTAGTCAAAGGATACATAGTGTGTTCTTAAATTTCGATTATGATTACGGCATCCCTCTTCATAGTTCGAATTGTAAGAACGAGACACATAAAATATTATGGCAGAAGATGGATAAAGCATCATATCTTTATGTAAGACATTAAGCATCGTGTTCCATACGCTTCGGGTATAGGATCGATTGCAAGTGCTATAATATTTGACCATTCTAAAATTTTCAAAATGTCTAGCGCATTTAGAGGGAAAAAGGACTAGAATCGGTTTTGACTAAAATAATTAAACAACTATCAAAGGACGATCCAAAGCTCGCTGAGGATTGGTCGCTTGTGAGTAGTTGGAAGTATGGTATTGGATGATATTATTATGAATAGATAAGATTCTATTAAGAATGAATTGTCATATGCCAAATATGGAAATGTTTCCATATTGGGAGTTAGATATTAAGAATCTATGTCTAGATTAGAAACTTTTATGCAAGAAGGATGTTCAAAGGAATGTACTTTGAGTGAGAGACATCTTATCTATAGAATTGTTTCTGATAGAGATTGGCCGAGTCTTGATGATTTTGAGCTGTGACTTTACGAAAGAATCATTGCATAAAATGTTAGAATCTAGCATAAGTAACAAGAATTTGATATTCTTATACTTGTGATAAGGATTGGGAGTTGTGAAATGAGTATGATTGGAAATGTGTTCATTTGATCTATTTCACAAAGAAAGGACCATAGGTAAACATTGTGTGCATGCTGAGAGCATGGGACAAGTGTAGTAATAATTCAAGTAAGAAGTTGATTACCTGAAACAACAAATAATGAGTAATCGATATGGTGATAAATAAAAGGTGTTTTATTTATACTCAAAGGTTTGGGACCATATAGGATTAGTATTATTCTTGTGTTTCACTTTGCATGTTTTGACTTCCTGAATAATTAAATTATTTCAGAATAATCAAATTATTCGAATGGTCCACAGTCGTTCATATGTTGGAAGTAGGTATGAATGAAGACTGTCATGAATTGGTTTGTAGATTGTCTAAAGTGTATTAGACATAAGCAAATGTTTGCTGCAACGTTCATGAGTGCTTATGAATATGATTTGAGCATTGGATTAAACCCACGCTCACTTGGATCACTTCATGGATTTTATCACGAGTGATTGGTGAGACGATAATATCTTATATTCTTGAAACCGAGATGTGTGAGTTGTATCTTACGAGTCGGTTACACATTGATAATATGTAAACGCACCAGTAACTTGGTGTTATAAAACATATTGTTGTGTGTGATTCGGTGAGTGAGTGCAAGCGAGCATTGAGTCGAAGTTTATCCGTTCCTTTTATCCAAAGTAGGGTGAAAGCGATATCTGTGGGCCCCTCGATGATTTAGTGATGACAACTAAGCGCTTGGCCAAGCCGGGACTAATTTGATGTGTTCAATTGTAGTCTGTTGTCAGTCGTCATAAATCGGAAATCGGGAAACAACACATAGACAGAGAGAATGATTTAAATCCATGACTCAGTCTATATGATATCTAGAATGGAGGAATATATGATCCCTTATCTAAAGGACACACTTCTGATAGGATCAGAGTTGACAGCGGTTTTTGAAAGCTACGATTGCAGATCAGGATCTGAAGTCATACGCAGAATAGTTATTAGACTTATCCAAGTGGGAGACTGTTGGATTAGTGTCTAAATCCATAACTATTTTGGTATGTACTTGACCCGATGGTGCATGGTCCTTTTGGGTTGCCTTCACCAAAGCAACTTGATAGGATGAATTATGGAGAGAAAGGATTAAATATGATTTATTAATATATTATGAGAATAATATATTAAAGGAGAAATCATATTGTTTAATTAATATTAGTCAAGAATTAATTGATAATTAATTTTGTGGCTAAAAGAGATTAATTAAACTTAAGGGACTGGAATTGTAATTATAAGATAATTGCAATTTGGGCTATGGATTGCCTTATATTAAGGAGTGGATGAATTCTATGGGGAAACCCATTAGAAATCGTCCAAGGCCCTTAAGGAAAGGAGTCTATGGGTTGCTTAGGGCTTAAGCATCCAAATTAGGGTTTCCTTGTTAGATAACCCTAATAGCCTCAGTATATAGAGCCCTTATGCCTCAAAAACGTGGACAAGCTCCCTTCTAGGGTTTCCATACGTTTTTGAGAGCCTCCTTCTCTTCTCCTCTTCATCCTCTTGCTCTTGGTGTTTGTGAACCATTAGAGGAGTGACATTTGTGACTCTAAGCTTTCTAAAGTCAATACAAGAAGGATTTCAGATTGTTATTGCTACATAACAATTAAGGTATGATCTAAACCCTAATTTATATGTTATATTGATTATCATATACTAGATCTAGGATTTAAAGTCTTGGATGAATTGCATGTACAATAGAGAAACCTAGATCCAAGCATTAGGGTTTGCATGAGCACATAGGATGTTCTTATGGCTTAAACCCATTAGTAATAGTATCTCTTCATATAGTATCTATGTAATCGTATCGATGTAAAAGTATCCATGTAATAGTATCTCTTCAAATAGTATCTATGTAATCGTATCGATGTAAAAGTATCCATGTAATAGTATCTCTTCATATAGTATCTATGTAATCGTATAGACTCATGAATGAACTGACTCTTGTGTGATTCCTTGTACTAGGAATGGCAAGTAATATCTCCTAACTATACCTATTATAGTTACTAGTAATGTACGTGTATAACTGTAGGTATACCTTTGCTACCCAAAGGTACTGAATTGACCGATAGAACTTTTATGACTATATATATACACATGATATATAACTAATATTTAAACGACCTTCGGGCAGATAACCGATACCCTAAAGCCACATCCAAACAAGGAAAAGGAATTAAAGCGAGCTAGCCTTCCTAAGTCCTTTAAACATTACTTATATAACTATACGTATATAGGCATGCATTTGACAATATAAAAGTATAAAGGAAGTTTTGGTAAAACCTTTGAAAAGTTTAATAACTAAGAAATGATGACTTGATGTCAGTTTATAAAACGATTTGAAAGTAGTTAAACAAGACAGTTTAAGTGTAAGAAAACCTTTGTTTGAAACATAATTGAAACAGAGTTTGAAGGGAAACATACAATATGTAAGACAGTTTGATAAAGAGTTTTAAACAAATAAAATCGTTTTGGAAAGTCATTTGAAGTAAGATGTTTGGTAAACAACTAAAAGTATAGTAATCCATTTGTATGATAGTTATTAATCACATGTGATTGATATAGTAACTAGCATGATTCAACTTGTATTCCCCCCCATAAAAGCATTTAAAAACATTTAAAAGGTTAATTAAAGGGGTATGAACTCACATGCAGTGAGTGGATCAGATGGAAGTGTCAGACAAGTGCTTGGTGTTAAGTGAAGACTTAAACACACGCAATGATCCTAATAACATATAAAGACATATGTATATATACAATTAGTGATTATAACACTAATTAGACAAGTATAAACACCCTAACGTGTGGAAAACACTTTGGTCAAAGTGTTAGGAGGCTATTGGGTTGCAACCAAAGATTGCAAGGCATTGTAAGTGAGTTTATGGTCAATGGACCATACTTAATGGAGTTTACGGCCCAGGGGAGTTTACTCCTGGCCGTAAAATCTCTAATGGGTCTTATTTAGAGGCTTAAAGCTATGATGTCTTAAGTGGTTAAGTGTTCCAAGGCTAAACAAGAGACTAGGTGAGTTTAAGGTCCAAGAATGACCTTAACTTGTGTTTACGGCCTAAAGACCATTTTCGCATGAGTTTACGGCCGTAAACTCATGGTACTAAGTATCAAGTTGTGATTTAAGGTCTTATAAGTCAATATGAAGTGTTCTATGATCAAGTCCAAGCCTTAGGAAAGCATTAGGGGCACAATATCACCCCTTTATAGAGTTTACGGCATAAGGACCATTTCCTTATGAGTCTACGGCCGTAAACTATATGTGGACATGGTTTCTTTGATGTTTAAGGTTCCTAGCTCATTGGTGATTGGTTCTAGACTAAGTTCCAAGGTTTGGTAAGGGACTAGGGTGCAATTTGCCCCACTTATAGGGGTTTACGGCCCAAGAACATGTCTTGGCCGTAAACTCCTTTGATCTTGAGTTTCTTTGTGATTTCTAAGCTCTAAACATGTTAAACCTAGTGTACAACGAGTTAGAACAAGAGTACTTACGATCTAGGAGTTGAATGGTCGTTTTTGGCCAAGAACACTAGTGCGTGTTCTTGGTGTTCTTGGTGAAACTTGAAGATCTCTGAAAACATGATTTTCATGGATGAAATCAATGCATGAAGCTAGATTAAGAGGTGTATCAACTAATCAAGGATGAATACTTACTAGTTTTGAGGATCGGGGACGAAGATTGGGATGATACTTGAGAGGATTTGGGAGGAAATCAGCCAAGGGAAAGGAAGGAATGAACAAATGGCCAACCTTTCACCATATAAGGTGAGTTTACGACCCACATGGAGTTTACGGCCGTAAACTCCCATGTGGTGGCCGTGAACTCCAGGTCAAGGTGTTTCAGGCTCGTTCTTTGTGCTATAGACTCAGCAGATAAACCCCGACACTTATCCCTTAAGTGTACAAGGCTCATAACATTCAAACAGGTTCCAAATTGTGCTAAATGATAGCAGGAATGAGTTTGACTTTCAATGAAGTGCTAGACTGTACAGGATAGAAAATTTCGGGTTGTCACATTTATCAACTCATACTCATAATCACAACCCTTACAAAGGGTCAACCCAAACCCAATCAATGTCCAAGTCAAATCCACGGTCAAAGTCAACTTTGGTCAAAGTCAACATCTGCTTGACTCGACTCGCCGAGTTGGCCTGCTAACTCATCGAGTCCCCATAACCACAAAATATCATAAACCCGCTCCTACCCGTCGAGTCTAGCAAGAGGACGATGAGTTCGCCTTCAACAACACATCAGACAATCTTCAAACGATTCGCCGAGTTCGTTCTTGAACTCGCCGAGTTCATCTTCATTCATAAGAAGATGTTCAGTCTATGACTCGCCGAGTTCCTCCTGAACCCTCCGAGTCTGTCTTCATTAGTTGGGAGATTGCCTTGGACTCACCGAGTCTGTTCATACACTCGTCGAGTCCCATGAGTTCTAGGTCCAAAACAAACCACTATCAGGCTGAGTGTTTCCTCAAGGATTGCTTCGACTTCACCAAGTCCCTTCTACTACTATTGCACTCCTTTCCAATCTCGTCCTAGGCTTACCCTAGGGTAACTCTGCGACTTACTCTCCGCCATCAGCTGCATAAGGAGCCCATGCTACCTTTACCTAACTAGCTCACGAATACCACTACATATTACTAAGACCAGATAATTCTTCGAATGAAAGGACCTACCCCACAACGGTTGGACTCAAACAAGAGCTGCACAGTAGGGCTAGACCTAACCTTCTGGAATTATTTCGCCCTCGAAATATGTAACTTTATGTATTCGTTTACTAGTTAGCTAAAGATAACTAGGACTCCCGAAGCACAAAGCAACAACATTCGGGCATTGAGTAACCCAATCCAATCATACTCTATCCAAGCTATCACATAACTGACTAATTAGTAACATCTTGCAGCCCAAAAACACATATAGAAGGCATATCAGGCATCTTCCTAGATCCTTAGCCCTACTCTAGCATGCATTTCTCATACGTATATATAGTAGGCATATAAGGCATCCTTCCTAGATCCTCTAGCGCTAATCTAGCATGCGGTTCTCATAATCATATCATATCATAACATAACATGTATGGGTATCTTGGGGAAAACTTACTTGAGCTCGGCCGGCCGCGCACATCACACATCTTGTTCTTTTTCAAGGTTCCTTTTTCTCTTTTCAAACTCCTTTTCATAAAATGATTTTCTTTTTGAAAATTTTCCTATCAAGTCCTCAGTTTGAGTTCAAACACACCCGAGAGTGTATCCGAATCCCTCAAACTAAGGCTCTGATACCAACTTGTAACATCCCAATTTTCAAGGATAAAAATTTCATTTTTAATTAAGTAATCGTGTGAAATCATTTATCAAACATTGACAATATTATATTAATTCATAAAACCATTACATCGTGTCTCAAAAACATATCATCGAAAAATAGTAATAATCAAAGTACAATCCCAGAAGACTCAATGCGGAAAGCATGCGTGAGTGTGATGTGCCACTACCGCGTCGGCTCCTTCCCCTTGGCTGAAGAGGTACCTAAAACTAAACTGAAAACTGTAAGCACGAAGCTTAGTGAGTTCCCCTATCATACTACATACCATACGAACACATAACATACATACTGCCAGGCATATCTGGGTGCCCGACCTACCCCTTCGGTCCTCTCGATCGGTGACCTTGCCTAGGATATCTGGGTGCTGGCCTACCCCTTCGGTCCTCTCGACCGGTGACCTTGCCTAGCATATTTGGGTGCTGGCTTACCCCTTCGGCCATCTCGAGCGGTCTATAACATACAGTCACGTAATCATAATCTAACATAGCTAGGTGCTAAACTACCCCTTCGACCCTATCGGCGGGTAACTTGGGGACTATCTCCCCCTACTACTACCATCATCACGTAACATCGTATCATGCTAGCACATAAAACATAACAGGTAGTAGCAAACCTAGATGAATATCACAAAGATAATCATCTAACATACAACTCCTACTGGTGGGCCGTCATTGTGGCCGTAGATCCCCCCGCTACTAGAAGGTAACTCACATCGATGTCGCGTAGTGTCTGCACTGATCTCGATGTGGAAATCGACTCTCCCCGACTCCTCAATCTCTACACGACAACTCTTCCAAGTTATCAACTCATACTCATACTCGCAACCCTTACTAGGGTCAACCCAAACCCAATCAATGTCCAAGTCAAATCCATGGTCAAAGTCAACTTTGGTCAAAGTCAACATCTGGTTGACTCGACTCGCAGAGTTGGCCCGCCAACTCGTCGAGTCCCCATAACCACAATATGTCATGAACCCGCTCCTACCCGTCGAGTCTAGAAAGAGCTCGACGAGTTCGCCTTCAACATCACATCGGACAATCTTCAAACGATTCGCAGAGTTCGTTCTTGAACTCGTCGAGTTCATCTTCATTCATAAGAAGATGTTCAGTTTATGACTCGCCGAGTTCCTCCTGAACTCGCCGAGTCCGTCTTCACAAGTTGGGAGATTGCCTTGGACTCACCGAGTATGTTCATACACTCGTCGAGTCCCATGAGTTCCAGGTCCAAAACAAACCGCTATCAGGCTGAGTGTTCCTTCCACTCAACCAAAACCATTTCCAAGAGACACTTTGGGGGAAAAAGCGTCTCGAATCGCCGAGTCCCTCTTTGTCCAAAACTATACAGTCGATTTCAGTGGGACTTAATGCATCCCAATCATAGATCTGACCTCCTTGGGTCCCTTTTATACGTAAAGCTACGAACTTGATGTCCATGCATGGGGTTTTTGGCTCAAAAGGGTATAAAATGGGATTTATATGATGCATGGGTCTCCCATGGCCATAAAGTTGGCATCTTTATGCCATGGGAACCCTCAATGGTTCCAGATCTGAAGCACAACCCACATATACAAGCAAAATTGAACATAACTTCTCAAAAGCTTAGAAAAGGTGGAGAAATAGCCCCAAAACAAGATCTAGGAAATAGATGGTCAAGGTTCAAGCTTTTTACCTTGAATGGACTGAGAATGAAGCAAAACCTTGGGATCTACTAGCTTCCTCTTGATCTCCTAAGTTCTCTCCTTCTCCTTCAACTTCAAACACACACATAAAGGCACCAAAAGAGCTCAAATCACTCAAAAACGGTTTAGGGTTTCAATCTAGGGTTTCTCTGAGTTGGGAGGGTGATGGAGGCTGGGTTGGGACGAGATAAAGTGTTTAAATAGGGTGCAAACCCTAAATATTAGGGTTTTATCCAGACAGCTCCTACTCGTCGAGTCGGTCTTCCGACTCGTCGAGTGGGTCAATTAAACCCCCGATCCAACAGTCGAGTCTACTCGACGAGTTGGGCCTCCAACTCGCCGAGTCCCAGAGTAAATTGTAACATTTCAATGAAATTAAATACGTACCATGAATCGGGTGCTACACACGACGTGGAAGCAATAGTGCCACGTCGTAGGCGATAAAAGAAGACTATGATTTTTCAGTAGTTAAGCCGAATCAACCTCTTCTCCCTTGTCCATCTCGTGCCAATTCCAATCTAGTGAGTCAAGAACATACAAAGTTCTTTTAGCATGATGAGCTTGAAAATGTTAAAGATGAAGCATGCAAAGAATAGAAGGAGACTTTACCCAAAGAGCAATCAGAAAAAGAAGAAAATCATTCGAAACCTCCAACTTCAACGCCTATGATTTTTTAGGTATTTCCTTTTACAAGACCACCAGATCAAGTCACAGAGCTGATAAATAGAAAGAAGACATGATTAGCAAGACCGAAATTAAGAGAAAACAAAATGAACAATTCATTACCAAGAATGAGTTAGAAAAAGGGGAACAAAAAGAGGATGAGAAGATAAAAGGGCAAGGCAGGGGATTGAAACGCAAGAATGAAGAAAGCACCAATCAAAGAAAGAAAGAGAGCTCGAAAAAGGCGTACATAAGGCGAGTTCAAGCATACAAAAGAAGATTGAAGGAGCAGCGGTGTAACGCCCATAATTTAAGACCAAACATTTCATTTTCATACTATTAAAATCGCCGATCAAACATGTTTATAAAACCATATAGGAAAACAGAGTATGTTAATCAAACATACCAAATACATCAGAGTCAAGTAAGGCGGAAATCATGGTGTGTGTAAGATGCGATCATCCCGAGCTCTTCCCTAACGATCTGGAAGTACCTAAAACATAAACAAAAAACTGTAAGCACGATGCTTTGTGAGTTCCCCAAAATACCGCATACCATACATATATGCCAACTTAAGGCTATGTCGGGTCTATTTCACCCCCAAGTCTATATAAACTCATGTGTAACATCCTGTTCCGGATCGTTTTGCGATTCGAGGATCGTGGGCTGCAACCCAAGTATGAGAAGGTTTTAAGGCTTTGAAGGAGAAAGGTTTAGGCCCTTTTGGGATGTGGGTCAGGTAGGTTGTGTGATAAAAGATTCCGGGTAGTGCTTTAGAGCCCAAAGGTATTGTTAAAGGCGTTGGTTCATGCTTTTCATGAATTTTGGATCTGAGTTCGAGTGGGCTTCAGGAGAAATAAAGTTGATAGAAGTGTAGGGCTTTTCTTTACTTTTTTGTGGATATAAGGATCGTCAGAAATGGATTTATAACGAAGAAGTTATGGCCTTCGGAAGTTTCGTGGTTTTCAGGCTTAGCCGAGTACGTGGGGCGTACACAAAGCGTACGCGGAGCGTACTAGTGAAAAAGGTAGTACGCGGGGCGTACCTTGGAGTACGTTGGGCGTACTGACCAGGATGGTCGCGAATGTTCTTCGGAGTACCCTAGGGGTACCATATGTACGTTGGGTGTACGCCAGTCAGATCAGAACCCTATTTTAAGGTCTTGGACCCTATTTAAGCTCCTTATCTCATAATCTAACCCTAATATCTACAGCCTCCATCTTTCTAAACCCTATAAATCGACCCTTAGCCTCCATTTGAGTGATTCTTGAGCTTTTTGGTGATTTAGTGGGTTTTTGGTGCTTATTGTGGAAGAAGGAGTTCCATGAGGAAGCTTTACTTGGCTTGGAGCTTGTGGATCCAAGCCCTAATCGTATTGGTCTAACTCCAGAAAGTATAAAGTTTGAATCTTTGTGGCTTTCTCATGTGGATCTAGTGGGGTGATGACTTGTTATGTGATGCGGGCCCTAGTGTGGAGGATCGGGCACTTGCGTTCCTATAGGCCCGTGATCGTGTGACTAAAGGGGCTTCACGGAAACGACCATAACTTTGGCTACGGATCTCCGTTTTGGGCCTACGACCAGTCAAATCGAAGCTTGAAGCAAGGAGCACATCTAGATAAGTGCCCAAAGGGGTCTTACCCACTTTTGAGTCCAGAAATCGCTTTCTAAATTGGACTTATGGACATTTTTGTGTTTTTTTCATAATTTTTGGACTTTGTTTTTGGCTTTGTGTTTGGCCCATGTCTCTGTAGGGTTTCTTTTAAAATTTTGCTTCTTATTTAAGTCTTTCTGATGTAATCTGGATGGTCATTGATCAGTTTAAAGAACTTTCATTTTGCTCTCAAAATTTCGTGTGTGTTTACCAAATTTTGAAGCCAATCCCACGGTATTCATAGAATCAACGTGGTTTGGGCAAAATTATCCTGGGTATTCTTCTAGAATCAACAGTTTTGATCTTTGGTCATTTGTTCGCTGCATCATTATGTTTGGCTCTTGAAGAAGAAGGAACTTGGTGATCAAGCTATGGTTAGAGCAAAGCTTATAGTGATGGGTTTTCAGCATTTTAACACTCCTAAGGTGTGTATGCAACCCTAAATACCTTGGATCTATGTTTTCTCTATTATACATGAAAACTTGATCTTTCCGAGGTATTACCCTAACTAGCATACAAACATCGATACTTGGGTAATAAAATAAGTTAAAAGACATACCTTTTGTTGTAGTTGGAAGCCTTGGAATATTTGGCCTTTAAGAACTTAGCACCAATAGTGTGGATGCCTCAAATGGAATCACAACACACCATGGACAAAGAATGACATTTTTGAGAGAGAATCTTCACACACCAAAACCATCCATATCAACTCCAAGAACATTGGTTATGATTTTGGCTATAAAGTAACATATTTATATGTGGAATTCCAAAGGTCATGGATTAACCATAATCCATACCCATGGGTTTATGATCCATGGTTCATGCGGCCCAACTCTTTATGTATCAATACATAAACTTAGTCCAACATGGATCATAAGCCCACCAATAAATATAACTAATTTTCACAATTAGTCCCCATTGATTTAATTAGTCTCCTTTGATCACCAAATTAATTCCAAACTAATTCTTGATCAATACTAATTAAATCATATGGTTTCATATTAATATATTAGAACTTATAATATAATAATAAACCATAAATAACCTTTTCTCAAAAGTCCATCCTAACAAATTGTCCTGATGATATGCAACCCAAATGGACCATGCTACTCTCGGGTAAAGTACATACCAATTATAGTTATGGGCTTAGACACCTAATCCAACAGTCTCCCACTTGGATAAATCTGATAACTATTATTGCAAGTACGACTCCAAAATCCCGACTAGTAATCGTAGCTCTTTAAAGCCGCTGTCAAACTCTGACCTAGTCAATGACGCGTCGATTAGATAAGGGATCATATATTACACCATTCTAGATATCATATGGACTGAGACATGAATTATAATCATTCTCTCTGTCAATTTGTTGTTTCCTGATTTCCGATTTATGATGACCGAGTAATTGAAAAAATCAAATCAGTCCAGGCCCGACCGAGCACTTAGGGTTGTCATAACTAAATCATCGAAGGGCCCACAAATATCGCTTTTATCCTTCTAAGGGTAAAAGGAATGGATAAACTTCGACTCATACGCTTGCTCTATCTACTCATCAAATCACACACAACGATATGTTTTATAACACCGAATTACCGGTGCGTTTACATATCATCAATGAGCAACCGACTCGTAAACTGCAACTCATACCTCTCCGTTTGAAGAATATAAGATATTATCGTCTCATGATAACTCGTGATAAAATCCATTAAGTGATTCAAATGAGTGTGGGTTGAATCCAATACTCGAATCTTATTCCAGGAGCACTCATGAACACTACAGCTATGTCTAAAACACCTAGACAAACTACAAACCCATTCATGACAGTCTTGCCTCAATACCTACTTCCAAAGTACGATTGAATGTGGATGTTTGAATAACCTAGTTATTTTGGAAGTTAAAACATGCAAAGTGAAACACGAGAATAATACTAATCATATATGGCCCCAAAACTTGGAGTGCCATATTTGTTACTCATTATTCATTGTATAATGTTTCAAATAATCAACCCAATACTTGAATTAAAACAATAGTCATGCCATGCTCCAAGCATGCACACTATGTTTGTCTAAACAATAGCTATGTCATGCTCCAAGCATGCACACTTGTTATGTTTGGGTCTTGAAAAAGAAGAAACTTGGTGATAAAGCTATGGTTGGAGCAAGGCTTATAGTGATGGGTTTTCAGCATTCTAACACTCCTAAGTTGTGCATGCAACCCTAAATACCTTGGATCTATGTTTTCTCTATTATACATGTAAACTTGATCTTTCCAAGGTATTACCTTAACTAGCATACAAACATTGATACTTGGGTAATAAAACAAGTTTGAAGACATACCTTTTGTTGTAGTTGGAAGCCTTGGAATATTTGGCCTTTAATAACTTAGCACCAATAGTGTGGATGCCTCAAATGGAATCACAACACAACATGGACAAAGAATGACATTTTTGAGAGAGAATCTTCACACACCAAAACCATCCATATCAACTCCAAGAACATTGGTTATGATTTTGGCTATAAAGTAACATATTTATATGTGGAATTCCAAAGGTCATGGATTAACCATAATCCATACCCATGGGTTTATGATCCATGGTTCATGTGGCCCAACTCTTTATGTATCAATACATAAACTTAGTCCAACATGGATCATAAGCCCACCAATAAATATAACTAATTTTCACAATTAGTCCCCATTGATTTAATTAGTCTCTTTTGATCACCAAATTCATTCCAAACTAATTCTTGATCAATACTAATTAAATCATATGATTTCATATTAATATATTAGAACTTATAATATATTAATAAACCATAAATAACCTCTTCTCAAAAGTCCATCCTAACAAAATGTCCTGATGATATGTAACCCAAATGGTCCATGCTACTCTCGGGTCAAGTATGATGGGTTTTAGTATACTACAACATCCTAAAGTTCACATACAACCCTAAATACCTTCGATCTATGTTTTCACTAATTATACATGCAAATGGTTTCCAAGGCATTAAACCTATAACTAGCATGCAATTTGTCATAAACAATACAAGATACTAGTTAGAGTAACATACCTTTGGTGTTGAAGTCTTGATGTATTTGGTGTTGCTTGAAAGACTTTGGCCTTTAAGAACTTAGTGTCCTAAGTGTTGCACCTCAAATGGTTCACAAACACCATGAACAAAAGATGACTTTTTGAGAGAATCTTCTTGTCACACAAAATCGGCTATCTCCACCGTAGAATGCATAGGTGCCGATTTTGGTGACTATGGGTCCTTTTTATAGTGTGACAAGGTCTAGGGTTTCATCCATGCAAAACCCTAATGCCCATTACCTTTCATTTCCTTAGGCTCCATGGGTTAAACCTCCATGGACTATCCATGGACCACCATATTGGTTTAGCCCATAACAATTGGCCCACACTATAAGAATTATTGATTTACCAAATCAATCCCCATATATCTAATTAGTCTCTTTTGATCACAAAACTAATACCAAATTAATTCTTGATCAATACTAATTAAATTATATGATTATTAATATATTATAACTTATAATATATTAACACATCATAATAAGCTCTTCTCAAAATTCCATCAAATTGTCCTAGTGAAGGCAACCCAAATATGCCATGCTACTCTCGGGTCAAGTAAATACCAATTATAGTTATGAGCTTAGACACCTAATCCAACAGTCTCCCACTTGGATAAGTCTAATAACTATTATTGCAAGTACGACCCGACTAGCAATCGTAGCTCTTAAAAGCCGCTGTCGAACTCTGATTTAGTCAATGACGTGTCCTTAGATAAGGGATCATATATTCTTCCATTCTAGATATCATATGGACTGAGACATGGATTATAATCATTATCTCTGTCCATTTGTTGTTTCCCGATTTCCAATTTATGACGACTGACTAATTGAACAAATAAAATCAGTCCATGCCCGGCCGAGCACTTACGTTTGTCATCACCAAATCATCGAGGGGCCCACATATATCGCTTTTATCCCTCCAAGGGTAAAAGGAATGGATAAACTTCGACTCAAATGCTTATACTAACTACTTGTTGAATCATACACAAAAGCATGTTTTATAACATCGAGTTATCAATGCGTTTTCGTACAATCAATGCACAACCAACTCATAATCAACAACTCATATCTCTGGGTTTGAAGAATATAAGATATTATCGTCTCATGATCACTCGTGATAAAATCCATGAAGTGATTCAAATGAGCGTGGGTTTAATCCAATACTCGAATCTTATTCCAGGAGCACCCATGAATACTGCAGCTATGTCTAGGCTCCATAGACAAACTACAGACCCATTCATGACAGTCTTGCCTCATACCTACTTCCAAAGTATGATTGACAGTGGAGAGTTTGAATAACCTAGTTATTCGGGAAGTCAAAACATGCAAATTGAAACACAAGAATAATACTAATCCTATATGGCCCCAAGCAGCTTTGAGAGTAAATAAAACACCTTTTATTTAAACACCATATTGATTACTCATTATTCATTGTATAATGTTTCAAATAATGAACTTTATACTTGAATCGAAACAATAGTCATGCCATGCTCCAAGCATGCACACTATGTTTGTCCAAACAATAGTTATGCCATACTCTAAGTATACACACTATGTTTGTCTATGATCCTTACTTTGTGAAATAGACCAATTGAACATGATTCCAATGATACTTTTCTTTTTCTTTTTCACAATCCAAAATCCTTATCGTAAATGTAAGAATTCCAAATTCTTGCCATTTACCGAAATCTGTTAGATTCTAAACTTATATGCATTGATCCTCTTGTAATGACTATGCACAAAGTCACTAAGACTTGTCAACAGACATTACATAGTATTCCAATGGAAACAAAGTCTCAAATTCAATGTACATTCCTTTGAACATCCTTCTTGCATTAAGTCTTCTAATCTTACACAGATTTAATGAATAACTTCCACTTATGGAAACATTTCCATATTCCCATTTTGACTATTACTTCTGAACAAGAGTTGCCTCCTTTCAGAATATGTCAATATGGTCCTTTCCAAAAATTTACACCATACTTCCAACTGTCTATGAGCAACCAATCTTTGGTAAACCTCAGATTGTCCTCGACAATTGCTTAATCATTTTAGTCATATCCAGTTCTAGACCTTTTCCCCTCTTAATGCCCTAGGCATTTGGAAAATTTAGAAAGGATAAATATTATAGCACATGTAATCGATCCTATATCTGAAGAATATGGGACATGATTCATGATGTCTCACATAAAGACATGATCCTAGACCAATATTTTGCTACAATATTTTTTATTTGCCATGTTTTCATAATTCGACTATGAAGAGGGATGCCATAATCATAATCGAATTTTGAGAACGCAATATATATAGAATTTCCTTATGTTGAACCATTCCAACATAAAATTCATATATATATATATATATATATATATATATATATATATATATATATCCTTGACTAAGGATGAGTAAATTTCAATCTAAGCTTTTAGAATTCATATGAAGTATAATTTCCTCTCCCTTAATTATAGCAGAACAACTTTTCAAACCCTGCAAAAGTCACGAATTGAGACTTTTGTTTTCTATAATTAACACTTAACATAATAATCATGCTCCCACTAACATGATGATTATTAGCATAACACTTATGCTCCCACTAGCTTTGACATGTATCCAGAAATCAGCTGGACTTCTAGAAATCAATACTTTATTGACTTTCTTACCAAAGTTCAGATTTCTGATACACGATGCTTTGATAAAACTTTATCAAAATCATTCACCTTTCCTTAGATAGCTCATATGAGTGTCTAAACAATTTTTAGAACTATGAAAAGGGATGCCGTAATCATAGTCTCAATCGTTTAGACCTTTTCCATTTCTCACAAGTCCATGTTAGTGTGCCGGTTACCCACACACGCTCCACTAACGACTTTGAGAATGCAAATATCACAATTGCTATCTACTTAAAATCTACTTAGTGAAAGCGTTTCCTCACCATCATTTTCATGAATCGGAGAGAAACCTTATGACACTTAGATTTTATGGTGTATGTGTTCCTATCGATGTGAATTTGTCAAAACCATAATCACAAGACAAGGTTAGTGACAGATCCAAACTCATATGGACTAAACTTGTGCAATCTTAACTTTTTGCCACTTAGCATCACAAGGTATACCATTGCTTCCAAGTAGTTATGCAAACAACTGAGAACTCATAGAACTCACATGCATAGTCAACTTTAACTGGAATGGGCATAGAAACAAGAATATCTCAACACGATAGGCAATAAACCTCAAGTCGTGTGCTAGTGATAAACAACAGCCTTGATTAGTTCTTGAGACTTTTTCAAGATCTTTAAGACTCCCACTGACCTCTTGACATATAAGATTCTCTTGTCAAGAACCATTCCTTGACAAAAAAAATATTCAAGAGTTAGTGCGGATTCTTATCAAGATAAACACTTCACTCAATTGGTATTAGTTGGTCTTTGTTTTATCTAAAACATCACAACTTACGAGATTCAAATGTACAAGAGTAAGAAAACATTTTACTCTACATTTGACAAGTGTTATAAACCTTCTAAGGATTATGTCACTCAAGTTACAATCTTGGGGTATGACTCTAAGACTCAATTTTGGAACGAAGTATGACTTATCTTTTTTATTTAACCAATTTCAACAATCTACGATTCCTCTTCTTAGCCAAACAAATACACTAAGATGTCCTTAGAGAATAAATTGTGATATGATTTCATAATCACTAAGATAATCATAAAACAGGATACTCAAGTACTCTCCCATCTTTTCAGATTGGAGAAACTTTTATCTTTCTGCCTAATTTGATTTTTCTTATTCGTTCTGCCTTACATTGAAACTTTTCCAATGTTTGAAAATTACACTTAAACTTGTAAGCACAACCATATTTACTAAACTTTAGTAAATCATGACGAATAGCCTTATCGTTCTTTGTGGTGGACTTGACCAGCGCACAACCAAGTGTACCCGATCCCCTAGTCCTTCACTTGAATCACATATACATGTGAACAAGGAATTAGTCTTAATTTCCCAAAGATGAAAATTCTCATTCATCATATAATACAAGTTGCACGATTCCAAGTTTCTATCCAACTGAAACTTGGGTGATGGGAATCTTTCCTTATTTGGTAAATTATGACATTTCTACAAACGAAAGAATCAAATCCATTTTCCAATATTTCTATCAATGGAATCATATAAACAACAATTTTTCACAAATGCCATTGTAAGGATATTTAAAATAAATAAAATCAAAACTCTTCTTTTTATTTTAAAATTTGCGGAAAAACTTATTCTTACAATGCAAGGTATAGAGCGAGATGATGCATGTTGTATGTGCTCAGGAAAGAATGAGTGTCTCCACGGCAGGTAGCCGTTGGTCGGCGATCTTATTGTGGTCAGTGTTTCTTCGGGTTTTCCAATGTTCGAGTTTCGAGGCGGTTGGGTCGTTGAGGTCAAGTTTTGATTGTTGAGAGAATTGCTAGTTCGTCGTATAGATTGTTATCTATACTCCGGGAAGGGCAACAGTTGATTTATCAATCAACTTCAAAGTCGGTATGTGTTGTTTCACATGGGTTTTGATCAGTAGAGGATGGGGTTTTGGATTGTCGTCAACGCGTTCTTAGTCATTGACGATTCCTCCGTACTTTAAATTATGAGTTGGAGTACTTCAAAGGTTTCGAGTTGTGTAAGTTGAAGATCAGTGGTCGTGGCAAGCTATCATGATATTTTGTGACGGTGTTTCGAGGTATCCGAGTATGATGCCCTAAAATTTTGGATTATTATGAGACTCGAGTTTGTTAGACAGCAAGTGGAGCATCGAGGGACCATTATATATTCCAGTTATGGACACACCAATTAATTGTCGCTAGATGGGGATTGTCCAAGGATGTAAATTGTATTGAGGGAAAGTGCGTTGTTGCGACAATTGTCGTCAGGAGTAGTGATGCTTAATCTGGGTAGTCGCGTACCTATCTATGTTGGATCGCGGAGCATGAGTTTAGTGAAGTAAGTATGGTGATTGTTGGTGTTGAGATTGTGGGATTGTTTTGTAACTAGTGGATATGAGGTGATAAGAGAGTGGATGGATCCAGGTGGGAGTAATCTCTTACTACTGTCGGGGAAAACCATGGGTAAGCCCATGACGAGTGAGGGAGTGTCGTAAGACTGTGGGGAGCTGTAGCATTCACTTGTCAATGAGAGAGTGTTGTGAGACTGCGGGGAGCCATAGCACTCATTAGTCAGTAAGAGAGTGTTGTAAGACTGCGGGGAGCCGTAGCATTCACTAGTCAGAGTGTGACGCAGAGGGGTTCTTAGGCTTAGGTAACCTTGCCAATTGAGTCTTTGGGAACCTGGTGGCCGGACCAGGGACGAGACTGGGGTCTCAGTGATAGTCGGAAACCGTTATACCTCCATGTAGGGAAGGTTTGTCGCAAATCGGAAGGTCCGGGGTGTAATGCACGCGTAGATTCGCGAATCTCGGGTCATGAGTTGAGTATCAGATATGATACAAGTGGTTCCAATTTTGTTATCAGGACAGACTCTTGTGTTTGAGTTGGCTCTATCAGTGTGAAGGATAGGCAGATTGGGAATTTTAGATTTTCAGATGGATTCCATTTTAAGCAGTTATGGGTCCCATTTGATGTTTTAGACCTGGGTGGGTCGGTTCGTTTGGATTGGGGAGGACCACGACACGCCTGGAATTAGCAAGTGGTAGGCAACAGAGGTCGGAGGTGATGTGTGACTACAGATCGGTTGTAATATTCGCTTGGGGTAAAGTAAACTTAGTGATTGCGTGTATAGTGTGATTGGTGGAGATAACTCTGTTGGATTGATCGATTGTGGATTCGTATCGTCGGATGTGCTAGAGTAGCCTTGGTGGTCCAAATGTTGGGTCGGGAGGCGATCTTCTATTCGTATTTGGTGTTAAGAATTGGAAGGCAGCTGAAGTTATGTTTTCGGATATCAGTGGACAGTTCGGTCGGGCATGGTCATCCAGTTCGGGGCCGGAGCTGAATCATCCTGGGATTGGTATTGGAATGGTTCTGTCTGACGGGAAGTCAGGCCTAGTGTAGGGTTTCGGTTTCCATGTGGATCGGCAGGTTTTCATTTAGTGTTGAGCACATAGTAGGCATGAGCAAATGAACCGAACAGGCCGGAACCGGCCCAACCCAGGAACTGGTTTCGGCCAAAATCAAGAACCGAACCGGCACGGCGGTTCTACCGGTTCCGGTTCTGGGTCCGGTTTTTGATTTTGGAACCAGTCTGATTTGACACGCTTCTTTGCGGGGCTTGTAACTCATTCAAATTTTAACCAAATCAAGCCTTTTTATAGTCTAATCTTAACTACAAAACCTAAAATACGTGTAGGAAAAAGATTCAGGTCAAAAAAACTTAAATTGAGTGAGTTATGCACATTTGAACAACAAAGTCAAATTACGTTTAATTGCTGTAACGTAAAAAAAATTCTGATTTGACACCCTTCCTTGCGGGGCTTGTAACTTATTCAATTTTTAATTAAATCAAGCGTTTTTATAGTCTAAACTTAACTACAAATCCTAATCTACATGTAGGAAAAAGATTCATGTCAAAAAAAGTTAAATTGAGTGAGTTATGCAACTTTCAAATTTGAGTGAGTTATCCGGTCCGGTTCCCGGTTTTGGGCCTGTTCCAACGACCGGTTCTTACCGGGTCCCGGTTCCAAAAATTGATGAAATTATAGTATCGGTCCCAACCCGACCGGTTCCATCGGTTCCGGTTCCGGTACCGGTTCCGGTTCCGAATCCGGCCGGTTCCCCGGTCCATATGCTCATCCCTAGCACGGAGTATTGAGGTTCATTCTTCAGATGGGTTCTGATAGCAATATCGGTGGTTGGTCCTTGGTGCGAAGTGGCCCCTCCGTTTCTTTGGGTTTCGTTCAGAATCGACTGGTATGTCAGGCATAAGTGTTCAGCAGCTAATTATGGTCAACGACCTGTTCCATCAGTCGCAACAAAATAATCATAGTTGGAAGTGCTTTTTCGGGTTTGTTATTCGATGAGCGAATGACATGGGGATATTCTGCATGGGCGGTCTGTCGGGAAGACATACCACTATATATTCCAAGTTTTGGAGAGGAAGAGTTGGTTCCGCAACGGCGAAGGGTTCGTTCTTCTACGGGATTGAGGGTTCTAATCGAGTTCGGTTGTCTTGGGGAGATCTTTTATGTTTCGAATATTCGGTTGCGCTTATCGGATTGTTTGATTAATCTGATTATTGACTAGGAGCGATTTCGAGGGCGAAATCAAATTTAAGTGGGGGAGAATTGTAACATCCTGTTCCGGATCGTTTTGCGATTCGAGGCTCGTGGGTCACAATCCGAGTATGAGAAGGTTTTGAGGTTTTGAAAGAGAAAGGATCAGGCCCTTTTGGAAATGTGGGTAAGGTAGGCTGTGTGATAAAAGATTTCGGGTTGTGCTTTAGAGCCCAAAGGTATTGTTAAAGGCGTTGGTTCGGTCTTTTCATGAATTTTGGATCTGAGTTCGAGTGGGCTTCAAGAGAAATAAAGTTGATAGAAGTATAGGGCTTATCGTTACCTTTTCATGGAAATAAGGATCGTCGGAAACGGATTTATAACGAAGAAGTTATGGCCTTCGGAAGTTTCGTGGTTTTCAGGCTTAGCTGAGAACGCGGGGTGTACACAAAGCGTATGCGGGGCGTACTAGTGAAAAAGGCAGTATGCGGGGTGTACCTTGGAGTACGTTGGGCGTACTGACTAGGATGGTCGCGAATGTTCTTCGGAGTACCCTGGGGGTACCATATGTACGCTGGGCGTACGCCAGTCAGATCAGAACCCTATTTTAAGGTCTTGGACCCTATTTAAGCTCCTTATCTCATAACCTAACCCTAATATGTTCAGCCTCCATCTCTCTAAACCCTATAAATCGACCCTTAGCCTCTATTTGAGTGCTCCTTGAGATTTTTGGTGATTTAGTGGGTTTTTGGTGCTTATTGTGGAAGAAGGAGTTCCTTGAGGAAGCTTTGCTTGGCTTGGAGCTTGTGGATCCAAGCCCTAATCATATTGGTCTAGCTCCAGAAAGTATAAAGTTTGAATCTTGGTGGCTTTCTCATGTGGATCTAGTGGGGTGATGACTTGTTATGTTTGGCTCTTGAAGAAGAAGGAACTTAGTGATCAAGATATGGTTGGAGAAAAGCTTATAGATCCAGAACCTTCATCAAATTTACAATCTCTTGGAGGTATAAAGTCTCAACCTTGACAACTCTTTCATGTAGATCTAGCTAGGTGGCTTTTGGTTATGGTTTTAGTCCCTTTGTGGTGGTTCTTGTGAGTAAAAGTTTCTCCAGAACCTTTGCGCTTTGTATTTGGTCCTTGTTGGGGTTATGGAGTCTTAAAGTTTGGATCTTGATGAGTATAACCCTTTCATGCATGAGTTAATATTCATTTAGTGGAAGTAGAGTGTTATTTCTTGAGATTGGGTCCTCTTGGGGCATGCAAGTCACTAAGTCCGTGACTTTATGGTTCTAGACGTTCATGAAGAGTTGGATCTGTGTTGTGGGCTTCTTGTCTTAACCATTAAGTGATTAATGGACATTGTGGGTTTTTGGCGTGTACGCCGAGCGTAAAAATGGGTACGCTGAGCGTACGCATGCAGCTCCCCGTTTTCAGCCGAGCAACCTGGTACGCAGGGCGTACCAGGATTACGCCAAGCGTAACGATGGTTAGTGGGCTTTTGGACTTGTTCTTCGTTTGGGCTTTGGGCCTTGGGCTTTATCTGGGTTTGTGATATTTGGGCTTTTGATGAACTAAGGACTTGTATTAAGGATTGGACTTATTTATGGGCCTTAATGGGCCCAATAGATTTGGGCCTTAGTGGGCCCAATGGGCTTGGACCATCAGTGCGCCTGGTTAGTTGGACCATCTTTGGACTTAGTGCTTGAGTTTAGCCTTGGATACTAATTGAGTTTAGTTATGAGTTTGGCTCAATGTTTGGGGTCGGTGCGCGACAGCAACGATTGTAGGAATGGTCCATCGCTGAGGCGAGTCTTCTCATTATTATACTTACCTGTGTGGTAATTTATGTGTGACCGGAGGGTCTTATTCATGTTATTGACCGGAGGGTCTTATTCGTGTTATTGACCGGAGGGTCTTATTTTCTTATACTGAGATACGTGTTATTATGCATTCTGTCTTTGTAACTTATGATGTTATATTATTCTGTGCATATATGGATTTATGACCGGATGGTCCATACCGAGACGTGAGATCGGAGGGTCTTCACTGAAACACATGACCGGAGGGTCCTTATCGAGATATAGCCATGAGAGGCTAATTATTTGTGTATGTGGTATTTTGGGGAACTCACTAAGCTTTGTGCTTACTGTGTTGAGTTAAATGTGTTTTAGGTACTTCAGTAGATTCCGGGAAGGCGGAGGCATGATTGTACACATCCGTCGACTTGTGGAGATTTGAGGATTTTGGGATACTATGATATTGTTTTGATAATAACTTACAATTTATGTGATGACTTGTATTTATGATTAATATTTTGAGAATTAAAAATGAAAATTTTGTCTTGAATTTTGAGGCATTACATCATGTGTCGACCCACAGTCGTACCAGATCTATTTCACCCCCGAGTCTATTTCAACTCATATGTCAGCACAAATCTGTACGAGATCTATTTCACCCCCAGGTCTATTTCACCCCACGTACATATAGAAAATATGCACATAGACATATAACACATACAAAAGCAGTCACAAAGACTACAAGCACATAACATATCTTAGTGTCTTACAGTAAAGGGAGCAAACTCACCTCAGTCTATTGTCAGTCAAACAAATGATCGGGCTGCTGAACCGAAAAATCCCCACGCTAATCAATCAAATAAAACCCCAATTAATAATTAGGCCATAAACCATAACTGGTAATCTAGTTCATTTGTCCAACATCAAGGGTAAAAGACCATTCTACCCTTTCCTCACTTGGCCCAATAACCAAGGCCCAACCCAATGGCACCAAAAGCCCAATATGGCCCAAGCTCCTAAATGATACCCAAAGCCCATTATGGGCCCAAATCCAAGAAGGCCCAAAGCCTAACAGTGGCCCAAATTCAGAAAGAATAGTGGCCCAACAAGGCCCAAAACCCTAATTGTCCATGTATCTAACCTAAATCACAAAAGTTAATGAAAGTCAACAGTTGATGAGTACGCCCAACATGCTCAGACTTACACCCTACATATGCCTCCTTTGGCTAGTACGCGTTGCGTACGAGCTGGGTACACCCAACGTACTCCACAACAGTCCAAACTCGCCATTAAGTGCTTAATCGGTTAAGCCACTATGTCCAATTCTCAGATTTGATCCTAAATGATGTCTTAACACGTAAAGTTGGAAACTTTACTCCTTTGGATGTCTTAATGGGACCCAATACTCAATTAAATCCATAATATGAACCCTAAATCATGCATGGTCCAATATAACACATCAAGATTGCATTTTTATGCACAAGGGACCTAAAAAATGGTAAGATCTACCATCCTTAGCTTCTGGAGTAGCTCATACTCTCAAGCATGACTTAAAGGACAATAAAAAGCATAAAACAAGCCCTAACGTGATTTATCAAAAAGAACCATCAAGTTAAGAGATTTATACCTCCAAAAGCTTTCCAAGTTGGTAATAATTGTGGATCCACAAGCTCTATCCACACAAATGCAACTTCCAAGAGTTCTTCTTTTTTCAAGATCACCAAAAACACCTTCAAAGTTCACTTCCAAGCTCAAAACACTCAAATGACAATTAGGGTTTAGTTCTCAGGGTTTGGAGAGGTGTAGGCTAGTCATAAGAAGGTCCAAGAGTGACTTAAGGTGTTTAAATAAAGTACAAACCCTAAAAAATAGGGTTTTCCCTAGGCGGCCGTACGCCCCGCGTACTTCCATGTACGCCTCGCGTACGTGGGTGCCTCCGCGACCAAGCCATCGAGCCAATACGCCCAACGTACTCCTAGCATACGCCTAGCGTATTCGGCTAGGGACCAAAATGCAAGAGTTTTTAAGGTTAAGTGCAAAAAGGAAAAATACCTGAATGCAAATGTTACAAGCGGGAGAGCCCACTCCCACCCACAACAACGTAGAGCGGGAAGGATTCCTGCTCATGACTTCTTAAAAAAAAAGCGCTTCTCGGGAGGCAACGCGGGCTCGGGTTGCATTTTCTTTTTCCTTTTCTTTTTATTAATTTTGCATTTTCATTTAATCATGGGATACGTCATCTTAGTCATCTTTAATTTTAAAATAAAAGTAAAAAATCAAGTTTGGGATTAAACTTGTTAGTGGTATAATATTTTTATTTATTTTAAAAAGCAAAAAAATATAGTTTTTGGTCAAAATTTTCGAAACCACGACGTGGGATTAAGCCCCACGACGTGAGAATTAAGAGAAACCCGTTTTTTCAATCAGTTTGAACTTATGAGGTGAGCTCCAACACTCACGACGTGAGCTTTAATAATAAAGGGGGACCATACTATTAAAGTAACCACAAAAATTTGGCTTTCAATATTTACAATACCACGCACGAAAGAGGTCATTATCGGTCCCCACACTTCGATTTTCCTCCGATTTGCTTCAAACTTTCTCGATTTCGTGTTCCATCTTGAACCAAGATAAGATTCTCATGCTTTATTACTTTAATTTTACTGATTTTAAGTATTTAAGAGTTAGGGTTTGTTCTTGAGATGCTAATTTTGAAATTGGATCTATTTCTTGCGAATTTGTTGTTGCATGTGTGTTTAATGGACTTAGAAGTACTGCCTAAGCAAACCCCAATGGTTGTTTTGGTTCAATTTGACCTTAATGACGACCGATTCTGTTTTTCACGTCGAACTAAACTCACGACGTGAGAATTGGGTAACTCAATTTTTGTTTTCTGTTAATTACTAAATATGTGGTTTTCTTGCTTGGGTTTGGTTTGTTTTCTGTTTTGCATGTATTATGGGTCCGAAAAGAGCTCCTCAACAACAACAAGGGAATGTATCAATCTTACAACCATTTTATGAATTTCTTGATGATCTCCCTCGTGAAATGTTAAATAATTATACCAACAAGTTGGGGTGGCTCTACAATCATGAGTTTGTTGTTTCACCAACAACAGATTGGGACAAGCTGAAT
The DNA here is from genome assembly GCF_052849685.1 of Lactuca virosa. Taxonomy (NCBI): domain Eukaryota; kingdom Viridiplantae; phylum Streptophyta; class Magnoliopsida; order Asterales; family Asteraceae; genus Lactuca; species Lactuca virosa. The sequence continues at coordinate 274,668,176 of NC_136431.1, read as the reverse complement.
GAAATTGGGATCTGGGAAGATTAAACCCGTATCTCATAAAGATGTTTGAATAAAATGGGATTTCTTTCATTTTCAACGGGTGGAAAATTTTATTTTCGATTAAGGAACCAATTTTCAAAGAGTTATGTGTTGAATATTTTGTCAACGGTTTCTTTTGAAGCGAACACAGTTGATCCTCACTTTGTCACGGCTTTAGTTTTATGTCTCGGTGGTAAATATAGAGAATGTAGTTTGGCCAAGTTCACATGGAGAATGGGCTTTCACTAACAACATGAAACAATATCTCCCATTTTTGATAAGTTTTTGAGATAAGCCACTTGGGTTTACTCTCAAGGTGTAAATGGGTATCATTTTTGGACGACAATAGCTAAAGGCGAATTTCATTCCAGGGTTTCACAAGAAAGCCAAATCCGGTCTTCCATCCATCGTATCATCCACCGCCTTGTGACATTTTCAATCAACCATAAAAAACACGGGGTAAAGTAACGAGTTCAAATTTGTTTTTTATGTGGAGCATCATAGAACCGAGGTTTTTTTTGCAATATTCCTTATTTTCTTGCGAAATATTTGGCAAGTAGCGCAGTCACATCTAGAGTCGGGAGCCCAATAGCGGGTGGGCATTTTGTCACTCGTTTGGCAAATTCATATAATGTGTTCATTCCAAGAGTTACGCGTACCCTTACATGCATCAAGGGTTCCGATCTTACTTTGAGTTTTTTTTGGAAACAATGAATGTTGTAATCAATATGGGAACACACTGGAGTATTCCGACAGATGATGAGGTGCAACAAGTAGAGAAACCAGCGGAGCGGGCGAGACAATGAGGACGCTGAAATGTTAGAGGACGAGGAGAATGGGGTCAACCACAACAACAATTTCAGGATGTTCCTTATGGAGGTGTACCCACCGACCATTTCAAAGTTGGGATGGTTATTATCTTGACAATCTTCGAGGGGGTGTAAATTATCACAACCAATCCTTGGACGTATTATTTTCCCATTTCTATATAGAGCGTCCACCCACCATGCCACTTCACTATCCTTACATACCGACTTGGGAAGAGCTTTGGGCATCGAGACAAAATTCCGTGGCTGGGTCTAGTGGAGCATGTGGAGACGATGATGATGATGCATTATGACTTATTTATCCTTTTATTTGAGTTTTTATTTTTATTCATAGTTTATTTTTGGTGTGTTTTAATGTTTGTTTTATTTTTAATTTGTTTTTTTTAAATTATGTTACAGAATGATGAATGTTTGTTTTCTTTTTGCAACCTATGAGTTTCTTTTATTCCTAGAATTTATAATTTATCGAGAAAAAAAATGAGAAGAGAGAGAAGCCGTTAGCGTTAGAGATAAGAACCGAAGACCATACTTTTTGATAAGTGTGGGGTAACCATCATGTGCAATTTTGGAGAAGTAAAGAAAGAGTTAAAAAAAATATTTTCTTAAACTGTTTCTTAACAACTTAAGAGGGCAAAAGAGTTTGCGCAACTTGAAGATTTAAAAGAAGAAACGCATTATGTCATGCTTCAGTTCTCACGACGTCAGCTCTCTACCTCACGCCGTGAGCATTATATTTTCACGATTCTGAAGTCTTTCATTCCATACTAATGTTGTGGCTCACTATTATCACTACTTGAGATATCATCAATCATGTTTCTTCTCTTTCTTTCAACCAGAAAATGCGGCGTACGCTTTCCTACATTACGATGCATTACTCTGAAGTTTCTTGCACCATGATTTTTAAAGATGTGATTTTTTGGTTCACAATTTTATTCGGAAATTTTATGAGTAGTTGCCAAAGTCCAATTCCAGTAAAAATTCAATATGTTCAAGCTTTCCACACAAGTTTTAGTATTCGATCTCGCCACTCTATCCTAGGGGAGTCTGTTCCAATTTCTCTTCTTTAATTTATGTTCTTTTACTGTTTTAGCATTCAATCGGGACATTTCATCAATTAAGTGAGGGGTAGGGAGTTGAATACAGGAATGCAAGATTACTAATAAAAAATTGTAAAATGACTAGGATTTTAAAAATTATTAAAAAGATTTGAAAAAATAATCTAAAACTAAATCTAGTTAAAAAATTGTTGTATTGTTATGTTGAGATATAGGTTGCTAGTGTTCTGTGGGGCGATCCGATGTGAGTTTCAATGTTTATTTGAGCCAATATATGTTATAGTGTATATGTGGCTTCCTTATCCTGGTGAAATCATGGAACAAAAACACGACCTTGTATAGTTTGAGGGCCACAATATGTTTAGCATCGTGTACCATAAATGTATCTAGGAGAGTTTATGTAGTCATTGTACCTTAGACTATTAACTTTAACCAATAAGGGTTGAAGTTATGTTCTCTTGCTTAATCATATGTTTTTTTTTCAAGATTTTTAGTTTTGAATGAAAAAAGTGAGAAAAAAATAGAAAAAAAAAGTTGCAAAAGTTTGGGAAAATAAGAGTCTACAAAGCTATGAAGATCAAGTAATATCATGAAGAAAAGTTCCAAATCATTGAAGACTCAAGAATAAGGCAATTTGCCAAGTTATTTATTGCAATTTTTTTTATTTCTAGGTTATTTTTCCATATGTATGGTTGGGGGCTTAACCAAAAATTACCTTGAGGTTAAAAAAGAGAGGGATGCATAAAATGAGTGTTGTTCAAAAGAATTGGGGAACTGTTGATGAAGATTGTGAGTATTTAGGATTGGGGAAGTTCTTAGGAAATATTAGACACAAATACATGCATTGAAGTCTTGATGTAATGGAGAGACTCAAAATGGATTGTCTTCTGCGATGTTGGTAGCTAGGGTTTTTAATATGATAATAATAAAATTAGTTTTGCTTAAGGGAAAGCAAAAGGAAAGTGTGGGGTATTTTGATATTTCTATATTTATACATATATTTAGGCATTATTTTAATACATTTTAAGCTATAATTTGGTTAATTGCAAAGATATTTGGTTCTTATTGAGTTGAATTACATTTTGCAGCCAAATATGACATTCTTGAGGAAAATGGACCAAAACCGACAAAAGCTGGAACCTCGAAGGACTGGAGCTGAGTTGGGAGCTTAATGAAGCTTGAAGAAGAGAAAATTAAGTCCAATAAAAGCTCACGATGCGAGCCTTTACTATGCACGATGTGAGAATGAAGATTCCAGAAGATAACTACCCGAAATGTATTTTCCTTGCCGAACACGAATTGTACTGAGCTCACAACATGAGCCTTAATGCTCACGATATGAGACGAAATATTTGGAAACTATATATATCCCTTTACATATCGACTTGAAGGGGTTGGATCTAATTTTCTGGAGAGATAACCGATTTTAGAGGCCAGAGATCTGCGAAAAACAACCCTTTAAAGGAGAGAACACTTGGAGATTGAAGATTTGAAGATTACGCATCACATTCGGTTTGCACTAGATTAACAATGTCGAATTCTTATGTTTTTGTGTGCTTATTTTCTTCTATGAGTAGCTAATTATTAAGCCTTCGTTTAGTGAAGATGAACCTTAATACTATGTGTTAGTTTCTAGCTTATATTTGGATTTTATGAAGTTGGTTAATGCATGTGTTTGATTATCATTACCTAGCATGTTAAAGTTTGCATCTTTGTTTCTTTGATTCAAGCTAAGTGTAGTTTAATGACCATTTGAATTGCATGAAGTTGTTTACTTAGTAGTTTATGATCATTAAATTGCTAAAGCTAGGATTAATCACATCTTAGATTAAGTAATAAAGGTAACAACTTTAACTGTGTTGGAGAAAATAGTTTGATCATAATTGTGTTTAATTAACTGTTTTGATCATAGATAATCATCTAGATATATCTTACATAGCCCAATTATCATTAATAATCAATTATGTGTTTGCTTATATATGATCATTACATAGTATTACATAAATTGGTGAAAATATTTGGAGATCAGATCAAGCCTGCAAATTACATTTAAATTGGTCAACTGAATAAATTCGTACTTAGAAACTACACATAGGAAAAGTTGGGATTCGAAACTAAATGGAAGTGTCATCTAAATCTTTTTTACAATCGTTTTTAGTTGAGTATGTGCTTACTTTTAAGTTAGTCTGAACTTGTAAAATAAAAGAAAAAACCCTCTTTAATTATTGTTTTTAGATTAGTTTTTAGTAATTATATTATTAGCTAAATCCATTCCCTGTGTTCGATATCCAACTTACCTAAACTATTCTATAAATTTGACTAGGTACACTGCCTAAGTGCAATTAGTTAGTTAAGTAGGTGTGACAACCCGAAATTTTCATTCGTTTAACTCCGCAATCAAGCACTTCAAAAGTTAGCCAAGTTCATCTCAAAACATTTTTGGCCGGATTTAAGACCGCTTGAATAATTTATTTTATATTCGTCAAGCGAACCAAAAATAAGGAAGTATAATTTTAGAGTTGCCGTGTTTAACGTAAGTCGCGAAACTCCAAATATTTGGAGTTTACGGGAGTAAACTCGGAGTTTACGACCGCAAACCCCCGAGAGTATAAATATGACACTTAGTCATTTTTCTCTCATTTTTCATTTCCAACCTCAAGAACACTCAAAGATTCTCTCTCAACTAGCATAAAATCTTTCCGTCAAATCCGCCAAAAATGTAAGTGTTTCTTGCCTAGACTTTTTCATATAACACTTAATCTAGTGTTTTTACAACACTTCATCCATGGATTTCGATTTTTGCTTAGATCTTCAAGTGTTCATCAAGAACACCAAGAACACACACTAGTGTTCGTGGACTCCAAACACCCATTTAAGCTTCCTATATGTAAGTATACTTCTCCTAGCTAGTTGTTTGCTTAGAATACATGTCAAAGCCTTGAAGAACACCAAGAAACATGAGTTTACGGTTTGGGGAGACCTCCCAAAACCGTAAACACCTTCTAAGGGTGTTTAAGTGCCCTTAACATCTTCCAATGCTTGTATAAGTGACTAGAACCTTGCATGCATAGCCTAGAAACACCAAAGCACGAAAGAAATAGACAAACATGGGTTTACGGCCGTAAACCCATGTGTTTACGACCGTAAACACCCAAGGGAGTGGTCCAAGGACCGTAAACTCCATAAAGTGTCCATTTTGAGCCCTAATCACTTCCTTAGCCCTTGATTTGAGTCTAGCATAATTCCTTGAGTGGTTTAGGACCTTTGAACACCCAATAACACCACTTCCATGAGTTTACGGCCATAAACTCATGGGGGTTATGGTCCAGAAACCGTAAACACCCCTAAGGGCCATCATTTGAAGAGTAAACTCCAATGTGAGTCCATACTCTCTTTATATGCAACCCTTCGTACACCTAACACTTGTAGCAAAGTGTTTTCATGTATTAGGACATCCTTACTTGCTTAATTAGTTATTAAATGACTAATTGGATACTTAAATGTATCATTACTTGTTAAATAGGATCCGAGTGTGTGTTCAAGTCCTCAGTTGACACATAGCACCCTATACCGTCCGTTCATCCGAATCACCCACGTCAGGTGAGTTCATGCCCCTGAATTAACCTTTTAAATGATTTTAAATGCTTTTATGGGGGGGGAATACAAGTTGAACTATAGAGTTATTATATCAATCACATGTGATTAATAACTGTATAGCAAATGGATTTGTACATGTTAAACTGCTTCATCCAGCAAAAGGTTTTCAAATCTCGTTTTCAAATCTTGTTTAAAGTATGAATTTCTCTTTTAGATTATCAAAAGTTTTCCAAAGGTTTTCCAAAGGTTTTCAAAGCATGTTTTATAAACTGACATCAAGTCATAAATTCTTATTTGTAAAGGTTTTCCAAAGGTTTTACCAAAGTTTTCTTCTATGCTTTTATATCGTTATGCCTATATATGTATAGTTATATAAAAAATGTTTGAAGGACTTAGAACGGCTAGCTCGCTTATTTCCTTTTCCTCGTTGGGATGTGGTCTGGTGGGTATCGGTTATCCGTCCAAAGGTCGTTTAAATATTAGTTATATATCATGTATAGATGTATAGTCATAAAGGTTTCCATCAGCCAGTTCATTTCCTTTGGGTAGCAAAGGCATCCTTCCATGATTCATATACCTGAAACATTGATAACTATTATAGGAATAGTTAGGAGATTCTATTTACTCTTTCTAGTATGAAGAATCCCACAAGAGTCAGTTCATTCGTGAGTCTATACTATTACTATATTACTTTAAATAGAATGTGACGTACTATTTCCCGATACGCCGCTTCCAAGCGCCATCGCCGTGTAACCAGAGTCTCCTGGAGGGTCATCAAGGATTCGATCGTCAATCAGCATGGTTACATACGAGTTCACATTCAACCCTTTTATTCACCCTCTTGTTTTAGACTGAGCCAGGTGTATTGTTCATTCGATACCCTCCTGGAGTCTATGTTTTACTCTCCTTTTTAGATATTGCTAGTCGTATCGTTCATTCGATACCATCTGGAGTCTGTATTTTCCTTGTTTTAGACTGAGCCAAGCGTATTGTTCATTCGATACCCTCCTGGAGTCTATGTTTTACTTATTTTTAGAATTTGCAAGGCATCCCGCCCGAAGTCTATGATTTATTTACCTTTAATACTTTGCGAGGCGTCCCGCCTGGAGTCTAGGTTTTATTTATTTTTAGCCAGCAGTGTTTCTGCTGAGGAAAAATATGATTTTCCCTTATTATTTTTACTTGAGGCTTTTCTCACAACTCCTTTAAAGTAAAAACTATATTTTGATAATGATAGTACTTTTGGGGAAATTACTCCTTAAACATAAAACAATTGGGTCTTGGTAGAAGACTACTTTTATTTAGAAAGTATAGGATTTTCTGGAAAGAATTCTAATACTCTGTAGATTCTAAGCCATCATCTTTCATGAGGTTATTTTGAATAAAAATGTGTATTTATACTAATGTCATTAAATACTTATGAATTCACCAGCATTATAAAAATGCTGATACTCGCTTTCAAAATAACTTGTATTCTCAGGTCATCGATAGACAGGTACATCCCGGGAGCTTTTGCGAAGTCAGCCTAGTGCCAAGCTGCATCTATGTTATTCTATGTACTTACTTTGATGTTGCTATGAAATGTAACCTATGTAAAATTATTACTATTAATGCAATGGTTGTTGTACTTTGATCACTATACTGCACATGTTGTGATACTTGACATGACGTCCTGCACCCCATAACGTTTTCCGCCGTTCTCGGTTTTGGGGTGTGACAGTAGGTTAGGATTATAAATTTTAAACTAGGTAGTATATAAATTGCACATCAGCTGCGGATAAATTTGAAGTTGGCGAGAAAAGGAAGGGTGAAGGACTCTCAAAGTCTGATAAGAAAAGTAAAATATCATGGTTTGATCCCAATAAGAAGAGATATGGGGGTAATAATGAAGCAAACTGGTGTAATAAATGCAAGAAGAAGCATGCTCGGCAATGCAAAGGATTAGTGACCTGCTACAGAAGAGGAAGACCTGGTCACTGTTCTAATGAGTGTAGGAACAATGGAAGGGTGTGTCTCAAGTGTGGGGAAGAAGGACATGTCATGAAGGACTACCTGACGAAGAAGGAAGATGCTAAGTAGAATGTGCCACCAAAACCAAAGGCATAGACATTCCAAATAACCATGGATGCTGCAGAGGATGAAACAGATAACGCTTGAGGAGACCAAGTGAAGGAAGCCGTTTACCTAAAGTTTAAGACATGTAGTGGTCATTCCACATAGATAGTATTTTAGTATTTAGTTGGATATAAGAGGCATTATGTATGGTGAACTCGAATAAGTATTGTAATTGTTTTCAAAAGTTATAAAAAATCCTTAGTTGTGTTACACTACTCAACGTGTTTAGTTGACGTGTGATCCTTTTCGTGTATGGTGACTTGGAAAACATATAGACAATTTTTGGCACGATTATGAGTATGTGTGGTAGGTAGTATGGGCCCCTACTGTTGGAAGCAAACGACTTGAACTTGGATCAGGAGGAGTCACAAGGTTACTAAGGCACTAGTAATTGAGTTCATTTTTTAAATTCTGTAATTACATTCGTTTCGGTGATGACTTGGAATAAGATTCCTAATCGAACCCTGGTGACTGTAAAGGATCAAGTATGATTGTAATGAATCTACAAAATAAGTTATCCAGTTCTGAGAACCATGTTCGACATAGTTTCCGAATTTAGTTGTAAGATTGAAGAAGGAAATGATCAAGACAATCGACAGACGGATTGCAGCCGTCGATAAGGCTAAGTAGCCAGTAGTTACGAATACTACCTACAAAGATGTGGTTGTACCACATTAGAACATGAAGGAAGGTATCATATGTGCTAAAATCTGACTCATAAAGACCTGAGTCTAGTCATTACATCATGTAATGTAAGGTCATTCGAGCATGACCATTCGGGTTGAGTCTATTCGAAAAGGTGCAGAAGTCTCCGATAAAGATCGAGTTTATAACTCGAAGATTAGGAATTAAGGTCCGACAGAAGAGCGGGTGCAAGGTTGAGCACCATCAGTAGTTTAAAAATCTAAGAACTTGATACTCATTTGGAAAGGCATAGGAGTTACGGTTATCACCTATGATGGAAAGGTAATGGGCATAATCATTATACAAGCCTAATTTTGCTAATGATTCCGGGACATAATCATCCTAAGGGGAGATAATTGTAACGCCCGTAGATTCGGGCTAGGCAATTAAAATATAATAAGCGATAAAAATGATATTTTTATACATGATTATTTAGGATATATAATATTAACCAAAGTTATATTATATGTGACAAGGATTCTGTACATATAAAAAACACTGAAATCCAACTTCGTATGAAGAAGTTATGTTTTTTTTGAAGTTTCGCGATTAAACCGACACGACTCTGCGTATCTTAAAAAGTAAATTTTTGATAAATTGCTTATTGGCCTAAGTAATCTAAGAAAAATTTGTAGTTGTCATGAAACCGAGAGCATGCATATAGAGAACGTCCAAATCTGATTCGTGAGAGGAAGTTATGATTTTTCGGAGTTTCAACACAAAAGTGTGGACACAGAAATCAAAATTTAGATTGGTTTATTGTTAGTCGAAACAATATAAACGATAATTAAAGATCTTGTAAATATGAACCCGTCGATATCAAGGCAGTCGATAATGAAGTTCGTATGAAGGAGTTATGAATTTCGCACGAAGTTTAACAGTCTCAACAGGTCTAAATATCAATTTTAATTAGAGTGAGAATTAGCGGTTGCGACCTTAATGAAAGTTGTAGAGCTCGTGGAAAGGATTCTGGCGATATAAAGAGCGTCGAAAACGGAGCTAGTATGAAGAAGTTATGATCTTTTTAAAATTTTGGAAATTCGTACAAGATTGCACAATGCGCGACACGCACTTCTAAAAGGCGATGACGTGGCGCTTTTCGGAGGAGACATGTGGCATGGTTGGGTGGCCGGCTCTCTCGTGATACATGGGGATGTGGTACAAAGTGGACATGACATGTGGAACCACAAGAATAGGCCATGTGGTAATCTTCTAGAAGCAATGAGGTGGGCAAGTCTGCATGCAACACGTGGCAAGAGAAGGGTGGAGCCAACAGAACGCATGGCCGCAGCATGCACTCATTTTTCCCCTATAAATTCTTCTGATTTTGGCTTCGTTTCTCATAATTCAACTTCAAATCTCTTCCAAACACTCCTAAACTCCGAAGGTCCGATTTTAGTGATTATTAGGGACTGATAGCGAGGATCTGAAGCACTAGAAGGCCTTGTGGATTAGAGCATTTAGTTTCGGAGTTCTGTCCATGCAATTTCCCGGTTTTTTCTAAAATCTATAAGTAAAGCTACGCTTATTTTATTTCAAGTGTAACTTATATTTATAGTCGTTATTATGAACCTATAAATCATATTTATCAGTGATTCTAGGTCATTATACTGATTTATCTACTTACGAGTATAATGTCTTGGCTGGATTTAGTGAGGTGATTAAAGTAGGATTTTCGAACAGTATACTCTTTATACTAAACGGATGCTACCTCTAATATGATCCTACCTGATTATTCCTTACTTGATAAATCTTGATGTCGACATTGGGATAACTGAGGAATCTAGATTATCATTAGTCATAAGGAATATCATACTAAGACTTAATAATCATACCTAGGTCACGTCAAGGGGAAAAGTCAACGTGTTAGGCGAAGCTCTGTCCACGTCACCAGTCATCCACTTTAACTGTGAGTGCATAGTTACTTTCAACTTATACATAGATATAAGTATTCTAAATGCTTAATGCTATGTGCGACGTTTTTGCAGTGTTTAATATATTTGTACAATAAGATATGATTGTTACTTGATCAAATCATATATTATACTTAATAATATGATGGGGTAGTGTAACGTTCCAAAATATGGCCCAAAAATTTCATTTTTAATTAAGATAAAACAGTATTCCAAAATCATCATCAATACAATCCAAGTGAAAATAAGTGTATCGAACATCATATCAATAAGAGTATATCACAAACGTGGAACTACACGGTGTGTGCGATGCAATCATCCCGAGCTCTTCCTTCTGGAACTAGAAGTACCTGAAACATAAACTGAAAACCATAAGCACGAAGCTTAGTGAGTTCCCCAAAATACCCAATACCATACATATTAAACCACATATTGGGCCCCTTCCCTCCATCAGACCCGACCTGGTATCGAGTCTCACTCGTCTTCGGGCTCCGTCCGACTTCGAGTCCCGCCCGGTATACAGATCTGTTATTCTTAGGCCCCGCCTGACATTGGGCCCCGCCCACTATTCACATAGACATATATTACATAATCATACTAACACATGCAATGATCATAAACAATAACATACAATACAGTCATCGGGCATCGCCCGAAATCGAGCCATGCCCGGTATACATAGCAACACATATCACATGAAAGGGTCACGTAGACTCCTAGTATCCTAACATAAATAACCAGGGCTGGAGTTAGTGCCTTAGACCCGCTAAACCCAGTGAGGAAACTCACCTCGACCGCTGAATCTCACTAAAAATCCCTAGCTGCTGGTCCAACGAATCCCCGAGCTATCAATACAAAATAACACTCTAGTTAACATTTGTGTTCCAATCCATATCCAACCATCCATACTTAGGGTAACAAGACCATTTTACCCCTCCCCTAGTTTGGTCCAAGACTAAGGCCCAAACTCACAATCAAAAAGACCCAAAACCAATTAATTTTTCCAAGGCCCAGTTATGGCCTAATTTTCCAAATTGGGCCCAAACCCCTACATAGGCCTTACCCTAAAGCCCAACAATTTTTCCTAGTCAAAAATACTTGTACTCAGATAGCTCAACAAGAACACAAACATCTAAGCCCAATAAAATGGTCCAAACTTGAAGCCCAAAACGCTCAGCCCAAAAGACTGAGTATGTGGGGCGTACCCAGTTGTACGCTAAGCGTACTTGCTAAATGGTTTGTATGACGTGCATACAGACATGTAAGCCCAACGTACTCACCCAATAAGCTCAAATCCACATTAAGCGCTTAATGCTTAAGACCAGAAGCCTAAACCATAGATCTAAGTCCTAATAAGAGTCTCGAACCATAAAGCCACCGACTTGGTGATTTTGCATGCCCCATAAGGACCCAACATCCAAATATAACACTCTACTTCCATTAAATGAACATAAACTCATTCATGGGTAATTCTAAACTCTAAAGGTGCCAACTTTATGGACCTTGAACCTCAAAAACACCAAGAGTGGCAATTCAAACCTTCTGGAGTGGTATCAAACCAGTAGATCTCATTCATGGGGCCAAAAAGGGACCAAAACTTATATAGATTAGATCTAAGCCATTAATGATCAAGTTCATAGCTTTTTACCTAAAATAAGATGGAAATGGAGTAGATAATCAGGATCCACAAGCTCTTCCTTGATCAACAACCTTGCACCACGCTTCTACTTCTTGAAAATGGACCAAAACACCCCAAAATGGAGACAATGAGCTCAAAATACAACAATGGAGGCTAAGGAATGATTTCTAGGGTTTTTAAGGCTTAGGGGTTGGTAAAGAGGCCAGCCCTAAAGACTTAAGGCATTTATATAGGGTGAAACTGATGGGTTTTAGTATACTACAACATCCTATGGTGCACATACAACCCTAAATACATTGGATCTATGTTTTCACTAATTATACATGCAAATGGTTTCCAAGGCATTAAACCTATAACTAGCATACAAATGATATAAACTACATAAAATACTAGTTATAAGTTTACCTCTTTGTGTAGCTTGTAGAACTTGATGAATGTGGCATGAAAGAGCTTAGCCCCAATAGTGTGGAAGCCTCAAATGAAGTCACAACACATCATGGACAAAGGTGGAACTTGAGGGAGAATTCCATGCACCCAAAAACACCCATGAACTCCAAGAACAAGCATGTAGGCGTTTTTTAGGTTAAGAGCATGCGTTTATATGTTGGATTTCAAGGGTCATGGGTATAACCAAAATCCATACCCATGGGTTTATGATCCATGGTTCATGTGTCCCAACTCTTTATGTATCCATACATAAACTTGGTCCAACATGGATCATAATCCCAACACATATAAATATAACTAATTATCATAATTTGTCCCCATAGATTTAATTAGTCTCTTTTGATCACTAAATTAATTCCAAATTAATTCTTGATCAATACTAATAAAAAATATGATTTCATATTAATATATTATAACTTATAATATATTAATAAATCATATATAACATTTTTCTCAAAAGTCCATCCTAACAAATTGTCCTGATGATATGCAACCTAAATGGACCATGCTACTCTCGGGTCGAGTACATACCAATAATAGTTATGGGCTTAGACATCTAATCCAACAGTATCCCACTTGGATAAGTCTAAAACTATTATTGCAAGTACAACTCCAAAATCTCGACTAGCAATCGTAGCTCTTAAAAGCTGATGTCGAACTCTGACCTAGTCAATGACATGTCCATTAGATAAGGGATCATATATTCCTCCATTCTAGATATCATATGGACTGAGAAATGGATTATAATCATTCTCTCTGTCCATCTGTTGTTTACCGATTTCCGATTTATGACGACTGACGAATTGAACAAATCAAATCAGTCCAGGACCGGCCGAGCACTTACGTTTGTCATCACTAAATCATCGAGGGGCGCATAGATATCGCTTTTATCCCTCCAAGGGTAAAAGGAATGGATAAACTTCGACTCATATGCTTGCTCTATTTACTCATCAAATCACACACAAAAATGTGTTTTATAACACCAAGTTACTAGTGCGTTTTCACATAATCAATGTGTAACCGACTTGTAGACTGCAACTCATATCTCTCAGTTTGAAGAATATAAGACATTATCGTCTCATTAATCACTCGTGATAACATCCATGAAGTGATTAGATGAGCGTGGGTTTAATCCAATACGCGAATCTTATTCCTGGAGCACTCATGAACACTGTAGCTATGTCTAAATGTCTAAAATAGCCAGACAAACTACAGACCCATTCATGACAGTCTTGCCTCAATACCTACTTCCAAAGTATGATCGACTGTGGATGATTTGAATAACATAGTTATTCGGAAATTCAAAACATGCAAAGTGAATCACAAGAATAATACTAATCCTATATGGCCCCAATACTTGTGAGAGTAAATAAAACACCTTTTATTTAAACACCATATTGATTACTCATTATTCATTGTATAATGTTTCGAATAATCAACTTTATACTTGAATCAAAACAATAGTTGTCCCATGCTCCAAGCATGCACACTATGTTTACCTATGGTCCTTTGTTTGTGGAATAGATCAATTGACACCATTTCAATGATGCTTATTTCACAATTCCAAATCCTTATTGTAAGTGTAAGAATACCAAATTCTTGTCATTTACTATAATCTGTCAGATTCTAAACTTATATGCAATGATCCTCTTGTAACGACTATACACAAAAGTCACAAAGACTTGGCAACAGACATTACAAAGTATTCCAATGGAGAGAAATTCCATGGAAACGAAGTCTCATATTCAAAGTACATTCCTTTGAACATCCTTCTTGCATTAAGTTTTCTAATCTTACACAGATTTATGGAATAACTTCCACCTGTGGAAACATTTCCATATTCCCATTTTGACTATCACTTCTGAACAAGAGTTGCCTCTTTTCAGAATATCGTCAATATGGTCCTTCCAAAATTTACACCATACTTCCAACTATCCATGAGTAACCAATCTTTGGTAAACCTCATATTGTCCTCAACAATTGCTTAATTATTTTAGCCATATCCAGTTCTAGTCCTTTTCCATCTTAATGCCCTAGGCATTTGGAAAAATTAGAACGGATGAATATTACAACACATGTAATCGATCCTATATCCGAAGCATATGGGACACGATTCATGATGTCTCACATAATGACACGATACTAGACCAGTCTTTTGCTATAATATTTCTATTTCTATTTGTCATGTTCTCATAATTCAGATTATGAAAAGGGATTCCGTAATCATAATCGAATTTTAGAACGCAAATAATGTAATCATGATTAAATTTGATTAAATACTCACAATCTAAGCTTTTAGAATTGGAATGAAGTATAATTTCCTCTCCCTTAATTATAGCAAAACAACTTTCCAAACCCTGCAACTTTATAAATTGACACTTTTGTTTTCTATAATTAACATTGCTAACTTGCAACACCTAACATAATAATCATGCTCCCACTAAAATGATAATTATTAGCATAACACTTATGCTCCCACTAGCTTTGACATGTATCCAGAAATCAGCTTCACTTCTAGAAATCAATAATTATTGATTTTCTTACCAAAGTTCAGATTTCTGATACGAGTTGCTTTGATAAGACTTTATCAAAATCATACATTTTTCCTTAGATAACTCACATGTGTGTCTAAACACTTACGAAGAGGGATGTCGTAATCATAATGTTTAGACCTTTTTCCATTCTCACTAGTCCATGTTAGTGTGCCGGTTAATCACACACGCTCCACTAACGACTTTGAGAATGCAAATATCATAATTGCTATCTACTTAAAATCTACTTAGTGAAAGCGTTTCCTCATCATCATTTTCATGAATCGAAGAGAAACCTTATGACACTTAGATTTTATGGTGTATGTGTTCCTATCCAAGTGAATCTGTCATAACCATAATCACAAGATAAGGTTAGCGACAAATCCAAACTCATATGGACTGAACTTGTTCAATCTTAACTTTTTGCCTCCTGGCAGCACAAGGGCCTACCATTGCTTCCAAGTACTTATGCAATCAACTGAGAACTCATAGAACTCACATGCATAGTCAACTTTAACTGGAATAGGCACAGAAACAAGAATATGTCAACACGATAGGTTATAAACCTCAAGTCGTGTGCTAGTTATAAACAATACCCTTGATTAGTTGTTGAGACTTTTCAAGATCTTTAAGACTCCCACTGACCTCTTGACATATAAGATTCTCTTGTCAAGAACCATTCCTTGACAAAGCAAATATTCAAGAGTTAGTGCAGATTCTTATCAAGGCAAACACTTCACATAATTGGCCTTAGTTGGTATTTGTCTTATCCAAGACATCACAACTTACCAATTTCAAATGTACAAGAGTAGAAACATTTTACTCTATGTTTGATAAGTGTTTTAAACCTTTCTTAAGATTATGTCACTCGAGTTACAATATTGGAGTATTACTCTAAGACTAAATTTTGGAACGAAGTATGATTCATCTTTTGATTTAACCATCTCAACAATTCACGATTCCTCTTCTTAGTCAAACAATTGCACTAAGATGTCCTTAGAGGATCGATTCTGATATGGTTTTTGCTAATCATTAAGATGATCATAAAACATGATACTGAAGTACTCTCCCATCTTTTCAGATTGGAGAAACTTTTATCTTTCTGCCTAATTTGATTCTTCCCATTCGTCCTGCCATACATTGAAACTTTTCCAATGTTTCAGAATTATACTTAAACTTGTAAGCATAACCATATTTACTAAACTTTAGTAAATCATGACGAATAACCTTATCGTTCTTTGTGGTGGACCTGATCAGTGCACAACCAAGTGTACCCGATCTCCTAGTCCTTCACTTGACTCACATATACATGTGAACAAGGAATTAGTCTTAATTTCCCAAAGATGAAAATTCTCATTCATCACACAATACAAATTTAATGATTCCAAGTTTCTATCCAACTGAAACTTGGATGATGAAAATCTTTCCTTATTTGGTAAATTATGACACTACCACAAACGAAAGAATCAAATCCATTTTCCAATATTGCTATCAATGGAATCATATAAACAACAAGTTTCACAAATGCCATTGTAAGGATACTTAAAATAAAATAAAAACTTTTCTTTTATTTTAAAACTTGCGGAAAAACTTATCGTTACAATGTAAATACATATGAAAAACATGTTGTTATCCATTCCTAAGCAATCTATCATAACTCTTAAGCAGGAGCTCAAAATTCTGATCACCAAATCATGCGATCGGAATCCATATTCACGATCAGAATCAACTTACTCTTCCTTTAAGTTCCCTTTCATTTCTTCGATTCTACAAAACAACAAGATGCGACCTAGTCACATCATGTAATAAGAATATCCAAATAGGAACTTAATAGAGTTAGATAGTGGACTTTACCTGAAGCATAATCACATTTTTGACTTTTACCATCCTAGTGAACTTCCAGGTAAATAAGGCAGCTTCGCAACCAATGCCCCTTCTTTTGGCAATAGAAACATATGAATTCTTTAGTAATGGTACATGGGACTATCTCAGACTTAGCCTTTCTCTTTACCATTTGGTCAACCGGGTTGACTATGGCCGATCCTTTTCCATTGGGAAGAGAAAGCTTTTCTGGACTTCCAATGTTACCATTGTCAATGTCCATGTAAGTTTGGGAAGTAGATATTCCAATCAAATTTGATTTACCAATGCTCCAAATCATTGTTGATTCAGCAGCATCAAGCAAATAGGTAAGATCATTAAGGGTCATGTCATGGTCTATCACATAGTACTCCTTAAAGAACTCACTATATAACTTAGGAAGTGACTGAAGAACCCAGTCAACAACCAACTTCCTTGAGACTTCGACACCCAACTCTCCCAACTTGTCAATATGTAACTTCATCTCCAAGATGTGAGCATATATAGACATTGCTTGCCAATAGGGATTGAGTGACCTTGAACTATTCAAGAACTTGTGGGTTAGGGAGAACTATTGGAGGAGGTGGAGGAAATGAAGTATGATTTCTAGTCCTATTAATGCACAACAAAGTGATTAATCTTTCACCTTGATCGCCATTTGGAATATCATCTTCATTAGAATATCTTTATCCAAAACGATATGGAAGACCAAAGTTGTCATCACTAGACATCTATGAGGGAGACATTCAAGTTTAGTTGATTTAGGTCCTTAATATAACACCCAATATGAAATATTAAGGCTGGGACCCAACACAATATTTTATAACTTGGAAGAGGGATGCCATAATCCAAGCTACAAAATATTTGAAGGTAGGTAAATGATGATTTACCAATTTCCACCATGAAAAACAGAATTTAAGATTAGGTTTTAAATGAATTGAAACTCCTAGATCTTTTGAGATTTATTGAACTATTCAATGGCATGTTTAAATCTCGATTGTGCCCTCTCAAGTTTGTGACTGGGATGCCGAGGATCACAAACAAGGTGTGAATAACCATGCAAATTAACTTGGTACCCTAATTTTATGACCCAATCGATGTGTCGGTTACCCACACGCGCTCCACCGATCTATGATAAACATTAGGTCACCCTTTGCCACTCTTACTAGTCCATGTTAGTGTGCCGGTTACCCACACACGCTCCACCAACGACTTGGTAAGGTACAAAGTGCAATTTCATGAGTTAGCACCAAATTCATATTTTCCTAAGTAACTAAGATTGGGAATTTATAAGTGTTTAGTTAGTTAGTATTTATCATTATATTTTTAATGAAGGGAGAATTAATGTCCTGTCAAATCCGTTCGGCTAACGACCCTCCACCAGTCAAGGAAGCAGTGGGTGAGAGTGGACACCCATTAAACTGCCATTTCATAGGCAGTAACCTTATACCCCCTTATAGACCGGCTTCGTGAATGAGGCCTACTAACGGTAAGACTGACTTTGTTCTTATACATATATATATATAACTATTAACTATTAATATTATAATAGTATAAGGGTTGAATTTTAACTTTTAAAATTCTAAGGGTCTAACTTGGAATTAAAGTATTCATGGAGGGAAACTTTACAAATTCCAAAACATGAGGGCAAGTTTTTAACAATTCAAAAAACTTTTGGTTTCCATAACATATGAGTTTAAAGTAGTTTTAATGAAAAAACTCGTCAAGTTCCATAACTTGAGGACAAGTTATGGAAGACTTTAAAACATTCAAAAAATGAGACTTCATTTTCATAAGTTATGGAAAGCTTATGAGTTTTTAAAAATTATAAATGAGACTTTTCATATAACTTGAGGGAAAGTTACAAAAATACATTTTATGAACAACGTTTAGATCAATTTGGATCGAAAACACATTATCACATAATTTTTCTATTAATCTAAATCAACTCATAAGAACAAGATAATTCATATCATCAATCTTCAAGAAATTAGCATGAACATATAAACTAATACAAATCTTGAAATTATGACAATTATCTTTGAAATTGGATTAGCATGAACATTACCATATCAAAAACAGGTTTATAAGTTCAAAAACATCTTAGGGTAATGTTCCTAGTCCAATTCCAGCCAAAAAAAACTCGAAAATATGTTGTCAGGGGGTCCAACTCGCCGAGTACAAGAACAAACTCGACGAGTTGGATGACTTTGTACATGGACTCGTCGAGTCCCTTAATGGACTCGTCGAGTCCCCTGTCCAGACAGCAAAAAATTCGATTTTTTCAGCTTTTTTCAGCAATTTGCATCAAGTATAATTGAAAACAACCCATGGCTCTGATGCAACTGTTGGGTTTTTTAATACTACAACATCGTATGGTGAACATACAACCCTAAATGCCTTGGATCTATGTTTTCAATAATTATACATGCAAATGGTTTCCAAGGCATTAAACCTATAACTAGCATACAAATAATATAAACTACATAAAATACTAGTTATAAGTTTACCTGTTTGTGTAGCTTGTAGAACTTGATGAATTGGCCTTAAAGAGATTAGCCGCAATAGTGTGGAAGCCTCAAATGAAGTCACAACACATCATGGACAAAGGTGGAACTTGAGAGAGAATTCCATGCACCCAAAAACACCCACGAACTCCAAGAACAAGCATGTAGGCGTTTATTTAGGTTAAGAGCATGTATTTATATGTTGGATTTCAAGGGTCATTGGTGTAACCCAAATCCATACCCATGGATTTATGATCCATGGTTCATGTGGCTCAACTCTTTATGTATCCATACATAAACTTGGTCTAACATGGATCATAATCCCAACACATATAAATATAACTAATTATCATAATTAGTCCCCACAGATTTAATTAGTCTCTTTTGATCACTAAATTAATTCTTGATCAATACTAATAAAACATATGATTTCATATTAATATATTATAACTTATAATATATTAATAAATCATATATAACCTTTCAATCAAGAGTCCATCCTAACAAATTGTCCTGATGATATGCAACCCAAATGGACCATGCTACTCTCAGGTCAAGTACATACCAATAATAGTTATAGTCTTAGACATCTAATCCAACAGAAACACCCTAAATTAGGGTTTCATTAACTCATACATAGGCCCCGCGTATGTGTCCGGAGTCCCGTCCCATCCTCACATCAGTACGCTATGTGTACCAAGTGGTACGCCCCGCGTACTCGTTTTACAGCTTGTACGCTAAGCGTACCGACTGGTACACCCTCGTACTGCCCAAGGACCAAAATGCAAACTTTTCAATAACAAGGGAAAAATAAGAACTATACCAGGATTCAACTATTACAACTCTCCCCCACTTGAATCAGACTTCCTCCTCGAAGTCCGCTGCCCCGAATAACTCCGAATAATGCTCCATCATCTCATCCTCGGGCTCCCAAGTCCACTCTGAACCCTTGCGGTGCTGCCATTTCACCTTCACCAACTCGACAACCTTGTTCCTCAAGGTTTTCGTCTTCCGATCCAGAATCACCACCGGTCTCTCAATATAATTCATGCGGTCATCCACCTGAATATCCTCCAATGGCACTACTGCGGAATCATCCACTGTTGAGAGAAAAACTTTGAGACACACTTGAACAAACGTTAGAACAAGTAGATTGCGGAATAGTTAATCTCGAAGGATCTAAAAGCTCAACAATAATATTAATAAGTTAGAGTTAGATAGTTAGAGAGTTAGTTGCGGAAAAGTAAAGAAATAGAAATGACAAGAATTGTTATATCAAGTATACACATAAGTTGATTCATAACAAGGAATGCATTCAAACCAAGTTAGTAAGGAAGATCAAACTTAGTGATTAAGTCACAAAAGACTTGCTCCAAAGAGAGGTTATAATTAGTTGTACTCTAGTAAGATTTGAGAGTAAGAAGGGATGAGTAATTAGATAAAGAGATAGAAAAGATAACTTCAGAGATGTGTATTCAGAATAGATAGATGCGTAATGAATACAAGAGAATGAGCTCTATTTATAGAGACTCACGAAGTACACTAGATTACATCTCTAAGAGTATCCATGCAAGGCATACTGGACAATAGAGAGTATTACAATAAAAGACAAGTAATCCAGTAAAGAGACTGCGGTAGGTAGAGACTCCGGATGCGGTTGCTGATGAAGGAGCTTGACTGCGGGTGCTTGTCGGCTGCGGTAGCTGAAGTTCAAGAGGGTCACTTTTTATGATTCAACAATTTCCCCCTAAGTGACCTCTTTAACTTTTGTTCAGCTATCAAGTTTAAGAAACTTGATCAGGATCCACCAAAACTTCCTGATGTTTTCCAACCAGATGATTCTCCTTAAAATCTCGAACTTGACTTCTGTAGTAGTGTGCTTCGATTTTTCAACTGCGGTTCGGCAGATATCAAGTTGCTTCCTGGTGAGGCGATGCATAGCAGTCATAGGAATGAAGTATTTGACATTATTGATATTCCTTTTGAAAATGACTCCAAGTTCAGGAAAGTTGGTTGCACCTAAGGATATTTCTTGATAGCCTTCGGTAGGCATTGGTACAGGGTCGAGTGGTGGCAGATCAAATTTCTTGGCAATGGTGGGGTAGATGTCTGCGTCGATTTTAGCAAAATCACATACCGTTTCCTTCAAAAAAGTATTAGCCCTTTCAAGCACAATCTTCATCTTCGGGTGCTTCTCCGACTTGTTCTGGAACACCTTTGCAATGAGAAAGACTTCTTCCGGATTCATACAGGGGAAGTAAGCTTGGGTGCGGACATAGTCGTGTTCCCTTCTAGTGAGGGTATACTGGATGAAGTCAGCCTTCATGAACTTCCGAATATTGCAGTTCTTGATTGCGGATGGTCTATCGTTAGACCATATTTTCTCAATGGGAGAGGCATGCTTAGCATAAAAAAGACTAAGTCTCTCAAATTCCATTGGAAGTTTTTTGTGGTCTGGAAGGCTGCGGTCGAATTGCTCAAATACTGTGAAGTATTTGGCATTTGGAGAGATTGGGACATCCCAGTAGCCATCCGAAGGGGGTTCAGCATAGGTGAGGTGAGGTCTGTAATCGTCATCCAGCAGTCTGCGGTGAGGACTGATCCAAGAGTTTATCAAGGATTCGTCCATGATAGTATCAAAACCGCATTCTCTCCATATGAGCTCCGCAAGTTTAGCTGCCTTCCAATCTTTTTTCCTTTGGGTGGTGGCAGGAGAGTCATTTGAGCTTGGAGAGGACATGTGCTCCACCAGATTTTTGAAGTGAGGGGGAGTCTCTGGTTTCTCAGGAGTGATCTCCTCTTGCGGTGGAGTGTTATGAGGTGGAGTATGATGAGATGGTTGCGGTGAAGGTTGCGGTGTAGGAATTTTTCCTATAATGATGGGGGGACTTTGATGTTGTGAGATGGAGTGATTGGAGTGATGGACTTCTTCTTCACCTCCCCCTCTTGAGGAATGCAACCCAGGAGCTTCCTCAAGCCATTGTCGAAGGCCATCAACTTTGGCAAAAACTTCTTGAAATTGAGCTTTAAGGGCATCGGCCAACTGTTGATTATTGGGAATGGTGGAGTTGAAGAGCAGTCTATGAATTTCCTTGGTGAGATGAAGAATCTCGGGACCATGGAAATTTGAGGATAAGGATCGTTGCAGGCGGTTGATTGTGGCTTGAAGAACTGAGATAGTGGACTCATACGCAGTGTGAGTCTCAGCTATCAGTTTTTGAGACTGGGTGGCTTGATCCGCAATGGCTGCTTGGAGATCTTTCTTGATTGCGGTCACCTCAGAGATGAGGCATTCCGCAGCAGCCATGAAGTCCTTGTGATCTGCTTGTCGATTGTTGTCAAGGGACTGGATTCCCATTTCAACTTTGAGAGAAATTCTCTCAGCAGCCAATCGCTCACGCGTTTCCAAGCGCTCTATCCGTTCGATCAATGAATGCGGTCCGTGTGACATCCCCTAATTTTTCGGCCAGAAAAGACCGATTTAATTTATGCTTTTTAAAATAAAATCAGAGAAATCTTTTCAAAAGATGTTGCGGAATTGGTTCCCAAACAACATATGATAAAAGTTTATCAAAACCCTTCTTTAAGAAGGTATCTATTTCCCATATATATATCAAAACTCGGGATGTCATGTTCCGATACAGATCAAAAGCATAAACAAGACATTATAAGCCTTTCAACAATTATTTACAACTACTGGCCTATAATAAAAAATCTCTCATCGTCCTCCGACTATGCTCGGGGTCCACTACCTGTAATCATAAAAAGCTGAGTGGGTCAGGCTTGGGAGCCTGGTGAGCATATAGGGTTTTCAACCCACAATAATAATAATTTATTAAGTTCACCAATCAATAATAACCCTGATTACCCATTCCCATTGTCCTCACTTTATGTCCCTAAACACCTAACACAAGGGACTTAGCCTAAGGAATATCATCGGGTTGGACACTACTGCTAAGGGGACTCCTCAGCCATACATGTCCTAAAGGCAACCATGAGGGGGATTGGAGTACACCAATGAACATTTAGTTCATCAACACCTACAAGTTGCGAACTTGTTAGTGTACCACTGGACTATCTAGAAAGGTCCGTGATCGTGATCTATACTCCGCTAGACGACTACAACGATAACACCAACAACAACACCGACACCGAGGCCTCTCATCATTTTAACAGCCACCGACTATTTTGTCTACCCATGTTCTACCCAACATATTTGTAGATAAAATACATATACAATTTAAAACTTGTATAAAACATCAATTCAACAGTCACCTCAAATAAACAATTAACATATTTACACATAAGACGTATTTTAAGGTAAATACTTCATATCTATGTGTAAATTGAAAGTAACTACACACTCACATGTTTTGATGATAATCAGGCAGCAATTCGTTTCCTAAAACGTTCGTTTCAAATAAAACCGGGCTCTGCAAAAGTCGGGCTTCTAAACCGAAAAGATAAATTTTCCGGGCTTCACGGGCATTTCGTGGCGTATTCCGGGTGTTAGAATCGATATCGGGGCTTTGGGGGAGGTTAAGATGAAGAAAATATGGAGAAAGGGGCTAAAAATGGCAATTTCCAAAATATAGCCGAGAAGGCTCGCATACCTTCTATATATAAGGGTCCGAAGGTCGGCTTAGAGGGGAAGAGTCAGCAGGCGAGACACGCGGCAGCAGGAGGCTCGGACACGTATGCGAGGGTTCGGACACGCGGCAGGCTGCGAGGCCTCGGTTCGGACAGATGGTCGCTTCGGATTGGGCCTCCTCCTCGGTCGAATCAGAAGCCTACACGCGGGTTGGATCACGTGGGTGCATGCGAGGATCACGTGACGATTACGGACACCTGTGCGAAACGCGTCGCTTCTCGGACGTGCCACGCATTAGCTTCGGACACGTGGCCAACTCCGAGCGAGGGTGACGTAGCAATCACTATTCATGCGATTTTTCTCAAAAATTGGGCCAAATCTTCTAAAATCCATAACTTTCGCATACAAGCTCCGTTTTTGACGTTCTCTATATGCACGCGTAGGTAAAATTACGCTCTACATCCGACGTCCGTTTTCGTCAGACTTTTTACCGTAGGTAAAATTACATCCGACGTCCGTTCTCTATATGCATGCGTAGGTAAAATTACGTTCTCTATTGTGCCAAATCTTATATTTATATTTTTAACAGACCGGGACAGGAAATCCGTTAAAAATTCATAACTTCTTCATCCGACGTCCGTTTTCGTCAGACTTTTTACCGTTGTGCTACTAATGATGAGACCTTCGATTCTCATTTAGGTTGTGTCGGCTAAAAATCACTCGATCTAAAATTCGAGTTTTTAGCTGTCTACTGCTAAGCTGAAACTTCGAAAAATCATAACTTCCTCATATGAAGTCAGATTTGGGCGCTCTTTTTATCGAACTTCTCGGTTTAACGAACACTACGAGTTTCGTTTAGATCACTAAGGCTAAAAAGTAGTTTATCGAAAACTCACTTTTTACGACATTCAACACCGAGCCGGTTTTGTCGTGAAACTTCGACATGTCATAACTTCTTCGTTATAACTCGGATTTCGGCATTTTTTATATATCTGTAATCCTTGTCACGACCACTACAACTTTCTTAATAGATATCGGCTTTATCTAAAATTTAATTTTGACGCTCATTTTTATTCTTAATTAATTAATTCCTAGTAATTAAGCATAAAACACATAAAACACATAGAATTCACATAATTTATTTTTCATTTCTTCAAAATGAGTTACAAAGGTTAACCTAGACTATCACCTTAATATTAATGCCTAGGCTAGAAACACGAGTGTTATAATTGTCTCCCCCTTAGGATGATTCCGTCCCCGGAATCACATATCACCAAACAACTGCGGGTAGCAACTCATCATGTCACTCTCTGTTTCCCAGGTGAGATTTGGTCCATTCGTATGTTTCCAGTGCACAAGCACTAAATCAACCATCTTGCGTCGCAACTTCATAGTCTTACGGTCAACGATCGCCTCAGGTTCTTCAATCAACCTCTTGTTTTCATCCAACCTTAACTCAGAAATCGGAATTATGTCGGGCACATCTCCCGTGAACTTCCTTAAATAACACACATGAAACGTGTTATGAATACCCTCCAGTTCTTTCGGTAATTCTAGCTTGTAAGCTTGATTCCCGATCCTCTGAAGAATTTTAAATGGTCCAATAAACCTTGGACTCAACTTTCCCCTTTTACCAAATCTTATAAGTCCCTTCCACGTCGAGACTTTAAGTAAAACCGAATCTCCAACATCGAAGGATATCGGTTGTCTATTCTTGTCAGCATAACTCTTTTGTCGATCTTGAGCAGCTAACATCCTTTCTCTTATCACTTTCAACTTTTCAGCAGTCTGATGGACTATTTCAGGTCCCATAAACTGCTTTTCCGCAGCTTCCAGCCAGCATGATGGCGTTCGACACTTTTCTCCATACAAGGCATGATAAGGTGCAATCTTAATGCTTGAGTGGAAACTATTATTATAGGAGAATTATACTAGAGGTAAATGTTCATCCCAGTTACCTTGGAATTCTAGGGTACATGCTCTCAGAATATCCTCCAATGTTTGAATTGTTCGTTCGCTTTGACCATCGGTTTGAGGATGGTAAGTTGTACTCAAACACAACTTGGTACCCAATTCCTCTTATAGACTCTTCCAAAACCTTGAGGTAAAACGGCTGTCACGATCGGATACAATCGTTAATGGAACACCATGTAGCCTCTCAATTTCCTTCACATAAGAATTCGCAAGTTTATCGATAGACCATTTCTCGTTAGCGGCTATGAAATGCGCACTCTTAGTGAAGCGATCAACGACCACCCAAATCATGTCGTGACCGTTCCTTGTCTTGGGCAGTTTAGTCACAAAATCCATGGTAATGTCCTCCCATTTACCCATGTGTACAGGTAAAGGTTCTAAACTCCGATACGGTTTCTGATGTTGTGCCTTAACCCTAGCACAAGTTACACACTCAGCCACATACTTAGCAACATCGAGCTTCATTGTCGGCCACCAGTAATAGGGTTTTAGGTCCCTATATATTTTCATATTGCCGGGATGAATCGAGTACATGGTTTTGTGAGCTTCTTCCATCAGAAGACCTCTTACTCCTCCTGTCTTAGGTACCCAAATCTTATCTTTGAATACCTTCAATCCTTGACCGTTTGTATCAAGCACCAACGTTTTACCCAAACATTCCTCCTTCCGGTCATTTTTCTGCAAAGCTTCCTCCTGAGCTTTCTTTATACTTTCCACAATTTTAGAGACAACTTCAATCTTCAGCGCTCTTGGCCTTCTCTTTTCAAGATTTACCTTACGACTGAGAGCATCAGCAACGACATTTGCTTTACCAGGGTGGTAAAGTATCTCACATGTTCAATTCCTTCTGATTAAAGAGATATTGAAGACTCTTATGATCAGTGAAAAGTTTACACTTAGTACCATAAAGATAATGCCTCCATATCTTTAAGGCGAATACTACCGCTGCGAACTCCAGATCATGAGTGGGGTAGTTTTTTTCATGTTCTTTCACTGCCTCGATGCATATGCTATCACTTTATCCCTTTGGGTCAGAACACATCCTAACCCAACTCCAGAGGCATCACTATAAACTACAAAGTCATCAACTCCTTCAGGTAACGAAAGAATCGGTGCTTCACACAGTCTCTTCTTCAACTTTTCAAAGGCCTCCTTATGCTTTTCATTCCAAGCATAAGTAGCTCCTTTGTGGGTCAAAGCTGTTAATGTTGTAGCGATCGAACAAAAGCCTTGGATAAATCGATGATAATATCCGGCTAATCCTAAAAATCTTCGAATCTCCGTAGGACTTTTTGGTTGTTTCCACTTCATCACAGCTTCAATCTTTGCTGGGTCAACCATTATTCTATCTTGGTTAACCACATGACCTACAAATTGGACTTCTTGAATCCAAAATTCACATTTGGAGAACTTTGCATACAGCTTCTCCTCTTTCAAGACTTCCAGCACTTCACGCAGATGCTTCTCATGCTCTTGATTGCTTTTCGAATAGATCAAGATAACGTCTATGAATACTATCACGGATTTATCAAGGTATGCTTTACAAACCATGTTCATCAAATCCATGAAAGCTGCTGGGGCATTGGTTGATCCGAACGACATAACCAAAACTTCATAGTCTCCTTATCTTGTTCTGAACGCGGTCTTCTCGATATCCTTCTCCCTCACCTTTAGTTGATGGTACCCCGACCTAAGATCGATCTTCGAGAAGTGGCTCAAACCTTGCAACTGGTCGAACAGGTCATCGATCCTCGGCAACGGATACTTGTTCTTTATCGTTGCTTTATTCAGCTCTCTGTAATCGATGCACATTCTCATGCTCCCGTCTTTCTTCTTTACAAATACCACAGGGGCTCCCCAGGGGTGATGAACTAGGTTGAATGAAACCTTTGTCCAATAACTCCTGAAGTTGTGTCATAAGTTCTTTCATTTCGGTTGGCGCTAATCGATAAGGTGCTTTTGCTATTGGCGTCGTTCCTGGTAACAAGTCGATACGAAACTCCACTTGTCGATCAGGGGGCAATCCGGGAAGATCTTCGGGAAAGACTTTCGGATAATCACACACCACCAGAATATCCTGCACCTCCTTCTTTTCCTTCTAAGCATCGATCATGAACGCTAAATATGATGTACACCCCTTGGCCAAACACTTTCTGGCTTTCATTAAGGAAATGATTCCAGAATTTACTCTGCGTTTGTCTCCATACACCATAAACGACTCTTTCCCTGCCGGGTTTACTTTAACTATCTTCTTCCTACACATTATTTCGGCATCATTGGCGCTAAGCCAATCCATTCCTAAAACTATGTCGAAACCATTTAACTCGATAGGCAATAATTCCTCGTGGAACTTATTCCCATCCAAGTCAATTATGATGTTTTTCATACGATGGCTAACAAGTACAAACTTGCCACTAGCAATTTCGACTAATAAAGCATTAACTAGTCTATCAACAGGAAATGCTAGTTTTCTACCAAATTCATGCGATATAAAGGAGTAATTGGCTCCAGAATCAAACAAAATTTGGGCAGGCAATTCGTTTACGAGAAAGGTACCTGAAGCGACATCGGCTTCTTCTTTCGCAGCTTCGAGTGTCATCTGAAAGGCTCTCGCCTTCGGCTTTGGTGGCAGATTGGGTTTCGCTGCGTCTTTCTTCTTCAGGCAATCCCTCAAAATATGCCCTTCTTCATGGCACCCATGACAGACGTTATTAGTGAAGGTGCAATTATTGGCATAATGCCCTGGATTTCCACACTTGTAAAAAGTGATTTCCACGCTGCACTTCCCAGCATGTTTCTTCTTGCACCTGTCACACCATTTGGCTTCGGCTCCTCCTCCAAATTTTCTCGAACCAGACTTCGAGAATTTGTTCTTTTTGTTGGAACCTGACGTTCCTTCAAACTTTCTCTTTTCGCCAACTTCAACCTTGCTGGCGGCTCTCCCCTTGATCATATCTTCAACAGACTTGGCAGCCCAGATAGCTGCCTCCAAAGTAAGTGCCTGACGTACTGGCACCGCATACTCCCATGGAAGTCCCTTTGCGTACCTGTCAATTTTTGCCAGCTCATCTGGGACATTACGCAAAGCAAACTCCATTTTGTCTGTGAAGTTATTCGTATACTCGTCAACGGTCATACTCCCCTTCTGCAACGTTAGAAATTAGTTTTCTATCTCAAGTACGTTTTGGGCCGAGCAGTACTTGTGCTTAAAGTGCACCAAGAACTCTGCCCAAGTCATTTGCAATGGCTCATTAGGGCTTAAGGTTTTCCCCAATGTGTTCCACCATTGAGCAGCACTACCCCTGAACTGACGTACTGCAAAGGTAGTTTGTAACTTGCCTTGGCAATCACAAGTCATGAAATCCAACTCCATTTCCGAGATCCAGTCCATAACTCCGACAGGATCTTCTTTTCCAGTGAAGGTCGATGGCTTGCAAGTCATAAAGTCCTTATACTTGCACCCATTTCTCTCCACTCTACCCTCGTGGTTATTCCTCCCAACCAGAAGCGGTTCACTATGACCAACCGATCTGCTGTTGTTCCCTTCTTCAGATCGATCGTCATTTAGTTCACGTTGTTCAACAGGAAATGAAGGTTCATCCCTGCTGTTTAGCAACATTTGCCTCAACTCCTCCCTCTGATCAGCCAACATGGTCTGAATCATAGTTCGTACTCCAGCCATAGTGATGGGTTCTGGTGCAGCTCCTACTATAGGCACCTGTTCCACCACTTGGGGTTGAGGTTGTTGGTTTCTGTTCGCGTTTTCCGCTCCACTTCGAGTTCTTGCCATTAAAATCTATATACCGAATAAGGCGAATTTAGGTCTTTATCCTTGTTAGACATGTCAATTCCCTTATCACTCCGAAACGTTTACATGTTAGTTCTAATCTCGTAATCATACGCTTAGAATCCTATACATATAAGGTTTCCAGATCCGGTCGGCAACAGACCATAGATCCGAACAAATAATGGCATATATGACAACATATAACATTTAGCACATAAAGGCATTTTAGGCACCTTTCCTAAAATAAACTAGTGCTCATGTCTAAAATATGGTAGACACTCACCTCACAATCATCACTTAGCATTCTAAGTTTAAGTCTAGAAATCCTACAATTTCTTAGTTCGCTTAAACTAATGCTCTGATATCAACTGTGACATCCCCTAATTTCTCGGCCAGAAAAGACCGATTTAATTTATGCTTTTTAAAATAAAATCAGAGAAATCTTTTCAAAAGATGTTGCGGAATTGGTCCCCAAACAACATATGATAAAAGTTTATCAAAACCCTTCTTTAAGAAGGTATCTATTTCCCATATATATATCAAAACTCGGGATGTCATGTTCCGATACAGATCAAAAGCATAAACAAGACATTATAAGCCTTTCAACAGTTATTTACAACTACTGGCCTATAATCAAAAATCTCTCATCGTCCTCCGACTATGCTCGGGGTCCACTACCTGTAATCATAAAAAGCTGAGTGGTTCAGGCTTGGGAGCCTGGTGAGCATATAAGGTTTTCAACCCACAATAATAATAATTTATTAAGTTCACCAATCAACAATAACCCTGATTACCCATTCCCATTGTCCTCACTTTACGTCCCTAAACACCTAACACAAGGGACTTAGCCTAAGGAATATCATCGGGTTGGACACTACTGCTAAGGGGACTCCTCAGCCATACATGTCCTAAAGGCAACCATGAGGGGGATTGGAGTACACCAATGAACATTTATTTCATCAACACCTACAAGTTGCGAACTTGCTAGTGTACCACTGGACTGTCTAGAAAGGTCTGTGATCGTCATCTATACTCCGCTAGACGACTACAACGATAACACCAACAACAATACCGACACCGAGGCCTCTCATCATTTTAACACCCACCGACTATTTTGTCTACCCATGTTTTACCCAACATATTTGTTGATAAAATACATATACAGTTTAAAACTTGTATAAAACATCAATTCAACAGTCACCTCAAATAAACAATTAACATATTTACACATAACACGTATTTTAAGGTAAATACTTCATATCTATGTGTAAATTGAAAGTAACTAGACACTGACATGTTTTGATGATAATCGGGCAGCAATTCGTTTCCTAAAACGTTCGTTTCTAATAAAACCGGGAGTTTTATTGAGAAACCGGGCTTTGCAAAAGTCGGGCTTCGAAACCGAAAAGATAAATTTTCCGGGCTTTACGGGCACTTCGTGGCGTATTCCGGGTGTTAGAATCGATATCGGGGCTTTGGGGGAGGTTAAGATGAAGAAAATATGGAGAAAGGGGCTAAAAATGGCAATTTCCAAAATGTAGCCGAGAAGGCTCGCATGCCTTCTATATATAGGGGTCCGAAGGTCGGCTTAGAGGGGAAGAGTCAGCAGGCGAGACACGCGGCAACAGGAGGCTCGGACACGTATGCGAGGGTTCGGACACGCGGCAGGCTGCGAGGCCTCGGTTCGGACAGATGGTCGCTTCAGATTGGGCCTCCTCCTCGGTCGAATCAGAAGCCTACACGCGGGTCGGATCACGTGGGTTCATGCGAGTATCACGTGACGATTAAGGACACCTGTGCGAAACGCGTCGCTTCTCGGACGTGCCACGCAGTAGCTTCGGACACGTGGCCAACTCCGAGCGAGGGTGACGTAGCAATCACTATTCATGCGATTTTTCTCGAAAATTGTGCCAAATCTTCGAAAATCCATAACTCTCGAATACGAGCTCCGTTTTTGACGTTCTCTATATGCACGTGTAGGTAAAATTACGCTCTACAACTTTCGTTTAGACTTCGTCGGCTAAGTTTGACATTAATTTTTATATTATTATTTTTAACAGACCGGGACAGGAAATCCGTTAAAAATTCATAACTTTTTCATCCGACGTCCGTTTTCTTCAGACTTTTTACCGTTGTGCTACTAATGATGAGACCTTCGATTCTCGTTTAGGTTGTGTCGGCTAAAAATCACTCGATCTAAAATTCGAGTTTTTAGCTGTCTACTGCTAAGCTGAAACTTCGAAAAATCATAACTTCCTCATACGAAGTCAGATTTGGGCGTTCTTTTTATCGAACTTCTCAGTTTAACGAACACTACGAGTTTCGTTTAGATCATTAAGGCTAAAAAGTAGTTTATCGAAATCTCACTTTTTACGACATTCAGCACCGAGCCTGTTTTGTCGTGAAACTTCGACAGGTCATAACTGCTTCGTTATAACTCGGATTTCGGCATTCTTTATATATCCGTAATCCTTGTCACGACAACTACAACTTTCTTAATAGATATCAGCTTTATCTAAAATTTAATTTTGACGCTCATTTTTATTCTTAATTAATTAATTCCTAGTAATTAAGCATAAAACACATAAAACACATAGAATTCACATAATTCCTTTTTCATTTCTTCAAAATGAGTTACAAAGGTTAACCTAGACTATCACCTTAATATTAATGCCTAGGCTAGAAACACGAGTGTTACAGTCCGGGGGTGTCTTCTGGTTGCGGTTGAGTTGGCTTGACCGCAGCTAGAATTTGATCAACTTTTGCTTGTAAGCTCAGAAATTCTTTTCTTGTGACAACATTCTTCTTCTTTTTCTTCTTCTCTTTAGGTTTTGAAGTTGAATGATGAGAGCCACTGGATTCCTCTTCTTCATCGAACATCATAAGGTCATCATCAGAAGGACTGGGCTTATTTACCTCCTGGATGTCATCATCATCAAAACCGAAGGTGGGAGCAGAACTGACTTCTATTGCGGTTCCTTCGTCTTGTGATTCATGAACTGTTGGAGTTGGAATTGGATTTGGAGTTGGAGTTGGAGTTGGAGTTGGAGTTGGAGTTGGAGTTACTCTGGAGGGGCCTGCACCTTCACCTGTTGCTTGAGCTTTGAGGATTGTCTAAGCCATCTCGGTCATCCAGTCTTGAACCTTCAGAATGGTGGCTACGGTATTGGCATTATTGATTGCATCTGCCCAATACTTTGCCACTGTCTGGATTTCTTGTTCCTTTTGTTGTTGTTGCTTGATCAGTTGTTCCTTGCGTGCTTGGAATGCCCTCCTGAAAGCGGCATATTTCTTGATCTCTGACTCAGTTACCGGAGTGTAGCGTAACCATGATTCGTTTGATTCATCCCCGTCAAATCCTTGGAATCGCACCGAAGTGTCCTTCGGGTTCACGAATCCTTGCACATTAGTGCTCACCGAGCCTAAACCACCTGCTGCAGATGTAAGCAGAGTAGGATTTCCTGAGCTTCCTCGGTCTCCTTGACCCGTAGTCAAGTTTGGCCTCGGCTCAGTTCCAGCATGGGCGGAAGAAGTGCCCTGCGGTTGGGGAGGTGTTTGAAGTGTTTGGGTTACGTTCAAGAGGATGGAGTGCAACTCCTCAGAAGAAAAGAAATGCAGTCGGGAAGCCCTGGAGACCTTAGGGCGTGCACTAGTGTCATCCTCGTGGGAGTGAACTGGGGGGGAGTCTCCACGATGTGGTAAATCAGACTCACTTTCTGAGTCTGATTGGAAAAGGATAGTGGTATTGAATGGGTCTTCGGCCACCCCAAGGACTACCGGAGCCTTTTGAGAGGCTTCAGTATTGGTCCGGTCACGTATTTGGCCAGAGGTATTGGTTTTCCTTTTCTTAAGGATGGCAATTGGTTGCGCATCCTCATCAGAATCACTATTAGGTGTGGGTGCGGTTGGTATGATTTTACGTTTCTTGGTGGGTGCGGTTGGTTTGGGAGCATCCTTCTTGGGAGTTCTTTGTTTCTTCTTGAAGGCCAATCGCCTTCTTCTTTGAGAAAGATTGGAGAGAGTAGTGGAAGAAGGGACTGCAGAGCCTTCATGGTTAATGATTGCGGATGGATTTTGAAGAGGCGGGGTAGGAAGGTATAGGGCAATACCTTCCGTAGCCTCTATATGATCTGAGACATCAACAGTCTCAAGACCAAGAGTGGAAAGAATGTGGGTAGGAAGTCTTCGAATTCGTCCAAAAATAGATTGATCAGATGAGGGATTATACCTTTTGAGATCCTTGGTGACAAAGAAATTGATGTTACTGCCCATGTTGATCCCTGCATCCGCATGGAGGTCTGAAATGCAGATGGACCAGAACCTTGCGAAAGTGAGTTCGGTTGGGTTCTCCCTTGGGCTCTCCTTGGGAATGTATTGAAGAAAGTCGTCCCATAGGATCTGACCATAGTTCACGTCATGACCTGTGAAGATACTCCACACCAGCTCCAGAAGTTTGCCAGACCGCAAGCAGTTGATTTTTCTTGAATTCCCCAATTCCTTTAATCTTCTTCTGATATCCCATTTGGTAAAGTGCAGAAGTAACGTCCGCCATGGATGGGGTGAAAATCTTGATGGAAGGATGAACAAGGAGGTTAATGGCAAAAAGAAACTTTTCTTTAGACAGGATGACTAAAGAATCGTTGACTAGGTTTAGATGTACTTCTTGTGGGTTCTCGACTGGTCGATAGGCTAAAAAGGCACATTTGAAAAGGGTTGAAAGAGGGACAACGTCTGTGAAAGCATCGAAGGGGCCAAACAGGGGGTGAAACTTCAGAAACTTGATCATCAGCTTGATCGGAGCATTGTAGGATGAATGATCTTCGAACACTGCTCTGAAGTTGCTTGAAGCAATAGAAGGTGTGGGATTTCTTGAAGTAGAGTCTGAACCAGTAGGGTTCACTGATCCAGAAGCCTTGGATTGTTTCTTGGATACACCGGATTTCACCATTGTAGGAGCTTGAGAGAAAGAGTAGAAAACAGAGTGCTTGAAGGAATTTGAGAGGGAAGATTCAATGTTCAGAGAGCGTAAAGTGATTTTAGGGAAGAAGAAGGGTTTATATAGGGATGAATTTGAACAGTAACGGTTTTTACCCTAGGTAAAAAGAAAGGATAAGGTAAAAGGTCGTTTGGGGGGAATCTTTTGAATTGGAAATTAAATCTCAGCCACATAATATGAAACGGTTTAAAAAAGTTTTTGAGATTTACCAAAAAAAAGGGTTTGCATTAATGAAAAGTCAGACGTACATCATCACGTCAGGTGATCGTGTGGTGAGGGGAAAAGAAGTTGAAACGGATGGGACGTGCTGGGTAAGAGGAAAAGACAGATTAAGGATGTGTTTATGGAAAAACGTTCTTTTTGTCATCATACCTAAAAATAGGTCTGACACGAGGTTTATTCAAAAAGAGAATGAGACAGTTTCTCAAGGAATGTTTTTTATTTAATGTTTTATTTAATGAAGGATCATTAAATAGCACACCATGATTCAAGGGTTGATGAAACAGTTGAGAAATTATCAATGTGATTGCGGATGGAAACTTCATTGCGGATGGATCCTTTGCTATTGCGGATGAGTAGATGTCATTGCGGATGAACAGATGAATGTCTGCAGCATAGGAACTGAGGAGAGCACTTGTATAAAAATTAGTAATAACAAACAATAAGGACCCATGAGAGATAAGTATGATATATGGTTGCGGTACATAGACTGCGGTACTAAAACCATCTATCATAAGTAACTTTCAGTTAGAACCGCAACGGAGACCAAGGATGGTCTACGGTGTCTATCAATTCAAAAAGAATTGCGGGTCTGGATTCATCATTCCTAACATTTGCAGGAAGGTGTTAAGTTTTGTGGAGTCGAGCGCTTTTGTGAACACATCAACAATCTCTTCATGAGTATGGACAAAGATGAGTTCAATGTTACATTTCAAGATGTGGTCTTTGATGAAATGATACCGTAGTTCAATATGCTTAGTCTTGGAGTGCTGAATTGGATTGTGAGAAATAGCAATAGCACTTTCAGAGTCACAATAGATCGGTATCCGCAGCATTCTATACCCGTAGTTCAATAGTTGAGTTTTCATCCAAAGGACTTGAGAACAACAGCTGGCTGCGGCCACATACTCAGCTTTTGCAGTAGACAGAGAAACACAACTTTGTTTCCTTGAGGACCAGCTGACGAGTCTTCCTCCCAAAAATTGACATCCTCCTGAGGTACTTTTGCGGTCTAATCTGCATCCGGCGTGATCCGCATCTGTGAAAGCTTGCAGACTAAAGTCATTGCCTGCGGGGTACCATAGACCAAGAGATTTGCTTCCTTTCAGATACCGTAGTATTTGTTTGGCTGCGGTCATATGTGACATTTTTGGGTCAGCCTGATACCTTGCACATACACCAGTTGCAAAGACAATGTCTGGTCGGCTTGCGGTGAGGTACATTAGAGAGCCTATGATACCTCTATAAGTCTTGTGATCCACAGATTCGCCTGAGGGATCAGCAGAGATCTTATATCCGAAGGCCATGGGGACCTTAGCCGAAGAATAGTTGTCCATAGAATATTTCTTCAACAGTTCAGTGGTGTATTTCTCTTGATGAATGAATATCCCTTGCGGAGCTTGTTTCACTTGAAGTCCTAGAAAGAAGTTAATCTCTCTAATCATGCTCATTTTGAACTTGTTGGTCATGAGCTTAGCAAATTCATCCACTATTCCTTGATCAGTCGATCCGAAGATGATATCATCCACATATATTTGTACAAGCATAAGGTGGTCACCATTTGCTTTTCTAAATAAAGTGGGATCAATTAATCCTCTTTTGTATCCGGACGAGACAAGAAATTCAGAGAGAGTCTCGTACCACGCTCTTGGGGCTTGCTTCAGACCGTAGACTGCTTTTTCAAGTTTGTAGTAGTGGTCAGGGAATTCAATACTTTTAAAGCCTGGAGGTTGCTGAAGATAAACCTCTTCTTTTAATTCCCAATTGAGAAATGCACTCTTAACGTCCATTTGGTGTACCTTGACGTTTTTGTGGGCTGCGTATGCTAAGAAGATTCGGATGGCTTCCATTCGTGCCACCGGAGCATACGTTTCATCATAGTCAACACCTTCAAGTTGACTGTAGCCCTTTGCAACTAGCCTTGCCTTGTTTCTGACTGCCGCACCAGATTCATCCAGCTTGTTTTTGAATACCCATCTAGTACCAACAATGGTGTGACAGTGTGGCTTCGGGATCAGCTTCCACACTTTGTTTCTTTTGAATTCTTCTAGCTCTTCTTGCATTGCGGATATCCAATTAGGTTCTAGTAATGCTTCTTTGATCGTTCGGGGCTCAACTGAGGACATAAATGTTGCGTAGTGACAATGATCAGATAAGTCCTTGGAAGATCGAGTCTGGATACGTGCGGATGGGTTGCTAATGATTTGACCTGGTGGGTGGTCCTTCGTCCATACGTGAAGACGGGGTTGTAGATGATCAACAGCTGCGGTAGAGAGAATATCTTCAATATCAGAAGAATCTGCGGTTGGAGATGACAGTTCCCCCTGGACTTGAGAACATCCTGCGGAATCATCTTGGTTTGTTGGAACGAGAATGGAATTTTCTTGAGCAGTTGGGAGAGGTTCCCCCTGGATTGCTGATGGGAGTTCCTCTGGAACCTGAGAAGGTTCCCCTGGACTGCGGATGGGAGAGTGATAATCCTTGAATCGGTTCTTGTGTCAATGTTCTCTATGAGTTCATCATTCGAATCCGAAGATACGTTTGATGGTAATGATTCTCTGCGGATAGGAACTTGAGCAGCATCAAGTACTGGAACCTCGACGGTTGTTGCTTGATCCGGAGTAGAGCTTTCCCCCTCAACCGGAGAGGTGAAAGTATTGAGAGATGCTACTTCGGATAGTGATGGACCAGAAACATCAGCGTGTTGTTGTTGAGCTGCCGGTGACACAAGAACTTTGGATAGTTTCGCCGTTTCAATAGGGTCGAAAAGATCGTCATAATTTACTTCAACTAGATTTAAAGGACCTGAAGAGGCAGGAATATCGCTTTCCATGATTGCGGTGATTTTAGTGGATGGAGGGGCGTTGCGGATGTGAGAATCATCAAATTTCACATCGAAGCTTTCAATGATTAGCCTTGTACGTCTGATGAGGACCCTGTAAGCAACTTTGTTAGTGGAATAGCCAAGGAAGATGCCTTCATCAGACTTCGGTGCAAACTTGTTAAGTTGATCTCGGTTGTTGATCACGAAACATCTACATCCAAAGATATGAAAGAAGCGAACATTTGGCTTGCGGTTGTTAAGGCCCTCATACTGTGTTTTATTGAGGCGTTTGCACACAATGCTTCGTTTTTGTACAAAGCATACAGTTGCTACAGCTTCAGCCCAGAAATAGAGAGGAAGGTGTGCGAAGTTGAGCATAGATCTGGCTGCTTCTACTAGAGTGCGGTTCCTTCTCTCTACCTACTCCATTTGGTTGTGGTGTATAAGGAGCTAAGAAATTGTGAGTGATGCCTTTGGAAACCAAGAAACGGTTGAGAAGATGATTAGTAAAATCGGTTCCATTATCACTGCGGATACGTCTTACTGGAAGCTTGATCTGAAGTTCTATTTCCTTGATAAAATTGATGAGAATCTGCGGTGTTTCTGACTTGAGTCTGAGGAAGAAAACCCATGTGAAGCGTGTGAGGTCATCTACTATAACCAGTATGTACTTCTTGTGATGGAGACTGGCTACGGTTGATGGACCGCAGAGATCAATGTGTAAAAGCTCTACTGGTTCAGAGATTGAAGAATCAATCACCATGGGGTAACTTGCTTTGGATTGCTTTCCACATTCACAAGTCGGACAGAGAGTATCGTTGCTGAATTTGAGAATAGGGAGACCTCTGACTAGTTCTCCGGTGACCAAGTTGTTGATGTACCTGAAGTTGAGATGAGCTAGCTTGCGGTGCCATAGCCAGCTGACTTCGGATAGGGCTTTGGATAGGAAGGACAACTGCGATCTACCAATGATCAGAGAGACATCCAAAGGATACATGGTACCTTCGGATCGGGATTTGATCAGACACGTGTTCTTATCACTTGTCATTACATAGCAAAAGTGATCATCAAATTCAACTCGATGTCCTGCCTTACATAGTTGGCCAACACTGATGAGATTGTGTTTAAGGCTTTCTACATAAGCAACCTTCTGAATAGAAAAGTTACCCGTAGTGAGAACACCGTAACCTCGGATGACTCCGTTCGCATTGTTGCCGAATGTGACATTTCCACCATTGCATATTGGCCTGAAATCCCGAAGGTATTCTAACCTTCCGGTCATGTACAAGGAGCAGGCACTGTCAATTAACCATTCATCTTCTTGTTCCTCCTTGCACAAAGCCTGAGAATTACACGGTCAGTTTAGGCATCCAAACTAGTTTGGAGCCTGGGATAACAGACGAGTTTTTGAATGATGCATGGACCGAGGTTGCAGGGACGGGTCTCTTGTCAACTTTTAATCCTAGTCCTGGGTGTTTGTGCAGATTTGGAGTGTTGTGAGTTTTTGAAAAAGTACGAGGTTTCTGACTCCGACTAGATTTGACATAGGATGAATCCTTCTGACAACTACACTGACATTTACAAAAATAGATTTTGTCTTTTGATCTGACACTATGCTTGGTCAGTGGTCTAAAGGATGAATTGGACTTGTTACCGGTCCGAGGTTGGTAATCCCTGACATGAGTGTTGTTGGGTGTTGAAAAAGTTTGTTTTTGAAAAGGTTTAGCACGTTTAGGTCTTTGAGTTCCTTTTGGTGGAGTTGGTAGAATACCCTTCCACTTTTTGAAATTTTGACGTGACTTTAAAAGTGTTGGAGTGGGTAAGATACCCTTCCATTTTGGATCATCTGAGGAATAGACTTGAAAACCATTGTTTTGAAAAGACTTTACACTTTTTTGATTTTTGTCAGATGAATTAGGAATGACTGATGAATCTTGACATTCCTTTTTGTGAGTTTTCTTGATAGGAGAGTTTTTTGAAAAGTAGTGTGAGAAAACAAATTTTTCTGGACTTTTGGATTTTGGAAATCTGACATGCTTCTTGTTTTTCGAAAAAGTTTGTCTATTTGTGCCACGGGATCAAATTTCTTCTTTGAAAGCCCTTTTAGCTAAGGATTTTGGTGAACCGCAGTCTCTGTTGTTCAACTGCAGTTTCCTAGAACCCTTTGAAATTTTGTGAAAATGAGGCCTTGAGTCATCAGAACTTGAGGATTCAGGGATTTGAGAGCATTGACCCACTTCAAAGTTTTCTATGGGTAATTCATGATAAATTGTTTGAAGAGTGGCAGAACTTTTGTTCGAAGACTGCGGTAGGGATGACTTGACTACCGCAGAGTAAGTCTTAGTTAGGACTTCAGTGGTACTTTTGTGGGACTTTTGACTACAGTGTGAGACACTGTGGTCTGAGGACAGAGATGGAAAGTCTTTCGAGACTTCGGGGCCCTCAATGATAATTTCTTCATCAACTACGGATGAGGTTTGAGAATTTGGGTAAATGGTGCCACAGATAGGAATTTGATCACATGTGTGACCCGAAACCTCAGACACAATTTCCTCAATGACACAATTATTGCTTAGATTATGCATTCTACCGAAGTGAGTTTTGATATCTTCGGGAAAGGTCTTATCATTGAATGGGAAATGAAATTCTCGGTATGGAGGGACATACAGTCTGTCCTTGTTGAACCGGGGTGAGGAATCCATTGCGATAGGATATCCATTTGACCAACCCCAATTGTATGTATTGTCCACAGTTCCATTGTTTACCAAATTTTCAATAGCTTCACTTTCGTTAAACAATTTTTCGATTAAGAGATTTAAGCGTACAATTTCACTCTGAGCTAAATCTCTCTGGTTCAAAGCTATCACTAATTGGTTTTCACTCAACATTCTTGCATCTT
This sequence comes from Lactuca virosa, assembly GCF_052849685.1. NCBI lineage: Eukaryota > Viridiplantae > Streptophyta > Magnoliopsida > Asterales > Asteraceae > Lactuca > Lactuca virosa. Next base: position 274,627,693 of record NC_136431.1, on the reverse strand, counting down.
TTTCTAACTCTAAGTCCTTCTCTAACATAGCCATTTTGAGTCTTTTGTTATCCAGTCGTCCTCTCACGTGGAACATCTCTTGGGACGCAATGTTCTTCTCATCTAAGGCTTTGTTATAGTCTGTAAGGACGGCAACACAAGTGTCATTAAGATCATCTATGTAGGGTTGACAGTCATGCATGCTATAGTTTAGAATTTGGATCATAAGTTTTACCTGTTTGACGATGCTTAGAGTTCCATCCTTTGCCATGTAGTAGTAGTTGTTGTTCAGCATTGTAGACCCATCATCATCCGTAGTTGCCAGCATGCAGATTTTCCCTTTTCCTTTGACATTGCTGATGGCTTCATCTTCGTCTCTGGATGACCAAACTTGATGGTCTCTTTTGACATGAGCTATGTATGCCCTTGCCTTTTCCTTATCTTCCAACTCTTGAGCCATTCTAAGGTAGAATGCTCTGTCTTTTACTACATTGGCCTTACAATCTCTTGCAAAGTGATTTTCTTTGTTGGATTTGTGACAAATTACAACATCAGTCTTGTCTTCTGAGGGAGCACCGGAGTCAGTGGTTTGAGTAGACTGCGGTGCCTCCATTGGTTGATTATTTTGAGATTGCGGTGGTGGATGAGAACTTTTGGGATATCGAGGATGGTTATTCTGGGAACTGAAGTTACGGTTGAATGGAGGTTTGTTGAACTGTTGATTCTTGCGGAAGGAAGGAGGTGGTAGACGGTTGAACTGTTGGCTAACCAGAGCAATAGCCTTCTGGAATTCTTCTTCATCGTCATACTCTGAGTCAGCTTCATATGACTGCGGTAGAGTGTCATACGAGCGAGAGTAGGATTGATTGAGCGGGGCTTGTGCTATGAGAGCAAGTGGTCCTCCGAAGTCAGCACAGTCTTTGAGTACGGTGGATTCTTGTGCTTGCAGTTCTCCATAGAGCTTGTAGAGTGACAAAGAATGAATCTTTCTATCGCCTTGGACTATCATCTTAGCCGTAGTCCAATGTCTTCCCAAACCATTAAGAAACTGAAGATTTGTTTCATGGTTACTGCGGATGGTGCCCGCATTGGATAACTTGGTGACTATCAGGTTGAACCTTTTGAAGGAGTCTTCCAAACTTTCGCCGATATGAGCTTTGAAGTTGTTGAACTCATTGAGTGCGGTAGTAAGCTTCTTGTCTTGTGCTTGTTCTGAGCCTTTGTACAAATTCTTGAGAACTTCCCAGCTCTCTTTTGCTGATTTGCAATTTATGATAATATCGAAGTTGTCAGGAGCAACTCCACAGGAGATTTCATAAAAAGCAACAACATCATTTTACATTTTATCGAGATTGTCCTTGGTGGGACGGTTCATGACTGGTTGACCTCCTCCTAGTCTGGTTGTAGCTCTGTCAGTTTGGACTGGTGTAAGGACTGGGACATGTGGTCCTTCTTCTACGGATCGCCATACGTCTCTACCAAGTCTCCTTAAGTATCTTTCCATTCTCTGGGACCAATGATGATATTCATTTGCAACCAATATTGGGGCTCGATTCGAACCACCAACACTGTTGGAAACATTCAGAGATAACGATTGTGCCATATTTTTGATGTTTTTTATTTAAGAAATGAGCTTCAGTGGTATAGAAGGCCCTTTGAAAATCAGAGTTCCATTTTCAAAAAGCAACCACTATGGCTCTGATACTAATTGTTGAGAGTAAAACTTTGAGACACACTTGAACAAACGTTAGAACAAGTAGATTGCGGAATAGTTAATCTCGAAGGATCTAAAAGCTCAACAATAATATTAATAAGTTAGACTTAGATAGTTAGAGAGTTAGTTGCGGAAAAGTAAAGAAATAGAAATGAAAACAATTGTTATATCAAGTATACATATAAGTTGATTCATAACAAGGAATGCATTCAAACCAAGTTAATAAGGAAGATCAAACTTAGTGATTAAGTCACAAAAGACTTGCTCCGAAGAGAGGTTATAATCAGTTGTATTCTAGTAAGATTTGAGAGTAAGAAGGGATGAGTAATTAGATAGAGAGATAGAAAAGATAACTTCAGAGATGTGTATTCAGAATAGATAGATGCGTAATGAATACAAGAGAATGGGCTCTATTTATAGAGACTCACGAAGTACACTAGATTACATCTCTAAGAGTAGCCATGCAAGGCATACTGGACAATAGAGAGTATTATAATAAAAGACAAGTAAAGTAATCCAGTAAAGAGACTGCGGTAGGTAGAGACTCCGGATGCGGTTGCTGATGAAGGAGCTTGACTGCGGGTGCTTTTCGGCTGCGGTAGCTGAAGTTCAAGAGGGTCACTTTTTATGATTCAACATCCACTAAGCACTTCTGCAGCCGAGAGACGTGGAATGTGCTATGAACCTGACTGATATCATCTGGAAGATCCACGCGATAAGCAACCCGGCCCACCCGAGCCAAAACCCTGAAAGGACCAATATACATGGGGACAAGCTTGCCCCGCTTCCTGAACCGGATGAGACCTTTCCAAGGTGACACCTTTACGAGAACCATATCTCCCACTTGGAACTCTAAGTCTGACCAGCACCTGTCGGCATAACTCTTCTGCCGACTCTGAGTTGTCTGGAGCCTACTCCAAACCTGCTGAATTAGCTCAGTGGTCTTGAGTACCACCTCGGTACTCCTCATAACCCTTTGACCGACCTCACCCCAACAAATCGTGGTCCTGCATTTCCTTCCGTAGAGCATCTCAAAAGGAGGTCGATCGATGCTGGCGTGATAACTTTTGTTATCTGAAAATTCCTCTAACGGAATATACGTATCCCAAATCCCACCGAAATCCTGAACACATGCCCGCAGCATATCCTCAAGAGTCTGAATCGTCCGCTCACTATGACCATCGATATACGGATGGAATGTTGTGCTGAAATGGAGACAAGTGCCCAACTTGTCCTGAAATTTCTTCCAAAACCGGGAAGTAAATCGAATATCTCTGTGAGAAACCACTCATATCGGCACCCCATAACGTGTCACCACATCCCTGATATAAACCTCGGCCAATTTCTCTACAGAAGTACTCTCCTGAACTGGAATGAAATGCGCGCTCTTGGTCAAACGATCCACGATGACCCATATCGAATCCACTCCACGCGCAGTACTGGGAAGCTTCCTGATAAAATCCATGGTGATGTCTTCCCATTTCTATACGGGAATCTCTAACGGCTGCATCTTTCCGTGAGGACGCTGATGCTCGTCCTTGACTTTCCTGCAAGTCAAGCACCGTTCCACGTACCAAAGCCACATCTCGCATCATGCAGGGCCACCAATAATCAGGATGAAGATCCCTATACATCTTCGTCTCCCTAGGATGGATGGAGAACCTCGACTTGTGAGCCTCTTCCATTAGAATCTAGCGCACGACGCCCCAATACGGAACCCAAACTCATCGATGCAGAGTCAACAATCCACGACTATCATAATCGAAGGAAGCCACCTGACCCACAATACGCTCGCTCTTTTGATGCTCTTCTTTCATATCCTCGACCTGTGCCTCACGAATCTGCTCTAATAATGGAGTAACCATTGTCATCCTCAGACATATATCTCTTATCAGAGTCGCGACCGCCTTGCGACTGAGAGCATCGCCACCACATTGGCCTTCCCCGGGTGATAAAGGATCTTGCAAGCATAATCCTTTACCCCATCCAACCATCGATGCTGCCTCATATTCAGATTCAGCTGATCTATCAAATACCTCAAGCTCTTATGATCCGTGTAAATAGAACAACACACTCCATAGAGGTAATTCTGCCATATCTTGAGGGCGAAAACCACATCCCCCAACTCCAAATCATGCGTCGGATAATTCGCCTCAAGAGGCTTCAACTTCCTCGAAGTGTAAGCGATCACGTGACCCTTCTGCATCAGCACTGCCCCAAACTTGTGATGGAAGTATCACAATAAACCACAAAATAATCAACACCTTCTGGAATGGTCCGAATCGGCGCCTCACACAAATGTTGTCTCAGAGTCTCGAAAGTTGCATGCTTCTCTGGCCCCCAGCAAAATGTAACCGTCTTCTTGGTCATTTGGGTCAAAGGAACAGCTATTTTGAAGAAATCCTGGATGAATCTCCGATAATAACCAGTCAAACCAAGAAAATCAAAATCTCAGATGTAGACCTCATAACCTCCCACTGCATCACGACCTCGACCTTGGTCGGATCGACCAGAATATGCTTTTGGTTGACAAGGCGCCCCAAAAACTACACCTCATGCAACCAGAACTCACACTTGGAGAACTTTGCAAAAAGTCTCTCCCTCCTCAATGTCTCTAGCGCTTCCCTCAAGTGCTCCTCTTGATGGTCCCGAGTCTTTGAATAAATCAAGATGTCATCAATAAATAATATCACAGACGATCCAACATCGTTCTACACACGCGGTTCATGAGATCCATGAACGCGGATGGAGCATTTGTGAGCCCAAAAGGCATCACCACGAACTGGTAATGACCATAACGAGTTCGGAAAGCTGTCTTCTGCACATCCTCATCCCTGAACCACATCTGATGATAACCCGATCGCAAATCAATATTGGAGAACCAAGATGCATCTGGAAGCTGGTCAAAAAGATTATCAATCCTCGAAAGTGGATAACGGTTCTTCACCGTTACCTTATTCAAATCCCGGTAGTCAATGCACAGACGATAAGACCCATACTTCTTCTTCATGAACAAAATCGGAGCTCCCCAAGGCAAACTACTCGGTCGAATAAATCTCTTGTCTAACAACTTCTGCAATTGTGTAGACAACACCTGCATCTCGGGAGGAGCCAACCGATACGGTGCTTTGGCTATCGGAGCCGCACCTGGAATCAAATCAATCATGAACTCAACCTGCCTCTCCGGAGGCATCCAGGCAAATCCTCCGGGAATACATCCGGGTAATCCCACACAATCGGCACATCATCCACGGTCGCCTTACCCTTCTCCCAGGTATACATGACGTAGGCGACATAACCGGAGCAAAACTGTTGAAGATAGCGTTTGGCCCTCGTTGCAGAACACAAAACCGACCCACGCTGTAACGCTCATTTCAGGAATCAATTTTTTTTTTAGAATTTTAGGGTTTAGACTGGAACTCGACGATTTAGGGAGCTCCAACTCGTCGAGTAGAGTTCATTTTTGGAAAGCCCAACTCGATGAGTAGGTGCTGTAAAGGAAAAACCCTAATTTTAGGGTTTACACCCTATTTAATCTCCTTAAAAACCTTGAGGCTGACCTTCCAACAGCCTCCAAACCCTAAGAACGTCTGTGCTAAACCCTAATCACCGTTTTCCTCTCTTATTGTGAGCTAGAGTGACTTTTGGAGCTAAAGAAGAAGAAGATAATGAGAAGAAGGAGAAGATCCAACAAACAAAGCCCTCACTCTTGAGCTTGACCATCTTGTGGACTATTGTAAGTCTTCAAGATTTGATTTTTATCTTAGAATATGGCTAGATCTTTAGTTTACTCTTCATTTCCTATCATTCTTGTTGATTGCATGGATGGGGTTCATAAAGTTTGCAACTTCATGAATCTCCAGGGAAAAAAGGTCCCATGGTGGGCTAGATCTAGCTTTTGGTCAAGCAAGGATGCGATGCATGGATTTTTAGAGTATATTTTCCCTTTTTGGCCATTTTGACTTCAAGACATGCATTGGACATGCATGTCCATAAAGCCCCCATCTTTGGAAAATTTTGAGGATTAGAACCTCTTCTGGAAAGGAGGGATTCCATATCCCTAGAGTCTTGAACCACATGGCTAAGCTTTTGAGATTTCCAACCTTTGTTAAGGGATTTAGAGCATTCAGAGTGGTTCTAGAGGATAAACTTGGAAAATTTATCCTTCTAGACACTTTTAGGTTTCAGATCTAAGCCCTAGAGCCACTGCAATCGACGTACCATCGGAATAAGCAAACAGGGGGACTCGACGAGTTGCTCTGGCAACTCGACGAGTTGGATCGGGTTTCCCCATTTTCTGGCTATTGAGTGAACTCGTCGAGTTGATGAGACAACTCGCCGAGTTGGCTAGGGTTTGTCCCAGTTTTCTGGACTCTGAAGGAACTCAACGAGTTACTAGATGCACTCGACGAGTTGGTGTCAACATGGACTGTTGACTTAGACTTTGACCAGGGTTGACTAAGTTTGACCGTGAGGGTATTTAGGGCATTTCTAGATTTTGACAAGTTAATCACATGATGTTTATAGGCAATTGAGTTGGAGTCGTGCGTTGGGACTTATCTGATCCTATCTTATCAGTTCGGCATTCTTGAGAGGTGAGTCTCCTCACCATACCAATTGGTTGAAGGCACCAAGGCCGACCCATTTTGTGATATGTGGTACACTAGTTGATGTAGTGATACATGGTATGGTAATTAATTATGCTAAGTGGTATGCTAGTTATATATGTGATACTTGCAGGGAAGACCATGGGGGGAGCCCATGGCGCTTGGATGTAAGACCATGTGGGGGAGCCCATAGCTCTTCAAGTAAAGAAAATGGTGGGAGCCCATTAATTTCCAGCTAAAGACCATGGGGGAGCCCATGGCACTTAGGTGTAAGACCATGTAGGGGAGCCCATGGCATCCTGGAATAAGACCTTGGGAGAACCCCACGACATCCTTATATGTTTGTATGCATGGCTTATATGGTTTATGTAGCTTTTATAGCTAATATAGATTATGTGATTATATGGATTGTGTGGGGTATTCTCTGGGGAACTCACTAAGCGTTAGCTAACAATTTGTTTATTTGTTTCAGGTACTTCTGAGCCTAAAGGCAAGGGCAAGGCTTGATAGCGCGACATGCATTCTCCGGCATTTGACTTGATGGGACACTCTGATGTTTTGAATAAAATGTTAATGTTATGAATTTTGAAAACAATGGTCAATGTTACTTCATATTTTATGGGAATGTTTGGTTAATTAAAAATGAAAAATTTATTTGAAAATTTGGGTCGTTACAAGTTGGTATTAGAGCCTTGGTTTGAGGGATTCGGGCACACTCTCGGGTGTGTCAGGACTCAAACTAAGGAAATGGTAACTTTTTTAAAAAAAAAAATCAAAAGTTAAAAACTTCTTAAAATGGAAAAAGATGAGAGTGTGATGCGCGTGATCGGCCGAGCTCAAGTAAGTGGTTCCCCAATATGTTAGCCATGTTATACTGATATTTGGATTATGATAGTCAGATGGATTTTCTTATATGTATGTTTTTTATAATTGTATACGGTTAGGAGCTTATAGCCTTAGAATGATTGATTTGGCCTTATTTCCTATTCCTTGTTTGGTTGTGGTCCTAGGGTAGAATCTATTATTCGAAAGTCTTTTTGATCCTTTTTCTGTGTATAATTTGCATGCATAAAGGAAACCTGTTATGATTGGTCTGATATTTGGTTTGATGTGGGTAGAGCAAATCTTAGGATAATCTAGGATTTGAGCTTCGTTATAGCTTGTGAGATATGTTTTGTTCTGGGATGAATTAGAGTTATCAGTTAGAAACTTAAGGAAGGTACAGGTAGGTGTGGAAGGTAGTATTGGGCCCATACTACTGAAAGAATAGGACATGTACCCGAACTGATGTTAGATCTGGAAACTCTAAGGAGAATCGTTGTGGTAGGATCCCCTCTTTGGACATCTTGATCAATATGAATTATGACATTGCAGTTCAACATGGTGGTGACACGATTTGGAGCAGGGGGATCGGGATCAGGATCTGGATCTGGGTCGGGCGACGGTACCGAGCCCATTGATGAGAGATCAATGGTGGGTTTTGCTTCATGTATGCTGAGAGATCAAGCCCGAGACTAGTGGGGAGAGGTGACTAGCCAGGTGGGGGCAGCCGGTGTGGCTGAGATGACATGGGCCGAGTTTTTCAGGCGATTTGATATGGATTTTGCACCACCTATCGAGGTACAACGGTTAGTGAGGGAGTTTCAGGAGCTTCAGCAGACCACCGAGACTGTGTTGGAGATCACCGCCAAGTTTTGGGAACGAGCACTATTGATCCCGCAGTATGATGCGGATGAGGATATGAAGAGGACAAGGTACCATTAGATGCTGAGGGATGATATATGTGATTTTGTTAGTTTTACAGGGTGTAAGACCCTGAACGAGATGGTGGAGAAGGCCCGTGAGCATGAAATGGAGTTGGAGTTCCACACCAAGCGAAAACCCGAGCAGGCACAGACAGTAGTAGGTCAGGCTAAAAAGCCTAAGACCTCAGATTCTTCCAGTAGGGGCCAGCAAGGTCATGGCCGGTGTGCAAAGTGCGGTAAACCGCACAGTGGGGCTTGTCGGGTAGCAGGCTCAGGATGTTACGCATGTGGCCAGCCGGTTCACTTGAGCAAGGATTGCCCTAAGAAGGGCTTGATTTGTTTTCACTTCAACCTGACCGGCCACAAACAGGCCGATTTTCTGAGGTTGCAGGGAGGGGGAGGAGCAGTGGCGGTGCCTGCGCCCGCCACACTGAGGATCGCAGATGGCCGCCCTGGTAAGGCGGATGCTCCAGCGGTGAAGAGCCGTGCATTTCAGTTGACTACCGAGGAGGCTCGGGCAGCGCCAGACGTCGTGGCTGGTACGTGTTATATCTTTCCTGCTTGATATTGATTTGTATTGCTTATGTGTATATATGTGCTCATGTATAGGGACCGTTTGGTCAATGGTATGACGGCCCACGTTCTATTCTATTCTGGTGCTACCCGATCATTTGTATCTCTTGCGCTTAGCAAGAGGTTCCGGGATGCGACGGGAACTTTGGGTTCCCTGCTTGAGGTTGAGATTGTGGATGACTGCACTGTGAGTGTTGTTAGGGTGTACCGGGACTGTGTCCTGAATATTCTTGGGGAGAGCCTTCGGGTTGATCTAGTCCCGATACCATTGCGAGGGCTGAAGGTGATCGTCGGGATGGACTGGTTGGGGGACAATGGGGCCATGATCGATTGCGAGCGCCAGTTGGTGAGTGTTCGAACCCCAAGTAGGGGAGAATTGGTTATATATGGAGAGAGGGCCTCGCAGGGGCCAACCCTCTATTCAGCTGTAAGGGCTAGGAGACTTCTTCAGCAGGGTTGTTCGGGATTTTTGGCATATATCTCGGATACGAGGGTTGAGGCCTCGACAGAGTTGGGAAGTGTGCCAGTTGTATGAAATTTTCGGGATGTCTTCCCCGAGAAGTTACCTGGGGTGCCTCCACAGAGGAAAGTGGACTTTCACATTGATTTGGTGCTGGGTGCCGCCCCGATAGCCAAGGCACCGTACCGGCTAGCTCCGCCCGAGATGCAGGAGCTATCTATGCAGCTTCAGGAGCTTCTAGACCGAGGGTTTATCCGTCCGAGCAGTTCCTCGTGGGGAGCATCGATCCTGTTCGTGAAAAAGAAGGACGGGTCACATAGGATGTGTATTGATTATCGAGAGCTGAACAAACTAACAGTGAAAAACCGTTATCCGCTACCAAGGATCGATGATTTGTTCGATTAGCTGTTGGGTGCATCTTGGTTTTCCAAGATTGATATTCGGTCGGGGTACCATCACATGAGGATATACCGAAGACAGCTTTCAGGACTCGGTAAAGGCACTATGATTTTGTGGTGATGCCATTCGGGCTCACCAATACCCCAGCAATGTTCATGGATCTCATGAACAGGGTGTGTAGGCCGATGTTGGATCGGTCGGTGATCGTGTTTATCGATGATATTTTGGTCTATTCTAAGACCAAGGAGCAGCACGAGCAGCATCTGAGGGAGGTATTGGAGACACTGAGAATGGAAAGGCTTTATGCCAAGTTCTCAAAATGTGATTTATGGCTACGAGAGGTGCAGTTTTTGGGGCATTTCATCAACCAGGAGGGCATTTCGGTTGATCCAGCCAAGGTTGAGGCAGTGATGCGGTGGGAAGTACCGAAGAACACATCTGAGATTCATTGCTTCTTGGGCTAGCGGGGTATTATCGGAGGTTCATCTAGGATTTCTCCAAGATCGACGTGCCATTGACCTATTTGACCAAGAAGAATGTGACCTTACGGTGGGGCCCGGACCAGCATTTGGATTTCGAGACCTTGAGGCAGAAGTTATGTGAGGCCCCGATTCTAGTGCTACCGGAGGTGCTGGATGATTTGGTAGTTTATTGTGATGCATCGATCTTAGGTTTAGGGGCGGTACTGATGCAGAGGGGGTATGTGATTGCTTACACCTCGAGGCAGTTGAAGCCTTTTGAGGCGAATTACCCCACTCACGACTTGGAATTGGGGGCAGTGGTGTTTGCCCTCAAGATTTGGAGACACTACTTGTATGTAGTACGGTGCACTATATATACCGATCATAAGAGTTTAAAGTGTTTGATGGATTAGCATAACCTCAACATGCGACAAAGGAGGTGGTTGGATGTGCTAAAAGATTACGACTGTGAGATCTTATACCATGTAGGGAAGGCCAACGTGGTGGCCGATGCTTTGAGCCGCAATAAGGCAGGTTCTCCGATCGAGAACGTTTGTCTAAGGATCACGGTGGTCTCTCCACTACTAGATATGATCAGGAAGGTTCAAGTGGAGGGTTTGAAGAAAGAGAACTGGAAGATAGAGTGGATTCGGGGGCAGTTTCCCTTATTTGTACGGGATGGTCGGGGGCTTTTGACATAGTGTGGCCGGGTGTGGGTACCGGTGACCGGGGGAGCAAGGCAGAAGATATTGGATGAGGCACACAAGTCCAAGTTCTCTATACATCCAGGAGCTACAAAAATGTATAAAGATCTGAGACTGAGCTATTGGTGGCCCTGTATGAAGCGGGAGATCGCTTGGTTTGTGGAGCGGTGCTTGACCTGTAGGAAGGTCAAGGCCAAACATCAGCGGCCGCATGGTAAGGTTCAGCCGCTACCCATTCCTATGTGGAAGTGGGAAGATATCACTATGGACTTCATCATGAAGCAACCGTGGACAGCGAGGGGTGTGGACGCCATATGGGTTATTGTGGATAGGCTGACGAAGAGTGCCCACTTTATTCCGATCTCTGAGAGCATCTCCGCTGAGAAATTAGCGGATATTTACGTGCGAGAGGTGGTGTCTAGGAACGGGGTGCCAGTGTTAGTAGTCTCTGACCGGGATGTCCGATTTACATCTAGATTCTGGAAGAAGTTCCACGATGAGCTGGGCACTCAATTACATTTGTTTACAGCGTACCACCCCCAAACAGACGGCAAGAGTGAGAGGACAATCCAAACACTCGAGAATATGCTTCGGGCATGCGTGTTGGACTTTGGCGGGAGTTGGGATACATACCTCCCACTAGCAGAGTTTTCATACAACAATAGTCATCATGCTAGTATTGACTGACCACCGTTTGAGATGTTGTATGGTCGGAGGTGTAGGACCCCTGTTTGTTGGGGTGAGGTGGGGCATCGAGTCATGGGGAGCACCGAGGTGGTGCTCAAGACGACTGAGTTGATTCAGCAGGTACGTGACAGACTACGAGTCGCACAGAGCCATCAGAAAAGCTCTTCTGACCGGTGCCGATCGGATCTTGAGTTTCAGGTGGGGGGTTTTGTCTTGCTGAAAGTGTCACCATGGAAGGGTGTCATTAGGTTCCGGAATAAGGGCAAGCTAGGGCCCCGATATATTGGACCATTCATGATTACTGTCCGGGTGGGCAAAGTGGCCTATCGCTTGGATCTGCCGGACGAGCTTAGCTAGATACACAACACCTTCCATGTGTCCCAGTTTCGGAAGTGTGTTACAGACGAGGCCGCGGTTATTTCTCTGGATGACATTCAGGTGGAAGAGAGCCTGAACTACATTGAGAGGCCCATTGCGATTTGGGATAGGAAGACCAAGGTTCTTCGGAACAAGGAGGTGAAATTAGTAAAGGTGCAATGGCAGCGCCGAAGAGGCTCCGAATGGACATAGGAGCCGGAGGAGGAGATGCTAGAGCACTACCCGAACTTGTTCGCATCAGCAAACTTCGTGGATGAAGTCTAGTTCAAGTGGGGGAGATTTGTAATGCTCATTTCAGGTATTTATTTCTTTTTCAGATTTTTTGGGTTTAGACTGGAACTCGACGATTTGGGGAGCTACAAATCGTCGAGTAGAGTTCATTTGTGGGACGCGGGATCTAAGACCTAGTCGATGAGTTGGAAGGCCCAACTCGACAAGTAGGTGCTGTAAAGGAAAAACCCTAATTTTAGGGTTTGCACCCTATATAATCTCCTTAAATACCTTGAGGTTGACCTTCTAATAGCCTCCAAACCCTAAGAACGTCTGTGCTAAACCCTAATCACCTTTTTCCTCTCATATTGTGAGCTAGTGTGACTTTTGGAGCTAAAGAAGAAGAAGATAGTGAGAAGATGGAGAAGATCCAGCAAACAAAGCCCTCACTCTTGAGCTTGTCCATCTTGTGGACTATTCTTAGTCTTCAAGATTCGATTTTTATCTTAGAATATGGCTAGATCTTGAGTTTAGTCTTCATTTCGTATCATTCTTGTTGATTGCATGCATGGGGTTCATAAAGTTTGCAACTTTATGAATCTCCAGGGCAAAATGGTTCCATGGTGGGCTAGATCTAGCTTTTGGTCAAGCGAGGATGCCATGCATGGATTTTTAGAATATATTTTCCCTTTTTGGCCATTTTGACTTCATGGCATGCACTGGACATGCATGTCCTGTAACGCCCCGATTCCCAGGTATTGATAGTATGACTTTAAATTTCAAGTTTCAAGGTCTACTCGACGAGTGGGTGCACTGACTCGTCGAGTAGGAGCGGGATTGGGCCACGTATTTTAAGTGACCAACTCGCCGAGTCGTAAGAGTGACTCGACGAGTTGGAGCTGGAGGGTGAAACCCTAATCCCCGGGGTTTTGCACTCTATTTAAAGGATCCTTTGCCCCCTTATCCTTCCCTTACAGCCCCTGAGAGTCCAGAAACCCTAAATCTCCATTTTCTCTCCATACTTGTGTGTTTAAGCTTGAAAGGTGGATCTTGGTGAGGAAAGGCTTGAAGATCAAGAAACTTTGAGCAATGAACAGTTGGGGAATTGAAGTCTACCTCAGTTTATCATCATTTGAAGGTATCAAGTCATCACCTTGAGCTTCTTCTAGCTAGATCCCTTTTATATTTGAGTTTTGGGACTATTTTGGGGCTTTTGGTGTTGTATTTCGAGTGATAAATCAAGATCTAAAGTTGCAACTTCAAATCTAGGATCATCTTGGCTCTTATCATCATAAAGTTTCAGTATTTAGCATGTTGGTGAAGCTCTTTTGGCTAGAACCTCTTCTTTAGCTTGATTTAAGTCATTAGCACCTTGCATGCATGTAAAGTTTGCAACTTTACGTGATAAACATGCCCTATGAGCTTGGATCTGCAGTATGGAGCCTTAGCCTGGCTTAAAAAGCATCTGTATGGATGAAGGAACGAAAGGAATCGACAAGTGGCATGGTCGACTCGGCGAGTCCGATGAATATTGTCGTAGACTCGGCGAGTCAGTAGAGTGACTCGGCAAATCCGATGGAGGTTGTCGTGGGCTCGGCGAGTCAGTTGAGTGACTCGGCGAGTTGGCGAGTCATGCAAGGAACTCGGCGAGTAGCTGAGGGTACTCGACGAGTTGAGGTCAACATGGACTGTTGACCTTGATAGTTGACTTTGACTTTGACCAAGGGTTGATTACCGGACTTCTAGGGTATTTTGGGAAAATATGAGCACGGTGGGGACATTTAGTAAAGAAGGTCATGATGGGTATTAACTTATTATTTATGGTGTGATAGAGTGGGATTCTGGGGAGACAGTAGTCAGAGAATTTGCAGTACTTCAGCACTACTTGCGAGGTGAGTTACCCTCACTATATCAATAGGATCTAAGGCACCAAGGCCGACCCTTTATGGATTGTATTCGGTTATGGCATGACATGTTTATTGATTACATCCTGGTAGTTAGCGTGGTGATATGCTTATGTGTAGCGACCAGGTTACATCAATGTCCTGATTATAAGATGATGCTATGTTAGTGAATGGTTAGGTTTGCATCATGGTTATTGGGATGTTGCTATGATTAGTGATCTGTTAGATTGGTTTGACTGTTATAGCTACCGTATGATATTATGTGCACATGTTTGTTTGATTGGGGTTGGGTTGAGGCGGTCCTGCTTTGTGCTGAAGGCCAACATACCCAGTGAGCGGTCCGGATAGGCTGTAGGCCCTGCGAGGCGGTCCAGTCATGCCGAAGGCTCGGGAGCAGTCTAGATAGGCTGTAGGCCCTGCGAGGCGGTCCAGTCAGGCTGAAGGCTCATTATGCATGCTGATTTGTATTTGTGGATGTGATATGATTATGGTTATATGAGAGTGGTATTTTGGGGGAACTCACTAAGCTTTCGGGCTTACAGTTTTAGTTTATTGTTTCAGGTACATCAGGGGATCGCGGCAAGGCAAAGGCGTGATTGTACAGCTCCTCATGTTTGGTTTATGTTTCTGGGAAAAATCTGATATTATACATTTTGAAAACAAGATTGTAATGATTTAATGGTTTTGAAATGTTTTTAAAAAAAGTTCAAATTGTCTTGAAATTTTTGGGTGTTACAAGTTGGTATCAGAGCCTTGGTTTGAGTGAATTGGAGGAACATTCGTGTGAATCCCGTCTCAAACTAAGGAAAAATATTTTCAAAATAATTTCAAATGGTTTTCAAAATAAGTAAAGGAGGATGCAGAGTGTACCATCAGCCGGAGCTAGTAAGTAGACCTCAAAATACCATACAGTTATTTGATATTATGATATGATAGAATAGCATGCTAGTACTAGTCTAGGGATCCTCAGGAATTTCATGATAGAATTGCCTGATTACACGATGCCGGCTAGCTTAGGGTTTCTTTATATGAGATTGACATAATTACTGTAGTTACATGTGTATGTATCACGGTTGTACATAATTAAGATCTTATAGCCCGAGAATGTTTGATTTGACCTTATGTTCTGTTCTTATTGATTACGGCTTAGGGTAGGATCGGATATTCGAAATTCTATAGGGTCCAACGTTATGTATGGCTAGCATACACTAGTGCTATAGGGTTGGTGGAAGTTTCATGGATGAGTGAGTTGTGTGGGACCGGTAGGTCAATTGTGAGGCAGTTAGCCTTCCTCTAGGAGTGAGGATCGAGCGCTCGCGATGCTTATGTATATTGATACGGTGTTGTGGTGATACTTGAGACATATATGGGTAGGTATGGAAGGTAGTATGGGCCCGTACTACTAGAAGTACAGGACCCATACGCGTATCAAGGAAGTCACAACCCCTAGGGTTTAGTCAGGAGTTGGTTCCCAGTTATTTATGTGGGTTATCTGATATCATGTGGTATGTTTCAGAATGGTGATGACGAGATGCTTTGTGACTGGATCCGGTTCAGAATCAGGATCAGGAGACAGAGGCCAGGAGGGGCCAACAACACCTGAGCCTATGGTGCGGATGGGTACAGAGGAGTTGGATGCCAGGATTCGGGAGATCCTGCATGATGAGGTTGCTGCTGCGTTCCGGGAACAGCTGCCGGAGATGTTTGGGTCTATTAAGACCTCCATGGTCGAGTACTCGATGAGCGATACACAACCCTTGCAGAGACGGCTGCCGCTGCAGCTGCATTGGCTGTAACAGCGGCAGGGGAGGAAGAGGAGCCACTCGGGGCTTCCAGTACATGGACTTAGATAACACGAAGCCCTGTACTTTTGATGGGACACAGGACCCCATCAAGGCTATGAGGTGGATCTCAGATGTGGAGGGGTGTTTCTTTACTTGCTCGTGTCCTACTGAACAGAAGGTCAGGTGTGCTCTGAACCTGCTAAGTTCCGGGGCCAAGGACTGGTGGAGATTGGCGAATGGGTCGTACACTGATGATCATAGAACTGCTGTTACTTGGGAGCAGTTCAGGGATATGTTCCGCGCCCGATACATTCCACGGGTCGAGCGGGAACGGTTGTCACAGGAGTTTTTGAGTTTGAGACAGAAGGGGGAGTCAGTGACGGAGATCAATCGCATGTTCACAGAGAGGGCGATGTTCTGCCTAGAGTTTGCTTGTGAGTAGGCTCAGATGACCCGTTATCTGAGCATGCTCAAGCCTGAAATCCGTCAATTTGTGTCTACCCAACGATGTGATACTCTTTTGGAGTTGTAGGAGTCCGCTAGGCGGCGTGAGTTGGAGATTGAGCTGCAAATGAGGGAGCAGCGGCAGGCCCCGACGCGGTGGCAGTCGGCGCCTATGTGGTCTAAGACCGTTGATTCTAGGATTGGGGGTCAGCAGAGTCGCACTTGTGGAAAGTGAGGCAAGTGTCATTCTGGAGTTTGTCGGACGGGTAGTGGGTGCCACAAGTGTGGCAAGGAGGGGCACTATGCTAGGGATTGTCGCCAGACAGCCCCTGCATCGGATATGAGGATGTGCTATCACTGTCATCAGGTTGGTCATGTGAAGACCAACTGTCCACAACTCGCAGCCAGGCCAGTGCAGGCTCCAGTGCTGGCTACATTGAGGATACTGGATGGGAGGCCAGCCAAGACAGAGCCTCCAAAGGCTCAGGGGCGTGCCTTCCAGCTGACAGCAGAGGTGGCCATGACAGCACTGGATGTGGTTGCTGGTATGTCTCTCTCCTTTATTTCATTTATTATAATTGTTTTATGCTTATCTGGTGTACCTGTGAGTAGGTAGTTTTTTAGTGAACTCTTTTCCTGCTTTGGTTTTATTTGACTTGGGGGCGAGTCGGTCCTTCGTATCTTAGTCGTTTAGTAGGGAGTTCAGTATGCCAGTGGGCGGGTTAGAGTGTCCGTTGCGAGTCTCTATCGCCAACGAACACGGGGTTTCTGCTTCTTCGGTCTACCGAGGGTGTGAGTTGGAGATTTTCGGGGTGTCCTTTTCGATAGATATGATTTCGATCCCCATAGGGTAGGTGTGTGTGATTGTAGGGATGGATTTGCTTAGTCGGTTCAATGCTATGATTGACTGTGAGGGTCAGCGAGTGGTAGTTTGAACTCCAAGTGGGGGATAATTGATTGTATATGGTGAGGGCACCAAAGTGGGATCGGGGTTTGTTTCAGCTGCCAGGGCTCGGTAGTATATTCAGCACGGGTGTGCAGGTTATCTAGCGTATGTGCCGGATACGCGGGTGAGGGATCAAGTTTTAGTTTCAGATGTTCCAGTGGTTAGGGAGTTTGCCGACATGTTCCCGGAGGAGTTACCATGGATACCTCCGGAGAGGCAGGTCGAGTTCCGGATTCACCTGGTGACGGGTGCGGCTCCTATTGCCAAGGCGTCGTACCGCTCGGTGCCACCCGAGATGCAGGAGATGTCTTCACGGCTGCAGGAACTGATGGGCAAGCAGTTCATTCCACCTAGCAGTTCTCCATGGGGAGCACCGATTCTCTTCGTCGGGAAGAAGGACGGTTCGCACCGGATGTGCATTGATTATAGGTAGTTGAACAAATTAACGGTGAGGAATTGTTATCACTCCCTTGGATAGAAGATCTCTTTGACCAGTTACAGGGTGCATCTTGGTTCTCCAAGATAGACTTGAGGTCGGGGTATCATCAGGTCTGGGTCAGAGAGGAGGACGTGGAGAAGACTGCGTTTCGGACTCCTTATGGTCATTACGAGTTCGTGGTGATGCCGTTTGGGTTCACCAACGCGCCGACAATATTTATGGATCTGATGAATCGGGTCTGCAGACCGATGCTTCATCGCTCCGTCATCGTATTTATTGATGATATCTTGGTTTATTCCAAGACCCGAGAGCAGCATGAGGAGCACCTCAGGTAGTTGTTGGTAGTCCTGAGACGAGAACGGCTGTATGCCAAGTTCTCGGAGTGCGAGTTTTGGTTACGAGAGGTCCAGTTCCTCGGACATCTCGTCAACTAGGAGGGGATTTTGGTCGACCCGGCCAAAATCGAGGCAGTCATGCAGTGGGAGGTGTCGAGATCTCCTTCGGACATCAGGAGTTTTCTGGGTTTAGCAGGGTACTACCGGAGATTTATTCGAATTTCTCCAAGATAGCGGTACCCCTCACTCGTCTAACGAGGAAAGGGGTGGATTTCCGGTGGGGTCCTGAGCAGCAGAGGGCGTTTGAGACCCTCCGTCAGCGTTTGTGCGAGGCTCCAGTCTTGACACTCCCGGAGGGAGTGGAGGATTTTGTGGTGTTCTGTGATGCATCCATCGCAGGTTTTGGGGCGGTCCTCATGCAGAGAGGACGGGTGATAGCCTACGCGTCGCGGTAGCTGAAGCCGCATGAGACGAGATATCCTACTCACGATTTAGAGTTGGGAGCGGTGGTGTTCGCTCTCAAGATATGAAGGCATTACCTATATGGGGTTCCTTTGTACTATATACACGGATCACAAGAGTTTGAGGCACATCATGGATCAGCCGAACCTGAATATGAGGCAGCGCAGGTGGCTGGATGTATTCAAGGACTACGACTGTGAGATCCCTTACCACCACGGTAAAGCGAATGTGGTGACGGACGCTCTGAGCCGCAAGTCCGCTGGGTCTTCCACCCCAACGGTATGTATGAGGAGAGCGGTGGATTCTCCGCTTGTGAGTTTGATCAGGGATGCTCAGGTGGAGGGCATACGACCAGAGAACTGGAAACTGGAAAGGATTAGGGGTGAGAACACCCGGTTCGTGCAGGATAGCCGAGGATTATTGACCCGATGCGGTCGGGTATGGGTTCCGATGTCTGGTGGGGTCAGACAGACAGTGATGGAGGAGGCTCATAAGTCTGACTTCTCTATTTACCCAGGGGCCACCAAGATGTACCGGGATTTGAGTTTGAGCTACTGGTGGCCGTGCATGAAGCGAGAAATCGCTTGGTACGTCGAGAGGTGCTTGACCTGTAGGATGGTCAAGGCCGAGCATCAGAGGCCGCATGGCAAGCTGCAGCCCCTGGAGATTCCCATGTGGAAATGGGAACAAATCACGATGGACTTTATTACCAAGTTGCCGAGGACGGCGAAGGGGTTTGACGCTATATGGGTCATCGTGGATCGGTTGACCAAGAGTGCCCATTTCTTGGCCATACGGGAGAGTTCATCGGCCGAGAAGTTGGCCGATGTGTACATCCATGAGATCGTGGCTTGCCATGGGGTTCCGGTCTCCATTGTCTCCGACCGGGATGTTAGATTCACCTCTTGTTTCTGGCAGAAGTTCCACGAGGAACTGGGCACGCGGTTGCACTTTAGCACAACATTCAACCCGCAGACCGACGGTCAGAGTGAGCAGACCATTCAAACCCTTGAGGACATGTTGAGGGCGTGTGTTATTGACTTCGGTGGGAGCTGGGATTCCGACCTACCCCTTGCAGAGTTCTCCTACAACAACAACTATCATTCCAGCATTGGCACTCTGCCTTTCGAGCTGTTGTATGGGCGGAGATGTCGCACCCCGGTTTGTTGGGGTGAGGTCGGACACAGGATGATGGGTCGGACGGAGGTAGTCTTGCAGACTACCGAGAAGATTCAGCAGATTAGGCAGCGGCTGCAGACCGCTCAGAGTCGGCAGAAGAGTTACGCTGACCGGCGCCGATCCGAGTTAGAGTTTCAGGTCGGTGATATGGTACTCTTGAAGGTATCGCCCTGGAAGGGTGTGATCCGCTTCAGGAAGAGGGGAAAATTGGGTCCCCGATATATTGGGCCATTCAGGATTGTTGCCAAGATTGGCAAGGTGGCATACATGCTAGAGCTTCTGGAGGAGCTTAGTCGAATTCACAGCACTTTCCACGTTTCACAATTGTGAAAGTGTGTTATGGACCAGGAGGCGGTGGTATCCTTGGATGACATTCAGGTCGATGAGCGCCTGAACTATGTTGAGAGGCCCGTGGCATACTAGAGAGGAAGGTTAAGATTCTACGGAACAAGGAGATTGTGACATCCCCAAAATCACGGCCAGAAAAGACCGATTTAATTTATGCTTTTAAATAAAATCAGAGTAATCCTTTGATTAAAAGAGTTGCGGAATTTGTTCCCAAAACAAAATATGATAAAATAAAGTTTATCAAAGCATTTCATCAAGAGATTCGTTTTCATTATATAACAATATTTGGGATGTCATGTTCCTATAAACAGACCAAAAGCATAAACAACAAAAGATAGACCAAACAACAGTTACATATAACAACTGGTCTAATAAACAAAATAACTTGATTATTCATCCATCTTATGCCCTCGCGCCACTACCTGTAATACAAATAAACTGAGTGGGTCAGGCTTGGGAGCCTGGTGAACATATAGGGTTTTCAACCCGTAATAAATAATTATATTTAATTTCACCAACCAACAATAACCCGATTACCCTTTCCCGTTATCCTCACTTTACGTCCCCAAAACAACATCTATCTCAAGGGACCTAATCTAGGATTTTCATCGGGACGGACATTACTGCAAAGAGGTTTCCTCAACAGTAGATGTCCTAAAGGCAACCATGAGGGGGATAGAGTACACCGGTGAACACATCGTTCACAACACCTACAGGTTATGAGCCTGCTAGCGTTCCACAGGACTGTCTAGAAAGAGTATGTGGTCGTTATCCATACTCCGCTGAATAACTAGATCAACAACAACAACATCGAGGCCTGTCATCTGTTTATCACACATCAACTATCTACCCATGTTCTACCCAACATATTAGTAGATAAAAATATATATTTTTTATACATAGTTTAAAACCTGTATAGCATGTTCATTCAATTCATATTCCACATAACAGATGAGGCACACACACATAACACGTATTTCATAGAGAAGAAATCATATCTATGAGATAGAAGAAAGTGAATATACATTCACACATATAACCACAAAATATACACATAACACGTATTTCGTATAAAATACTTCATAATTATGCGTTAGAAGAAGGTAACTACACACTCACTTGATCAGAAGATGATCGGACAGCACTACGGCTTTAAAAGTAGTATTCTTCGGTAGATCTGGAAGATCTTCACAAAAACCGGGCTTCTCGCGGGAAGAGCTTCGGCTCGGGAATTGCACTTCTCGGGATCTTCGGGGCTTCGGGACTTGCTTCGGGGCTCGGGAATGATACCGGGGCTTCGGGATATCTCTGGCACGTAAAACGATGCAAAACAGGAGAAAGAGAAGAGAATTTGGCAAAAGGAGTCGGCTGCCCTCGCAACCTTTTTATAGAGGCTGAGGCCTCGCATTACGCTGGGCGTTCTTTATATATTCGGAAACCTCGTTTCAACTACTACAACATTATCCATAGATATCGGCTTTATCTAATATTTCATTTTGACGCTTAATTTTTATTCTTAATTAAATTAAGACACACAATTAAGCACATAACACATAATACTCAAATAATACACTTCTATTATTTCAAAACGGGTTACAAAGGTTAACCTAGACTACTATATCAACATTAATGACGAGCCCAGAAACACAGGCGTTACAATTCTCTCCACCTTAGAATGATTTCGTCCCCGGAATCACACATCAACAAACAAATGCGGATAGCGACTCATCATGTCACTCTCCGTCTCCCAGGTGAGATTCGGCCCATTCGTGTGTTTCCATCGGACAAGCACTAACTCGACCATCTTGCGTTGCAACTTCTTAGTCTTTCGGTCAACGATTGCCTCTGGTTCTTCAATCAACCTTTTGTTCTCATCGATTCTCAACTCCGAAAGTGGAATCATGTCGGGAACTTCTCCCGTGAACTTCCTTAAATAACACACAGAAAAGTGTTATGAATTCCATTCAGTTCTTCTGGTAGTTCGAGCTTGTAAGCTTGGTTCACAATCCTCTGAAGAACTTTAAAAGGTCCAATAAACCTTGGACTCAACTTTCCCCTTTTACCAAATCTTATAAGTCCCTTCCATGGCGAGACTTTAAGCAACACCGAATCTCCAACTTCAAAAGTCATCGGTCTTCGCTTGTTGTCAGCATAGCTCTTTTGACGATCCTGAGCTGCTAACATTCTCTCCCTAATTATTTTCAACGTTTCAGCAGTTTGATGGACTATCTCCGGTCCCATAAACTGCTTTTCCCCAGCCTCAAGCCAACAAGACGGCGTACGACACTTCTGTCCGTACAAAGCTTGATAAGGTGCAATCTTAATGCTCGAGTGGAAACTATTATTGTAGGAAAATTCTACCAAAGGTAAATGTTCATCCCAATTACCTTGGAATTCCAGGGTACATGCTCTCAGCATATCTTCAAGTGTTTGTATCGTTCGTTCGCTCTGACCATCAGTCTGTGGATGGTAAGCTGTACTCAAACACAACTTGGTACCCAATTCCTCTTGTAGACTTTTCCAAAATCGTGAGGTGAAACGGCTGTCACGATCTGACACAATCGTTAACAGAACACCGTGAAGCCTCACAATTTCCTTCATGTAAGAATTCGCAAGCTTATCCATAGACCATTTCTCCTTGACTGCTACGAAATGCGCACTCTTAGTGAATCGATCAACGACCACCCAAATCATGTCGTGACCATTCTTTGTTCTGGGTAGTTTAGTGACAAAATCCATAGCAATGTCTTCCCATTTACCCATAGGCACATGTAAAGGTTCTAAACTCCCGTATGGTTTCTGATGTTGTGTCTTGACTCTCGCACAAGTCACACACTCGGCCACATACTTTGCAACATCAAGCTTCATCGTCGGCCACCAGTAGTAGGGTTTTAGGTCCCTATACATTTTAGTGCTACCGGGATGAATCGAGTACATGGTTTTGTGAGCTTCTTCCATCAGAAGATCTCTGACTCCTCCTGTCTTAGGTATCCAAATCCGATCTTGGAACACCTTCAGTCCATGACTGTTTATACCGAACACCAACGTTTTTCCCAAACGTTCTTCCTTTCGGTCATTCTTCTCAGAAGCTTCCTCTTGAGCTTTCTTTATACTCTCTACAATTGTCGAGACAACTTCAATTCTCAACGTTCTTGTCCTCTTCCTTTCAAGATTGACTTTCCGACTGAGAGCATCGGCAACAACATTTGCTTTACCGGGGTGGTAAAGTATCTTACAGTCGTAGTCCTTGAGTAATTCTAGCCAGCGTTGTTGCCTCATATTCAATTCTTTCTGATTAAAGAGATATTGGAGACTCTTATGATCAATGAAAAGTTTGCACTTCGAGCCATACAGGTAATGCCTCCATATATTTAGAGCGAAAACTACCGCCGCCAACTCCAAGTCATGAGTCGGGTAGTTCTTTTCATGCTCTTTCAACTGTCGAGACGCATATGCGATCACCTTTTCCCTTTGGATCAAAACACAACCCAACCCAACACCTGACGCATCGCTATAAACAGCGAAGTCTTCAACTCCATCGGGTAGAGAAAGTATCGGTGCCTCGCATAGTTTCTTCTTTAGCTTCTCGAATGCTTCTTTATGCTTATCACTCCAAGCATAAGTAGCTCCTTTGTGGGTCAAAGTTGTTAATGGACTAGCGATCGAAGAAAAGCCTTGGATAAACCTTCGGTAATATCCGGCTAATCCTAAAAAGCTTCGGATCTCCGTGGGACTTTTCGGTTGTTCCCACTTCATCACAGCTTCGATCTTTGCTGGATCAACCATTATCCCTTCTTGGTTGACCACGTGACCCAAGAATTGGACTTCTCGAATCCAAAAATCACATTTGGAGAACTTAGCATACAACTTCTCCATTTTCAAGACTTCTAACACTTCTCGCAAGTGTCTGCCATGCTCCTCTTGGCTTTTCGAGTAAATCAGAATGTCATCTATGAACACTATCACAGATTTATCTAGGAACGGATTACAAACCCTGTTCATTAAATCCATGAACGCTGCAGGAGCATTGGTTAATCCAAACAACATAACCAAGAACTCGTAGTGTCCATATCGTGTTCTGAATGCAGTCTTCTCGATATCCTGCTCTCTTACTTTCAGCTGATGATATCCTGACCTAAGATCGATCTTCGAGAAATAGCTCGAACCTTGTAGTTGATCGAACAGGTCATCAATCCTCGACAACGTATATTTATTCTTTATCGTTGCCTTATTCAGCTCTCTGTAGTCGATGCACATTCTCATACTTCCATCTTTCTTCTTCACGAATAACACCGGAGCTCCCCAGGGTTATGAACTAGGTCTAATGAAACCTTTGTCCAATAACTCCTGAAGTTGCATCATCAGCTCCTTCATCTCCGTCGGTGCTAATCGAAAAGGTGCCTTTGCTATTGGTGTCGTCCCTGGTAACAAGTCTATTCTAAACTCCACTTGTCTATCAGGCGGTAATCCGGGAAGATCTTCGGGAAATACTTCCAGATAATCACACACGACAGGAATGCTCTACATCTCCTTTTTCTCCTTCTTTGCGTCAATCACGAATGCCAAATATGATGTACATCCTTTGGCCAAACACCTTCTGGCTTTCATTAGCGAAATGATTCCAAAATTTACTCTGCGTTTGTCTCCATACACCATAAACGACTCTTTCCCAGGCGGGTTTACTTTGACTATCTTCTTCTTGCACAATATCTCGGCGTCATTGGCGCTAAGCCAATTCATTCCAAGCACGATGTCGAAACCGTTAAGTTTGATAGGCAATAATTCCTCGTGGAACTTATTCCCATTTAGGTCGATTAAGATGTTTTTCATACGACGGCTAACAGGTGCAAACTTGCCACTAGCAACTTCGACTAATAAAGCATTATCTAGTCTATCGACAGGCAAAGCTAGTTTTCTACCAAATTCATGCGAAATAAAGGAGTAGTTGGCTCCAGAATCAAATAAAATTTGGGCAGGCAAATTGTTTACGAGAAAGGTACCTGAAGCGACATCAACTTCATCTTTTGCAGCTTCCAATGTCATCTGGAAGGCTCTCGCCTTTGGCTTTGGGGGAATGTTGGGTCTTGCTGCCTCCTTCTTTTTCGGGCAGTCCCGAGGCATGTGTCCCTCCTCACCACAACCATAGCAAACTTTCTTGGTGAGAGTGCATTCGTTGGCAAAATGCCCTGGCTTTCCACATTTAAAACATGTGACCACTACTTCACATTTTCCATGATGCTTCTTCTTACATTTGTCGCACCATTTCGCTTCACCTCCTCCTCCTCTCGAACTAGACTTCGAGAACTTGTTTATCTTGTTGGAGCCTAAAGGTCCATCGAACTTCCTCTTTTCACCAACCTCTATCCTTTCCAGACCCTTTTCCTTCTGTTGGGCCTCCACATTCTTAGCTGCTCGAACAGCTGTTTTCAGAGTAGTTGCCATCTTGAGTGTCGGGCCAAAGTCGGCAGGCAGTCCATTAGCGAACCTCTCGATCTTCGAGAGTTCTGTTGGCACTAGGTACGGAAATAACTTCATTTTCTCACTGAATGCAGTAGCATAGTCATCTATGCTCATCCTCCCCTTCTTCAAGTTTTGGAACTCATTGTTCAGATCAATCAGATCTATCTCTGAACAGTACTGCGCCCTTAGTTGTTCCAAAAACTCCTCCCATGACATTTTCAGGGCTTCTCCTCGTGGCATAGTATCTGCCAATAACTTCCACCAGCTCAAGACTCCAGTCTTTAGTTGTCTAACTGCAAAGACAGTCTTCTGTTTGTTGCTACAGTCGCAACTTTCGAATACCATCTCCATTTCGGAGATCCAATCCATAATCTCAACAGGCTTTGGGCTCCTAGAAAGACTTGGCGGCTTGGCGCCCAAGAAATTCTTATACATTCGCCCAGCCTTGTTGTTTCTCCTTTCCGGATCGTTCCTTCGTTCTCCTTGAGTCCTAACTTGACTCACAGCGCGACTATTGTCTCCTTCCTCCGATTGCTCGGGAATCAATTCAATGGGTATGATAGGTTCGTCCCTATTCCCATCCATCATTTGTCGCATTTCTTCCCTTTGTTCGGCTAACATAGCCCGAATCATGGCTTGCACTCCAGCCATGGTGATCTGTTCTGGTGCAGCAGCTTCAACAACTACTTGTTCAATCACAGGCAGTCGATTCCTGTTTTCATCTGCGTTTCCAACGCCACTCCTGGTTCTTACCATTTTGATCTATACACCGAATAAGGTGAAATTAGATCCTCATCCATGATAGATAATTAAATCATCCTTATCACTCCGAAACGTTTACATGCTAGTTCTAATACCGTCGTCATACGCTTAGAATCCTAAACACATAAGGTTTCCAGATCCGGTCGGCAACCGACCATAGATCCGAACAAGTAATATCATATATGGCAACATATAACATTTAGCACATAAAAGCATTTTAGGCAGCTTCCTAAAATAAACTAGTGCTCGTGTCTAAAATACAACAGACACACACCTCATAACCCTCACTTAGCATTCTAAGTTTAAGTCTAGAAATCCTACAAATTCCTAGTTCGCTTAAACTAATGCTCTGATACCAACTGTGACATCCCCAAAATCACGGCCAGAAAAGACCGGTTTAATTTATGCTTCTAAATAAAATCAGAGTAATCCTTTGATTAAAAGAGTTGCGGAATTTGTTCCCAAAACAAAATATGATAAAATAAAGTTTATCAAAGCATTTCATCAAGAGATGCGTTTTCATTATATAACAATATTCGGGATGTCATGTTCCGATAAACAGACGAAAAGCATAAACAACAAAAGATAGACCAAACAACAGTTACATATAACAACTGGTCTAATAAACAAAATAACTTGATGATTCATCCATCTTATGCCCTCGCGCCACTACCTGTAATACAAATAAACTGAGTGGGTCAGGCTTGGGATCCTGGTGAGCATATAGGGTTTTCAACCCGCAATAAATAATTATATTTAATTTCACCAACCAACAATAACTCGATTACCCATTCCCGTTATCATCACTTTACGTCCCTAAAACAACATCTATCTCAAGGGACCTAATCTAGGATTTTCATCGGGACGGACATTACTGCAAAGGGGTTTCCTCAACAGTAGATGTCCTAAAGGCAACCATGAGGGGGATAGAGTACACCGGTGAACACATCGTTCACAACACCTACAGGTTATGAGCCTGCTAGCGTTCCACAAGACTGTCTAGAAAGAGTATGTGGTCGTTATCCATACTCCGCTAAATAACTAGATCAACAACAACAACATCGAGGCCTTTCATCTGTTTATCACACATCAACTATCAACCCATGTTCTACCCAACATATTAGTAGATAAAAATATATATTTTTTTATACATAGTTTAAAACCTGTATAGCATGTTCATTCAATACATATTCCACATAACAAATGAGGCACACACACATAACACGTATTTCATAGACAAGAAATCATATCTATGAGATACAAGAAAGTGAATATACATTCACACATATAACCACAAAATATACACATAACACGTATTTCGTATAAAATACTTCATAATTATGCGTTAGAAGAAGGTAACTACACACTCACTTGATCAGAAGATGATCGGACAGCACTACGGCTTTAAAAGTAGTATTCTTCGGTAGATCTGGAAGATCTTCACAAAAACCGGGCTTCTCGCGGGAAGAGCTTCGGCTCGGGAATTGCACTTCTCGGGATCTTCGGGGCTTCGGGACTTGCTTCGGGGATCGGGAATGATACCGGGGCTTCGGGATATCTCTGGCACGTAAAACGATGCAAAACGGGAGAAAGAGAAGAGAATTTGGCAAAAGGAGTCGGCTGCCATCGCAACCCTTTTATAAAGGCTGAGGCCTCGCATTACGCTGGGCGTAATGCTCAGTACGCGGGGCGTACGCCTCGGAAGTCGTCACTGCTTACGTCTCCGGAGGTACTCGAGTGCGAGGCTGGTCACGCTTCGCTGTACGCTGGGCGTACAGCCTGACGCTGGGCGTAACCCGGATATGTCCGGTGACTCCCCTTCGGATAATATCCGATTTAATAATTAAATTTATATTTTAATTATTTAATAAACTTCAAAAATTCATATCTTCTTCATACGAACTCCGTTTTCGACGTTCTTTATATCCACACGTAGGTGAGACTACGCTCTACAACTTTCGTTTAGACTACGTCGACTAATTTTGACTTTTATTTTTATTATTTATTTTTAGTAGGCCGGGACAGGAAAACTACGTTATAAATTCATAACTTCTTCATCTGACGTCCGTTTTCGTCTGTCTTTTCACCAATGCACTACTATCAACGAGATCTTCGATTCTCGTTTAGATTGTTTCGACCAACAATCACTCGATCTTGAATCGAGTATTCGGGCTGCATACTACTAAGTCGAAACTTCGGAAAATCATAACTTCCTCATACGAAGTCAGATTTGGGCATTCTTTTTATGCACGCTCTCGGTTTAACGAACTCTACGACTTTCGTTTAGATCGCTAAGGCTAAATATCGCTCTAACGTAAATTTCGCTTTTTACGTCATTCAGCGTTGCCGGTTTTGTCGCAAAACTTCGACAGGTCATAACTTCTTCGTTATAACTCGGATTTCGGCATTCTTTATATATTCGGAAACCTCGTTTCAACTACTACAACATTATCCGTAGATATCGGCTTTATCTAATATTTCATTTTGACGCTTATTTTTTATTCTTAATTAAATTAAGACACACAATTAAGCACATAACACATAATACTCAAATAATACACTTCTATTATTTCAAAACGGGTTACAAAGGTTAACCTAGACTACTATATCAACATTAATGATGAGCTCAGAAACACAGGCGTTACAAAGATACCTTTAGTGAAGGTACAGTGGGAGCATCGGAGGGGATCCGAATGGACGTGGGAGTCGGAGGCTGAGATGCGGGAGCACTATCCAGAGTTGTTCACCGCACCAGACTTCGAGGGCGAAGTCTAGTTCAAGTCGGGGAGAATTGTAACGCCCTGATTCCCAGGTATTGATAGTATGTGTAGCACCTGGTTCTTGGTACGCATTCTTTTATTTAATTCTTGGAACATTTTGCATTTTTGGCCTTGGACTCGGCGAGTCAAAGGACCGACTCGCCGAGTAGAAGCAAGAAGGGACACGGGGCTTAAGTCATGGACTCGCCGAGTCGGGTCCCGGACTCGGCGAGTAGCCGCTGTCTGGACAAAAACCCTAATCCAGGGGTTTGCACCCTATTTAAACGAACTTATGCAGCCTCCATCACCCCTTTATGCTCCCAAACACCCCTCACTGAAACCCTAGCCGTTTTTGAAGTAATCTAAGCCTTGTTGGTGGATTTTGGTGCTTGTGATCTTAGAAGGAAGGAGAGAAGCTTGAGGAAGCAAGTAGAGATCAAGAGAATCTGAGTTTGTGCACCTTCTACAGCTCATTGAAGGTAAAAAGCTGTAACCTTGCTCATTCATTTGTTAGATCCCTCTTTGGGGAGGTTTAGGGCTTTTATGAGCCATTTTGGTGGCCAACCATGTTTGCAAACATGGTTGGGGGTTTAAGCTTCTGAATCACATCTTTAAGGGAGCCACCAGGCAGATTTGGGTTGCTTTTGCACCCATGAAAGGTCCCATGTGCCATTTGAGCTTGTTTTATGCCCTTTTGAGCTCAAAGTCCCATGCAAGCACGTAAAGTTTGTAACTTTACGTGCTAGATCGATTGTAGAAGCTTGGATCTATCTTTTGATCAAAGGATGTACATCAGAAAGCAAAGATCTAGGGCATAGACGTGACCAACTCGGCGAGTCCATTCTTGGACTCGGCGAGTCTAAGGGTTTTGCCCCTTTCTGTTGAGGGTCAAAAGAACCCAGTTGAGTGTGGAAAGGTTTTAAGGGGGTCCCAGGGAGTGACCCAACGTTCTGGACTAAGCCATTATTCTAGAAGTTCATGGGACTCGGCGAGTGCATGAACGAACTCGGCGAGTCTAAGGCAATCTCCTTAGAACTCGGCGAGTTGTTCATCAACTCGGCGAGTTGAGGACAGATCTTGTTCATCAGATGAAGGTGAACTCGACGAGTTGTTCATCAACTCGGCGAGTCGGATGAGTTTTCATGTGGCGTTCGAATGAGAGAAGAACTCGTCGAGTTGACGGCCCAACTCGACGAGTAGGGTCACGGATGAGGACGAGTAGAGAGTGAGGGACTCGGCGAGTTGACGGCCCAACTCGGCGAGTCGGGTCAACTGGAAGTTGACTTTGACTTTGACTTGACTTGGTTGGGGGTAAAATGGTCATTTTACCCTAAGTATAGAGATCAATTTCTAACTGAGTGTTTGTGGGGTTTGTAGCCGGAGGATTTCCGGAGCAGCAGCGGACGGAGGTTTCCCGCACAGATTATCAGCAACTACTTGTATGAGGTGAGTTACCTTCCAGTAGGGGTGGGTCTAAGGCCACAATGCCGGCCCACCAATGAGGAGTATCTAGAAGATGATTGTCTCTGTGATAATTATCTTGGTCTTCTTATGTGTTGGTTATGAGTTATATCTGTATGATATCTTGCGTGCATGATAGGGATAGTTTCCCTGATAGTGGTCCTTAGGACCAAGGGGTAGGTCAGTACCCGGATATGCCTGAGTGTATGCTTATACTTTGTTGATTGTATGCTAGTGGTAGGGGTGGAATAGTCCCCAGTTACCGGTTGAAAGATACCGATGAATAGTTAGCGGTTGAAAGATACCGATGAATGGTTACCGGTTGAAAGATACCGACGAATAGTTACCGGTTGAAAGATACCGATGAATAGTTACCGGTTGAAAGATACCGATGATGATTACCGGTTGAAAGATACCGATGAATGATTACCGGTTGAAAGATACGGAGGACTTGTGTGGTATGTGGTATGATGGGGGAACTCACTAAGCTTTGTGCTTACGGTTTCAGTTTTTGGTTTCATGTACCTCTTCGTCTAAGGGGAAGGAGTCGGAGGCGTAGCATGGCATCACACACACATCTGATTTTCCGCACGGTGTTTTCTGGGATTGTACTCTGATATGATATTTGTTTATGTTGTGGGTTTCAAACATGATACTTAGTTTTATGAAGTGACGTGTTTATACAATATTTTCTAATGAATGTGTTACGAGCTAACTAATGAAAAATGAAATTTTTGGGCTTGATTTTTGGGATGTTACAGTATGACTTTAAATTTCAAGTTTTAAGGTCTACTCGACGAGAAGGTGCCCTGACTCCTCGAGTAGGAGCGGGATTGGGCCATGTATTTTAAATGACCAACTCACCGAGTCGTAAGAGTGACTCGACGAGTTGGAGCTGGAGGGTGAAAGCCTAATCCCCGGGGTTTTGCACCCTATTTAAAGGATCCTTTGCCCCCTTAGCCTTCCCTTACATCCCCTGAGAGTCCAGAAACCCTAAATCTCCATTTTCTCTCCATACTTGTGTGTTTAAGCTTGAAAGGTGGATCTTGGTAAGGAAAGGCTTGAAGATCAAGAAACTTTGAGCAAGGAACAGTTGGGGATCTGAAGTCTACCTCAGTTTATCATCATTTGAAGGTATCAAGTCATCACCTTCAGCTTCTTCTAGCTAGATCCCTTTTATATTTGAGTTTTGGGACCATTTTGGGGCTTTTGGTGTTGTATTTCGAGTGATGAACCAAGATCTGAAGTTGCAACTTCAGATCTAGGCTCATCTTGGCTCTTATCATCATAAAGTTTCAGTCTTTAGCTTGTTGGTGAAGCTCTTTTTCCTAGAACCTCTTCTTTAGCTTGATTTAAGTCATTAGCACCTTGCATGCACGTAAAGTTTGCAACTTTACGTGATAAACATGCCCTAGGAGCTTGGATTTGCAGTATGGAGCCTTAGCCTGGCTTAAAAAGCATCTGTATGGATGAAGGACCGAAGGGACTCAACGAGTGGCATGGTCGACTCGACGAGTCAGTAGAGTGACTCGGCGAATCCGATGGAGGTTGTCGTAGGCTCGACAAGTCAGTTGAGTGACTCGGCGAGTTGGCGAGTCATGCCAATAACTCGGCGAGTAGCTGAGGGTACTCGACGAGTTAAGGTCAACATGGACTGTTGACCTTGATAGTTGACTTTGACTTTGACCATGGGTTGATTATCGGACTTCTGGGGTATTTTGGGAAAATATGAGCATGGTGGGGACATTTAGTCAAGAAGGTCGTGATGGGTATTAGCTTATTATTTATGGCGTGATAGTGTGGGATTCTGGGGAGACAGCAGTCACAGAATTTGCAGTACTTCAGCACTATTTGCGAGGTGAGTTACCCTCACTATATCAATAGGGTCTAAGGCACCAAGGCCGACCCTTTATGGATTGTATTCGGTTATGGCATGACATGTTTAGTGATTACATCTTGGTAGTTAGGGTGGTGATATGGTTATGTGTAGCGACCAGGTTAGGTCAATGTCCTGAGTACAAGATGATGCTATGTTAATGACCGGTTAGGTCTGTATCCCGGTTATTGGGATGTTGCTATGATTACTGAGCTTTTAGATTGGTTTGACTGTTATATGATATGAGCTAGTGTATGATATTATGTGCACATGTTTGTTTGATTAGGGTAGGGTTGAGGCGATCCTGCTTTGTGCTGAAGGCCAACATACCCAGTGAGCGGTCCGGATAGGCTGTAGGCCCTGCGAGGCGGTCCAGTCATGGCGAAGGCTTGGGAGCGGTCCAAATAGGTTGTAGGCCCTGCGAGGCAGTCCAGTCAGGCTGAAGGCTCATTATGCATGCGGATTTGTATTTGTGGATGTGATATGATTGTGGTTATATGAGATTGGTATTTTGGGGGAACTCATTAAGCTTTCAGGCTTACAGTTTCAGTTTATTGTTTCAGGTACATCAGGGGATTGCGGCAAGGCAAAGGCGTGATCGTACAGCTCCTCATGTTTTATTTTTGTGTCTAGGAAAACTCTGATATTATAGATTTTGTAAACAAGATTGTAATGATTTAATGGTTTTGAAATGTTTTTTAAAAAAACTTCAAATTGTCTTGAAATTTTTGGGTGTTACATGTCCATAGAGCTTCCATCTTTGGAACGTTTTGAGGATTAGAACCTCTTCTGGAAAGGAGGGATGCCAAATCCCTAGAGTCTTGAACCACATGGCTAAGATTTTGAGATTTCTAACCTTTGTTAAGGGATTTAGAGCATTCAGAGTGGTTCTAGAGGATAAAGTTGGAAACTTTATCCTTATGGAAACTTTTAGGTTTTAGATCTAAGCCCTAGAGCCCCTGCAATCTATGTACCATCGGAATAAGCAAACAGGGGGGGACTCGAAGATTTGTTCTGGCAACTCGACGAGTTTGGGTTTCCCCGTCTTCTGGATATTGAGTGAACTCGTCAAGTTGATGAGACAACTCGGCGATTTGGTTAGGGTTTGTCCCGGTTTTCTAGACTCTGAAGGAACTCGGCGAGTTGCTAGATGCACTCGACGACTTGCGGTCAACATGGACTGTTGACTTGGACTTTGACCAGGGTTGACTAAGTTTGACTTTGAGGGTATTTATGGCATTTCGGGATTTTGACAAGGTAATCACATGATGGTTATAGGTAGTTGAGTTGGATCCGTGCATTGGGACTTATCTGATCCTGTCTTATCACTTCAGCATTCTTGAGAGGTGAGTCTCCTCACCATACCAATGGGTCGAAGGCACCAAGGCCGGCCAATTTTGTGATATGTGGTACACTAGTTGATTTAGTGATACGTGGTATGGTAGTTAGTTATGCTAAGTGGTATGCTAGTTATATATATGTGATACTTACAGGGAAGACCATGTGGGGGAGCCCATGGCGCTTGGATGTAAGACCATGTGGGGGAGCCCATGGCTTTCCAGCTAAAGACCATGGGGGAACCCATGGCACTTAGGTGTAAGACCATGTGGAGGAGCCCATGGCATCCTGCAGTAAGACCTTGGGAGGACCCCACGACATCCTTATATGTTTGTATGCATGGCTTGTATGGTTTATGTAGCTTTCATAGCTAATATTTATTATGTGATTATGTGGATTGTGTGGGGTATGCTATGGGGAACTCACTAAGATTTAGCTTACATTTTGTTGATTTGTTTCACGTACTTCTGAGCCTAAGGGAAAGGGAAAGGCTTGTTGGTGCGACATGCACTCTCCGACATTTGACTTGATGGGACACTCTGATGTTTTGAATAAAATGTTAATGTTATGAATTTTAAAAGAAATGGTCAATGTTACTTCATATTTTATGGGAATGTTTGGTTAATTAAAAATGAAAATTTTATTTGAAAATTTGGGTCATTACACACGCTGAGATCTCTCCCCATGAACCACTAACTCTCCCCCACTTGGAGTCCGAACCCGTACCAACTGCTCCTCACAATTGATCACTGCCCCATTAGGGCTCAACCTATCAATGCCTACAATAACATTGTTCCTACGTGTGACAACCGGTAAAATTTGAGTCAAACAAAGTCGAAAATGTATCTTGTATAAGTGAAAGCACATCATAACCTTGTTACAATAAGTCCTTGAAAGCCAAAAGGGCATCATTTGTATAAGTAAATACATATATATATATATATATATATATATATATATATATATATGCTTTAAAAACCATACTTGTAATGAGCCTTTGAAAGTCAACAAGTTAGAACAAATCATGAATTAACCCTTGCAATTAGTGTTTTCGGCCTAGGACCCCAAAACCATGTGATTTCGGTTTGCATATGGACCGAAATCACATTATGATCTCGGTTGATGCATAGACCGAAATCACATGTGATTTCGGTGGTATCTTTGGGGTTTTTGGTGGGACGAATAAGGAAAGAAGGTTTGACTTCGTGATATGATATTTCATCTTTTCCAACACAAATTTTCACCCAACGTGTATTAATGCTATTATCCAACAAATAACTAGGCAAACATCACCTCATCCTTTCCTCTTTAAACACGACAGAAGACATCCACAAACCCCCACCATCTCCATTTTTCTCAAAGTTACTCCATATCCTCTCCAAGAACAAGTCCAATCTCTTCTTAGATAGACTTTTTCCAAGTGGTTCTTGACAATTTGGTAAGTGTTTTCTTCCTAATCAAGTGCCCTTACACACTTTCATGCCGATTTCATCTCATTTACACACATTATTATGTGTTAAAAATTCATAGGATAATACCACCTTCAAAGGGTTCTTCAACTACATTCAAGTGTTTTAGACTTGGAGATCTTCACATCATCTCTTCAAACAACCCACAACCACACTCAAGGTGAGTTCATACCCCCATATTTTCGACTTTTCATATTTTAGGGTGGGGGGGGGGATTACAAGTAAAATTTGGTTTATCACAAATACTTGCATGTTTCATCACTATGTTAAATATAAAACATTATTTGCATGAAATATGACTGCCAATAGCTTTTGAACAATTATTTGTGATATATTAGTTTTGAGATGCAAAACTAAAAACAACAAGATATAGACTATGTTATATAATCATAAGGAAAATTATGATTTCAAAACTACAAGGTTTTTGGAACTTTTTACCAAAATATAGTTTTTCTAATAAAAAGGGGTACATTCTAGTTATTTCACTATTTTATGGGTTACAAACCAAAAATATGATGTTTGACCTAAAATTTTGAAACTAGACAAGATAACTACTCTGTATTTATATAAATGATTATATAAATAGTCTTGACAAACAAACATGATAAACTATAATTGGTATAGTTTGGGAGTCACAAACACTACACTATCATTTTGAAAGAAACATATAATTATTTAAAGGTATAATTATTTCATTTACAAGAAAAAGGGGTTTTCAGTTAACGTAAACCAGTTAATACAATTTTGTGAGACATTTGGCTTCACCGTACCTACCAGAGTACACACTAAGTCCTACATTATAACCAGAGTCTCTTGTAGGGAGAGCGTGACACTTGTGTATAGATCTATACGAGATTGACAACCCCGCACCTATGCTGTTAGCTATAGTTAGACCGGCCAGTCTAGGGTGACAAATGTCTACTAGTTCCAACGCCTAAAGAACCTCGTAGCAGGCCAACTAGTCGTTAGCATGGTTATCATAACTCACATGAAGTATTGACAAAACATTTGGTTTATGGGCTAGCGTACATTCAAAATAGTTTCATAAAAATATAAAACTTACTAATACTATTTTCCAGTACAATATTACTTACATTTTTAGTCTTGGGTTTAAGACTTACAACGGGGATAACATACATACAAGTAGTTTTATATAAAGATAAAACTTACTAATATTATTTTCCAGTACGACATTACTTACATTTTTAGTCTTGGGTTTAAGACTTACAACGAGGTTAACATACATTCAAGTAGTTTTATATAAAGATAAAACTTACTAATACTATTTTCCAGTACAACATTTCTCACATTTTTAGTCTCGTGTTAAGACTTACAGCTCATTCTCAAAGAAAATATTGGATTTTTTGAAAGCATACTCCATCATTTTACAAGAAAAAAAACTACCTCACATACAAAATGCTTACGAAAATTGTAACGCCCCGTTCCTGGTATGCATTTAAAACATTATTTTTCTTTTATTTTAGAAGCTACTCGACGAGTCAGTGGCCCTAACTCGTCAAGTAGCAGCGAATTAGCATGTGGAGTAGGCATGGCGACTCGACGAGTCCATATTTCCGGACTCAGCGAGTCCGCCAGTCTGGATGAAGCCCTAATTTTAGGGAGTGTACCCTATTTAAACACCATTATAGCCCCAAACCAGCCTCCTTCACCTCTCAGAGACTTATTCCCGAAAACCTAGTCTCCTAGAAGTGTGTGTGAGTGATTTTTGCCCTTGTGAAGGAATCTTGGTGCATTGTTGAGAAAGAAGAAGAAGGAGAAGGTAGAAGAACTCAAGGAAGAAGAAGTAGATCCAGATCATACTCCTCTTTGGCCATCCTTTCTGGTAATAAAGCTTTCATCTTGGTTATTATATTGCTAGATCTAGTTTGTCCCCAAATTGATGGTTTTGAGCTCAAAAACCCCAAATCCCTAGTGATGAAGCCTTGTAATCAAGCCATATCTCTGATCTAGCCTCTCTTGAGTTCCAGGAGCTCAAGAAGGCCACCTTTTGGCAGCCATGGCCTTGTTCTAGACAAGTAACCCCCATTATATCCAAGTTTGAGTGTTATTGCTTCATTGTATCATAGATACACGTAAAGTTAGGAACTTTACATGTTCAGATTGTCCCAGAAGCCCAGATCTATGAATTGGATGCACTGAAACTGATTAGAATCGGTTGAATAGAAGCTGCATGCAAGGGACTCGACGAGTCGTTCTTCGGACTCGGCGAGTTCGGTCGCGAGTCTTAGATTCCCTGTTCAGTAGTAGCGAGTCCGTTAGTGAGTGGAGTTAAGACTCAGTGAGTTAAGACATGGATCTGAGTGTAGAGGGACTCGGCGAGTCTACGCCCTGACTCGGCGAGTCCAAGGCAATATTCTTGCTCGAAAGAACAGACTCGACAAGTTGTTCTTACAACTCGGCGAGTCACAGACTGGACGTGTTCATATGATGAAGGAGGACTCGACGAGTTGTTCATACAACTCGGCGAGTCAGATAAAGGTTGACTTGATGTTATTATAGAAGGAGAACTCGTCGAGTCTTCGCTAAACTCGACGAGTAGTGTCGGGAAGGGGAGTAGAAGGAAAGATAGGGACTCGATGACTTGGCGGCCCAACTCGGCGAGTCAGGTCAACGGATTGTTGACTTTGACCGGGGGGTAAAATAGTCATTTTACCCTAAGCTTAGTTATCAGTGTCTGATTAAGTGTCTTTTGGTAATGGTAGCCGGGAAGTTACCGGAGCAGCAGTCAGACAGTTCCCGAGCAGCATTTCAGCAGCCAGCCTTAGGAGGTGAGTTTTCTTCCAGTAGGAACGGGTCTACGGCCACAATGCCGGCCCGTTTAGTTAGCAGTTAGTTTCGGAATTTAGTCTGATGCAGTAGTTCAGTATGCTTGGTGTCTTTGTGATACAGGCATGGTATGTGTTATGTGTCCCGGACTATGGTCTGATGCAGTATGCAGTATATGTGTTCATATTATATGCTATGATTATGTTATGCTATGTTTAGTCAGTTCCGGACTTCGGTCCGATGCAGTTCCGGACTTCGGTCTGATGCAGTGGGCAAGGCCCTAGTTAGTTCCAGACTTCGGTCTGATGAAGTGGGCAAGGCCCTAGTAGTTCCGAACTTCGGTCCGATGCAGTGAGCAAGGCCCTAGTCAGTTCCGGACTTTGGTCCGATGCAATGGGCAAGGCCCTAGTCAGTTCCGGACTTCGGTCCGATGCAGTGGGCGAGGCCTAGTATGTGATTTATATGTTATTGTATGGTATGTGGTAGTTTGGGGGAGCTCACTAAGCTTCGTGCTTACAGTTTCCGTTTTGGTTTCAGGTACTTCAGCTAGCAAAGGGAAGGGCTCGGGATGATGGCATGGCACACACCACAGTTTTAGCCTAGGAGTTAGACTCTGATATTTTGATATGATCTTGACACTAGCTTCGATTTGATAAATTTATTATGACATTTTGTGATACATGATTCATGGTTTTATCTTTTAATATTTGATATTATGGTTTAGTAAAGTGTTCAAACAAAAAATTTTGGGTTGTAAAGTTGGGATGTTACAAGCTGGTATCAGAGCCTTGGTTTGAGGGATTCGGGCACACTTTCGGGTGTGTCTGAACTCAAACTAATGAAATGGTATAAAGTTTTCAAAAGAAAAGAGTTTTAGAAAAGCAAAAAGAATTTTTACAAAGAAAAGAACTTCGAAAAGGAAAAGGGTGTGGTGCATGCAATCAGCCGAGCTCAAGTAAGTACTCCCAAATTATCCATACGAGTTTATGCTATGTTATGATTATCAGCTTTATTAGAACAGCATGCTAGATTAGGACTAAGGATCTAGGAAGGATGCCTTATGTGCCTGTTATATGTGTTTCAGCTCTATGAAAACTGCATGCTAGTACAGAATTGTCAGTATGATAGCCAGAGTAGTATATGCTTGATTATGTGTACTCGATGCTCGAATGCTGCTTGCTTTGTGCTTTTAGGAGTCTTAGTTATCTTTCACTAATTAGTAAATGAATATGTTACGTTACATATTGTGAGGATTAAATAATTTCAGAGGGTTAGGTCTATCTCTACGGCGCAGCTCTTGTCTGAGTCCAACCGTTGTAGGGTAGGATCTCTCATTCGAAGAATTATCTAGTCTAAGTAATATGTAACAGTATTCGCGAGCTAGTTAGGGGAAGAAAGCAGGGACTTCCTATGCAGCTGATGGCGGAGAGTGGGTTGGTGATTACCCTAGGACAAGCCTAGGATGAGATTAGCAAGAGATCAGCAGTAGTAGTAGAAGGGACTTAATGGAATCGAGGCAGTGCTTGAGGAAAGTACGAATAGATGTGGAAGGTAGTATGGGCCCGTACTACTGAAAGCAGAGGATCCGAACTCGAATCAAGGAAGGCTGAGATGAACCCAGGGAACTTGTAGTAGTAGCGATCCCTCGAGATATATATATGTACTCCTGACATTGTCATTATGTGTTTTCAGAATGGTGGTTTTATGCCCTAGACCAGCAGTCGGCAGTTCAGGTGCCGGTGAGGGATCGGGATCAGGCTCGGGGGCTGAGAATGTGGATGAGCAGACTAGGGAGTTTCTCTCCTCAGAGGTTACTCGCATCATACTCGAGCAGACTCCTGTGATCTTCGGTTCGATCAAGGAGGGTATTTTGGAGCTGATGGACGAGAAGTTGAGCATATTCCGTGCTGAGGTGGCGGCCATGACGGGGTCGCGCACCCTCACTTTCAGGGAGTTCGGAGCATGTGGACCTCCTGACTACCATGGGGCGCGGGATCCCATTGCGAGTACCAGGTGGTTGGCGGACGTCGCCAATGCATTCTGCACCAGCAGATGTCCCGAGGGGGACAAGGTCAGACTAACATCCTGTCTCCTGAAGGACAGGGCACGAGATTGGTGGGAGGAGATCGGACATGTCATGGGAGATGACGCAGCTCTCGATGCGATCACCTGGACCGATTTCACTACCAGGTTCAGAGCCGAGTTTGCACCGATTATCGAGGTGCAGCAGTTAGCGAGGGAGTTTCAGGATCTTACTCAGACTACTGAGACTGTGGCGGAGATTACCGCCAAGTTCAGGGAGTGGGCTCTTCTCGTTCCTTAGTATGCAGCTGATGAGGAGATGAAGAAGGCTCGTTATCAAGAGATGTTGAGGAGTGATATCAGACAGTTTGTGAGCCGGTCCAGCTGTAAAACGCTGGATGACATGATTGAGAGGGCTCGTGAGAGAGAGATAGATTTGGAGATGGAGAAGAAGAGGAAGCCAGAGGCGGCATCTGGCACAGGGAGTTCGGGAAAAAAGCACAAGGTATCGGATCACAGATCCAGAGGACAGTAGATCTACAGTAGGTGTGGCAAGTGTGGGAGATTGCACGATGGGGCGTGCAAGGCAGGGATCTCCGGCTGCTACAAGTGCGGTCGGACCGGGCATATGAGTAGAGATTATACAGCCACCACCACCACCACAGCAGCTGATCTGATTTGCTTCCATTGCAATCACAGGGGACATAAAAAGTCTTAGTGCCCGAGTTTAGCAGCAGCAGGGAAGGTGGCAGCACCTGCCCCTGCTACTTTGAGGATTACAGACGGCCGTCAGGGTCGGACTGAAGCGCCAGTGGCGAAGAGTAGAGATTTCCATATGACAGCAGAGGAGGCACGGGCGACTCCTGATGTGGTGACGGGTATGTATTTTTCTCTTATCTCTGTATTTAATATTGATTATTTCTCATGATTATGTGTTTGTATTCAGGGTCGTTCTTAGTGAACGAAATTTCAGCTACAGTATTGTTTGATTCGGGGGTTACCCGATCGTTTGTCTCGCTTGCGCTTAGCAAGCGGTTTAGCAGAGCTTCGGGGGAGCTGGACCGTCCACTTGAGGTTGAGATAGCTGATGACAGGACCGTCAGGGTCGCGAGGGTACATAGGGGGTGTTCGCTGCGGTTATTTGATGAGCAGTTTTCAATAGATCTGGTTCTTATTCCCCTACGAGGGAATAAGCTCATAGTGGGTATGGATTGGTTGAGCCCCAATGGGGCAGTGATTGATTGTGAACTGCAGTTAGTGAGGGTCCGCACTCATAGTGGAGGAGAGTTAGTGATTCAGGGTGCGAGGCCACATCGCGGACCGATTCTGTGTTCAGCAGCGAGAGCGAGGCGCTACTTTCAGCAGGGTTGCGCAGCGTACGTCGCCTATGTTTTAGATGCCCGGGAAAAGGGCAAGGCGACAGTTGACGCTGTACCGGTAGTACGCGAGTACCCGGATGTATTCCCAAAGGATTTGCCTGGGATACCTCCTGAGAGACAGGCTGAGTTTAGGATTGACCTGGTTCCTGGTGCGGCTCCAATAGCCAAGGCACCATACCGATTGGCTCCTCCCGAGATGCAGGAGTTGTCTACGCAGCTGCAGGAGCGACTAGACAAGGGTTTTATCAGACCGAGCAGTTCGGCATGGGGAGCCCCGATCCTGTTTGTGAAGAAGAAGGACGGGTCACATCGTATGTGTATAGATTACCGGGAGTTGAACAAGGTGACGGTGAAGAACCGTTACCACCTTCCGAGGATAAATGACTTATTTGATCAGCTCCAGGGAGCATCTTGGTTCTCCAAGATTGATTTGCGCTCCAGTTATCATCAGATGCTGGTCAGAGGTGAGGACATGTAGAAGACCGCTTTTAGGACCCGCTATGGGCATTATGAGTTCGTGGTGATGCCATTTGGGCTCACCAACGCACCAGCCACGTTCATGGATCTCATGAACCGCGTATGCAGACCGATGTTAGATCGATCTGTGATAGTGTTTATTGATGACATCTTGGTTTACTCCAAGACTCAGGAGCAGCACGAGGAGCACCTGAGGGAGGTGCTAGAGACACTGAGGAAGAGAGACTTTTCGCAAAGTTCTCCAAGTGTGAGTTCTGGTTGCGCGAGGTGCAGTTCCTTGGACACCTCGTCAACCAGAAGGGTATACTGATAGATCTGGCCAAGATAGAGGCCGTGATGTAGTGGGAGGTCCCGAGGTCTCCATTTGAGATTCGAAGCTTCCTAGGTTTGGCAAGGTACTATAGGAGATTCATCCAGAATTTCTCCAAGATAGCAGTTCCGCTCACTCGACTGACCAGTAAGTCGGTGGCATTTCACTGGGGGCCTGAGCAGCAGGCAACATTTGAGACCCTCAGGCAGAGATTGTGCGAGGCACCGATTCTTACCCTGCCAGAGAGAGTGGATGACTTTGTAGTCTACTGTGACGTTTCGATCATAGGTATGGGAGCAGTATTGATGCAGCGAGGGCATGTGATAGTGTATGCCTCTAGACAGTTGAAGCCTCACGAGGCTAACTATCCGACACACGATTTAGAGCTGGGGGCAGTGGTGTTAGCCCTCAAGATTTGGAGACATTACCTCTATGGGGTCCGTTGTATCATTTACACGGATCACAAGAGTCTGAGGTACCTTATGGATCAGCCGAATCTAAATATGAGGCAGCGTCGGTGGTTAGATGTGGTGAAGGACTATGATTGTGAGATCCTTTATCATCCGAGCAAGGCCAATGTAGTGGCCGACGCCCTGCGCCGTAAGGCGCTGACGGCCCCGATCAGAGATTACTCCAGGATTGGAGCAGATTAGAGAGGCACAGGTTGAGGGCCTAAAAGAGGAAAGATAGAAGTGCGAGAGGATCGTGGGCCAAGTAGCTTCTTTCGATTATGACAGTCGAGGATTGTTGACCCTTCATGGGAGAGTTTGGTTGCCGTACTGGGGAGGAGTACGGCAGGTGTTGATGGATGAGACCCACAAGTCTCGGTTCTCCATCGACCCAGGGGCGACGAAGATGTACAGAGATCTTCGACCCGATTATTGGTGGCCCTGCATGAAGCGGGACGTAGCTTGGTACGTGGAGAGATTCCTGACCTGCAGGAAGGCCAAGGCAGAGCACCAGAGACCCCACGACAAGATGCAGCCATTAGACATTCCCGTGTGGAAATAGGAGGATATCACCATGTATTTAGTTACTAAGCTTCCCAGGACTGCACGTGGAGTTGACTCGATTTGGGTCATAGTGGATCGGTTGACCAAGAGCGTGCATTTCGTACTGATTCAGGAGAGTATATCGGCCGAGAAGTTAGCCGATATTTATGTGCGAGAGGTTGTGGCACGTCATGGAGTGCCTGTTTTGGTAGTATCAGATCGAGACGTCCGGTTCACTTCCAGGTTTTGGAAGCGGT
Organism: Lactuca virosa; assembly: GCF_052849685.1. Lineage (NCBI taxonomy): Eukaryota > Viridiplantae > Streptophyta > Magnoliopsida > Asterales > Asteraceae > Lactuca > Lactuca virosa. The sequence goes on along the minus strand of NC_136431.1, from coordinate 274,584,586 downwards.
TCCATGACGAGATGGGGACTCGACTCCTTTTCAGCACCGCTTTCCACCCTCAGACGGACGGGCAGAGCGAGAGGACGATTCCGAATCTCGAGGACATGCTTCGGGCATGTATCCTAGATTTTGGTGGCAGTTGGGATACGTACCTTCCATTAGCGGAATTTTCGTATAACAATAGTTACCACTCCAGTATAGACCGGCCTCCCTTTGAGATGCTCTATGGGAGGAAGTGTAGGACCCCAATCTGTTGGGGTGAGGTCGGTCAGAGAGTCATGGGGAGCACTGAGGTGGTGCTTAAGACCACAGAGTTGATACAGCAGGTTCGTAGCCGGCTCCAGACTACTCAGAGTCGGCAGAAGAGTTACGCCGATAGGAGGCATTGTGATTTGGAGTTTCAGGTAGGCGATATGGTCCTCCTGAAAGTGTCACCTTGGAAGGGTGTCATCAGGTTCCGGAAGAGGGGCAAGCTGGGCCCCAGATTCATTGGTCCCTTTAGGGTTTTGGCCCGGGCGGGTCGTGTTGCTTATCGGTTAGATCTTCTAGCAGAGCTTAGCCAGATCCACAACACTTTCCATGTGTCTCAGTTACGGAAGTGTTTGGTGGACTAGTCAGCAGTTGAACCATTGGAGCATATTCAGGTTGACAGCAGCCTGAATTACATCGAGAGACCACTTGCGATCTTGGATCGGAAGACGAAGACCTTGAGGAACAAGGTGGTTCAGCTAGTGAAGGTGCAGTGCCAGCACCGGAAGGGTTAGGAATGGACATGGGAGACTGAGGAGGAGATGAAGGAGAATTATCCGGAGTTATTTTAAGATTCTGTAGTAGCAGACTTCGAGGAAGAAGTCTAAGATAAGCGGGGGAGAGTTGTAACGCCCCGTTCCTGGTATGCATTTAAAACATTATTTTTCTTTTATTTTAGAAGCTACTCGACGAGTCAGTGGCCCTAACTCGTCGAGTAGCAGCGAATTAGCACGTGGAGTAGGCGTGGCGACTCGACGAGTCCATATTTCCGGACTCGGCGAGTCCGCCAGTCTGGATGAAGCCCTAATTTTAGGGAGTGTACCCTATTTAAACACCATTATAGCCCCAAACCACCCTCCTTCACCTCTCATAGACTTATTCCCAAAACCCTAGCCTCCTAGAAGTGTGTGTGAGTGATTTTTCCCCTTGTAAAGGAATCTTGGTGCATTGTTGAGCAAGAAGAAGAAGGAGAAGGTAGAAGAACTCAAGGAAGAAGAAGTAGATCGAGATTATACTCCTCTTTGGCCATCCTTTCTGGTAAAAAAGCGTTCATCTTGGATATTGTATTGCTAGATCTAGTTTGTCCCCAAATTAATGGTTTTGAGCTCAAAAACCCCAAATCCCTAGTGATGAAGCCTTGTAATCAAGCCATATCTCGGATCTAGCCTCTCTTGAGTTCCAGGAGCTCAAGAAGGCCACCTTTTGGCAGCCATGGCCTTGTTCTACACAAGTAACCCCCATTATAGCCAAGTTTGAGTGTTATTGCTTCATTGCATCATAGATACACGTAAAGTTAGCAACTTTACGTGTTCAGATTTTCCCAGAAGCCCAGATCTATGAATTGGATGCACTGAAACTGATTAGAATCAGCTGAATAGAAGCTGCATGCAAAGGACTCGGCGAGTCGTTCTTCGGACTCGGCGAGTCTGGTCGCGAGTCTTAGATTCCCTGTTCAGTAGTAGCGAGTCCGTTAGTGAGTGGAGTAAAGACTCAGTGAGTTAAGACATGGATCTGAGTGTAGAGGGACTCGGCGAGTCTACGCCCTGACTCGGCGAGTCCAAGGCAATCTTCTTGCTCGAAAGAACAGACTCGACGAGTTGTTCATACAACTCGGTGAGTCACAGACTAGACATGTTCATATGATGAAGGAGGACTCGACGAGTTGTTCATATAACTCGGCGAGTCAGATAAAGGTTGACTTGATGTTATTATAGAAGGAGAACTCGTCGATTCTTCGCTAAACTCGATGAGTAGAGTCGGGAAGGGGAGTAGAAGGAAAGATAGGGACTCGACGAGTTGGCGGCCCAACTCAACGAGTTAGGTCAACGGATTGTTGACTTTGACCGGGGGGTAAAATAGTCATTTTACCCTAAGATTAGTTATCAGTGTCTGATTAAGTGTCTTTTGGTAATGGTAGTCGGGAAGTTACCGGAGCAGCAGTCAGACAGTTCCCGAGCAGCGTTTCAGCAGCCAGCCTTAGGAGGTGAGTTTTCTTCCAGTAGGAACGGGTCTACGGCCACAATGCCGGCCCGTTTAGTTAGCAGTTAGTTCTGGACTTCAGTCCGATGTAGTAGTTCAGTATGCTTTGTGTCTTTGTGATACATGCATGGCATGTGTTATGTGTCCCGGACTATGGTCCGATGCAGTATGTAGTATATGTGTTCATATTATATGCCATGATTATGTTATGCTATGTTCAATCAGTTCCGGACTTCGGTCTGATGCAGTTACGGACTTCGGTCCGATGTAGTGGGCAAGGCCCTAGTTAGTTCCGGACTTCGGTCTGATGCAGTGGGCAAGGCCCTAGTAGTTCCGGACTTCGGTCCGATGCAGTGGGTAAGGCCCTAGTCAGTTCCGGACTTCGTCCCGATGCAGTGGGCAAGGCCCTAGTCAGTTCCAGACTTCAGTCTGATGCAGTGGGCGAGGCCCAGTATGTGCTTTATATGTTATTGTATGGTATGTGGCAGTTTGGGGGAGCTCACTAAGCTTCGTGCTTACAGTTTCAGTTTTGGTTTCAGGTACTTCAGCTAGTAAATGGAAGGGCTCGGGATGATGGCATGGCACACACCACAGTTTTAGCCTGGGAGTTAGACTCTGATATTTTGATATGATCTTGACACTAGTTTCGATTTGATAAATTTATTATGACATTTTGTGATACATGATCATGGTTTTATCTTTTAATATTTTATATTATGGTTTAGTAAAGTGTTCAAACAAAAAATTTTGGGTTGTAAAGTTGGGATGTTACATAAAATTTTAAAAATCACTTGTATTCTCAGGAAATCGGTAAACAGGTTATCTACCGAGTTTCGAGGATGGGCGGCTCAGGAATCAACCCATTCATTTTCTCATATTTACTTAATGTTAAGTGAACAATGTTTTGTACAATGTAAACATCTTAACTATCAGTACAATGGTTGTATGGTTTTGATCACTATTATTCATTTGTTATGATACTGTACATGAAAGTCATCCACCCCCAGACGTTTCCGCTGTTCTGGTTTGGGGGTGTGATAGATTGGTATCAGAGAATTGTTTATAGTGAAGTAAGTATATCAAACCATATAATATATACAACTATAAATACAATGGGACTAAAACACTCTGACTAAGAAGTATACTTTTAAGATATAATAGTATTTTTATAAAAAGTATACGTACATGCATACATACTAGAAACAGTGTCATAATAAGAACCATATAAAAGTATTTAGAGGAGTTAAACACTACAATTAAGCCTAGACAGTTATGTAATCATATCTAGGATAAATATACTATGATCAACTATATTTATACGAGATATGAACAACATGTGTTTAGGGATGGATGTGGTGAACAACGAATCTAAAACTTACCAACCCTATATATAAAGAAACTCTAAGAACCAAACATAAAGTTTAAAATACAATAGGAGTATTTTACGATACAATAGAACCATACCTCTATATCGTTTATGTGTCTCCTATACCCCTATTCTCGCACCGACGATATGGCCGGATTTCGCCAAAAAGATCCCTACTATCCTGCCATCGCAGCCAACGGATGGATCGAGGAGGATCCAGAAGAGGATCCTAAAGAGTACCAAGAGATGGATTACAAGGAGGAGGATTCCTGATGAGGGATCAGACAAGGAGAAGGGCACTGAGGAGATCATTAATGAACCTTACCCTATCAGGAACAGTCACGAGACTCTTTTAACTCCTTCCCTTCCAGGATGCATCCCCACAATGGGCAAACCAGCTGGAAGAATGGGCTAGAGAAGACAGCCGACGATCCACGTTCATCATGCACCTACTACACTATGCTTCGGACCCAGCACCCCCACAAATCAAGCACTATCTCTAAATATACCACGAGTAGCTCGCTCAGATACTCGGGCTCAGGCTCTCCATCACGAGGTGATGGAGATCAGTGGCAAAAACCAGAAAGTGACGGTACAAATTTGACTCACCTACAAGGAACAAGAACACCATACGGACGCCATACCAAACCTACAAGCGGATTAGGGTACACAATATGGGCCACCTACACTCCTTGGAAGGGGAGATGGCCTCCATGAGACAACAAATCCTTGCAGCTGGAGCTAAGGCAGTTTTAGCTAAAACGGAAAAAGGAGGAGGCCACTCGCGATAGGTGTGAGATGGAGGGGCATCTTTTCACTTTGATATATGATAGGCTAATATAGCCTAGTAGATTAATGACTACATTACTCACAGTATGTGTTAGGCTTATTGCATCTTTCATCACAACTAGTAATAGTAAATCAAGCAAGGCACGCCCTCCAAAACTAACGTAACCCAAACCAACTTATTGTTTTGGTCATCTATGTTCTATTTTGGTAACTTAAGATTTGTACAATACATACTACTACTCACTACCATAAGTACATTACGAAGATGTGGGTCGAAACATTTGGGAATCGTACAGCAAAACATGTAGTTTTTATGCCTATAAACATAAATGTAGACGGGATACAACTAACGACGACATAGTTACTTACGAACTCGTTTCATGCCATACGACAGAATCATGCCATCACACAGAAGTAGCCAGCGTACCAGCGCAACACCAATTCTACACATGGACCCCGCTACATTCCAAGCCGCCGTAACAGCCGTCGTGACAGCCGTCATGACACAACTTAGCGCTAACAACACAACCGGAAACGGGAACGGTGCCAACAGTTCCAAACACGGTAACAACCAAGGACGCCAATAGGCGTGTCCCTGCAAAGACACCCCAGATTACAAACCTAAGAACTCCTACGACAATGGAGGAGTACTGCCCAAGAAACGAAAGTTCTGGAACAAAAAAGGGGCTGATCGACTCAGAAGCATGCCAAAAGACAATAAATTGTGGTAGCCCATACCACCACTGCCCCTACTACCTCCGTGCCGACAAAACCATATGCTGGGAACCTGCCAAAATGCAACAAGTGTAGCTTCCCTCACTTTGGATTCTGCCGAAAGTTGCACTGCAAAAATTGCAACAAAAAGAGACATATATACCACCCGTTTCTGTAAGGAGCCAGCACAACAAACCACCCACATCGCAACTGCTAGGGTGGGTCAGGCTTGCTACATATATGGGGAGGCGGGGCATTTCAAAAGGGAGTGCCCAAAGACTAAAAGCAAAAAGGTCAGAGGTGTTGAAGGATTTCCAACCACGGGACACGAGGAAGCCACAGGGAATCCCGATGTGATTACCGATACGTTTCCTCCGTAAATAACTCATATGCATGCATACTTTACAATAGTAATGCGGAGAGGAGACTTATGAGACACAAAGTATAAATACATACTTAACCAACAACCTTAAATATTCACTAAAATATTCCCGGTAGGGATGGCTAGGAGAAGAACTGAAACCACAAACGACACATACCTAGGATACACTCTAACTCTAAGCAAACATCATCTAAATCGACCTAATACCAGTGACAATAGGAAACTTCAACGTGATCATTTGCTTGTTTTCGTTAACTCCTCACTATACCAATATCTTGTGTTACGAAAAGGGACGTTCAACTTAAATAAAAAAAACCCATGTCACCTATGACGACAAACCCCACACAAGCCACCGAATCATCCCTTACGTCTAGGCTCAGAAGTACCTATGCAAGAGGTACCATGCCTATCTTAGCCCACGATAGGAATGAGAATCAGGAAGCGAAAGAAATCCAGGGCATTCCGGAAGTCTGTAACTTTCCCGATATATTCCCATAAGACCTTCCGAAAATACCACCAGTGCGCCAAGTCACGTTTAGAATTCACTTGATCCCCTGGAGCCCCTCCCATAGCCAAATCCCCATATCAACTAGCGCCGGAGGAAATGCAAGAATTTTCTAGCCAACCGAACGAAACTAACGAGTAAAGGATTTATTAGGCCGAGCTTCTCACCTCGAGGAGCGCCAGTCTTGCTCATAAAGAAGAAGGGCGGATCATTCTGTATATGCGTTGGCTGTCAGGAGTTGAATAAACTCACCATTAATGACCAATATCCCCTACCCTGAATTGACGATTTGTTCAACCAACTTCAAGGAACGAGCTACTTCTCAGAAAGATTATCTAAGATCGGGATACCTTCAACTCAGAGTTCCGGAGGAAGGTACTCCCGATGACAACTTAAGGCACCTAAGGACAACTCTCAAACCAACGAACAAAACAAGAGAACCATACATACGCTGGAAAGCAAGTTGAGAGCTTGTGTGATAGACTTTGGTAAAGCCTGGGATACCCATTTACCGCTCGTCGAGTTCTCACACAATAACAGCTATCAAACTAACATCAAAGTCGCGCCATTCGAAGCCCTCTATGGGCACAAGTGCAGATCTCACTTGGTGCTGGACCGAAGTGGGTGGCACGCAGCTAGCAGAGGACAAGTGTCTGATAGAATACTCACTAGCCCTAAGATCACACAGGAAAACTACAGAGAAGAGTGTTCAATATGTGAACAATAAAAGGCATACCAGCATTACCGAAAGGCCTATGTGGATGAGCGACGCAAACCCTTGAGATTCCAGGTTAATAACCGCGTTCTGTTGAAGGTCTTACCCTAAAAGAGAACAATACGTTTTGGAAAACGTTGGAAATTAAATCCAAGGTATATCGGGCCATTCGAAATTCCTGCCAGGATCTGCCTGGTAGCTTAGAAACTTCGACTACCACAAGAACTCGGTAACATACACCCCACCTTCCACGTATCCAACCTGGAGAAGTGTCTGTCCGACGAGACTCTTGTAATCACACTCGATGAAATAGAGGTAAATGAGAGTCTACACTGTAACATCCTGTTTTCAAGACGTTTTCATTTCGATATGGTGAACAAGGTTTGGGTATTAGCAGGGTTAGAATCCTTGAAGAAGTCAGTTATTGGGCTCATTTGGAGGTTGATGCTATATTGGATGTTTTTGGTATTCGGTTGTGACTTGGAGCAAAAAGAGTATTTCGATAAATTGTCAATCGGGCTTTATGGGAAATGGATTTTAGATTCGGGATATCTGATGGCAAGTATGAATTGATAATAGTGTTGAGCGTCTTGATGCCTTTCTATGGATATATGGATGGTCGAGATCGGAGCTGTATCAAGTGAGTTATGGCACTCGGAAGAGTTAGGGTTTGGTAGAAAACCCTAGTACGCGGGGCGTACCGAGTGATACGCAGGGCGTACCGAGGAGAAAAGGTATATGCAAGGCGTAGCTGAGAAGAACGTGCAGCGTAGGTGCGAGGTTTGATTCGGGGTGTGTGGCCTCGTATGCGTGGCGTACAAGAAGGTACGCGGGGCGTACCTTGGTCAGAATGAAAAACCCTAATTTTAGGGATGGACACTATATAAAGAATAGAATGCCACAAAGATCAATCTCCCTGTCACCCTTGGACAACTTTCGTGAAACCCTAATCCTTCTTGTGTGTTCTTGGAGCTTAAAAGACCATTAGAAGAGTGTTTTGGTGATTTTGAAGGAGGTGCTCACTCTTGAAGATTCATTGAAGAACCTAGAGCTTTTAGATCCAGAACCTCATCATCCTTTGGCTCTCATTTGAGGTATAAAATCTCAAAATTGGTCGTTATTTTCTTAGATCTCTTTTAGGTTGAGTTTATGGACTCTTTTGGAGCTTAGAGTTGCCCATCTCAGTGTTGCCCATCTCAGTGTTATTTGGGACCTAGAATCATAAAGTTGTTGTCTTGGAAGTCATAATGGGTTCATGCAAGAGTTAAGACCATTTTCATGGAAGTAGAATGCCATTTTTGGAGTTTGGGCTTATGTGGGGCATGCAAAGTCATCAAGCCAGTGACTTTATGGGTTTAAGCATTAATTGGGACTCGTATATGTAGTGTGGACTTATGGCTTAAATTATTAAGTGCTTAACGGAAAAGTGGGTTTAAGAAGGACGTACGCTGGGCGTACAAGCCAGTACGCGCAGGGTACAATCCATTAAGCGAGTACGTACAGTGTACCACTGAGTACACCCTGCGTACTCTGTCTGAGTGGGTTTGCATATTTGGGCTTCGGTTTGGGATGTCTTCATGGGCCCGATTGTTGGTGACTGGTTAGGCCATCTGAGAAAGGGTGTTTTGGATTAGAGTTAAGTCGTGGGCTTTAGGGTAAAGCCCAATTAAGGTTTAGGCCCAATTTGGAAAATGGGGCCAGTAGTGGACCTTTTTGGTCTTGGGCCTTGCTGGGCCCAATGAGTTGGGTCAGTAGTGGGCCTGGTTAGTTGGGCCATCTAGATGGCATAGTGTTGGGGTGTAGCCTTGTATAGTCTTTGATTAGAGTGTTGGGTTGTTTTGGCCCAGTTCAGGAGTTAGTGCGCAGCAGCAACGACAGTGTAGGGTTTCTCGTGTAGCAGATGAGGTGAGTCTTCGCACTATACATACATGAGTGGTAATACTGTGTGACCGGAGGATCTTATTTGAGTTATCGACCGGAGGGTCCTATGTGCTTATGTGGAGTTATGTGATATTATGCATTTTGTCTTTGTGATATGTCCTATATTATTCTGTGCCTTACTGATTTAGGACCGGAGGGTCCAAACCAAGTTGTGAGACCGGAGGGTCTTCACTGAGTTACACAACTGGAGGGTCTGACCCGACCTATGAAAACGGAGGGTCTTCACTGAGACACATGACCGGAGGGTCCACACCGAGCCGTGAGACCGGAGGGTCCTCACCGAGTCGTATGACCGGAGGGTCCATGCCGAGCTATAGCCATGTGAGGCTTATTATTTGTGTATGTGGTATTTTGGGGAACTCACTAAGCTTCGTGCTTATTGTGTTGTGTGATATGTGTTTCAGGTACTTTTCAAGATCGCGGGAAGGCGTCGGCTTGATTGTACACACCAGTTAGAGATCATGATTTTGAGGATCCTAGGATTTTATCAAACATTGTTGACTTGTGTTTTGAAAACTTATACATTTTGTGGTTTTTGGGAAATATGATATTGAGTTTATGTGATTTTAAAAATGAAAATTTTATTTGAAAATTTACAGTGTTACAAGTTGGTATTAGAGCCTTGGTTTGAGGGATTCGGATGTACCTTCGGGTCTGTCTGGACTCAAACTGAGGATTTGAGAAAATTTTCTAAAAAGAAATGATTTTCTAAAACGAGTAAGATCTTTTAAGAGAAAAAGAGATGGAGCAGTGTGTACAATCAGCCAGAGCCCGAACGGTGATTTCCCAAAATACCATTACTTGTTTATATTATGAGATACTTATAAGATATTAGAGTTGCATGATAGAGTATAGGCTAGGTATTTCAGGAATTTAGAGCTAGAGTTGCCTTAGCCTAGGGGATGTTATTGATTGATATTATCTGTTATTTTCTCTATATATGTGTTGAGTAGGACTACCTAGCAAGAATATTTTAGAGAGAGCTTTGAGTAGAGGAGTAATCTAGGAGAGATACCTAGATGTGCATTTGAGGAATCTACTGAGAGAGTGGTTAGATACCCACGAGATGTGGAATTGCCTGAGTTCGGTGATGCCTTTTGAGTTGTGGATAGAGCAAGTGGAGTTGTATGCCAGGGTGTTTTATATGCCGGTGAAGGCTAATCGATGCCTGAATGCTACTTTCTTTGTGGGACTCTTGAATGACGGAAGTCAGCTACTAAGTGAATATGATGATATTTAGGAGGTAGATGGCTGGCATCATGAGGAATTCCTCAGCAGCTGATAGCAGAGAAGCGTGAGGACCTAGGAGAGCCTAAGGAGTAATTTTAGCCTAACGAGTGTGATGTTTAGAGGTGAGAATTCGTTGGGGAGCGAGCATGTGTAATGGGATTGGTCGATCGAGAAGGTTGAGCAGCTACTTAGGAGATCTGGGACGATCCGTGTGGAAAGTATGGGTAGATGTGGAAGGTAGTATGGGCCCGTACTACTCAAAGCAGAGGACCCATACTCAAAACAGGGAGAATTCGAGAGGTTCTAAGTAGCAGATTGAGAGGAGATAACATGGTTCGGGTACCATGATTCGTAGCAGAGAGTGGTTCCGTCTTTACCAGTTATCCCGATGTGGTTGTTCAGACTGAGAGTGGATATGGTAGTTTGTGGGGCCAGAGGGCCATGTCGGTCGAGGTTCAATAGAGTGTACCTTGCAAGGAAAAGAATTGAGTTTAGATCCTGAGGGGTCTGACTGGCGAGCTGCCAGTTAGAGTCGTAGGACTCAAGGAGAAGTCGAGATAATGCCTTGTGGAGGATTGCAGTCTAGGTTGAGTGATAGGCCGATGGTTGAGATGTCACTTTCTGTGACGAGAATCACACTATTTCTGCTTCCCGGGTGGAGCGAAAGAGATAACGAGCTTCCGGTTCCAGAGTTTGGAGGTAAACCCCATGGGGTGGCATATAGTTGTGATACTTTCACCAGAGTATTTTATGGTATGTCTGCTACGAGGTATTTCTTATACCATGAGGGAGTCATCAGAGGGGACTGAGATGGATGAGGATAAGGATGTGCCTTATTTGAGTATAGTAAGGAATATTTTAGATACGGTCCCTGGTAATCAAGAGGGGTATATCGGGGAGGTGGCCCTCGTTGTCTACCTTGTATATCAACGGTAAGGGTTGAGAGTCGTAACTAATTCGGGACAGTCGAGAAGTCCGGTGGTATGCCGGTACGAAATTTTGGGTGACTAGAGGTAGTCACATTAGGAGGATTCTGAGGTTTTCATCTGAGATTCGGGATACTTGGAGTTATTTGGTCATTATCTAAAAGGTCATCGAGTGCTGCAAGGTACATTCCATGAGTCAGGAATGGTACATCTTGTGAGCCAGTCTGTAGTGTGGTCTGTTGGGTATGTCAATGGACGATGGTTTGAACCCTAAGTGATGGAGAATTGGGTATTATGTGGGGTCATGTGGTAGTCAAGGCAACGTACAGAGCGAGATGACGCATATTACAGTAGAGAATGAGTGTCTTCACGGCAGGTGGCTGTTGGACAGGAGGTCGACTATGGTCTGTGTTTCTTCGGGTGTGCCAATGTTTGAGTTTCGAGACGGTTGGGTCGCTGTGGTCAAGATTCAATTTGTGAGTGATCGATAGTCCGATGTATAGATTTTTATCTATACTCCAGAAAGGGCAGCAATTGATTTGTCAATCAACTTCAGAGTCGGTATGAGTAGTTTCACATGGGCGTGATCAGTAGAGGATGGGGCTTTGGATTTTTGTGTTCTCAGTCATGGAGGATTCCTCCGTGCTTCAAATTGTGAGTTGGAGTACTTCAAGGTTTCGAGTTGTGTGGGTAGAAGATTAGTGGTCGTGGCAAGACATCGTGAGATTCTGTGATGGTGTATCGAGGTATCCGAGTATGATGCCCTAAATTGTTGGATTACTATGAGACTTGGGTTTGTCAGATGGAAAGTGGAACATCAAGCGACTATATTTCCAAATGTGAGACCATCAGATATTTGTCTCTAGATGGGGATTATCCAAGGGTGTGATTGTACTAAGGAAAATGCCTTGTCTACGAGAACTTTTATCAAGAGTAGTGACGCATAATCTGGGTAGGTGTGTACACCTAACTACGTTGGACCGCGGATCATGAGATAGTGAAATCAATGTGTTGATGACTTGATGATGAGATTGTGGGGTGATAAGAGAGTGAGCGAATCCGGGTGGGAGTAATCACTTAAGACTATCAGGGAAAAACCGTGGGGTGAGCCCATGGCGAGTGAGAGAATATTATAAGACTACGGAGAGCCGTAGCATTCATGAGTCAGTGGGAGAGAGTATCGTATGACTACGGGGAGCCGTAGCATACATGAGTCAGAGAGAGAGTATCGTATGACTGCGGGGAGCCGTAGCATATATGAGTCAGAGAGAGAGAGAGAGTATCGTAAGACTACGGAGAGTCGTAGCATTCATGAGTCAGTGAAAGAGAGTATCGTAAGACTGCGGGGAGCCGTAGAATTCACGAGGCATTGAGAGAGTGTCATAAGACTGCAAGGAGCCGTAGCACTTGTTAGTCAGTGAGAGAGTGTTGTAAAACTGTGGGGATTCGTAGCCTTTACTAGTCAGGGTGTGACGCAGAGGGGTTCTTAGGCCTGGGTAGCGTTGCCAAATGAGTCTGCGGGAACCTGGTGGCCGGACCAGAGACGAGACTGGGGTCTCTGTGATGATAGGAAACCTTATTATACCGATTGAGGGAGAAGTTGTCGCAAATCAAAAGGATGGGAGGAGTAATGCACGCTTGGATTCGTGGATCTCGGGTCATGAGTTGAGTAACAGATTGGATACGAGTGGTTCCAATTATGTGTTGGGCCAGACTCATGTGTTGAGTTTAGGCTCTATCTATATGGAGGACATGAAGGTTGGGATTTCGGAGTTTTTAGATGGATTTCTTTGTGAGTGGGGATGTTTCCCATCTGATGTTTTAGACGTGGGTGGATCGGTTCGTTGGTTTAAGGAGAACCACGACACGCATGAAGTAGCAAGTAGTACACGACAGAGGTCGGAGGTCAGGTACGACTTCAATTCAGTTGTAGTAATCGCTTAGGGCAAAGCAAACTTGGTGACTGTGAGTCCAGTGTGATTAGTTGAGACAACTTTTTGGATAGAATGACTGTGAAGTCGTATTGTCGGATGTGTTAGGGTAGCCTCGGAGGTTCAAATCTTAGGTCGGGAGCTGACCTGGTACTCAGTGTTGGAAGGGACATTTGGAGGGAAGTTGGGGCTTATGGTTATGGATATCAGAGGATATTTCCAACCTAGCATGGTCATTCATTTAGTTCCTGAGGGCAGAGTATTGAGCTTCATTCTTCTTTGGGTTGGAGGTTTATGTTGGATTCAGTTGTCTTCGGGAGGTTGTCAGAACCCGAAAATTTCTATCTTGTCAGGTCAAACAAATCAACTGAAGGTCAAACTTATAGGTTTCTATACCTAGTATACGTAAGGTTTGTGTGTTAGGAAGTGAACCACGTAAGAACCGAGAGCCAAGAACTTCATTTGAGCCATAAACCTCAACAAGTGAGGTTCACGGCCGCAAACCATGTTCACGGCCGTGAACCCTCCTTAGGCCGTGAACACCATGCATATATATGAGTTTGGTTCATTTTCCTTCACTTCTTCTTCTCTTGGCCGCAAACATCCCATTCTATCTCAAGTATCATCTATCAAGAACACCAATTTCACTCTTAAACATCCCTTTTCTTTGTATATCCTTGGAATACAACTTAGGATCTTCAAACACTTGCCAAACAACAAGATCTTCAAGTGTTCTTCCCTGAAGTTGGTCCGTGAACCACTCATAAGGTGTAACAAACCGTTATTTCAAACCGATGTAATAATGTAGGTCAATTTGTAGTTCTTTTTAAAACAATAAAGAGAAATTTTAGCATACTATGTATATTTACATAATTGACCCTCAAAAATAAATTATTAAACAATCTTGATTGGGATGAACCAAGTGGTTGAGATTGTAACAAGGTTTCCAAAAATATAAAGAACACTAAAATCCGAGTTATAACGAAGAAGTTATGACCAACCGAAGATCCGCGACAAAACCGGCAAAATACTGTTCAGTGTAAAAACTGAATTTTCAATAAAAGGCTTTTTAGCCATAAAAATCTAAATGAAAGTTGTAGTTTATGTTAAACCGAGAACTTTCATAAAAAGAACGGAAAAGTCTGACTTCGTATGAGGAAGTTACGATTTTTCTAAGTTTCAGTATAGCAGTGTACAACTAAAAACTCGAAATAAAGATCGAGTGTTTTTAGCCGACACAACCTAAATGAGAATTCAAGATTTCGTCAATAGTAGTACAACGGTAAAAAGACAGACAAAAACGGACGTCGGATGAAGAAGTTATGAATTTTTAACAGATTTCATGTCCCGGTCTGTTAAAAATAATAATATTAAAAATAAAGTCAAAATTAGCCGACAAAGTCTAAACGAAAGTCGTAGAGTACAATTTTACGTACGCGTGCGTATAAAGAACGTCAAAAACCGAGCTCGTATGCGAACGTTATGATTTTCGCAAGTTTTTGGCACAAAAATGAAGAAATGTTGAAAACCGGGCAATTTCGCATGGTGTACCTTCGGCCACGTCACCTCGCATGCGAGGCTTCCCCGTGTCTGCTTCGTGTCACATTCTCATTGGACCGCAGATCTCCGTGTCGCATTCTGATTGGACCGAGGCCGAGGTCCAGTAGCCAGCCGACACCCTCACATGACACACCCATCGGACACTCGTGGCACCTCCTCATTGGACACTTCGAAGCCAACATGACAGAACCAGCTGTCCGAAGTGAGGTTCTTCCTTCGCCACCTGTCCGAACATGCGGCAGCCTCCCACAACTTCGGATCCGAGGCTTCGGCTTATATAAGCCATGCGAGACTCTCCAGATTTTTACACATTTTCACCCCATTTTCCATTCCTTTTCACTTCTTTCACTTCCACAAACTCACATACAACCCCTAAAGCCCCGGTATCATATCTCGAACCCTAAGCAAGCCTCGAAGTCCCGAGATTCCCAAGAAAAACAACTTTCTCCAGTCAAAACTCTGCTCGATTTAAGCCGATTTTTCGTCAAATAAACTCCTTTCCGGGAAACGAAACGTTGTCCAAATCACCACCTATCAAGTGAGTTCATACCCCCGTATTTTCATAATTTCTATTGTTTTAAGGGGGGGAATACAAGTATAACATAAGAACTTTGTGTTATAAAATCATGATTTCAAATCATGATAAAACGACATTAAATCATCAAAAATACTCAAAACATTAAACTCTTTTATAAACTTATATTTTTCCCCAAAATTCATATTTGTATATATATATATATATATATATATATATATATATATATATATATATATATATATATATATATATATATATATAAAATAAGATTTAAAAGGCTTAGGATTGATAACTCATTATGGGTCCTTTTCCTTGTTTGGATGTGGGTTTATAGTACCGGTTATTTGTCCTAGTGTCGTTTAAATTTTACTTATATATAGAATCGTGTATGTATATAAATGTAAAAGTTATTTCATCAATCCAAATACCTTTGTAACATTTTGAGCAAGGGGTTACATGCAAAAATAGTTAAATACCGATTCAGAAAGTACATATAAGTTATAATAGGTATAATTTATGATACATAGAACAATAATTCATGATTCAAGCATACTACAATACACTGTTTTACAAGAAACAAGGGTTTTGATTCAGAACAAATCAAGGGTTTACACTTGTCAAATACATGTTCGGAATACTAATTCAAGAACATACTGTCAATCATTTATTTCAGAATGATTGGGTTTTCATGACTAATATAATGTAACGTTTATATGCTTTTTATGAGTCATTCAATTCAGGTTGTTTAATTCATTTAAACAACCAAGGTAAAGTCCTGACATTATAACCATAATCTCCAGCCAGGGGATCGAAACAAGTTGTGTGTAGATCTGTATCGGGATTGACAACCCCGCACTCAGGCTGCTAGCTATAGTCAGGCATACACGCCAATGAGTGGCAATTGTTATCAACAGTTTAAACGCCCACAAAGCGTTTGTTTCAGGCCATCATGTCTTAGTATGGTTATAATAACTCATTAAAAATATATTAACAATATGTTAATGTATAATCACCTAAACGTAAGTACCAGTTTACAGAATACAAACTACAATGGTTCAATACAGTTTTCAATAACAGCTGGTGAAGCCAGGCACACTTTCAGTTACAAGTTTTACAAATACAGAACTGTAACACCCATAAATTTCACGCCAAATTCAAACTTTTTAAATCACAAATAAAAGTCAAATAGTATTGTTTACAAAATGTTTTCAAATCAATATCCATCAGAGCATCCTAAGATCATAATATAAGGATGAGGAGAGGTACGGTCACGCCTTCGCCTTGCCACGATCTCCTGAAGTACCTGAAACAATAACTGAAAACTGTAAGCCCAAGGGCTTAGTGAGCTACCCCCAAAATACCAATACCACACTGACAATACCATATCAGTAACAGTCAATCAAACAATCATGCATACTGGGCCATCGGCCTGACTGGACCGCCCTACTGGGCCTGCAGTCTATCTGAATCTATCCCGAGCCTTTGGCATGAATGGTCCGCCTCGTGGGCCTGCACTCTCCCCGGACCGCTCATAGGGTATGTTGGCCTACAGCACAAAGCAGGACCGCCTCAACCCAATCAACAAACAAATAACCATGTTCGCATAACTATCATATGAAGGCATATACAAAATCACACACATCTGTCACACTGATCATCAGCTATAGATTCCTCTCGTAACTAGAGTACCGACCTAGCAGGTCACTAACATACCAATCCTTACGGATCATAAAAGCATAACATACTATCTATCCTGATTCCGATCTAACATATCAAATACATATGTAGCATACCATAACAACCGATCTAACCGATTTCTAGCATAGCAACCATCCTAAACCAGGATGAAATCTAACATAGCAACCATC
Organism: Lactuca virosa; assembly: GCF_052849685.1. NCBI lineage: Eukaryota > Viridiplantae > Streptophyta > Magnoliopsida > Asterales > Asteraceae > Lactuca > Lactuca virosa. The sequence continues at coordinate 274,567,901 of NC_136431.1, read as the reverse complement.
CTAACCCAGGATGAAATCTAGCATAGCAACCATCCTAAACCAGGATGTAAACCATAAAGGGCCGGCATTGGTGTCGTAGACCTTATCGATATAGTGAAGATAACTCACCTCGCAGATGTCGACTCGGAAGATAAACTCCAACTCTCGGATCACTTGACACAGGCTCGACCACCTATATCCATAATACAATATACCCATAAGTCCTTAACCTTATAAGGTCTTCTATAACCCACCAGTCAACCCCTGGTCAAAGTCAAAGTCCTCAGTCAAGGTTAACAGTCCATGTTGACCCCAACTCGCCGAGTACCCTAGGATACTCGCGAGTGCCTTGAAGCACATCCCACTCGCCGAGTCATCGGGGTGACTCGTCGAGTTCCATCGACTTTCGTACAAACTTTCAGGCCATCTGCCGAGTTCCCTCCTTGCAACTCGACGGATACACACGCATGCATATCTTAGGGAAAAGCCATCCGACTCGCCGAGTTGTTCTTCAACTCGTCGAGTTTTATGGTGATCTTCATCGGACTCGCCGAGTTGTTCATCCAACTCGCCGAGTTCATGACCATCTTCATGTGACTCGCCGAGTCATCCTCAAGAATCGCCGAGTCCATCCAGTCCTTTTTCCATACAGACTTGTTTTGAGCCATGCAACGGTTCCAAATCACAGATCCAAGCTTCTAAGGCATACTTACCACGTAAAGTTGCAAACTTTACGTGCATGCATGGTTATAAAGGCTCCAAATGTCTATATTAAGTTCTTAATGGAGCTTCAAGACCAAGAGGGACCTCAATCACAACCAATACAACAACTTTATGATTCTAGTATCCACGGAGGGTCCAGATCTGAAGTTACAACTTCAGATCTAGCCCATAAATCATCATCCCAACTTGAAAATCCATAAAAAGCCCTAGAACTCAACAAAAGGGAAGAAAAGGAAGTAAGAATGGCACTTCGATACCTTCAAAAGATGCTATCTGAGGCAAAACCTGCTTCCCACTCCTTCCTTGTTTCAATTTCCTTTGCACTCTTAGCTTCCTTCCTCCAAGATCCTCTTTTCCAAGCTTCAAACCCACACCAAGGCACACACACGAATTAGGGTTTTAAGGGCACTCAAAGACTGTAAGGAGGCCCAAAGGAGGTTGAGGCTCCTTTAAATAGGGGTGCAAACCTCGGGATTTAGGGTTTCATCTGCCCGCTCCTACTCGCCGAGTCCCAAAGTGGACTCGCCGAGTAGGTCACTAAACACGTGTTCCCACCCCCGCTGCTACTCGACGAGTAGGTCGACCAACTCGTCGAGTAGAGCTTCATCCAGAAATTCTTAATTAATTAGTACCTGAGGATCGGGGCGTTACAATTCTCCCCCACTTGAACTAGACTTCGCCCTCGAAGTCCGCTGGAATAAACAATGTCGGGTAATGCTCGCGCATCTCCGCTTCCGGCTCCCAAGTCCACTCGGATCCCCTCCGATGTTCCCACTGCACCTTTACTAAAGGTATTTCCTTGTTCCGCAGAATCTTCTTCTTCCTTTCCAAAATAGCTACAGGCCTCTCCACATAGTTCAGGCGCTCATCGACCTGAATGTCATCCAACGATACCACTGCCTCCTGGTCCATGATGCATTTCCGCAATTGCGAAACATGAAATGTGTTGTGGATCCGGCTAAGTTCCTTCAGGAGCTCTAGCCTATAAGCCACCCTGCCAACCCTGGAAACAATCCTGAACGGCCCGATGTATCGGGGACCCAATTTTCCCCTCTTCCTGAAGCGGATCACTCCCTTCCAGGGTGAGATCTTCAGAAGAACCATGTCACCCACCTGAAATTCCAGCTCAGATCGGCGTCGGTCAGCATAACTTTTCTGCCGACTCTGAGCTGTCTGCAGTCGCTGTCTAACCTGCTGTATCATCTCGGTAGTTTGCAGAACTACCTCTGTCCGACCCATCACCCTGTGCCCAACCTCGCCCCAACAAACCGGGGTCCTACACTTCCGCCCATACAACAGCTCGAAAGGCGGGGCGCCAATACTGGAATGATAGCTGTTATTGTAAGCGAACTCTACAAGCGGTAGCTGGGAATCCCAACTCCCACCGAAATCAATGATGCACGCCCTCAACATATCCTCGAGGGTCTGAATGGTCCGCTCACTTTGCCCATTAGTCTGCGGATGGAACGCTATACTAAAATGCAGCCTCGTGCCTAGTTCCTCGTGGAACTTCTGCCAAAAACGGGAAGTAAATCGGACATCCCGATCGGAAACTATGGAAACTGGAACCCCATGGCGAGAGACAATCTCGCGGACGTATAGGTCGGCCAACCTCTCCGCCGACGAACTCTCCCGTATAGCTAGGAAATGGGCGCTCTTGGTCAATCGATCCACGATGACCCATATAGCATCGAAACCCTTTTCCGTCTTTGGCAACTTCGTGATGAAATCCACCGTGATCCGTTCCCATTTCTACATGGGAATCTCCAGGGGTTGCAGCTTACCAAGCGGCCTCTGGTGCTCGGCCTTGACCATTCTACAGGTCAAGCACCTCTCAACAAACCAAGCGATATCTCGCTTCATGCCCGGCCACCAGTAACTTAGACTCAGATCACGGTACATCTTGGTGGCTCCCGGATGAATAGAGAAGCGAGACTTATGAGCCTCCTCCATGACTGTCTGCCGGACCCCTCCGGACATCGGAAACCAAACCCGACCGTAACGGGTCAACAATCCACGGCTATCCTGAACAAACCGGGCGCTTTCACCCTTAATCTTCTCCAACTTCCAATTTTCTGGTCTCATACCCTCAACCTGAGCATTCCTGACCAAACCCACCAGCGGGGAATCCACTGCTATCCTCATACACCTGGCTGGGGCCGAGGACCCAACTGACTTGCGACTCAGAGCATCCGCAACCACGTTCGCTTTACCAGGATGGTAAAGGATCTCACAATCATAGTCCTTGACTACATCCAGCCACCTGCGCTGCCTCATATTCAGGTTTGGCTGATCCATAATGTGTCTCAAACTCTTGTGATCCGTGTATATGGTACAACAGACCCCATACAGATAGTGCCTCCAAATCTTGAGAGCGAAAACCACCGCTCCTAGCTCAAGATCGTGCGTGGGGTATCTCGTCTCATGCGGCTTCAGCTGCCGCGATGCATAAGCTATCACTCGTCCCCTCTGCATGAGGACTGCCCCCAAGCCTGTGATGGACGCATCACAATATACCACAAAGTCCTCCACTCCCTCGGGGAGTGTCAACACTGGCGCCTCGCATAAACACTGACGGAGGGTCTCAAACGCCATCTGCTGCTCAAGGCCCCACCGCAAATCCACCCCCTTCCTCGTTAGACGGGTGAGGGGTACGGCAACCTTGGAGAAATCACGAATGAATCTCCGATAATACCCTGCTAAACCCAAGAAACTCCTGATGTCTGAGGGAGATCTTGGGGTCTCCCACTGCATAACCGCCTCCACCTTGGTCGGATCGACCAAAATCCCCTCTTGGTTAACGAGATGTCCGAGAAACTGAACCTCTCGCAACCAAAACTCGCACTTCGAGAACTTGGCATAAAGCCGTTCTCGTCGTAGTACCTCCAACAGCTCCCTGAGATGCTCCTCATGCTGCTCTCGGGTCTTGGAATACACCAAGATATCATCTATAAACACAATGACCGAGCGATCGAGCATCGGTCTGCAGACTCAGTTCATCAGATCCATGAACACTGCTGGCGCGTTGGTGAGCCCAAACGGCATCACCTCGAACATGTAATGAACATAACGAGTCCGAAACGCGGTCTTCTCCACGTCTTCCTCCCTCACCCTGACCTGGTGGTATCCTGATCTCAAATCAATCTTGGAAAACCAAGATGCACCCTGCAGCTGATTGAAAAGATCGTCTATCCTCGGGAGCGGATAACGGTTCTTCATCGTTAATTTGTTCAGCTCCCTATAGTCAATGCACATCCTGTGCGAACCGTCCTTCTTCCTAACGAAAAGGATCGGTGCTCCCCAGGGTGACCTACTCGGACGAATAAACTGCTTTCCCAGCAGCTCCTGCAACTAAGATGACAACTCCTGCATCTCTGGCGGTGCCAGTCGGTACGGTGCCTTAGCGATAGGGGCCGCACCCGGCACTAGATCAATCCTAAACTCAACCTGCCTCTCCGGAGGCACTCCACGCAACTCCTCCGGAAACACGTCAGCAAACTCTCTAACCACCGGAACCTCTGAAACTGAGAGCTGCTCCCTAGCCCGCGTATCCACCACATACGCCAAATAACCAGCACACCCGTGCTGAATATACTGTCGAGCCCTGGCTGCCGAACAAAACCCTGCTCCCGACCTGGTGCCCTCACCATATACTACCAGTTCTCCCCCACTTGGGGTTCGAACTACCACCCGCTGTCCCTCACAATCGATCATGGCGCCGAAACGGCTAACCCAATCCATCCCTACAATCACGCATACATCCCTCATGGGAATAGGAATCAAATCTCTCGGGAAAGACACCCCGAAAATCTCCAACTCGCATCCCCGGAAGACCGAAGAAGCAGAAACACCGTGCTCGTTGGCGATCGAAACTCGCAACGGACACTCAAGATCATCTATCGTCATACTGAACCCCCTAGAGAAGGTCTGAGATACAAAAGACCGACTCGCCCCCGAGTCAAATAATACCAAAGCGGGCAAAGAATTCACTAAAAACGTAGCTAACCACAGGTACAATCAATAAGCATAACATCAATACAATAACTGAGACAGAGAATAAAAACGTACCAGCAACCACATCCGGTGCTGCCTTGGAATCCTCGGCCGTGAGCTGGAAGGCGCGACCCTGAGCCTTCGGAGGCTCCACCTTGACAGGCCTCCCATCTCCAATCCTCCCAGCAGCTGGCGCGGAACCCTCCGTCGGCTTGGCGGCGAGCTGCGGACAGTTGGTCTTCACATGACCAACCTGATGACAATGGTAACAAATCCTCATATCTGCTGGAGGGGCGGACTGACGGCAATCCCTGGCATAGTACCCCTCCTTGCCACATTTGTGGCACCCACCTCCTGCTCGACAAACCCCCAAATGAACCTTGCCACACTTTCCACATGTGCGACTCTGATGACCCCCGGACCGTGTATCAGCGGTTTTAGACCGCTTAGGCGCCGGCTGAGACTGTGCCGGTGCCTGACGCTGCTCCTTCAGCTGCAGCTCTATCTCCAACTCACGCCGCCTCGCGGCTTCCTGAAGATCCAGGAGGGTCTCACAACGCTGAGTAGACACAAACTGTCGAATATCAGTCTTGAGCATACTCAGATAACGAGTCATCTGAGACTGCTCTGAAGCAAACTCTGGGCAAAACATAGCCCTCTCCGTGAACATACGGGTAATCTCCATCACTGACTCCCCATCCTGTCTCAATGTCAAAAACTCCTGAGCAAGCCGCTCCCGTTCCACGCGCGGAACGTAACGGGTGCGAAACATATCCCAGAACTGCTCCCAAGTAACAGCAGCCCACTGATCATCAGAATATGAACATGTCGTCAATCTCCACCAGTCCTTTGCCCCGAGCCTAAGCAGGTTCAGAGCACACCTGACCTTCTGGTCAGCAAGACATGAGCACGTGAAGAAACAGCCCTCCACGTCAGACAACCACCGCATAGCCCTGATCGCATCCTGAGTACCATCAAATGTCGGGGGCTTCGTATTATCGAAGTCCCGGTACTGAAAAGCCCTGCCGGCTCCTCCTCCAACCCCTGCCGCAGTTACAGCCGAGGTGGCTGCAGCGGCTGCTGTCTCTGCCAGAGCTGCATATCACTCATCAAAATACTCAACCATCGCGGTCTTAATCGACCCAAACATCTCTGGCAGCTGCCCTCGGAACGCAGCAGCAATCTCGTCGTGCATGATCTCCCTGATCCTGGCATCCAACTCCTCGGTCCCTATCTGAACCATGGGTTCAGGTGCTACTGGCACCTCCAACCCTCCGTCTCCCGACCCCGATCCTGATCCTGATCCGGATCCCGAAGCAACACGTCTCGTCACCACCATACTGGAATATATATGCAAGACATCAGATAAACAACATAATATCGGGAGACCAAAACTCACAATTCCTAGGGGTTGTGACTTCCTTGCTACGCGTATGGGTCCTGTGCTTTCAATAGTACGGGCCCATACTACCTTCCACACCTACCTATATTTGTCTCAAGTATCACCACAACACCCTAAAACTATACTCAACATAATGTGCGCTCAACCCTCACTACTAGGGGACATCGCCTATCTCACAACTGCTCCCACAACTCTGCACTACTCACACCTCCATGGAACTTCCATCAGCCCCTGCAGCGCTAGTGTATGCTAGCCGCACATAACGCTAGACCCGATAGACTTTCGAATATCCAATCCCACCCTAAGGTTGAATCAGACATTCTCAAGATATAAGATCTTAACTATACACAGCCATGATGCATACACTAAACATCTACAGTTATGATGTCAATCCCATATACAAGAACCCTAGGCTAATAGGTATCATATAATCAGGCCAATCTATCATGCAATTCCTGAAGATCCCTAGCCTAGCACTAGCATGCTGTTCTAACATATCAGAATATCAAATAACTGTATGGTATTTTGGGGTTTACTTACAGGCTCCGGCTGATCGTACCCTCTGCATCCTCCATCCTTTATTTTGAAAACCATTTTAAAAAAAACTTTCTTTCCGAAAATCCCCTTGATTTGAGACTCGATTCACACGAGTGCTCCTCCAATTCACTCAAACCAAGGCTCTGATACCAACTTGTAACACCCATAAATTTCACGCCAAATTCAAACTTTTTAAATCACAAATAAAAGTGAAATAGTATTGTTTACAAAATGTTTTCAAATCAATATCCATCAGAGCATCCCAAGATCATAATATAAGGATGAGGAGCGGTACGGTCACGCCTTCGCCTTGCCACGATCTCCTGAAGTACCTGAAACAATAACTGAAAACTGTAAGCCCAAGGGCTTAGTGAGCTACCCCCAAAATACCAATACCACACTGACAATACCATATCAGTAACAGTCAATCAAACAATCATGCATACTGGGCCATCGGCCTAACTGGACCGCCCTACTGGGCCTGCAGTCTATCTGAATCTATCCCGAGCCTTCGGCATGACTGGTCTGCCTCGTGGGCCTGCAGTCTCCCCGGACCGCTCATAGGGTATGTTGGCCTACAGCACAAAGCAGGACCGCCTCAACCCAATCAACAAACAAATAACCATGTTCGCATAACTATCATATGAAGGCATATACAAAATCACACACATCTGTCACACTGATCATCATCTATAGAATCCTCTCGTAACTAGAGTACCGACCTAGCAGGTCACTAACATACCAATCCTTACGGATCATAAAAGCATAACATACTATCTATCCTGATTCCGATCTAACAGATCAAATACATATGTAGCATACCATAACAACCGATCTAACCGATTTCTAGCATAGCAACCATCCTAAACCAGGATGAAATCTAACATAGCAACCATCCTAACCCAGGATGAAATCTAGCATAGCAACCATCCTAAACCAGGATGTAAACCATAAAGGGCCGGCATTGGTGCCGTAGACCCTATCGATATAGTGAAGATAACTCACCTCGCAGATGTCGACTCGGAAGATAAACTCCAACTCTCGGATCACTTGACACAGGCTCCACCACCTATGTCCATAATACAATATACCCATAAGTCCTTAACCTTATAAGGTCTTCTATAACCCACCAGTCAACCCCTGGTCAAAGTCAAAGTCCTCAGTCAAGGTCAACAGTCCATGTTGACCCCAACTCGCCGAGTACCCTAGGATACTCGCTGAGTGCCTTGAAGCACATCCCACTCGCCGAGTCATCGGGGTGACTCGTCGAGTTCCATCGACTTTCGTATAAACTTTCAGGCCATCTGCCGAGTTCCCTCCTTGCAACTCGACGGATACACACGCATGCATATCTTAGGGAAAAGCCATCCGACTCGTCGAGTTGTTCTTCAACTCGTCGAGTTTTATGGTGATCTTCATCGGACTCGCGGAGTTGTTCATCCAACTCGCCGAGTTCATGACCATCTTCATGTGACTCGCCGAGTCATCCTCAAGACTCGCCGAGTCCATCCAGTCCTTTTTCCATACAGACTTGTTTTGAGCCATGCAGCGGCTCCAAATTACAGATCCAAGATTCTAGGGCATACTTACCACGTAAAGTTGTAAACTTTACGTGCATGCATGGTTATAAAGGCTCCAAATATCTATATTAAGTTCTTAATGAAGCTTCAAGACCAAGAGGGACCTCAATCACAACCAATACAGCAACTTTATGATTCTAGTATCCAAGGAGGGTCCAGATCTGACGTTACAACTTCAGATCTAGCCCATAAATCATCATCATAACTTGAAAATCCATAAAAAGCCCTAGAACTCAACAAAAGGGAAGAAAAGGAAGTAAGAATGGCACTTTGATACCTTCAAAAGATACTATCTGAGGCAAAACCTGCTTCCCACTCCTTCCTTGTTTCAATTTCCTTTGCACTCTTAGCTTCCTTCCTCCAAGATCCTCTTTTCCAAGCTTCAAACCCACACCAAGGCACACACACACGAATTAGGGTTTTAAGGGCACTCAAAGACTGTAAGGAGGCCCAAAGGAGGCTGAGGCTCCTTTAAATAGGGGTGCAAACCCCGGGATTTAGGGTTTCATCTGCCCACTCCTACTCGCCGAGTCCCAAAGTGGACTCGCCGAGTAGGTCACTAAACACGTGTTCCCACCCCCGCTGCTACTCGACGAGTAGGTCGACCAACTCGTCGAGTAGAGCTTCATCCAGAAATTCTTAATTAATTAATACCTGAGGATCGGGGCGTTATAAGAACATTGGTTTACAAATAGAACGGTTTTATGGGAATAAAACTACTTTTCATATACAACAGAAAATATAGGATTTTCTGGAACAGTTTACATATGCAAGATACAGAGACACCCTTTTAAACATAAACACTTATGCACTCACTCAACTTTATGTTGATACTCCCTTTTCAAATTACTTGTATTCTCAGGGAAACAATAAACAGGTACTCCCCGAGCTTTTTGAGAAGATGGAGCTACTTTGAGTCATATCTTCTTCTTTTGTATAACTATTTTGGTTTCAATATACAATGATTGAACACATGTAAATACTTATACTTTCTAAATACAATGGTTGTTTGTACTTTGATTACTATGATGCATGTGTTGTGATACTACAAATGAAGTCCTCCACCCCAGGACGTTTCCACCGTCTGGTTTAGGGGTGTGACAGATTGGTATCAGAGCATTGTTTATAGTGAACTTAGTATATCAATCCATAAAAGATATACAAACTATAAATACATCGGGGCTAGGAGCTCTGACTACAAGTATACTTTCTAGAAAATTCTAAGTATTTTTACAAGAAGTATACTAACACTCATACCTACAAGTACAATATCACAGTCATAAGAACTTAAAAGTATTTGGATGTTGAACACTATAGTCAAACCTGGGCATTTATGTAATCATATCAGGAATTAATATAGCCTGATCAACTGTATTGATTTGAGATATGACCAACATATGTTTGGGAGTGATAGTAGTGTTGCGACATGTCTAAAACTTACCCTACATATTTAGAAGAACTATAGAACAGAACACAAAGATTAAAATACTACAGAGAGTATTTTTACTAACCTTACTTCTAATACAGAACCTATGGCTGGACATAATTTACCTGGGGACCCCTACAATCCACAAAATGCAGGCTGGATCTCAGACTCGGATGAAGAACCCTATGAAGACAGTGAATCAAGTGGTACGAATACAGAGCCACAAGTCTGCAACCCTGGGGAGCGTCCCCTGGAGCAAGATGAAGCAGAACCCATACCTGAGTGGGGCCAATACATAAACCATTGGAGTCGGCAAGACGGCCAACGCCCTCCTTACGGAATGGCACGAGGTTTCTATAACGTCTCTAGAGGAGGAACAACCGATAGAGATCTTCCAGTTATAGTAAACCGGATAGCCCGGCAATTCGATCAATCAAGGATTTCAATTAATCGAATCCTCCAAGTGAATACGGTTGCGCAGTTTAACACTGCAGATATCCTTCGTCTTGATGAAATGCAGGATGACACCCAACATCATACAGAAGCCCTTAAGAGGCAACTAATGCTGCTCAATCTGAGATAAGGGAATTGAGAGAGTATCAAGCTGCCCAAGAAAGGCGCTGGAAAGCACAAGACGAAGAGGAACCCAGCAACCATCGTAGCAACCGCTGCAAGTAGTGTTCTCACTACTTCTACTTTCTACTTTCTATATCGAATGTATATACTACTTTTCACGATATGTACAAAACCGGGTATTAATAAAACAATAAGCACTTTACTTCAACAAGAGTTATTACAATTTTCATAAACATCTTATTCCAAAGTTTTGGATCACAAAAATGTTCGAGTGTTATTTTTCATGCTTTCAATACGACCGCGAAAATTTTATTTTCGGTAGGTCGGTTTGTTGTCAACGTTTTCTCAGTATTAGGGTATATTATAGTCCTGCTTTAAGGTCAAGTTTTCCGGACCTTAAGTACTTAATATACCAATACAGTCAACATGTACTTTCATACTCTTTGAAAAATAACCATTCAATTTCATGTTATCCTGTTGCAAGTTGTACTTGCAGTGGATTTCTATTTCCAATTCTTTACAAGATTCGTGTTGAATTAAGTGTTTAGTTCAAAGATATCAAATTCATATTCATTCTTGATATCTTACCATCTTTTATCTTTTAACGTTTATAGAAAAGATGCCTCCTCGTAGAAATCCAAGACATATCAATGTCAATGAAGCACCGACGCCACCCCCACCACCACCTCCTCAATTCGACGCTACTATGTTTCAAGCAACGGTCACGGCGGCTGTAGCGGTTGCCATGTCTCATATCAATACTCCTGATGCTAGTGGGTTGGGAGTTGGTGCACATCCTTCTAACCATGGCGAGAGTCATGGGCATTCGCGAGAGTGCACTTATAAAGATTTTTCTAATGCCAAACCCATGACCTTTAACGGGACTGGGGGAGTTATGACACTAAGACAGTGGATAGAAAAGACAGAAGCAATTTTCGAAATTTTCTCCTGTCCGGAGGGTAGCAAAGTTAAATTTTCTGCCTGTACTTTTTCAGATAGGGCCCTAACATGGTGGAATGGCCACATTAAGTCACTTACTCTGGTAGTGGCTAACTCTATCAGCTGGGAGAGCCTAAAAGCCATGTTAATGCGGGAATACTGTCCGCGAGGGGAAATACAGAAACTGGAGCAAGAACTCTGGGGTCTTACAATGGTTAGTTCTGACATATCAACCTATACCAGTAGGGTCTGTGATCTGGAAATTCTTTATGCGGATATGGTTCCTATGGAGAGCAAAAAGATTGAGAGATATATTTGGGATATGTCGCCCCAAATTCAGTCAAGTGTTTTAGCTTCAAAGCCTGTTACTTTTGACAGTGCCAAAGAGCTGGCACAATCTCTTATCGACCACGGAGCCCGTCAAAACTCTGTGGTTACTGCTTCAGAACAACCCAAGGAGAACAACAACAACAGCAAGAAGAAGGGTTGGAACAAGAGGAAGGGCAAATCTCCTCTAGAACCTACAAAGAAGCAACAAGTAGTGGCAGTCCATGCCATTACTGTACCTGCTACCATACCTGCCACTGTACCTGCTGCTGTCCCTAATAACCTTACACCAACTAAGCCCTATGCTGGTAACCTCCCTAAATGCAACAAGTACAATTTTCACCACAATGGAAATTGCCAAGAAATGCAGTGTCGTAACTGCAACAGGAAAGGGCATATTGCCAATTCTGTAGAATACCATCTCAACCACTTAACCAAGTACCTGCCGCTGGAGTAGGTCGAGCATGCTACCAATGCGGTGATGTGGGGAATTTCAAGAAAGATTGTGCAAAAGATGGAAATGCCGGTGGAGTTGGGAGGATTCTAGCACTGGGTCACGAAGAAGCGGTGGCAGACCCAGCAGTGGTCACGGGTACGTTCCTTCTCAACAATACTTATGCATGCATTCTATTTGATTGTGGTGCTGATAGGAGCTTCGTGGGCCATAATTTTAAACATCTACTAAATCAAAACTCCCAACCACTAAATGAAACTTTCACGGTAGAAATGGCTAACGGGAAATCCGAATCTACCAACGATATATACATAGGATGTACCCTTACCTTGAATGACTTGTCTTTCCCAATAGACCTTATGCCGGTCTCTATCAAAAGTTTTGACATCATAATAGGTATGGATTGGTTGTGCCCTAACCATGTCGACATCCTATGCTATGAAAGAGCTATTCGCTTGAACTTTCCAACTAATGAAACTCTTATTATATATGGCGATAAACCTGGAATGAACCTTCGGATCGTTTCTTGCATCAAGTCATAAAAGTACCTTCGCAAAGAGTACTGTGCTTTCTTAGCTCACGTGGTAGACAAAAAGCAAGAAGTGAAAGATATCGCGAGCATTCCTGAGGTCTGCAACTTTCCCGATATTTTTCCCGATGATCTTCCAGGAGTACCTCCCGAACGACAAGTCGAATTCCGAATCGACTTAATTCCTGGAGCTACCCCTGTAGCCAAATCCCCCTATCGTCTTGCACCGTCTGAAATGCAAGAATTATCCAGCCACCTTAACGAACTCCTTAGCAAAGGTTTCATAAGACCAAGCTTCTCACCTTGGGGAGCACCGGTTTTGTTCGTAAAGAAGAAGGATGGATCATTCCGTATGTGCATAGACTACCGCGAGCTGAATAAACTTACCATCAAGAATCGATATCCTCTGCCTCGCATTGACGATCTGCTCGACCAACTTCAAGGTGCGAACTACTTCTCGAAAATAGACATAAGATCCGGGTATCACCAGTTACAGATTTTGGAGGAAGACATTCCCAAGACCGCGTTTAGAACTCGTTATGGTCATTACGAGTTTATAGTGATGCCATTCGGATTGACGAATGCACCTGCTGTAGTCATGGACCTAATGAACAGAGTGTGTCATCCATTCCTGGACAAATTCGTCATAGTCTTCATTGACGACATCCTTATCTACTCAAGAAGCAAAGAGGAACATGGCCAACATCTTCGTCAAGTATCACAAACCCTTAGGACAGAAAAACTCTATGCGATGTTTTCAAAGTGCGAGTTTTGGATTAGGAAAGTTGAATTCCTAGGTCACGTGGTCATTTCAGAAGGAATACACGTGGACCCTTCCAAAATCAAAGCCATTAAAAACTGGCCAGCACCCAAAACACCTACAGAAATCCGACAATTCTTAGGTCTTGCTGGCTACTATCGCAGATTCATCCAAAATTTCTCTCGAATAGCTAAGCCTCTTACCACCCTGACGTAAAAGGGTGTAACGTTTAGCTGGGGAGAAAAACAAGAAACAGCATTCCAAACGCTCAAACAAGCCTTGTGCAGTGCACCGATCTTGTCTCTACCTGAAGGGACAGAGGACTTTATAGTGTACTGTGATGCTTCAAATCAAGGGCTTGGGTGTGTTCTTATGCAAAGAGGAAAGGTTATCTCCTATGCCTCAAGACAGCTTAAGATGCATGAAGTCAACTATACAACACATAACATAGCTAGGAGCGGTGGTGTTTGCTCTGAAGATCTGGGGACATTACTTATATGGCACGAAATGCACAATATTCACGGACCATAAAAGTCTCCAACAAATCTTCGATCAGAAAGAGTTGAACATGAGACAACGACGATGGGTGGGGCTACTGAACGACTACGAATGTGAAATTATTTATCACCCTGGTAAAGCAAACGTAGTAGCTGACGCCCTTAGCAGAAAAGAATACTCGGGACGCCGGGTAAAGTAGTTGACCATGACAATTCATTCACATCTGTCCACATAGATCAAAGAAGCTCAACTTGAAGCCTTGAAACCCGAGAACGTGGTAGGTGAAACCCTTAGAGGAATGGATAAAAACTTCGAAGTCAGGGATGATGGAGTCTATTATGTCATGAACCGGATCTGGACACCAAAGTTCGGTGGTTACAGAGACATGGTTATGAATGAAGCTCACAAAACCCGATACTCCATTCATCCAGGTTCAGACAAGATGTATCTGGACCTTAAGAAACTATATTGGTGACCTAACATGAAGGCCGAAATCACTACCTTTGTGGGCAAGTGCCTTACTTGTGCCAAAGTCAAGGTAGACTACCAGAAATCTTCAGGTTTATTACAACAACCTGAAATCCCTGAATGGAAGTGGGAGCGGATTACAATGGATTTCATAACCAAATTACCCAAGACTTCGGGTGGTTATGATACTATTTGGGTAATCGTCGACAGATTAACCAAATCCGCACACTTCTTGCCAATAAAAGAAGCCGACCAGATGGAGAAGCTAACCAGAACTTACCTCAGGGATATTGTTAGACTGCATGGTGTGCCAATATCTACTATTTCGAACCGAGATAGTAGATTCACCTCTTGTTTCTGGAAGTCTTTACAAAGCTCTCTGGGAACTAGGCTGGACATGAGTACAGCCTACCATCCACAAACCGACGGACAAAGTGAGAGGACGATTCAAACATTAGAAGACATGTTGCGAGCTTGCGTGATAGACTTTGGAAAGGCATGGGATATTCGTTTACCCCTTGTTGAATTTTCTAATAACAACAGTTATTACACTAGCATAAAGGCTGCTCCATTCGAATCCCTCTATGGCTGAAAGTGCAGATCCCCTCTGTGTTGGGCTGAAGTGGGTGACACGTAGCTAGCTAGAGGTCAAACTCCTGACAGTGCTCTCACTGGTCCGGAAATTATTCGAGAAACCACCGAGAAAATCGTACAAATTCAGGAGCGACTTAAAGCTTCCAGAGATACACAGAAAAGCTACGCTGACAAAAGGAGAAAACCCTTGGAATTCCAGGTTGGTGACCGCGTCTTGTTAAAGGTCTCACCCTGGAAGGGCATGATACGCTTTGGAAAGCATGAAAAATTGAATCCAAGGTACATAGGACCGTTCGAGATTCTTTCCAGAATCGGTCCTGTAGCTTACAAACTTCGACTACCCCAAGAACTAAGTAACATTCATCCTACCTTCCACGTTTCGAACTTGAAAAAGTGTCTATCTGACGAGACTCTTGTGATCCCACTCGAGGAGATCGAGTTAAACGAGAGCCTCAACTTTGTGGAAGAACCCGTAGAGATTCTAGACAGGGAAGTTAAGAAAACCAAACAAAGTCGTATCCCGATAGTGAAGGTTCGCTGGAATGCAAAACGGGGACCTGAATTCACTTGGGAACGTGAGAATCAAATGCAACAGAAATATCCACATCTTTTCCCTAGTCTATCTATAATGCTAATTTCGGGACGAAATTCTCTCTAACGGGGGGGATAATGTAACAAACCGTTATTTCAAACCGATGTAATAATATAGGTCAATTTGTAGTTCTTTTTAAAACAATAAAGAGAAATTTTAGCATACTGTGTATATTTACATAATTGACCCTCAAAAATAAATTAATAAACAATCTCGATTGGGTTGAACCAAGTGGTAGAGATTGTAACAAGGTTTCCAAAAATATAAAGAACACTAAAATCCGAGTTATAACGAAGAAGTTATGACCAACCGAAGATCCGCGACAAAACCGGCAAAACACTGTTCAGTGTAAAAACTGAATTTTCAATAAAAGGATTTTTAGCCATAACAATCTAAATGAAAGTTGTAGTTTATGTTAAACCGAGAACTTTCATAAAATGAACGGCAAAATCTGACTTCGTATGAGGAAGTTACGATTTTTCTAAGTTTCAGTATTGTAGTGTACACCTAAAAACTTGAAATAAAGATCGAGTGATTTTTAGCTGACACAACCTAAACAAGAATTGAAGGTCTCGTCAATAGTAGTACAACGGTAAAAAGACAGACAAAAACGGACGTCAGATGAAGAAGTTGTGAATTTTTAACAGATTTCCTGTCCCGGTCTGTTAAAAATAATAATATTAAAAATAAAGTCAAAATTACCCAACAAAGTCTAAACGAAAGTCGTAGAGTATAATTTTACCTATGTGTGCATATAAAGAACGTCAAAAACCGAGCTTGTATGCGAAAGTTATGATTTTCGCAAGTTTTTGGCACAAAAATCAAGAAATATTGAAAACCGGGCAATTTCGCATGGTGTACCTTCGGCCACGTCACCTCGCATGCGAGGCTTCCCCGTGTCTGCTTCATATCACCTTCTAATTCGACCACAGATCTCCGTGTCGCATTCTGATTGGACCGAGGCCGAGGTCCAGTAGCCAGCCGACACCATCGCATGACACACCCCTCGGACACTCGTGGCACCTCCTCATTGGACCGAAGTTCGGTCCACTCCGAAGCCAACACGACCGAACTAGTTGTCCGAAGCGAGCTTCTTCCTTCACCACCTGTCCGAACACGCGGCAGCCTCCCACAGCTACGGATCCGAGGCTTCGACCTATGTAAGCCATGCGAGACTCACCGGATTTTTACACATTTTCACCCCATTTTCCATTTCTTTTCACTTCTTTCACTTCCACAAACTCACATACAACCCATAGAGTCCCGGTATCATATCTCGAACCCTAAGTAAGCCTCGAAGCCCCGATATTCCCGAGAAAAACAACTTTCTCCAATCGAAACTCTGCTCGATTTAAGCCGGTTTTTCGTCAAATAAACTACTTTCTGGGAAACGAAACGTTGTCCAAATCACCACCTATCAAGTGAGTTCATACCCCCATATTTTCATAATTTCTACTGTTTTAAGCGGGGAACACAAGTATAACACAAGAACTATGTGTTATAAAATCATGATTTCAAATTATGATAAAACGACATTAAATCATCAAAAATACTCAAAACATTAAACTCTTTTATAAACTTATATTTTTCCCCAAAATTCATATTTGTGTATATATATATATATATATATATATATATATATATATATATATATATATATATATATATATATATATATATATATATAAGATTTAAAAGGCTTAGGACTGATAACTCATTCTGGGTCCTTTTCCTTGTTTGGATGTGGGCTTATAGTACCGGTTATTTGTCCGAGTGTCGTTTAAATTTTACTTATATATAGAATCGTGTATGTATATAAATATAAAATTTATTTCATCAATCCAAATACCTTTGTAACATGTTGAGCAAGGGGTTACATGCAAAAATAGTTAAATACCGATTCATAAAGTACATATAAATTATAATAGGTGTAATTTATGATACATAGAACAATAATTCATGATTCAAGCATACTAGAATACATTGTTTTACAAGAAACAAGGGTTTTGATTCAGAACAAATCAAGGGTTTACACTTGTCAAATACATGTTCGAAATACTAATTCAAGAACATATTGTCAATCATTTATTTCAGAATGATTGGGTTTTAATGACTAATATACATGTAACGTTTATATGTTTTTTATGAGTCATTCAATTCAGGTTGTTTAATTCATTTAAACAACCAAGGTAAATTGCTGACATTATAACCAGAATCTCCAGCCAGGGGATCGAAACAAGCTGTGTGTAGAACTATATCGGGATTGACAACCCCGTACTCAGGCTGCTAGCTACAGTCAGCCACACACGCCAATGAGTGGCAATTGTTATCAACAGTTTAAACGCCCACAAAGCGTTTGTTTCAGGCCATCTTGTCTTAGTATGGTTATAATAACTCATTAAAAAGATATTAACAATACGTTAATGCATAATCAACTAAACGTAAGTACACCTTTAAAGTACCAGTTTATAGAATACAAACTACAATTGTTCAATACAGTTTTCAATAACAGCTGGTGAAGCCAGGCACACTCTCAGTTACAAGTTTTACAAATACAGAACATTGGTTTACAAATAGAACGGTTTTATGGGAATAAAACTACTTTTCATATACAACAGAAAATATAGGATTTTCTGGAACAGTTTACATATGCAAGATACAGAGACACCCTTTTAAACATAAACACTTATGCACTCACTCAACTTTATGTTGATACTCCCTTTTCAAATTACTTGTATTCGCAGGGAAATAATAAACAGGTACTCCCCGAGCTTTTTGAGAAGATGGAGCTACTTTGAGTCATATCTTCGTCTTTTGTATAGCTAGTTTGGTTTCAATATACAATGATTGAACACATGTAAATACTTATACTTTCTAAATACAATGGTTGTTTGTACTTTAATTACTATGATGCATGTGCTGTGATACTACAAATGAAGTCGTCCACCCCCGGACGTTTCCACCGTCTGGTTTGGGGGTGTGACATATGGGCCGTGAACCATCATAGGGCCGTGAACCCTTCATGAGGCCGTAAACCCTTCTAGCTTGGCCATGAACTCCTTTTTAGCCTCCTAACTTGCTTCTAATACTCCTTTGGTGAGTTATTCTTGCATCCTAGGTTGTTTCCTAATCGCCTTTGTAGTTAGATTCACTAATTTCATGCCTATATGTATCATTACATGCTATTTAGGACTAATTTGTGCTACGGGACTTCGTTCGTGAGTATAACATCCTTATTCCAGTCTTCAATCAAATCACTCACATAAGGTGAGTTCATACCCCTATAATCTACCTTTTTAAACGATTTTAAATGATTTTTAGGGGGGGAGTACAAGTAAAACACAAGAAATCTTGTGTTTATAAATGTAACTTTACTTATTTCGTTATCTTGCCATCAAAATGAATGAGAACATGAAACTTGTTAAAACATGGAAATAAACTTATAAACTATGATGAATATAGTTTATGGAACAAATGGATATTTTTACAAAACTATCAGTTGTTTATAAAAAGGTTTTCACATTATTACTTGTAAAGTCGTTAATCTAGTTTGTGAGACGCGTCTTTGGTACTTACGTAAGTACCAGTAGAAGTCCACATTTATGATCCAGAGTCTCCTCGAGGGAGAGCGTGAGTTTGTGTATAGATCTATATGGGACTAACAATCCCTCACCTCTACTTTTAGCTACAGTTGGACCGGCAGCTCTGCGGGTGACAAACGTCATAAAACGATATCGACGTCCGATTCTCGTCATATCAATCAGTATAGTCATATAACTCACAAGGAGAAATAAAAATATATGTACGTAGTAATATACTTTTCCTAAACTTTCACAAGGGATATTAACTATATGATACTCAGTATATACAATAAGGTTAGATAAAACTGAAGTCCGGTAGACAGTGGAATGTGTGACTTCCGCCTCATTTCTTGTTCCTTGTTTGGTTGTGGGCTTAGGGTAGATTCACGCATTAAACTGTCTGTTCGATCTCGGTTATATACAACTCGTATGTATTAAGTGATCATAGGAGGGTAGTATCGCCGTATCAGGTGTTCACGGCAAACAAATCTCCAGCCAGCTTAACTAATCCACAAAACTAGCTATCATTAAAGTAAATACTTGTACTTTTCGGTCTTGGAACGAGTAAGACTACTAGTCGGTTTTATAGAAAATATAGGATTTTCTATGGTAAACATCGTTATTTAAAGGTAAACAGTTTTCGATAGAACTTTCTGAAAACAATAATATTTATTACTGAAAACAATGTTTCACAATAGAGTTAGTGAAACTAGAAACTTATTTATAAAAGGTTTAATACTTCTTATTAAACTAGTATAACATAAAGGACCTTATATGGTTAATTCTATAATTCCTTAGTTTATACATCATAGTTATATATAATTAATATCCGATAGGCAGTGAAATGTGTGACTTCCGCCTCATTTCCTGTTCCTTGTTTGGTTGTGGGGTTAGGGCAGATTTACACATTTAAATATTCGTTCGATATTAGATTATATATAGCTAGTATAAATTAAGTGATTATATAAGGAACTATTGTGGTCACCATTTTACTAAACAATGGAATGTGTGACTTCCGCCTCATTTCCTATTCCTTGTATGGTTGTGGGCTTAGGGCAGATCCACACAATCGATTGTCTGTTTGATCTGGATTGTATATAACTTGTATTCATTAAGTACTCATAGAAGGAACTGTAAGAGTCATTTTTACTTATTATTCATCACATCAGAAAATATAGGATTTTCTGGAGGAACAGGCGAACTTTTTTAAAGAACGTAGAGTATACCTTTTCTAACAAAAATACTTATGAACTCACCAACTTAAATGTTGATACTCTCTTTCCAAATAACTTGTATTCTCAGGAAACTAGTAGACAGGTACACGCATCGGGATTCAGAAGATGGAGCATAGTAGCTTCATGTCCTTGTTTTGATATTTACTTTTGGAGTCAGTCTTTTGTAAATTGAACATAATGTAAACTCTTTCATATTAATGTAATGGTTCTTGTTGCTTGTTTTACTATTCTACATTTGATGTGATACTAAGCATGACGTCCTCCGCCCCCGAACGTTTCCGCCATTCCGGTTTGGGGGTGTGACAGATTGGTATCAGAGCATTGTTTATAGTGAACTGAGTATATCAACCCATAAAAGATATACAACTATAAATACAATGGGGCCGAAGTGCTCTGACTAAAAGTATATTTTTAAAATATAACAATATTTTTATAAAAGTATATATATATATATATATATATATATATATATATATATATATATATATATATATATGTCAAACCTGGACAGTTATGTAATCATATCTGGGATCAATATAGCCTGATCAACTATATTTATTTCAGATATGACCAACATGTGTTTGGGAGTGATGTGGTGTTGCAACAGACTTAAAACTTACCTAACTGTATATACAAAGGATTTCTAGAACATAACATAAAGTTAAAATACTATAGGAGTATTTTATGATACTATAAGATAACAAGAAGTTTAAAATTTACCAAGTTCATACCATTAAAATACTATAGGAGTATTTTAGGCACTATAAATAACTTATGTGAAAATTAAAAGACCCTTATTGGTAGGTCTATAATTTCGGAGTGCATACTCCCAAGTTTTTGTATAATTGAGATTTTATAGACTTAGAATTGGTGATCTATGCTCTACTTCCTGTTCCTTGTTTGGTTGTGGTTTTAGAGTAGGGTCACTTATTCGAAGGTCTATTTAATATTAAATTATATACAACTTGTATACACTGCGCAATTATAGAAGGACCCGGTAAGGATCACCCCATAATATTTCACTTAATCTCATAGATTCTTTAGACACTCCCGTTCTCACACGACAAACATAGATAGATGTAACCACTCTATCATAGCAGTCAACAGAGGAGTCAAGGAGGAACAAGAAGGGATTCATGAGGAGGATTCCGAGAATGGATCAGCCGAAGAAACCAAACGTCCTATGCGTCACACTAATAACTAATAAACTAAAAGTAACCTAGTGAGTTAGTGAATACACTACTCACACTATGTGTTAGGATTATTTCTTCTTTCGTAACAACTTGTATCAGTTATTAAAGTCACAGAAATTCATTCGAGAGTAGTCAATATTGATTCATAAAGTTTATTTTATATAGACTTCCATTATGAATTGTTTTTCAAAATACTATGAAAGTCGGAACAGGATACGCTCAGAACTAGGATAACTTAGTTAATCAGCACTCGACTTATAACCACTACTATAGACTTATCACCGTTTCATATTGTATTCATTATAGCAAAAAGATGCCTCGCGGTAGACCAATAAGGCGTGTAGTCAATACCACAACAGAGAATCCACCACCGCCTCCACCACCACAACATGATCCTGCTGCTTTCCAAGAAGCGGTAACCGCCACAACAATAGCTGTAATAAATCAGATTCACGCAAGTGGTACCAGTGGATCTGGTAGCGGTAACCACCTAACTAACCTCGGAGTTAATCACCGACACCCACGGGAGTGTTCGTACAAGGACTTCATGAACTGTAAGCCCAAATCCTTTAAAGGAGATGGGGAGTCATTGCTCTGATGCAGTGGTTCGAGAAAAAAACAGAATCAATTTTCGAAATCTGTTTGTGCCCAAAAGGGAGCAAAGTGAAGTTTGCTGCATGTACCTTCTCCGACAGAGCCCTAAGATGGTGGAATGGCCATGTTAAGTCACTGACCCTATCAGTGGATAACTCTATGGGCTGGGAGAACCTGAAAGAGATGATGTTGGAAGAATATTGCCCAAGAGGCGAAATTCAAAAGCTGGAGCAAGAGCTATGGGATCATACCATGGTCAGCTCAGACATAGTAGCCTACACTGACAGGTTTAGTGACCTGGCAGCACTATACCCCGGGATGGTTACCCCGGAGAGTAAAAAGATAGAGAAGTACATATGGGACTTATCTACCCAGATTCAAGGGAATGTATTGGCTTCTAAACCGACTACCTTCAATAGCGCCAAACGCTTGGCCCAATGACTCATTGACCATGGAGTCCGCCATGGCGTGGTGGCCCCAGTCCCGAGCCAACAAAGGGAGAGAACTATAAACGAAAGTTGGGGAACAAGAGGAAGGATCGAACAGCACAGGAACCCCCACATGAGCAACAAGTAGTTACTGTTCACGTTGCCACAACAGCTGCCACTCCAGCGCCTGTCATTCGATATGCGGTAACTCTCCCGAAGTGTAGTAAGTGTAACTACCATCACACTAAAGCTTGCCGGGAGATGCAGTGCATAAATTACCGCAGGAACGGGCACATTGCCCGATTCTGCAGGGCGCCGGCACAACCGATCTCCCAAGTCCCCGGAGTAGAAGTGAATCAGGCCTGCTATGGGTGTGGTGAGGCTGGGAACTACAAGAGGAACTGCCCGATAATGAAGAACTCGGGCGAGGAAGGGTGAATACTGATGATCAACGCAGGAGAGACTGCCCCGGAACCAACCTGTGAACAGCGGTACGTATTCTAAATAAAATTACTTTAAAAATTAAAATTATATTAAAAATTGGGGAAATTAAAAAGTAGTTATAAATTATTTACTCGAACAAGTCAGAGTATTCATAAGAGAACTAAAGAGCCGTTCAGGTAAACTATGATGGCTTAGTATGTACATCAGGGTTATGTATAACTCAGATTTTATAGGCTTAGAGTGAGTGATTCCGCCTCATTTCCTGTTCCTTGTCTGGTTGTGGATTTAGGGCAGAGTCACTCAGTCGACCGTCTTATTCATCTTAATTATACACAACTTGTATATGTCGAGCAATCATAGAAGTACCGAGAAGGATCATAATATAAAGTATCGTCACTAGTTATCAAAGCACCTTCACTGCTAGTACTCGCTTATTGCGGTACAATTTGTGGCAGTGGTAATATCGAGAAAGCACTAGAAAACCTACATAGAATGCACTGTCGAACACACTCAGAATACACCATCGTTATATCAGACGTTTCTTTCAAATCGAATTAACACTTGTGTCTATAAAGATTCTGGTGTCGTCATTCGACGTGGATTGGCGTGGTCCTCACCATACCAAGTTCATTTGTTACGAAAACCCATTGCCTTAACCGACCGATTAACGAAACCCTCGTTACTCGTAACGACAACCCGACCCAGACCTCAGAATTGTCTATTGTATTCTAAACCCCGAAGTACTCATGAGAGGAGTACTTTGACCTTCGAAACCATGCCGACGTATACCCAGCAGATCTTCCAGAACTACCACTCGTCCAACAGGTCAAGTTCAAGCACAGAGGCTAAGGACGAATATGGTTAACCTATCACTACTAAGTGCATACGCGAGAGAAGTATATAATTAAGATTCTGCGGACTAAGAATGTGTGCTTCCGCCCTATCTCCCGTTCCTTGTCTAGTTGTGGACCTGGGGCAGAGTCGCACATCCGACCGTCTTACTAATCTTAATTATATACGACTTGTATACACGAGGTAATGATAGATGGACCAGGTATGAATCCTATTATGAACTTCAGGGCAAAGTTGCCCAGATCTACGAGTGGATATTCTACCATTCAGAGGAGCACGACCCCAAGAGTCCTGCTAAGAAAGCTAATTTCAGGACGAAATTCCATCTAAAGGGGGGATGATGTCACAACCCGAAAATTTCTTCCTTGTAAGGTCAAACAAATCAACTAAAGGTCAAACTTATAGATTTCTAGACCGAGTATACGTAACGGTTATGTGTTAGGAAGTGAACCATGTAAGAACCGAGAGCCAAGAACTTCATTTGAGCCATAAACCTCAACAAGTGAGGTTCACGGCGGCAAACCATGTTAACGGCCGTGAACCCTCCTTAGGCCGTGAATACCATGCATATATATGAGTTTGGTTCATTTTCCTTCACTTCTTCTTCTCTTGGCCGCAAACATCCCACTCTCTCTCAAGTATCATATATCAAGAACACCAAGTTCACTCTTAAACATCCATTTTCTTTGTATCTCCTTAGAATACAACTTAGGATCTTCAGACACTTGCCAAACAACAAGATCATCAAGTGTTCTTCCCTGAAGTTAGGCCATGAACCACTCATAAAGGCTGTGAACCATTCATAAGGGTCGTGAACCATCATAGGGTCGTGAACCCATCATAGGGTCGTGAACCCTTCATGAGGTCGTGAACCCTTCTAGCTTGGCCGTGAACTCCCTATTAGCATTCTAACTTGCTTCTAACACTCCTTTGTTGAGTTATTCTTGCATCCTAGGTTGTTTCCTAATCGCCTTTGTAGTTAGATTCACTAATTTCATGCATATATGTATCATTACATGCTTTTTAGGACTCAGTTGTGTTACAGGACTTCGTTCGTGAGTATAACATCCTTATTCCAGTCTTCAATCGAATCACTCACATAAAGTGAGTTCATACCCCTATAATCTACCTTTTAAATGGTTTTAAATGCTTTTTAGGGGGGGGGGGGAATACAAGTAAAACACAAGAAATCTTGTGTTTATAAATGTAACTTT
This sequence comes from Lactuca virosa, assembly GCF_052849685.1. NCBI lineage: Eukaryota > Viridiplantae > Streptophyta > Magnoliopsida > Asterales > Asteraceae > Lactuca > Lactuca virosa. Next base: position 274,542,983 of record NC_136431.1, on the reverse strand, counting down.
ACACAAGGAATCTTGTGTTTATAAATGTAACTTTACTTATTTCGTTATCTTGCCATCAAAATGAATGAGAACATGAAACTTGTTAAAACATGGAAATAAACTTATAAACTATGATAAATATAGTTTATGGAACAAATGGATCTTTTTACAAAACTATCAGTTGTTTATAAAAAGGTTTTCGCATTATTACTTGTAAAGTCGGTAATCTAGTTTGTGAGACGCGTCTTCGGTACTTACTTAAGTACCAGTAGAAGTCCACCTTGATGATCCAGAGTCTCCTCGAGGGAGAGCGTGAGTTTGTGTATAGATATATATGGGACTAACAATCCCTTAGCTTTATTGTTAGCTACAGTTGGACCGGCAGGTCTGTGGGTGACAAACGTCATAAAACGATATTGACGTCCGATTCTCGTCATATCAATCACTATGGTCATATAACTCACAAGGAGAAATAAAAATATATTTACGTAGTAATATACTTTTCCTAAACTTTCACAAGGGATATTAACTATATGATACTCAGTATATACAATAAGGTTAGATAAAACTGAAGTCTGGTAGACAGTGGAATGTGTGACTTCCGCCTCTTTTCCTGTTCCTTGTTTGGTTGTTGGCTTAGGGCAGATTCACCCATTCAACTGTCTGTTCGATCTCGGTTATATACAACTCGTATGTATTAAGTGATCATAGGAGGGTAGTATCGCCGTATCAGGTGTTCAGGGCGAGTAAGACTACCAGTCGTTTTTTATAGAAACTATAGGATTTTCTATGGTAAACATCGTTATTTAAAGGTAAACAATTTTCGATAGAACTTTCTGAAACCAATAACATTTATTACTTAAAACAATGTTTCACAATAGAGTTAGTGAAACTAGAAACTTATTTATAAAAGGTTTAATACTTCTTATTAAACTAGTATAACATAAAGGACCTTAAATGGTTAATTCTATAATTCCTTAGTTTATACATCAGAGTTATATATAATTAATATCTGATAGGAAGTGAAATGTGTGACTTCCGCCTCATTTCCTGTTCCTTGTTTGGTTGTGGGCTTAGGGCACACATTTAACTATCCGTTCGATATTAGAATATATATATATATAGCTAATATAAACTAAGTGATTATAGAAGGAACTATTGTGGTCACCATTTTACTAAAGAAAATATATGATTTTCTTAAGAAATATTTTCATCAAATATTAAAGAACTATTACAGTTAACTCCGTAAGCACCTGGTGAATACGTCAGGGTTATATACAATGACGATCTAACAAACAATGGAATGTGTGACTTCTGCCTCATTTCCTGTTCCTTGTATGGTTGTGGGCTTAGGGCAGATCCACACAATCGATTGTCTGTTTGATCTGGATTGTATATAACTTGTATTCATTAAGTACTCATAGAAGGAACTGTAAGAGTCGTTTTTACTTATTATTCATCACATCAGAAAATATAGAATTTTCTGGAGGAACGGGCGAACTTTTCTAAAGAACGTAGAGTATACCTTTTCTAACAAAAATACTTATGAACTCACCAACTTAAATGTTGATACTCTCTTTTAAAATAACTTGTATTCTCAGGAAACTAGTAGACAGGTACACGCATCGGGATTTAGAAGATGGAGCATAGTAGCTTCATGTCCTTGTTTTGTTATTTACTTTTGGAGTCAGTCTTTTGTAAATCGATCATAATGTAAACGCTTTCATATTAATTTTATGGTTGTTGTTGCTTGTTTTACTATTCTACATTTGTTGTGATACTGAGCATGACGTCCTCCGCCCTCGAACGTTTCCGCCGTTCGGGTTTGGGGGTGTGACAGAGGTCATGTTACGTGCTGATTGTTTTCTATTGCGCTTCCCGGGTTGTTTGGGATGATATGAGTGTTAGCAAGGAGCGATTTCGAGGGCGAAATCTAATTTAAGTGGGGGAGAGTTGTAACATCCTGTTTTCAAGACGTTTTCATTTCGAAATGGTGAACAAGGTTTGGGTATTCGTAGGGTTAGAATCCTTGAAGAATTCAGTTATTGGGCTCAATTGGAGGTGGATGCTATATTGGATGTTTTGGGTATTCATTTGTGACTTGGAGCAAAAAGAGTATTTCGATAAATTGTCAATCAGGCTTTATGGGAAATGGATTTTAGATTCGGGATATTTGATCGCAAGTATGAATTGATAATAGTGTTGAGCGTCTCGATGCCTTTCTATGTATATATGGATGGTCGAGATCGGAGTTGTATCGAGTGAGTTATGGCATTCGGAAGAGTTAGGGTTTGGGAGAAAACCCTAGTACGCAGGGCATACCGAGTGATACGCAGGGCGTACCAAGGAGAAAAGGTATACGCAAGGTGTAGCTGAGAAGAACGAGCAGCGTAGGTGCGAGGTTTGAGTCGGGGTGTGCGGCCTCGTATACGGGGCGTACAAGAAGGTACGCGGGGGGTACGAGGGTCAGAATGAAAAACCCTAATTTTAGGGATGGACACTATATAAAGAACATAATGCCTCAAAGATCAGCCTCCCTCTCACCCTTGGACAACTTTCATGAAACCCTAATCCTTCTTATGTGTTATTGTAGCTTAGAAGACCATTAGAAGAGTGTTTTGGTGATTTTGAAGAAGATGCTCACTCTTGAAGATTCATTAAAGAAGCTAGAGCTTTTAGATCCAGAACCTCATCAGCCTTTGGCTCTCATTTGAGGTATAAAGTCTCAAACTTGGTGGTTATTTTCTTAGATCTCTTTTGGGTTGAGTTTATGGACTCTTTTGGTCCCATTGATGAAGTCCCTTAAGTCCATGTCGTTTTTGGAGCTTAGAGTTGCCCATCTCAGTGTTATTTGGGACCTAGAATCATAAAGTTGTTATCTTGGAAGTCATAATGGGTTCATGCAAGAGTTAAGACCATTTTCATGGAAGTAGAATGCCATTTTTGGAGTTTGGGCTTATGTGGGGCATGCAAAGTCATCAATCCAATGACTTTATGGGTTTAAACGTTAATTGGGACTCAGATATGTAGTTTGGACTTATGGCTTAAATCATTAAGTGCTTAACGAAAAAGTGGGTTTAAGAGGGACATACGTTGGGCGTACAAGCCAGTACACGCATGGTACAAGCCATTAAGCGAGTACGTGCAGCGTACCACTGAGTACGCCCTGCGTACTCTGTCTGAGTGGGTTTGCATATTTGGGCTTCGGTTTGGGATATCTTCTTGGGCCCGATTGTTGGTGACTGGTTACGCCATCTGAGAAAGGGTGTTTTGGATTAGAGTTAAGTCGTGGGCTTTAGGGAAAAGCCCAATTAAGGGTTTAGGCCCAATTTGGAAAATTGGGCCATTAGTGGACCTTTTTGGTCTTGGGCCTTGGTGGGCCCAATGAGTTGGGTCAGTAGTGGGCCTGGTTAGTTGGGCCATCTATTGGGCATAGTGTTGGGGTGTAGCCTTGTATAGTCTTTGATTATAGTGTTGGGTTGTTTTGGCCCAGTTCAGGAGATAATGCGCAGCAGCAACGACAGTGTGGGGTTTCTCGCGCAGCAACTGAGGTGAGTCTTCTCACTATACTTACCTGAGTGGTAATACTGTGTGACCGGAGGGTCTTATTTGAGTTATCGACCGGAGGGTCCTATGTGCTTATATTGAGTTATGTGATATTATGCATTTTTTCTTTGTGATAAATGATATATTATTCTATGTCTTACTGAGTTAGGACCGGAGGGTCCAAACTGAGTTGTGAGACCGGAGGGTCTTCACTGAGTTACAGGACTGGAGGGTCTGACCCGAGCTATGAGACCGGAGGGTCTTCACTAAGACACATGACCGGAGGGTCCACACCGAGCCATGAGACCGAAGGGTCCTCACCGAGACGCATGTCCGGAGGGTCCATGCCGAGCTATAGCCATGTGAGGCTTATTATTTGTGTATGTGGTATTTTGGGGAACTCACTAAGCTTCGTGCTTACCGTGTTGTGTGATATGTGTTTCAGGTACTTTTCAGGATTGCGGGAAGGCGCCGGCTTGATTGTACACACCAGTTAGAGATCATAATTTTGAGGATCCTGGGATTTTATCAAACATTGTTGACTTGTGTTTTGACAACTTATACATTTTGTGGTTTTTGGGAAATGTGATATTGAGTTTATGTGATTTTAAAAATGAAAATTTTATTTGAAAATATATAGTGTTACATACACCTCATAGAGGAACCTTTGGAAATCATGGACATGGAGGTCAAAAGGGCGAAACAAAGTCGCGTACCCATAGTCAAGGTTCGTTGGAACGCCAAGCGAGGGCCTGAATTCGCGTGGGAACGTGAAGATCAAATGAAAAAGAAGTACCCACATTTTTCCCTCTAATGGGGGGATGATGTGACAACCGGCAAATTTTGAGTCAAATAAAGTCTAAAATGTATCTTGTATAACTGAAAGCACATCGTAACCTTGTTACAATAAGTCCTTGAAAGCCAAAAGGGTATCATTTGTATAAGTAAATATATATATATATATATATATATATATATATATATATATATATATATATATATACATATATATATATATATATATATATATATATATATATATATATATATATATATATATATATATATATATATATATATATGCTTTATAAACCATACTTATAATGAGCCTTTGAAAGTCAACAAGTTAGAACAAATCATGAATTAACCCTTGCAATTAGTATTTTCGGCCTAGGACCCCAAAACCATGTGATTTCGGTTTGCATATAGACCGAAATCACATTGTGATCTCTGTTGATGCATAGACCGAAATCACATGCGATTTCGGTGGTATCTTTAGGGTTTTCGGGGGGAAGAATAAGAAAAGAAGGTTTGACTTCGTGATATGATATTTCATCTTTTCCAACACAAATTTTCACCCAGCATGTATCAATGCTATTATCCAACAAATAACTAGGCAAACATCACCTCATCCTTTCCTCTTTAAACACGGGAGAAAACATCCACAAACCCCCACCATCTCCATTTTTCTCAAAGTTACTCCATATGCTCTCAAAGAACAAGTCCAAGCCCTTCTTAGATTGACTTTTTCCAAGTGGTTCTTGACAATTTGGTAAGTGTTATCTTCATAATCTAGTGTCCCTACACACTTTCATGCCACTTTCATCTCATTTCATCTCATTTTCATTGGATAATACCACCTTCAAAGGGTTCTTTAACTACATTCAAGTGTTTTAGACTTAGAGATCTTCACATCATCTCCTCAAACAACCCACAACCACACTTAAGGTGAGTTCATACCCCCCACATTTTCAAGTTTTTCATGTTTTAGGGGGGGATACAAGTAAAATTTGGTTTATCACACAAATACTTGCATGTTTCATCACTATGTTAAATATAAAATATTATTTGCATGAAATATTACTACCACTAGCTTTTGAACAATTATTTATCATATAATAGTTTTGAGATGCAAAACTAACAACAACAACAACAACAACAAGAAGAAGATATAGATTATGTTATATAATCATAAGGAAAATTATGATTTCAAAACTACAAGGTTTTTGGAGCTTTTTACCAAAATATAGTTTTTCTAACAAAAAAGGGTACATTCTAGTTATTTCACTATTTTATGGGTTACAACCCAAAAATATGATGTTTGACCTTACATTTTGAAACTAGACAAGATAACTACTATGTATTATATAAATGATTATATAAATAGTCTTGACAAACAAACATGATAAACTATAATTTGTATAGTTTGGGAGTCACAAACACTACACTATCATTTCGGAAGAAACATATAATTATTTAAAGGTATAATATTTCATTTACAAGGAAAAGGGGTTTTCAGTTCACATAAACCGATTGATGCAATTTTGTGAGACATTTGGCTTCACCGTACCTACAAGAGTACACACTAAGTCCCGCATTATAACCAAAGTCTCTTGTAGGGAGAGCGTGACACGTGTGTATAGATCTATACGGGATTGACAACCCCGCACCTAAGCTGTTAGCTACAGCTAGACCGGCCTGTCTAGGGTGACAAATGTCTAGCAGTTCCGACGCCTGAAGAACATTGTAGCAGGCCAACTAGTCGTTAGCATGGTTATGATAACTCACATGAAGTATTGACAAAACATTTGGTTTATAGGCTAGCGTACATTCAAAATATTTTCATAAAAAGATAAAACTTACTAATACTATTTTCCAGTACAACGTTACTTACATTTTTAGTCTTGTGTTTAAGACTTACAACGAGGATAATATACATTCAAGTAGTTTTATATAAAGATAAAACTAACTAATACTATTTTCCAGTACAACATTACTTACATTTTTAGTCTTGGGTTTAAGACTTACAACGAGGTTAACATACATTCAAGTAGTTTTATATAAAGATAAAACTTACTATTACTATTTTCCAGTACAACATTTCTCACATTTTTAGTCTTGGGTTAAGACTTACAGCTCATTCTCAAAGAAAATATTGGATTTTCTGAAAGCATACTCCATCATTTTTCAAGAAAAAAAAACTACCGATTTTCTCTAATACAAAACGCTTATGAACTCACCAACTTAATTGTTGACACTTTTTTAAAACCACTTGTATTCTTAGGAAATCAGTAAACAGGTAATCCATAGAGTTTTGAGGACGGGGCTGCTCACGCGTCACACCATTCATTTTGTCATATTTACTTAATGTTAAGTGAACAATATTTTGTAAAATGTAAACATCTTAACTATCAATACAATGGTTGTATGGCTTTGATCACTATTATTCATTTGTTATGATACTGAAAGTCATCTACCCCTAGACATTTCCGCCGTTCTGGTTTGGGGGTGTGACACTACGCAACGGAATGGGAACCAAATCCACCAAATACAGCTCACTGAACAACTGAAGAGTACACCCTCGATGAACCCTCGCAACCCGAATAACCCTATCATCAGCAATCTCAACATCAAGAGGACAATCCAGCTCCCCCAGAGCTCCAACAAATCTATTGTTAAGCGCAAGCGATACAAAGGATCAGGTAGCCCCCGAATAAAACAACACCAATGCAGAAATATCGTTCACAAGGAACGATCCTAAAATGAAACATATAAATATAAGCAACAAATTCAATATAATTAAAAATATAAGGAGAAGATACATACCCTTCACCACATCGGGAGTTGCACGCGCCTGCCGTCAGCTGGAAAGCCATGTTGTTCGCCTCAGGCGCATCTACCCGGCCCTATCGGTCGTCAGCAATCCGAAGAGTTGCAGGAGCGGGTGCTGACACCGTGCCTGTTGCAGCGAAACTCGGACAATAGGCCTTCTTGTGGCTCCTCTGATTGCAATGACAGTAAATCAGATCAGATCCATGGGTGGTGGTAGCAGCATAATCCCTTCTATAATGACCCTTCCGGCCACACTTGAAATAGCCAGAACCACCAACCCTGCACAGTCCCTCGTGCGACCTGCCGCACTTCTCGCAGCGGCTCCGGCCCTGATGGCCTCTCGGTCTCAACTCAGATACCTTGGGCCTCTTTCCCGAACCCTCAGCACTCGACACAGAATCTGGTTTCCTCTTCTTCTCCATCTCTAGATCAATCTCCCTCTCCCTAGCTCGCGCTATCATATCCTCCAGCGTCTTGCAGCTGGATCGGCTCACAAACTACCGAATGTCACTCCTCAACATCTCATGATATCGGGTCTTCCTCATCTCCTCATCCGCTACATACTGTGGAACCAGAAGCGCCCTCTCCCAGATTACCACAGTGATCTCAGCCACCTTCTCCATAGTACGGCGGAGATCCTAAAACTCTCACGCCAACTGCTGCATCTCAATCACCGGTGCAAACTCGTCTCGGAAGCTGGTCGAGAAATCATCCCATGGCATCACATCAACATCATCATCACCCATTGTACGTCCTACCTCCTCCCACCAGTCTCGTTCCCTGTCCTTCAAAAGGCAGGAAGCTAGTCTGACCTTGTCCCCCTTGGGAAAACGGCTAGTGCAGAAGGCGTTAGCAACATCTGCTAACCACCGCCGACTCGCTATGGGGTCCTTCTCCCCATGCTAATCCGGAGCTCCACATGCCCGGAACTCCCTGAATTTCAAAGAACGTGATACCGCTAGTGCCATCATCTCAGAATGAAACGATCTCAACCGCTTATCCCGAACCTCCAAAAGACCCTCCTTGACCGTGGAATCACAACTCCACAAGCTCCCTGGTTTAATCGCAGCTCTCCTTGAATCGAGTACGGATCCTCTACTTCCAGTAGTACGGGCCTATACTACCTCTCACATCTATCCGTACTTTCCTCAAGAACTTCCTTGACTCAACCAAGTTACTTTATATCCATACAACTTTCCCTCATAGATAAGGCTCCCAACACTAGATCTCATCCTAGGTTTTCCTAGGGAAAACTCTACACCACTCTCCGCCATCAGCTGTAGAAGGAAATCCCGCTAACTTCCTATAACAAGCCCACGAATACAATTACATATTACTAAAACCAGATAATTCTTCGAATGAGAGGTCTCACACTACAACGGTTGGACTCAGACAAGAGCTGCGCAATAGAGGTAAAACCTAACCTTCTAAAATTATTTATGTCCCGTAATATGTAACTTAGAATATTCATTTACTAGTTAGCTTAAATTAGTTAGAAATCCTAGAAAGCACAAAGCAATCAACATTCGGGCATCAAGTAATCAGAACCAAGTATTACCTAATCAGGCCATCCTATCATTGACTGATCATTACTAGCATGCAAGTCTACAAGGTCATACAATAGGCATACAAAGGCATCTCTCCTAGAATTCTATCATGCAAAAACTGAGCAGATCCTTAGCCCTAACTAGCATGTGATTCACATATTCACATATCAAATCACATCAGATAACATGTATGTGTATTTTGGGAAAACTTACTTGAGTTCGGCTGATTGCATGCACCACACCCTTTCCTATCTTAGAAAAACTCTTTTCTTAAAACTATATTACTTTTTGAATAACTTACCAAATGCTCAGTTTGAGTCCAGACACACCCGAGAGTATGTCTGAATCCCTCAAACTAAGGCTCTGATACCAACTTGTAACGTCCCAAAATATGGCCCAAAAATTTCATTTTAATTAGATAAAACAGTATTCCAAAATCATCATCAATAGAATCCATATCCAATCATCCATGCTTGGGGTAAAAAGACCATTTTACCCCTCACCTAGTTTGGTCCAAGACTAAGGCCCAAACTCACAATCAAAAATACCCAAAACCAATTAATCCTCCATGGCCCACTTATGGACCAATTTTCCAAATTGGTCCCAAACCCCTACATGGGCCTTACCCTAAAGCCCAACAATTTTTCCTAGTCCAAAATACTTGTACTCAAATGGCCCAACAAGAACCCAAGCATCCAAGCCCAATAAAATGGTCCAAACTTGAAGCTCAAAACACTAAGCCCAACAGACTGAGTACGCGGGGCGTACTCAGTTGTACGCTAAGCGTACTTGCTAAATGGCTTGTATGCCGTGCGTACAGACTTGTACGCCCAGCGTACTTACTCATTAAGCCAAAATCCACATTAATCACTTAATGCTTAAGACTAGAAGCCCAAACCACACATATAAGTCCTAATATGCGTCTAGATCCATAAAGTCACTGACTTGGTGACTTTGCATGCCCCATAAGGACCCAAATTCAAAATATAACACTCTACTTTATATTAAATGAACATAAACTCATGCATGGGTGATTTTAAACTCTAAAAGTGCCAACTTTATGGACCTTGAACCTCAGAAACACCAAGAGTGGCAACTCAAAGCTCCTAGACTGGTATCAAACCACTACATCTCATTCATGGGGCCAAAAGGGACCAAAACTCATATATATTAGATCTAAGTCATTAATGATCAAGTTCATAGCTTTTTACTTCAAACAAGATGGAAATGGAGTAGAGAATCAGGATCCACAAGCTCTTTCTTGATCAACAACCGTGCACCAAGCTTCTACTTCTTGAAAATGGACCAAATCACCCTAAAATGGACACAATGAGCTCAAAATACAACAATGGAGGCTAAGGAACGATTTCTTGGGTTTTGAAGGCTTAGGGGCTGGTAAAGAAGCCAGCCCTAATGACTTAAGGCGTTTATATAGGGTGCAACACCCTAAATTAGGGTTTCATTCACTCACACATACGCCTCACGTACATGCATGTATGCCCCGCGTACATGCATGTACGCCCCGCGTACATGTCCGGAGTCCCGTCCCAACCTTTCATCAGTACGCTAAGTGTACCAAGTGGTACGCCCCGCGTACTCGCTTTACAGCTTGTATGCTAAGCGTACCGAGTGGTACGCCCCATGTACAGTCCAAGAACCAAAATGAAAACTTTTCAATAACAAGGTAAAAAAAAAGAACTATACCAGGATTCAAGTGTTATAGGTAGTAAAGGGCTTTGTGAAATAATAAATTAAAGGCTGTGATAGGGTTATGTCAGAGAGTGGTTGTGATAGGTTAGTGGGAGTTATGTGAAATAATAAGTTGTGACTTGTCATGCTTACCCAAAGTACTATTATATTGTCGTGATATCCAAAGTATTATTGTACTGCCATGTTGTGTCCAAAATATTATCATAATGTTGTACCTAATCAGTTAGGGAAATATACATGATTGCTGTCAAAGATCCTTTAGAAAAGATCTCTCGAGATCATCACTCTAGGATTAGGAAGCGAGAATAATGGAAATGGGGTAATTGGGTTATTTAAATGTTGAAGATTATATAAATAAAAATTATAACATTGTGGGTTGAAAACCCTATGTGCTCACCAGGTTTCCCAACCTAACTCACTCAGTTTTTTTGTACGAAATGTAGTGATATGAATGTACTTATAGATAAAGTAATTATCCGCTGAGAGATTTAAGGAGTTCGTAGGCTGCTAGAATATTGATGTAAGACCTGTTTATGCTTACGTTTTTGTATGAGTTATGACATCTTGAGTCTTCATATATTAATGAAAAGAAATTCTACAAAAATTCTTTGATGTTAATATTACTTCATATCAAAAAAAATGTTTTGGGACAATTTCCACATTAATAAAAGAATACTCTGTTTTAAATAAGCATAAAAAAAATTTGACAATGACCGTAAATTTGAGGATATCATAGATGCCATGTAGGCATGGAAGGGGAGATTGTGAGGGAGCTGGTGAGTCAATCTCTTGAGCCTGATAAACACATACGATGTGGTTTTTTATTGCATCCTATTTTGACTCATGTCAAATCATTTTTTGTTCAACACTTTTAATATTCATATATATATATATATATATATATATATATATATATATATATATATATATATATATATATATATATATATACAGAGAGAGAGAGAGAGGGAGAGAGAAAGAGAGAGAGTGAGAGAGACAGGTAGGTTCCATTGAGATTCAAAATAAAATAGAGATCCTGAGATGCAACCTTAGCCACATAATTCATATATGCCGCTCTAACCCTCCGGCATACCGACGTTGCGGGTCAGTTATAACCATTAATGATTATGAAGCGTCGCCTGTTCCTTTCACCTCCGCCACCTTCCCCACAACCACAAACGCCACAGCCACTATGACTACCTCCAGCCGACCCCACCACTGCTACCTTCGTCACTTATACCACCGCCACATCTACAACCACCACCTCTTCTGCCACCAACCATTATAATCATATATGATTACTCAATCTGTAAACAAACATATATGTATAATCGTTTATGATTAGGTATATATGTATAAACATGTATATTCCTATATGATTATACCTCTCTGCCATATAATAATTTATGATTAGGCGTACTCTGTTGTTGTCGGTACCCTGGAACGTTAGAGCTGCAAATGAGAAAATATGTGGCTGAGGTTGAATCTCAAGATCTCTATTTTTTTTAATCTCACGTGAACCGTCTTTTATATATATATATATATATATATATATATATATATATATATATATATATATATATATATATATATATATATATATATATATATATATATATATATATTAATTTCATTTACAATATTAATTTCCAAATATTAATTTACAGTTTATATTTATAGTTATAACAATAATAGTCCTTCAATGTTTTATGATTACACTAAGTTTATAATATAATACTTTTGTCGTTATTTAATATATTGTATTTTTTTTATTACAATATTATTTTATGGTAACATTAATTATATTTATAACAAGTGGTAGCAGCGCATGATTCATTCAACTCTTTGGAATAAATTTTTCTTATTTCATCGTAGATTTAAACATGTTCTTAAATCTATATTTCGAGATTGACATTTTTTTCTTGGAAGTTGTTTGAAGTTTATCGATTATGTTTTCATTTCAACTCAATGAAAAATCTCAACACTTCTACAATGATCAACTATGCAAATCTTCTTGGTTAATCCATTAAAACTCTAATGCTACTTTCATATTATTACAATAAGTGGGTTGATCATATAGACGATTATTTTACTAGATTCGATGAAGACGTACGAAGCTAATTTTTAAGAGATACAATTTTAGTTTCAAAGTATTTGATTGTATTCTCTATTCTTTTGTATTTACGAAACTAATTCTTAAACAATAAAGTCTTAATTTCAAAGTATTTGATTATGTTCTCCGTTTATTGCTTGATTGAATAGTTACATGGGACGAACACCACCACCACCTTGGACATCCCCGCCGTCAGCACCACCACTACCACGAACGCCACATCTACTACCATGGCACCAACACCGCATTTAACATAAGCATATGTTTATTCTGATTTGATAATAACTTTTATTACATAGTATCTTGTTTAAGTAAGATTATATCGTTGACATAGTTTTATTTTTATCTATATAATTTTGTAGGTTTGTTTCAGCTCGACATATATCATACATTACATATTTTCAATCTTAAAGTCATTTTTTCTAATATCGTGTTCAAATACCTTTTTTCTATATATTGTTATAAAATATATTTATTTGTACACCATACGGCTAACAATAATTTAAATAAATGTTATAATTTCAAAAATCTGACATTTGTATATACTAAAATATGTTTTTGCAAATTATGTTTTTTTTTCAAAAGCACATAAAATGACTATTTGTTAAAAAAACAGTATGAATTTTAAACCTATATATATCTTATTTACTTAAACGGGCATAAGTAATTCCGTGTGTAGTTGAATTTATAGAATTAAGTATGCTATTATAGAAACTTTCACTGTATCTTCTCTTAGAAAAAAGATTGATAAAAGTTTTTTGGAATTAACCAATACTCCTACAGTTTGGACTAACATTGTAACTGTGTGCAGACTTGGTAGACGACCGGCAATAGCTAACCTTGCTCATACAGGAAATCAATACAAGAGAATCAAAACACAATTACAAATCTAGGAATCACGATACAAAGATTACAAACAAAAACCCTAAAGTTAGGTAGAAGAGATGAGAGAAAAATGAGAAACTTCATATGCAAAATATGAGTTCTGATCAATCACAACTACCATCCAACATTATTGCAATGTTCCATTTTCAAAACCAAAAATTTTCTTTTTTATTTAAGGTAAAGCATCATAATTATAAAATCCATGTTAAGAAAACCTTTTGTTCCAAATTACATTTGTTGAAAAATCAGAGTATTATAATAAACGTGGAATCCTCGATGTTGCTGATGATTGTGTATAGTCACGCCTTTTCCTTCCCACGATCACCGATGAAACCTGAAAAACATAAGCAATTGGGTAAACATAAAGTTTAGTGAGTTTCCCCCCCAAAATATAACATACAACAGAACATATACAAGCATGCATATCGGGTCCTCAATCATCGGGCTGGAAAACTCGTGGTATGTTGGCTTGTCGCCTCAACCTATCCGCTCTTCCTGAGCCTCCATGCCTATGGATTACAACCGGCCCGCACCTAGTCTCTTAGCCTACAATACACAGCAGGACCGCCTCAACCTCAACCGCCACAATATGTCGACATATAAGCAATCAAGGATCAATTAGGCACATAACACAGGAAATTATCAATAATACAACTCACTACCACCTATTAGACCCCTAATAACACACTGCTCCGCTACCAGCTAACCTCCACGAAATACATAACCATAAGTAACCAGAGGTGAGATAGCCACCCGAACAGATGATCCTACTCTAGAGCCACAACCAAACAAGGAACAAGTAAGAAAGCCTAGATCAAGAGTTCTCATGCTATCCTACATGACCACATACAGGCCCTAGGGCACTCCACTAGACGATAACCAGCCTACTGGTACGCTAACCAGCATACCACTATTGTTGCATCCTATCACACCAGGATATATATATATATATATATATATATATATATATATATATATATATATATATATATATATATATATATAGTAGATCACTATAGCATTGCAACATCCTATACACAAGGATACATGACCAACTCTGCAAGGAATGTGAAACTATATGTACCCAGAGATGAGATAGACACACACACATAGAGATGATCCTACTTTAGTGCCACAACTAAACAAGGAACATGCAAGAAAGCGTAGATCAAGTGTCCTCAGTCTATCCTACGTGACTACATACAGTCCTTAGGGCATCCCTCACACTCTAGAACCCAGATGGGAAAATCATTGAAGAATTGAAGATTTGATGTTCATTTCTACATTTGTCACGCTTGATGATTCGTTCTTGAAGTTTCTCTTTTTTGGAAGATTGAATTCGGGTCATCCATTCCTAACTTTGAGGGCGAGAATATTAGGGTGCAAAGTTATTCATTGTCTTTGTAAAGGATTAACTTGAAAATACCCACTTGCATGTAGGATTGGAGCCTTGTGACATGTGAGAGAGAGAGACTTGTTTGCACCTCTATCAATAGTGGGTTACATACCACTAGTAGAGTGTACATGAGAGATGTAGTTCGTTGTGATTAGTGATTAGGATATTTATGTAGACAAGATCTAGATCCATTTTTGTACTCATTACTCTGATCGAATACATCTTTTAACTCCCAAATCACCATGTTCATTGTGTTCTTACAATTCCGCATGTCAAATAAAATGCTCATAATTCACTACAAAAACTAGTGGCCCGATATTGGTGCCTTCAACCCACATATACAGTCAGGAAAACTCACCTGAAATGAAGAACCCTGAAACACTATGACACGCTTCCTTTTCTGCAATGCTTGCTCCCGCGAGCTCTTCACCATCAAATCATGGAAGAATCTTAATCAAAAGTCCAAAACCCTCAAACTTGACCCAAAGTTCAACTTGGTAAAAAATTCATCAGTTAATCTTGGTCAAAGTCAATGCCACGGCGTGGCCTTCCATGGCCACATCGTGGGGTCACATGGTCAAACAGTCAACATGCAGGGCATTTCCACGTCGTGGTCCTCCTTGGCCACGTCGTTGCAATGCCAGAACAAGACAATCGTGATTTTTTAATTCGACATGTCATGGCTACCCTTCGCCACGTCGTGACTACTAGAAAAATCCCATTTCTCTCATTAAGAATCCTTCTATATCTAAGCTCATACTTCCAGGTCTACTCCCCACACCGACTTAATGGATAAAGTATCCAACTTTATCCATTCAGACTCCATTTCAACGATAGATCTAGTGTTTAATATCCATTAGGTCCTTAATGAGGTTGTAACTTGAAAATAGACACAACATACAGCAAGCATGGTCCTTTTTCTCAATGAACAGCAGTCCAAGGACCTAGGAAAGCCACTACATGATCTGGAGTTTCTTCAAACTCCAAGAATATCTAAGAAAGGGACAAACTGCCCAATTATGACCTAGAACTTGAATCTACAAGAAAAGGTGTCAAGGTATGAACTTTAAACCTTCGACAACTCAGAAAACTGAAGACAATGTTGGATCCACACTTACTTCTTATTCCCTTGCTTCCTTGTGAACTTCCCTCTTCCAAAACACTTCCACAAACCCAAGATTAAGGCTCAAAATTGATGAAATGGACTCTCAAACATGCATGGAGGCTAGGGTTTCGAGATGGGGAGGTGGAGACTAAAAACGATAACCTAGAAAGATAGTTAAGGTGTTTATATATGAGGGAAACCCTAAAAATCTTGGATTTGAGCTGCAACAGTTGCCACGGCGTGGCCACTTATGTCACGTCGTGCATCTCCAAAACACGAGTTTCATTAGGCCCCAGGCTACTTCATGGGCATCCATACCCCCACGTTGTGTTAGAGCATTTTCTCCAAAAACCTTATTTTGATTCTTTAAGTACTGTCCAACCTTCTTCGGGAAACGGGTGTTACACATATATACTCCGGATCCAATATCCAGTTCAAGTTTGGCTTAACCTGAAACCAAAACCAGAATATAACCCGTGTGTTTATGTAATTTCTCTAATAGCGAGCTACAGTCCCAATAGAAATTAAAACTAACAAAACCCACCATGCATAATAAAAATAACTCACAACCACATCTTAATAAATTACCTTTTTTACTCTGAATATAGAAAAACCTTTCAATGTTAATCTTGCAACAAACCTTTAATATTTTTGAACACCCCTCCTCAAGATTAATATTGAGGAAATTTAAAAAAAAAACAAAAAACAATCAATTTACTTGTATGGATCAAGTAATCCTAACTGATCACATAAAAAATCATGCTACTTTGAGGATAATGATTTCATAAAATATCAGCCCTTTGTTTTTCTAAAGCAATCTTAATTATTTTCAAAATTCCTTTTGAGACTCGATCTCTAACAAAATGAACATCAACCTCAAAGTGTTTGGTCTTCTCATGAAAAAAAAGGATTAAGATCTAACTTAGTATTTGAATCATTGTCGCAAAAAACTTTAACAGGAAATAAATTTTTAATACCCAAATCAAAATATAACTTCAAAATCCACATAATCTCACATGTTACAGAAGTCATATCTCTATACTCAGATTCAGTTGAAGACCTTGAAACAATATCTTGTTTTTTTTACTTTTCCAAGAAATTATAGATTCACCAAAATAAACACACTATCCAGTTGTAGATCTCCTAGATGAAACACACTTTGCCCAGTCTGCATCAACATAAGAAGATAAACACACATTTTCATTCTTAACAATATTAATACCCTTTCTTAGGTTTTGTTTCAAATACTTCAAAACACGAAATGACATTTAAGTGAGACTTTCTTGGAGAATGCATAAACTAACTAAGAGTCTGAACAGTAAAAGATATATATATTCTAGTTATAGCTATGTAAATTAACTTCCCAATAAGCCTTTGATATTCAGTAATATTAACCAACAAAAAATATTGTTCATTTATACCATTCTCATTAATAACAACATCCATGTCAAGAGGAGTCCTAACAAGTTTGCTACTTAGTTTTCCAAACTCATGAAGCAATTCTAAACAGTATTTCCATTGAGTTAATGTAACATCCGGATTTCCAGGTATCTTAAATTATGTATTTTATTGAGTTTTGGAGAGAGACTCGGCGAGTAGGCGCTCAGACTCGCCGAGTGTAGTCGCGAATCTCCATCCGGGTTAATGACCGGACTCGGCGAGTCCATACGTGGACTCGGCGAGTCCACGATGTTTAATGAAACCCTAATTTCTTGGGTTTGGGACCTATTTAAAGGCCCTTATGGCCTTCAATGGCGGCTACCAGACCATAGAGAGAAACCCTAGAGTGCTTGAGCGTTTTGAGAGAGAAAGGAAGCCATTCTTGACCTTGGAAGTGTTGTTTAGCAAGAAGAAGGAGGTACTAGCCAAGAGCAAGCATAGGAGGTTGCTATTCTGTGGATTTGGAGCTAAGATCTTCACATTTGAGGTAGTAATTCGACTCTCCTTCTGTTCTTATGATGATCATATGGATTTAGGGTTTCTTAGACCCTTTGTTGGTTAGATTTGATGTCCAAATAGCCCCTTCTGGTGATAAGGCTTTGGATCTGGATCCATAGAGGTCCAGAGAGCCTTATTCATCAAGCTTTATGAAGAACAATAGAGGTCATGGCCTTGGATTAAGGTATTTGGGGCTAAATCATCATATATGGTCATATAAATGTTGCTTGTGCATCAAGATCGAGACTTTACGTGATTATAGTGGTTGGGAAGGCCATATCTATGGATTAGAGGAACAGATCTGGCCTCAGGAGGTCATTTGAGTTGGTGCATGACATGAACTCGCCGAGTCCAAGGGCAGACTCGGCGAGTAGGGTTAGGGTTTCCCGTGAATCACTCAGTGAGTGACTTGCCGAGTTGGGGGAATGACTCAGTGAGTCAGAGGGGGAATAGAGGACTCGAGTTCACGACTGAACTCGCCGAGTCACATTTGTGCACTCGGCGAGTCGGGTCAAAAGTTAGACCGTTGACTTTTATTGACTTTTAGGGTTTGGTCAACGTTAGGGTCTTTGAGCCATGAGAGGGGTAAAATGGTCTTTTACCTTTCTAAGAGTACTAAGAGGAGGAATAGTCTAGCCTTGAGAGATGTATTGATTCAGAGTGTTTATTTCATATGATTAGGCGGAGGCTAGACCCGACTTTACAGAGTTCGAGCTTTACCGAGTTACCCGAGGTGAGTCTTCTCACTATACTTTACCTAGAGTGGTAATTAGAGCTATGAGACAGAGTATTGTGTATGCTTTTGCATGATGTGATTTCTATGTGTTATATACTATGTATGTTACAGAGTTTTCGGAGTTAGGACCGGAAGGTCCACAGAGTTAGGGTCAGAGGACCTATAGAGTTAGGGCCAGAGGGCCCACAGAGTTATGGGACTGGGGGGTCCCACATAGACACTTTGACCAGAGTGTCAAACAGAGTTATAGCCTCGAGTGGCTAATATGTGTTATGTGTGGTATTTTGGGGAACTCACTAAGCATTTATGCTTACAGTGTTGTGTTATGTGTCTCAGGTACCAGCGAGGATCGCGGGAAGGCGCCGGCTTGATCAGTACACACGCGGGGAGATTTTATTATGATCTTGGGATATGATGTTATGTGATACAATGGTGTTTTTATAACGATTATGAATGAAAACGTGTTTTATAAAATGTGAAAAATTGTTTTGAAAATTTGGGTGTTACAAGTTGGTATCAGAGCCTTGGTTTGAGGGATTCGGATTCATCTTCGGGCGTATCTGAACTCAAACTGAGGATTTGAGAGAAATTTTGATGACTAAAAACTTTTTAAAAGAGTAAAAAGAGTTTTGAGATAAACAGAGCAGAGCCGTGTGTACGATCAGCCAGCGCCTGAACGGTGATTTCCTAAAATACCCTTGTAATTAGTGTTATGAGATATATTATGTTATGATATATGATGAGTTATGCTATGCATGCTAGAGTAGACTAGGCATTCTTAGGACTAGAGTGGCCTGATATGTGATGCCCTAGTCTAGGAGTTTTGCTGCTAGGGATACTTGAGAGTGTTTAGATAGCAGCGAGGAGTTTATGAGAGAGCCGCTAGTGAGTAGCATATGGTTAAAGAGAGTAGAGTACTTGGGACTTGGGATCCAAGGAAGAGGACTTAGAGTGGATGCTGATGCGGTGTGGACGGTAGTATAGGGCCCGTACTACTGAAGACACCGGAGCAGTGCGCACCCTAAGTAAGAATCCATTGGGTACTAAAGAGCAAGTAGGGTGGAGTTATCGAGTGCGAGTATACTCGAGCGAGTCCCTGATATTTATTATGTTGTATTTCAGAGACATCATGGTTGGGACACGCCACATACCAGAGAGCAGCGGTACTAGTGATGAGGAGATCTGTAGGATCATTCATGAGGAGGTGGCTGCGGCCATCAGGGCAGAGATACTAGAGATGTTCGGGTCTATCAAGACCACACTGATAGAGACATTTGACGAGAGATACGCTGCTCTTTCTGAGGCTGCGGTTGCTGCGGCCACTGCAGCTATAGCTGCGACTAGGTCGCAGGGTGGTGATGTGTTGCTGTTTCGTGAGTTCAGCAACACAAAACCACCGGAGTTTGATGGGACCCAGGACCCGATTGCAGCGATGAGGTGGATATCAGACATTGAGGGATGTTTCTTTACTTGCTCATCTCCAGAGCATTTGAGAGTCCGGTTCGCGTTGAACCAGCTTCGCTTGGGAGCGAAGGACTGGTGGAAGTTTGTGACGGCGCACTATTCGCCTACTGAGCTTGCTGCAGTGACCTGGGAGAGGTTCACTGCTATGTTCCGAGAAGAGTACGTTCCCCCGGTGGAGAAGGAGCGTTTGGCCCAGGAGTTTTTGACCCTCAAGCAGGGTACAGAGTCTGTTACAGTAATCACCAGGATGTTCCATGAGCGGGCGATGTTCTGCCCAGAGCACGTGTCCTCCGAGCAGGCACGTATGAGCCGATATCTAAGCATTTTGAGGAGGGATATACGAGAGTTCGTGGCGAACTCGACGTACCGGACATTTGCCGAGCTTCAGGCAAATGCCCGGAAGAGGGAGATAGAGCTGGAGACTCAGGCTAGGGAGGAGGCGAAGTCTCAGGGTAGGGATCGGCGACCGGCACAGTCTCAGCCGGCAGCCAAGCGGGCCAAGCCCGCCGATTCGAGATCAGGGAGCCAGAGGGGCCGCACTTGTGGCAAGTGCGCCAAGAGTCATGATAGAGTGTGCAGAGCAGGGTCTTGCTACAAATGTGGCAAGGAGGGGCATATGGCCAAGGATTGCCCCAAGGGGTTTGCAGTCTGTTTTCACTGCAACCAGACCGGACACCGGAAGGCCGAGTGTCCGCAGTTACGAGGGTCAGCTCAGGGAGCTTCTCAGGGATCTGCCCCTACTGCTGTTCGAGCTACAGAGAGTCGGCCAGCGAAGGCCGAGGCGCCGAAGGCTCGCGGGAGAGCCTTCCAGTTGACAACGGAAGAGGTCCGCGCAGCACCCGATGTGGTAGCTGGTACATTTCTTGTATGTTCTGTACCTGCCTTGGTGTTATTTGACTCGGGTGCGAGTCGGTCTTTTGTGTCACTAGCGTTTAGTCAGCACATCAGTACCCAGCGTGAGGCGTTGAGTCGACCTCCACGAGTTTCCATAGCTGACTAGCAAGCGGTGTATGCTACTGATGTGATTCGAGGATGTGTACTCAAGATCTTCGGTGTCGAGTTTCCGATAGATCTGGTCCCGATTGCTATGGGGGACGTATGTGTCATAGTGGGCATGGATTGGTTGAGCCGTTTCGGAGCTGTGATTGACTGTCAGCGACAGTTGATGACGATACGCGACCCCAGTGGGGGAGTACTTACGGTGTACGGCGAGGGTTCCCGTTCTGGGTCAGCATTTTGTTCGGCTGCTAGAGCGAGGCAGAGTTTACAGCAGGGCTGTAGTGGGTTTGTGGCTTATATGATGGATACGAGAGTAGATGCAGAGAGACCGAGGTCGATCGGTGAGGTCCCGATAGTGCGCGAGTTCCCGGATGTTTTCCCCGAGGAGTTGTCGGGTGTGCCTCCCGAGAGGCAGGTAGAGTTCCGTATTGATTTGGTTCCGGGGGCAGCGCCTATCGCCAAGGCGCCCTATCGCCTTGCGCCACCAGAGATGCAGGAGTTATCCTCGCAGCTTCAGGAGCTGCTGGGGAAGGGGTTTATACGGCCGAGTAGCTCGCCGTGGGGAGCGCCGATCCTTTTTGTCAAGAAAAAGGATGGTTCACACCGGATGTGCATTGATTACCGGGAGCTGAACAAACTGACGGTCAAGAACCGTTACCCCTTACCGAGGATCGACGACTTATTCGATCAGTTGCATGGAGCGCCTTGGTTTTCCAAGATCGACTTGAGGTCTGGATATCATCAGATGAGAGTACGAGATGAGGATATCCAGAAGACAGCGTTCAGGACTCGTTACGGGCATTACGAGTTCGTGGTGATGCCTTTCGGGCTCACCAATGCACCGGCGGCGTTCATGGATCTCATGAACAGAGTATGCAGACCGATGTTGGACCGTTCGGTGATGGTGTTCATCGATGATATACTGGTGTATTCGAGATCCAGAGAGCAGCATGAGGAGCATTTGAGAGAGTTACTTGGGGTTTTGAGATCGGAGAGGCTTTATGCCAAATTCTCCAAGTGTGATTTCTGGTTACGAGAGGTCCAGTTCCTAGGGCACCTCGTTAACCAGAATGGGATATTGGTCGACCCGGCCAAGATTGAGGCAGTTATGAGTTGGGAGGTGCCGAGATCCCCCACCGAGATCAGGAGTTTCTTAGGGTTGGCTGGCTATTATCGGAGATTTATCAAGGATTTCTCCAAGATCGCCGTGCCACTCACCAGGTTGACCCGGAAGGGTGTTGCTTTTTCATGGGGACCAGAGCAGCAGGCCTCCTTCGAGACACTTCGCCAGAGACTGTGCGAAGCCCCAGTGTTAGCCCTTCCGGAGGGGATGGAGGACTTTGTGGTGTATTGTGACGCATCGATATCGGGGCTGGGAGCGGTGCTGATGCAGAGAGGGCATGTGATAGCATACGCGTCGAGGCAGCTGAAGCCTCACGAGACGAGGTATCCCACCCACGATCTGGAGTTGGGGGCTGTAGTGTTCGCCCTCAAGATCTGGCGTCACTATCTGTATGGGGTTCGGTGTACCATATACACGGACCACAAGAGCTTGAAGTACTTGATGGATCAACCCAACCTGAATATGCGCCAGAGGAGATGGTTGGACGTGGTAAAGGATTACGATTGTGAGATCCTGTACCACCCGGGCAAGGCTAACGTTGTAGCCGATGCCCTGAGTCGTAGGGCGGAGAGTGCCCTGATACGGGACGTTTGTATGAGATTGACAGTGATGACTCCGGTGTTGGACACCATCCGAGGGGCCCAGGCTGAGGCCGTGAGACCGGAGAACCGCAAGAGAGAGCAGGTTATCGGATATGTGTCAGAGTTTGTTACCGATAGCAGAGGGCTTATGACCTTCCAGGGTCGGATCTGGGTGCCATTTGTGGGCGGGGCACGTACCATATTGATGGAGGAAGCACACCGATCTAGGTTTTCGATCCATCCCGGGGCCACTAAGATGTATTTGGACCTGAGAAGAGATTATTGGTGGCCCTGTATGATGAGGGATGTAGCATGGGTTGTTGAGAGGTGCTTGACCTGTCGCAGGGTTAAGGCCGAGCACCAGAGGCCGCATGGTAAGTTGCAGCCGTTGGAGGTTCCCGAGTGGAAGTGGGAACAGATTACCATGGATTTTATCACCAAATTGCCAAGGACTGCGAGGGGCGTCGATGCAATTTGGGTGATTGTGGACAGGTTGACGAAGAGCGCTCACTTCCTTGCTATCAGTGAGAGCTCCTCCGCTGAGAGGTTGGCAGAGTTGTACGTGAGGGAGGTGGTATCACGGCATGGAGTGCCGATCTCGATCGTCTCAGATCGAGATGTGCGTTTCACTTCCAGATTCTGGAAGAAGTTTCATGAGGAGTTGGGTACGAGGCTGCATTTTAGTACTGCATACCACCCCCAGACAGATGGGCAGAGTGAGCGGACGATTCAGACGCTCGAGGACATGCTTCGGGCATGTGTGTTGGATTTCGGAGGGAGTTGGGACACATACTTGCCCTTGGCTGAGTTTTCCTATAACAACACCCATCATTCGAGCATCGGTATGCCACACTTTGAGCTGTTGTATGGGAGGAGGTGTCGGACTCCTATTTGCTGGGGTGAGGTCGGGCAGCGTGTGATGGGTAGTACAGAGATAGTACTCCAGACGACTGAGCAGATTCAGCAGGTCAGACAGAGGTTGTTGACCGCTCAGAGCCGCCAGAAGAGTTATGCGGACAGACGTCGCTCGGAGCTTGAGTTCCAGGTTGGCGATTTAGTACTCCTGAAGGTATCTCCGTGGAAGGGAGTGATCCGATTCAGGAAGAGGGGTAAGTTGGGACCTCGGTATATTGGTCCTTTCAGGGTGACTGCCAGGGTGGGCAGGGTAGCGTATCGTTTGGAGCTACCTACGGAGTTGAGCCAGATTCACGATACCTTCCACGTGTCTCAGTTGAGGAAGTGTATCGCTGATGAGTCGGCAGTGGTTCCGTTAGAGAACATTCAGGTAGATGCGAGCCTGAATTATGTTGAGAGACCGGTTGTGATTCTGGATCGAATGATCAAGACTTTGAGAAACAAGGAGGTGCCATTGGTTCAAGTCCAGTGGCAACATCGGAAGGGTTCTGAAATGACCTGGGAGCCGGAGTTAGAGATGCGCGAGCAGTATCCAGAGTTATTTGTGGAGTGAGACTTCGAGGGCGAAGTCTGATTCTAGTGGGGGAGAATTGTAACATCCGGATTTCCAGGTATCTTAAATTATGTATTTTATTGAGTTTTGGAGAGAGACTCGGCGAGTAGGCGCTCAGACTCGCCGAGTAGAGTCGCGAATCTCCATCCGGGTTAATGACCGGACTCGGCGAGTCCATACGTGGACTCGGCGAGTCCACGATGTTTAATGAAACCCTAATTTCTTGGGTTTGGGACCTATTTAAAGGCCCTTATGGCCTTCAGTGGCGGCTACCAGACCATAGAGAGAAACCCTAGAGTGCTTAAGTGTTTTGAGAGAGAAAGGAAGCCATTCTTGACCTTGGAAGTGTTGTTTAGAAAGAAGAAGGAGGTACTAGCCAAGAGGAAGCATAGGAGGTTGCTATTCTGTGGATTTGGAGCTAAGATCTTCACATTTGAGGTAGTAATTCGACTCTCCTTCTGTTCTTATGATGATCATATGGATTTAGGGTTTCTTAGACCCTTTGTTGGTTAGATTTGATGTCCAAATAGCCCCTTCTGGTGATAAGGCTTTGGATCTGGATCCATAGAGGTCCAGAGAGCCTTATTCATCAAGCTTTATGAAGAACAATAGAGGTCATGGCCTTGGATTAAGGTATTTGGGGCTAAATCATCATATATGGTCATATAAATGTTGCTTGTGCATCAAGATCGAGACTTTACGTGATTATAGTGGTTGGGAAGGCCAGATCTATGGATTAGAGGAACAGATCTGACCTCAGGAGGTCATTTAAGTTGGTGCATGACATGAACTCGCCGAGTCCAAGGGCAGACTCGGCGAGTAGGGTTAGGGTTTCCCGTGAATCACTCAGTGAGTGACTTGCCGAGTTGGGGGAATGACTCAGTGAGTCAGAGGGGGAATAGAGGACTCGAGTTCACGACTGAACTCGCCGAGTCACATTTGTGCACTCGGCGAGTCGGGTCAAAAGTTGGACCGTTGACTTTTATTGACTTTTAGGGTTTGGTCAACGTTAGGGTCTTTGAGCCATGAGAGGGGTAAAATGGTCTTTTACCCTTCTGAGAGTACTAAGAGGAGGAATAGTCTAGCCTTGAGAGATGTATTGATTCAGAGTGTTTATTTCATATGATTAGGCGGAGGCTAGACCCGACTTTACAGAGTTCGAGCTTTACCGAGTTACTCGAGGTGAGTCTTCTCACTATACTTTGCATGATGTGATTTCTATGTGTTATATGCTATGTATGTTACAGAGTTTTCGGAGTTAGGACCGGAAGGTCCACAGAGTTAGGGTCAGAGGACCCATAGAGTTAGGGCCAGAGGGCCCACAGAGTTATGGGACTGGGGGGTCCCACATAGACACTTTGACCAGACTGTCAAACAGAGTTATAGCCTCGAGTGGCTTATATGTGTTATGTGTGGTATTTTGGGGAACTCACTAAGCATTTATGCTTACAGTGTTGTGTTATGTGTCTCAGGTACCAGCGAGGATCGCGGGAAGGCGCCGGCTTGATCAGTACACACGCGGGGAGATTTTATTATGATCTTGGGATATGATGTTATGTGATACAATGGTGTTTTTATAACGATTATGAATGAAAACGTGTTTTATAAAATGTGAAAATTTGTTTTGAAAATTTGGGTGTTACAGTTAAACAATTTCCATCAACCTTATCTATAACTTCAATTCCCAAAAAAAACTTTAGTTTACCCAAATCCTTGATCAAGTATTTAGATTTTAAAAAATATTTTACTTTATTAACTTCCACTTTAGAATTACCAGTGAGAACAATATCATCCACATATACAAGAAGTGCAAAAATTTCTCATTGTTACTTCTAACAAACAGATAATAATCATTCATACTCTGCACAAAACCAAACTCAAATAGGGAGGAATATTATTTTCATTCCATTTCCTAGGTGCCTGTTTCAGGCCATATAAAGATTTTAGCAGTTTGCAACCATGAGTATCTCCAGGTGTATGATACCCTTGAGGAAGGGTCATGTAAACCTCTTCTTAAAGATTTCCATATAGAAAATCATTATTCACATCAAGTTGATACAAATTCCAAGAATTATTAATAGCTAATGACATTACAACCCTAACAGTAACCATTTTTTTGCTACAGGTGAAAAAAGTTTCTTCATAGTCTATTCCCTATTTTTGATTGTAGCCTTAAGCTACAAGTCTTGCTTTATAACGTTCAACTTCTCCATTAGATTTATATTTAATTTTATACACCCATTTGCAACCAATAGGTTTTCTATTAGGGGGGTAAATTAGTAATTTCCTAGGTTCTATTTTGGTGTAAAGCTTTCATTTCCTCATTCATGACAGTTACCTAGTTGAAATCAGTCGAAGCTTCCAAAAAATTACGAGGCTCAATAGTTTTGTTTAGATAAGACACAACAAAAAGTTTCAGCATTTAAGTTTGCATAATTCAAAGTTCTCTCAATATCATATCTATATTTTCCTTCCATAACATAGTCATCAAACCTAAGAGGCATCCTAGACTCTCTGTAAGACCTAGAAACCAGAAGTCCAATTAAGGAAAGAAAAACCCCAAATCAAGATGGCAACTCGTCGAGTTCAAGGAGGAGAAGTCAACGAGTAGGAACAGATTTGGGACGCGGGTTGGGAAACCTACTCGACGAGTTGGAGGGACCAACTCGACGAGTTGGACTGGGTTTGAGAAACCCTAAATCCGGGATATTGCACCCTATTTAAGCATCTTAATCTCTACCTTTCAGCCTCATTTCCAGCCTCCATTGTCTAAACCCTAGATCTCAAAACCCTAATGCTATATTGAGCTCTTTTTTAGAGTTCTTGTGAGTGTTGAAGCTTGGGAAGGGAGGAGAAGCTTGGGGAATCAAGAAGAAGCTAATAGATCCAGAAACACCACTTCATTTCCATCACTTTCTGGTAATCAAGTCTCAAACTTGACTAGTAGTTGATTAGATCTCTACCTTAGCATCTTTATGTGGTTTTTGGTCCAAATGATATGACTCTTGGGATTTGGACGTCCCAAGTGAGGAACACTTCAGATCTAGTGTCTAGAGGGACTCTCATGGCATAAAGGTGCCAACTTTATGGCCATGGAAGTCCCATGCAACCTCTAAGCCTCTATTTTTGCCTTTTTAGCTCCAAAGTGCCATGTATGTGGATAAAGCTTGAAGCTTTATGTGATTTTCTTGCCTCTAGAGTCCAGATCTACAACCCCATGGGTTATCTTGCAGTTTTAGTGAAGTTTGGATTAAGACCTTGACCTTTTTTGGTTAGGGTTTAAGCTTAATCCCTTTAGGAGAGGTATTAATGGGAAAAGTTGGAAACTTTACCCTTCTAGTAGTATTTCCAGCCTAGACTCGGAGTATAGAGTGTAGATTTGAAGGATAAGGGCTTAATGCATCAAGAAGAGCTAACACACTAGAGAACTCGATAAGTTCATGGAGGAACTCGACGAGTTGGCTTGGAAATCTCCCGATCCTGAAAAGGAAGAACTCGCCGAGTTGGGTGTAAACTCGACGAGTTGGGTCGAGATACATCGATTCTGATTAGCATGGGAACTCGACGAGTTGAGTAAACTCGGAGCATTGAATTTGACCGTTGACTTCGACTTTGACCAAGGCTGACCTAGTTTGACTTGTGAAGGAATCTTGGACTAAGATTTATTTTGGTATTTATAGCTCGGGGAGCCGAAGGATTAGCAGTTCATGGAATTGCCAGTTAGCAACCAGAGGATTTTCTATAGGACTTCAACAGTGCAAGGTGAGTCTCATCACTGTTCGCATGGATCTACGGCCACAATGTCGGCCCATTTAGTTTATGTATGGTAGGAAGACCCGGGGGTTAGCCCTAGGCATTGTATGATAGTATGTTATTCCAGACCAAGGTCCGATGCGGGGTGGTGCCCGAGGAATGTTTGCATGTTAGATTATACTTGTTGTCTGTGTGATACTTGTATGTGCCTGGTAGGGAGGTGAGTGTGGGCGACGTCCCGTATCTCATCACTAGCTGAGTATGGACGGGGTTCCATATCTCATCCATAGCAGAGTAGGGAAGAGGCACATGATAGGAGAGAAGTGAGTGTAGGCAGGGGGCGTATCTCACTATCAGCAGGAATGTGGACGGGGTTCCATGACTCATCAGTAGCTGGACAGGGGCGGGGCCCAAGTTAGGTGTGGCCTTAGGACAGGAAATACATTTAGATTATGTTTTCTTTATGTGCTAGTATGATTATATAATATTGTTGCATGTGTATAGCGGGCGGGGCCCAGATATAAGCGGGGCATAAGAGAAACAGATCTGTATACCAAGCGGGGCTCGATGCCAGGCGGGACATGATACCGGACATGGTCTGATGTCGGGCTGGGCCCGATGTAGGGGCGGGGCCCCAATATATGCGATTATGTGTATGGTATGTGGTAGTTTGGGGAACTCACTAAGTTTCGTGCTTACGGTTTACAGTTTTGGTTTCAGTTACTTTCAGTGGCAAAGAGAAGAGCTCGGGATGACTGCATCACACACACCATTATGTTTAGCCTGGGATGTGTACTCTAATGTTTTGATACTCTGATAATAATGTTTTGAGATATTTTGACTATGCTTTGATGAATTGATTTGATAACTATGGTTTTATTTAATGATTTAAAATGAAATTTTTGGTCATGATTTTTGGGATGTTACAAGTTGGTATCAGAGCCTTGGTTTGAGGGATTCGGGCACACTCTCGGGTGTGTCTGAACTCAAACTAAGGAATTGGTATGAAAATTTTCAAAAGAAAATCATTTTTTATAAAGAGAACTTTGAAAAGAGAAAGAAATTTTGAAAAGATAAGAGGGTGTGATGCGTGAGAAGTACCTGGGGTAGGTGACTGTAATGGACTTTGAGGAAGACGTCCAGTTTAAGTGGGGGAGAGTTGTAACACCCGGAAACCAGAAGGCCAATTAAGGAAAGAAAAACCCCAAATCAAGATGGCAACTCGTTGAGTTCAAGGAGGAGAACTCGACGAGTAGGAACAGATTTGGGACGCAGGTTAGGAAACCTACTCGACGAGTTGGAGGGACCAACTCGACGAGTTGGACTGGGTTTGGGAAACCCTAAATCCGGGATTTTGCACCATATTTAAGCATCTTAATCTCCACCTTTCAGCCTCATTTCTGGCTCCATTGTCCAAACCCTAGATCTCGAAACCCTAATGCTATAGTGAGCCATTTTTTAGTGTTCTTGTGAGTGTTGAAGCTTGGGAAGGAAGGAGAAGCTTGGGGAATCAAGAAGAAGCTAATAGATCCAGAAACACCACTTTATTTCCATCACTTTCTGGTAATCAAGTCTCAAACCTGACTAGTAGTTGATTAGATCTCTACCTTAGCATCTTTATGTCGTTTTCGGTCCAAATGATATGACTTTTGGGATTTGGACGTCCCAAGTGAGGAACACTTTAGATCTAGTGTCTAGAGGGACTCTCATGTCATAAAGGTGCCAACTTTATGGCCATGGAAGTCCCATGCAACCTCTAAGCCTCTATTTTGGCCTTTTTAGCTCCAAAGTGCCATGCATGTAGATAAGCTTGAAACTTTACGTGATTTTCTTGCCCATAGAGTCCAGATCTACAACCCTATGGGTTATCTTGCAGTTTTGGTGAAGTTTGGATTAACACCTTGACCTTTTTGGGTTAGGTTTTGAGCTTAATCCCTTTAGGAGAGGTATTATTGGGTAAAGTTGGAAACTTTACCCTTCTAGTAGCATTTCCAGCCTAGACTCGGAGTATAGAGTGTAGATTTAAAGGAAAAGGGCATAATGCTTCAAGAAGAGCTAACAAACTAGAGAACTCGACGAGTTCATGGATGAACTCGAAGAGTTGGCTTGGAAATGTCCTGATCCTGAAAAGGAAGAACTCGCTGAGTTGGGTGTAAACTCGACGAGTTGGGTCGAGATACATCGATGCTGATTAGCATGGGAACTCGACGAGTTAGGAGATAACTCGACGAGTGGAGTCAACTCGGAGCGTTGACTTTGACTTTGACCAAGGTTGACCTAGTTTGACTTTTGAAGGCATTTTGGACTAAAAGTTATTTTGGTATTTATAACTCGGGGAGCCGAAGGATTAGCAGTTCGGGGAATTGCCGGTTAGCAGCGAGAGGATTATCTGCAGAACTTCAACAGTGCTAGGTGAGTCTCCTCATTGTTTGCATGGGTCTACGGCCACAATGCCGACCCATTTAGTTTATGTATGGTAGGAGGACCCGGCGGTTAGCCTGGGAATTGTATGATAGTATGTTATTCCGGACCAAGGTCCGATGCCAGGAGGTTCCCGAGGAATGTTCGCATGTTAGATTATACTTGTTGTCTGTGTGATACTTGTATGTACCTGGTAGGGAGGTGAGTGTGGGCGAGGTCCCGTATCTCATCACTAGCTGAGTATGGACGGGGTTCCATATCTCATCCATAGTAGAGTTGGGGCGGGGCCCGTGATAGGAGAGAAGTGAGTGTGGGCGGGACCCAGAGACAAGAGCGGCCTAAGAGAAACAGATTTGTATACCGAGTGGGGCTCGATGCCAGGTGGGGCCTGATGCCAGGCGGGACCTGATGTCTGGCATGGTCCGATGCCAGGCGGGGCCCGATGTAGGGGCGGGGGCCTAATATATGCGATTATGTGTATGGTATGTGGTAGGTTGGGGAACTCACTAATCTTCGTGCTTACGGTTTACAGTTTTGGTTTCAGGTACTTTTAGTGGCAAAGAGAAGAGCTCAGGATGAGTCCATCGCACACACTATTATGTTTAGCCTGGGATGTTTACTCTAATGTTTTGATACTCTGATAATAATGTTTTGAGATATTTTGACTATGCTTTGATGAATTGATTTGATAACTATGGTTTTATTTAATGACTTAAAACGAAATTTTTGGTCATGATTTTTAGGATTTTACACTCTCTCCTAGACCTAATAATAGAATCACTACCAGATGGTTGAATATTTATAGGAATACTTTCTCGAGAAAGACTTAAAATACATGGACCAACCACCTAAGACTGAGGCACTTGCACCAAGACACCTTGGCTGCTAACACTAGCGGGCTTGGATGAAGTGGCAACACTAGTGTTATCAGTATGGTGGCTCATCACAGGTAAACCAATTTTAGGAATATCATTCATAAAATAAGATATAAGAGAATCATCATAGGAACTAGAGAGTAAGGGGTCAGTTTAATCAAAGAATGAAGATAATCAAACACCATCATTTAAATTCTTTTTCATTTTGAACGGAAAAACATCTTCATAGAATTTTACATCCCTGGAAAATAAAACAGAAGAACTATAAAGACTAATTAACTTTTAACCCTTTTTCTCATTTGAATAACCAATAAGAACACATTTTTCAGACCTTTTAACAAACTTATCAGACAAATTTAATTTTACAGCAAAACAAAAGCAACCAAAAACTCTTAAATTTTCAAACTTTGGAAAGCAATTATAAATCATTTCACACTAAAGTAGGAAGTCTATTTATTAAAAAAATAATTGTTAAAATATCTTCACCCCTAATTTTAAGAGGTATGCCAAACTGAAACAGAAGAGATCTAGCAATGTTTAAAAGGTGCCTCTGCTTTCTCTCCACATCGTTTAAAAACTGCATAAGTTTCATTACTTTTGAATGATAGTTAAACTGAGTAGCGGCTTCACATCTACTTTCAGTTAAATTAACAAGACCATCAAACTTTGTCCACAAAGCATCAAGCTTACTATAATTGTCTGATTGTAACACCCCGACTCCCAGGTATATAATTTTATAACTTTCATGCACCTAAGAAGATCTACTCGACGAGTCGATGCTCCGACTCATCGTGTAGGGACAAGTTTAGTCATGTGGTTTAAATGACCAACTCGATGAGTTGGTGGACCCAACTCGGCGAGTTGGAGTTGGAACGAGAAAACCCTGATCCCTGGGGTTTTGCACCCTATTTAAGGGTCATTTTCCCCCATAGCCTCCCTTACAGCTCCCTTTTGAGTCTAGAAACCCTAAATCGCTGTTTACTCTTCAATTTTGTGTGATATTAAGCTTTGAAGGTGGATTGTGGTGAGAAGAGTTTGAAGTACTAGAGCTTGAAACAAGAAAAGGCTGTGGATCCGAGTCCTACTTCACATTAGCGTCGTTTTTGAGGTAACAAGTCGCTACCTTGGCTTTACATTAGCTAGATATTCTCCTTGTTGGGATTAAGGCCAACTTTAGCATGTTTGGGTATCATTTAGGGTGTTGGGGTAAGATCTGAAGTTGTAACTTCAGATCTGGATTTCCCTAGGTCTCTATAGTCATAAAGCTTCAACCTTTAGCAAGATAATGCCTTTTCCTCACCTAGAACCTCTCCTTTATCTTGATTTAGCCCTAACCACCTTTCATGTATGTAAAGTTTGCAACTTTACGTAGGAAGTATGCCCTAGGAACTTAGATCTGCAATTTGGAGCTTTGGGGTGGCTTAAAATCGTCAAAATGGGTAATGGACTAAAGGGACTCGACGAGTTGCATGGTCAGCTCGACGAGTCGGATGAAGATTGCCTGAGGGTGGTTTCTACATGGAGTCGGCGAGTCAGTAAGATGACTCGATGGGTCAGATGGGATTTTCCCGACTTTTGGACACGCTTGAACTCCACGAGTTGCCTGGAAACTCAGCGAGTCGACTAGGGTTTTATGACTTTGTGAGTTCTGAATGAACTCGACGAGTCAGTGTGATGCGCTCGACAAGTCAGGTCAACATGGACTGTTGACCTTGACCATTGACTTTGACTTTGACCAAGGGTTGACCAGTTTGACTTCTGGGGGTATTTTAGTAAATTAGAAATTTATGGGAGTGGTCTCATGGAAGGTAAAGGTGGTGGAGTTCGTGGATGTGATTTGATA
The DNA here is from genome assembly GCF_052849685.1 of Lactuca virosa. Lineage (NCBI taxonomy): Eukaryota > Viridiplantae > Streptophyta > Magnoliopsida > Asterales > Asteraceae > Lactuca > Lactuca virosa. The sequence goes on along the minus strand of NC_136431.1, from coordinate 274,509,889 downwards.
GTTTGAGGTTATCACTTCAGTTCGGCATTTGTGAGGTGAGTTTTCCTCACTATAGTCAAGGGTCTAAGGCACCAAGGCCGACCCTTTTGGATTGTTATCCTGATATGTTATGCTAGTATGATATGTTAGATCAGTAGCCTGGTAGATATGATGGTGTTATGTTGTTATGATCTGTTAGATCAGTATCCTGGTCGATAGGATGATGTTATGCTAGTATGATCTATTAGACCGGTATCCTGGTAAATAGGATGAAATTATGTTGTTATGATCTGTTAGATCGGTTTATCTGTCTATAGGCTGTTATGTGATTATCTAATATATGTGTACATGTTTGATTGGTGGTTGAGGCTTATCTGCTTTGTGCAAGAGCCAACAGACCTGGGCATTCCAACCCGATGGTTGTGGGCCATGAGTATTCCATCCTGAGGATGATTGGACTCGTAGTATGTGGGAATTCCAACCTAATGGTTGTGGGCCTGAGGTATTCCATCCCGAGGATGACTGGACCCATAGTATGTTGGCATTCCAACCTAATGGTTGAGGGCCTGGGCTATTCCAACCCGATGGTTAACTGGACCCATAGTATGATGTTTGTGATTATATGTATATTGTTGTGTGTATGGGTATTTTGGGGGAACTCACTAAGCTTCGGGCTTACAGTTTCAGTTGTGGTTTCAGGTACATCAGATGATCGCGGAAAGGCGAAGGCATGATCATACACCTCCTACTGTTTATGATTGATTCTGGGATATTTTGTCACTGAACTATTTTGGAAACAAGTTTTGTAATAATCAATGGTTTTGGAATATTTTTAAAAGTTTAAATTTGGTATGATTTTTATGGATGTTACAAGTTGGTATCAGAGGCTTGGTTTGAGTGAATTGGAGGAACACTCATTTGAATCCAGACTCAAACTAAGGAAAATATTTTCAAAATGATTTTTAAACGGTTTTCAAGATAATAAAAGGAGGATGCAAGTGTACGATCAGACGGAGCCAGTAAGTAGACCCCAAAATACCATGTAGTTATTTGATTATATGATATGTTAGAACAGCATGCCAGTACTAGGCTAGGGATCTTCAGGAATTGCATGATAGAATTGCCTGATTGTATGATGCTTGATGGCCTACGGTTTTCCTTATATGAAATTGACATCATTACTGTAGTTGCTTAGTGTATGCATCACGGCCGTACATAATTAAGATCTTATAGCCTGAGAATGTTTGGTTTGGCCTCATTTCCTATTCTTGTTTGATGAAGGGCTTAGGGTAGGATCAGGTATTTGAAAGTCTATAGGGTCCAGCATTATGTATGACTAGCATACACTAGTGCGGCAGGGTTGGTGGAAGTTTCATGGATGGTTGAGTTGTGCGAGGTCAGTAGATCAGTTATGAGATAGTTAGCTTCCCTCTGGGAGAGAGGATTGAGCGATCACCATGCATGTGTATATTGTTACGGTGTTGTGATGATACTTGGGACAAATATGGGTAGGTGTGGAAGGTAGTATGGGCTCGTACTACTGAAAGCACAGGACCCATACGCGTAGCTAGGAAGTCACAACCCCTAGGGTTTAGTTGGGAGTTGGTTCCCTATTATTTATGCAGATTATCTAATATCTTCCTGGTATATTTTCAATATGGTGGTTACGAGGCGTTTTGTGACCAGATCCGGATCGGGATCAGGGGAGGGCGATCAGGAGGCCCCGGCAGCAAGGAAGTCACTGAGGATTACTGACGGGAGTCAGGGTCGAGCAGCGCCCCCGAGGGCTCAGGGACGCGCCTTCCAGCTTACAGCAGAGGAGGCCAGGGCAGCACCAGATGTGGTCGCTGGTATGTTTCTATCCCTTCTCTTACTGATTATATATGTTTTATGCTTACATGTTTGTACCTGTAATTAGGTGCGTTTTTAGTGAACTCCTTACCTGCTTTGGTATTATTTTACTCGGGGGCGAGTCAGTCGTTTGTTTCTCAGTGTTTTAGTAGGGAGTTCGGATTGCCAGTGCGAGAGTTAGAGTGTCCATTGCGAGTCTCCATCGCCAACAAACATGGAGTATCCGCTTCTTCGGTCTATCGGTGTTGCGTTTTGGAGATCTTTAGAGTGTCTTTCCCGATATACTTGATTCTGATTCCCATGGGGGATGTGTGTGTGATCGTGGGAATGGACTGGCTTAGTCGCTTCGGAGCTATGATCGATTGCGAGGGACAGCGAGTTGTGGTTCGAACCCCAAGTGGGGGAGAACTAATTGTTTATGGTGAGGGTACCAGAATGGGATCAGGGTTTTGTTCAGTTGCCAGGGCTCGGCAGTACATTCAGCATGGGTGTGCGGGTTATCTAGCGTATGTGGTGGATACGCGGGTCAGAGATCAGGTTTCAGTTTCAGAGGTTCCGGTAGTCAGGGAGTTTGCTGATGTGTTCCTGGAGGAGATACCAGGAGTGCCTCTGGAGAGGCAAGTAGAGTTTAGGATCGACCTAGTGTCGGGTGCGGACCCTATCGCCAAGGCGTCGTACTGGTTGGCACCACCAGAGATGCAGGAGATGCCATCACAGCTGTAGGAACTACTGGGCAAGCAGTTCATTCGTCCGAGCAGTTCTCCTTGGGGAGCGCCGATTCTCTTCGTCAGGAAGAAGGATGGTTCACACCGGATGTGCATTGACTACGGGGAGTTGAACAAGTTGACGGTGAAGAACCGTTATTCACTCCCGAGGATAGATGATCTTTTCGACCAGTTACAGGGAGCATCTTGGTTCTCCAAGATAGACTTGAGGTATGGGTACCATCAGGTAAGAGTTAGGGAGGAGGACATGGAAAAGACCGCATTCCGAACTCGTTATGGACATTACGAGTTCATGGTGATGCCGTTTGGGCTCACCAACGCGCCAGCAGTATTTATGGACTTTATGAATCGGGTATGTAGGTCGATGCTCGATCACTCGGTCATCGTGTTCATAGATGATATCCTGGTGTACTCCAAGACCCGAGATCAGCACGAGGAGCATCTACGGGAGTTATTAGGAGTTCTGAGGCGAGAACGGCTTTATGCCAAGTTCTCGAAGTGCGAGTTTTGGTTACGATAGGTTCAGTTCCTTGGACATTTCGTTAACCAGGAGGGAATTTTGGTCGACCCGGCCAAAATCAAGGCGGTTATGCAGTGGGAGGTTCCGAAATCTCCCTCGGATATCAGGAGCTTCTTGGGATTGGCATGGTACTACCGGATATTCATACAGGATTTCTCCAAGATTGCAGTACCCCTCACTCGTCTGACAAGGAAGGGGGTGGATTTCCGGTGGGGCCCCGAGCAGCAGAGGGCGTTTGAGACCCTCAGACAGCGACTATGTGAGGCTCCAGTCTTGAATCTTCCGGAGGGAGTTGAGGATTTTGTGGTATTCTGTGATGCATCCATCACGTGACTGGGAGCAGTCCTCATGTAGAGAGGATGGGTGATAGCCTATGCATCACGGTAATTGAAGTTGCATGAGACGAGATACCCTACTCATGATCTGGAGTTGGGAGCGGTGGTATTTGTTGGATTTGGTGTCCAAGCCCATAATTATAACTGGGATGTACTTGACCCGATTGTAGCATGGTCCTTTTGGGTTGCCTTCACCAGTGCAATTTGATAGGATGGACTTTTGAGAATAAGGTTATTTATGATTTATTAATATATTACAAGTATAATGTATTAATATGAAATCATATTATTTAATTAGTATTGATCAAGAATTAATTTGGAATTAATTTTGTGATCAAAAGAGACTAATTAAATATATGGGGATTGATTGTGTAAATCAATGATTCTTATAGTGTGGGCTAATGATCCATGGTTATTTAGGATGGGCTAAACCAATGAGATAATTCATGGATGGTCCATGGAGGTTAACCCATGGAGCCTAAGTAATATTAAAGGTCAATAGGGTTTACAAAGTGTAACCCTAACATTTGCTACACTATAAAAGCACACCCTCATGACCAAAATCGGTTACACATATAGCCACATCATTCTAAGAGATAGATATTGATTTTGTGCTATATAACTTATTCTATCAAGCCTCCTCTTGCATATTGGTGTTTGTGAACCATTAGAGGCATCACACTTGAGGTGCTCAAGCTTTCAAAGGTCAAGAACTACAAGTCCTTCTAAGAGGTAAGTCATCTAACTAGTTGTATTGTTCATTTGACTATTTGTATGCTAGTTAGGATATATGCTTTGGAAAATTGAAAATATGCATGTATAATAGAGAAAACATTGATCCAAAGCATTTAGGGTTGCATGTGCACCATAGGAGTGTTATAGTGCTTTAAAACCCAACAGTGGTATCAGAGCCTAGGATTGTTTTCTGTTATACTTGATGCTTGTTAGTTTTCCAAGTTGAAAAAATCGAATTTTTTGCATCTGACTGATGGACTTGCCGAGTCCACTGGCTGACTCGCTAAGTCCACTCAGAAACAGAGCAACTCGACGAGTCAGTTCATGCACTCGATGAGTTGTAGGCTCTGGTTGCCAAAATTCGAGGTTTTTGGCCATAATTTGTTTAGGATCATTACCACAAACTGTTTTGAATCATAAAATCTGTTTTTTCTGATATGGTAGTGATCATTCTCATCTAATTACAAGATAATTGTCAAAGTTTTAAGGTAATTGTTGATTTATATGATAAACAAAGTTGCTTGCAAGTTGTTGACTTGATATTATCTTGTTTATGAGTTTAGCTAGATCAATCTAGAATCATATGATAATTTTAGTTGTTGTAAATTGATCTAAACGAATTTTAATGACCTCCATAACTTGTCATTAAGTTATGGAAAATGAGAAGTCTCATACATTAAAATGACATTAAACTCATAAGTTATGGAAAATGAAAGGACAATTGTCAAATATTAAGATAATAGGTTAATTATTTGTATTGTTTGATATGAATTGCCTTACTATATGAGTTAGATTAGATCAATAGAATATTATATGATAATTTTCCTTGTTAGAATTGATTTAATTGTTCTTTAATGGGTTCCATAACTTGTCCTCAAGTTATGGAACATGGAAAGTCTTATCATAAATGTTTTAATGAACTCCATAATCTGTCCTCAAGTTATGGAAAATCAAGAGTTTTTTCATAAAACCAACATTAAACTCATAAGTTATAGAATTGATCAGTTTTGACAAGTTTCAAAACTTGCCCTCAAGTTTTGGAATTTGTAAAGTCTCACTAATGGAACTTTAATTCAAAACCCTAGAGTTTTAAAAGTTAAAATTCAACCCTTATACTTTATAATATTATAAGTTTAATATATATATATATATATATATATATATATATATATATATATATATATATATATGTGTGTGTGTGTGTGTGTGTGTATAAGACAAGTCAGTCTTACCGTTAGTAGGCCTCATTCACAAAGCCGGTCTATAAGGGGGTGTAAGGTTACTGCCTATAAAATGGTAGTTTAATGGGTGTCCACTCTCACCCACCGCTTCCTTGACTGGTGGAGGGTCGTTAGCCGAACGGGTAGGATAGGACATTAATTCTCCTTCATTAAAAGTATAATGTTAAATATAAAGTAACTAAACTTTTATTAAAATTCCCAATCTTAGTTACTTTAGGAAAATGTGAAATGGTGCTAATCCATGAAATTACACTTTGTACCTTGTTAAGTCGTTAGTGGAGCGTGCATGGTTAACCGGCACACTAATCTGGGACTGACAATGTGTGGAAAAGGGTAGATTGATGTTAATCATAGATCAATGGAACGTGTGTGGTTAACCGGCACATTTATTAGGTGATTTGTAACATTGAGTGTACCAAGCTAATTTGCATGTTTATTCACGCCTTGTTTGTGATCCTCGGCATCCCAGTCACAAACTTGAAGGGCACAATCGAGATTTAAACATGTCATTGAAAAGTTCAATGAATCTCAAAGGATCTAGGAATTTCAATCCAATTAAAACATAATAATCTATTTCGTTTTTCATGATGGAAATTGGTAAATCGTCATTTACCTACCTTCAAATATTTTACAATTGGATTACAGCATCCCTCTTCGCAATTGTAAAATATTGTGTTGGGTCCTAGCCTTAATATTTTGTTTTGGGTGTTATATTAAGGACTTAAATCAACTAACTTGAATTTCTCCCTTGTAGATGTCTAGTTCAGACAACTATGGTCTTCCCGAATCTTTTGGAAAAAGCTTTCCACATGAAGATGATATTCCACAATATCATACTTCACTTCCTCAACCTCCTCCAATTATTCTCCCTGACCCACAAATTACTTGAAAAGTTCAAGGTCACTCAAGCCATATTGGCTAGTAAACACCAAGATGGAAGGTCTGTGTGTGCACATGTCTTGGATATGAAGTCACAGATTGACAAGCTAGGAATTTTGGGTGTCGTTTTCCCGAGAAAGTTGGTTGTTGACTTGGTTCTTCAGTCACTTCCCGAGTCGTATAGTCAGTTTGTTAAAGACTACTATATGACAGATCGCGACGTGACCCTTATTGATCTTACCTATATGCTTATTGCTGCTGAATCAGCAATGATTTGGCGCAATGATCAAGCAAATTTGATTGGAAGATCAACTTCCCAAGCTGCCATGGACATAGGCAATGACATAGATAGTCCAGAAAAGATCCTTTCTCCTATGGGAAGGGAATTGGCTATGGTCAAAAGATTTGAGCATAAGAGAAAAGCCAGTTCTGAGATAGTTGCATGTGCAAATGCCAAATAGTCCACTTGTTCACTACAAGAAAAAAGGTATCAAAAACTGACATTATCAGTCTTTGATAGTCAACAATCAGTCTCTGATGAGAATCAGGGACTGATTTAGCTAGTCCCCAGCTAGTCCCTGAATTCTAGTCCTAGACAGTCGATTTTTAATCTATCTGGATCTGAAAATCAGTCTCTAATACATCTAAGTATCAAAGACAGAAAACCGGTCTTTGATGATATCTCATTCAGTCTCTAAATTGTTTTCTTCAAATTCTCGATTTAATGCCAAATCAGTCCCTGGTACTATCTTTTATGGACTGAATATTAGCCCTTTATGATATATCATTCGGTCTCCAATATGTTTCAATGAAATCTATATTCTATGTCGATTCAATCTCTGATACTATCTTTCAAGGACTAAATATTAGTCTTTGATACTATCATGTTCAGTAGGTATGATTTTGGAACTGAATATCACTCTTTTAAACTATCAAATTTAGTCTCTAGTATTATTTTCCAGTTACTAAATATTAGTTTTGGATGCAAGTTCATTTAGTTCCTAAACCTGATTTTTCAAGCACTAAATATCAATCTCATATATAATGTCATTCAATCTCTAAGCTGATTTTTCAGGGAATGGACATAAAGTGCTTTACATATCAAATCAATTACACAAAATATTATGCCAACATTAAATATAAACTTTCAATCATTTACATATGAAAAAAATCACACTAACACATGAGCATTGTATCTAATCAAGCTTTTCTTAAGATCTTTTTGTTGTCTGCAAATATTATCACTATTTAACCTTAGCATCACGGTCGGGGTTATAATTAACTTCCACAATGACATCATTTGCTATAAAAGGCACATAGCAATTCACGTCTAACTATTTCAAAGTGAGCAAATGCTCACATTACCTACAAAGAACACAAAGTGTGCAATAAGTTAATTGTATGTTCACTAATCATCGGTTTAAATTTTCCTATTCAAATTTTTATGTTTAGTTGTCTTCTTTATACAAAAAAATACATGTCTCCCGTATACGCCTCTAAATCCTCTTCGAAATCCAAGTAACATGTTTGACATAGAGACTTATTTGTAGTATAGATTAGAAGGCTCTGAATATATAAAAAGAATGAATAGGTAAGGAAGTTTCAAATAGGATCATACATCATTGAGAAAGGCAACACCATTACTATAAATCAAGTGTGGGGCATTTCCATCTATGTTACCTACAAATATCAACCTTGGCAACAACAATAATGTTAATACATTTAGTTCAAATACATAATCATTAAACAATTGGTCAATATCAAATCAAGAGTAAATAATTGTTAAAAGGATCACATACCAAGTGACTTACATGAATGATAAAAAATAATCAAATATGCTTTAGCAACTGCTTCATCGTCCAATTCATCAAAACCATTCATATCATCTTTGAGACCTTTAATTCCATATCAGGCTACTGCAAGTATTTAACTATGAATCCAATTTTCTGATGGATGAATCCTAGATACAACAAGATGTTAAGATAGGTCTATACCCAAAGTACAAAAAAATAAGAAAAAAAAGACTTTACCAGCCAAGATCATCATGTAAGCCTACACAAAGAGGGATAACGAAATATAGGTTAATTAGTGAAAAAAAGTTTATAGCAAATAACCAACAGAACTTCAAAATGAACATTATTTAACCTTAGATTCAAACAAGTAAGTACAAACTAGAAGAATAGAAAAAACATACATAGACAAATAAATGAAAACCCAAAAGAATTGGCTTTTTTCTTGGTTTTAGATAAAACACCGGTTAAAGTCAAAGAAATCTCACTTACAAAGACATGTCAAGTAGTTCAGGACTTGTTTACATATTTTAAATAGAAATTGTTTGTTCAAGTGGTCTTTATGTATAATTGAACTAATAAGTAACTAAATTGATACATGGAGCTATCAAATGTGACTTTTAGGAATGAATCTTTTTGTTATATGCTATCAAATACGTCACTTACCTAAAACCAAAACTTCTACTCTTACAATGGCATAAACCCTCATTCTATATTAGAAGATTTAACATTGGGAATTTAATTACGATGGGGTTTTTATAAGTACAATGACATAGGTAAAATCAGATATTCACATAAAGAAATGACATTAAAAAAACATCCATAAAATCAAAGCGTTCATATAAATCAGAACCCATGATATTAGATAATAATATTCAAATAATATTAAATTGGAATATATTATATCGGAAGTAGAAACATAAAACAGATGATATCATAACTCACAAGAATCTTGAAACGGATGATGATGAAAGCGATAGAGAGTATGTGTTAGAGAAGAAACGAAAGAAAAGAGACGAGACCTAACCTGAATCGAGAAAAAGAGAGTTGATCGTGTCGACAAAGGCGCAACACGAGGACGAAGGGTGATGATAAATGCAACTTTTGGTGACTGGTTTCGGAGAATACGGAGTAGAAATGAGCAACGATGGTCGTTAGGTTTTGGAATAGAAGGCCACCGTAGATTGATTCTAAGGGGGGTGTTTGGCTTATCTTTTTGATAGGCAAAAGTCCTTTTTGGAAAAGTCACAAAAAGTGACTTTTTCCTGACTTTTCCAAAAAGTCAGTTTTTCTTATATCAAAAATCCAAAAGTAGCTTTTAAAATCCTTTTACCAAACATCTTTTACATTTTATCTTTTCCAAAAAGGACTTTTGCTTCTCAAAAAGATAAGCCAAACACCCCCTAAATCAACGTCAATTAGGGATAAATTAATTTGGGGGAGGTAAATATATTAGGCGGTATCTAAAATTGTGTGATTTTAGGATTTTGGAAGATAATCAAATTATTTAAAAATATTATGTTGTGTTTTTGGCGGCATCGAAATCGCGGCGAGTTTTAATCCAAAACTTAAACTTTATAAGTATTTTATAATATTAAACTAAATGTATCAATTACATAATTATTTTAATATTAGATTAGATTTATATTTATATCAAAATAAATAGAATTTAATATATTTAATAGATTAATTTATTCTTTGTTTATAAAATAATACCTTAATACAGTAGTAATTTAACAATTAGAAATTTATTTTGGGATTCAATCGTTCCCCATATGTATAAGTGCACTAAAAATACAATTAAATAAGCTGAAATTTAAAATTATAATTAAAACTATAATTTTCAGTTTGTAATACTAATTTGTATACGAGTGTCTAATTACAAAAGGCTAATTATGTATGTTTATGTATAAAATTAATTATACAATATGTCTATTAGGGACTGAAATTCTGTCTTTAATAATCTTCCCAATTAATGAACAATTTAGTGCAATTGTATAAAAGATTGAAATTCCGTCTGTAATAAGGTTATTACACAGTCAAAACTAGCATATGTCTATCATGGGTTAAAATCCCTCATAACTTCCCTTCCAAATTCAAAATTGGTGATAGACTATCTATGACTAAAATTCAGTCCCTAAAATGATTTAATCAAAATAGCATATGTGATTGATTCATCCATCTCTGATATATGGTATATATTTAACTAAATAACAAGTCTCAAAGATTAAAATTCTAATGATTCTTGCCACAGTCGAATGTGGATAGTCTATCTAAGACTCGATCCCTAACAAATTTTCTTCAAAATAATATTCATGATTGATTTAATCAGTCTCTAATATATGACATATATGACTAAATAATCCGTCTTAGATACTAAAACTCAGTCAGTTATAAGTGTTCATTTGAATGTTGAATAGTGTATTTCTATTAGGGACTGAAATTCAGTTTTCAAAAAAATCACATCCAAAGGAAAAATTGGTGCAATTGTATTAATGATTGAAATTTAGTCACCAAAAAGTTCCATACACAATCAAAACTAAAACAGGACTATTAGGGACTGAAATCCAGTCTCACGTAACTTTCTCTCCAAAGTCTAAGTTGGCACTAAACTATTCGAAACTGAAATTCAGTCCTCGGTGTGTTTCCACACAAACCTAAATTGGCACAAACATATTAGGGACTAATTTTTAGTCTTGAATAAGTTTGGTCAGTCTCTAATTATTCACATATTAAAATCAGTCCTAGATGGTATTTAAGACTATTTCATCAGTCCTAGATACATGACATCCAAGACTGATTAATCAGTCTCTAATATTTTAGTCACGGAAGCCCATTTTTCTTGTAGTGGTTTCTACTGCCATTTGAAGGGACATTGGAAGCGAAGCTGCCCAAAAATACCTGAAAGATCTAAGAGAAGGTAAAGTCAAAAAGGTTTGACTCTAATTCAGGTAAATACACTATGATGAATCGTGGAATCAAGTATTAATCAAAATCAGAGTTAAACGAATGCAGATTGAACAAACGATGTAAATAAGATCTGGTTTCTGCTCATTTATGCTTTCAACTTTTACAGAGAAAATAGACAGGTTCTGTAAAGGACTCTTATCTAACTCTAGTAAAGTTCCATATTTATAGGAACAGTAAAAGCATACAAAAAATACTAAGGCATTGACAATTAAGCTTCGTACGAAATACACCTCAGTAAATAAACTTAGCAAAACATACGAAGGGTAAAACAGACTTCGACATATTACAATATAATTCGACCCTAACAATCTCCCCCTTTGTAATAATGTCGACCTTCGTCAGTTCAAGAGTATTTGTATAGCATACAGCATAACCCTTCGAATCTCAGTGTACCATGAGATTATCTTCTTCAGTTCCTTCTTATCTCCTTCATTATTCTTCTTGCAGCTATTCATACGAACAATGAAATTCGTATATTGGGATGTTGTATATCTTTCCACTTCGGAAGCTTGAAACAAGAATCTTTTAGCCTTCCCATTTTTATCTTTCCCAACAAATACCATACCAAAAGGCTTCAAGCATATTTCTCCGTCTGCATACTTCTTCAACTCAGGTTGAGTTAAAGGAAGTTCCATTGGCACTTTTACAGTCAATCCCTTTGGTGTAGCTAACTCAACATCAGTAAGTGCTAAACACTCATAATAGTTGTCAATGAAAATCTTGATGTGAGCCAACCCAAGTCGAAAAACTTCAGGATCAGTTTCTCGAAGATATGAAGCATCTTTATCCTTTAGCAACAATGCAACTTATATCAGATCATACAAGTTCATTAAAGGAAAATCAGCTACTAAGAAATCACACACTTGCCCATTTGCCCTTGAAACTATAAAGCGAAGATTCTACATCATATTTTCGAACAACACATCTGGCTTTATGCTTATCACCTTCTTTATCTTCACCAGTGACCAAATCTCCTCTGGAAGCTTTCCAAGTACAGCATGAAATGTGATCTTCATGTAAGTGTACTTATCATAATTGTCAAATTTCTCAGCTATTTTGTACTGAGCCATAATGAACATCATCTCATTGATGGGAAAATCCAACTGACTCATATCTGTGTTGAGAACAACATAGCTTTTCTTTGGCTTCTTTTCGAAAGCATATATATGATTATATGCAACTTTCGACTCTATTGTTTCATAATTGTAATGCTTTGAAGGATCACCCTTGTTCATCCCAGGTGGATCATTTGCACGAAGTCGCATAATGCTTTGTACAATTCGGAGCTTTTCAACCTCAGCCTCCGCTTCAGCTTTCTTTTCTTCCTTTGACTTTTCGACCATAACCGTTTTGCCTTTGTCTTTTACATAGGAATTATCAATACTTTCCTTAGGCTTCGAACTGCTGTCACCTTCCCCAATCATAATTCCTTTGGAAATTGGTCTTGAAATTGGCTTCGTTGAAATTGGCATTGTTGTCATAACAGTCGAAATAACTGGCTCAGCATTTGACATGATTGGTTTTGTTATTGGAATCTTCGAAGAAAACACCTTTCCAACAACCTTTGCATCTGCATGCAAATTTCACCACTAGCCTTCATACCACCAACCTCCTTTTCTCCCCCTTGCACACCTGTGAAAACAGGCGGGGCATTCGATGGAAGAAGGCTAGAAATATGAGAAAGAGGAGCAAGTTGTTTGTGTAAAATAGCTTCAAAGTGAACGAACTTTTGAGACAAAAAGTCCGGAGTGATCAACGGAGATGAAACTGATTTAACAGTTAAATCTTTGAGCTCCTTCAGCAGCTTGAGTACTTCCACAAAGTTTTGATTTTCCGTTGTCGATAATTGAGTAAGTTCAGGACTCAAATATTCGTACAACTTGACATATTTGGTAACAGCATCACAAATAATGTCAACTTTCTGATTAATCGAAGCATAATCCCTTTGCACAATTGAGATTTCCTTTTGCATATCCTGTCAAAGCTCTTGAATTTGCAAATTCACATCTTCCCTCACTTTCTTAACATCCTGAACGAATAACACATGTCGTTCCTTCACCAAATGCTCGAATTCTTTTACCTCCCCTATAAACATCGAAGTTAGAGAATTCACCCTTAATTCGACATTCTGATCATTGTGATCAATCTTCTCCAAGAGTCGAATCTCTGAATCTCAGACCATTCCAGAGACTTTACTCACCACCTTTGCTTCGAGAGTTTTCAGCAGACTACTAACTTCCATATTAGAGACAGACGAATTACTCCCCAAATCTGCTTCAGATTGAAGAATAGAATTCAATTTCTTGTTGAGAATCTTGAATTGTTTCATTGTCATTAACATATGATTAGGAAAGTGATCTTCTTCATCATCAAACTGTAAATCGTCAAACGTGCCTCCAAAACCTTCTTTGTCAGTATCAGGTTAAACAACAGGTGAAGTTTTAACATGCGAATCAATTTTGGGTGAATCAGTGGATTGAGATGGAAAAAGAATTGTAAAGGGTTGATGAAGAATGTTTTCAAAGGTTGGGGAACTTGTAGTGTTCAGAATAATAAAAGGAGGTAATGACACGAAAGTATCTGGTATTGAGGATACAGGAATACCTTGAGAAGTAACCTCAACTTCTTTGTTCGACTCTTCCTCACCCATGTTGACATGTACATCCGTATCAGATACGTGTGTAACAATGCCTGAAGTTCGAACCTCCTCAGTATTTGATTCAGTTAGCGAAACTTCGGGTGGTATAACAATAGTCTGCTCAGGAGTAGATATAGATTGAGAAAAAATTGGTTTTGGTGTTTTAGGAACTATTTCTTCTTCGGAAGACTCCTCTTGGATAACCAACTTCTGTTGCTGTTTCTTCTTCTTTGAAATATGTTTGGCCACATCTTCAGCTCTACATTTCTTGGACAGAGGCGAAACTGGAACTGGAACCTCTCGAAAAATGACTCCTTGATGAGAGAGTTGTGGTTTACGAACATTAGAAGGAGAAGATTTTAACATACCATCAGAAGATTTTCGTGAACCCCTAGTCCTTTTCTTCAATCGTCGAAAAACACCAGATTTTGAAGGAATTTTCTCTGCCACTACAGTATCATCAACAGGTTCCACTGGTTTGATGACAACAGTCGAAACATTCACTTCAGCCGTCTCAGGCTTCTTTGGAGACTTCATGGATTCGTGCACAATTTTCTTAGGAGACTTCTTTGATTCGTGCACTGGCTTCTCTGGTGTAGCCTTTGCATCCTTTTTAGAACGTTTAGACTTCTTGGAAGGACCAACTTCTTCTTTCGACAATAATTTTCCAGTCTCAGCATCTGGATTAATGGTTTTCAAGTACTCAACCAACACTGAATTTGTTGGCTCAACCCTCTTTAACATTGCATCATGAATCCGATCAATGTGTGTGAATACTTCCAAATCATCCGAAACTTCCTTAGGAAAGTGATACGTCAGAAACTCGGCCTTTTCTTCATCAGCAGGAACAGCAATTCCTTCTTTTTCATATAAATAACCAAGTATTAAGCTCCAATACCTAGCACACGAAATACCTTGAACCACATTCGTGTTTTCAACACTCTTTTGGAATTCTTTCCACAGTTGTGTAGAGTAGTCGACAGAGAGATCATAGTACAATCCTGCCACCATCGCATAAACCTCCATGCGACCTTTGTCTAAGCCAACACTTCGACCTGTCAAGCATCGAAGAAAAATTCCAAACAAGAAATTCCAAACAGTTGGCAGAGCTGACTTCTTGAAATCACTAATCTTCGTGAGTGGGGGTTGATGACCCATCTCATTAAACATATGAACAACTTGTGCATAATTCAGATCAGTAACAAGTTGAGAATTGGGAATATCCAGAATCTGACAAAAGATCTTCTTGGACAAACGGATTTTCTTGTCATTCACCAGTTGAATGGTGATGATATCCATTGCTTTGCTATAAGTAGGAGTGGATACTGCCTGAGAAAGCCGTGAGAGAGGAACTGCGAATGAGTTGAACATCGCCTTGGAAAGAACAGAACTCTTTAATGCGACAATGAGCATCTTCAATTCTTCAGGATACAGAGACACATCCCCTTCCACTTGATAATTGGTGCTTTGAATCTTCATGATCGGTTGAGAAGTGATGTCTTCAGTTGTTCGAGAAGTAGAATCAACGCCAGCCATGATTAGGGTTTAGAAGCTTTGAAGAACGGAGAGAATTTGGGTATTTGAGTTCTTTTGTGAGCATAAAAAGATAAAGAATCTGTAAATGTCCTTTTTATATGTAACCCTTAATTTGAATTGAACGCGGGATAGGCATTGATTGAGATCTGACGTGGCATCTTAAAAGTCGCACCAGTCTGCCAATAAAGTTGCCATGCGTCAAAAAGTAACTGTCACACCGCCTTGAAACCAGGAAACGTCTCCTCACACAGTCTTTTCGTGTCACCTCAAGGAATAGTAACCGTCATCAACCTTCGGATGGAGGTTAAGCTCTTTCGTCTTTAGGTTTAGAGACGAAGTCATTTGCTAGACTGTCGAAATCATCAGCCTAAGTTGGTAGTACTCAGAACCTCAAGGATTTCGTGTGTGCTGTGTGCCAAAGAAAAGATAAGAAACAAATTAACGAAAATTTGGATCTGTGATGTTAAAAAAATTTCGACACAAAAGCAGAGAAACCCCGAGCAAAGGTTACTTCATTAATTATCAAGAGAGATAATCAACTTCTTGTGTATGTTCCCGTGAATTACAATCGAATACTTCTAGAGAAGTATCGAAGGGCTTCTTTTGTTAGGCTTATTGGGTGGTTTAGAATTTCGTTACATATCATCCTAAACATAAGGTGAGTAATTGTAAAAGAAATTACTTGTTTGACCAGTGTAGTCAGTCACAAGTATGCTTTGAAGTATGTTGATAGTAACGTGGAAAGCAAATGAAACTCATACAAAAATCATATTCATAAAAAAATATTTGTTCTGGACCCTGCTGGGTAACAAACATCGTGGGTTTCGATAGTTTGATCAAGATCACGCATAAGAATAGAATATGATTTTGAGTTTCGAAAAATGGTACTGAAACAAATGTTTCGTCAAATCTGGAACATAGGGCCCCAT
Organism: Lactuca virosa; assembly: GCF_052849685.1. Lineage (NCBI taxonomy): Eukaryota > Viridiplantae > Streptophyta > Magnoliopsida > Asterales > Asteraceae > Lactuca > Lactuca virosa. The sequence goes on along the minus strand of NC_136431.1, from coordinate 274,493,761 downwards.
CAATTCCTTATTAAGATATGAAGTTGGGTTTCACTTTCATCATGGCCTAATGATGTCAGATCATTAACACATAATTTTGATATATCTAAATCTTGATGGGTTGAATCAAAGATCTCTTAGATATATGTCTTCGTGTGTGCAAGTGTAAGAAATTTTGGGATGAAAAAGATTGGTTTTGAGTAACGAATTGTACCTCTGTTATTTTCAAACAAAACAGATAACTCTTAACTCATGTGAGAAGAGTAAGGTAGCTCAATCGACTAATGTGAATATAAGCTTGACTTGGGAAGAAATTTTCGTATGAAAGATTTCATTAAGGCTTTCAAAAACACATATTGAGTTTACAGAGGCTTGGGTCAACATGATGCAGCATGCTTCTAGAGACAATCTAACTAGTACATAGTTGTTGAAATTTTACCTTCCCATAGAAACACAAGCATGACCCTTGAAAAAATGTTCATGTTATCTGCACAAAGAAAAAGAAACAAAGAGAATAACAAAAATCTTTTTGTTATTTTTGATTTTTCTAACAAAAAAAATGTTTTTGGGTTTTTGTGAATTTTTCGAAAAATGAAACAATTAACAAAAGAAAATCTTTTTGGTATTTTTGATTTTTCGAAAAGAGAATAACAAAACAATTTTTGGAGTTTATGATTTTTCGAAAAGATAACAACAAAACAAAAAGAAAATCTTTTTGGAGTTTTTGATTTTTCGAAAAGAAAACTAACATACAAACTTACGAAAAACATTTTTACAAACAAACGAAAATTTGTAAACAAACTACAATTTGTCACTCTTACGAAAATTTGACAAACGAACGAAAATTGGACAACCTTACGAAAATTTAACAAATTAACGAAAATTTTGTACCACACAACCAACATGCAAATTGTCGAATTCGAAGCGTGTCGAAGCGTTGACTATAAACAGTAACCGTTGAATGGCGTCTTATTGCCTCTGAATCGACATATTTGTATAACACACCTTTGTTATACATTCGAAATCCGTCCTGGAACTGAACTCGCTTCAATCATTCCTAAGCCTGTCAAAATTCGAACAAATGATTTTTCATCCAAAGCTTTTGTAAAAATATCAGCAAACTGATCAGTTGTTTTTACAAAATGAACTTCAATGTTTCCATCTTCCACATGATCTTTGATAAAGTGATAACGAAGAGCTATATGTTTTGTCTTCGAATGTTGTATTGGATTATGACAAATGCGTATAGCACTTTGAGAATCACAATACAATGGAATCTTTTTCATATTCACAGCATAATCCCTCAACTGACTTTGAATCCAAATAATTTGTGATGTACAAGCAGCAGCTGCTACATATTCGGCTTCAGCAGTAGAAATCAAGACACACGTTTGCTTCTTCGACTGCCAACTAACCAACTTTCCATCCAAAAATTGACAACCACCACTTGTACTTTTTCGATCCAATGTACACCCTCCTAGATCTGCATCTGAAAATGCCTGAATGAAAAATCCTGTTTTCGAAGGATACCACAATCCTAACGAAATTGTTCCCTTGAGATAACGAAAGATATTCTTCACAGCTGTTAAATGTGGCTCTCGTGGATTTGCTTGATACCTAGCACAATTACATACAGAAAACATGATATCAGGTCTACTTGCAGTAAGATAAAGCAATGAACCTATCATGCTCCTGTATAAAGTAAGATCAACCGCAGGCGTTTCTAACGAAGGTGTTAGCCTTGTACCAACAGCCATTGGTACTCTTAACTTCGTGCTATTTGTCAATCCAAACTTTTCAAGCAAATTCCTTGTATATTTCTCTTGATTGATGAATATGCATTCTCTATTTTGACATATGTTTAAGCCAAGAAAATTATTGATTTTACCCATCATGCTCATTTCGAATTGGCTTTTCATCAAATTTTCAAATTGACTAGACAAAGCAAGGTCAGTAGAGCCAAAAATAATATCGTCAACATAAATTTGAACAAGCATCAGATGATTCCCAACTTTCTTTCGAAATAATGTGGGGTCAACTGAACCTTGCTTAAATTTCGACTGTTTTAAGAAACTGGTAAGAGTTGCATACCATGCTCTTAGTGCTTGTTTTAACCCATATACAACTTTATCTAGAATATATACATGATCAGGATGTATTTCATTTACGAAACCTGGAGGTTGTTCTACGTAAACAGTTTCTTCGAGTTCTCCATTGAGAAAGGCACATTTCACATCCATTTGATAGACATCAAAATCGTTATGAGCTGCATATGCTAAGAATATTCGAACAGCCTCGAGTCTTGCAACAGGGGCAAAGGTTTCTTCATAATCAATCCCTTCTTGTTGCGAATATCCTTTTACAACTAAACGTGCTTTATTTCGTACAATATTTCCATCTTTGTCGGTTTTGTTTTTGAAAATCCATTTTAACCCGACAATCGAAACATTTTTAGGTTTAGGAATTAATCTCCAAACCTTGTTTCTTTCAAATTCAGCCAGTTCTGATTGCATTGCAACAACCCAATCCGAGTGTTCCATTGCCATCTTAACTGTCTTTGGTTCAATTTTAGATATGAAAACATTGAACATGCAAAATTCTTGATGAGTATTTAATACCTCGTTCTTCGCACAAATTTGAGCTCTGGTTAAAACTCCATCTTGAGGATTTCCAATGATTTGATCAATTGGATGAGTCTTTGTCCATTTTTCTAACGGTGGATATGCTGGATCGAATTCCAAAGGTGCATCTTCGTACATCTCTTCATTTTCAGATCCTACAACAGACACATTATCATTTAGATCATGAAAATCATCATTTTGATTAAAATTTATTGTATCATTTTCCTCCTCAACAAGATTATCATTTTGATGCTCCCCCTCAACCAGATGCTCCCCCTCAACAACATCATCCATTCTCCCATTCTCCCCCTCGAAAGAATGCTCCCCCTCAACGAGAGTATTCGAATCCAAGTGCTCTCCTTCCTCTGGATTATTAAGCATACTTTCGCCAAGTCCAAGAGAATTCGTCGTTGAATTAACATCTATTATGTTTTGAGGAATTTCCATGTCATCATTATGCTTCGAAGATTCTGAGTGATGATTATCATTCACATGAACTTCAGCATCCACAGCCCTGTCAGGAATACCAAAAATTAAATCATAATCAAAGTCAGATGAATTTGATTCGTCAGTTTCATTAGATGATTCATTAATAATTGGTTTTTGTTCAAATTTATTTTCAACTTGTTTGACATAATAATCATTGAAAGTAAGATTGAAAGTTTCTTCGAATTTTCTTGTGCGTTTATTTAACACTCTGTATGCAACCGAATTGTGCGAATATCCCAAAAATATGCCTTCGTCAGCTTTAGCTTGAAATTTTGAAAGGTTATCTTTAAGATTCATTATAAAACACCTGCCGCCAAAAACATGAAAGAAATTGACATTAGGTTTTCGGTTATTGATAATTTCATACAGAGTGATATTGAATCGACGATGAATGAAAGATCGATTTTGAGTGAAACAAGCTGTCGAAACTACTTCAGCCCATAGATATTGAGGAAGATTCGCATATGTCTACATAGTTCTCGCTGCTTCACAAAGTGACCTATTTCGTATTTCAACCACACCATTTTGCTGCGGTGTATAAGGCGAAGAGAAATTATGCGAAATTCCTTTTTCTGTTAAGTATGAATCCAGCACATTGTTCTTAAACTCAGATCCATTATCGCTTTTGATCTTTCGAACATTTTTCTTCAGACTCATCTCAATCTTCTTAATAAACTCGATCATTGTTTGAGAAACCTCAGATTTTAACCTGAGAAAATATACCCAAGTAAATCGTGAAAAATCATCAACAATAACCAAAATGTACCGTTTCTTGTTGAGAGTTTCAACAGTTGATGATCCACAAAGGTCAATGTGTAGAAGTTCCAACGGTTCTATAATGTTCGAATCTATCACAATTGGATGTCCTTTCCTGTGCTGTTTCCCTTGTTCACAAGCTGCACACAATGTATCATTGTCAAATTTTAGTACAGGTAAACCACGAACAAGATCATCAACAACCAATTTATTCAAGTTTCGAAAGTTTAAATGCGATAAACGTCGATGCCATAACCAGCTGATGTCAGAGGAAGCTTTCGAAAGTAAGCACACTGAGGGTTTGTCGATGATTGGTTTGATATCAAGAGTAAACATGTCACTATGTCGTTTGGATTTGAGCAAAACTTCGTTAGTTTCAACATTTGAAATGATGTTGCCTTCTTCGTTAAACACCACTTGATTGCCAGTGCCCACAACAAGTTGAGAAACACTTATCAAGTTATGTTGAAGACCTTCTACATAAGCAACTCGATTAACAGTAAACTTTCCATTCGTGACTTTACCATAGCCTTTCACTTGGCATTTGTGATTATTGCCAAACTTCACAACTCCTGCATTTTCTAAGCTGCGAAAATCTCTCAGGTTTTCTTTCGTCCAGTCATGTGACGTGAGCAACCACTATCAATATACCATTTCTCATCATATTGCTCGTCACATAGTACATGCGATCAATGAAAGAATTTAGGTACCCAAGGCTGTTTGGGTCCTTGGAAATTAGTTTTGAAAACAGAATGAAATGAAGAACTTTTAACCCAATCACAAACTTTAGTTTTGAGACTATCAATTAAGTCCACATCATTATTTAAATAAACAGAAACATAAGTTTTTGTTAGTTTGGGATTGTCACTGACACATGCCTTCGTCTTTTTAGATTGAGTATGATCAAGCTTTTCTTTCGAAACCGGTTGCCAAGTTTTTACCGAAACATACGAATCTTTTGAAGATGAGCTTGCAGTTGACGAAGAATTCACATAACTCTCATAGGCTTCGTGAATTTGTTGTTGAGAATATTTCCTTGATTGATATTTTCGACCTTTTCCTTCAAGCCAATGATCGATGTTTTTGTCACGAGACAACCCTTTTGTGTACGAAACTTTTAAGGTTTGTTTTCCTGTAGGATTTGGAAAATTCGGTTTTTGTGGAAAGAAATCAACATTTGATTTAGGTCGAAATGCCATAGCATATCGACTTCCATCATTGTTGCCAATACTTCGATTTTGAGAGAAATCGATTTGAAGATTTTTGTTTTTGAGAAAACCTTGTTTGTTGATTAGAATAAAATCGTTGTTGTGATATTTGATTTTGAACAGTCTTTAAGGTATTTTTGTTATCTTTTGAAAATGATGAGTTTGAAACTTTCGAAAAATTTGTTTTTGGTTGAAATTCAGATTTAGATTTATTTGTTTGAGCGGGATTTTGCTTAAGATCTGAATAAATTTCTGAATGAGAAGACTTGTTTTCAACAGTTTTAGTCTTTTTGTTTTCAGTTGTTTTCAAATTCAACCCATTTTGTTGTTTTCGGAGTTTCATGGTTTGCCAAAAAATCTTCTTTTGAGCTTCTCTTTTTGAAATTGCATTTTCTTTTGAAAACATGTCAATTTGTTCTTTAAATTCTTTGGAATTTAATTTGACAACAGTTTCTGTTTCCACAACAATTACTTTTGTAATTTCTTTCACAATTTTCGATTTTTCAACCCATTTGCGTTGTGGTTTTTGTCTTTGAAAAACATACGAATTCTTTGTTAAGGTATTTTCGACTGTGCTTTGATTTGAAAAGAACCCTTCATTCGTTGTCTTCTTGTTGTCATCTTCGACCATTTTTGTGAATTCTGGTTTGATGTTTTCAACATTTCTAGTTGTAACAAACACTTGATTTGGAAAGACAACATCATCAGTACACTTGAAATTAGGATACACCACTTGATTTGTTTCCAAATAATGGGCTCCTTTTTCAGACAACACTTTGTCGAAATTTTCAGTGTCCCCAAATACTTGATCAACAACACGAGGAATTTCTTTGTCTTTCGAATCTTTGTTTGAAGAGACCTTTTTGTCCGATTCATCATCATCATTGTCTTCATCACTGCTATCCGTTTGACTATCTCGGATATCCACAAACTCATAATCACAAACTTTTGAAGTTGAAGGTTTGTCACTGTCAATCTTAACTTCCAAATCCTTAATTTTTTCTTTTCCTTTAGATTTTGATGCGACATTAATGACAGACAACTGAGAACAATCAACATCCTCAATATCACTAATTTCGCTAATATTGTCAGAGTTATCTTCAATATCGGCAAAATTAGATTGAGAATCAGATGTCGAATTCTCAGTCTTTTTCAAAATTTTGATTTGTTCTGACTTTGTCAAAGTATCATTCACAATGTTAACCAATTCATTTGTATCAAGACATTCATCAATTTTGACAATTCCATAAGCATATTTATCATCAGGAATTTTGTCAAACTCAGCAATGTTTTTCTCACAATCATACGAAATATTATCTACCTTCGCTCTTTCGTATGCTAGAAAAGGTAATAATTTCCTATGTTGTTCCTTGCTAATATCACACGAATGATGTAATGCAGTTAATTTCGCATATAGACGTTTAGCAGAATTGCAGTAGATATTTCGTTGAGCTAACAAAAGTTTTACATCACTAGATAATGAATCAAGATCACACATTATGTTTGTTATTTGCAATTCTAAACATTCTATCTTGACAACTTTCGAATCTAACTTCTTATGTGTCTCTAACAACTGATTGCTTAATTTCTTAGCTTCATTGCTAGCAGAAACAACCAAATTATTGAAATAAGCAACAGTATCATCAAAAGCAACAATTTCAAAATCATATGCACTCAAAGGAATATTGAAAGATTGAAGAATGTTACGTACCTTTGTTATCATTGGAGACTTATCAGCAGATTTTGACACAAAGCAACGGTCCTTGACCTCTTCGTCTGAATCTTCCTCCAGCTTCGCATACATTTCCCCATGCGTAGGATTACGCATTTCCTCATCATCGGAGCCCGAAGACCAGATTTGATATGTGCCATCATTCTCCTGTTCACCTTGAGCCACCAAAGACAGATTTTTCGCCTTCGTACGTACCTCTTCTAACCTCTCCACATAATATGCCTCATCCTTCACTCTATTCTTCTTCTCATCTTTCTTTCGAAGCATGCAATCATTTGCTAAATGATTGGCTCCATTGCAATAATGACATACCATACCAGAATCTCCTTTCAATTTCTTCTCTTTCTTTTCCTCAGCACCCTTCGTATCATTCTTCTCATACTTATTCTTCTCTTCTCCTGCAGCTTTGTTAACGAAACTTCCTTTTCCTTCACTTTGCTTCACCTTCGAATTAAAAGGTTTCTTGAAAAACTTTTTGACTCGGTTGTTAGAGTAAAAAGCAATTGCCTCATCATCCGAATTCATTATAAACCCCTCTTCATCATCAGAATCATATTTTTCGACAGTTTCCTTTTCAGTCACTTTTGACACAAGTGCTAATGGACCTCCCAGACTAAGCTTCGACTCTTCTGCTATTTCGTTCACTTCACTTTCGTGAGTTTTCAGTTGATTGTAAAAATCATTCAAAGAAGATGTGTCGAAACTCTGTTGATTTTTCACCATCATGCTAACACTTCTTCATTCTTTACGGAGTCGCATAACAAAGGTGAGATTGAATTCCATGGCAGACCTCGTGATTCCATAACGATTGCATTTGTAAATCAGCTCATTCAGCCTATCATAGTAACTTTCAATCGTTTCACCATCTTTTTGCTTGAAATCCTTCAATTCAATCAAACATTGCTTAACTGAATTGATTTTCGTCTTCTCGCTGCCTTGAAACTTTTCTTTGAGATTATTCTAGATTTCCTTTGCAGTTGTACAACTTCTGACATAGTTATACACCACTGGAGGCAATGCACCACGCAACTCCCTTATGCATCGTTTTTCATGTTTCTTCATACGATCATTTTGATTTTCCACACTCATAGTACTGGATGAAGATCCAATTGTTTGATGGTTCGTTGGAAGAGTAACATTCCCTGAGATGCAAGACCAAAGCTCTTCATCGATTCCATTCAAGTAATCTTGCATACGATCAGACCACTGATCATAGTATTCAGGAATGAGCATAGGAATCTTAGTTGAAGATCCTAGCAGATGAGAGTATGAAGTCATCGAGTTGAGATTGAAGTTCGCCATTGATGTACGGAAGAAAATTTTTGAGAATTTATGAGAAATCAAAGAGAATTTGAAAGCAAATTGCTGAATTGAACAGAAAAACAAAGTAGAATACTCGATTCAACAAATCTGTTGCAGAATTTTTGAAACAGAATGAAAATTAGATCTCAGATCATGATTCCTGCTCTGATACCTATTGATGAATCGTGGAATCAAGTATTAATCAAAATCAGAGTTAAACGAATGCAGATTGAACAAACGATGTAAATAAAATCTGGTTTCTGCTCATTTATGCTTTCAACTTTTACAGAGAAAATAGACAGGTTCTGTAAAGGACTCTTATCTAACTCTATTAAGTTCCTATTTGTAGATTCTTAATACATGATGTGATAAGATTACATTTTGATGTTTTATAGGATCAAAGGAAGCTTATAGGAAATGCATGCAGAGTCTGATCGCGAAGAGATGGATTTCGATCGCATGGTTCGATGATCGGATTTTTGAGCTACTGCTTAGGAGTTATGATAGATTGCTTAGAAATATGTAGTAACATAGTTTTCATTTGTAATTGCATTGTAAGGAAAAGTTTTTTCCGCACTTTTTATAAATAAATAAAATTTTGATTTTTTATCTTATTTTATATTTCCTTGCAATGGCATATGTGAAAATTGATGTTTGTATTTTTTAGCAATATGGATTTGATTCTTTCGTTTGTGGTAGTGTCTAAATTTACCAAATAAGGAAAGATTCTCATCACCCAAGTGTCGATTGGACAAAAACTTGGGATCATGCAACTTGTATTGTATGATGAATGAGGACCTTCATCTTTGGGAAATTAGGACTAATTCCTTGTTCAGATGTATATGTGAGTCAAGTGAAGGACTAGGGGATCAGGTACACTTGGTTGTGCGCTGTTCAGGTCCACCACAAAGAACGATAAGACTATTCGTTATGGTTTACAAAAGTTAGTAAATATGGTTGTACTTACAAGATTAAGTATAATTCTTAGTCATTGAAAAGTCTCAATGTATATCAGAACGAATAAGAAGAATCAAAGTCGGCAAAAAGATAAAAGTTTCTCCAATCTGAGATGATGGGAGAGTACTTGAGTATCGTGTTTTATGATCATCTTAATGATTCTGAAAAACCATATCACAATTTGATCCTCTAAGGACACCTTAGTGCATTTGTTTGGCTAAGAAGAGGAATCAAGAATTGTTGAAATAGTTAAATCAATTAAGATGAATCATGCTTCGTTCCAAAATCAGGTCTTAGAGTCATACTCCAAGAATGTAACTCGAGTGACATAATCTTAAGAAAGGTTTATAACACTTATCAAATGTAGAGTAAAATATTTTCTACTCTTGTACATTTGAAATTGGTAAGTTGTGATGTTTTGGATAAAACAAAGATCAACTAAGACCAATTGTGTGAAGTGTTTGTCTTGATAAGAAACCGCACTAACTCTTGAATATTTGTTTATCAAGTAATTTACCTTGACAAAGTGAATCTTATATGTCAAGAGGTCAGTGGGAGTCTTAAAGGTCTTGAAAAGTTTCAAGAACTAATCAAGGGTAAACTTATTGTTAATCACTAGCACACGACTTGAGGTTTGTAACCTATCGTGTTGACATATTCTTGTTTCTATGGCCATTCCACTTAAAGTTGACTATGCATGTGAGTTCTATGAGTCCTCAATTATTTTCATAACAACTTGGAAGCAATGGTAGGCCCTTGAGCTGCCAGGTGTCATGAAATTAAGATTGAACAAGTTCAGTCCATATGAGTTTGGATTTGTCACTAACCTTGTCTTGTGATTATGGTTTTGAAAACTTCACATGGATAGGAACACATACACCATAAAAATCTAAGTGTCATAAGGTTTCTCTCTGCTTTATGAAAATGATTGTGAGGAAACACTTTCACTAAGTAGATTTTAAGGAGATAGCAATTATGATATTTGCATTCTCAAATTCGATTATGACTACGACATCTATCTTTATAGTTCGAATTGTGAGAAATGGAAAAAGGTCTAAACTTTTGAGGCTTATTTTTGTAAGTTCTAAAATTGTTTAGACACACATGTGAGCTATCTAAGGAAAGTTGTATGAGTTTGAGGAGCTTAGATAAAGGCTTATCAAATCATCTCGTGTCAGAAATATGAACGTTGGTAAGAAAGTCAACAAGTATTCATTTCTAGAAGTCCAGCTTATTTTTGGGTACATGTCAAAGCTAGTGGGAGCATAAGTGTTATGCTAGTAAAATAATAATTATTATGCTAGTGGGAGCATAATTATTATGGTAAGTATTGCGAGTTAGCAATGTGAATTATAGAAAACAAAGGTTTCAATTCACAAGGTTGCAGGGTTTGAAAAGTTGTTTTGCTATAATTAAGGGAGAGGAACTTATACTTCATTTCAATTCTAAAAATTTAGATTGAGATTTTAATCAAATTTAGTCAAGGATTTATATGAATACCATGTTGAAATGCTTCAACATTGGAAATTCTATATATGGGAATACTATAGCAAAAGACTGGTCAAGTATCATGTCTTTATGTAAGACATTATGAATCGTATCCCATATGCTTCGGGTATAGGATCAATTGAATATGCTGTAATATTCATGTGTCTTAAGTTTCCAAATTCCTAGGGCATTAAGAGGGAAAAAGGACTAGAACTGGATATGACTAAAGTTCTTAAACAACTGCTAAGAACAATCCAAGGTTCGCCAAAGATTGGTTGCTTATAGATAGTTGGAAGTATAGTAATGGATGGAGCATATTGACTTTATTATGAATAGACAGGATTCTATTAACAATGAGTTGTCAGATGGAGAATATGGAAATGTTTCCATAATGGGAGTTGAATATCAAGAATCTATGAGAAAGTTAGAAACTTTTATGCAAGAAGGATGTTCAAAGGAATGTGCTTTGAATATGAGACTTCGGATCTATGGAATTGTCTTGTAACAATCTCCAATGGAAAGTTTTGTAATTCACAAAGTCTCTGTGACTTGTGTACATAGTCATTACAAAAGGATCACTGCATATAAGCTTAGAATCTAACAGATTATAGTAAGTGGGAAAGACTTGGTACTCTTACACTTACGGTAAGGATTTGGAATTGTGAAGTGAGTGTCATTGGAAATGTTTACAATTGATCTATTTCACAAAGTAAGGACCGTAGGTAAACATAGTGTGCATTCTTGGAGCATGGGATAACTATTGTTTTAATTCAAGTATTAGTTGATAAATCGAAACAATATACAATGAATAATGTGTAATCAATGTGGTGATTAAATAAAAAGGTATTTTATTTACACTCAAAAGTTTTGGGGCCATATAGGATTAGTATTATTCTTGTGTTTCACTTTGCATGTTTTGACTTCCCGAATAATAAAATTATTCAAACTATCCACAGTCGATCATACGTTGGAAGTAAGTATGAAAGAAGACTGTCATGAGTTGGCTTGTAGATTGTCTAAGGAGTTAGACATAGTAAAAGTTTGCTACACCATTCATGAGTGCTCCTGAAATAAGATTTGAGTATTGGATCAACCCGCGCTCACCTGAATTACTTCATGGAATCTATCACGAGTAAATGGGAGACGATAATATCATATAATCTTCAAACCAAGATATATGAGTTGTTGACTACGAGTTGGTTGCGCATTGATGGCATGACAACGCATCAATAACTTGATGTTATAAAACATGTCGTTGTGCATGATTTAATGAGTAGTTAGTACAAGCATATAATGTCGAAGTTTATCTGTTCCTTTTATCCTAAGAGGATTAAAAGCAATATCTTGTGCCCCTCGATGATTCTGTTTGTACTATGTGTCGGGCTCGGTCAGAACTAAATTGATGTGTTCAGTTATATACTATGTCAGACAAATCGGAAATCAGGAAACAAATTGTAGGACAATAAGTATGATTATGTTCCATGTATTTGTCCGCATAGATATCTTGAGAACAGAGGAGTATATGATCCCTTATCTGAAGGATACGTCACTGACTAGGTCAGAGTTCAATAGCGGCTTTTGAAAGCTTACGTATCTAATTCAGATCCTAAAGTTGCATTCGTAGTTATAGTTATTAGACTTATCCAAGTAGGAGACTGTTGGATTTGGTGTCTAAGACCATAACTATAACTACGATGTACTTGACCCGATTGTAGCATGGTCCTTTTGGGTTGCCTTCACAAGTTCAATTTGATAGGATGGACTTTTGAGATTAAGGTTATCTATGATTTATTAATATATTACAAGTATAATATATTAATATGAAATCATATTATTTAATTAGTATTGATCAATAATTAATTTGGAGTTAATTTTGTGATCAAAAGAGACTAATTAAATATATAGGGATTGATTGTGTAAATCAATGATTCTTATAGTGTGGGCTAATGATCCATGGTTATTTATGATGGGCTAAGCCAATGAGATAAACCATGGATAGTCCATGGAGCTTAACCCATGGATACTAGCTAATATGTAAGGTCATTAGGGTTTACAAAGTGTAACCCTAGCATTTCCTACACTATAAAAGCACACCCTCATGACCAAAATCGGTTACACATATAGCCACATCATTCTAAGATATTGATATTGATTTTGTGCTAAGTAACTTATTCTCTCAAGCCTCCTCTTGCATATTGGTGTTTGTAAACCATTAGAGGCATCACACTTGAGGTGCTCAAGCTTTCAAACGTCAAGAACTACAAGTCCTTCTAAGAGGTAAGTCATCTAACTAGTTGTATTGTTCATTTGACAATTTGTATGCTAGTTAGGATGTATGCTTTGGAAAATTCAAAATATGCATGTATAATCCGCACTATCTCTTGAATATTTGACAAGATAGTCTTATATGTCAAGAGGATAGTGGGAGTCTTAAAGATCCTAAAAAGAATTTCAAGAACTAATCAAGAATAAAACCTGAGGTTCTTCACTAGCACACGACTTGAGGTTTATAACCTATCGTGTTGACATATTCTGTGCCCATTCCAGTTAAAGTTGGCTTTGCATAGGAGTTCTGAAAGTTCTCAATTGGTTGCATAACAACTTGTAAGCAATGGCAGGCCCTGTACTGCCAGGTGGCAAGAAGTTAAGATTGCATAAGTTCAGTCCATATGAGTTTGGATTTGTCATTATCCTTGTCTTGTGACTATGGTTTTGACGTTTCACATGGATAAGAACACATACACCATAAAATCTAAGGGTCATAAGGTTTCTCTCCGATTCATGAAAATGATGGTGAGGAAACACTTCCACCAAGTAGATTTGAAGCAGATGGCAAAAGGTCTAAACAATTGAGACTATGATTACGGCATCCCTTTTCATAGTTCTGAAATTGTTTAGACACACATGCATGCTATCTAAGGAAAGGTGTATGATTTTGATAAAGTTTTATCAAAGCATCTCGTATCAGAAATCTGAACTTTCGTAAGAAAGTCAATAAAGTATTGATTTCTAGAAGTCCAGCTGATTTCTGAGTACATGTCAAAGCTAGTGGGAGCATAGGTGTTATGCTAATAATCATCATGTTAGTGGGAGCATGATAATTATTGTTAGTGTTGCAAGTTAGCAATGTTAATTATAGAAAACAAAAGTTTCAATTCGTGAGGCTGCAGGGATTGAAAAAGTTGTTTTGCTATAATTAAGGGAGAGGATATACTTCATTTCAGTTCTAAAGGCTTAGATTGAGACCTTAATCATCTTTAGTCAAGAATATATATATTAATTTCATGTTGGATTGGTTCAACTTAAGGAAATTCTATATATTGCGTTCTCAAAATTCGATTATGATTACGGCATCCCTCTTCATAGTCAAATTTTGAAAACATGGCAAATAAAAATATTGTAGCAAAAGACTGGTCTAGAATCATGTCTTTATGTGAGAAATCATGAATCGTGTACCATTTGCTTTGGGTACAGGATCGATTGCATGTGCTATAATATTTGTCATTTCTAAATTTTTCCAAATGCCCAGAGGCATTAAGAAGGGAAAAGGTCTAGAATTGGATATGACTAAAATGATTAAGCAATTGTCGAGGACAATCTGAGGTTTACCAAAGATTGGTTGCTCAGGGACAGTTGGAAGTATAGTGCTAATTTTGGAAGGACCATATTGACATATTATGAAAAGAGGCATCTCTTATTCAGAAGTAATAGTCAAAATGAGAATATGGAGTTGTCTCCATAGGTGGAAGTTATCTGTGTAAGATTAGAAAACTTAATGCAAGAAGCATGTCCAAAGCAATGTACTTTGAATATGAGACTTAGTTTCCATGGAGTTGATCTCCATTGGAATACCTTATAATGACTGTTGACAAGTCTTTGTGACTTTGTACATATTCATTACAGGAGGGTCAGTGCATATAAGTTTAAAATCTAAACAAATTTCGATAAATGATAGGAATTTGAAATTCTCACATTTTTCGATAAGGATTTGGGAGTGTGAAATTAGAATCATTGAAATTATGTTCAATTGGTTTATTTCACAAAGTAATGATCATAGACAAACATAGAGTGCATAATTGGTGTATGGCAAAGCTATTGTTTAAGAAAAACATAGTGTACATGCTTGGAGCATGGGACAACTAGTGTTTTTAATTCAAGTATAAAGTTGATAAAACCGAAACAATGAATAATGAGTAATCAGTATGGTGATAAATAAAAGTGTTTATTTATATTCATAGGGTTTGATACCATATTTGATTCATTTATTCTTGTGTTTCACTTTGCATGTTTTGACTTCCAGAATAACTAAGTCGCTCTTCCTGAATGATTAAGTTATTCAAACCATCCACAGTCGGTCATATGTTGGAAGTAGATATGAATCAAGACTGTCATGGGTTGGTTTGTAGAGGTCCAAGTTGGTGGACAAAGTGGTGCTACAACACTCATGAGTGCTCATAAGTTCTGAGTATTGGATTCAACCCGCGCTCATTTGAATCACTTCATGGATTTTATCACGAGTGATCATGAGACGATAATATCTTATATTCTTCAAACCTAGAGATATGAGTTGTTACTATGAGTTGGTTGTACATTGATTGCACGAAAACACATTCGGTAACTCGATGTTATAAAACGTGCCTTTGTGTATGATTCAACAAGTAGTAGAACAAGCCATATGAGTCGAAGTTTATCCATTCTTTTTACCTTCGGGATAAAAGCGATATATGTGGGCCCCTCGATGATTTAAAGATGATACATGTGAGTGCTTGGCCAAGCCAGGACTGATTTGATTTGTTCAATCAGTCAGTCATCATGAATCGGAAATCAGGAAACAACAAATGGACAGAGAGAATGATTGATAATCCATGTCTCAGTCCATATGATATCTAGAATGGAGGAATATATGATCCCTTATCTAATGGACAAGTCATTGACAAAGGTCAGAGTTCATCGACAAGGTCAGAGTTCGACAAAAGCTTTTGAGAGCTACGATTGCTGATCGGTTCCTGAAGTCATACGCAATAATAGTTTTAGACTTATCCAAGTGGGAGACTGTTGGATTAATGTCTAAGTCCATAACTATAATTGGTAAGACTTGACCCGACCCGGCATGGTCCATTTGGGTTGCATGGCATCATGCATTTGGATAGACTATAATAAGAGAAATAACACTTAAGGTTGGTTAATATATTATAAGTTATAATATATTAATAAGGTTATTTAATTAGTATTGATCAAGAATTAATTTGGAATTAATTAAGTGATCAAAAGGAGACTAATTAAATATATGGGTTGATTGTGTAAATCATTCATTCTTATATATGTGGGCTTGTGATCCAAGATTCCTTATGTTGGACTAAGTCCATGGGGTGACCCATGGATACTCCATGGAGGTTAAAATCCATGGAGCATAAGGAATGGGTAAAGTTATGAGTTACATAGTGTAACCCTAATAGTCACCATATAAAAGAATCCCATGGCTCAAGAAATCGTGCACTAATGTGTGAATATGAGGGCTAGACGATTTCAAGGAGTGTTCCATTTTTCTCTCAAGTCATTCCATGTGCATTTGGTGTTGTGTGAACCATTTGAGGTGTCACACTTGGAGCACTAGGCACTCAAGCTTCATGGAGACAAGCTACATCAAACAAAGGTATGTATTCTATCCATTTGATTACCCAAGTATCAAGTATTGTATGCTAGATAGGGTAATACCTTGGAAAGTTCATAATTGCATGTATAATAGAGAAAACATAGATCCAAGGTATTTAGGGTTGCATGTACACTTAGGAGTGTTAGAATGCGCAAAACCCAACACTAAGAAGATCTACTCGATGAGTCGATGCTCCGACTCGTCATGTAGGGACAAGTTTGGCCACGTGGTTTAAATGACCAACTCGACGAGTTGGTGGACCCAACTCGGCGAGATGGAGCCGGAACAAGAAAACCCTAATCCTCGGGGTTTTGCACCCTATTTAAGGGTCATTTTCCCCCATAGCCTCCCTTACAGCCCCTTTTTGAGTCCAGAAACCCTAAATCGCTGTTTACTCTTCATTTTTGTGTGATATTAAGCTTTGAAGGTGGATTGTGGTGAGAAGAGTTCGAAGTACTAGAGCTTGAAACAAGAAGAGGTTGTGGATCCGAGTCCTACTTCACCTTTGTATCGTTTGGAGGTAACAAGTCGCTACCTTGGCTTTACATTAGCTAGATCTTCTCCTTGTTGGGATTAAGGCCAACTTTAGCATGTTTGGGTATCATTTCGGCTGTTGGGGTAAGATCTGAAGTTGTAACTTCAGATCTGGATTTCCCTAGGTCTCTATAGTCATAAAGCTTTAGCCTTTAGCAAGATAATGCCTTTTCCTCACCTAGAACCTCTCCTTTAGCTTGATTTGGCCCTAAGCACCTTGCATATAAGTAAAGTTTGCAACTTTACATAGGAAGTATGCCCTAGGAACTTAGATCTGCAATTTGGAGCTTTGGGTGGCTTAAAATCGTCTGAATGGGTAATAGACTAAAGGGACTCGACGAGTTGCATGGTCAACTCGACGATTCGGATGAAGATTGTCTGAGGTGGTTTCTACATGGACTCAGCGAGTCAGTAAGATGACTCGACGAGTCAGATGGGGTTTTCCCGACTTTTGAACACGCTTGAACTCGACGAGTTGCCTGGAAACTCAGCGAGTCGACTAGGGTTTTATGACTTTGTGAGTTCTGAATGAACTCGACGAGTCAATGTGCTGCACTCGACAAGTCAGGTCAACATGGACTGTTGAACTTGACCCTTGACTTTGACTTTGACCAAGGGTTGACCAGTTTGACTTCTGGGGGTATTTTAGTAAATTGGAAATTTATGGGAGTGGTCTCATGGCAAATAAAGGTGGTGGAGTTCATGGCTGTGATTCGAGAGTTTGAGCTTATCTGTGAGGTGAGTTTTCCTCACTATACTCAAGGGTCTAAGGCACCAAGGCCGACCCTTTTGGATTGTTATCCTGATATGCTATGCTAGTATGATCTGTTAGATCAGTAACCTGGTAGATATGATGGTGTTATGTTGTTATTGTCTGTTAGATCGGTATCCTGGTCGATAGGATGATGTTATGCTAGTATGATCTGTTAGACAGGTATCCTGGTAGATAGGATGAAATTATGTTGTTATGATCTGTTAGATCGGTTTGTCTGTCTATAGGCTGTTATGTGATTATCTAATATATGTGCACATGTTTGATTGGTGGTTGAGGCTTATCTGCTTTGTGCAAGAGCCAACAAACCTGGGCCTTTCAACCCGATGGTTGTGGGCCGTGAGTATTCCATCCCGAGGATGATTAGACTCGTAGTATGTGGGCATTCCAACCTGATGGTTGTGGGCCTGAGGTATTCCATCCCGAGGATGACTGGACCCATAGTATGTTGGCATTCCAACCTAATGGTTGAGGGCCTGGGGTATTCCAACCCGATGGTTAACTGGACCCATAGTATGTTGTTTGTGATTATATATTGTTGTGTGTATGGGTATTTTGGGGGAACTCACTAAGCTTCGGGCTTACAGTTTCAGTTGTGGTTTCAGGTACATCAGATGATCGCGGGAAGGCGAAGGCATGATCGTACACCTCCTACTGTTTATGATTGATTCTGGGATATTTTGTCACTAAACTATTTTGGAAACAATTTTTGTAATAATCAATGGTTTGGAATATTTTTAAAAGTTTAAATTTGGCATGATTTTTGTGGATGTTACAATGATATAGATAAACCACCTTGAGTAAGAGAATTGATTTTTTGATGAATATTAAAAACAAAAGAACCATCAGCTTTATGATAAATATCATTCAGTTCAGACCAAATATCAGAAGCAATTTCAGCACAAGCATGATTAGCATATAAGGACTCAACAATAGAGCCTAAAATCCAAGAACAAACAATAACATTAACACGTTGACATTTAAGGATCTTAACTTCATCTCCAGTTGGTTTAGGAAAGGTTTTAGCAACAAAACAAGTTTATTTCTACCTTTTAAATCCCAACTCATAGAACATCACCATATTCTAAATTGTTCAGTACCACACAACTTGAAGCTAATGATAGAAACAATATCATTATCAGATGGATGCAAGAACAACGAATCATCAAAATCATAATGATCTGGATTCTTTGTTCCAAATCCAGAACCAGGAGTTGGAGTTTCTCCGACCATGATTAATGCAATCTATGTGACAACCAGACTGGGTTCCTTTGGCTAAACTGGTGTCTGTACTAAACCAGACTCTAAGCCCTTCGTTTACTGCTAAACCTGTGACGAATAACTAACAGAGATAACAACCTCCAAACAAAAAATCGATTGTAACAGACAAAGATAATTGTAAAAACACAGAGATAACGAATATCGAAAGCATAAAACTGATCGACGCAAGAAAACATGGAAAAAAATCCAACCTAGAGAACAAACCCTAGATGAACCAAACCAGTCCAGATCTGGACACAAACGACTCAACACAAGAATTACAAACGAGATAAACTTCGCTCTGACACCATGTTCAAAAACTCAAACTAATCACAATATCAACATATCTTTTTATTTATGAAAAAATAAGATCCACTTAGTTTTCATTGAAAACTCACTAAAAAATACACTCTCACTCAAACAGAAAATCAATACAAGAGAATCAGAACACCATTACAACTCTAGGAATCACAATACAAAGATTACAAACAGAAACCCTAAAATTAGGTGGAAGAGATAGAGAAAAACGAAAGAAACTTCAGATGCAAAAGATGAGTTTTGATCAATCACAACTACCATCCAACATTATATACTCCGGATCCGATATCCGGTACAAGTCCGGTTTAACCCAGAACCAAATACGGAATATAACCTGCATGTTTATGTAATTTCTCTAATAGCAAGCCACGATATATCCCTATAGAAATAAAAACTAACAAAATTGACCCTGCATAATAAATAACTCACAACCACATCTTATTAAATTACATTTTTTTACCTTGAATATAGAAAAACCTTTCATTGTTAATCTTACAATAAACATTTAATATTTTTAACAACATCACTCCTAACCATTTTTTTAAAAATGGGAAAAATTGTAAAAAAATACTAACAATTTATATATCCACCGTAATAAAAAATGTAGGACACCCCTTTAGCCTTATAACACACCCCATTCCTCAATATGGCTGACTCAGGCCCCCAGGGGAAAAGCATCAGTTACCAAATTCTTCTTCTGGGCCTTTTGGACCTGTCAATGTCAGGTTTTACATAATCAGGGCATTCACACACGTATCCTCCCACTCTTCTTATATAATCCCCTCTTTCTAAAACTCTACATATCTCTCTCTCTCTCTCTCTCTCTCTCTCTCTCTCTCTCTCTCTCTCAAATTAAATCCCCTCTTTCTCTCTCTAGGTTTTTCAGTCCTCAAAAGGAACAAACATTTCCAACATCGTTCTTAGGTAAGAAAACCAATATTCGACGAACAGCACTTGTCAAATCATCCTATCTTAATCCTCGTACAAATCATTAATCTGAATTACATATATTTGTGTGTATAGATTTATGCAGGAAGAAGAAAGTGAAGTTTCAATTACAATGAACGAGGTCGTTGATGATGATGATGTTGTGGCGAGAGAGGAGAAAGAAGAAGAGGAGGAGGACGAAAACGTTGTGATTGTGGCTGTTTGTTTGTTCTAAATTCGGTGCTATCCTTACCTGAGCTTTCATCCTAATCAACCTTTCCTCTATAGTTCTGGTTTTGATTCTTGTTTATTTTTTGACTTGTTGCTTTTTTTTCTTCTTGTAGATTTGATTTTCTTGACCTTGTAAGACCTATTCTTGACCTTGTAAGACCCAACCACATCTTCTATCTCCTTACCTTTTGTTGTCGTGTGGACCTTAGATCACTGTAAATTGATTAAAGGTCTTTTCACTATCTTTCTTCGTTCCCACCCAACTCACGTTCTCCTTCCTTGTCTATCCCTTCTGAGCTTTTTTTTTCTCATTAAAGAGAGATACTTAAGGGCTATGTTTCTTGGCAGAAACATATCCCATTTTTTTTTTACCTTTCAGTAGTAGACAAAAAGAAACCTAATTCTTCATTTTCATCAACAAGAACAAACCCAAATCCTCCATGTCAACCGGCATCAAGAGTCCTGTGTCTGTTAAGCCAGCATGTTAACAAAGAAGAAAACCTAGAATATGGTAGCATATATGATATATTTTGAAGATCTACAACCTCTTTTAATCATTGTTTTTATCATGTTATGGGTCAATTAAAGTGAAATAGATTCACTATGCCAATGTGTTTTTTGGTTTTTGTTTTTTTGATTTTTATACATGTATGTGGTACTTTAGTTGGTCAGTCCAAGTGCTTCAGCCCATCTCTTAAACACACACACATACACACAATACATGCACATGTGTGTGTGGGTGGCAGTAATTATTCCGGTAGGGCATCCATGTTTGATTGGATTATTTGGGCAGAAATCTCTATGGGTTCTGTGTTAGTTGTTTTATATGTTTGTTTAGAAACTAAAAGAAGTATAAAGAGAATATTGTACTAAAAAATTCATAGCATAAATTTAGGTAATTAACAAAAAACAAAAACTAGTATTTTAAAGTCGACAGAAACAAAAACTGTCTAATATCAGGTTTTAAGGACAATTTAAGTGATTATTGATCAACCATCCATCGTATCTGATATTCATAGTTTATACTTTATAGTCGATCACGTTGAATTAAGTGAGATTAAATCCAACAATTAATATGAAATGCACAAATTAGTTTCAACAACTTTAAGTTATGAGTTTAAATCTTTCATAGATAACCATACATACACTCATAGATAACCATAGCACGTATGCAATTTGATTTTAAAAAAGTTGGCCAGTTTGTATTCATTTGTTTTGCCGTGTATATGTATTTTACATCATGGCTCTATATTTTCTTAAGATATTTCTATACATATATTTAATGGTGTTCAAAACCGGATATCCGAAATTTCGGATAGTAGATTTTGGTATCCAAACCCGTATCCGAAAATTCGGATATCCGAAATTTCAAATACGGATTCGATACCAAATCGGATATCCGAAAATCCAACTTCTTTGTCATTATAAAGAATTAATCAAATTAAACAATTAATGGGTTTGTATTAACCAAAAAGAGTTCTGATCGTTGTTCGTCGTTATTTTTATTGTCCATTGAACTTTTTCACAACAACTGAGACGTCCTGCTCTCTTACTTTCCATGTTTCCGTCTCTTCAAAATGCTGCTTACATTTGGGCTTGCTGTGCTAGGCTCCACACTCTTACTTTCATCATTCCCGTGTTCGTTTTTGTCGATTGTACTTTTCGATGTCATGTTTGAATGCAATGTTGCTAAGTTTGTTAGGCATGTCGTTCTACTTTTGGTCTTGCTCTACTTTCCCCACTCTTTTCTTTTTTGGTATTGTGCATACTCCCGACATGGTATGAAACTTGACTACTCTGTGAATTGTTGACGCTATGACTCTGAATTTATGCGTTGTCGTTCTCCTAAAGATTATGTCGTATTATGATGACGTATTGATAATCATAAAACTGATTGGTTTAGTACTATTTGTGCCATTATTTTAGTCTACTAGAGTGAGCGGAAACATGATCGTTCCTTCTAGCCATACATTGTGTCCGACGAAGTTGATTAAATGCCTCTCGGGTGGTTCTATTTTCTTTTTTACATGGCTCGGAGCTGCTTGTAGAAATGTTTGTACATGACATCTGTCGAGTTACCGTTGTCCATGTAGATGTCATCTATGTAGTTTTTTCCTATGAATCCTCTGATTACGATGGGCTCATATCCTCTATGATTACTGTTGTTGTAATTCCATTTGTCAAACTTGATTCTTTAATCGTCCCACTCATGATCTTCATCTGATTGCTCCGTTTCTCTGAACATGAAGATTTCATTCTTCCCTAAACTTTTTATCTTGGGATCTACTAGGGAAATGCTTTCTAGCTGCTTCGACTGTAGTCCCTTTATCAAGTTGTTTAGTTGTCTGGCCTGCATATTGTTTTCTAGTTCTCTTTGCAACATGGTGCACTCGATGGTGTCGTTCCTGGAGGATTCGTGGAACTCAAAGAACTTTCCATGTTCTCTACTTGATGACCTTTCTATTGTTCTTGCTCCATTGTTCCATTTGTTTTCCCCTATTGTTGCTACATCATTCCTTCCCCTATTTCTTGCTATTTTATTATTACGATTTTGGTGCATGAATCAGGTCGATCGTTATGCCCTCACATTGTTGTATTTTTGGATTTTAAGCTCTCACATAGGGCATGCGATCGTCTTTTTGAACATAGGATCTTTCCTCTTGATCGGTTTTTTTATTTTCTCTTGCTTCATGTAGCGGTGGAACCTCTCCATCATGTCCTTCCTTGACTTGGGTAGTTTTCAGACCAGTTTTTTGAATAGAACTCATGGATGTAATCCATAAGTGAACGCGGCTATCGCTATGTTGTCTTCCCTTTCCGAGGCATTAAGATTAGCCTTGTTAAAACGGTGCACGAAGGCGTGTAATGACTCGTCTTCACGTTGTCTGCATCCAAAGATGGATGGGCATCCACCATATATCTTCTTTGTTGTACGAATTGGCTAATAAACTATTCTCTCAACTGATTGAAATCATGTATGCTTTCTACCGGTAAGCTCTTGTACCATAATCGTGTTGGTCCTGATAAGGTCGTTGGGATGAAAATACACCAATATTTTTTTCCAGGTAATAAGAATCCATTATCCATTTGTAGTTTTCGATATGATTTTCTGGGTCACCCGATCCCTCGTACTTCGAGATTTCTGGTATGTTCACTCCTATTGGTAGCTGATATTCTCGTATGCTTCTAGTGAGAGGTGAGTTTTCTGACCTTAGGAATCGATAGTTTTTAACATTATTGTTTGGTTCTTTATATCTATTGTTATTCGTCGTTTGTGGTGACCACTGAATTTGTGCCTCTATTTACTTTCCTAGGACTTTTGTGGAATGTAGGTTTTCTGGGATTGCGGCAGCCAAAATGTCTGGTAATGGGCATATGGGAATGGAGGTGATAAAAATATGTATGGTGGTACATTTTGTTACGTCAGGGTTGCTGTTGTTGCTAGGTGTTGCTGTAACAATGGTGGTAAGACATACACTGTCAACTCGTTGTTTCTGGGAGTGGTTTTAGGCGGTCTTGTTGACATATTTGCTCTTCTTTAGTAGAACTACTATATGATGCTACCGTGACCGATATTGTATATTTGGCCTTCTTCCCTTTGCCCGTTGATTTCTCATTTGGTTCCCCCTCTTCTTTTATGTGTGCCCAGTATGAAGTTGGTTCTGTTGGTAGAGATGAGGCAATCGTTGGTGGCATGACACGATCTTGCCGCTGTAATAGGGGTGAATGCTAGGATTAAGTTGATAGGGCTGAAAGTTGAGTCTAGTAAGGGACGTGAAGGTTGATTTTTTTTCTTGCATGTTTGTATACGGATGGCGCCAATGTTGCTACATAGCCTCCTGACTGATTGGTAGCTGGATGAAGTGCTCCTCTTCTAATGTGAAATCTAGAAGGCATGCTGCCAAAGATGGAAAACACTAGGTTAGAAAGCTATACCGAGGGATATACCCCGATATTGCTCTCTGATGCCTAAGTTAGATGTCAAATAGAAGAGTAGTAAAATTTATTGGGTTCTAAAAACTCTACCTTGTTGGTGCGTATCGAAAGTCTTATATATACAGACGTCATGGTCCGATTTATTTCTTTTCTAAATGGGTATTGTGAATGTATAATAGTTGCAATGGTAGTACCCTTCAATATAACATTGTTGCCTTTTTCGTGTTTCCTGGTATATTACCAAAGAATCTATACGGATGATTTCTTTGCTTTTAATATATTACTTCTCGGTTTGCTTGGTCGGTCAGCTTTGTTGAGAACTACCGACATCCTAAGTATTTGGGCTTGTTGTTTATAACTAGACAGCTCTTAATGGCACTCCTTCATCTTTTTTATGGCTTGATCTCCATACACTATCAATAACAATTTAAATCAAGATTAAAAGAGTACTTCGGTTTAGATTCAATCCACCTCTCTCTAATGGTTGATTTCTTTAATAGTGCAATGGATTTATAAATTGGTTACCAAGTTTTATAATGACTAGTTATCTTGATCGGATTTCCTAGTACTAATAATTAATGAATAAACAACTCAATGATCAAGTAATTGTTGAAAACATAATTAATTTAATATATTCGTATTATAAATGGTATGATCTAGTGATTTATTATCAATGGTCATGACAATCAATCAAAGCATAACATGGATATCTAATGCTCTCTAACCTAATCAAAGTTAACAATTAATATTACGTAACCCTAGGATTGCATCGATCTCTAGTCCTAACAGTTTAATATCATAAATTAATTAATATTCAAGTTAATGTAATTAGATTGGGCATCTTAACTACACATAACTCAACAATAGGAAATAAAATTATAACTTTAACATGACAGGTAAAGTGATCAATCAAACACTAATAATAACCAAAGAATAAATCCAAAATTTTGAAATCAACACATAGTTTTGAGGCACATCTACTCTAAATGAAAGTAAACGATTTTTATCCCATAACTAAAGTAAAAACACATATAAAATGAAGTAGACTCTATTAAACAATATATAATATTCAATGTATGCAATTTCAATGAATGGGTTCATTCTTAAGAGTTAATCTCAAGAGAGATCAAAAATTGTACATTCTTAAAGGCCCTATTCCCAAAGAACTTGCACTTATCAGTATAACTGAAGATGTTTCTGACATCATACCGGGATTTGTAATTCCGAACTTTCAAGAAATCTTATTCAATTAAGAAGCATATCACACATTTCGTCAGGTGGAGCAGATATTTCTAAAATACATTATTAGTTGGTATAATCAGTTCAAACATAGGAAGAATGCAAGGCTCAAAAGAGTCACCATGTGTGCTCTAAGAAGCCATTAGTTCATGGCAAGGATAAGTTTAGGCCTAATAAATCCAGGAAGGCCTATAGAGATGGATCTTGTTTCTACTATAGAGAAATAAGATACTAGAAGAGGAAATGTCCCTCTTATATGAGTAGGATTGGCCTGATCAGTCATTCATGTATCTACTAGATACAAGTTATAATTTTTACTTAACACTTAATTTAGAACGTCACTTTCAGAGTTTAGTTTATTATTTATGCTTAGAACATAAAGTAGTTGTATTGTAAAACAATGTTTTGTTTTAGAACAATGTATGTTTCAAATTTAGGCTGTCTAAATATATATGTTTAAGTTAACTTATTAGATGATTGTTTATTTACTTAATCTTTTTTCATAACGATCACATTCATATTTTGAAATGATTAAATTCTATTTACGAGAACTAGGTCTCTTAATAGAATTATAAACTAAATATCAATGTTTTCTAATAATAAGTTCTATACGCAAAACACTTTTGACTCAAACTTGATTTGAATCAAATTATCTATGACATAGTTATCTTTATTATATAAATAAAATACACATATTCCAGCTTCAAGAAATGGATTTTTGAAGGCAAATAATGTAGCTTATTTGACATATGTGAATCTTATTTATATATAAAATATTCCTAACGACAGTTTCACTAAATTGTAGAGAAAATAATTATTAAGAAACTGTGATTAATGACTTCCTTTCTAATGAATTTTTAGATTTAGTTCAAGATACATAATCAACTTTATTAAAAACTATAGTCATTGTAATTATATTTTACATGTTAAAAGATAATTGTGAAACCTTTTGTAGTTTCAAATATAAAGTTGAGAAACAAATCAGTAGTACCATCTAAAGCCTTAGAGATAATAATGGATGAACTAAATTCTACTAGATATGGTGTACTTTCTAATCGGTAGAAATTATCTTCCTTTATCCTTTTGAGATTATTCCTTATTCACTATCACTTGTATCTTAAATATAAACACCAACTAAGAAGTAGATAAAACACTTTATAAGATTTAGTATGGAAAAACTCCAACCTTATTTTACTTAATGTTTGGAGGATTTGAAGCCTATATTATACTAAAGCTTCTAATCCTAAAATTTATTAAGTACATATATTTGTAGAATATTCTAAAAGGTTGCTTAGATTATTTTATACTAACCCACGAAAAATAAGTTTTCTTATTCCTCTGAAAGTTGAGCTATCAAAAAAAAACTTCTAATGACAAAGCAAGTCGGAGGCACATGGAACCATAGTCTGATGTAGCAAGAGTTGGCACTAGTTTTAACAAGAACTGTTAAACATGAATAATAGTTATTCATAAACTCAAATTGTCCACACATATGGTAGGAATCATCTATAACATGAGACATATGAAATCTCTCATTGATGATTTCTTCTTGATGGTTTCTGGAAAATCCATAAACTATCGAAATGCTCCATCAAACTTTAATCCTAATTAATGACGTAGGTGGTGTTTGGTTCACATATTTTTTTTTAAGGAATGGAATCTAACAAATGAATTGGAATTTGATATGCGTTTGGTTCACATGAAATGGAATCTGTTTTCTGTTTGGTTTGTTGATTTGTCAAAGGAATTGGAAAGAATTTATGTAATATGACCGACATACCCCTTTAGTGATTTTTTAGAGATTTTCTTTTCTTTAATAAGCTTAAATTAATTTTCCATTAATTTTTTTTATTATGAAAATCTTTTACAAAATAAAAATTACACAAATAACTAACATGTATTTTGATGAACACCCTCTTACAAATAAAAAACTTTTTAAATAAAAAATAATTCACATAGGTAAAAACACAAACACCTTATATGCAAATTTATAAAAGGATAAATTTCATATCTTACGTTAATAAAATCAAACTACAAAATCCAACATACCTACTGATACATCAGATTAAAAAGTTTAAAGTAATATTGGCATACTCAAAAAACAATTATGCCTAACAATTAGGTTAATTCCTATCTTGTAAAGATGAAAGTTAAACTACAAACTGTACAAAATGAGGGTGAAGAACAAGTTTGACAGGCTATCGTTTTAGAGATATATAACCGCTTGAAATAATTTATTCGTAAGAGAGATAATTTAATCTCGTCTTGTGGTTTGAAAACAGATCACATATATAGTTTACACATGGAAGGAAGGTCAATTTAATTTATATTTTTTTTAAAAGATATGGGATGGAATCTAGTTTCTTGATAATTAACTAACGAATTGTAAATGAGTCATATACGGATTATAATTGTAAATATGAAAACAAATTCATTTTCTTTGGTAAGCCAAACACGTTTTTTTATGGATTTTAAATTCCATTTCCTTCTAATTCCTTAGGAATCCATGAACCAAACGGGGCCTTAAAATCATGAACATTGAGATGTAATCCATGTCTAATAATCAAGTTTGGGCTTGATTAATATTCTTCCCTATAGGAAGGCTAGCAGGAGTAAGTATTTCTTTTAGAAAGAATACAAACATGGAAATCTATACACATTTAGTAAGACTTATTGTTAAAGGCTTTAACAATACTTATGTCAATGACTATGATCAAAACGTTTCTCAAGTAGTTGTGATTAGATCAACAGGGATATTATTACGATAATGACATATTTAGATTATGAGACATGGAAAATATATTTCAAGAAAAACTACTTTTCCTAATAGACACCTACTTGAAAATGACTATATAGCTCGGCCTGGAAGTTTTCTAAATCCAAATTATCCTAACAAAATGTGTAAGCCTTAAGATCCATTTTTGGATATAAAACAAACATTTTAAGGTTGGAATCGTCATTTTAATATGTAAACACAATGTATGCTTTTATATGAAAACGAAGATAACATTTGTGTTTACTAAGAATAGTGGGCGCATAGTGGTATTCCTAATCATCTATAAATAAGTCATACTTAATCATGAGAAATTATATTCCAACTATGCAAGGCCACTTCGCCTTGACTCGAAAAGTGTTTCTAAAATGAAAGCCTTAGGAAAGACAAGATACATTCTTGGAATGTAAAATCTACGAAGATAGATAAAAATTAATATTGAAGTTTTAATTCTTTATGCATATATTGACAATATCTTGAAAGAGATCAAGATACAAGATTCATATAAAGGATTCTTTGTATTGCCACATGGAACCATTTTGAGCTTACCTCAAAAGCACCTAACACATAGGTTTGAGCTAGATAAATTGATTAATAGTATTTTTGCTTTTACAAATGAATCCATCATTTATGCCATTTTATGCACAAGAGAAGGTATATTTTTAGGCTATGAGCATATCATAAGATGCTAATAAGATACATGGGAAAGTCATTAGATGACTATAATGACATTCTAAGAGTACTTAAGAAGAAATAAAAGATTTAACATGAGTTAATCAGTTTAGAAAAAGATTTTTATGTAAAGAGGTACACAAGGTGATGACTTCAAAATAGATAGAGATAATTATGAATTCATTGTGAATAAAGAATAAGTTTTGTTGGAATGGGCTCCAAGCAAGACAAAATTACACAATCTACTACAAAATAAGAATACACTGGTACTTCTGAAGCTACAATCAAATATGATTAGATGAATGAGTTCATTGAAAAACTAAGTTCAATCCTTCCATTCAAGGATAACCTAGAAATCTTTTTTGACTTCAAGAGTGTACTTAATCAAGCTAAGAACTCTATGTTACATCTGAACACCAATCATATTCTCTAAGATATTTAAATATATTAAGAATAAATTAAAATATGGAGATAATCGTATTTGCAGAATTTATACAAATTAAATTTAGTCACAGCCATTAATAGAGCCCTTCCTTTAAGCTAAGCATGAAAGGTCAAGCTTCAGCTATAGGACCTTGTTATTCTTGAAATGGGATTTGATTTGGATTTAGTATTTGTATATTCGAACACTGTGACAACAACTATTATATTGTTATGATATATTGGCATATGATCTTCACTTTAATACTTGTTGTGTTCTATATTAACATGTTTAATCTACGAGTAATTTAATTATTCTAAAAGTTCATAGTCAGTTATAATTATGAGAGCAATTATGAAGTAAGACTAATATGAATTGGATTAGTTGACTCTCATAAGATGTAAGTAGGCAATAGTTTGTAAAAAATATTCATAGCTAATTGTCGAAGAATAAGTATTGAACATGACCCACATCAAGATCACCTCATGGATCGCTATCATGACTGATATTTGATAAAAGGTACTATCTTTGTATCCTTAATACTTGAGATACATAGTAAGACTTAAGTGTAGTGTTAGAACAATGTTATATTAGGATCGATAGATTCTATGCAGGCAAACAATTAAGGACGTAATTATGAACACAAGAATGACTTTAAAGATGTCGTATGATTAAAACTTTAACACCTCAGAAGAGCTCGATTAAGAACTTCGACTGTAGAGGTGCTTAGGGTTACAAAACAATAATGATGATAATCAAGAACGTATCTAATGCATACATGCATGCACTATTTATCGTCTAACCCTACTAGATAATCACGGATGGACAGGCCCAATCCGGATATACAAAATAAGTCCTTGACGCAACACAATAATACCAAACAATCTCCCCCTTTGCGTCAATGGAGCCGAAAGCTCACTTCGGTTGAGCTACAGAAGACTTCTTGATTGTCTTGAACACCTTCGGTATGATGGCCAATAGATGATGACGAAAAGTAATGTACCACCGAAGCATGTCCGTAAAGTTCTTCTTGTCTGCATCAGAATTCTGCTTGCACCGATGAATGATACTGATAATGTGCTCTAAGCAGTCTGTTGAGAACAAATGTTTATCGACAAGAGCGAACAGAAAACGATTGGCTTCGCCTCTTGTGAACATTACAGTTAGATGTGTAGAGTCAATTTGGCCCATCCTCATTTTATTCACATCTCCTGGTTTCGGTGTTGGCTTGACAGTCAGTTTCTTATTCATCACTTTTGCTATCTCCTGATCCATAGCAGCAACCTCATGGATGTAAGAGGCCAACATCCTCTTAAAATGATCCAGTATCGGCTCATATTCTTTCGGATTGGTGAGCAGAATGTTAAACAACAGGATCCAGTCATGAGGATTTAAATTTGGAAGATCTGCCAGGGAAATAATCGAAACCGAGTTTGCTGATCCTCGGGTGATTTTGAAACTAACATTTATGAACTTCCCAGCAGGCGAAGGTTTTAGTACCTTGACAGTAACTATCTTCTGTGCACTCCATTTCAAGTACTGGGTTTGACCGAATTTCAAATAAAAATCAATCAGTTCGCGATCAACTTTTGGATGAGGGAAAGGAACTTCAACAGTCGAATCAAAACAATGAAAAGTGAATGCCTTTCGTGTTATCGGCATATCAAACTATGAATCCTTTGAATTATCACAATCAAATGAAGCGACAGGTTCCAGCCAGTAGACGCTTGGAAACTCTATTGCCTCATTGATGAGTTTTTCTCTTGTCCAGAGAGGAAACAAGGCCTTCTTGCAGTTTAAGGCATCTTGTTCTTCCTTGTTCCTCCTTTCCCTTTCCTCAGCCTCCTTCGCAACCCTTAGGGTTTCATCCAATTCTCCGTCCCTCTTCTTTCTTTTGAGGGCCTCAGCAATAGTTTCTTCTTCTTCTTCATTACTGTCATCATCAATTCCCTTCTTCTTAGCTTGAGAACCAGAACCCGAAGCTTCGTTACCCTTCGGTTCGGTTGTAACTTTGACTTTCGGTTGAGCAGATTCGGTTTTCACAGTAACCTTCGGTTGAGCACCTTCTCCTCCTTGTTTTGGAGGGACGAATCTCTCCGAAACACCCTTCATTTCATTTAACATTGCAAGGGCAGGAAGAAGTTTTGAAGTCAGATGATTCCTGATAGTGAGAGTAAGGATAGGATCATGAGCACCAAGAAGGTTGGTAAGCATATCCTTGACATCTCCAGCACAGCTACGAAAAACAGCTCTCTCAGTCTTCAACAAAGAAATTTCTGTTTCAGCTTGAGCGAGCCGCACCTTCTGAACTTCAATAGTTGAGGCTTGGCGGGCAAGATCTTCCTTTAGAGCACTCTCCTTTGCTAATTCAGCTTGGAGAGATTCAAGCCAAGAATTCACAGAGCTGATAAGTGAAGTGTTCTCTGCTTGCATTGAAGAACGAATAGCCTCAAACTTTGTTTGCTCCTCTTGAAGTAATTTGGATAAGGAATCCACTGAAGCATTGACTTTGGCTGCACTGGAGTCAGCATGCCCTTTGAGTGATTCAAGAAAGATTTGGGTACTGTGAACAATTTCTGCTACGTCAGTAGTGGCCTTCTTGCAAGAAGAAGTAGAAGCATTAACAGCCTTTGTGGATTTGTCAATAGCCCCAGTATATTGCTCAAGAGCAGTGTCCATAAAAGCTTTGAGCACCACATCATTGTATGACTTGTTGGCATCAAGCAATTTATCAAGTTTCTCATCAATGCTCAGCAGTTGTTGTCGTGTGACTGGAGCTTCGTCATTGTAATCGGTAGGAAGCCGATAGGGACTGTAGTAAGTAGAGTCAAACTCATCATTATCACCACCGAGAGTGGCACCGAAATCGGTTGAAGGTGAGGGTGAAAGAGGTTTAGAAGTAACTGGAGGTTCGGTCTCAGTAGTCGCCCCCGTATCAGATACGTTGACTCTTACTGTCGGTTATGGGATAGTGGTGGTAGTTAATTGGGAAATAATAGGAGGAGATAAAGGAGTTGTAGAAATAGGAATGGTACTAACTGGTGGTGGTGGTGGTGGAATAGAAGTTGTTGATTGAGAGGTGGTAGGTGGGGGAACAGGAGCAACTGAAATTGGAACGGTGGTTTTTGGTGGAGATGGAGGAGGTGTTGGAACTTTATCAGTAAGAGGTTCGGTTGGAGTTGGTGATCGAGGAGGTTTGTTACCTCTCGGTGATTCATGATGCTCTTCTTCATCCTCCTCATCATGTTCTGAACTGGAAGGAGAAGGACTCTTGGATTTCTTCGCAATATTCTTAATCTTCTTTGGCTTGGAAGAATCCCCTTTTTCAAACTTTCGCTTCCTAGACTTGGAAGGCTTAGACTTATCATCCTCAGTTGTCCCTTTCTTGGTAGTAGCCCTTTTACCTCGGTTTCCAGGCTTCTCCACAGCATCCAAGGCAGCCTGCTGTTCAGGAGATAGTACTCTCGGTTCCTTGGGAGGAAGCTTGCGATAATCAGCCATTACCTTACTTTCGGCTGAGACACACCTGTACATCGTCTCAGGTATGGAGCCATTGTGAGGGAACTTTGTAGGATCAGAAATGATAATTTTCTTGGTGTGAAAAGAAGCCACAGACGCGACTAGGGGATCCTTCATTACCTAAATCTGCAAAGTATCAATCACCCTTCGTGTAATGAGAGTCCAGAATCGACCACACGAAATTTCAGAGTGCCTCGTTAAAGTGTTGAGGCTTTGCACCACTTATGACCAGATAATCGACCCATAGTCGAGATTTATGCCATTGTAAAGACCGTATAGAAGGGTCAGAAAACCCTTGCTGGTACCATCAAACCCACCACTCCTCTCCGCCAAACTCTTGATGAGAAGGGTAAGCAATCCATTCCATTGGGGCGGTAAGCATGACTTCTTAACCTTCGTAACCGTGGTAAGCACATCAGTGTAGCCCATCTAGTAGAGCATCGAGAATAGTTGAGTAGTGGTGATGAAGTCAGGTGAGATCACAGACGAATCCACAGCAAGCTGTAATAGTGAACAAAACCTCCCTTTCGAAATCGAAGCCTTGTGAGAGACGATTTGGATGTAGATCCTCTCCTTGTTCTTATCATATGAAGCAGTAGTGTAGACTTGCGATAGGAGTGACATTGGAACGGATTCCACCTGTGTTAGGGCTAGAACCAGAGGTGAATACTTCAAACACTCAACTACTTGTAACATGTATGAATCGTACAGAAAAGGGTTGAGTTCAATGATCATATTCTGGTTTGGCTTGATCGAGAGCAATGTGGACGAAGCAGTTTGATCGTGAGCAGATGAAGAAGTCGCCATTGTTGAGTTAATGAAGAAGATGAACAGTTTCAAATCGCCTTGTAGTTTGAGAGAATTTGTTGCTAGTAAAAGACAAATAAGATTAGAAACCCTTTTATATACCGTTTCCAGGAGAGAGAAATAATCTCCATGATAATGACGCGGTCACTAAAACGTCGCCTGAAAAAGCGCGATGTGACAGGTTGGTTCCTCCTAGGTATACGTCAGCACGCGTGGGATTAGTAACCGTTCAAATTCACGCGCTCAAAATCTTATCCACAGCCCGTCGTTTGAAATTCAGCTACGCTCCAAAAATTAGGATAACCGTTGTTGCTCAGTCAGAATGATGGAAAATCACATAAAATTTTCGTGCAATAGTATGACAAAAGATAAAGAAATAAAGCAAAATGTGTATAGGATGTGAGTGATGTCTGTTAGAAGACATAAAGCAGAAGATTCCGGGCAAGAATCGCTTCCTTCAAAGTCAAGAGAGACTTGAAGTGCTTGCGTGGTTTCCCGAGAAAATACAATCGAGTGCTTGTAGAGAAACATCGAAAGGTTTCTTTTAATTAATAGGCTAATGGTGGCTTATCTTCAACCGAACGTCGATTCTTAACATAAGACCGAACGTTGGAAGAAGTACTTGTGAGACCAATGTGGTCTATTGAACAAGGAGGTTGGATATATTTTTCTGTGACTAAAGATGTGATAGAAATCTCAAAAACAAAAACAAACTGGATCTTTTTGGGTAGAAATGTCTTTGTGTTAGACAATTTCATAAAAAACCACTCAAAAAATAAAATAAGATTTCATTAGGTAATAAGTCAGATCTTGAATATAAAGATTCACCGTCAATTCATTGTTGGTGTTGAATTTAGGGTTTCACTCAGCACGTGGTGTACGTATCTAAGATCATAAACACAAATTTTATGCAACCATAAACCTCAGTGGTAAAGACCGAAAGTGTCAAGGGTTACAGTAGTGAACCGAAAGTTGATGGAGAATGTAAGGAGGGTGGTTAAAGAACCGAAAGTACCACTGCTATATTAACATGACAAAGCAGAAAACTCTTAACTCATTTGAGAAGAGTAAGATAGCTCTTGACTTGAGTTGATTTTAACAGCCTGATTGGGAAGAAACGATAGGTATAGATCGAATCATTAAGGCCTTGCTCTTAGTTTTAGAGGCTTCGGTCGACATGCAGCAGCATGCTTCTAGGGACTCTTAACTAGTTCATATGGAAAGAATCATACCTGCCTTAGCTCCAAATTCTGTTGCACTGATTGACTTGGGACCTAATTAAACGAACAAGCAAACAAACACACCACACAAACAAAACAAACAAACAAACCAAACCAAAACAAAACAAAAAAAACTTTGTTAAAAAAAAATATTTTTGGAGTTTTGAAATTTTCTGAAAAATAATAAAAACAGAAAAAGAAAATATTTTTGGATTTTTGAAGTTTTCTGAAAAATAATAAAAACAGAAAAAAAAATATTTTTAAAAGAATAAACAAAATGTACAACCGAAACCAAATCTTAAAAGAATGAAGTGAAATAAGCCGAGCGTTCGGTTCATTTCGGTTCCTTAAAATTCCGGAACCGAAATAGACCGAGTGTTCGGTTCATTCCGGTTCCCGAAAATTATGGAGCCGAAATAGACCGAGCGTTCGGTTCATTTCGGTTCCCGAAAAATTCGGAACCGAAATAGACCGAGCGTTCGCTCTATTTCGCTTGTCTAATTTTTAGAGAGAGATTTGAGGATTCGGTACCGACTCTGCTTCCATCATTCCCAAGCCTTGTAAAATTTTATTGAAGCTTGCTTCAGGTAAGGCTTTAGTTAATATGTCAGCCAGTTGATCAGAGGACCGAACGAAATGTACTTCCACGTTCCCAACTTCTACATGGTCCTTGATGAAATGATATCTTAGTGGAATATGCTTTGTCTTTGAGTGTTGTACTGGATTGTGGCATATTCTTATCGCACTTTCTGAGTCACAATAGAGAGGTATCTTCTTCATACTTAGCCCATAGTCTCTTAGTTGGCTTTGTATCCATATTACTTGAGAGGTACAGGAAGCTGCAGCTATATACTCAGCTTCGGCTGTTGAAAGTGACACACAGGTTTGCTTCTTGGACTGCCAGCTAACAAGTTTATCGTCAAGGAATTGGCATCCACCAGTAGTGCTCTTTCGGTCCAGACCACATCCTCCAAGATCAGCATCAGAAAAGGCTTGAATAAAGAATCCAGATCTAGCAGGGTACCAAAGACCGAGAGACGAGGTTCGCTTCAGGTAACAGAAAATATTTTTCACTGCCACCATGTGAGGTTCTCTTGGATTTGCTTGAAACCTGGCACAATAACAAACAAAAAACATAATGTCCGGTCTACTAGCTGTTAGATACATAAGGGACCCTATCATTTGACGATATAGTGTTATGTCAACAGCAGGTTTTTCCAGAGATGGTGTTAACTTAGTGCCAAATGCCATAGGAACCTTCACTTTCGAATCTCCCATCATACCGAATTTTGCCAGCAAGTTATTTGTGTAGGCCTCCTGGTTGATAAATATACCTTTTGGTCCCTGTCTAATATTCAAACCAAGGAAAACATTAATCGGACCCATTGCGCTCATTTTAAATTTAGTCTCCATCAACTTCCTGAATTCAACCGTTAAGCTAGGATTCGTGGAGCCGAAGATGATGTGATCGACGTAAATCTGAACTATCATTAGATGTTCGCCTTCTTTCTTTCGGAAGAAGGTTGGGTCAACCGAACCTTGCTTAAATTTCGACATTTTCAGAAAGAGAGTTAAAGTTTCATACCAGGCCCTCGGTGCTTGCTTCAAACCATATACAGCTTTATCCAGCACATAGCAATGATCAGGGAATTTCTCGTTCACGAACCCAGGTGGTTGCTCAACATACATCGTTTCTTCTAATTCTCCATTCAAGAAAGCGCATTTTACATCCATTTGGAAAACTTCGAAGTTTTTATGAGCAGCATATGCCAGAAAAATTCTAACTGATTCCAACCTTGCTACAGGAGCGAAGGTTTCCTCATAATCTATCCCTTCCTGTTGGCAATATCCTTTCACCACCAACCGAGCCTTGTTTCGAATAACGTTCCCCTCTTTGTCCAATTTATTCCTGAAGACCCATTTCAAGCCGACCACTGAAGCATCCTTTGGTGTGGGAATCAGCCTCCAAACTCGATTTCGTTCGAACTCATGGAGTTCATCTTGCATTGCTTGTACCCAATCAGAATGATCAAGTGCAGCATTAATTGTCTTCGGTTCGAATTTGGATATAAACGAATTAAACATGCAGAATTCAACCTTGGAGAATAATGCAGTTTGTTTCGCTTTCAATTGAGAACGTGTTAGAACTTTCTCAGATGATTCACCAATTATTTGTGTTTTTGGATGGTCCTTAGTCCATTTCGTTAAAGGAGGGTAATTAGGATCATAAGCTGGATCCAATTCTGCGTTTACTTCTTCTTCAAGCTCTGATAGATCACCTTCGTCAGTTGTGTTCTCTTTCTCCCCCTCAAATGGCGAAGTGTATCCCTTGTCAGGTTCAGAGTTTTCCTCTTCTGTGGGAGTTAGATTCTCCCCCTCGATTGGACTATCATTGGGTGGTGTTGGAGTTGGATTCTCCCCCTCGGCTAGACCTTTACGGGTTGGGGATGGTGTTGGATTCTCCCCCTCGAAAGACATTTCGGTTGTCTTTGGTGCAGATGAACTCTCCCCCTTGAACATTGAGCTGTTGTTTGGAGAGTCAGTTGAGGGTTGACCACCAGTCGTTTTAGGAGGTTCATTTTCCATCACTTTTGCAGCTTCATCTATGATCTTTTTGAGATTGTCGATTTTGTTGTCTGCTGCTTTCGCCTCTGAGTGTGCAGCTTTCTCTGGTTCATCAAATAGCCGAATGTACTCTTCAAATAAGTTGGATATAGGAACCGAGACTTGTCCTGATTCAGGAAATATTTCCCCCAAGGCACTTTCACTCCTTTGAACTTTCTTCATGTAATTATCGTCAAAGGTTACATAATATGTTTCTTCAATTCGTTTGGAGCGTTTGTTCAAAACTCTGTATGCCTTTGAAGTGAGTGAATAACCAAGAAAAATTCCCTCATCAGCTTTGACGTCAAACTTGTTTCGGTTCTCTTTTGAATTAAAGATGAAACACCTTGAACCGAACACGTGGAAAAAATTGACGTTGGGCTTTCGATTGTTCAGAATCTCATATGGAGTGATTGAGAATCTTTTGTTGAGCAAGGATTGGTTCTGAGTGTAGCACGCGGTTGCAACTGCATCAGCCCAGAAGTATAGCGGTAGAGAAGCGAAGCTTAGCATGGTTATGGCTGCCTCACATAAAGAACGGTTTCGTCTTTCAACAATTCTGCTCTGTTGTGGTGTATAAGGGGCCGAAAAGTTGTGAGATATCCCCTTGTCAGCCAGAAAATCCTCAAAATCTTTATTCTTGAATTCCAGCCCGTTATCGCTTCTGATATTCCTCACCAACTTTCGCAGCTGCACTTCCACTTGCTTGATGAACGTCTTCAATATGGGAGTCGCATCTGATTTTTGTTTAAGAAAGAAAACCCAGGTGAAGCGTGAAAAATCATCTACTATGACAAGAATGAACTTACTACCACCGAAGCTTTCGATAGCTGAAGGTCCACATAAGTCAATGTGTAGGAGTTCAAGAGCTTCAACAATCTTAGTATTTAGACGTGTAGGATGGCTCTTTCTGCTTTGTTTACCCATTTCACACGCTGCACACAGATGTTCCTTATCAAACTTGAGAAGAGGAAGGCCTCGAACGTGATCACCAAGCACCAGCTTATTAATGTCTTTGAAGTTTAGGTGCGATAGACGTCGATGCCACAACCAGCTTTCATCAGTGTTCGCCTTTGATAGCAGGCATATCGTTGGTTTTCCTCTAATTGGGTTGAGATTTAAAGGATACATTTCTCCCTTGCGTTCAGACTTCAACAGAACCTTTTTAGATTGCTTCTCAATTATTTCTGAGCCCTCATCATCAAATGAAACCTTCAATCCTGTTCCTACAACTAATTGTGATACACTGATGAGGTTATGCTGCAACCCTTTCCACATAAGCTACTTTTCGAATCGAGAAGTCTCTGTTGGTTATCATGCCATATCCTTTGATTGTGCCATAGGAGTTGTTACCATACTTCACACATCCACCATCCTTTAGGGATCGAAACTCCCTCAGCTCTTCCTTCCTTCCTGTCATGTGACGCGAGCAGCCACTGTCTATATACCATTCATCATCGAACTGCTCGTCACTAATCACCTGCAAATTCAAGCAGATTTAGGAACCCAAAGTTTATTGGGTCCTGGTGAGTCTTTCACAGAAAAAGGAATTGCAGTAGAAACATCAACCAAATAAGTTCTTTTTATTAGAGTGGATTGATCTTTTCTTTTGATGGTATACACCTTGATTTTAGTTTTATCTTGTTTAAATTTCGGTGTATTCGATGGTGTGTTGTTAGATGGTTTTGGTGTTTTCTTTTGAATCCTAGGGTTAGCTGACTTTTTCTTATTATTGAAATTAAAATCAGAATCAAGCTTTCCCTTTCCTTTGATGTCCTTCACTGAATTTGATTTTCTTTGGGAGTTGGAAGGACCGAAACTAGACTTGGGACCGAAACTTGACTTTCGGTTTTGAGCGCTGGTGTTGGAACCGAAAGTAGACGTTTGGTTGTTAGCCTTGACGTTTGGACATAAACTAGACGTTCGGTTCTGAGCTTTGGAATAGTAGGAATTTGGACTGAAATTTTCTTTTCCTTTTAGCTTTTCCTTTCCTTTGTCAATTGATTCTTTCTTAGGAGGTACGTAGTTGGGATTTTGAGATTGCCAATAACGTTTTCGCTCATTCAGATTTTTCATGTATCTTTGATTTCTTTGGCGTTTCTGTTCATCTAATTCCTTCTGAGATTCGTGGATATTGAAGCTAGCCTTTGGCTTCTCCTTTTGAGTTTCGGTTGTCTTAGTTGGAACAATCGGTTCTTTCATTGGTTCTTCAGCGATTTCTTTTGTTCCACTTGTGCTTGGTTTGTCGAAACTCGAGGGTTTGTTGATAGGTTCAGCAACGTATCTTCCTTTTGCCCTCCATGAAGTTTGCTCAGATAAGTCGATGGTTTCATCTGCGTTATCAATAGGGGCTGACCAGAAATAATTGTCGCACCCTTCAGCATTGTCTTTGTCGACCAGTATTTTCAATTCTGTAGTTTGTCTTGCAGTGACTCCTGTAACAGCATAGACTTGATTCGGCACAGTTTGAACCTTATGATAAACCATTGCTTTCTCCTTGAGTTTTTGTGGCTTGTCCTTTGACAGGCGAGCGTATTCAACCGAATTTTCAGAAATGAGAGGTTTCTCATTCTCGGTTTCCCTCTTCATAAACTCAGAGCAATCAACCACGTCTTCAACTGAGATTTCGCTCATCTCGCTTTCCTCATCAAATTCAGACGTATTTTCTATGTTCATTTTATTTTCTGAAATTAATTTAGCGTTCGACGAATCAAATGATTGAATAGTTTCGGACTTAGTTTTTAACCTATCATTTTCATCTAAAAGATTTTTGAGCATACATTTATGTTCCTTAGAGTCAATGAAGGTCTCTATCTTGTCCAGTCCAATTTTGTAAGCGATGGATGTCTCTTCTGAGGACACTATTGATTCACACTCTGCAATGAACTCATCCTCCTTAAATTCAAGGAAGGGTAAGATCATCTTATGAATCTTTTTCCCTATTTCACAACTTAAATGCAATTAAGAAATATTAGTATATAAGCGCTTAGCAATTAAACAAAAAACATTCCTTTGTTTCAAAAATTTTAAATTGTCTCGTTGCAAATAAATACTTTCATCCCTAGCCCTATTTAACTCCGCCTCCTTCAGCTCAATCCACATCCTTCTCTCCTCACTTTTTGAAGACACCCTGCTGAGTTGCTCAGTTAGGTTAGAATTCGCTAAGCGAGTTTGCATGAGACTACCACTTAAGTTAGAAAATTTAAATTTTAATTCATTTAATTCTTCTTCATAATCTGTTACTGGAACTTTAAGTGATTCAAGGATGGATTGTACCTTTTTGATCAGCCGATCACAGTCGTTGATCTTCTCGCTCACGGGCTTGGCTGCAAAGCATTTGTCCTCAGTTAGGTTCGGCTCCTTATTTGCACTTTCGGTTGATCCACCAGCTGTGACCATCAAACATCTTCCAGCCGAACCTACATCCTTTGCCACATAAGCTTTTCCATGAGTGGGCTTTCTCACCTCTTCATCCTCAGAATCTGTTGACCAAACTTCAACGCCACCGAACTCATCTTCATCTGCATTTTCCTGCACAATCAAGGCATTCATAGAACTGTTAGATGCATTCTTTTTCTTGATCTCTTCCAACTTTCGCATGTAGTACGCCTCATCGTCTTCACCATCTCTTTTCTCAGCCATCTTCCTTAGCATGCAATCTTTGGCAAAGTGGTTCTTGCCGTGACAGTAATTGCAGTCGAACCTAGAGTCTCCTGCAAGCATGCTCTCCTTCTTGTCTTCATCCTTTTGAGAAGTATTCTTCGCTTCATCCTTCACCTTCTCAGAACTGTAACTTCCCTGCCAGTTTCGGTTCTTATTGACATGAAATTTTCTTCGTGCAAACTTCTTTGGATTGGTGATCATCATAGCATATTCTTCGCTTGTAAGGTCACACTCAGACATATCTGACTCCTCTTCTTCATCTGCAATACTTTTTCCTTTTGAGATAAGGGCCAACGATCCCACACCCGAAACCACCTTCGCCTCCTTGGTTACCACACTTTCATGGGACTTAAGTATTCCTACAAGTTTCGCTAGTGAGTAAGTTTTGAACTGTTCATGAGCTTTCACTGTTGAAACCACAGCCATCCATTCTGGTCTCAGACCGTTCATGAAGGTTACCTTCTGCTCGATCAACTTTCTTTCTATTCCATGCTTGATCATCTTACTTAGGAGATGATTGAACCGATCGAAAGTTTGTATCAGTTTTTCTTCAAGTTTCTGTTCGAAAACTCCAAATTCTGAGAGCAACAAGGTTTGAATAGAGTGTTCTAGATCTTCATCGGTTGAGTAATGTTCTTTCAACCTATCCCAGATTT
Organism: Lactuca virosa; assembly: GCF_052849685.1. NCBI lineage: Eukaryota > Viridiplantae > Streptophyta > Magnoliopsida > Asterales > Asteraceae > Lactuca > Lactuca virosa. The sequence continues at coordinate 274,452,024 of NC_136431.1, read as the reverse complement.
CTTTGGCCATCGTGCATGAACCAACTAACCGAAAAGTGTCAGATTGCAAGGCGAATCTGATCATTCTCATGGCCTTCACATTACACAGCAACTTGTCCTTCTCATCCTGTGGAATCTTGTCTACGTCTGCCACCAGCTTGTTATATTCTTTTTGGGTTTTAACAGTCGTGTTCGTTCCAGAATGAACAAACGGCCCAAGCGTGATGGCTTCCCAGATGAGATAACCTTTATCTTTAGATCCGACCACATAATCTTCAAAGTGGTGCGTCCATACTTCATAGTCTTGAGTGTAAAGAATGGGAATCCTGGTTGTGGATCCAATGTTGTTAGAGATGTTGATGGGATTTGTTTGAGAATCTTCGTGAGACATGGTGAGCCGCTAGAATCAGACCTGTAAACTTGAGATTAGGGTTTTATCAAACACCAGAGTTACCGTCGACAGGAAGAAGACGGCTTCTATATATTCGATAAAAGCGGAAACCCTAAAGAATTCTTAACACAGAAGGAATGTGTATTGATCACACAGTCTCCTGCTCTGATACCAATTGTTAGAACAATGTTCTATTAGGATCGATAGATTCTATGCAGGCAAACAATTAAGGACGTAATTATGAACACAAGAATGGCTTTAAAGATGTCGTATGATTAAAACTTTAACACCTCAGAAGAGCTCGATTAAGAACTTCGACTGTAGAGGTGCTTAGGGTTAAAAAACAATAATGATGATAATCAAGAACGTATCTAATGCATACATGCATGCACTATTTATAGTCTAACCCTACTAGATAATCACGGATGGACAGGCCCAATCCGGATATACAAAATAAGCCCATGACGCAACACAATAACACCCAACATGTAGGAAATGCTATACTTTGATATGGTCAAATGTTCATCTATAAAAAGGCAATTATAAAGGCTATTATCTGGTGCGGTATGAACTATGTAAGAGGCTTATACAATCAAGATGAGACTTGTCTTATGTGTTGAGAGTTAGACATATAACGCGTGTTACCCAAAATTGAACACCAAATAAGATTGATTGAGATCCAAGTCTCATGTTCAACAGCATGTCTATACTAAAAGGATAACTGATAAACTTACTTTATACATCAAATGTAGCTTGGAGCTTCTATGAATTGTATATTGATGTATGGCATTCTTTGTTCAACATTGTCTATATCAGTCTATGACGATTCTTGTGCAAGTGAGATATTGAAAGATCTTTATGCCCAATAATCACTAAAGAATGATATTTACTAAAGACATACTATCCTATAGGGTCACACCTTATATCAATTTACTACTAATTGATTATGTGTTAGAGTAATTTGATTATTAATAAAACAATCAACACTTGTATTTAATTGGAAAATATTTTATGTAAATAATATTTTACCAACATATTAGGAATTATTGTTTCTAGGAAATAGTTAGAAAAGAGAACAAAAACTAGTTATATTCATATAGTATGAATATGATGTCATGTACATTTATTTGGACACTTTGAGTAATCATATAATTATACATGTAACTATCTAGTTGGAGTAATGGAATGAAAGACAATATGGTTTTGACTTTACTAGTCAAAATTGTGGGGTCTATAATCCTACGCTTAGATTGTGTGGTGTTTTTAGTTCTTACATGCCATGCTTGTAAAAAAGATACCATATCTTCTTTAAACTAATAGCTTTGACTTAGTACATATGTGTACGTATATAAAGAGAGCTTAGCTAGTTGTATTAGTTGTTCTTTCTTCTTCTTTTTCTCCTTATTGTTGAAAGCACTCATGCCCTCACCCCTCTCTAACTATTGCATTATGTAATGTAGTTTTGGTTGATTCAGTAGATTCTCCTTTTAAGGTTTATTTAGTATAAAATTTTAATGCTCAAGAACAACTTATATACAAGTGAAGGCTAAAATGTTTTAGTGGTTTACTCTTGCTTAGTGGATATCGCTAGAGGATTTCTACTTTGGAGTGTTTTCCATTTTCATCAACTTCCAACCTCCCGAGAGTAATCAAAGCCATCAAAGGGTGTAGCTCTTTCCATCTATGGTTGTTCTAATATTTCAATGCTTTGCAAGCCGATCCTTTTTGGGTTATAATGGTTTGAAGTTTATTCAAATCTTAAAATGTTTTTGTTGCTAATCACATATTTTTGACACTATAATTAGATTATTTTTTTGAATGAAACCAAACATTATTTTTTTAATAAAATCCATGAATATTTTCTATGACATATTTATAATTGTTATTTTTTAGAGATAAAAGTTTACATGCATATTTTGTCACTAAAGTTGTCTTACAAAAACAAAGTGTTATTTATATATATATATATATATATATATATATATATATATATATATATATATATATATATATATATGTGTGTATGTGTGTGTGTGCGTGTCTGTGTGTGTGTGCGTGTCTGTGTGTTATGTTCATAAACAAGCCATGGACTTCTTGTGATGTTGTTTGTGTTGATTTGTTAAAATGGTTGTAATTTATTTATTTGTATGGTATGTAATAATTAAATACTTAGTTTTCATTATGTTTATTTTTTATAAGTAGTAGATTAGTTTTAAGAATAGTTTATTATTATAAAATTGTAGCAAGAATGAAGATGGTGGCCATTTTGAAGATCAAAAGTTCATAAACTTGATTGTATTAAAGGTTTATAAACTTTATAAATTTATTTTTATTAACTTTCTAACGTGTTGAAGCAAATGGGAGCATGAAAACATTACAAGGATTTTTGATCCTTTATGTGTTGGGTTTTTATTAAAAAATTGTTTCTAAAACTCAAGATTAGCAACAGAAGACTTTAAAATTTGAACAACGTAAAACTAGTTTTATTCCCACCAAAAGATCTACTTGAAAATTGTTGGATCTATATGCCCAAGAACCATTATGGAGTGATATTGCTAATAATATATAATCCTATAGGGTCACACATTTATCAAGTTGGCACATTTTGTATCTTTATTATTAATATGATTATTAATGTATAATATCAATTCTTGTATTTTAATTAGGGAATAATTATTGTTTTGTGAAAATAATAATTATAAGAGAGTATAACTAGTTATTATTTCATATGGTATGAATTAATAAGTCATGCACAACATTTTGGACTAGTTGGATTCTTTTGTATTTTACCTAAAGACAAAGTTTATATTTTATAAACTTGGAGTTTATAAAAAATAAAGAATCTTTCTTTTTTAATTAGGCAAGGCCGAAACATATAATTATGGGTTCTTCTTCTCTTCTTCCTCTCTCTCTCTTTTGAAGTTAGTTTGGTGATTAGAAGCCCTCTTGAGTTGTCTCCTTTAGTGCTTATTTGAGTTAAGCACTTAAAGGCTTTACACACTCAAGAATACAAGAAGGAACTAGAATTCTAAGTGTCTTACTCTTGATGGTGGATACTTGTAGAGAAGATCATACACTTTGATCTTTTGCTATCTTCATCAACACCCCAAAACCAGGTAGGTTCAAAGGCTTCAAAGGTTATCTCTAAAACATCCTATGGTTGTTTTTTATTTCATTCTAACCTCTATAAATGGATTCATAATGGTTCGGTTTTGTTATGAGCTAAAAATAAACTTGTTATTTTTAAAGTCTTCCGTTGCCGGTGTATATGAAAAACAAACTTTTATTTCGTATCAAAACACAACAGTGGTATCAGAGACATCTTTTATATGTTAGAATGATTTTTTTTATGTTTGATAATCTTTGGTTTTTGGAAAACAAGCATTAATTTCTTTTGGTTAAGAAAACTCCATATTTGTCTTCTTTGGCAACTTCTTAGTTAAAACTGTTTATTTTTATATTTTTCATGCATTTTGGTTACATAAAAGTTGCCTTAAAAAAACAAAGAGTTGTTTGTTGTAATATTTGATATGTTGTTGTGTATAAACAAGCCATTTGGACCTTTGTGTTGTGTTTGGTTGATATTTATTTATTCATAAGATGTAATAGATAAATATGTATTTTTTTCATTTGTTGATTTGTTGTAATAAATTAGTTAGACTAGTTGTATTTATTTTAAATGTAACAAGATGAAGAAATTACCACTTTGAAGATAACTTAACTACTTAAGACCATAATCCTAACCATGAGCTTCTACTCTTGGTTTTGGGCTTAATTATAATCTTAATGGTTTAAGTGTTGCAACTTCCACAACATGAAGATTTGAAGTCCTTTTGCATGCAAGAGTTGACTTGGCAAGTGGGAGCTTGAAGACCTTTTGAAGTGTCCCTTAAGTGCTTTAGGAAAGACTTAATAATTCTTGTGATGGCTCACAAAATTATTACTAGACATGGCTTGGTTTATACACATTATAATGCATGCTTGTGGAGTTTATTTTATGTTAAATATATGTTATGTTTTATGTATAAAAATGGTTTTTTCGTGTCAAATAACATTTTTTCATAAGATAATATCACTTGCAGTTTGAGTAAAAAATATTTAAAATATAACATAAGATGTTTATAAATGAATATTTATAAAAATGTTTTACCAGTTAAAACTCAATTTTTGTTGAAAATAGTTTTATTGTAAAACTTATAAATACCCAAATTTAAAATATTTGAAATGGTTTAAAAGATGTTTAAACTTTATATAAACTCGATGTCTTTATAATAAATAAGGAGTTTTTATTAAAAAGACTAAAATCGGTTTATAGCGTTATAACGACAAATAATAAAACTATTGATTATTTTTGTGTCGAAACTTAATATATGATATTGGTGTTTAAACAGAACGCAACATGTTGATATTATGTTTTATGCATGCTAAATGAGATTTAAAACATAAGTATCATCACCCTAGTTTTGGTCTATCAAAATATGACTTTTATCATAAGATGCATAAAATTGAATTTATAAAATAAAATGAGTTTATTCTACAAATTCATGAAGTCATAACTTTTTTGATTGTTAAAAGGAAGTTTAAAAATAGTGATTTTATAACTCATCCAAAACTCCAAGTCTTAAGTATAGAATAAAGTTTTATTAAGACTGTTACCAATTCTTAAAACCGATCTACGACTAAACTTTAAAATACCGGATTTTAGTTTATAATTGATCGTGGTTAATGGCAAATAAAATGAAATTTTATTTGGCGCCTAAAGAGTTAGTCACAAAATCCATGGTGATGTCTTCCAATTTACCCATGGGTACAGGTAAAGGTTCTAAACTCCCATATGGTTTCTGATGTTGTGCTTTAACTCTCGCATATGTTACACACTCTGCCACATACTTTGCAACATTGAACTTCATCATCGGGATGAATCGAGTACATGGTCTTGTGAGCTTCTTCGATCATAAGATCTCTTATTCCTCCTATCTTAGGCACCCAAATCCTATCTTGGAATACCTTTAATCCTTGATTATTTGTACCGAATACCAACGTTTTGCCTAAACCTTCTCCCTTTCGGTTATTTTTCTCCAAAACTTCTTCCTGGGCTTTCTTAATGCTTTCCACAATTGTTGAGAAAACTTCTATTCTTAACGCTCTTGGACTTTTCCTTTCTAGGTTTACTTTTCGACTTAGAGCATCAGCTAGGACATTTGCTTTACAAGGGTAGTAAAGTATCTCACTGCCGTAATTCTTGAGCAATTCTAGCCAGCGTCGTTGTCTCATATTCAATTCCTTTTGATCAAAAAGATACTGGAGACGTTTATGATCAATGAAGAGTTTGCACTTTGTACCCTAAAGATAATGCCTCTATATCTTTAATGCAAATACTACCGCTGCCAACTCCAGATCATGAGTTGGGTAGTTCTTTTCGTGATCCTTCAATTGTCGAGATGCATATGCTATCACTTTATCTCTCTTGGTCAGAACACAACCTAAACCAAGTCCAGATGCATCGCTATAGACTGCGAAGTCTTCAACTCCGTCAGGTAAAGAAAGAATCGGTGCTTCACACAACTTCTTCTTTAATTTCTCGAATGCTTCTTCATGTGGGACAACTAGAAAAATTTTGGGTCAAACAAGGTCTAAGAGGTCTTGTGTATAAGAGTACCCACAATGCATATTTATGTAATGTTGTTGCAATAAAACTTTGAAAACCAAGAGGGTGTGGTTAGGATAAGTGTATGTATAAGAAAATATACTTGGAAGATCACATTCGTAATAAACCTTTAAAAATCCACAAGTGATGGTATGGCAAGGCAAGACAACTAAATGGAACCTAAGTCATGAATTTAGACCATTCCTTATAATCTTAAGCCTATGACCCCACCCATTTAATGAATTGGATTGCTCAAGACCGAAATCACCCCCTTAGTGGGTTATTCAAAACCGAAATCACCATGGGAGAAGGAGGTATGACCGAAATCCCAATGCTTAGAAAACACTAAGGCCGAAAACTCCAAAGATAAGTCCATTAAGGCCGAAAACTCTAAGGATGAGTCCACTAAGGCTGAAATCATACTTGGTGGGGGAGTTAGGACCGAAATCACCAACGGAATAGGGTGATTTCGGTCATGCATGGCCGAAAACACAAAGTTGACCCCTCCCAAGGTGATTTCAGTGAATCAGTAAAAGGATAAGGTAGTTCACTTTTGTGATAAGATACTTCATCATTTTCCCATGCAGTTTATTAACCAAAGTATACCCAAGCTTATAACCATCAGATTACCAAGCAAATGACAACTCATAGTAGTTCCACATCTTAGAATGAGTTCACCATAAAATCCTCCCACCACTTTCATTTCCTTTCCTGTTAACTCCATTATCTCCCAAGGAAACAAATCCAACTTCTAAGTTCAAAAATCTTCAAGTGTATTCTTAGATTTGGTAAGTATTCCTTCAAATCTAGTGTATTTGTACACTTTTATGTTAGTTTCATTATATTTACACACATATTATTATGTGTTAAACTCTTAGGATAACATTTTTGCCAAGAAAGTTGAACCACCACCTTCAAGTGTTAGGCTTGGAAACTTTCACACCATCTTCTCAAATAACCCACAAAACCACTCAAGGTGAGTTCATACCCCCACATTTTCAAGCTTTTCATCTTTTAGGGGGGAGGGGTGTCACACCCCGCTAAAGCGGAAACACGAGGCGTGGCAGTATAAAGGGTTTCATAGCAAAAGTTAAAAGACAACACCAACCATAGTATTAAAAATCATTACAAATTCACAATGGGTTTGAACAACTTTTAAAAGAATTTACAATGTAAATTGAAATACAACACATGCGAATGCTCCTAAAAGTGAAGTGTCCCTAAGTGCCACTTACTCGATGATTCCTGAAAAAGCATGTAAAACGAGCGTCAACTACAAAAATAGTTGGTGAGTACTCACAGATAAACAAAATAATACTGGTTCCATGAATTGAAATCAAAGTTTTGATAAAAGTTTCCAATAATAAAAGTATATTGTTAAGATGAGTAAATAAGTTTGTAAAAACAAAGTTCTTTGTCATCATGAGAGATAAGGTATGTTGCCCAAATAAGATGCAACATTCATATTCTCATGGAAGATAAAGTTCGTTACTCAAACGAGTAAACAAGTTTCATTGCTAAAATGAGCAATCAATTTCGTTGCTACAAGGAGCAAACAATTTCATTGCTAAAACATGTATATAAGTTTTCAGTAATAACAGTTCGTTGTTGTAATGAGAAACAAAGTTCATTGCTATAATTAATAAACAAGTTTATTGCTATAACAAGTAACGAGTTTGTATGTGTATGAGCAAACAATGAGTCTCAACCAAACCTATGACTGAAGCCCTATCAAGATCTATGCTTATCGTTCCATAGATGAATATGGTATCATGCACTCCAGCAATAGGGCGAGTGAGGAGTTGTCAATTCCTAATAGCGCTATCCATAATGACCATTGGCTCAAAGAGTTAATGGTTAGAGATAAGGGAAGGGCCTTAGTACGATAAGTTCTCATGTTCCGTGTTGCATAGACATACATAGAGAGACATAGCAATAAAATAGCAATCATGTTTGATACAAATCAATTTAAATACAACATTCAAATAATAGTTTTTTGGGACATGCTTTTCCACCCCAAAACATAAAAACTGAAAATAGGGGAGTGCGTGAATACTCACAATATGCAAAATATAGTTATCAAGTTTATACGAGTCAACTAAATATAATAAACATAAATAGTTTAGGACATGTTTTTCCACCCCAAAACATAAAAACCGAAAATAGGGGAGTCGTGAATACTCACAATACATTTAGATGATGCAAATGGTGCCTTGAACTACGTTCCACGTGTACCACTACCGATTCCTACAATAATGGTATTCGCTAGTGAGTCTCTAATCGAAATCTAACACTAGTATACTTACTACTACAATAGAATTATGCCAATAATGTGTCAAAATTTAATATTGATAAGTTACAAACATTTTTCTGTGGAAATTAAGTTTCAAAGAATCAATTGTTATATAACAATTTAAGTGGAAAATTTTCATTATTGAAATGTTAATATTTAACATTTTAGAGGTGTTCCAATGATTAAATATTCAAAACTAAATCAATTTAGTTCTAAACTTTCCCAAACTTTGCATTTAAGTTTTAATTGAAGTCAAAGACCTTAAGATAAATTTTCTTGAATTTTTTATTTGTCTGACTATTTTTCACGATTTTAGTTTCTTGAATAACCATAAAATCATGAAAAATACTAAACAGTTAATAAAAATTACCAAACTTCAGATTTTGGTTCTAAATGTACTAAAAGACTTCTAGATAAATTTTCATGGATTATGAATATGCATAACCATTTTTCATATATTTAATTCTCTAAATATATAAAAATTCATGAAAAATAGAAATCGGTTAAGAAAATGCCCCAAACTTTTTATAGTATTGTTATTAGACATACTTAACCTGGGAAAAATAGAAAAATAGATTTCTAAACTATTTATCCCAATTTTATGATTTTTGTGTATTTATTCTAATAAAAATTGAAATAAATAGAAAGTAGTTTCCAAAATTGCCCAAAATTTTTGTAACGCTGTTATTAGTCATTATTAAGCTAGGAAAAATATAAAAATGAATTTCTAAACTGTTTATCCCAATTTTATGATTTTTGTGTATGTATTCTAATAAAAATTGGGTTTAAGTGTATTTAATCTTGGGAAAATAGAAGAAAAATAGTATACAGAAGAGAAAAATCATCAAAATTTTTATGTAGCATCCTAATGTACTACAAGGTGTTCTGGTAAATTTTCATAATGTTTGGATGAGTAAAACTATTTTTCCTGTTTTTAGTTCATTATAAATACAAAAATCGGAGAAAAATAGGAATACACTATGAAAAATTCTGAAAATATTTTTCTAAGTGTTCCACAGAGAGTATAAGCTGCGAAAATTATTAGATACCATTTTTATATTCCCTAATGTGGTTTTATGATTTATTAGAGCTAAACAAAAAGAAATTTCAAAACCATATTAAACAGTAACAAAAATGGATGAAACTTAATGGGAGATGTTTATTAACTTAAAGGATCATCCAAGAATTTTTCCATAATTTATTTACTAGCTTAAGTATTTTATATGATTTAACACTTTATTTTCTTATTATTTTCATATAAAAATAAAGAAAATATATATTGAGCTGAAAATTTCCAGAATGCATCTTCATACAATTTGATAACAATGACAATTTGTGTTCTTATTTTTGATGTTGAACACCATGCCTAAAGGCTCAATAAATTATAGAGAAAACTTAGTTCTTGTGATTTATGTAAAGATTAGTGATGTTACTTTGACAATTTTTGTAACATGTTACAAAGACTTTTGAATCAAGATCTTTTTGTACCTATTAATACATGATATTAAGAGTTCAAAATAATTTTTGAATGATTTTTAGTGATGAATAAGTCCTTTGAACATGCAACACAAAACAAATGTTCATAAGGAAAGTGCTGTTTGAGCAACAGTTTTGTAAAAATTGGTAAAAATCGAAATTTTGGAATTTTTCAGTGAGGTCAGATGGGTGTGAAAGCTAACTCAGAATATTATATTTCAGAAAAAGAATCACGAATTTTGGCTAAGAAATAAGTGAGATATGACAGTTTAAAGTCAGGTAAAGAAATCTGGCAGATTGCATGCATGATGATTGGTTAGAAAAGTGGGTTTTCATCATTTCCTTGAGTAAACCTTTTGAAGTATTTTAAATATATCATGATAACCTCATATTTTGGTCATGTTTCCAGATATCAAAAGATTGAAACTTATCAAAATGTATACATGCATTTATGAAGAAAATTTTGTTTCTCAAAAACTCTTAACTTGAGTTTGATGTTTTAATCCTTAAAATCGATTTTTGCACTAAGATCATGAACATGCAACCTTGTTTAACATACATGCATGGTGTTAAAACACATCCATCATGTTCTAAAAACCATTTTAACAAAAAGAAAACAAGTTTGAAGAAGATGAAGAAGGAGAAAGTGTAAGAAAAGAGCAAAACTTGAAGGAAAAGTGAAGTAGAAATCGATTTTACCTTCAAGAATACCACAAGATGATGAAGATTTCGAGTTTGAGGAGTGTTCTTGGGTTTGTTTTCTGGAATATTTCTTGGTTCTTTAGAGGGAGGAAGAGAGAATGTAGTGGTGTTTGGAGAGAAAAAGTAGAGAGAAGGTAGAGAGAGTTTTCTAGAGAGAGAAAGAAGAGAGATGTGTGTGTTGGAGAATGAGAGTGTGAGAGAGAGATATGGGGAGAGAGGGATCCTATTTTAGGGGAGGAGAGGCTCCCTCTCTCTTGTTTCTTTTATAAAAATTCAAATCTTTTATAAAAATATCCAACTTTTTATAAAATGTGCACCTTAACCTAGTTTTTATGCATAAAACTCTTGATTTTTGGTTTATAAATTAAGGGTAAATGTTAATGAGTTAAATTTCATTTTCCTTGAATGCATTTTCATAATTTTAATTGTTATAAGATCATATTATAAGGTTCATGATTATTTTTATAGAATTTTTAAGGTCAAAGTTTATAAATGTGAGTTTTTAGGGCATTTAGGGTTTTTGAGAGTTTGTAAATCTTTGGATATCAAAATTACTTGAATTTTGAGACTTCAAACTATTTTAGAGTTTCATAACTCTTATTCAAATTAGAAATATTGTTTGTAATTTATTTTTAGCGGTTTATTGGCATTCTATGTTGTGATTCTGAGATTCAAACGAAATAGAGGAATCAAGTATACTAGTCCTACTCTTCAACTTTGACTTAAGTTTCTATGAGACTTTGACCTAATTTCTACTTCTAGGTCAAGTGCATGATGTGTGAATATGATTCATGAAATGGTGTTCGAGTCAAAGAATGACCCGAATATGGATAGTCTCTACATTTAAGTAGTTATAGAATTCACATATCAATGTGAAATCTATGCACACTATCCATTGATTCTAATTGTTTCCAAGTTTCTAGTAGGTTATAACTTAGCTTCTAGTTACTAAGTCTAGTATGTGTAGTGCCTATATGTGCAACTAAGTTTAGTCAAATCTAAAACCGACTCGAATTTTGACGACTGTCACAAGGGGGAATACAAGTAAAACTTTGTTCATCACACAAATACTTATATGTTTTTATCTTTGTGTTAAAAATAAGGTATTGTTTGCATAAGATATGATTATCACTACTTTTTATACAACATTTGTGATGTATTAGTTTTGATATGCAAAGTTTACAAAAACGTAACTCACTATATGCTACAAATATCATAAGGAAAGGTATGATTTGGAAAACTACAAGGTTTTTGGAAACTTTTACTAAAAGATAACTTTTCTAGAAAAAAAGGTTACATTGTAGTCATTTACTATTTTGGTGGGTTACAACCCAAAGATATCATGTTTTCATTTCATATTTTGACACTAGACAAGATTACAACTTTATATTTATATAAAAGAATATATAAATAGTCTCAACAAACATACAAGATAAACTATAATTGGTATAGTTTGGGAGTCACAAAACCACACTTTCATTTCAAAAGAACCATATAATTTTTCAAAGGTATAATTATTTCATTTTACAAGAAAAAGGAATCATAGTTCATGTAAATTTGTTGATGCTCTTGTGAGACGTTCCTTCACCGTACCTACCTAGCGTACACCTTAAGTCCTTCACTATAACCAGAGTCTCCTTGAGGGAGAGCGAGATAGTTGTGTATTGATCTATAAGGGATTGACAACCCCACACCTCAGCTGTTAGCTACAGTTAGACCGGCAAGTCTAGGGTGACAAAAGTCTACCAGCTCCGACGCCTGAAGAACGTCGTTCAGGCATATCAGTCATATTAGCATGGTTATAATAACTCAAATAGGGATTAACAAAACAATTTGGTTTGCGTAGTAACTTACACTTCATTAGTTTTATAAAAAGATATAACTACATACTATTTTCGGTACAACAATACTTATACATTTTTGGTCTTAGGGTTTAAGACTACAGTTCATATTTAAGAAAATATTGGATTCTCTGGAAACATACATTATAATTTTACAAGGAAAATATACAAAGGAAATACATACATCTACAGTTCATACTTAAGAAAATATTGGATTTTCTGGAAACATACATTATCATTTTACAAGGAAAATATACAAAGGAAATACATACATCTATAGTTCATACTTAACAAAAACATTGGATTTTCTGGAAACGTACATTATCATTTTACAAGGAAAAGATACAAAGGAAATACATACATTTATAGTTCATATTAAAGAAAATATTAGATTTTCTAAAAGTATACAAAATCATTTTACACGAAAACGTTACAAATCCTTCTCACACAAACTGTTATGAACTCACCAACTTAATTGTTGACACTTTTCAAAATCACTTGTATTCTCAGGAAATCAGTAAACATGTATTCAAATCATTTTGAGGTCCGGCGTCGTTGTTTCATGTTTTCTACTTTTCAGTTATTTGTATTCAACTTTTGAACAAACAGAGATTTGTAAATAATGTAATACTTGAAATCTCAATGTATGAATGTTTGTGTTGCTATGTTTCGTTTATACTCAATTGTTATGATATTGTATATGAAGTCACTCCATCTGCTCCCAGACGTTTCCGTCGTTCTGGTTTAGGGTGTGACAGATTGGTATCAGAGCATTGTTTATAGTGAACTAGTATATCAAACTGTACAAGATATACAACTATAAATACAATGGGGCTAAAAATACTCTGACTACAAATATACTTTTAAAAATATAATAATATTTTAAGTAAAGCATAAGTACATACAAGTTAGGGCAGTGTCATAACAAGGGCGTAATAAAAGTAGTATGATGAGTTGAAAACTACGGGTAGGCCTCGGGATATGTAATTAGACCTTGAATAAATATAGTCTGATCAACTATATTTACCCGAGGTGTAACTAGCATATGCTGGGAAATAGTCGTAGTAGACAACGAGTCTACACTTTCCAATACTAAGATACCAAGACTCAAACGCAACATTTAAAATACTATAGGAGTATTTTAGGATACCATAGAAGCATACACTTAAACCCTCTATGTAGTTATTATACCTCTATTCTCGTATAGACGACATGGCTGAATTTCACCCCGAAGATCCCTACTACCCTGCCATGGCAGCCAACAGATGGATCGAGGAGGAGCCAGAAGAGGTTCATGAGGAGAACCCAGAAGAGGGTCCTGAAGAATACCAAGAGGTGGATTACGAGGAGGAGGATTCTGATGAAGAGTCAGACGGGGGGGGGGGGGGGATGGTGCTGGAGTCATTAGCGAACCTTACCCTATTGGGAGTAAGCAAGAGACCCTTTCACCTCCTTCCTTCCAGGTACATAACCACCCAATAGGGATCCCCTTTGGATGAACATTTCTAGTAAGAAAATATTGCCCATGCAAGGGCAACCTTCATTGCTGACATCTACCTTTGTCCAGGATGCACCTCTACAAGGGACAACCCAACTACATAACTGGGCTAGAGGAGACGGCCGACGATCCGCATTAGGCATGCACCCACTACACCATACTCCGGGCCCCAGTACCCTCACAAATCAAGCACTACCTCCAATTGCACCACAAGCGGCCCGTCTAGACACCCAGGTTCAGGCTCTCCATCTTGAGGTAATGGAGATTGGAGGCGAAGCCCGAAATGCGACAATGTGAATTCGACGCCTACGCGAAGAACAAGAACACCATTCAGGAGCTATACTGAACCAGCAAGCAGAGCAGGAGGACATTACGAATCGTCTACACTCCTTAGAGTAGGAAGTGACCACCATGAGACAACAGATCCTTGCAGCTGAGGCTAGGGCAGCCTTAGCAGAACATAGAGCGGAGGAGGCCACTCGCGAAATGAGTGAAATGGTTGGGCACCTTGTGCGCCATTTTGGCATATGATAGACTAGTATAACCGAGTGAGTTAGGGACTACACTACTCACACTGTGTCTTAGGTTTATTGCATCTTTCATCACAACTAGTAGTAGTAAATCAAGAGAGCTACGCCCTCCAAGAACTCATGTAACCCAAGGCAACTTAATGTATTGACGGATATGTTCTTATTTGATAACTTAACGTTCGTACAATACCTACTACTTACCACCATAAGTACATTTTGAGGATGTGGTCAAAACATTTGGGAATCATACAACAAAACATGTAATTTATATGCGTATATACATATATATATATATATATATATATATATATATATATATATATATATATATATATATATATATATAGACGAAATACAACTAGCAACGACCACAGTTAATTACGAACTCGTTTCATACTATACGACAAAATCATGCCGCAACACAGAAGTAGCCAGTATGTCGGTGAACCACCAATTCTTCAAATGGACCTCACTACAGTTCAAGCCACCGTAACAGCCGCCGTGACAGTCGTCATGGTACAACTTAGTGCTATCAACACAAAAGGAAACTGGAGCGGTGCCCGCAGTACCAACCCCGATGGCAACCAAGGACATCAGTGGGTGTGTTCATACAAGGGCACCCCAAATCTCAAACCTAAGAACTCCCGCAACAATGGAGGGCACTACCCAAGAAACAAAATTTTTGGAACAAGAAAGGGGGTTGTTTGACTCGGGAACCCGCCAAAAGACAACAAATTGTGGCAGCTCATGCCACCACTATCCTTACTGCCTTAGTGCCGACAAAATCGTATGCTGGAGACCTACCCAAATGCCACAAATGTAACTTCCATCACAAAGGATCCCGCCGAGAGATGCATTGCAAGAATTGCAACAGAAAAGGGCATACCACTCACTTTAGTAGAGTGCCAACCCGACAGGCCATCCAAGCCGCTAATGCTAAGAGGAGTGAGGCTTGATACGAATACGGGGAGACGGGGCATTTCAAGAGAGAGTTCCCAAGGACTAAGAACAAAGATTTCAGAGACGTCGGAAGCATTTCAACCATGGAATACGAGGAGGCAATGAAGGACCCTACTGTGATTACCGGTACACTTCTCCCCAACTAACTCATACGCATGTGTACCTTACAATAGAGGTGAGGAAAAGAAACTCGTAGGTCACAAGGTATAATTTCATGCTAAATCAAAACCCTTAAACATTCATGAAAATAAATGACTAGGGGAAGAACTATAACCACCAACAATACCTACCTAGGATGCACTCTAACTCTAAACGAACATTTCTTCTAAAATCAACCTAATACCAGTAACAGTAGGAAACTCCGGTATGACCATTTGCATGTCTTAGATAAGCCCTCGCCAAACCCATATCATACGTTACGAGACACTGTTCGACTTAACTTACTAAATAATGAAACCCGCGTTATCTAAAACAACAAACCCGAAACACACACATATGAATTGTCCTATGCATCCAGGCTCAGAAATACCTATGCGAGGGGTACCACGCTCTTTCTTAGCCCACAATAGAAATAGGGGAACAAGAAACAAAAGATATCAAGGATATCCCAGAAGTATGTAACCTTCCCGATGTGTTCCCAGAAGATTTTTCGAAAATACCACTCGTGTGCCGAGTTGAGTTAGAAATCGACTTGACCCTTGGAACCACTCACGTAGCCAAATCCCCAATACTACTTAACGCCGACATAAATACTGAATTTGTCCAGCCAATGGAACGATCTAACAAGTAAGGAAATTATCAGACCGAGCCTCTAACCTCAGAGTGCACCCGTCTGGCTTGTAAAGAGGAAGGGCGAATTGTCCATATGACCATTAACTGCCAAGAGCCAAAGAAACCCGCCATAAAGGGCCAATATCCCCTATTCCGAATCGACGATCTATTCAACCAACTTCAAGGAAAGAACAAAAGTCGGCATACCACTAGCTCAGAATTCCGTAGGAAGAAATTCCCGAGACAACCTAAGATTTATAAGGCCAACTGCACCACACGCAACCTTAACCTTGGTGACAATAGTGTTCTCCTTAAGGTCTAGAGACACTACCTTTAGGGCATCAAATACACAATCTTCATTGGCCATGGCCATCCGTTCACATCCGCCCCAAAGATCAAAGAGGCGCAAGCTCGAAGCCTTGAAACCCTATATAGACGCAAATACAGGCCACCCCTGTACTGAGCTGAGGTGGGTGACACGCAACTAGCAAGGGGGCAGACACCTGACCGCACCATCACCAGCCCTGAGATCATCAGAAATACAACCGAAAAGATCGTCCAAATTCGAGAACGCCTAAGGCACCTACGAACCGACAAAAGAAGCTACGCGGATAAATGACGGAAAACCCTTAGATTTCCAAGTCAACGACCGCGTGAGGTTAAAGTCTAACCCCGGAAGGGGACGACACGCTTGGGAAGCGTGGAAAATTAAATACGATGTACATTAGACCATTCAAGATCCTAGCCAGGATTGGTCCGGTGGTTCACAAGCTTCGGTTGCCACAAGAACTCAGTGACATACATCCCACATTCCGCGTGTCCAACCTTAGGAAGTGTTTGTCCGCCGAAACTCTTGTAGTCCTACTCAACGAAATTGAGGTAAACAAGAGCCTACACCTCAAAGAGGAACATGTGGGAATCATGGAGAGGGAAATCAAAAGAACGAAACAAAGTCAAATACCAAAAACAATTGTCCGTTGGAACGCCAAGCGAGGACCCAAATTCACGTGAGAACACGAGAATCAGATGAAACGGAAATACCCACAACTTTTCCTCCAAGTTGCAAGAACCCATCCAAGATGCTAATTTCGGGACGAAATTCCCTCTAACGGGGGGATGATGTGACAACTAAAAAAAATTAGGTCAAACAAGGTCTAAGAGTTCTTGTGTATAAGTGTACCCACAATGCATATTTATGTAACGTTGTTGCAATAAAACTTTGAAAACCAAGAAGGCATGGTTAGAATAAGTGTATGTATAAGAAAATATACGTGGAAGATCACATTCGTAATAAACCTTTAAAAATCCACAAGTGATGGTATGGCAAGGCAAGACAACTAAATGGAACCTAAGTCATGAATTTAGACCATGCCTTATAATCTTAAGTGTAGGACCCCACCCATTTAATGAATTGGATTGCTCAAGACCGAAATCACCCCCTTAGTGGGTGATTCAAAACCAAAATCACCATGGGAGAAGGAGGTATGACCGAAATCCCAATGCTTAGAAAACACTAAGGCCGAAAACTCCAAAGATAAGTCCATTAAGGCCGAAAACTCTAAGGATGAGTCCACTAAGGCCGAAATCATACTTGGTGGGGGAGTTAGGACCGAAATCACCAAGGGAATAGTGTGATTTCGATCATTCATGGCCGAAAACACAAAGTTGATCCCCTCCCAAGGTGATTTCAGTGAATCAGTAAAAGGATAAGGTAGTTGACTTTTGTGATAAGATACTTCATCATTTTCCCACGCAGTTTATTAACCAACGTATACCCAAGCTTATGACCATCAGATTACCAAGCAAATGACAACTCATAGTACTTCCACATCTTAGAATGAGTTCACCATAAAATCCTCCCACCACTTTCATTTCCTTTCCTGTTAACTCCATTATCTCCCAAGGAAACAAATCCAACTTCTAAGTTTAAAAATCTTCAAGTGTATTCTTAGATTTGGTAAGTATTCCTTCAAATCTAGTGTATTTGTACACTTTTATGTTAGTTTCATTATATTTACACACATATTATTATATGTTAAACTCTTAGGATAACATTTTTGCCAAGAAAGTTCAACCATCACCTTCAAGTGTTAGGCTTGGAAACTTTCACACCATCTTCTCAAATAACCCACAAAACCACTCAAGGTGAGTTCATACCCCCACATTTTCAAGCTTTTCATGTTTTAGAAGGGGGGAATACAAGTAAAACTTTGTTCATCACATAAATACTTATATGTTTTTATCTTTATGTTAAAAATAAGGTATTGTTTGCATAAGATATGATTATCACTACTTTTTATACAATATTTGTGATGTATTAGTTTTGATATGCAAAGTTAACAAAAACATACCACTCAAGGTGAGTTCATACCCCCACATTTTCAAGCTTTTCATCTTTTAGGGGGGGGGAGGGGGAATACAAGTAAAACTTTGTTCATCACACAAATACTTATATGTTTTTATCTTTGTGTTAAAAATAAGGTATTGTTTGCATAAGATATGATTATCACTACTTTTTATACAACATTTGTGATGTATTAGTTTTGATATGCAAAGTTTACAAAAACGTAACTCACTATATGCTACAAATATCATAAGGAAAGGTATGATTTGGAAAAGTACAAGGTTTTTGGAAACTTTTACTAAAAGATAACTTTTCTTGCAAAAATGGTTACATTGTAGTCATTTACTATTTTGGTGGGTTACAACCCAAAGATTGAAGGGTTTTGAGCACTATAACATCCCTATGGTGCACATACACCTCTAATGCTTCGGATCTAAGTTTTCTCTAATTATACATGCAATTTCATTTTTCCAAAGCATGAAGCCTATCTAGCATAAAAATTAGATATTAGAATCATAAAACCTAGTTAGATGATTACCTCTTGTTCTATCTTGTAGAAGTTGGCCTTTCAAGAGCTTAGCACCTCAAGTGTGATGCCTAAAATGTTTCACAAAACGCCACCAACAATTGGATGACAATGAGAGAGAGCTTGGAGCACCAAAAATCGGTTATACCTCTTGGAATACTATTGTATATACGATTTTAGGGCTTAGGGGTTACATATGTAGTGTAGAAACCCAAGAGTCACTTGTAAACCCTAATTCTTACACTTAGGCTTATGATCCAACAATTGATTTGGACTAACACTTCATGGACTATCTCATAAGATTAGCCCATCACAAATCAATCATGGATCATTAGCCCAAACCATATGTATCAATGATTTACATAACCAGTCCCCGTTAATTTAATTAGTCTCTTTTGATCACTAAATTAATTCCAAATTAATTATTGATCAATACTAATTAAATAATATGATTTCTCAATTAATATATTATACTTATAATATATTAATAAATCACAAATAACCTCTTTCTCAAATATTCATCCTATCAAATTGAACAGGTGAATGCAACCCAAAATAAACCATGCTACTAACGGTTCAAGTACATACTAATTATAGTTATGGGCTTAGACACCAAATCCAACAAAGATATCATGTTTTGATTTCATATTTTGACACTAGACAAGATTACAACTTTATATTTATATAAAAGAATATATAAATAGTCTCAACAAACATACAAGATAAACTATAATTGGCATAGTTTGGGAGTCACAAAACCACACTTTCATTTCAGAAGAACCATATAATTTTTCAAAGGTATAATTATTTCATTTCACAAGAAAAATGAGTCATAGTTCATGTAAATCTGTTGATGCTCTTGTGAGACGTTCCATCACCGGATCTACATAGCGTACACCTTAAGTCATGCATTATAACCAGTGTCTCGTTGAGGGAGAGCGAGATAGTTGTGTATAGATCTATACGGGATTGACAACCCCACACCTCAGCTGTTAGCTACAGTTAGACCGGAAAGTTTAGGGTGACAAAAGTCTACCAGCGCTGGCGCCTGAAGAACGTCATTCAGGCATATCAGTCATATTAGCATGGTTATAATAACTCACATAGGGATTAACAAAACGATTTGGTTTGCGGAGTAACTTACACTTCATTAGTTTTATAAAAATATATAACTACATACTATTTTTCAGTACAACAATACTTATACATTTTTGGTCTTAGGGTTTAAGACTACAGTTCATATTTAAGAAAATATTGGATTTTCTGGAAACATACATTATCATTTTACAAGGAAAATATACAAAGGAAATACATACACCTACAGTTCATACTTAAGAAAATATTGGATTTTCTGGAAACATACATTATCATTTTACAAGGAAAATATACAAAGGAAATACATACATCTACAGTTCATACTTAAGAAAACATTGGATTTTCTAGAAACGTACATTATCATTTTACAAGGAAAAGATACAAAGGAAATACATACATTTATAGTTCATATTAAAGAAAATATTGGATTTTCTAGAAGTATACAAAAATCATTTTACACAAAAACGTTACAAATCCTTCTCATACAAACTGCTATGAACTCACCAACTTAATTGTTGACACTTTTCAAAATCATTTGTATTCTCAGGAAATCAGTAGACAGTTATTCAAATCATTTTGAGGGTCGGCGTCGCTATTTCATGTTTTCTACTTTTCAGTTATTTGTATTCAACTTTTGAACAAACAGAGATTCGTAAACAATGTAATACATGAAATCTCAATGTATAAATGTTTGTGTTGCTATGATTCATTTATACTCAATTGTTATGATAATGTACATGAAGTCACTCCATCTGTCCCCAGACGTTTCCACCGTTCTGGTTTGGGGGTGTGACATCATGTTTCTTACTCCATGTATATGTAGCTCCTTTATGGGTCAAAGCTGTTAATGGAGAAGCTATCACATAAAAGCATTGGATAAACCTTCGGTAATATCCAGCTAATCCCATAAAGCTTCGAATCTCAGTGAGACTTTTTGGTCGTTCCCATTCATCACAGCTTCAATCTTTGCTAGATCAACCATTATTCCTTTTTGGTTAACCACATGACCCAAGAATTGGACTTCTTGAATCTAAAAATCACATTTGGAGAACTTTGCGTACAACTTCTCCTTCTTGAAAACTTCTAATACTTCTCGCAGGTGCTTGCCGTGCTCCTGTTGGCTCTTTGATTAAATCAGAATGTCGTCTATGAACACTATCATGGATTTAGCGAGGAATGGTTTACAAACCCTGTTCATCAAATCCATAAATGCTGCTGGAGCATTGGTCAGTCCAAATGACATAACCAAGAACTTATAGTGTCTGTATCTCGTTCTGAATGCGGTCTTCTTAATATCTTGCTTTCTCACCTTCAGCTGATGATATCCTGACCTAAGATCGATCTTTGAGAAATAGCTCGAACCTTGCAGTTGATCGAATAGGTCATCAATCCTTGACAATGGAGACTTGTTCTTTACCGTTGCCTTGTTTAGCTCTTTATAATCTATGCACATCCTCAAGCTTCCATCCTTCTTCTTCACGAATAACACCGGAGCTCCCCAGGGTGATGAACTAGGTCTAATGAAACTGTTGTCCAACAACTCCTGAAGTTTCATCATAAGCTCCTTCATCTCTGTCGGTGCAAATCGGTATGGTGCTTTCGCTATTGGCGTCGATCCTGGCAACAAGTCTATTCGAAACTCTGCTTATCTATCAGGGGGTAATCTAGGAAGATCATCAGGAAAAACTTTCGGATAGTCACACGGCACTGGTATTCTTTGTATTTCTTTCTCACCCTTCTTTGCATCGATCACAAATGCCAAGTATGATATGCATCCTTTGGACAAACATTTTCTGCCTTTCATCAGGGAAATGATTCCAGAATTTACTCTACGTTTGTCCTCGTACACCATAAATGACTTTTTTCCAGGTGGGTTTACTCTCACCATGTTCTCCCTGCATAGTATCTCGACATCTTTTGCATTAAGACAATCCATTCCTAGTACGATGTCGAAACCGTTCAACTCAATGGGTAACAACTCCTCGTGAAATTTATTCTCGTTCAAGTCGATGATGATGTTTTTAATGCAATCGCTAACAGATATGAATTTTCCACTGGCAACTTCTACAACTAGAGAATTATTAAGTTTATCTACATGCAATGTTAGTCTTCCACCAAATTTATACGATATAAAGGAGTAATTTGCTCCAAAGTCAAACAATATATTAGCAGGCAATCCATTTACAAGAAAGGTACCTGAAGCGGCATCTGCTTCATCCCTTGCTGCTTCCAGGGTCATCTGGAATGCTCTTGCCTTTGGCCTCGATGGAACATAAGGCCTTGGTGCCTCTAAACCCTAAACCCTAAACCCTATTACTTTCTTATATTATTTTACAAATTTGTTTTTGATTAATATTTTATAAAATTGATTCCTTACATCTTTCTTTTTATTCATTTTAAAGATTTTTTTTTTGTTTTTATAAAATCGTTTTTTCAACTTTGGTTTTATATATTTTTTAAATCTTAGGTTTTTAAGAATTCTTTTTTGCAACTCTTTTACAATTTATTACAACATTTTTTTTAAGTTCGTTTTTACAAAATTTTATTGTTACAAAATATTTTTTTCATATTTTTTATTATATTTGTGTTGTAAAAGTTTCTCTATTTTTATAATTATATTTACAAATTAGTCCAAGCTTTTTTTAAGGGTTTTTTTTTTCAATTTTTTTAACAATTTTATTTTTTATAATTTTTAAAATTAAATAATTTTAAAGTTTTTTAATATACAAATTTAATTACAATTTTTATACCTTAGTATTTTTTTTAAATTCATTTTTTGAAAAAAAAAATTTATTTTGCAAAATTAATTTTTAGAACTTTTTTACATTTCTTGTTTTATGCATATGTTTTAAAGATTTTCTATTTTTACACATTTGTTTTTGGGCGTGTTTTTCTACAAATTGTATTGTAAGTTATTTCACGCCAATTATACATAAATAAATTTCCCGCAACAATGTGCAGGTATGATATTCCTAGTTTTTCTTATTGTATATTATATAATTAAAATCAACTTCAAATTTAGAGTGTGTTCGGAAATAAGTTTTTGAATGCTTTTACGAGATTTTAACTTTTAATATTTAACAAAAAAAACTCAAACTATAGAAAAAGATTTGTTCGGATGAAAGAGTTTAACGCTTTTACTTTAAATGAAAAGATATAAATCCAAAAGCTACTTTAAGTGGTTTTTGAAAACTTATAAATTATATATTTTATGTTATTTTATACATATTAAAAACTTACAACTATTTTTTACTAATATTTCTACACAAATAAAACAATAATTTCCAACTTTTAGTTATCGAATATATCTTTTAGTTTTTAGGAATCGATTAGTTTTGAGAAATATATCATTGGTTTTATTGGTTTTATTATGTTGCGGTGACTCTACATACGATGGTTTGAACATGTAGGACATACCCTACTAGATTCATGGATTTGAAGTTTCAAAATGAATAATAGGCGCTTACTTTTTCAACTCAAAATTGAGTATTTGGGCGTTATTTACAAACACTTGGACCCATAATGCTCCCACTAGATGTCACCTTTCGGTAACATTATGGCCAATGATGATTGATCATGAAGAGATTTCACAAGAAGATAGATTTCGAAATGTACCCTTAAGTATACCCATAGAAGAGAGGCCCTCCTTTCAGAATGTATTAATTTTGGATAGATATTAAAGTTCTATTATTTTCATAAAAACTTTGAATAAAATATTCCCTAAAACTTGTAACAAGTTATATAAGCATTTAAGAATGATAATAAGTTTTTTAAAAACACGACTAGAAATAGAGCTGGAAAAAATCGATTCAATCCTCTAACCCAAACCAAAATTAGCGAGTTGGGTTGTCATTTTCAACCTATTTAAGTTGGGCTAACCTATTTAATCCATTTAATGAAATAGGTTGGCTTTGGTAAAAATTATCAACATGTCAACCCATTTAACTTTAATATATATTTAATTTAATAATTATTTGAATATTACAATGTATTAATCATAGTATTGATTTATAAATTATAATGTTGTATTATTATTTATGTTTTAAAAAAACTAAAATCTTAAGTCTCATACTTTTTCTTAGCACCGACAATACTAGTTACTCTCTCCAAAATCAATTCGAAATTAAACATTTTTAATGTTATTTGAACAATTTATATGTATTTGTGAATTATGATTGTGCTTTTGTCATACTTTAAAACTTTATTTACGTTTGGAACAAATTTAAGCGGTGTAATTTTTAGTTTTTTATTTATTTTAAATGGGTTAACCCATGTTTAACCAATTTATGTAGTAGGTTGGGTTAGGAACTTGCATAAACAGTTCAACCCGATAACAACTCAATTATCTAAAAGGTTGGGTTGTGTAACACCTGGTTTCGAAAGTGCTTCGTTGCTAGGGGCTGCGGCCCAATCATCAGTTGTCATAAGGGTTAGGGCATTGGGAAAAGGAGGATTTGGCCCATTTCGGATGTGGGTGTTAGGGTATACGTGATCCAAGTGTTTGATTGTGTCTTCAGAGGCCAATGGTATAATTGTAATTTGACATCTCGGTCTTCTAGGGATTTTGGGTTCTTGCTCAGAAAGTTTTTAGGTAATGAGGAGTTCTTAGAAGCGTAGGGCTTCTCGTCACATTTCCATGGATATAAAGTTCGTCGGAAATGGACTTACAACGAAGAAGTTATAGCACTTTGAAGGTATTGGCAGATTTAGCCCCTAATGGAAATGTTTGGCAGATAAGTCCCATGCATGCAAGGGATGCATGCACGTGTCCGGCTGGGAACGCCGAGCGTAAGCTGCGTTACGCTTGGCGTATAAAGTTGGGCGTACTGAGAGGTATGCGAGGCGTACTCCATTCAGACCAAAAACCCTAAATTTTAGGGTATGAAACTATATAAGGAACATTATGCCTCAAGACCAGCCTCCCTCTCACCCTAAAGAAGCTACTATGAAACCCTAATCCATAATTAAGTGATCTTGGAGCTCAGAAGGCCTTTTGAGAGCATTTTGGTGTTTTGGATCCATTCTCCAAGGAAGTGAAGAGCAAAGCAAGGTGGTGGTTCAAAGGAGAAGTTGTAGATCTGGGATTTTTGCTTCATTTCAGACCTTTTCAAGGTATAAAGTCTTGAACTTGATCCTTGAGTGCTTAGATCTCTTATGTTGAGTTTTTGGACCTTTTTGGTCCCAAGAATGGAGCTTTATGGTTCCAAATCCGTTTCTAGGCTTAGGGTTGCCACCCTTGGTGCCATTTGAGTCCCTAAGACAGAAAGTTGCCATCTTGAAGGTATTAATGGGTTCATGCAAGAGTTATGGCCATTTTCATGGAAGTAGATTGCAATACTTTGAGTTTGGGTTCATGTGGGTCATATAAAGTCACCAAGTCAGCGACTTTATGGATTAAGACGTTAAAGAGGACTTGGATATGTGATTTTAGCCTTTGGAATAAAGTATTAAGTGCTTAATGGTAGAAGTGGCTTAACAGAGCAGTACGCTGGGCGTACATGCATGTACGCGCAACGTACAAGCCATACAACTTGTACGTTTAACGTACAGAGGAGTATGCCCTACGTACTCAACAGATTTGGGCTTTGCGTTGTTTGGGCCTCGGTTTGGGCCATTTCCATGGGCTGGTATCTTGGGCTTTAGTGAGCCATCTGGAATTGAACCTTTGGACTAGAGAAGCATTATTGGACCTTAAGTTTAGGCCATGTGAAGGGATTGGGCCCAATTGGAAATTGGGCCATATATTGGGCCTTGTAGAAGTGTTTATCTTTTGGGGCTAAGGGTTGGGTAGAGTTCATTTTGGGACAAGAGTATGTGAGGGTTAGAATGGTCTTTTACCCCAGTGAGGACTTATGGTTAAGTTATAAGAATCCTGAACTTAACTAGTTTGTATGATAATTAGTAGCTCGGGGAGTCGAGAGATCAGCAGTTCGGGGATCTGCCAGCTAGTAGCCATAGGATTATCCGTGAGATTCAACTTTGCGAGGTGAGTTGCCTCTTGTTTGAACAGGTCGAAGGCACCAATGTTGGCATGTATATATATGTTTATATGTTTTCCGGATTACGATCCGATGTTGGGCGATACCCGAGGAATGTTTGTTATGCTTGAGGTCTTTGTGAATCTTGCATGTGTCGGTATTTGTATGTTTCCAGATTACGATCCGATGTCGGGCGGTACCCGAGGAATGTTTATATGTATGCTTTTCCGGACTAAGGTCCGATGTCGGGCGGTGCCCGAGGAGTGTTTATATATGTGTTCCCGGACTACGGTTCGATGTCGGGTGGTACCCGATGACTATGTGCATGTTAGATTATACTTGTTGTATGCGTGAAACTTGTATGTGCCTGGTAAGGATGTGAGTGTGGGCGGGCTCCCGTATCTCATCACTAGCTGAGTATGGACGTGGTCCATATCTCATCATTAGCAGAGCAGGGGCGGGGCCCATTTTATACCGAGCGGGGCTCGATGCCAAGCAGGGCCTGATGTCAGACACTGTCCGATGCCGGGCAGGGTCCGATGAAGGGGCGGGGCCCATTTTATGTGATTATGTGTATGGTATGTGGTAGTTTGGGGAGACTCACTAAGTTCGTGCTTATGGTTTTCAGTTTTGGTTTCAGGTACTTCCAGTTGCAAAGAGAAGGGCTCGGGATGACTGCATTGCACACACCATGATGTTTAGCCTGGGATGTTTACTCTGATGTTTTGATTTGGGAACTCTGATAATAATGTTTTGAAATACTTTGACTCATGTTTTGATGAAATGGTTTGGTAACTATGGTTTTGTTTAATGGTTTAAAATGAAATTTTTGGTTATGATTTTTAGGATGTTACAAGTTTGTATTAGAGCCTTGGTTTGAGGGATTTGGGCACACTCTCGGGTGTGCCTGAACTCAAACTGAGGACTTGGTATGAAAATTTTCAAAAGAGAATCATTTTTTTATAAAAGTGATTTCGAAAAGTGAAAAGGGTGTGGTGCATGCAATCAGCCGAGCTCAAGTAAGTTCTCCCAAATTACCCATACATGTTTATGTTATGATGTGAATTGTAAATATGTGAATCGCATGCTAGATTAAAGATAAGGATCAAGGAGAGATGCCTTTGTATGATTATATGAGCTTGTAGATTTGCATGCTAGAATTGGCCAACCAATGGTAGGATGGCCTGTATAGGTTATGCCTGATTGTATGAGCCTTCGAATTGCATGCTAGTACAAATTCCTGATTAGAGGATAGAATGGTTTGATTGGAGTATGTTGGTTAGATTTTCCATTGTTTGAATGCTGCTTGCTTTGTGCTTTGAGGGACTCTTGTGATGTGGGTTAGCTACTAAGTGAATATGCTAAGTCACATGGGGCACAGGCCGGATATTCTCAGAGTGATGGACTTGTCCCTATTGCGCAGCTCTCATCTGAGTCCAACCGTTCTAGGGATGAGTATTTTACTCGAAGGATTATTTGATCTCTGTTGCATGTGGCTATATTCATGAGGTATCTAGTTGACATTGATGGGAAATCCTTCAGCAGCTGAGGACTAAGTGGGTTCGGGGACCTAGGAAAGCCTAGGATATGCTGCAGTGGGTTAGTGGTATGGTTCAGTGAGTACTGGCATAATGGTCTGAAGAAGTAACTTAGAGGATTCAGGAGGATTGCTGAGGAAAGTATGGATAGGTGTGGAAGGTAGTATTGGGTCCATACTACTGAAAGCACAGGATCCATACTCGAATCTAAGGAGCTTATGAGAGGTGGATTCTTGGGCGAATTCTGATTATTGGATTGATTGTATTTCAGTTTGGAGATGAGCTCTTAGGGAGATGGTTCAGGTTCGGGTTCTGGTGCAGGTGCAGGTGCTAAGTCGATCAGCGAGCAGATACGGGAGTTCCTCTCGTCAGAGATTGCTCGCGGTATGATGGAGCAGACTCCTATGATCTTGGGGTCAGTCGAGGAAGGGATTTTGGAAGTATTGGATAGTTATCTCGGGGCCTTTCAGGTTGAGACTATAGCATGGCAGTTAGGGGCTCATCTGCAGCCCAAGGCTTGTGGATCCCTAGGATCCTTCAGGGAGGAGGATCCTCTTGTTAGCTTTAGTCATTCGGCAGCGGAGGACATTTGTGCGTCGTGCCTTCAGGAGAGTCAACCACGTGATCGGATTGCCGTTGAGATTTCACGAGACCTTCGCGAAGGATTTCCTGATATCATTGGTCGGATCACTGACAAAATTATTGTCAATTTAGAGGAGCGGGCCGCACTCTCACGTGCTGCAAGTGCAGCTGGTGGGGCTGGTAGTGAAGGAAATGTGAGTTTGGAAGTACGGCTCGGAAAAAGGAAGCGGACACCAATCTCAGGACTATTGGAAGGAGGTGGAGGGTCCGACACGGCTGACTTGGATGTTGGATGTTAGGGAGATCTTGAGGTGTGTGGCAAGTGTGGGGAAACCCATGGGTTTGCTTGTCACAAGTTTAGGTGTTTCAAGTATGGAGAAAGAGGGCATGTGCATCGGGATTGTAAGAAGGATTAGATATGTTTTCATTGTCACCAGCCAGGTCATTTCAAGTCCCGTTGTCCTGCTTGGGTGGTGGAGAGAGTTCAGGTTCCAGCGCCCATCGTTTCGCAGAAAGTCAAGATCGAGCCGCAATAGATCGTTGGTATGTAATTCGAACTCCGCTTTCTGTAATGATATTATTGTGTAATTACTCTTGATCAGTAATTGTATTTGCCTTCGAATTTCACTGAGTATGAGTAAGTATATCTTGGATTTATATTTTCTGCTTATGTTTGGGTCATATGCCATGTGCATACCATGAATCTTAGAGTAGTAGCGTGAGGTCGTATCCTTATATAGTGGGTTACCAGGATACGGTAGCTGTAGCAAGTGTGATTGGAGCTTGGGAGGTGTTCTATTAGTCTTCAAGAATTGTAAAACTTTAGTGTTGGATAGTTTTAGAACACTAACAGTGGTAAGTGTTGGTTTCTAGCAAATTGATCATTGGATGGTAAGAAGGATTGGGAGTCCTTCCAGTCTTGGGTACTGTAAGATGTTAGTTGAATCAAAGTGGAGGAGAATCGTTCAGGTATCCAGGAACAAAAGTAAGTGTGAAACTAGGATGAGTTCGCATTCCCGCTGGAGAGGAAGACGACCCAAGTGGTTGTTTGGGTCGAGGAGTGTGTGAGTTGGGAGTTTGGGAAACTTCCCAACAATGGGTCCGCGTGTTCTTGGTGTTTGATAGCTAGCATTGGGAAACCAGGTTGGGGAATCCCCTTTAGGACGCGGGTTCATTTGGGATGTTAGGTCGTGTGTGTGCTCGACGTTGGATGTGTTCGATTTAGTAATCAGCTGTTGAGACAGCGTGGAAAGTGTTGTAAGACTGCGGAATAGCCGTAGCATTCATCAGTAGCCAAACAGTATGGGAAAGTGTTGTTATACTACGGAATGAGCCGTAGCATTCACAGATTCATTCAGATAAGTTAGGCCAGGGTGGGTTAATTCGTAGGATCGTGGGAAGGCCACAGCGTGATCGGAATCAGAAAAGTATAGGTCGATGGGATTCGAGGTGGAGTTGTACCGGTGTAGCCCTAGATAGTTGAGACATGTGGGCATGGCCGCTTTGAATTATGGATTGGGTGAGACCCGTGGGCGAGGACCGTGTGCTTATAGCAATACAGGTGGGACCTGACAGAGACCATTGGGTCAAGGTATGGGATCAGGGATCACATGATTTATAGAGCCAAGAGTGGCAATGTGGATAGGGCAGTTTTGATAGCCATAGCCGAAGTTTTCTTCGGAAGTCGCGAGGAGCGACTAAGAGGGTGCTCATTGGCTCAGCAACTGGGTGGGAATCCGGTATTCCAGATAGTTGACAGACAAGTTGGGACCTGGGAGGCCTCGACTCTTTCGGACAGTGGATAAGAGGCAGCAAGATGTCCGGGCAGAAGTAGTAATGTGAGGATCCGAGTGTGTGGAGTAGCTTGCTGAACGAAGGTTTTAAGTTACTTACAGTTGGATTAAATAATCTCATAGTAGTTGATTTGACCCTGTTGCACAGCTCTCGTTTGATTCTAACCGTTGCAGAGATGAATCTTCTACTCGAAGGATTATATGAGCCTTCTGTCAAGTATAATTGTTCTGCTGATGGTGATGTTATTGGATTAGTGTCTAAGCCTGTAACTATATTTGGTATGTACTTGACCCGGTTGTGCATGGTCCTTTTGGGTTGCCTTCACCAAAGCAACTTGATAGGATGATTTATGGAGAAAGAGAGGTTATTATGGTTTATTAATATATTATATGAATAATATATTAAAAGAGAAATCATATAGTTTAATTAATATTACACAAGAATTAATTAAGAATTAATTTTATGGCTAAAAGACATTAATTAAATAAAGGGGACTAGAACTGTCAATTGTGTGATAGTTGAATATTGGGCTGAGAATCCTTATGGATTAGGGAATGGACAAAATTAAGAGGACTCCATCTTAATTTTGACCATAGAGGCCTTATTCCAGAAGGTTCTCAAGTTACTTAGGGCCTAAGTCATCCAATTAGGGTTTTGACTGAAACCCTAGAAGCTCAAGTATATAAGGACCCCTAGGGCTAGAAAAATCGGCCACTTGATCCCTTGGAAGTTTGGAGCTGACTTTTGCCTCTCATCCTCTCTCCTAAACAGCATCCTCTTTCTTGTGGTGTTTGTAAGCCATTAGAGGTGTGACATTTTTGACACTAAGCTCCAAAGAGTAGAAGATTCAAGCCATTCAAGAAAGGTAATCATCTAGATCTGATATATTAGGTTAATTTCGAAATATGTATGCTGGATCTAGGGTTCATAAGTCTTGGATGAATTGCATCTTCAATAGAGAAACCTAGATCCAAGCTTTAGGGTTTTTATGCTCTAAAGCCATTAGATGCGTGATCAGTCTGTCAGGGAGACATACCAGTATGGGATTCAGACTCTAGAGAGGCAGAAGTGATTTGCGGAAGCTTGAAGTTTGCTTTCTTCGGGATGGAAGTTCGGTTGGTTTTCGGTTGTCTTGAGAGGATTGTTTTACGCTTAGAATCATTGGTTGCATTCCTCATATCATTTGTTGGGAGATGGGTGTTAGTAAGCAGAGATGTCGAGGACAAAATCTAATTTAAGAGGGGGAGAGTTGTAACACCTGGTTTCAAAAGTGCTTCGTTGCTAGGGGCTGCGGCCTAATCATCAGTTGTCATAAGGGTCAGGGCCTTGGGAAAAGGAGGATTTGGCCCATTTTGGATGTGGGTGTTAGGGTATACGTGATCCAAGTGTTTGATTGTGTCTTCGGAGGCCAAGGGTATAATTGAAATTTGACATCTCGGTCTTCTAGGGATTTTGGGTTCTTGTTCGGGAAGTTTTTAGGTAATGAGGATTTGTTAGAAGCGTAGTGATTCTCGTCACCTTTCCATGGATATAAAGTTCGTCGGAAACGGAGTTAGAACGAAGAAGTTATAGCACTTTGAAGGTTTTGGCAGATTTAGCCCCTAATGGAAATGTTTGGCAGATAAGTCCCATACATGCAAGGGATGCATGCACGTGTCTGGATGGGAACGCCCAATGTAAGTTGGGTTATGCCCAGCATATAAAGCTATATGGTCGCGGGTGGTTTGTGAGTATGTCGGGCGTACTAAGAGGTACGCGGGGCGTACTCCATTCAGACCAAAACCCTAAGTTTTAGGGTATTGCACTATATAAGGAACATTATGCCTCAAGACCAGCCTCCCTCTCACCCTAAAGAAGCTACAACGAAACCCTATTCCATAATTGAGTGATCTTGGAGCTTAGAAAGCCGTTTGAGAGCATTTTGGTGTTTTGGATCCATTCTCCAAGGAAGTGAAGAGCAAAGCAAGGTGGTGGTTCAAAGGAGAAGTTCTAGATCTGGAATCGTTGCTTCATTTTAGACCTTTTCAAGGTATAAAGTCTTGAACTTGATCCTATAGTTCTTAGATCTCTTATGTTGAGTTTTTGGACCTTTTTGGTCCCAAGAATGGAGCTTTATGGTTCCAAATCCGTTTCTAGGCTTAGGGTTGTCACCCTTGGTGCTATTTGAGTCCCTAAGATAGAAAGTTGCCATCTTGAAGGTATTAATGGGTTCATGCAAGAGTTATGGCCATTTTCATGGAAGTAGATTGCTATACTTTGATTTTGGGTTCATGTGGGTCATATAAAGTCACCAAATCAGTGACTTTATGGATAAAGACGTTGAAGAGGACTTGGATCTATGATTTTAGCCTTTGGAATAAAGTATTAAGTGCTTAATGGTAGAAGTGGCTTAACAGAGCAGTACATTGGACGTACATGCATGTACGCGCAGCATACAAGCCATACAGCCTGTACACTTAGCGTACAGAGGAGTACGCCCCGCGTACTCAACAGATTTGCGCTTTGCGTTGTTTGGGCCTAGGTTTGGGCCATTTCCATGGGCTGGTATCTTGGGCTTTAGTGGGCCATCTGGAATTGAACCTTTAGACTAGAAAAGCATTATTGGGCCTTATGTTGAGGCCCATGTGAAGGGATTGGGCCCAAAATGAAATTGGGCCATATATTGGGCCTTGTAGGAGTGTTTATCTTTTTGGGCCAAGGGTTGGGTAGAGTTCATTTTCGGAACTGAAACTGAGTCTACTCCTCCCAAGGAAGATTATACAGCCAATTCAACTCAGGATGGCCCCTTCGAACCACCTGTTAACCAAGAAGATGATAAAGCTAAGTCTCGGACCTCCAGTTCGGACACGAGATCATCAGTTGGTCATTATGCTGATCCTTTTGCCCTATTGGAACTCCGAGACAATATCTCTGCAACTGTAAAGAAGGTCGAGTCAATTGAAACCTCTGTGGCCGGACTCGATACCAAGATTGATGAAAAGGTTTCTGGTCTAGACTCCAAGCTAGACGCAATTTTAAACTCCTAGTCTGAAGCCACAAAGTTCGGATCAACAACTGCTCAAAGGGAAGCTCAGCTCGATCAACTTATTTCCCTACGACGCAAGCATACCATTGAGGAGGTTGAACAAAAGTATGATGCCACTCTCGATCATTATCTCGATCCCATCACCAAAATGTTGAAGGTTTTCGATGATTTGATCGATGCCATAGATGAGCTCATCAAACAGACCCATGTCCGCCATGAAAAACAAATTCAGAGACTCGAGAAGGAGATCAGGAAGAAAGATGAGATGAACCTGATCATACAACAAGTCCTTATCAAGCTCCTTAGGGCATGTTGGAACATTGTGGATGTTCCGAACAACAAGTTTGATGTTCCGAACATTGTGGATGCCACAGATGAGCTCATCAAACAGACCCACGTCCGCCAACTCTTTGACCACCTGAAAGCTCAGGCTCCTATAGTTGCAGCTTATGACGCCTTAACACTGCAAATGAATACAAGCTTTCAAAAGGTGTTTAACAAATTCTCGGACCTCAAAGAGTCTGCAATGCTTGCACTGGTTGTCGGATCATCCGTTGCAAGAAGGGGAGAAGGGCCCAGTAGGAGAAGTCAATCCATCCCCTGGAAACCTGTCTCGGAGTTCAGACTCCGAGATGAAGACTTTGATGATTCTTTGTGTAACGACCCAATTTTTCAAAAGAATTTTTTCATTTTTAATAAATCAAATATTTGCCACAAACCATAAAATCCCCAAATACAATTGTTTTCAATTTAGTAACAATAACAATTTTATTCCAAAACATCAGAGTGTCCCACAAACACCTAAGAGAGAGTGCACACCGCGCCATCAAGCCTTGCCCTTGCCCTTGGGCTCAGATGTACCTGAAACAAATCCACAAACTGTAAGCTAATTCTTAGTGAGTTCCCAAGATCATACCCCACATACAATCCACATATCACATATCATATTAGCTATAAAAGCTACATCTACCACATAAGCCATGCATACAACAAATAGGGATGCCATGGGCTCGTCCCCAGGGTCTTACTCCAGGATACCATGGGCTCCCCACATGGTCTTACACCTAAGTGACATGGGCACTCCCATGGTATTTAATAGGAAATCCATGGGCTCTCCACATGGTCTTGCATCCGGTTGCCATAGGCTCTCCCATGGTCTTTAGTAGGAAAGCCATGGGCTCTCCACATGGTCTTACTTCCAGGTGTCATGGGCTCTCCCATAGTCATCCATACAAACATACTACATATAAACTAGCAACCACCTATCATAAAATGGGCCGGCCTTGGTGCCTTAGACCCATTGGTATGGTGAGGATACTTACCTCTCGCGAATGATGAACTGACATGATAAGATCCAATAAGTCCCAACGCACAGTTCCAACTCAACTTCCTATAAGCATCATGAGATTAATTTTTCACAATCCCGAAATACCATAAATATCTTCAAAGTCAACTCTGGTCAATCCTCGTCAAAGGCAAGGTCAACAGTCCATGTTGACCCCAACTCGTCGAGTGCATCTAACAACTCGTAGAGTTCCTACAGAGTCCAGAAAACCGGAACAAACCCTAGCCAACTCGCCGAGTTGTTTCATCAACTCGACGAGTTCACTTGATATCCAGTAGACGGGGGAACTTGATCCAACTCGTCGAGTGGCCAGGGCAAATCGTCGAGTCCCTCTCCCTGTTTGCTTATTATGATGATACGCCGAATGCAGGGACTCCAGGGCTTAGATCTGAAACCCTAAGGTATCTAGAATGATAAAGTTTCCAACTTTACCCTATAGAACCACTCCGAATGTTGGAAAGCTCAAAAGCTTTGCCATGTGGTCCAAGACTCTCGGGATCTGGAATCCCTCCTTTCCGGAAGAGTTTCTAGTCCTCAAAACATTCCAAAGATGGAGGCTTTATGGACATGCATGTCTAATGCATGTCTTTAAGTCAAAATGGCCAAAAAGGGGAAAGATATTCTAAAAACCCTTGCGTGTCATCCATGCTTGACCAAAAGCTAGATCTAGCCCACCTTGGGATCATTTTGCCCTGGATATTCATAAAGTTGCAAACTTTATGAACCCAATGCATGAAATGCACAAAAATGATAGGAAATGAAGATTAAACTCAAGATCTAGCCATATTCTAAGATAAAAATCAAATCTTGAAGACTTACAACAATCCACAAGATGGTCAAGCTCAAGAGTTAGGGCTTGGTTTGTTGGATCTTCTCCTTCTTCTCACTACCTTCTTCTTCTTAAGCTCCACAAGTCACTCGAGCTCACAAAATGAAAGAGAATGGGGATTAGGGTTTAGCAAAGACGTTCTTAGGGTTTGGAGGCTGATGGAAGGTCAGCCTCAAGGTTCTTAAGGAGATTATATAGGGTGCAAACCCTAAAATTAGGGTTTTTCCTTTACAGCACCTACTCATCGAGTTGGGCCTTCCAACTCGTCGAGTAGGTCTTAGATCCCGCGTCCCCAAAATGTTCTCTACTCGACGCGTCAGATCTCCCCAACTCGCCGCGTCCCAACACTAAAACCCTAAAACTTAGAAAATTAAATAATACATGGAACAGGTGTTAC
The DNA here is from genome assembly GCF_052849685.1 of Lactuca virosa. Lineage (NCBI taxonomy): Eukaryota > Viridiplantae > Streptophyta > Magnoliopsida > Asterales > Asteraceae > Lactuca > Lactuca virosa. Next base: position 274,416,483 of record NC_136431.1, on the reverse strand, counting down.
AAATCTCCCCCACTTGAACTGGACTTCGTCCTCGAAGTCTGCTGACCCAAATAAGTCCGGGTAGTGGTCTCGCATCTCGTCCTCCGGCTCCCATGTCCATTCGGAGCCCCTTCGGTGCTGCCATTGCACCTTTACCAGCTTCATTTCCTTATTTCGAAGAACCTTACTCTTCCTATCTAGAATCGAAACAGGCCTCTCAATGTAGTTCAGGATCTCATCCACCTAAATGTCGTCCAGAGAGACGACTGCGGCCTCGTCTGCGACACAGTTCTGAAGTTGTGACACATGGAAGGTGTTGTGAATCTGGCTAAGATCATCCGGCAGATCCAAGCGATAGGCCTCCTTGCCCACCTAGGCCGTGATCCTGAACGGTCCAATATATCGGGGCCCTAGCTTGCCCCTGTTCTGAAACCTGATGACTCCCTTCCATGGCGACCCCTTTAGTAGCACAAAGTCCCCCACCTGGAACTCAAGATCCGATCGCCGCCGGTCAGCATAACTTTTCTGACAACTCTGTGCGACCCGCAGCCGGTCACACACCTGCTGAATTAGCCCGGTAGTCTAGAGCACTACCTCAGTGCTCCCCATGACCCGGTGTCCAACCTCGCCCCAACAAACCAGGGTCCTACATCTCCTACCATACAACATCTCAAACGGGGGTCGGTCGATACTGGCATGGTAACTGTTGTTGTATAAAAACTCTGCCAACGGGAGATATATATCCCAACTCCCTCCAAAATCCAGCACACATGCCCGCAGTATATCCTCAAGTGTCTGGATCGTCCTCTCACTCTAGCCATCTGTCTGGGGGTGGTACGCCGTGCTAAAATGCAACTGAGTGCCCAGTTCCTCGTGGAACTTCTTCCAGAATCTACATGTAAATCGAACATCTCTGTCAGAGACTACCGACACTGGAACCCCGTGTCTCGCCACCACCTCTCGTACATAAATATCCGCCAACTTCTCAGCGGATATACTCTTAGAGATCGGAATAAAGTGAGCACTCTTCGTCAATCTGTCCACAATCACCCATATGGCGTCCACACCCCTCGCTGTCCTCGGTAACTTCGTGATGAAGTCCATAGTGATCTCCTCCCACTTCCACATGGGAATGGGTAGCGGCTGAACCTTGCCATGAGGCCGCTGATGCTCGGCCTTGACCTTCCTACAGGTCAAGCACCGCTCCACAAACCAGGCGAACTCCCACTTTATGCAGGGCCACTAGTAACCCAGTCTCAAATCTCTATACATTTTCGTAGCCCCTGGATGTATAGAGAAATTGGACTTGTGTGCCTCCTCCAATATCATCTGTCTCACTCCTCCAGTCACCGGTACCCACACCTGGCCACACTGTGTCAAAAGGCCACGACTATCCTTAATAAACAAGGGATACTGCCCCCGAATCCGCTCTATCTTTCAATTCTTTTTCTTCACACCCTCAACCTGAGCCTTCTTGATCATATCCAACAATGGGGAAATCACCGTCATCCTCAAACATACATTCCCAATCGAGGAATCGGCCTCCCTGCGGCTCAAAGCAACGACCACCACGTTCGCCTTTCCGGGGTGGTACACGATCTCACAGTCATAGTCTTTCAGCACATCCAACCACCTCCTCTGTCGCATGTTGAGGTTCTGCTGATCCATCAAATACTTCAAACTCTTGTGATCAGTATAAATCGTGCACCAGACTCCATACAAGTAGTGTCTCCAAATCTTGAGGGCAAACACCACTGCTCCCAATTCCAGGTCATGAGTGGGGTAATTCGCCTCATGAGGCTTCAACTGCCTCAAGGCGTAGGCTATCACATATCCCCTCTACATCAGTACCGCGCCTAACCCTGATATCGACGCATCACAGTATACCGCCAAATCATCTAATCCCTCAGGTAGTACTAGAATCGGAGCCTCGCATAACCTCCGTCTCAGGGTCTCAAAAGCCAACTGCTGATCCGTGCCCCATAGAAACTACACATTCTTCTTGGTCAAGCGGGTCAATCGCACAGCAATCTTGGAGAAATCCTGGATAAATCTCCGATAATAGCCCGCTAAACCCAAGATACTACGGATCTCGGATGCGTTCTTCGGTACTTCCCACCACATCACTGCCTCCACCTTGGCTGGATCAACCGAAATTCCCTTCTGATTGATGATGTGCCCCAAAAACTGTACCTTTCGCAGCCAGAAATCACACTTGTAGAACTTTGCATAAAGCTTCTCTGCCCTCAGATTCTACAGTACCTCCCTCGGATGCTGCTAATGCTGCTCCTTGGTCTTAGAATATACCAGGATATCATCAATAAAAACGATCACCGACCGATCCAACATCGGTCTACACACTCTGTTTATAAGATCTATATATGTTGTTGGGGCGTTGGTAAGACAAATGGCATCACCACAAACTCATAGTGCCCATACCACATCCTGAAAGCTGTCTTCGGTATATCCTCATCTGATGGTATCCCGACCGAAGATCAATATTGGAAAACCAAGACGCACCCTACAACTGGTCGAACAAATCATCGATCCTCGGTAATGGATAACGATTCTTCACCGTTAATTTGTTCATCTCTCGGTAATCAATGCACATTCAGTGAGATCCATCCTTCTTTTTCAAGAACAGGATCGGTGCTCCCCACGGGGAACTGCACGGACGGATAAACCCTCGGTCTAGCAACTCCTGAAGCTGTGTAGATAGCTCATGCATCTCAGGCAGTGCTATCCGGTACGGTTCCTTGGCTATCGGAGCGGCTCCCAGCACCAAATCAATGTGAAACTCCACCTGCCTCTCCGGAGGCACCCCTGGTAACTCTTCGGGATAAACGTCCTGAAACTCTTGTACAACCGGCACACTGGCCACATCCGTCGTGGTCTTAACCCTTGTATCCGAGATATAAGCCAGAAATCCCGTACATCCCTGCTGCAGTAATCTCCTAGCCCTCGCAGCTGCACAGAGGGTTGGCCCCTGCGAGGCCCTCTCACCCTGAATAACCAGTTGTCCCCCACTTCGGGTTCGAACCCTCACCAACTGGCGCTCGCAATCTGTAACACCCCGAATTCAAAAGATCCTTGAAAGAGAACAAAACCTCAAATGAGGAAGTGACTCGTCGAGTAGATGGGTGACTAGACGAGTAGGAGCGCGATTCAGTCGCGAGTTTAGTGACCTACTCGACGAGTCAGAAGACTGACTCGGCGAGTTGGCCAGGTTTGGGGAAAACCCTAAATGCAGGTCTTGTACCCTATTTAAAGAACATTATAACCTCTCATCAGCCTCCTTGATACTCTCTCAAGTCCAGAAACGAAACCCTAGCCACCCAACTCCATTCTTGAGCATTGTGAAGCTAAAAGTTGTATTGGTGGTGCACTCCTTGGAAGATTGGAAGCAAGGCACGAGGATGAGAGTTTAGATCCAGCATCATCATCCTATTTCCATCCTTTTCTGGTAATAAAGTCTTAACCTTGGTTTATAGTCTCTTAGATCTCTTTATGTCTACTTTATGAGAGTTTTGGTTCATGGAGCTTGATCTATGGGAGAAGGACGTCCCACGCAAATATCTTTTCAGATCTGGTATCCCTATAAATGGTTAAGGCATAAAAGTGCAAGCTTTATGCCATTAGAAACCCTCATTCAAGCTTAAAGGGGTTATTATGGCCTTTTAAGCCTCAAAAGGCCATGTATGGAAGGAAAGGCGGGGACTTTACGTGTTATACCGATCTTAGGAGCCCAGATCTACCTTTGGGAGAAGTTATTTGGCTTAGAAATTGTATGAATAGAATGAGACATTGAGGGACTCGGCGAGTCACTTATGGGACTCGGCGAGCCAGTCCGCTTTCTTGCCCTAAAACCCTTCTGTTAAAGGGTATGAGTTGAGTTGGTATGGGACTCAGTCAGTCTGGGTCCATAGCGGGCATGAAGATCATCGTAGTCGGCGAGTTTAATGAGGAACTCGGCGAGTCTAAGGCAATCTTCTTAGTTTATGAAGATGGACTCGACGAGTTGTTCATACAACTCGGCGAGCCATAGTCTACACATTCATAAGAGGGAGATGAACTCGACGAGTTCAAGGATGAACTCGGCGAGTCGGTTCGAGATGGTCCTGATTGTAAGACTGAAGGAGAACCCTTCGAGTTCTTGCTAGACTCGACGGGTAGGATCGGTGGTTGTATTGAGTTGGAGAAGCATGGACTCGACGAGTTAGTAGACCAACTCGGCGAGTCAAGTCAACTGGAGGTTGACTTTGACCTGGATTGACTTTTGGAATATTGTTGTCTAAGTGTTACATTGGGATATTGATAGTTCGAGAATTAAAGGATCAGCAGTCCGGGGGATTGCCAGCTAGCAGCAAGAAGGGTATCAGCAGGTCTTCAGCAGTGTGAGGTGAGTCTCCTCACTGTATGCATGGGTCTACGGCCACAATGCGGGCCCATTATGTTTATGCTTATGGTTATGTGTAGTAGGAAGACCTGGGGGTTAGCCGTAGGCACTTATTGGGATATGTTCGGATTTAGATCCGTTACCGGGGTTAGCCCGATGCAGTTTATCGGTTCCGGATTTCGGTCCAATGCCGGGTGGTACCTGAGGAAATAGTGTATGTGTAGTGATACTTGTTGTCTTTGTGATACTTGTATGTGCCTGGTAGGGAGGTGAGTCGGGCGAGGTCCCGTATCTCATCACTAGCCGAGTATGGATGGGGTTCCGTATCTTATTAGTAGCAGAGTAGGGGCGAGGCACGGGTTAGTAGGGAGGTGAGTGTGGGCGGGGGCCCGTATCTCACTACCAGCAGGAGCAAGGACGGGGTTCCATGACTCATCAGTAGCAGGACAGGGGTGAGGTCCAAGATAGGAGAGGCCTTAATACAGGAATGTAGTAGAGTAGTTATAGTTTATGTGCTATGCGATATGTTATATGTTTGTATATGTTTATCGGGCGGAGCACAGAGACAGGCGGGACCTAAGAGAAACAGATATGTACACCGAGCGGGGCTCGAAGCCAGTCGGGGCCTGTTGTCAGATGTATCCAAAGCCGGGCGGGGCCCAAGGAAGAGGGCGAGGCCCAGTACTTGCAGCATGTGGTTATGTATGTGGTATGTGGTAGGTTGGGGAACTCACTAAGCTTTGTGCTTACGGTTTTCAATTTTGGTTTCAGGTACTTCCGGTAGCGGAGGGAAGAGCTTGGGATGATCGCATGGCACACACCAAGAAGTTTAGCCTGGGATGTTTACTCTGATCAAATGAACTAGTGTTTTGAAATGATACTCTGATTTAAGATAATGACTTATGATTTTGGATGAATGATTTTATTAATAGATTAAAAATGAAATTTTTGGACCGCATTTTTGGAATGTTACGAGTTGGTAACAGAGCCTTGCTTTGAGGGATTCGGATACACTCTTGGGTGTGTCTGAACTCAAACTGAGGACTTGGTATGAAGGTTTTCAAAGGAAAATCATTTTTGTAAAAGAGCTTTGAGAAAAAGAAAAAGGATTTTGAAAAGAGAAAAGAACTTTGAAAAGAGAAAAGGGTGTGGTGCATGCAATCAGCCGAGCTCAAGTAAGTTCTCCCAAATTACCCATACAAGTTATGTTATGCTATGTGTATTAGAACTGCATGCTAGATTAGGACTAAGGATCTAGGAGGATGCCTTATGTGCCTGTTATATGTGTATGAGCTTTATGAATTGCATGCTAGTACAGATTTCTGATTAGAGGATAGAACAGCTTGATTGTATTATGTGGTTAGCTTTCCCAATGCCCGAATGCTTCTTGCTTTGTGCGATTAGGAGTTTTAATTATCTCTAATTAACTAGTAAACGAATATGTTAAGTTACATATTGCAAGGACTAAATAATTTCAGAAGGTTAGGTCTAGCCCTATTTCGCAGCTCTCGTCTGAGTCTAACCGTTGTAGGGTAGGACCTCTCATTCGAAGAATTATCTAGCCTAAGCAATATGTAATGGTATTCGCAAGTTAGTTAAGGGGAGATAACAAGGACTTCTTATGCAGCTGATGGCAGATAGTGAGTTGGAGGTTACCCTAGGGCAAGCCTAGGATGAGAGTAGTGTTGGGAGCAGTGTTAGTAGCAGTGAAAGGGACTTGGTGTAGTTGAGGCAATTTTTGAGGAAAGTACAGATAGATGTGGAAGGTAGTAGGGGCCCATACTCCTGAAAGTAGAGGATCTGTACTCGATTCAAGAAGGGCTGAGATAAAACCGGGAAACTTGTAGTGTGAGTGTGATCCCTCGGTAGAAATGTGTAGTCTGATAGTAGTTATGATTTGTTACAGAATGGTGACACTATAGGGTAGACCAGTTGGCAGATCAGGCGCCGGAGAGGGATCAGGCTCGGGTTCAGGGACCGAGCAGCTCGAGGAGCGGATGAGGGAGTTTGTATCAGCCGAGGTTACGCGCAGTATTCTAGATCAGACTCCTGTGATCTTTGGCACAGTCAAGGAGGGCATATTGGAGATATTGGATGAGAGGTGGGAGCCTTCCGCGCCTAGATGGTAGCCATGCTGGGAGCGCGTACTTTGACATTTCGAGAGTTTAGAGCTTGTGGTGCACTAGATTACCATGGGGCTCGGGACCCCATCGCTAGCAGCAGGTGGTTGGCCGATGTTGCCAACGCTTTCCGTACGAGCCGATGTCCCGAGGGGGATAAGGTTCGACTTGCCTCCTGTCTTCTGAAGGATAGAGAACGAGATTGGTGGGAGGAGGTTGGACATGCCATTGGAGATGATGCCGCGTTGGACGTGATGACATGGACTGACTTCTCAACCAGGTTCAGGTCCGAGTTTGCACCAGTGATCGAGGTGCAGCAGCTAGCACGAGAGTTTCAGGATTTGAAGCAGAAGACTGAGACTGTGGTGGAGATCACCACCAAGTTCAGAGAGAGAGCCCTTCTCGTGCCGCAGTATGTGGCAGACGAGGAGATGAAGAAGGCTCGGTATCACGAGATGCTGAGATGTGACATCAGGCAGTTTGTGAGCAGGTCCAGCTGCAAGACACTGGAGGATATGATTGCTCGTGCCAGGGAGAGAGAGAGAGAGAGAGAGATTGATTTGGAGTTAGAGAGGAAGAGGAAACCTGATGAGATTCAGGTAGCCACAGATTCAGGCAAGAGACCCAAGGGGCCAGATTCGAGATCGAGGGATTTCCAGAGCCGCAGCCGCTGTAGCAAGTGTGCCAGGGCGCATGAGGGTGCGTGCAGGAGCGGTAGTGGTGGTGATTCTGGCTGCTTCAAATGCGGCCGGACTGGTCATTTTAGTAGAGATTGTACAGCTACCACCACTCAGGGATCAGACCTGATATGTTTTCATTGTAGTCAGAGGGGCCAGAAGAAGGCCCAGTGTCCGAGTTTACTTTCAGCAGGACAGGTGATAACACCTGCCCCTATGACTTTGAGGATCACCGACGGTCGGCAGGGCCGGGCAGAGGCGCTTACGGCATGGAGCAGGGCGTACCAGTTGGTTTCAGATGACATGCGAGCAGCCCCGGATGTGGCAGGTGCGTATCCTTTATCTGTTTGACAGTTTTATTTGCGATGTATTTGCTATGGTACTGCATCGATATTAGTGATTGTACTTTGGATTCTGTTTCCTGCTTATGATTGAGTTATATGCCATCTGCATACCATGGGTTTTAGAGTGGTAGTCTGTAGTTGTACCCCCCCCCCCCCTTTTAGAGCAGGTTACTCAGGATGTGGTCGTTGTAGCAAGCGTGCATTGGGACTCTAGAAGTATTTCGCCCGCTTTCAAGGACGGTGGCGTCATGGTATTGGTTAGTTTTGGAGCACTGGCAGCGGTAAGCATCAGTTTTTAGTAGAACGATTATGGAGTGGTAAGAAGAATTAGGAATCCTTTCAAGACAGTGAACTGTGAGGATCTAGTTGAGTCAAAGTGGGGGAGAACCCTCCAAGCATTCAGGAGCAGAAGTAAGTGAAGAGTTGGAATGAGTTCGCAACTCTGTTGAGCAGGGTAATAGTCCGAGTGGCTGTTCGGATTGAGAAAACGCGTGAGATGGGAGTTTGGGAAACTTTCCATTGTCGAGTTCGTGTAATAGCGATTAGTAGATGAGTGGTTTGGAAGACCAGGTTGGAGGACCGCCAGCAGGACTCGGGTGAGTCAAGATACAGATTGAGTGAATGTCCGTCATGGGATGCTTTCGGATTAGTAGTCAGTGTAGAGACAGCATGGGGAGTGTGGTAAGACTGCGGGATAGCCGCAACATTTGTTAGTAGTCAGTTAGAGGAGTGTGGGCGAGGGCCCGTATCTGCTAGATAGAGGAGTGTGGGTGAGTCCCCGTATCTCCTAGTTAGCGGAGTGTGGGCGAGGCCCGTATCTCCTAGTTAGTATGGTCAGGATCAGGTAGACATAGTTTGTTGAGATTTAGTATGGAGGCAGGCCTGCATAGCCCAAGATAGGTGAGACCTGATATAGTTGGGTGAGACCCGTGGGCGAGGCCCGTATATTAGTAGCAGTACAGGTGAAACTAGAGGGAGAGACCGCTCTAGATCTAGTTTGGGTGAGACCCGTGAGCGAGGCCCTTGAGATTTTAGCAGCGCAGGTGGAACCTGGTAGAGACTTTAGAGTCAAGATAGGAGATCGAGGATCCCAGGATTTAGAGAGCCAGAGTGGCAAGGTAGACAGAGCAGTTTTAGTTAGCCGAAGTTTTCTTCGGAAGTCGCTGAGAGCGACTGAGAGATGGAGTTTGAGTTCAGTAACCGGTAGGAGTCCGGTGCTCAAGATGAGGGCAGAATAGTTGGGACCGGGGTGGTATCGGTTCATCCGGATAGCGGATCAGGGACAGCAGAATCTTCGGACAGGGATAGCGATAAGAAAATTCCTGGTGGAGCAGCTAGTTGACTGAGAGGTGCTAAGTCACCAACAGCAGGACTAAATAATCTCAGAGTGAGTGATTTGATTCTGTTGCGCAGCTCTCGTTTGAGTCTAACCGTTGCAGGGATGAGTCTATTACTCGAAGGATTATCTGGTCCGTTCGCTGGGAGGGGTTTCCAGCATCAGGATATAGTAAGAGGAAGCATTCAGTAGGTATCAGTGAAGTGACCAGCACTGGGAGTGGCTGGAGATGTAGATACAGCGAAGGGTATGTCCTTCACAAAGATAGGAGAAGGAGTTGATTGTGTACTGTTGCCTTGGGAAGGCCGTAGCGGCACAAAGTTAAGGGGGTGAGCCCTTAAGATGTCCAACATAAGTACTCGAGGAGTACCGAAAGGATTATCAGTTGGGAAAGAGTCGTGTTCTCAAGATTGTTGGTGAGCAGAGTGCTCTCAAGGTTCTTATCTTCAAGGATTAGTTTTCGCTGAATGATTGGGCGGAAGGTCAATGAAAGTGATCCCTCAAGGATCGGACTCAGTAGGAGATGAATTCACCGGGCAGAAATGTTGTGAGCAGATTGCAAGATTGTGGGTCGTAGCGGACTTCGAGGACGAAGTCTAGTTTAAGTGAGGGAGAGTTGTAACACCCCGAATTCAGAAGATCCTTGAAAGAGAAGAAAACCTCAAATGAGGAAGTGACTCGTCGAGTAGATGGGTGACTCGACGAGTAGGAGTGCGATTTGGTCGCGGGTTTAGTGACCTACTCGACGAGTCAGAAGACTGACTCGGCGAGTTGGCCAGGTTTGGGGAAAACCCTAAATGCGGGTCTTGTACCCTATTTAAAGAACATTATAACCTCTCATCAGCCTCCTTGATACTCTCTCAGGTCCAGAAACGAAACCCTAGCCACCCAACTCCATACTTGAGCATTGTGAAGCTAAAAGTTGTATTGGTGGTGCACTCCTTGGAAGATTGGAAGCAAGGCACGAGGAGGAGAGTTTAGATCCAACATCATCATCCCATTTCCATCCTTTTCTGGTAATAAAGTCTTCACTTTGGTTTATAGTCTCTTAGATCTCTTTATGTCCACTTTATGAGAGTTTTGGTTCATGGAGCTTGATCTATGGGACAAGGACGTCCCAAGCAAAGATCTTTTCAGATCTGGTATCCCTAAGAATAGTCAAGGCATAAAGGTGCAAGCTTTATGCCATTAGAAACCCTCATGCAAGCTTAAAGGGGTTATTATGGCCTTTTAAGCCTCAAAAGGCCATGCATGGAAGGAAAGGCAGGGACTTTACGTGTTATACCGATCTTAGGAGCCTAGATCTACCTTTGGGAGAAGATGTTTGGCTTAGAAATCGTCTGAATAGAATGAGACATTGATGGACTCAGCGAGTCACTTATGGGACTCAGCGAGTCAGTCCGCTTTCTTGCCCTAAAACCCTTCTGTTAAAGGGTATGAGTTGAGTTGGTATGGGACTCAGTCAGTCTGGGTCCATAGCAGGCATGAAGATCATCGTACTCGGCGAGTTTAATGAGGAACTCGGCGAGTCTAAGGCAATCTTCTTAGTTTATGAAGATGGACTCGACGAGTTGTTCATACAACTCGGCGAGTCATAGTCTGGACATTCATAAGAGGGAGATGAACTCGACGAGTTCAAGGATGAACTCGGCGAGTCGGATCGGTGGTTGTATTGAGTTGGAGAAGCATGGACTGGACGAGTTGGTAGACCAACTCGGTGAGTCAAGTCAACTGGAGGTTGACTTTGACCGTTGACTTGGACCATTGACTTTGACCAGGTTTGACATGGATTGACTTTTGGAATATTGTGGTCTAAGTGTTACGTTAGGATATTGATAGTTCGAGAATTAAAGGATCAGCAGTCCGGGGGATTGCCAGCTAGCAGCAAGAAGGGTATCAGCAGGTCTTCAGCAGTGTGAGGTGAGTCTCCTCACTGTATGTATGGGTCTACGGCCACAATGCCGGCCCATTATGTTTATACTTATACTTATGTGTTGTAGGAAGACCTGGGGGTTGGCCCTAGGCACTTATTGGGATATGTTCGGATTTAGATCCGTTACCGGGGTTAGCCCGATGCAGTTTATCCGTTACCGGGGTTAGCCCGAGGCATGGGTTAGTAGGGAGGTGAGTGTGGGCGGGGGCCCGTATCTCACTACCAGCAGGAGCGTGGACGGGGTTCCATGACTCATCAGTAGCAAGACAGGGGCGAGGTCCAAGATAGGAGAGGCCTTAATACAGGAATGTAGTAGAGTAGTTATAGTTTATGTGCTATGCGATATGTTATATGTTTGTATATGTTAATCGGGGGGGCCCAGAGACAGGCGGGGCCTAAGAGAAACAAATCTGTACACCGAGCGGGGCTCGAAGCCAGTCGGGGCCTGTTGTTGGATGTAATCGAAGCCGGACGGGGCCCGAGGTAGAGGGCGAGGCCCAGTACTTGCAGCATGTGGTTATGTATGTGGTATGTGGTAGGTTGGGGAACTCACTAAGCTTCGTGCTTACGGTTTTCAATTTTGGTTTCAGGTACTTCCGGTAGCGGAGGGAAGAGCTCGGGATGATCGCATGGCACATACCAAGAAGTTTAGCCTGGGATGTTTACTCTGATCAAATGAACTAGTGTTTTGAAATGATACTCTGATTTAAGATAATGACTTTATGATTTTGGATGAATGATTTTATTAATAGATTAAAAATGAAATTTTTGGACCGCATTTTTGGGATGTTACACAATCGATCATGGCCCCATTGGCCCCCAACCAGTCCATCCCGACAATCACCTTCAGTCCTCGCAACGGTATCGGGACTAGATCAACACGAAACCTCTCCCCAAGCAAATTCAGGACACAGTCCTGATACACCCTCGCAACACTCACGGTGCGGTCATCCGTAATCTCCACCTCGAGCTAGGAATCCAAAGTTCCCGGCGCATCCCGAAACTTCTTGCTAAGTGCAAGAGACACAAACGATCGTGTAGCTCCCGAATCGAACAAAACATAAGCCGACATACCATTGACCAAAAAGGTCCTTATACATGAGCACAGTGTACACATAAGCAGTGAAAATAAATATAGAGTAGAGAAGAATAAACACATACCAGCCACGACGTCTGGCTCAGCCCGTGCCTCCTCGATAGTCAACTGAACTGCGCGGCTCTTCACCGCTGGAGCATCCGCCTTAGCAAGGCGGCCATCTGTGATCCTCAGTGTGGCGGGCGCAGGCACCGTCACCACTCCTCCCCTCCCTGCAACCTCGGACAATCGGCCCGCTTATGGCCGGTTTGGTTGTAGTGAAAACAAATCAAGCCCTTCTTGGGGCAATCCCTGCACGTGGCCCGACTGGCCACATGCATAGCATCCCGAGCCTGCCGTCCGACAAGCCCCACTGTGCTGTTTACCACACTTGGCACACCGGCTACGGCCCAGCTAGCCCATGCTGGAAGGATCCGAGGTCTTAGGCTTTTTAGCCTGACCCACTGTTGTATGTGCCTGCTCAGGCTTCCACTTGGTGCGGAAGTCCAACTCTATTTCCCGCTCACGGGCCTTCTCCACCATCTCGTTCAGGGTTTTGCACCCTGTAAAACTCACAAACTCCCGGATATCATCCTTCAGCATGGAATAATATCTCGTCCGCCTCATATCCTCATCCGTAGCGTACTGTGGGATCAACAAGGCTCGTTCCCGAAACTTGGCGGTGATCTCCGCCACAGTCTCGGTGGTTTGCTGAAGGGCATGAAACTCTCTCATAAGCTGTTTCACCTCAATAGGTGGTGCAAACTGTACATCGAATCGCCGAACAAACTCGGCTCATTTCATCTTAGCCACACCGGCTTCCCCCACCTGGATGGTTACCTCTCCCTACCAGTCTCGGGCTCTGTCTCTCAGCATACATGAAGCAAAACCCACATTTACCGCATCAGGGCAAGAACTCGTGCACTGGGCGTTCTCAATATCCGCCACCCAGCGTCGGCTAACAATGGGATCCCTGACCCTGAAAAACTCCGGCGCCCCGCACGCCTTGAACTCCCGGAACGAGCGAGTTCGGGCCCCGACCTGTCCCGCAGCAATCTCGGCTCTGAATAACTTGAGCCTCTCCTCCATAATCTCCATCATACCCTCCTTGAATGTCCCAAAGATCACTGGGGTAGCATCAAGGATGTCCTTCGTCACCTCGGCTGCAATGAGCTCGCGCAGCCTCTCATCAATGGGCTCAGTATCGCTGCCCGACCCGGATCCAGATCTCGATCTCGATCCTGATCCTCCTGTACCCAATCATGTCACCACCATGCTGAACTGAAATGTCATAAATCATAATGATCAAGATACATAATTGGAGGATTCCCTCACCCCGGTCCTCTTTAGAGCTTACAGATCTAACATTGGTTCGGGTACAGGTCATGTGCTTTCAGTAGTACGGGACCAATACTACCTTCCACACCTACCTGTAGCTTCCCCAAGGCTCTACCTAATAACTCTAATTCGTCCCAAAAATAAATCATATCCCACAGACTATCACATATCTCAAATCCCAAGCTATCCTAAGATTTGCTCTACTCACATCAATCAGACCAATCATAACAGGTTGCCTTTATGCATGCAAATTATACACAGAAAAGGATAAATAGACTTTCGAATAAGAGATTCTACCCTAGGACCACAACCAAACAAGGAACAGGAAATAAAGCTAAATTAATCATTCTAAGGCTATAAGCTCCTAACCGTATACAATTTTAAAAGCATACACATAGTAAGAACCATACGATTATCATAGCTCAAATATCAGTATAACATGGCTAATCATATTAGGGAACTACTTACTTGCCTCGGCCGATCACACGCGTTGCACTCTCATCTTTCCCCTTCCTTAAATGTTTTAACTTTTATTTTATTTTTGAAAACAATTTTACCATTTCCTTAGTTTGAGTCCTGACACACCCGTGAGTGTGCTTGAATACCTCAAACCAAGGCTCTGATACCAACTTGTAACGACCCACTTTTTCAAAAGAAAATTTTCATTTTTAATAAATCAAATATTTGCCACAAACCATAAAATCCCCAAATACAATTGTTTTCAATTTAGTAACAATAACAATTTTATTCCAAAACATCAGTGTCCCACAAACGCCTGAGAGAGAGTGCACACCGCGCCATCAAGCCTTGCCCTTGCCCTTGGGCTCAGATGTACCTGAAACAAATCCACAAACTGTAAGCTAATGCTTAGTGAGTTCCCCAGAGCATACCCCACACACAATCCACATATCACATATCATATTAGCTATAAAAGCTACATCTACCACATAAGCCATACATACAACAAATAGGGATGCCATGGGCTCGTCCCCAGGGTCTTACTCCAGGATGCCATGGGCTCCCCACATGGTCTTACACCTAAGTGCCATGGGCTCTCCTCTGGTCTTTAATAGGAAAGCCATGGGCTCTCCACATGGTCTTGCATCCGGTTGCCATGGGCTCTCCTATGGTCTTTAGTAGGAAAGCCATGGGCTCTCCACATGGACTTACATCCAAGTGTCATGGACTCTCCCATGGTCTTCCATACAAACATACTACATATACAACTAGCAAGCACCTATCATAAAATGGGTCGGCCTTGGTGCCTTATACCCATGGGTATGGTGAGGAGACTGACCTCTCACGAATGCTGAACTGACAAGATAAGATCCAATAAGTCCCAATGTACAACTCCAACTCAACTTCCTATAAGCATCATGAGATTAATTTTTCACAATCCCGAAATACCATAAATATCTTCAAAGTCAACTATGGTCAACCCTGGTCAAACTCAAGGTCAACAGTCCTTGTTGACCCCAACTCGTCGAGTGCATTTAGCAACTCGTCGAGTTCCTATAGAGTCCAGAAAACCGGAACAAACACTAGCCAACTCGCCGAGTTGTTTCATCAACTCGACGAGTTCACTTGATATCCAGTAGACGGGGGAACCCAATGCAACTCGTCGAGTGGCCAGGGCAACTCGTCGAGTCCCCCTCCATGTTTGCTTATTATGATGATACGCCAAATGCAGGGACTCCAGGGCTTAGATCTGAAACCCTAAGGTGTCTAGAAGGATAAATTTTCCAACTTTACCCTCTAGAACCACTCTGAATGCTCTAAGGCCCTTATCAAGGGTTGGAAAGCTCAAAAGCTTTTATGTGGTCCAAGACTCTAGGGATCTGGAATCCCTCCTTTCCAGAAGATTTTCTAGTCCTCAAAACGTTCCAAAGATGGACGCTTGATGGACAAGCATGTCTAATGCATGTCTTTAAGTCAAAATGGCCAAAAAGGGGAAATATACTCTAAAAACCCTTGCATGGCATCCTTTCTTGAACAAAAGCTAGATCTAGCCCACCTTGGGATCATTTTTCCCTGGAGATTCATAAAGTTGCAAACTTTATGAACCCCATGCATGCAATCAACAAAAATGATAGGAAATGAAGAGTAAACTCAAGATCTATCCATATTCTAAGATAAAAATCGGATCTTGAAGACTTACAACAATCCACAAGATGGTCAAGCTCAAGAGTGACGACTTGGCTTGGTGGATCTTCTCCTTCTTCTCACTATCTTCTTCTTCTTAAGCTCCACAAGTCACTCGAGCTCACAAAATGAAAGAGAATGGGGATTAGGGTTTAGCAAAGACGTTCTTAGGGTTTGGAGGCTGATGGAAGGTCAGCCTCAAGGTTCTTAAGGAGATTATATAGGGTGCAAACCCTAAAATTAGGGTTTTTCCTTTACAGCACCTACTCATCGAGTTGGGCCTTCCAACTCGTCGAGTAGGTCTTAGATCCCACGTCCCCAAACTGTTCTCTACTCGACAAGTCAGAGCTCCCCAACTCGTCGAGTCCCAACACCAAAACCCTAAAACTTAGAAAATTAAATAGTACCTCGAACAAGTGTTACACTTTGAAAGTTCTTTCAGGTTCTCCAGATGATAATGATGATGATGATGATGAGGATGAAGAAGATAAGTATGTTACCAATGCCATCATAGGGATTCCAGCTCCGAAGAAGTTCCCAACAAAAGTGATTTCAGAGGAAGAGCAACAGATTTGGTCACCAGTCTCATGGCCATCAAATCTGGCTAATGTACTTCAAAGAAGCCGAGAAGTGGCTAAGGCTAAAACCAAACTAACGGTTGACGCCTGCCGAGCCACCACATCGATTCTGCCTCCGATTCCTTCGCCCAAGATTGCTCCTATCGATGAAGGATCTCCTCTTCGAAATCCTGATGATATTCCGGAAGAGCCCCTGACTTCCTCTCATTCGAAATTTGCCGTAGATGAGAACATGCAACACATTCTCTTGGTACTCAACAAACAACAAGATAAGGGAAAGAAGCCCATATCTGAATTTCCTTACTCCGGAACTCCCATGAAAGAGAGAAGTGGTTGGTCCCAGGAAGAAATAAATCAAGCTCTTGAGAAAAACATCCAGATTCAATCCTTAAAAGACAATCCTCGTCCGATGCTAGGGCTTTCCCCTCTTTGCCGAGAAGGGATTATACATGATTTGGACATAGTGCCATTTATGTACTATGATCTTCCCAACCAAGATTCGGACCAGATTGATCTGCCTCTCTCTCCATATAGCAAATTCTACACAAAGTTCGCTCCTCTCCACTCGGAAGATGATCCACAAATAATCATCAGAAATGAACGTGAACGTTTGAAGACCTTTTACTCCAAGAACACACTTCCCCAAAAAGAAGTATGGTCTCGGAAAAGGATCACCAAAATTTCTGGGTTCTATAGGAAAATCTTAACCAAATTTGAACTGAATTGTGTGTTGTTCCGATACCACATCTTCCAGAACAAACCAACTCAAAAAACCATCACCGACGCCGACTTTCCAGCAATCAATCCCAATGACATCCTGACGATTGCTGCACACTTCAGCAGCCAATTGTGTGTTGTACCCCCCCCCCCCCTTTTAGAGCAGGTTACTCAGGATGTGGTCGTTGTAGCAAGCGTGCATTGGGACTCTAGAAGTATTTCGCCCGCTTTCAAGGACGGTGGCGTCATGGTATTGGTTAGTTTTGGAGCACTGGCAGCGGTAAGCATCAGTTTTTAGTAGAACGATTATGGAGTGGTAAGAAGAATTAGGAATCCTTTCAAGACAGTGAACTGTGAGGATCTAGTTGAGTCAAAGTGGGGGAGAACCCTCCAAGCATTCAGGAGCAGAAGTAAGTGAAGAGTTGGAATGAGTTCGCAACTCTGTTGAGCAGGGTAATAGTCCGAGTGGCTGTTCGGATTGAGAAAACGCGTGAGATGGGAGTTTGGGAAACTTTCCATTGTCGAGTTCGTGTAATAGCGATTAGTAGATGAGTGGTTTGGAAGACCAGGTTGGAGGACCGCCAGCAGGACTCGGGTGAGTCAAGATACAGATTGAGTGAATGTCCGTCATGGGATGCTTTCGGATTAGTAGTCAGTGTAGAGACAGCATGGGGAGTGTGGTAAGACTGCGGGATAGCCACAACATTTGTTAGTAGTCAGTTAGAGGAGTGTGGGCGAGGGCCCGTATCTGCTAGATAGAGGAGTGTGGGCGAGTCCCCGTATCTCCTAGTTAGCGGAGTGTGGGCGAGGCCCGTATCTCCTAGTTAGTATGGTCAGGATCAGGTAGACATAGTTTGTTGAGATTTAGTATGGAGGCAGGCCTGCATAACCCAAGATAGGTGAGACCTGATATAGTTGGGTGAGACCCGTGGGCGAGGCCCGTATATTAGTAGCAGTACAGGTGAAACTAGAGGGAGAGACCGCTCTAGATCTAGTTTGGGTGAGACCCGTGAGCGAGGCCCTTGAGATTTTAGCAGCTCAGGTGGAACCTGGTAGAGACTTTAGAGTCAAGATAGGAGATCGAGGATCCCAGGATTTAGAGAGCCAGAGTGGCAAGGTAGACAGAGCAGTTTTAGTTAGCCGAAGTTTTCTTCGGAAGTCGCTGAGAGCGACTGAGAGATGGAGTTTGAGTTCAGTAACCGGTAGGAGTCCGGTGCTCAAGATGAGGGCAGAATAGTTGGGACCGGGGTGGTATCGGTTCATCCGGATAGCGGATCAGGGACAGCAGAATCTTCGGACAGGGATAGCGATAAGAAAATTCCTGGTGGAGCAGCTAGTTGACTGAGATGTGCTAAGTCACCAACAGCAGGACTAAATAATCTCAGAGTGAGTGATTTGATTCTGTTGCGCAGCTCTCGTTTGAGTCTAACCGTTGCAGGGATGAGTCTATTACTCGAAGGATTATCTGGTCCGTTCGCTGGGAGGGGTTTCCAGCATCAGGATATAGTAAGAGGAAGCATTCAGTAGGTATCAGTGAAGTGACCAGCACTGGGAGTGGCTGGAGATGTAGATACAGCGAAGGGTATGTCCTTCACAAAGATAGGAGAAGGAGTTGATTGTGTACTGTTGCCTTGGGAAGGCCGTAGCGGCACAAAGTTAAGGGGGTGAGCCCTTAAGATGTCCAATATAAGTACTCGAGGAGTACCGAAAGGATTATCAGTTGGGAAAGAGTCGTGTTCTCAAGATTGTTGGTGAGCAGAGTGCTCTCAAGGTTCTTATCTTCAAGGATTAGTTTTCGCTGAATGATTGGGCGGAAGGTCAATGAAAGTGATCCCTCAAGGATCGGACTCAGTAGGAGATGAATTCACCGGGCAGAAATGTTGTGAGCAGATTGCAAGATTGTGGGTCGTAGCGGACTTCGAGGACGAAGTCTAGTTTAAGTGAGGGAGAGTTGTAACACCCCGAATTCAGAAGATCCTTGAAAGAGAAGAAAACCTCAAATGAGGAAGTGACTCGTCGAGTAGATGGGTGACTCGACGAGTAGGAGTGCGATTTGGTCGCGGGTTTAGTGACCTACTCGACGAGTCAGAAGACTGACTCGGCGAGTTGGCCAGGTTTGGGGAAAACCCTAAATGCGGGTCTTGTACCCTATTTAAAGAACATTATAACCTCTCATCAGCCTCCTTGATACTCTCTCAGGTCCAGAAACGAAACCCTAGCCACCCAACTCCATACTTGAGCATTGTGAAGCTAAAAGTTGTATTGGTGGTGCACTCCTTGGAAGATTGGAAGCAAGGCACGAGGAGGAGAGTTTAGATCCAGCATCATCATCCCATTTCCATCCTTTTCTGGTAATAAAGTCTTCACTTTGGTTTATAGTCTCTTAGATCTCTTTATGTCCACTTTATGAGAGTTTTGGTTCATGGAGCTTGATCTATGGGACAAGGACGTCCCAAGCAAAGATCTTTTCAGATCTGGTATCCCTAAGAATAGTTAAGGCATAAAGGTGCAAGCTTTATGCCATTAGAAACCCTCATGCAAGCTTAAAGGGGTTATTATGGCCTTTTAAGCCTCAAAAGGCCATGCATGGAAGGAAAGGCAGGGACTTTACGTGTTATACCGATCTTAGGAGCCCAGATCTACCTTTGGGAGAAGATGTTTGGCTTAGAAATCGTCTGAATAGAATGAGACATTGATGGACTCAGCGAGTCACTTATGGGACTCAGCGAGTCAGTCCGCTTTCTTGCCCTAAAACCCTTCTGTTAAAGGGTATGAGTTGAGTTGGTATGGGACTCAGTCAGTCTGGGTCCATAGCAGGCATGAAGATCATCGTACTCGGCGAGTTTAATGAGGAACTCGGCGAGTCTAAGGCAATCTTCTTAGTTTATGAAGATGGACTCGACGAGTTGTTCATACAACTCGGCGAGTCATAGTCTGGACATTCATAAGAGGGAGATGAACTCGACGAGTTCAAGGATGAACTCGGCGAGTCGGATCGGTGGTTGTATTGAGTTGGAGAAGCATGGACTCGACGAGTTGGTAGACCAACTCGGTGAGTCAAGTCAACTGGAGGTTGACTTTGACCGTTGACTTGGACCGTTGACTTTGACCAGGTTTGACATGGATTGACTTTTGGAATATTGTGGTCTAAGTGTTACGTTAGGATATTGATAGTTCGAGAATTAAAGGATCAGCAGTCCGGGGGATTGCCAGCTAGCAGCAAGAAGGGTATCAGCAGGTCTTCAGCAGTGTGAGGTGAGTCTCCTCACTGTATGTATGGGTCTACGGCCACAATGCCGGCCCATTATGTTTATACTTATACTTATGTGCAGTAGGAAGACCTGGGGGTTGGCCCTAGGCACTTATTGGGATATGTTCGGATTTAGATCCGTTACCGGGGTTAGCCCGATGCAGTTTATCCGTTACCGGGGTTAGCCCGAGGCACGGGTTAGTAGGGAGGTGAGTGTGGGCGGGGGCCCGTATCTCACTACCAGCAGGAGCGTGGACGGGGTTCCATGACTCATCAGTAGCAGGACAGGGGCGAGGTCCAAGATAGGAGAGGCCTTAATACAGGAATGTAGTAGAGTAGTTATAGTTTATGTGCTATGCGATATGTTATATGTTTGTATATGTTAATCGGGGGGGCCCAGAGACAGGCGGGGCCTAAGAGAAACAAATCTGTACACCGAGCGGGGCTCGAAGCCAGTCGGGGCCTGTTGTTGGATGTAATCGAAGCCGGACGGGGCCCGAGGTAGAGGGCGAGGCCCAGTACTTGCAGCATGTGGTTATGTATGTGGTATGTGGTAGGTTGGGGAACTCACTAAGCTTCGTGCTTACGGTTTTCAATTTTGGTTTCAGGTACTTCCGGTAGCGGAGGGAAGAGCTCGGGATGATCGCATGGCACATACCAAGAAGTTTAGCCTGGGATGTTTACTCTGATCAAATGAACTAGTGTTTTGAAATGATACTCTGATTTAAGATAATGACTTTATGATTTTGGATGAATGATTTTATTAATAGATTAAAAATGAAATTTTTGGACCGCATTTTTGGGATGTTACACAATCGATCATGGCCCCATTGGCCCCCAACCAGTCCATCCCGACAATCACCTTCAGTCCTCGCAACGGTATCGGGACTAGATCAACACGAAACCTCTCCCCAAGCAAATTCAGGACACAGTCCTGATACACCCTCGCAACACTCACGGTGCGGTCAACCGTAATCTCCACCTCGAGCTAGGAATCCAAAGTTCCCGGCGCATCCCGAAACTTCTTGCTAAGTGCAAGAGACACAAACGATCGTGTAGCTCCCGAATCGAACAAAACATAAGCCGACATACCATTGACCAAAAAGGTCCTTATACATGAGCACAGTGTACACATAAGCAGTGAAAATAAATATAGAGTAGAGAAGAATAAACACATACCAGCCACGACGTCTGGCTCAGCCCGTGCCTCCTCGATAGTCAACTGAACTGCGCGGCTCTTCACCGCTGGAGCATCCGCCTTAGCAAGGCGGCCATCTGTGATCCTCAGTGTGGTGGGCGCAGGCACCGTCACCACTCCTCCCCTCCCTGCAACCTCGGACAATCGGCCCGCTTATGGCCGGTTTGGTTGTAGTGAAAACAAATCAAGCCCTTCTTGGGGCAATCCCTGCACGTGGCCCGACTGGCCACATGCATAGCATCCCGAGCCTGCCGTCCGACAAGCCCCACTGTGCTGTTTACCACACTTGGCACACCGGCTACGGCCCAGCTAGCCCATGCTGGAAGGATCCGAGGTCTTAGGCTTTTTAGCCTGACCCACTGTTGTATGTGCCTGCTCAGGCTTCCACTTGGTGCAGAAGTCCAACTCTATTTCCCGCTCACGGGCCTTCTCCACCATCTCGTTCAGGGTTTTGCACCCTGTAAAACTCACAAACTCCCGGATATCATCCTTCAGCATGGAATAATATCTCGTCCGCCTCATATCCTCATCCGTAGCGTACTGTGGGATCAACAAGGCTCGTTCCCGAAACTTAGCGGTGATCTCCGCCACAGTCTCGGTGGTCTGCTGAAGGTCATGAAACTCTCTCATAAGCTGTTTCACCTCAATAGGTGGTGCAAACTGTACATCGAATCGCCGAACAAACTCGGCTCATTTCATCTTAGCCACACCGGCTTCCCCCACCTGGATGGTTACCTCTCCCTACCAGTCTCGGGCTTTGTCTCTCAGCATACATGAAGCAAAACCCACATTTACCGCATCAGGGCAAGAACTCGTGCACTGGGCGTTCTCAATATCCGCCACCCAGCGTCGGATAACAATGGGATCCCTGACCCTGAAAAACTCCGGCGCCCCGCACGCCTTGAACTCCCGGAATGAGCGAGTTCGGGCCCCGACCTGTCCCACAGCAATCTCGGCTCTGAATAACTTGAGCCTCTCCTCCATAATCTCCATCATACCCTCCTTGAATGTCCCAAAGATCACTGGGGTAGCATCAAGGATGTCCTTCGTCACCTCGGCTGCAATGAGCTCGCGCAGCCTCTCATCAATGGGCTCAGTATCGCTGCCCGACCCGGATCCAGATCTCGATCTCGATCATGATCCTCCTGTACCCAATCATGTCACCACCATGCTGAACTGAAATGTCATAAATCATAATGATCAAGATACATAATTGGAGGATTCCCTCACCCCGGTCCTCTTTAGAGCTTACAGATCTAACATTGGTTCGGGTACAGGTCCTGTGCTTTCAGTAGTACGGGACCAATACTACCTTCCACACCTACCTGTAGCTTCCCCAAGGCTCTACCTAATAACTCTAATTCGTCCCAAAAATAAATCATATCCCACAGACTATCACATATCTCAAATCCCAAGCTATCCTAAGATTTGCTCTACTCACATCAATCAGACCAATCATAACAGGTTGCCTTTATGCATGCAAATTATACACAGAAAAGGATAAATAGACTTTCGAATAAGAGATTCTACCCTAGGACCACAACCAAACAAGGAACAGGAAATAAAGCTAAATTAATCATTCTAAGGCTATAAGCTCCTAACCGTATACAATTTTAAAAGCATACACATAGTAAGAACCATACGATTATCATAGCTCAAATATCAGTATAACATGGCTAATCATATTAGGGAACTACTTACTTGCCTCGGCCGATCACACGCGTTGCACTCTCATCTTTCCCCTTCCTTAAATGTTTTAACTTTTATTTTATTTTTGAAAACAATTTTACCATTTCCTTAGTTTGAGTCCTGACACACCCGTGAGTGTGCCTGAATACCTCAAACCAAGGCTCTGATACCAACTTCTAACGACCCACTTTTTCAAAAGAAAATTTTCATTTTTAATAAATCAAATATTTGCCACAAACCATAAAATCCCCAAATACAATTGTTTTCAATTTAGTAACAATAACAATTTTATTCCAAAACATCAGAGTGTCCCACAAACGCCTGAGAGAGAGTGCACACCGCGCCATCAAGCCTTGCCCTTGCCCTTGGGCTCAGATGTACCTGAAACAAATCCACAAACTGTAAGCTAATGCTTAGTGAGTTCCCCAGAGCATACCCCACACACAATCCACATATCACATATCATATTAGCTATAAAAGCTACATCTACCACATAAGCCATACATACAACAAATAGGGATGCCATGGGCTCGTCCCCAGGGTCTTACTCCAGGATGCCATGGGCTCCCTACATGGTCTTACACCTAAGTGCCATGGGCTCTCCTCTGGTCTTTAATAGGAAAGCCATGGGCTCTCCACATGGTCTTGCATCCGGTTGCCATGGGCTCTCCTATGGTCTTTAGTAGGAAAGCCATGGGCTCTCCACATGGACTTACATCCAAGTGTCATGGACTCTCCCATGGTCTTCCATACAAACATACTACATATACAACTAGCAAGCACCTATCATAAAATGGGTCGGCCTTGGTGCCTTATACCCATGGGTATGGTGAGGAGACTGACCTCTCACGAATGCTGAACTGACAAGATAAGATCCAATAAGTCCCAATGTACAACTCCAACTCAACTTCCTATAAGCATCATGAGATTAATTTTTCACAATCCCGAAATACCATAAATATCTTCAAAGTCAACTATGGTCAACCCTGGTCAAACTCAAGGTCAACAGTCCTTGTTGACCCCAACTCGTCGAGTGCATTTAGCAACTCGTCGAGTTCCTATAAAGTCCAGAAAACCGGAACAAACACTAGCCAACTCACCGAGTTGTTTCATCAACTCGACGAGTTCACTTGATATCCAGTAGACGGGGGAACCCAATGCAACTCGTCGAGTGGCCAGGGCAACTCGTCGAGTCCCCCTCCATGTTTGCTTATTATGATGATACGCCAAATGCAGGGACTCCAGGGCTTAGATCTGAAACCCTAAGGTGTCTAGAAGGATAAATTTTCCAACTTTACCCTCTAGAACCACTCTGAATGCTCTAAGGCCCTTATCAAGGGTTGGAAAGCTCAAAAGCTTTTATGTGGTCCAAGACTCTAGGGATCTGGAATCCCTCCTTTCCAGAAGATTTTCTAGTCCTCAAAACGTTCCAAAGATGGACGCTTGATGGACAAGCATGTCCAATGCATGTCTTTAAGTCAAAATGGCCAAAAAGGGGAAATATACTCTAAAAACCCTTGCATGGCATCCTTTCTTGAACAAAAGCTAGATCTAGCCCACCTTGGGATCATTTTTCCCTGGAGATTCATAAAGTTGCAAACTTTATGAACCCCATGCATGCAATCAACAAAAATGATAGGAAATGAAGAGTAAACTCAAGATCTATCCATATTCTAAGATAAAAATCGGATCTTGAAGACTTACAACAATCCACAAGATGGTCAAGCTCAAGAGTGACGACTTGGCTTGGTGGATCTTCTCCTTCTTCTCACTATCTTCTTCTTCTTAAGCTCCACAAGTCACTCGAGCTCACAAAATGAAAGAGAATGGGGATTAGGGTTTAGCAAAGACGTTCTTAGGGTTTGGAGGCTGATGGAAGGTCAGCCTCAAGGTTCTTAAGGAGATTATATAGGGTGCAAACCCTAAAATTAGGGTTTTTCCTTTACAGCACCTACTCATCGAGTTGGGCCTTCCAACTCGTCGAGTAGGTCTTAGATCCCACGTCCCTAAAATGTTCTCTACTCGACAAGTCGGAGCTCCCCAACTCGTCGAGTCCCAACACCAAAACCCTAAAACTTAGAAAATTAAATAGTACCTCGAACAAGTGTTACACTTTGAAAGTTCTTTCAGGTTCTCCAGATGATAATGATGATGATGATGATGAGGATGAAGAAGATAAGTATGTTACCAATGCCATCATAGGGATTCCAGCTCCGAAGAAGTTCCCAACAAAAGTGATTTCAGAGGAAGAGCAACAGATTTGGTCACCAGTCTCATGGCCATCAAATCTGGCTAATGTACTTCAAAGAAGCCGAGAAGTGGCTAAGGCTAAAACCAAACTAACGGTTGACGCCTGCCGAGCCACCACATCGATTCTGCCTCCGATTCCTTCGCCCAAGATTGCTCCTATCGATGAAGGCTCTCCTCTTCGAAATCCTGATGATATTCCGGAAGAGCCCCTGACTTCCTCTCCTTCGAAATTTGCCATAGATGAGAACATGCAACACATTCTCTTGGTACTCAACAAACAACAAGATAAGGGAAAGAAGCCCATCTCTGAATTTCCCTACTCCGGAACTCCCATGAAAGAGAGAAGTGGTTGGTCCCAGGAAGAAATAAATCAAGCTCTTGAGAAAAACATCCAGATTCAATCCTTAAAAGACAATCCTCGTCCGATGCTAGGGCTTTCCCCTCTTTGCCGAGAAGGGATTATACATGATTTGGACATAGTGCCATTTATGTACTATGATCTTCCCAACCAAGATTCGGACCAGATTGATCTGCCTCTCTCTCCATATAGCAAATTCTACACAAAGTTCGCTCCTCTCCACTCGGAAGATGATCCACAAATAATCATCAGAAATGAACGTGAACGTTTGAAGACCTTTTACTCCAAGAACACACTTCCCCAAAAAGAAGTATGGTCTCGGAAAAGGATCACCAAAATTTCTGGGTTCTATAGGAAAATCTTAACCAAATTTGAACTGAATTGTGTGTTGTTCCGATACCACATCTTCCAGAACAAACCAACTCAAAAAACCATCACCGACGCCGACTTTCCAGCAATCAATCCCAATGACATCCTGACGATTGCTGCACACTTCAGCAGCCACCAAGTTGACAATATTAGCATGGGAGCCTACCATGCTGCTTTGAGTTTTCTCTATGATTATGTCGCTGAATTTTGCAGGTGCGACTTTGAATTGGCCCACTTGTTCGGAACCAAAAAATACTTCGAAAAGATTGACTTCAAGCTGCCAGAAGCTGAGATATTGGTAGAGGGACCAATTGACGAACCAGTGTTAGGGTTTCTGTATCTTCAAAGGAAAACGAATAAGAAGGACTTCTTCCAAGTCCTTGACAAATATCTGGTACCCACCAAGGCCCTTCGAAAGTTTATCAATCGTGCTTCAAAGTCCGACGCACAAGAGCATGTGAAGGAAAAATTCATAAGTCAACTGCAGTGGTATATCAAAGTCAGAGATTCGTTGTATCGGGCATATGTGTTTATCAAGGAAGAATCGAACTAAGCTGACTCGGTTGCTAAGTTCACTTAGGGGGAGATTGTTGGAACCTGAAAGTGAACCTCTAGCAATCTCTAACCCTTGGAGTTCCGAAGTCAGGCTTGAGTACGAAATGGTTATGGTACGAGATGATGGTAGAGTCCAGAGTGGAGTACGTGCCGAGATGAAGAAATGTTCCGAGATCATGTGTCAGTCTATGCATTAGTTATTATTGTCTTTTGTTAGATGTAACTTTTCATAGGACCAAGTCTTTCTGTTTATTTGGATAATCACTATGTCAGAAGTAGTATTATTATTAGGTCCTTTGTATGTCAACCAGTATGTACGATGTTCCTCCTTGACTATTTAAGGAGTGATTGAATGACAAGAATATTATGGATTGTTCTTCCAAAGATAGCATAGTCTCACATTAGCTCTCTTTCACCTTTCTCTCATATCAAACTATTTCAAAACATGCTACTTGTTCATTTATTGTCTTTACCTTGATTATACTCATAGTTCTACATTTAATACTTGACGTACTTTGTTGATTTCTCCCTTCAGTCTCGACTGGTCTTGCCAGACTTGACTGGAACTCATAATTATAAGCAGACATTGATCTAAAGCATTAACTGAGTTTTCGAACCTTGTCCCTACGCATAATATCCTTATTCTCACACTAAGGTATGTATTTTGTAATAAACCTTTAGTAGTTTCGAAAATAGCAATGTACTATTAGGGTTCTTGATATTCAATAGTTATTTGCAAATCATAGTGAGAACATAGATCCTTTAGGGTGCATGTGAACTTAGGGTTTATGTTTTTCCGCCAAAAATAGATTTTTTGTAACATATAAAATCCATCAGTCGTATTAGAGTCATTGTTCTCATTGATCTTGTGCAAAGTTGAATAGATCAAAATTAGGGTTTATAGAAACTAAACCCTAAGGAGGCAATTTTCGAAAAATCCCTAGGGTTCCTGAAACCCTAGCCTCCACCCTATATTTTCAAATTTTGCAAGGGTTTTAGAAACCCTGGCCCCCTTTGCCTAGTTTTTGAAAATTGAGGATCCCTTTTAGGGTCTGCCTTGTTTCCTTATTTGTTATTTTAAAAGCCTTAAAATTTCAACAATTAAAACCTGATAAATCCTAGCCTATTTTTCGAAAACTAGAAGGCTTAGGATTAGGATTAAATTGAATAATTTTATTAATTGTTTAATTGCAAATAATTATTTAATCGAAAATGATTTAATTGATTTAATTAATTGTTTAATTAAAAGATAAAGATTAAATCAAAATTGGTTTGTTTTTAAATCAAATTATTTTTTTTATTAATTTCTAAAATTTAAATCTAAACCTAGTATTTTAGAAAAGTTTTAAAATACATCTTATACTATATATAATTAAAAGATTAATATATTATATGTACAAGACAAATTAGTCAAATTGCTCCTACGCCTCATTCACGAAGCAATGCTATAAAGGGAATTTAAGGAAGCGGCCTATAAAATGACTGTCATTGGGTATCCACTCTTACCCACCGCTTTCTTGTATGGTGGAGGGTCGTTAGCTGAACGGATTTGAGAGGACATCATCTCATTAATAAGTATAATGATGTAAACTAACTAAACAAGTTTTTTAAGACCCCACTCTAGTTACTTTAGGAAAAATGTGAAAAGTACGCTAATCCTTGAAAACACACATCATGCTTTATATGTCGTTTGCGGAGCGTGTGTGGTTAACCGGTACACTAATAGGGACTATAAAGAGATATGATGGGCATATCAAAAATTATCATTATTGATGGAGCGTGAGTGGTTAACCGACACATCAATGTGATATGATAAATGACATTGAAGTTGTCAAACGAGTTTGCACGGTTATTCACATCTCGTTTGTGATCATCGGCATCCCAGTCACAAAAATGAGAGCATAATCTGAGATTAAGGATGCAATTGATAAGATTCAATGAATCTCAAAGGATCTAGGAGTTTCATAAGAGTGGAATTGGTAAAAGCCTTACCTACCTAAAATATATTCGACTTTGATTACGACATCCTCTTCAAAGTTTGAATCGAAAATATGGATCCTGAAATTAATTTATATTTATGGCTTAATAATTAAGGATTAAAATCAAGTAACTTGAATTCTCTTTTATCCTATTTTTGATTTCTTATGAAGATAGAAATGGTCTTACTCATTCTTATGGAAATGGTTTTCCTTAATCTTCTAATAGATGGTCTTCCAACTTCAAGTCAAGGTGAAATTGTTTTCCCTATCTTAAGAAATGATGGAACTGAACACCATACTTCTTCAACTCTTCCACCTCCTCCTCATGTGACTCTCCCAACATTATGTTTTTTTTTCCTTAAGTTGAAAGATATGGGACTACTCAATCCTTATTGGCATGTAAACATCAGGATGGAAACTTTGTGTGTACGCATGTTCTAAAAATGAAATCATACATTGACAAGTTGGAAAGAATGGGTGTCGTTTTACCAAGGGAGCAAGCCATTGATTTGGTTCTTTTTTCGCTTTCAAAGACAGATGATCAGTTCATTGAGAATTTTTATATGAGGAATATCGACGTGGCCCTGATTGATCTGACCCAAATGTTGATTATTGCTGAAGCAGAAATGATTAAGAGCATATCTAAAGCAGAGATTCTTATTGGGTCTAATTCCAAGGTTTCCATGGAAATTGAAAATGGTGACAATGGTGGTCCAGAAAAGATTTCTCTTCCTAATGGAAAGGGGTCGTCCAAGATCAAATCGTTTAATCATATGGTAAAAAGAACAAAAACTAGTTTTGGGATCGTTCCATGTGTTTACCCCAAAGAGTCCATTAGTTTCTACTACCAATTGAAGGGACATTGGAAACGAAGCTGCCCAACTCTATTTGTTATGATTTTCTCATGTTTCAGTAAATATGGTTGTGTTTATAAGATTAAGCATACTTTTGATACTTTGAAAAGATTCAAAGAGTAGCAGAACGAATAAGAAGAATCTATTAGGCAGAAAGATAAAAGATTCTCCAATCTGATAAGAAATGAGAATGCTTTAGTATCATGTTTTATGATCATCTTAGTGATTGTGGATTTATATCATGATTGATCCTCAAAATATCTTAGTGTAATTGTATGACTATGAAGAGGAATCAAATATTGTTGGAAATAGTTCGATCAAGAGATGAGTCATACTTTGTTCCTAGGTCCGAAAGTGGATTGGTTCGTTAACCCATAAGTTTTTATGGCTTTAAAGAAGCAATATACCTTTTTGATATCCGAGTTAAGAGGAATAACTTCTAATCTCTCAAAGTACAGCTGTTGAAGCGTCAGAGCCCAGAATCCCAGACTGGAAATTTCATTGGCTTCCTCTTGACAGCAAATTTCCGAAAGTCCTGTCATAGCACCTCGGTTAGGTCAACTGCATTGTCTCTTTCGGAGAATATGTTGCACACAACAGATAGCCATTCCTTGCTCATTGTGTCTGTGCCACCATATTTTTCGGACAATCCGTGAAGGATTAAATGCATCAGTACGGCCCAAAGGTCGGGAACAACAGACTTCTTGAACTCATTTGCTTTGAATTCTTCATTGTACCCAATTTGATTCAGAAACGACTGAAACTCTTCAGTCGTAGGTTCTTGAATGCAAAAACCTTTGGTGTTTTTTGCAATTCTGATGGATTTCAGAAAGGTGTTCATGTGGAGAGGAACAATTTTATCATCAGCAATCGTCACTTCTAGTACATCACCCTCTATTTTGATGCGTTCAAATGCTTTGTAAAGAATATGAAGTGGAAGTTTAGGGTTAGGGATTTTAGTGAGAGGAACTGTGATGGGGTGGCGGGAGATGAATTCGATCATGATGTGGATGGACTCATCATAATCCATGGGATCGAGAGGAAACAGTAGAGTTGTTTCTCTAAAGATGAACTCAATGGATGAAGATGAGGCGGTTCCCTTTGAAGATTTCTTCTTCGATGAAGGTTTGGAAACTTGAGGATCAGTTTGAGAAGACGCCATTATTGAAGGTTTGAAAGTTTGAAGAACAGGGTATAGAGAGAAAGCTCTAGGAAGAAGATAGAAAAAGTGAAAAGTGGGAACAGTTAGGATTTAAAATCCTTTTATAGGTTGGATATTTTGGGTCGGGTCGAAGAAAAGAATGATGACACCCTAACACGAAATGGGTCGCATTAAATTCATTTCCTAAAAAGATTTCATGAATGACTATTTCGAACGAAAGGTGGGACGTTTGTTTGTTCAAAAGAGGAAACCATCAATTCAGTTTAGAATTCACTCATTGCTTTATTGGAACGTGTGCCAAATCACGTTTATTGAGTACTAAAAGGATAATCATGAAGAAAAATTACCATTAATGTATTAATTAAAAACATTTTGGAATAAAAACGTTAATGATAATCTTAGAATTCTTTTATTGCTGAGGATCTCGGAATAATTAGATTCCGAGATGAGATGTCATAAGATACTTCGGAAATAATATAAACACATCATTAGTATGTAATATAGATTTCGAGATGGCATATTCTCAAACTGAATATCATAGGTAGAAATTGGAGGAACGGAGCTCGGAAGAAGATAAGAGATGAACTCACATTACCATTTCGGATTTGAATTCTGAGATGAAATTCATAACACATGCTTGTTGTTGACACATACTCCGAAAATAGAATTTCTCGAGTAATCCGATGTTACATTATAAGTCAAAACTTCAAGTGATTAGGAAAGCTGATACAACTTAAAACTAGAAGAAGAGGTTAGGCAAAAAGATACATATATTGATCCTATATTTTCTGAGAGGAAACGATTTTGAGGAGAAAAGAATTTGACTTCGGAATTGCTTTACTTTTTTAATGTTTCCATTAGAGAGTACAAGCCTCTTGGAAGAACTGTGGATCAGGCATCATCATTCCCATTTTCTTCAGGAACCCATTAAATTTTGTTTTGACTAATGCCTTACTGAAGACATCAGCAATTTCATCATCAGATGGAACAAAAATGAGCTCGATGTTTCCTTTGTAAAACATGTTCTTTAACAAAATGGTACCAAATGTAAATGTGCTTGGTCATGGAGTGTTGAATTGGAATGTGAGAAATCGCAATTGCGCTTTGAGAGTCACAATAGATTGGAATCTATTGAAATCGATAACCATTGTCCAAAAGCTGAGATTTCATCCAAAGAACTTGTGAAGTGCAGCTTGCAGCAGCAATGTATTCTGCTTCGGCCGTTGAAAGATCAATACAGTTATGTTTCTTGGATGACCAGCTAACCAATCTTCCACCCAAAAATTGACAACCTCCATATGTGATTTTTCTATCCAGTTGAATACCTCCATAGTTTGAGTTAGAATAGGCTTGAATAAGGAAAATTTCATTTGTCGGATACCAATTTTTAAGGTTCTTTGTTCCTTTGAGATATCGGAAAATTTGCTTGACAGCCAGAAGATGAGACATCTTCGGATTAACCTGTAATCTAACACACAGACATGTAGAGAACATGATGTTCGGACGACTTGCAGTGAGGTAGAGTAGCGATCCACTCATTCCCTGTACTTCTTCTGATCAACAGCAACACCTGATGGGTCTAAGAAGATCTTGTGTCAGAAACCATTGGAACCTTTTCAAAGGCACAGGTTTCCATTGAATATTTTTTCAGAAGTTCGGAAATGTATTTCTCTTGATGAATAAAGATTCCTCTGTTTGTATTCTCAACTTGAAGACCGAGGACAAAACTTAATTTAAGATTCATGCTCATTTGGAATCTACTAACCATTAACTTTGCAAAATCAGCAACCATTGTTGAATCCGTTAATCCAAAGATGATGTAGTCAACATATATTTGAACTAAGATGAGATGGTTTCCATTCGATCTTCAGAATAATGTAGGATCAAGAATTCCTCTTTGAAACCCGGAACGCTTTAGAAAATCAGTGAGAGTCTCGTATCAGGCGCGTGGAGCTTGCTTAAGGCCATAAACAGCTTTTGAAGTTTGTAACAGTAGTTTAGATATGAAAGATTTACAAAACGAGATGTTGTTGAAGATACACTTCGGTATCAAGTTCACCGTTGAGAAAGACACTTTTGACGTCCATTTGGTCAACTTTAAAGCCTTTGTGGGCAGCATAAGCGAGAAAAATTAGGATGGCTTCAAGACAAGCAACAGGAGAAAAGGTCTCGTCGTAGTCGGGTCCTTCGATCTGAGTAATTCCTTTGGCCACCAACTTCGCTTTGTTCCTAATTATAACTCCGGCGTCGTCGAGTTTGTTTTGGAAGACCCATTTTGTACCAGCAATAGGGTGATCCTGAGAAGGAGGGACAAGAGTCCACACTTGATTTTGTCAAATTCTGCTAGCTCTTCTTGCATGGCTGTAATCCAATCAGAATGTTCTAAAGCTTTCTTGATGGATTTTAGTTCAACCGTTGATATGAATGCCGAGAAGTGACACTCATTTTGAATGTTGGTAGCAGAGCGAGTTTGAATACCAGCGTTGAGATTTCCAATGACTTGATTTGGAGGAGGATCCTTTGTCCAGATATGCAATCTCGGAAGTTCTTGTGCAGCGGATGATCCAATGTCAAAAATGGGGTTATGTTGCTCCCCCTGAACAGTTTGAATTTGAGGATGATGCTCCCCATGAACTTCTGAATTGGATATGTCAACGTCGCCATTGTTCGGAAAGTCAAAGGAGTTAGCATCATCTTCGTTTTTGTTCAGAATGGGATTAAATTCAGTGCATTCATATGTTGCATCTTGAAATCCATCAACATTTGATTTGAGGGTTGGATGACTATTCTCCCCCTCAAACTGAGAAGGTTGAAATGGATCGGAATCAAATGGAGGAAAGGTTGGGGTCGGACCAGAGACATTTTGATAAATCGGAGCTTCGATTGATGAGTATGGTCTTGATCGAGATTCCAAATAAAGAGGAGTTTCTTTGGTCCAAACAGGCATTCGAAATCAAATTCATGGATAATTTAAGGATTCTGAGACCCAGGAGGAGGAGTATCAGACTTGATGATGTGTGTTGTAACATGAGTGGGATCTGAATTCCGATAAAATTATCATCAAAAGTGACATCAAAGCTTTCTTCAAGTACACGCGTTCTATGATTCAGAACTCTGTAAGCTTTAGACTTGGCTGAGTATCCCATAAAGATGGCTTCATCGGCTTTTGGTTAAAACTTGGTGAGTTGATCATGGTTGTTTTTGATAAAGCATCGACAACCAAAAACGTGTAAGAACGAGGTACTCGGTTTACGACCATTCATTGCATCATATGGTGTCATGTTGAGACGGCGATTGATGATGCTTTGATTTTGAGTGAAGCAAGCAGTGGAGACGGCTTCAGCCCAGAGATAGAGAGGAAGGTTTACAAAGTTCAACATCGATCGAGGGGCTTAAACGAGAATTCGATTTCTTCTTTCAATCACACCATTTTGCTGAGTAGTGTAGGGAGCCGAGAAATTATGGTCGATGCCTTTGTCGGTGAGGAATTTCTCAATGATGGCATTTGTGTATTCGGAGCCATTGTCACTTCGAATTCTTCGAGCAGGAAGTTTATGTCACACCCCGGCCGTCGGCGGAAACATCGGGCGGTGTAAATTCATTTCTCGTATCATAGTTATCAACTTCCTGAAAACACATGCATTTAAAAATACGTCAACATAAAGTTGGTGAGTTCACAGGTTTTGACTCCATAAAATAATACATTTTCCAAGTTCAAAAGTATAGTTTTGAAAGTATCATTTTGACTCTCCAACGTTTAGTATATATATCCTAGGTATAAATTTTTACTTACCAAATAAGTATTTTACCTATAAGTCTCATATACTATGAATATAAGTGTTTGTAATTCCATACAAACGAAAGTTGCTACGTATAAATCTTATTTCAATTCTATACGAGTAAAACCGCTACGTATAAATCTATTTCAATTCTATACGAGTATGTGTGTTAGGTATAATTATCTACTTAATATACAAGTAGTACCTATGGTATAAGTAGGGGGAAACTTATACTTAACATTAATACTTGTATACGACAAAGTATAATGTTTCTAACAAGTTGCTACCATGAGTCTGTAACCGCTGCTTGACAACAAAACCTCTGACAAAACACACTCATGATTTACCATGAGAAACAATACACTCATGATTTACCATGAGAAATAATACCGCGCGCTTCATCGACGCCGGAACAATAACAAATAAAAGGAACGGATCGTCACTCGCTTGTCTTGGGTTGTAATTAACAACCACGAGTGGGGTCGTCAACCCGTATCTTATTCATACACGACTTCCTCGCTCACACGGGATTAACGGTTACAGTTCAGAGGATTTCCGCTAAGATCCCTAATCTTAGTTGATGAATACAATTACTCATGTAGACTTCGACGACTTCCTATAGCTCTAACAACAAAAGCATTTTCATGTCTAAAACCCTAAGTTACTAGACTATGCTTTTAAACATTACTCCTAACTTCATAACATTTAGGCAGTATAACAGGTATATCTTGAAGTAAAACCAGGTTTTATCTTGACCTAAAACCAATAATAACAACATATAACGTTCCTAGTTTTATCTTGACATAAAACTATCAATAACAATATATAACATACTAAGTTTTATCTTGACATAAAACTGACAATAACAACATATAACATACCAAGTTTTATCTTGACATAAAACCAATAATAGCAACATACTTTATAACTTAACATATAGAACTTCCGAATATAACTTCGGAACTATATCGCACACAACATATATATAGGATCCTAAGTATAACTCAAGATCTACATTAGTAAATTAACATGCTGACAAGTTGTATATATTCAAAATATTATATTTAGAACAACTATACCCCGGTTATTATAACTATATATTATCATATAGACATAATAATAACGTATATATAATATTTATCATGCGTTTCCCCCTGAAATATTAGAAAGTGGGGCCGTGAAACTCACCTTAGTAGTGTGATTTTATGTAATCTAAGCAGAAACGATCAGCGGTACAAGGTCGTCGGGGCTCGGGAAGCGAAACGGCTTCAGCACACGAGAGAGAAGGAAGGAGATTAGGTGTACTAAGTCTTGGGGTCGAAATGGCTATTTATAGGCTGATTTTTGGCCCTCACGACGTGAAAAATGATAGGTTCACGTCGTGAATTATGGTCAGAGTTATCCCATAGCTTTAACGCGTGTTTTCTAGCCCCGATTCGTGTCCTGCAGCATCCTCACATCGTGAGAAAACCTTGCTCACGTCGTGAGCTTTTGGGTTATCGTTCCGTATACTTCTAATTTCAAAATATGGCGGTTTGACTCCTCACGTCGTGAGTTTTAATGCTCACGTCATGAGTTCAGTCAAATTAGGGTTTCTGATAGCGACATCTTCAGAAGGCCATAACTTTTGCATACGAACTCCGTTTTTGACGTTCTTTATATCCACGCATAGGTATTTACGAGTACTACAACTCTATTTTAGACTTCAATAGCTAATTCTAAGTCTATTTTAAATTCCTCTTATTATAGAGATTTATAGTGTTCGATTTATCATAACTTCTTCACGCGAAGTCAGATTTAGACGTTCTCTATATTTTTGGAATCGTATGGACGTATACTTTGAGTTGTATCATAAAATTTCATACTTGTATTTGAATTATCATGAAATACATAGTGAGTTTACTACATTACTTGTTTTGACAAAATCACATTACATGATTGGCATAATCACATGTGATTGTTGTTGACCTATTTTGACTGGTGTTACATTCTCCCCCCGTTAGAACAATTTCGTCCCGAAATTTATCTTATGGATGGGGTTTTGTTAAATAGTTGGGGGTATTTTTGTTTCATCTGATCTTCACATTCCCAAGTAAATTCAGGTCCTCGTAAAGAGTTCCATCGAACTTTCACAATGGGAATACGGCTTTGTTTTAATCGTTTGGAGTATCGATCCATGATTTCGACAGGTTCTTCTACAAAGTTGAGTTTGGTATTGACTTGTATCTCGTCGAGAGGTACAACAAGAGTGTCATTGGATAGACATCTTTTGAGATTTGACACGTGAAAAACATCGTGTACATTGCTTAGCTCTTGAGGTAACTTGAGTTGGTATGCGACATAACCAATTTTTGCTAGAATTTCAAAAGGTCCTATACACCGTGGATTTAGTTTGCCTCGTTTCCCGAATCGAATTACGGCTTTCCAAGGAGAGACCTTCAACATTACTTTATCTCCAACTTGGAACTCTAAAGGCTTACGTCTTACGTCAGCATAGCTCTTCTGACGATCACGTGCTACCTTTAATTGATCCTTAATTTGCACGATCTTTTGAGTTTGTCTCGTGGATTATTTATGGCTCGGTACATAAGGTATCACCTATATGTTCTCTGGCCAATTGTGTGTCTCCAACTTCTCAATGCAAAAACTACAGCTCCCAATTCAAGGTCATGGGTAGTGTAATTCTTCTCATGCACCTTAAGTTGTCGTGATGCGTATGCAATAACTTTTCCTCTTTGCATCAACACACACCAATCCTTGATTTGATGCGTCGTAGTATACGACGAAATATTCTGTCCCATCTAGAAGGGATAGGATTGGTGCACTACACAACATTTGCTTTAACTTCTTGTTTGACTTCCCAGTTGAACTTCGTATCCTTCTGGGTTAGTGTTGTAAACGGCTTGGATATTTTGGAGAAATTCTCTATGAATCTTCGGTAATAGCCAGCAAGTCCTAAGTATTGACGCACTTCTGTTGGTGTCTTTGGTGCTTCCCAATTCTTAATTGCTTCAATCTTGGAGGGTTGGACATGAATCCCTTTGTTACTAACTACATGTTCTAAAAATTTGTACTTCTCAAATCCAAAATTCACGTTCGGAGAATTTGGCGTACAACTTTTCTTTTCTTAGTAGTTCCAAGATTATTTGCAAGTGTTGACCGTGTTCTTCCTTGGTTCGTGAATATATCAGTATACCATTGATAACTACTATCACGAATTTATCCAAGTACGGTTTGCAAACACTATTCATGAGGTCCTTGAACATTGTTGGAGCGTTGGTCAATCCAAAGGCTTAACTAGGAACTCATAAAGACCATACCGAGTCCTAAATGTTGTCTTCGGAACATCGTCTTCTTGTACTCCGAGTTGATGGTATCCTGATCTGAGATCTATCTTTAATCTTCTAGAATCTTCAGGTGTTTTAGTCTATCAACCACCGTATCCAATTTTAGTTGTGTATCGGTCTAACCATAATTAAACATAGGTGATCGGTCTACATTTAGTTGTGGTTCGAACCATGTACAATAAAACTCGACTAAGGAGTCTGACCTAAAACATTGTGTTGTATTGCTATCGAGGGTTTGGGCTTTCTATATTTTTGGGTTATACATGTGTTCTCATCGTGGGACTGAGTTCATACATAACTCTATATCTTTGTGTTTGTTGTATTCACAAGTATTATTAATTATTGTTTGTTACTTCAGGTCTAGCTGATAAGGCACCGGCCATTCAGGACAGTCGGTGGGCAGGATCATTTTAGCATATAGTCGTTCTGAAATCCAGCAACCCAACGCGACATGTCTATCCTGTCACCGCTCCCGTAAGTAGTCCTTCAGTAGTATAATTACTAATACTTTTTATTTGTAGGTTAAGGGATATAACTAAACCTAACAGAGTAAGCCCTAAACTATAGTCGTGCTTTCCTAAGAAAGTACTAATTCACTGTAGTTAATAGCTCTGATACCAATCTGTCACACCCCGGCCATCGGCGGAAACACCGGGCGGTGTAACGTCATTTCTCGTATCATAGTTATCAACTTCCTGAAAACACATGCATTTAAAAATACGTCAACATAAAGTTGGTGAGTTCACAGGTTTTGACTCCATAAAATAATACATTTTCCAAGTTCAAAAGTATATTTTTGAAAGTATCATTTTGACTCTCCAACGTTTAGTATATATATCCTAGGTATAAATTTTTACTTACCAAATAAGTAGTTTACCTATAAGTCTCATATACTATGAATATAAGTGTTCGTAATTCCATACAAACGAAAGTTGCTACGTATAAATCTTATTTCAATTTTATACGAGTAAAACCGCTACGTATAAATCTATTTCAATTCTATACGAGTATGTGTGTTAGGTATAATTATCTACTCAATATACAAGTAGTACCTAGGGTATAAGTAGGGGGAAACTTATACTTAACATTAATACTTGTATACGACAAAGTATAATGTTTCTAACAAGTTGCTACCATGAGTCTGTAACCACTGCTTGACAACAAAACCTCTGACAAAACACACTCATGATTTACAATGAGAAACAATACACTCATGATTTACCAGGAGAAACAATACACTCGTGATTTACCATGAGAAACAATACCGCGCGCTTCATCGACGCCGGAACAATAACAAATAAAAGGAACGGATCGTTACTCGCTTGTCTTGGGTTGTAATTAACAACCACGAGTGGGGTAGTCAACCCGTATCTTATTCATACACGACTTCCTCGCTCACACGGGATTAACGGTTACAGTTCAGAGGATTTCCGCTAAGATCCCTAATCTTAGTTGATGAATACAATTACTCATGTAGAATTCGACGGCTTCCTATAGCTCTAACAACAAAAGCATTTTCATGTCTAAAACCCTAAGTTACTAGACTATGCTTTTAAATATTACTCCTAACTTCATAACATTTAGGCAGTATAACAGGTATATCTTGAAGTAAAACCAGGTTTTATCTTGACCTAAAACCAATAATAACAACATATAACGTTCCTAGTTTTATCTTGACATAAAACTATCAATAACAATATATAACATACTAAGTTTTATCTTGACATAAAACTGACAATAACAACATATAACATACCAAGTTTTATCTTGACATAAAACCAATAATAGCAACATACTTTATAAGTTAACATATAGAACTTCCGAATATAACTTCGGACCTATATCGCACACAACATATATATAGGATCCTAAGTATAACTCAAGATCTACATTAGTAAATTAACATGCTGACAAGTTGTATATATTCAAAATATTATATTTAGAACAACTATACCCCGATTATTATAACTATATATTATCATATAGACATAATAATAACGTATATATAATATTTATCATGCGTTTCCCCCCGAAATATTAGAAAGTGGGGCCGTGAAACTCACCTTAGTAGTGTGATTTTATGTAATCTAAGCAGAAACGGTCAGCGGTACAAAGTCGTCGGGGCTCGGGAAGCGAAACGGCTTCAGCAAACGAGAGAGAAGGAAGGAAATTAGGTGTACTAAGTCTTGGGGTCGAAATGGCTATTTATAGGCTGATTTTTGGCCCTCACGACGTGAAAAATGATAGGTTCACGTCGTAAATTATGGTCAGAGTTATCCCATAGCTTTAACGCGTGTTTTCTAGCCCCGATTCGTGTCCTGCAGCGTCCTCACGTCGTGAGAAAACCTTGTTCACGTCGTGAGCTTTTGGGTTATCGTTCTGTATACTTCTAACTTCAAAATGTGGCGGTTTGACTCCTCACGTCGTGAGTTTTAATGCTCACGTCATGAGTTCAGTCAAATTAGGGTTTCTGACAGCGACATCTTCAGAAGGCCATAACTTTTGCATACGAACTCAGTTTTTGACATTCTTTATATCCACGCATAGGTATTTATGAGTACTACAACTCTATTTTAGACTTAAATAGCTAATTCTAAGTCTATTTTAAATTCCTCTTATTATAGAGATTTATAGTGTTCGATTTATCATAACTTCTTCACGCGAAGTCAGATTTAGACGTTCTCTATATTTTTGGAATCGTATGGACGTATACTTTGAGTTGTATCATAAAATTTCATACTTGTATTTGAATTATCATGAAATACATAGTGAGCTACTACATTACTTGTTTTGACAAAATCACATTACATGATTGGCATAATCACATGTGATTGTTGTTGACCTATTTTGACTGGTGTTACAGTTTAACAAGAACTTCAATTCATTTGATGAAATTAACGAGTTCAGAGGCTATTTCGGACATTAGCCTTAGGAAGAAGACCAATGTTAACATTATGTTGTCATCAACAATCACAAGAATATACTTTTTGTGATGTAGACTTTCTACAGTGGATGGTCCACAGAAATCGATATGAAGAATTTCCAGTGGATTTGAAATGGAATTTTCAATGATGACAGGATGACGTTTCTTTGATTGCTTCCTACATTCACACGCAGCACAGAGATGATCATTTTTGAATTTGAGGAGTGACAGACCTCGGACCATTTCACCAGAAACTAGATCATTTATGTATCGAAAGTTTAGATGAGCGAGCCTCCGATTGCATATCCAACTTACATTAGGAACGACCTTTGAAAGAAGACAAAGTTGAGGCTTTTCTGATGATCATATTGATGTCTAGAGGAAACATGTTTTTGATGCGATATGATTTTATAAGACATTATTTCCAGTCTTTTGTCATAACGTAGCTATGCTTCTTGCAGAATTCAACTCTCCGGTTTGCATCAGTGAGTTAAGCCACACTAATCTGATTATGCTTTATATCAGCTACACACTCCACATTAGAGATAGACAAGTTTCCATTAGTGAAGACGCCATAACCTCAAATTTTAGAATTTGACTTATTGCCATAAGTAACGTAACCAGCGTTAGGAGCGAGCTTAAGATCACGCAGAAAGTCTTTTTGCCCAGTCATGTGAATTGAACAAGCACTGTCAATATAACATATTGTATCTTGTTCTGAAGCACAAAGTGCCTGAAAAATTGGCATGGGCTTTGGACTTGGTTTGTAATTTCTGAGCAATTGGCATTTCGGAAAGCTTTTTCCGAGATTCTGTTGGAAAGAAGCAGAATGTCATGGTCTTTTCATTTATCCAAAAATCGTATTCAACCAATGGTTGTTTGGATACTGCTTTTCTCGGAGGAACATTTTTCCAAGATGTTGTAGGAATAAATTTGTTCACAGATGTTACAGTTGTGTTTTCAGACTTTTTCACTTTCCATTCAAACTTTTGTTTTGAGTCTTTGGAAAATTTTTGAACATCAATGTACCTAGCAACTTATCCTTTGTTTTCCGCTTTCGAAGGCACATTAGGTTTTGGAAAAAAAAATTGTTTGAAAATCGTGTCATCCGATTTAGCAATAAACACACAAGAAGAAACTGTCTGATGAGAGTCAGTCTTTACAAAATATGTTTCAACATTGACCTTTTTTATACAAACATTAACAGATTTGTTCTGAACATCCGAACTAGCAGGATTAGATGGCCTCTTAAGGATCTTAACAGGCATGAAGGCATTGTGATTCCTAGTAGCTGGATTGACTTTCTGAGACACTTTATGTTGGATAAGGTGTCTAAGTCTATAACTATATTTGGTATGTACTTGACCCGAGAGTAGCATGGTCCATTTGGGTTGCACTTCACCGGGACAATTTGAAGGATGGACTTTTGAGAAGAGGATAATTATGATTTATTGATATATTATAAGTTCTAATATATTAATATGAAATCATATTATTTAATTAGTATTGATCAAGAATTAATTTGGAATTAATTTTGTGATCAAAAGAGACTAATTAAATATAAGGGGTTGATTTGGTAAATCATTCATTGTTATGATCCATAGTTCTTTATGTTGGGCTAAACCCATGTGGTGACCCATGGATACTCCATGGAGGTTTTAACCCATGGAGCATGAGGGATATGGAAGGTCATTAGGGTTTACATGGTGTAACCCTAGTTTGCCACACTATATAAGAGACCCTAAGGCTACCAAAATTGACACCTAAGAAAACTTAGAAGAGTGCTAGCCGATTTTGTGAAGCAAGTAATTCTCTCTCAAGTTCTTCCATTTGTTGAAGGTGATTTGTGATTCCATTTGAGGCATTCACATTTTTGGTTCTAGGTTTTTAAAGCTTCAAGGTTTTCAACTACACTAAAAGGTATGTCATCTAACTAGAACTTTGTAGTATAGATACTCCATTATATGCTAGTTAGGATGATGCTTTGGAATTTTGAAAGTTTGCATGTATATTAGAGAAAACATAGATCCAAAGAATTTAGGGTTGCATGTACACCATAGGAGTGTTAGAATGCTCAAAACCTATTAGTGGTATCAGATCCTAGGATTGTTTTCCAATATACTTGATGCTGCTTGCTTTCAAATGCTTGAAAAATCGATTTTTAGCTCTCTGAACAGTGGACTCGCCGAGTCCACTGGGGAACTCGCCGATTCCCCTCACAAATCTGACCAACTCGCCGAGTTAGTTCATGCACTCGACAAGTTGGTGCTCCTGAGTGCAGATTTTCGAGTTTTAAGGCCGGAATTGGACTAGGATCATTACCCTAAACTGTTTTTGAACTTACAAACCTGTTTTTGATGTGTTAATGATCATGATAATCCAATTCAAAAGATAATTGTCAAAGTTTCATGTTTTGTATTAGTTTATATGGTTAGGCTAATTACATGAAATTTGTTTGATTTGAATTGTCTTGTTCATATGAGTTTAATTGTATCTTCTATGAATTATTTGATTATTGTATTAGTTAAATAATGTTTTAAATGTTTTTAATGGACTCCATAACTTGTCCTCAAGTTATGGATGGTATGGAACATGAAAGGTTTTTCTATTAAAGATGTCATTAAACTCATATGTTATGGACTTGAAGAGTTTTGACAAGTTTCAAAACTTGCCCTCAAGTTTTGGAATTTGTAAAGTCTCGCTAAATGAAACTTTAATTCCAAACCTTAGAATTTTAAAAGTTAAACTTCAACTCTTATACTATTATAATAT
This sequence comes from Lactuca virosa, assembly GCF_052849685.1. Classification (NCBI taxonomy): domain Eukaryota; kingdom Viridiplantae; phylum Streptophyta; class Magnoliopsida; order Asterales; family Asteraceae; genus Lactuca; species Lactuca virosa. Next base: position 274,373,363 of record NC_136431.1, on the reverse strand, counting down.
TATAGGTTTAATATATATATATATATATATATATATATATATATATATATATATATATATATATATATATATATATATATGTAAGACAAGTCGGTTTTACCGTTAGTAGGCCTCATTCACGAAGCCGGTCTATAAGGGGGGTATAAGGTTACTGCCTATAAAATGGCAGTTTAATGGGTGTCCACTCTCACCCACCGCTTCCTTGACTGGTGGAGGGTTGTTAGCCGAACGGGTAGGACAAAGACTATAATTCTCATTAAAAGTATAATGATAGTAATAAAGTAACTAAACCTTTTATAAATTCACAATCTTAGTTACTTTCGGAAAATGTGAAATTGATGCTAATCCATGAAATTACACTTTGCACCTTACCAAGTCATTGATGGAGCGTGTGTGGTTAACCGGCACATTAACTTGGACTAGTAAGGGTGGAAAAGGGTAACTTAATGTTTATTATGATGTCAATGGAGTGTGTGTGGTTAACTGGCACATTGATTAAGGTGATAATTGACATTGAGAGTACCAAGTACATTTTCATGGTTATTCACACCTTGTTTGTGATCCTCGGTATCCCATTCACAATCTTGAAGGGCATAATCGAGATTTAAACTTGCCATTGAATTGTTCAATGAATCTCAAAGGATCTAGGAGTTTCAAATCCAATTAAAACTTAATTAACAAATTTCGTTTTCATGGTGGAAATTGGTAAATCGTCATTTACCTACCGTCAAATATTTTGCAAGTTGGATTACGGCATCCCTCTTCCAAATTGTAAAATATTATGTTGGGCCCTAGCCTTAATATTTCATTTTGGGTGTTATATTAAGGACTCTTTATCTAATCTAAACTTTGTCTTTCTTTCCTTTCAGATGTCTTCCAACACTGCTTCTGGCTCAAACCCTACTGGCTCCTTCTCTCTCATGAACCTTTGTGGGAGAGTCATCTTTGATGGGACTAATTTCAATGATTGGATTAGGAACATCAGGATGGTCACTCGCTACGAGGACAAGGAATATGTCCTCAACAAGGAGCTTAAGGAAATCGACGAGTCTGCTGCTACTCCTCAGGAGATTGCTGATTTTCAGGGCACATGAGAAAGATGCCATCAAGGTAGCTTGTATCATGCTTGCCACCATGTCTCCTAAACTCCAAAAGTCCTATGAGGACTTCTACCCTTTTGAGATGCACCAGGACCTGATAGAGAGATACCATCAGAGTGCTCGTCAAGAGCGGTATGAAATCATATGCTCCATGATTACAACAAAGATGAAGGATGGTGAACCCATCATGGGCCACTTGTAGAAAATGCAAAGGTTTGTGGACTGTCTGCTCAAATTGAATGTGAACTTTGATGAGGAGCTGGCTATTGATATTATTCTACACTCCTTACCTCCATGTTATGATCATTTTCACATGACTTATCATATGAACAAGGAGGAAGTCACTCTGAGCAAGCTTCAGGGACTTTTGAGGACTGCCGAAAGTGGTCTCAAAGATAAATCTGTTGTAACCACTCTTACTGCTAATGCCCCTGTTCTGGCAATTGGGCAAGGTAAGGGTAATAAGAGGAAGGCTCCTTCCAAGAGTCGCAAGGGAAAGTCTCTTGATGGATCCTCTTCAATTGGAACCAAAGGAGGTTCTGCTACTCCCTCGACCATCCCAAAAGAAGTAGAGTGTTTCTATTGCCATGAAAAAGGGCACTGGAAGCGAAGCTGCCCCAAATACTTGCAAAATGTTAAGGATGGGAAGGTTAAACCCACCCATGCAGGTATTTATACTATTCTATCTAAAAACTCATCACATTCTAACTCTTGGGTTCTTGACACAGGTTGTGGAATTCACATTTGTTCTGATGTGCAGATCCTAAAAAGAAGTAAGGATGTTGAGCACGGGAAGATAAAGTTGATCATGGGGAATAGGAAGGTTTCACCTGTCACCAAGATTGGAGTTTACTCTTTATTGCTTAGTAGTTGGTTAGAAATAGATTTGAATAATTGTTGCTACTCGTCTGAGATGGCGAGAAATGTTATTTCCTTTCATGGTTTGTACAAACAAGGGTTTAGTTTTTCATTTGATAATGAATGCGGTACTATTAATGCTTATTATAAAGGTGTTTTTTATTTTAAAGCATTACCTTGTAATGGTGTATATGAAACTGTGATGGTTGTAGACAACTTAGGAAATAATGTGTTACACATTGATTCTTCCAATGAATTAGATAAGGCATGCTTGTGGCATTGTCGTCTTGGACATGTCAGCAAGAAGCGCATAGGCCAACTCCAAAAGGCTGGAGTTTTGGAGTCATTCGACTTAAGGTCGGATGACACTTGCGAATCTTGCTTACTTGGAAAAATGACTAAGTCACCCTTCACTGGTTCTTGTGAAAGGGGTGAGGGTTTGTTGGATCTCATACACACCGATGTGTGTGGGCCCTTTAGAACCGCCACAAGGGATGCTAACCGCTTCTATTTGACTTTTACTGATGATTACAGCAGATATGGCTATATCTACTTAATCAAGCATAAGTCATAAACCTTTGACAAATTCAAAGAGTTTAAGCAATAAGTGGAGAATCAGCTGGGCAGGAAGATAAAGATGCTCCGATCTGATCGGGGTGGTGAGTATCTTAGTATCGAATTCCTGGACTATCTTAAGGAGTGTGGAATTGTTTCATAGTTGACGCCACCAAGGACACCACAACTTAATGGTGTGGCTAAGAGGTGCAACCGAACCTTGTTAGACATGGTTCGTTCCATGATGAGTCGAGCTTCGTTACCAATCTCATTCTGGGGGTATGCCTTGGAGACTGCCGCACATATCCTTAATCGAGTCCCAACTAAAATGGTTGCCAAAACAGCTCACGAGATGTGGACATGGAAGGCTCCCTCATTAGCACACATCAAGGTTTGGGGTTGCGAGGCTTTCGTCACGCGCGAGACCTACGACAAGCTCGAACCTCGGAGTGAACGGTGTATTTTAATCGGCTACCCAAAGAAATCCTTTAGTTATCTCTTCTACATACCGAGTGCCAATGTTTTCTTCGTTGCAATAAGAGGAGTCTTTAGCGAGAGAGAGCTCATAGGCCAAGGAGACAGTGGGAGGCAAATTGATCTTGAAGAACTTTAAGAGTCAAGTGGTGAAGGAGCTTAAAACACTAGCGCTCAACCTGAGGAGGAAACTCCTATTGAGCCGATTGACGAGTCCTTACCTCTAAGGCGTTCCAGTAGACTTAGAAATACACCTGAGTTTTATGGTTTCCATATTACTACTAAAGGTGATACATTTATCAGTGATAGCACACTGGTAAATTTGGATGAACCTAACAACTACAAGGAAGCCATGGCAGGCCCCGATTCTGCTAAATGGAAAGAGGCGATGGACAGCGAGATTCAGTCCATGTATGACAATCAAGTTTGGAACTTGGTTGACAATGTACCGGATCGTAAGACAGTCGGGTGAAAATGGATCTTCAAGAAGAAGACCGACATGGATGGAAAGGTACACACTTATAAGGTGCGACTGGTTGCGAAGGGCTTAACTCAAACTCTGGGTGTTGACTATGATGAGACCTTCTCACCAGTAGCAAAGATTAAGTCTATTAGGGTTATGCTAGCCATTGTTGCATTTCATGAATATGAAATATGGCAAATAGATGTCAAAACCACTTTCCTTAATGGGAAGTTGGTTGAGGATGTTTACATGAGTCAGCCAGAGGGTTTTGTCGATCCTAAGTACCCTAATAGAGTGTGTAAGCTTGAGAAATCTATTTATGGATTGAAACAAGCATCTCACAGATGGAATCTTTGTTTCGATGAGAAAGTGAAAGAGTTTGGCTTTTCGAGAAGCGATGATGAGTCTTGTGTATATGTCAGAGCTAGTGGGAGTATAGTTAGCTTTTTGGTACTGTATGTGGATGACATACTACTCATAGAAAATGACATCCCAACCTTGCAGGAGGTGAAATCCTGGCTTGGGAAGTGTTTCGCTATGAAGGACCTTGGAGAAGCTGCCTATATCCTAGGGATAAGGATATTGAGAGATAGCAGTAAGAGACTAATTGGACTTAGTCAAAGTACCTACTTGGACAAACTGTTGAAGAGGTTCAACATACATAATTCCAAGAAAGGTGACTTACTGATCTAGAGCAATGCCAAACTGAGTAAAGCTCAAAGTCCGAGTATAGAGGCTGAGATAGCTGAGATGAATCGATTACCATATGCTTCCGATGTTGGCTCGATCATGTATGCTATGACTTGTACTCGCTCTGATGTGGCCTTTTCTTTGAGCATGGTCAGCAGATATCAAGGGAATCTTGGCAAGGCTCACTGGACTGCGGTGAAAAACATTCTCAAGTACCTGCGGAGGACTAAGGACTGGGTCCTTACACTTGGTGGGAGTGATGACTTGAGAGTGGTGGGGTATAGTGACGCCAACTTTCAGACCGACAGGGATAATTTCCGCTCTCAGTCGGGCTGGGTCTTTACCCTGAATGGAGGAGCAATTACTTGGAAAAGTTCCAAGCAGGAGACTGTAGCTGATTCAACGTGCGAATCAGAGTACATAGCAGCAAGCGAAGCGACGAAGGAGGTGATATGGCTGAAGAACTTCATCGGAGACCTTGGAGTTGTACCAGCTATAAAGGAGACTGTGGAGATTTTCTGTGATAGCGATAGTGTGGTTGCCTTAGCCAAGGAACCAAGGGATCATGGCAGGTCCAGACACATCGACAGGAAATATCACTTTATAAGACACAAGATAGAAGAAGGACTCCTCGTGGCAAAAAGGGTATCATCATATAAAAACCCGACATATCGCCTCACGAAGGGACTGAGTAGGGTTAAGCATTTACAGCATGCGAGGCGCATTGGGCTGAGGGATGATATTAGTTTTAATGATTAGATAGCTATTTCGAAACTTGTAATAGATAAACTGTAATTAACATTTGATGCTTAAATAATAGGTGTTTTTTTATTTACTAGTATGGTACTGTCTCATGTCAATTGTTTTACTATTGTTTCATTTGGCATGTTTTGACTTCCAGAATAATTGGATTATTCAAACCATCCACAGTCGATCATACTTTGGAAGTAGGTATTGAAGCAAGACTGTAATGACTTTGGCTTGTAGATTGTCAGAAATGGTTAGACATTGCTATGACATTCATGAGTGCTCATAAGGTCTGAGTATTGGATTTAACCTACGCTCACTTGTATCACTTCATGGAATTTATCTCGAGTGATCGTGAGACGATAATATCATATAATCTTCAAACCTAGATATATGAGTTGTTGACTATGAGTTGGTCGTACATTGATAGTACGAAAACGCATCGGTAACTCGATGTTATAAAACGTGTTGTTGTGTATAGTTCAGTGAATAGTTAGTACAAACACATACGGTCAAAGTTTACCTGTTCCTTTTAGTCCTTGGAGGATTAAAAGCGATATCTTGGGCCCCTCAATGATTTTGTTTTGACTTATGTGTCGGGCCCGGTCAGAACTAAATTGATGTGTTCGATTAAGTTCTATATCAAACGAATCAGAAATCAGGAAACAAACTGATGGATAATAAGATTGAATGTGTTCCATGTGTTTGTTTGGCTGATATCTTGAGAACAGAGGATTCTATGATCACTTATCTAAAATGGTACGTCTAAGTTCGACAAAGGAATTTAAGAGCCATGATTGCTAGTCGGATCCTGAAGTTACACTTACAACTATAGTTACTAGACTTATCCAAGTGGTAGACTGTTGGATAAGGTGTCTAAGTCCATAACTATATTTGGTATGTACTTGACCCGAGAGTAGCATGGTCCATTTGGGTTGCACTTCACCGGGACAATTTGAAGGATGGACTTTTGAGAAGAGGATAATTATGATTTATTAATATATTATAAGTTCTAATATATTAATATGAAATCATATTATTTAATTAGTATTGATCAATAATTAATTTGAAATTAATTTTGTGATCAAAAGAGACTAATTAAATATAAGGGGTTGATTTGGTAAATCATTCATTCTTATAAAGTGGGCTTATGATCCATAGTTATTTATGTTGGGCTAAACCCATGTGGTGACCCATGGATACTCCATGGAGGTTTTAACCCATGGAGCATTAGGGATATGGAAGGTCCTTCGGGTTTACATGGTGTAACCCTAGTTTGCCACACTATATAAGAGACCCTAAGGCTACCCAAATTGGCACCTAAGAAAACTTAGAAGAGTGCTAGCCGATTTTGTGAAGCAAGGAATTCTCTCTCAAGTTATTCGATTTGTTGGTGGTGATTTGTGATTCCATTTGAGGCATTCACATTATTGGTGCTAGGTTCTTAAAGCTTCAAGGTTTTCAACTACACTAAAAGGTATGTCATCTAACTAGAATTTTGTAGTATAGATACTCCATTGTATGCTAGTTAGGATGACGCTTTGGAATTTTGAAATTTTGCATGTATATTAGTGAAAACATAGATCCAAAGGATCTAGGGTTTCATGTACACCATAGGAGAGTTAGAATGCTCAAAACCCATCACTTTATTCTCGGGTTTCTCAAGGAATCTAGAGGCTTGCCTAGACCTAGTTTCTTTCTTAAGTGAATTCCTAGCTTGGGTCTTTGGATGAACAATATCTTTTTTGTTCAGCAAGGGTTTCTTCCGAGAATTAGATGATGACTTGAAAGTTTTTCCAGTTGTTGGATTATTGAAACGTAGCTTAATTAGCACTAGAGTCAATTTCGATATCACATCAGAGTTAGAGATACAAGATTCGGATGAGTTGTCACAAAAATTTTGCTCATCTACATCACTATCAAATGACGCCCAAACAAAGTCGGATTTGTCATAATCATGTCCATTTGTCTCGGGAATAATTTCCTCAATAACACATCTGTTTTCTGGACCAGAGTTTGGAAATTGAACTCTAGTACAGCCGGTGTCAGGGAAAGATTTCGAAGACCGATTCAGGTCTAGCGATATCAAGGGCAGAAGAGGCGTGGAATCGGGACATGTAAAAGTGATAGGTTTGAACTCAGGAATCAGAGATTGACACTTTTCCAAAGTCTCAGGAAGGGACGATAATGGTGAGATAGGGTTATCCGAATAAGTATGGTTCAGAATGTCTCCCATAAACGTTAGGTTCTGAAGTTCCTTCAAGGGACGAATAACAGGCTTCGGAAACTCGCTTCTGAGACTTGTTGCTTTAGACCATGGGTGACGAAAATTATGTGTCATCCATTCATTTTCTTCAAGAATAATAATAGAGTTATGCAAAGCATCAATTTTGGCATTAAGACATTTATTATCAGTAACTAATATATTCCTTTCATTGAAAGTGATTTCACATTTGTCTTTCAAAATGATACATTCATCCTTAGTCATTACAAGCTCTCTCTCTCTAGTGATTCTATCTTAACCTTTCGGTCTTCAAAGCGTAATCTAAGACGAGTCAATTCACTATCCAACTTCTCACTAACTTCTATGGCAGACTCATATGCTCTATGAATAACTGTCATATCTGATTGAATTTGAGTTAGATAGGGTTCACAAATAGATAAATCAAAATTATTGTCAGTGATCATGGATTTTACCTGCTGGATGATGCTTCTGGCAAGTGCATCTTTTGTTGCCATGTAGCAAAAGTTTGGCTTAGCATCGTCATCGTCTTCTTTTGAACCTAAAGACCAGTAGCCTTCATCACACTCAAACGATTGCTTTTCCATAAAACACATGTTCCTCGTAGATTTTTCTTCACCCTCATCAACAGAAGACCAGTACCCATCAACATTTCTTGACACCGTAGTAACAAAAGCCTTTTCACTTTCAGCAAGTTCTTGTGCTCTACGAGCATAGTAGGCAGATTCCTTTACCTTCGGTTTTTGAGAAGTTTCACCCAAACAGTCCTTTGCAAAGTGGTTTCCAGGACCACATTTGTGACAAGAAACCTTGGGTTTGGCTGGTTTTGGAACTTTCTGGGGTTCCGAGGAGTGATTTGGGATGTTGGGTCGGTATGCCAATGGATTTTATGAAGGTTTGGGGAAGGGTTGAGGATTGATTTGATGAGGATCTTGAAATCATTTTCAAAAGGTTTTTGAATGGGATTCTAGGGACGTTTGTACTTCATAGACAAAAGTGCACATTCTTGTTGGAAACAAAGTTCGGAATCAGCTGAATCGAGATCAATATTTTCTTCAAATGAATGGTTCGGAACAGGTGGAATAGGTGGGGTAAGAAGTGTTGGTTGAGAAGATGAAATAGGTGGGATAGTTGCAAAAGGATCTGAACAGATGGGCTCAGAATTAGTAGGTTAACAGAACTCACTAAGGCGAGAGGACCTCCTGACAGTTCTCTTAACGTTTGAGCAACGTTAGATTCATGGCCTTGCAGTTCGTCAAATAATTGATAGAGCTTCAGTTTCTTCAGAGATCCATTACTCTGTAGACATAACTTAACATTTCCCCATCCTTTTTCGAGGTTGTTGATGAACATCATATTGTACTCTGGTGGAGTTCGGACTATTCATTGTGCATTCATGTTGTTTACAACGATCATGTACCGATTTGATGCAGAGGCTTCGGATTCATCGGGAGTTGTAGTGAAAGTATCAAAGTTGTTTACAACAGATGTCAAATTCTTATCCTTCATGTTCTCAGAACCTTCGAACAAGTCTTGAAGTGCATCCCAAATCTCTTTGGCAGATTTTCACAACTTAATGTGCTCAAAGAGAGAAGGAGGAACACCAAACACCATTTCTGAGAACACAACATGATCTTCGTGGAGCTTTTCGATGTCTGTTGCAGTTAGAGGTGCTAAAATTTATTCGTCTAGACCCATGAGAGTAGTAGCAGCATCTCTGACCATTTGTATTACGGGAACATGAGGACCTTCTTTAAATGCTAATACAGACTCAAAATAACACTGACTACAAGGTGCTTCTCGGACTTTTCTTCATTTCGGAAGTAGCTTCATTTCGGAACTTATCACAGTTTGGAATGCACATCACTTCGAAATGGATTGACTTCGGATTGCTAGAGATTCACTTTCATGTATCAATATTCCTACTTTGATTATGGGCTAATAACCTTATGCTTTCGTTTAGAGTAAATGATCCTCAAGACTATATGTTGATAACGATAATATTGGATGAAATCTAGTTGTTTATTAATTGTATTTCTTGATAAAATTCATTGCGTTAAAAAATTTGAACTTTGCTATTTATTGTTGAGTAAATCATAGAAAGTTTGCATCTCTTGATGGGAATTAAGATCGTGATGAGGATATTTTTGCAACATTATATTGAATCTTCCCAAGCTTCATAAACCATTTCATATTCATTCTGGTGGAAATTCTAAATCTTAGCCTTTTTTGCAATCTTTGTTGGTGGGCTAAAATGTTTAACAAACTTCATTTTCAAATCACCTCACATCGATATTTTGTCTGATGGTTCAGTTTTAATCCAATTTTTATGTGCTTCTATTAGTGTTATCAAGAACACCCGTAACATAAATTGGTCTTCTAAAGCATTTGGGATATTAAAGGAGTCAACAATTTTTATCACATCTTTTACATTATGGTTTGGATCTTCATCATCTTTCCCACCAAAAAGGAGTTTCTTTGAGTAAATGAAGGAATTGTCTTTTTAATTCGAAATGGAGGTTTGTAGGGTCTGGTCTTCATACTCCAAGTCCTTTACTTTCACTATTCTGGGTCATGTATTGTTCTAAGCTAATGTTGTCTGTCATGTTTCTTTCTTCTTCTTATTCATACGATAAATTGAAAAGATGTAAGCTAAATGTTGATGATTCATGTAACATCCCGATTTCCAGGAATGAGATTTTAGGGATTTTATGTAATTAAGGAAGCCTACTCGACGAGTTGGAGGCCCCAACTCGTCGTGTAGAAATTGATCAGGCCGCGTGAACTTAGAACCTACTCGACGAGTTGGAGGACCCAACTCGACGAGTTGGAGCTGATTATGAAAACCTTAATTTTTAGGGTTTGCACCCTATTTAAAGGACCTTAAGTCCTCCCTCCAGCCTCCCTTACCACCTTCACATCCAGAAACAAACCCTAATCGAGCTAACCTCCTATTTTGAGTGTGTGTGAGGCTAAAGAGTGTGTGTTTGGTGCATTTCTTGAAGAGACTTGAAGATTGAGAAGCTTGGAATGAGAATGAGCTTGAAGATCCAGCATCTACTTCGTTTTGGCATTCAGTTTAAGGTAAAAAGTTATTACCTTGATCATATTCTTGTTAGATCTCTCCATTCAAGAGTTTAGGGTCTCTTTAGCCCACTTTGGAGCCATTTTTGGAAGTTGAGTATGATTTGAAGTTATAACTTCAGATCTGAACTCCTTTAGAGCCCCATAGCCATAAAGTTATCAGCTTTATCTAGTCTTGGCCTTTCCCCAAGTCCTTAACCTCTTCCTAAGACTAGTTTTGGGTGTTTTAGCCTCTTAAAGCCTTGCATGCACGTAAAGTTGGCAACTTTACGTGGTAACTACACCGTAGGAGGCTAGATCTATAGTTGGGAGCCTTGGTTTCGCTTAAAAGCATATGAATGAGAAAAGGGCTGAAGGAACTCGACGAGTTTCATAGTCAACTCGACGAGTTGGATGAGGGTTTCTTGCTTTATGGATTCTGAGTGAACTCAGCAAGTTAGCGAGGTAACTCGACGAGTTGGTTAGGATTTTATCGATCTTCTGGACACTGCATGGACTCGATGAGTTGTCTGGAAACTCAACGAGTTGACTTGGGTTTTCGCGGTTTCTGAGTTCTAAAGGAATTCGACGAGTCGGTAAGCTGCACTCGACGAGTTGGGTCAACATGGATTGTTGACCTTGACCGTTAACTTTGACTTTGACCAAGGGTTGACCTAGTTTGACTTCTGAGGGTAATTTGGTAATTTGGGATTTTGATGGAATTAGTCATATGGTGGTTACAGGCGGCTGAGTTCGTAGCTGTGATTCGGGAGTTGGATATTGTCACCACAACCCTACTGTGAGGTGAGTTCTCCTCACTATACTCAAGGGTCTAAGGCACCAAGGCCGACCCTTTGGATCGTTATCCTGCTCTATTATTTGTGAGATCTGTTAGATCAGTATCCTGGTAGATAGGATGTTGTTATGCTTAGTGATCTGTAGATTGGTTTGACTGTCTGTAGACTGTTATGTGCTTACCTGATATATGTGCACCTGTTAGATTGGTAGTGGAGGGTATTCCATCCCGAGGATGATTCGATCCTAGTATGTTGTCTCTGTAGACTGTTATGTGATTATATGTTGTATGTGCACATGTCTGATTGTTAGGCAAGAGTATTCCATCCCGAGGATGATTGGACTCATAGTATGTTGGCATTCCAACCTGATGGTTGAGGGTCGGGGGTATTCCAACCCGATGGTTGATTGGACCCATAGTATGTTGGCATTCCAACCCGATGGTTGAGGGCTGAGGGTATTCCAACCCGATGGTTGATTGGACCTATAGTATGTTAGCATTCCAACCCGATGGTTGAGGGCCTGGGGTATTCCAACCCGATGGTTGATTGGACCCATAGTATGTTGGCATTCCAACTAAATTAGTCTACATGTTATATAGCCTCTCTCTCGCCTTCTCTAAAAACCATCAGTCTCCAAGAACCCTAGAATTAGCTCCCTAAAAATGCAGGCCTCAACTACCTGATGTGTCCCTCTGATATTCATCCTCTCAACTTTTCCCCCTTCATCAAATGAACCTGCAACAACACCAAAACTTTAATCTCTTCTCCTTTTCACCGTTCCTCTCGACCATAATCACCCTCGCCACCTTATCTCTTGAATCTCGCCTCCTTCCCCACCGAAATAACATAAAATTGAGTTCTTCATCTGGAAACCTAACCACAAAATTCCCTCTTCTCACAACCATCATAGTCTTAGTGTTGGTACACCCTACGCTCTCACCATTGCACCACACGACCACCTCCACCGCTTCCTCATTTTCAAAATTTGAAAGTATAGATACGGTCCCCTTCTCCTCTCTAACCCTAACACCATCCACCTCCCACGAAACCTCATATATCACATGTCACACCTCACTGCACTGTTGAACATCACAAATCAAACCATCACCACGACATCAACCCTTTCCCTCCTTGTGTTTCTAAACCCCCTGCTTACATCGGTCATTACAAGTATATAAACTCTATCGATGGAATACCTAGTCGAGAAGGGCTGTAAAATTGAAGTGGTTAGTCCATGGATTCATTTATGAATTTTTAGTCATTTATTGGGTTTAAGAACCTTGGGTTTGTTATTTTTTTGGCAGGTTACAGAAAAGGCACCCCAAGTGCTTGACAAAATGACTCAAATAATGTTTGTTCAAGTGTAATGGATCATAAACTGAAAGACTCTTTACTATAGGTAATTTTATGTTTCCATGGTTCTTCAAGTCTTTATGTCACCATGTTTGGGTTTTTGTTCATCTTTTTTGCATCTTAATTTATTTTGTTCTTTACTGATTATGCATATAAGCTGAACGTGGAAGTTAATAATTAGTACATATTCTAGGATTTGGATATTTTTCAATCCGCTCTTCTCACTTTTGATTCCTCTCTATTGTCGCCCCTTGCATTCTAGAGCCAAAAACGAAAGAGGTAAACTATTAATTGTCTATAGTGTGTGTTTACCATGGTTAAATGTATTCTTTATTGTTGTATTTCCTATTATTTGAAACAATTGATACTATGATATATTTAGGGTTTACTCTATAATCTTGTAGTTCATTTGATGTTAAATTTATACTCCATTCATCCATTTTTCTACAATGTTGGACAATAGTTGTCACTGGATACCTCAATATTTTGTCACTGTATAGCATTCAACAGTTGTAAACCTGCTAGATGGTGCTGGGAAACTCAGAACCTAGAGGAATGTAGAAGAAAACTTGTGAATTTAAAAAGTGAAATATGTTACACTTTCCAGAGTGACAGGTAATTAATTAGTTGTTTGGTGATTTTTATATATGTTTTTGGTCTAATATTTTTTTAACATTTTGAAAAAATGTACTATTTTTCGATGGGCAAAATTATCTTGATCATGCCTTCCTTCTACAACTTCTTTTATGGTTCTTAGTATGTTTTTCCTTTCTTCCATATCTTTTTAATTCAACAAAGTGGGTTTGTGTGTATGCTATAATAAAAAAAATATACAAATAAATGAAACAATGTTGAATGTGTTCTAATTAGTGTATGGTACATCCATTACTTTGTTTATTTTAGCATTGTATTTGTATTTCTTTTGATGAAAGCATTGTATTTTACAAATTCTGCTCATTTGGTTGATTTTCCATACATTACCCAAAAGTTGAAGTAGTGTTGAATACGCTCATGTTCTATCATCAAGTTCTTTTTTACTTAGGAAGTGGCAAAGTATGTTGTTATTATCTAAGTAATCAAATTTGGTTTCATCTTATTGTAACAATTGCTTGTGGCTAAAAACATAGAAGAAAGTGTAGTTTAGGAAAATTAGAATATTATTATTGTTCCAGTTAATGTGTAGGGTGGTGCCAAGAAGGTATTGATCTACTCCATTCGTTGATGTCCCTTTATTTTTATTTTTTTGTAAGAGTAAATGAGTCCACATATAGATTATTTTAGCTATATCAAAATTCCTTATGCCTGGAGAGTATATGGGTGAATTCGTTGACAAGTTAAAATAGGGAAATTTTTGGACGAGTCAATATATTGGGTGTGTGACTGTTATTTTCTATAGATGAAAAATATTGTAACTTTTGTATTTAATATATGAAAACGATTGTGACTTTTTGTCTTCAGTTTATGAAAAAGACTATGATTTTGTATTTTCAAAATATGAAAATGTTCATTTTAGGTGATGTTTTTTTTCCCTGCGATTTCAATTTGTTATGTTTCAATGGAAGGTAAAGTCTTCTTGAATTTTATTGATTGTATCATTCATCACCTATTATCTTTTAGTACTATGTTTTTACTATAAATAGAGATATTTGATATATATTGAAAGCTTGAAGTGAAAAACATTAAATTAGTTTCAAAATGAGTGAGTAGTGGGTATTATCATATTGTTGGGAATAAATCCGAGATGACAAATGCGGAATATCAAGAACAACCAGAATCAATCACCACAATATGCAAGTAATCTGATAAAGGTTTTTCGTGAATATTGATTATGAGATGAACGTACAGAGAAAACCATAATCTGATAAAAAGCTTACACCAAAAGTAAACCTAATGATTTTTTATAGGGAACAATAAATATATGCCATAAATATAAAATCTATGCCTAATATAAAATCAATGCCTTAGAAGAGCTCGATTAAGAACTTCTACTGTAAAGGCATCGTAGGGAATCATAAAATGATTAACCCTAAAAAGGCTTCCCTAAATAACCAAATATGTGATATCAGTTTCAATATCTCAAATACTCAACAATCTCCCCCTAGATGTTGAAACTGATGAAGATCACGATTTCCGATCTTCTTGGCATTTCTCCCCCTAAATTGTGATACTCATCAGCACATGGGGTCTTCAAAAGCGAGAGAAATAGAAATAATCTTCCAAATACGAACTCCCCCTTGAATAATCATAACCCCCCCTTGAATCTTCAACAAATGCCATGGAGAGAATCCGGAAAGTTAAGAAGAATCACCAACAATCTTCAAAACCCGTTAGATATGATGAAATAAATCCCTTTAGAAAAAACTCAATCTTCAAAAATTCAAACCGAAAAAATAACAAAAATTAATTTTGTATTTTTTGATTTTTAAGTTTAGACAAAAGAATAGAATAAGAAGCAATTTATTTAGAAGGATTTGAAAAGAATAAGACCAAAGAAAAGGATAAGAAGTGAAAATATTTTGGTAAGAAGGGGTAAAAGGTGGTAAAGTCCAAGAAATTGTAAAGAGTTTTGGATTCTGGGATAAAAACTGATAAGTTCTAAAAATATAGGGACCGGAGTTGAAACTTTAACCCTTCTTCGTTGTTCTATAGAACACGCATCTTTGACTTTCAAAATAAATTGAAGTTGCCAATTTGTTCAAACACAGGGGACCGAAACTGTAAAGTAGCTGAAGATTCAGGGACCGATAGTGTAACATGATCTTTCTTCCCCACTTAACTTTACCCCTGATTAAAAGAACGCCTATAAATCGTATACTCAGTAGGAATGTTCGTAAACAAAATCCACAAACACTGATTCCAACCAATCCCACTTATACATTCGTTTCGAGAAAAAAGATGTGAATCCAAGCATAGGTTCTGGAGACGAATCCGAGTCCATCGATTATACCCCAAAGCGAATCTGATTTCAAACACGAACCCAATCACCGGTTCGCTATAAATCCCGATTGACACGTTCGCTGCAAATTGAATCCATAGTCCAAATGTTCCCTTTTCGATCTGAACACAGTGATCGTTTGTGAGAAGCGAATCAAGTCAATTGGTTTGTTTAAATGCCGATGATACCAGTCCATTGACTTTTCAAAGTCAAAATTAAAGAACGATCCAATTCAATCCAAACAACACCAAAGAAAGTTCCGATCGACAGTATAGCATCGTTCCGATTTCAAATTATGCTTGAAATTCGATTCCAGATTCCTAATTTTGAATTTCTAAAATCAAATGTCGTTTTCTTTTATGTCGAATGTAAATTCCATCTCCGATTAGAAATCTGATTCCGATTCGTTTGCAATAAGATGCGATTCCAAATCGTTGGCCATCGGAACCTAGCACTAGAAACTCATTCTTCTGTTCGATTTCTGAATAAAGCTTCAAGATCCAATTTTGGTTCCAAAATAATATCAACCTTCGTTTACAGATGATACCGATACACAAACGTTCCGACACCCATTTTGTAACACCCCAATTCTGGTATGTTATTTAAATAATTATTTTTCAAGTTTTCAAGAGGAACTCGACGAGTCAGTAGCCCGACTCGTCGAGTAGAGACGGGATGAGCACGCGTTTGGAGCCGGCTACTCGGCGAGTCCATATGCTCGGACTCGGCTAGTCTGCCAGCCTGGAAGAAACCCTAATTTCAGGGGTTTACACCCTATTTAAACGTCTTTATAGCCCCTTTCCAGCCTCCATCACCTCAGAACGTCTCTCCCTATAAACCCTAGCCCACCATTGTTGAGTTTGAGTGAGTTCTTCCTAATTAGTGTGTTTTGTGTGCATTTTGGTGTTGAAGAAGAGAAGGAAGGAGAGAAGGTCCAAAGGAAAGGAAGGAGATCCAGATTGTAGGCTCCATTTGCTTCAACTTCGGGTAATAAAGTTTCCATCTTGGTTATTGAACTTATAAATCTAGTTTGTCCCAAATTTGGTGGTTTTAGAGCTCAAAAACCACAAATCCTTAGTGTTGGAGCTTTGTAGTCGATTCCTGTCTCTCAGATCTAATCTCTCTTGTGCTCCAGAAGCTCAGTAGAACCACCTTTTGGCAGCCATAACCTTGTTCTAGTCAAATAATCTCCATAATAGCCAAGTTTTAGTGTTCTTGCTTCATTACACCATGAGTACACATAAAGTTAGCAACTTTACGTGTTAAGTTAGTCCTAGAAACCCAGATCTATGAATTGGATGCGTTGAATCGATCTAGAATCGACTGTATGGTGATTGCATGTTAGGACTCGGCGAGTCGTTCATAGGACTCGGCGAGTCTGGTCGTGAATCCTGAATCTAGGGTTACGTCAAGTTACTGAGTTGAACCATTGAGTCGAGAAAGGACTCGATGAGTAGAACGAGACAGGATTTGGAAATAGGGAGACTCGGCGAGTCATGGCATCACTCGGCGAGTCGAGTCGTGACTAGCATGAGATTTCGGTGTCAAGAGACTCGACGAGTCAGGAGGTGACTTGGCGAGTCGGATCGTGAGTAGAACTAGTTAAGAGCTTGAGAACTCGGCGAGTCAGTAGGAGGACTCGACGAGTAGGGTCAACTGGAGAGGGTTGACCTTGACTGGACTTTGACTTTGACCAGGGGTAAAATAGTCATGTTACCCTCAGTATAGTTATCAGTATTTGATTGAGTGTGTTTATGGGAAATTGTAGCCGGGGAGATACCGGAGCAGCAGCAGACAGTTTCCCCATCAGTTTGTTCAGCAGCCAGATTACGAGGTGAGTTTCCTTCCAGTAGGAACGGGTCTACGGCCACAATGCCGACCCGTTTAGTTAGCAGTTAGTTCCAGACTTCGGTCTGATGCAGTAGTTCAGTGTGCTTGATGTCTTTGTGATTCAAGCATGTTTTTGTGTTATGTGTTCCGGACTTCGGTCCGATGCAGTATGCAGTATATGTGTTTATGCCAGTAGTTGCGATTATGTTATGCTATGTTCATGCAGTTTCCGGACTTCGGTCCGATGCAGAGGGCAAGGCCCTGGTTAGTTCCGGACTTCGGTCTGATGCAGTTTCCGGACTTCAGTCCGATGCAGAGGGCAAGGCCCTGGTTAGTTCCGGACTTCGGTCCGATGCAGAGGGCAAGGCCCTAGTTAGTTCCGGACTTCGGTCCGATGCAGTTTCCGGACTTCGGTCCGATGCAGAGGGCAAGGCCCTAGTTAGTTCCGGACTTCGATCCGATGCAGTTTTCGGACATCGGTCCGATGCAGTGGGCAAGGCCCAGTAGTTGCTTATATGTTATTGTATGGTATGTGGTAGTTTGGGGGAGCTCACTAAGCTTTGTGCTTACAGTTTCAGTTTTGGTTTCAGGTACTTCCGCAAGTAAAGGGAAGAGCTCGGGATGATGTCATCGCACACACCACAGCTTCAGTTTTAGTCCTGGGAGTTTGATCAATTTATTTTGATATGAGATGATACAGTTTTATTATGATATTTTACTATGTTTTGAGATATTTGACGTACGGTTTCTATGATATGATATTCAGTGCATGATTTTATTTATTAATTAAACGAAAATTTTTGAGTCGTATTTTGGGATGTTTCAAGTTGGTATCAGAGCCTTGGTTTGAGGGATTCAGGCACACTCTCGGGTGTGACTGGACTCAAACTGAGGAAATGGTAGAAAGATTTTCAAAAATGTTTTCAAAAAGATTTTTGAAAAAGAAAACCTAGAAAGAAAAGAGTTTTGAGGAAAGGAAAAGGGTGTGGTGCATGCGATCAGCCGAGCTCAAGTAAGTACTCCCAAATTACCCATTCAAGTTTATGTTATGTTTATCAGTTCCAGTTTCAGTAGAACAGCATGCTAGAATAGGACTAAGGATCTTGGAGGATGCCTTATGTGCCTGCTATATGTGTTTCAGCTTTATGAGAATTGCATGCTAGTATTGAGTAGACAGCAGTAGGATAGCCTGTTTAGGTTATGCCTGATAGTATGAGCTTAGCATTGTATGCTAGTACACTTTCTTGTTATGAGGATAGAATTGTTTGAGTAGTCTCCTGTGTCTGAATGTTGTTTGCTTTGTGCTTTGTGGGACTCGGAGAGATGGGAGTTAGCCATTAGGTGAACACGTCACGTCACATGTGATCAGGGTTGAATAATCTCAGAGTGCTAGATTTGGCCCTACTGCGCAGCTCTCGTTTGAGTCTAACCGTTGTAAGGACGAGTCTTTTACTCGAAGGATTATCTGACCCTCGCCACATGTGATGGTATTCAGGTGATGGCTAATTGGCATCATAAGGAGGCCTTCAGCAGCTGAGGACTGGATTGGGTAGAGTCAGAGATTTCCCTAGGGCAAGCCTAGGATGGGAGTAGCAGAGATCAGTAGCAGTAGTAGTGACTTGGTGGAGTCGAGGCAATACTTGAGGAAAGTACGGATAGATGTGGAAGGTAGTATGGGCCCGTACTACTGAAAGCAGAGGGTCCGTACTCGAATCAAGGAAAGCTGAGATGAGACCAGGAAACTTGTAGTAGTAGTGATCCCTCGAGATATATCAGTGTTCCTGACGTTTATTATGATGTGTTTTCAGAATGGTGGTTTTACGCCCTAGACCAGCAGTCGGAAGTTCAGGTGCTGGAGAGGGATCAGGATCAGGCCCGGAGGCCGGGCAGTTGGATGAGAAGACTAGGGAGTTTCTCTCTTCAGAGATTACTCGCACCATACTTGAGCAGACTCCTGTGATCTTCGGTTCGATCAAGGAGGGTATCTTAGAGTTGATGGACGAGAGGTTGAGCACCTTCCGTGCTGAGGTGGCGGCCATGATGGGGTCGCGCACGCTTACTTTCAGGGAGTTCCAGGCATGTGGAGCTCCAGATTAGCACGGGGCGCGGGACCCCATAGCGAGTACTAGATGGTTGGCGGATGTGGCCAACGCTTTCCGCACGAGCAGGTGTCCCGAGGGGGACAAGGTCAGATTGGCGTCCTGTCTTTTGAAGGACAGGGCACGGGATTGGTGGGAGGAGGTCGGACATGCCATTGGAGATGACGCAGCTTTAGATGCTATGACCTGGGCTGATTTTACTACCAGGTTCAAAGCCGAGTTTGCACCGGTTATTGAGGTGCAGCAGTTAGCCAGGGAGTTCCAGGATCTCACCCAGACTACAGAGACAGTGGCGAAGATTACCGCCAAGTTCAGGGAGAGGGCTCTTCTTGTTCCTCAGTACGCAGCTGATGAGGAAATGAAGAAGGCCCGTTATCATGAGATGTTGCGGAGTGACATCCGCCAGTTTATGAACCGGTCCAGCTGTAAGACGCTGGATGACATGATTGCCAGGGCTCGAGAGAGAGAGATTGACCTTGAGATGGAGAGGAAGAGGAAGCCGGAGGCGGCTTCGGGTACAGGGAGTTCGGGCAAAAAGCCCAAGGTGTCAGATCACAGGTCCAGAGGTCAGCAGAGCCACGGTCGGTGTGGCAAGTGTGGTAGATTGCACGATGGGGCGTGCAAGGCAGGGAGTGCCGGCTGCTATAAGTGCGGCCGGACTGGGCATATGAGCAGAGATTGTACGGCCACTACTACCGCCATTGCGGCATCAGATCTGATTTGCTTTCAGTGCAATCAGAGGGGACATAAAAAGTCCCAGTGTCCGAGTTTAGCTGCTGCAGGGAAGGTGTCAGCACCTGCCCCTGCTACTTTGAGGATTACAGATGGCCGTCAGGGCCGAGTTGAGACGCCGGTGGCGAAGAGTAGGGCTTTTCAGTTGACAGCAGAGGAGGCGCGAGCGACTCCTGACGTGGTGACGGGTATGTATTTTTCCCTTATCTCTGCATTTAGTATTGATTGTTTCTTATGGTTATATGATTTGTATAGGGTCGTTCTCAGTGAACGGCATATATGCCACAGTATTGTTTGATTCGAGGGCTACCCGATCATTCGTCTCTCTTGCACTTAGCAAGAGGTTTAGCAGAGCTCCAGGGGAGCTAGATTGTCCACTTGAGGTTGAGATAGCAGCTGACAGGACCGTTAGGGTTGCGAGAGTACACAGAGGATGTTCCCTTCAGTTATTCGATGAGCAGTTTCCGGTAGACTTGGTCCCTATTCCCCTGCGTGGGAATAAGGTCATAGTAGGCATGGATTGGTTGAGCCCCAATGGGGCGGTGATAGATTGTGAGCTACAGTTAGTGAGGGTTCGCACTCCCAGTGGGGGAGAGTTAGTGATTCAGGGCGAGAAGCGACAGCGCGGACCAGTTCTATGTTCAGCAGCGAGAGCGAGGCGCTACTTCCAGCAGGGTTGCGCCGGTTATATTCCCTATGTTTTAGATGCCCGGGAGAAGGGCAAGATGACGGTTGATGATGTTTCGGTAGTGCGAGACTACCCGGATGTATTTCCAGAGGATTTGCCTGGAATACCTCCCGAGAGACAGGTCGAGTTCAGGATTGACCTGATCCCTGGTGCGGCTCCGATAGCCAAGGCACCGTATCGGTTGGCTCCCCCAGAGATGCAGGAGTTGTCTACGCAGCTGCAAGAGCTGCTAGACAAGGGTTTTATCAGGCCGAGCAGTTCGCCCTGGTGAGCGCCGATTTTGTTTGTAAAGAAGAAGGACGGGTCGCACCGTATGTGTATAGATTACCGGGAGTTGAATAAGGTAACGGTGAAGAACCGTTACCCACTCCCGAGGATAGATGATTTGTTTGATCAGCTACAGGGAGCGTCTTGGTTTTCCAAGATCGATTTACGCTCCGGGTATCATCATATACAAGTCAGAGATGAGGATGTGCAGAAGACTGCTTTCAGGACTCGGTATGGTCACTATGAGTTCGTGGTGATGCCGTTTGGGCTCACCAACGCTCCAGCCGCGTTCATGGATCTCATGAACCGCGTTTGTAGGCCGTTGTTGGATCGGTCGGTGATAGTATTTATTGATGACATCTTGGTTTATTCCAAGACTCAGGAGCAGCACGAGGAGCACCTGAGAGAGGTGCTAGAGATTTTGAGGAGGGAGAGACTTTTCGCTAAGTTCTCCAAGTGCGAGTTCTGGTTGCGCGAGGTGCAGTTCCTTGGTCACCTCGTCAACCAGAAGGGTATTCTAGTAGATCCGGCCAAGATAGAGGTCGTGATGCAGTGGGAGGTCCCGAAGTCTCCATCTGAGATTCGGAGCTTCCTAGGTTTGGCAGGGTACTACAGGAGATTCATCCAGGATTTCTCCAAGGTAGCTGTACCGCTCACCCGACTGACTAAGAAGTCGGTGGTGTTTTGCTGGGGGCCTGAGCAGCAGGCAGCATTCGAGACCCTTAGACAGAGATTGTGCAAGGCACCGATTCTTACCCTGCCATAGGGAGAAGAGGATTTCGTAGTCTACTGTGATGCTTCGATCACAGGTATGGGAGCAGTGTTGATGCAGCGAGGACGTGTGATAGCTTACGTCTCGAGACAGTTGAAGCCTCACGAGGCTAACTATCCTACACATGATTTAGAGTTGGGGGCAGTGGTGTTTGCCCTCAAGATTTGGAGACATTACCTCTATGGGGTCCGTTGTACCATTTACACGGATCACAAGAGTTTGAGGTACCTCATGGATCAGCCGAATCTGAACATGAGGCAGAGGCGATGGTTAGATGTGTTGAAGGATTACGATTGTGAGATCCTTTATCACCCAGGGAAGGCCAATGTGGTGGCCGACGCCCTGAGCCGCAAGGCGGCAGTAGCCCCGATCAGGGATATATGTCTGAGGATGACAGTGATTACTCCATTATTGGAACAGATTAGAGAGGCACAGGAAGAGGGCCTCAAGGAGGAGAGGCAGAAGTGTGAGAGGATCGTGGGCCGAGTAGTTTCCTTCGACTATGACAGTCGAGGATTGTTGACCCTTCATGGGAAAGTTTGGGTGCCGTACTGGGGAGGAGTACGGCAAGTACTGATGGATGAGGCCCACAAGTCTCGATTTTCCATCCATCCAGGGGCGACGAAGATGTATAGAGATCTTCGACCCTATTATTGGTGGCCCTGCATGAAGTGGGATGTCGCCTGGTATATGGAGAGGTGTTTGACCTGCAAAAAGGTCAAGGCAGAGCACCAGAGGCCTCATGGCAAGATGCAGCCGTTAGACATTCCAGTGTGGAAATGGGAAGACATCACCATGGATTTCATCACTAAGCTTCCCAGGACCGCATGTGGAGTGGATTCGATTTGGGTCATTGTGGATCGGTTGACGAAGAGTGCTCATTTTATACCGATCCAGGAGAGTATATCGGCGGAGAAGCTAGCCGATATTTACGTGCGAGAGGTTGTGGCACGGCATGGAGTGCCTGTTTCGGTGGTGTCAGACCGAGACGTCCGTTTTACTTCCAGATTCTGGAAGCGGTTTCACGACGAGATGGGGACTCGTCTTCATTTCAGCACCGCTTTCCACCTTCAGACGGACGAGCAGAGCGAGAGGACGATTCAGACTCTCGTGGACATGCTCCGGGCATGTGTTCTAGATTTCGGTGGCAGTTGGGATACGTACCTTCCGTTAGCGGAATTTTCGTATAACAACAGTTACCATGCGAGTATTGACCGCCCTCCTTTCGAGATGCTCTACGGGAGGAAATGCAGGACCCCAATTTGTTGGGGCGAGGTTGGTCAGCGTGTCATTGGGAGCACCGAAGTGGTGCTCAAGACGACAGAGTTGATCCAGCAGGTTCGTAGTAGACTGCAGACTGCGCAGAGTCGGCAGAAGAGTTACGCCGACAGGAGGCGTTCAGACTTGGAGTTTCAGGTGGGTGACATGGTCCTCCTGAAGGTATCACCCTGGAAGGGTGTCATCAGATTCCGAAGGAGGGGCAAGCTGGGCCCCAGGTTCATTGTTCCTTTTAGGGTTTTGGCCCGGGTGGGTCGGGTCGCCTATCGATTGGATCTTCCAGCAGAGCTTAGCCAGATCCACAACACTTTCCATGTTTCTCAGTTTAGGAAGTGTTTGGTGGACGAGTCAGCAGTAGTACCCATGGAGGATATTCAGGTTGATAGCAGCCTGAATTATATCGAGAGACCAGTTGCGATCTTAGATCGGAAGGCGAAGACCTTGAGGAACAAGGTGGTTCAGTTAGTGAAGGTGCAGTGGCAGCACCGGAAGGGTTCAGAGTGGACGTGGGAGTCCGAGGAGGAGATGCGGGAGCATTACCCAGAGTTGTTTCCAGATTCAGCAGCAGCAGACTTCGAGGACGAAGTCTGAGACAAGTGGGGGAGATTTGTAACACCCCAATTCTGGTATGTTATTTAAATAATTATTTTTCAAGTTTTCAAGAGGAACTCGACGAGTCAGTAGCCCGACTCGTCGAGTAGAGACGGGATGAGCACGCGTTTGGAGCCGGCTACTCGGCGAGTCCATATGCTCGAACTCGGCTAGTCTGCTAGCCTGGAAGAAACCCTAATTTCAGGGGTTTACACCCTATTTAAACGTCTTTATAGCCCCTTTCCAGCCTCCATCACCTCAGAACGTCTCTCCCTATAAACCCTAGCCCACCATTGTTGAGTTTGAGTGAGTTCTTCCTAATTAGTGTGTTTTGTGTGCATTTTGGTGTTGAAGAAGAGAAGGAAGGAGAGAAGGTCCAAAGGAAAGGAAGGAGATCCAGATTGTAGGCTCCATTTGCTTCAACTTCGGGTAATAAAGTTTCCATCTTGGTTATTGAACTTATAAATCTAGTTTGTCCCAAATTTGGTGGTTTTGGAGCTCAAAAACCACAAATCCTTAGTGTTGGAGCTTTGTAGTCGATTCCTGTCTCTTAGATCTAATCTCTCTCGTGCTCCAGAAGCTCAGTAGAACCACCTTTTGGCAGCCATAACCTTGTTCTAGTCAAATAATCTCCATAATAGCCAAGTTTTAGTGTTCTTGCATCATTACACCATGAGTACACATAAAGTTAGCAACTTTACGTGTTAAGTTAGTCCTAGAAACCCAGATCTATGAATTGGATGCGTTGAATCGATCTAGAATCGACTGTATGGTGATTGCATGTTAGGACTCGGCGAGTCGTTCATAGGACTCGACGAGTCTGGTCGTGAATCCTGAATCTAGGGTTACGTCAAGTTACTGAGTTGAACCATTGAGTCGAGAAAGGACTCGATGAGTAGAACAAGACAGGATTTGGAAATAGGGAGACTCGGCGAGTCATGGCATCACTCGGCGAGTCGAGTCGTGACTAGCATGAGATTTCGGTGTCAAGAGACTCGACGAGTCAGGAGGTGACTCGGCGAGTCGGATCGTGAGTAGAATTAGTTAAGAGCTTGAGAACTCGGCGAGTCAGTAGGAGGACTCGACGAGTAGGGTCAACTGGAGAGGGTTGACCTTGACTGGACTTTGACTTTGTCCAGGGGTAAAATAGTCATGTTACCCTCAGTATAGTTATCAGTATTTGATTGAGTGTGTTTATGGGAAATTGTAGCCGGGGAGATACCGGAGCAGCAGCAGACAGTTTCCCCATCAGTTTGTTCAGCAGCCAGATTACGAGGTGAGTTTCCTTCCAGTAGGAACGGGTCTACGGCTACAATGCCGACCCGTTTAGTTAGCAGTTAGTTCCAGACTTCGGTCTGATGCAGTAGTTCAGTGTGCTTGATGTCTTTGTGATTCAAGCATGTTTTTGTGTTATGTGTTCCGGACTTCGGTCCGATGCAGTATGCAGTATATGTGTTTATGCCAGTAGTTGCGATTATGTTATGCTATGTTCATGCCGTTTCCGGACTTCAGTCCGATGCAGAGGGCAAGGCCCTGGTTAGTTCCGGACTTCGGTCCGATGCAGTTTCCGGACTTCGGTCCGATGCAGAGGGCAAGGCCCTAGTTAGTTCTGGACTTCGGTCCGATGCAGTTTCCGGACTTCGGTCCGATGCAGAGGGCAAGGCCCTAGTTAGCTCTGGACTTCGGTCCGATGCAGTTTCAGGACTTCGGTCCGATGCAGTTTCTAGACTTCGGTCCGATGCAGAGGGCAAGGCCCTAGTTAGTTCCGGACTTCGGTCCGATGCAGTGGGCAAGGCCCAGTAGTTGCTTATATGTTATTGTATGGTATGTGGTAGTTTGGGGGAGCTCACTAAGCTTTGTGCTTACAGTTTCAGTTTTGGTTTCATGTACTTCCGCAAGTAAAGGGAAGAGCTCGGGATGATGGCATCGCACACACCACAGCTTCAGTTTTAGTCTTGGGAGTTTGATCAGTTTATTTTGATATGAGATGATACAGTTGATACAGTTTTATTATGATATTTTACTATGTTTTGAGATATTTGACGTACGGTTTCTATGATATGATATTCAGTGCATGATTTTATTTATTAATTAAACGAAAATTTTTGGGTTGTATTTTGGGATGTTTCACATTTGCCAATCGATTGGGACCTTCAGCACCGACTGTGACTCTCGCTCCGAATCAGTTAATCAAGGACCGAAAGCTGATCAAGGACCGAAAGTTGATCAAGGTCAGAAAGCAGGTTCGCTTCAAATCCAAATAAAGGTTCGCTTCAATTTCATACCCAAAGCGAAATAGACCGAACGTTCGCCTATGAACAGTAGATTCGGGTTCGGTTCTTGTGAGTTCGTTCTTAATCATGAGTGTCGCTTCTTGACTGAGACTTTCGCTTCTTGTTTGACAATTCTACTGCAAAGAATGAGACTTTTGCTTCTTAACTTGAGTTTCGCTTGTGAGTTCGTCATCTCCGTTTCATAAGCGTCCTGGTCAATTGTGTACATTCGTTAGCAGATGCAAATTAAGGAAATCGACACAGTTACGTTTTTGACCCCTAAAGAATCAGTGAAGAATCGAATGCAATCCAATATATCGATCAAATTGTAATTTTGAATTTGACTCTTATTACTTCAATATTCTGAAAGTAGCCCCTTTTAAAAGTACACTTGACAGCTAGTATCCTCTTTTTACTGCAACATGTCAGAATTTTACCCCCTTTTTGCAGAAAATGTCCTTTTAAGCCCATCTTTGTCAACTTTTTCAACCTTTTGTCAATTCCAACACAAAAAAAACAATAAATTTGATTTCTTCAACACAATATCATATCTTTGAACCAAATCCACCAGATTTCACCAAGATTTTGTCCCCATTTTCGTTTTTTCTTTTAATAAAGGACAAAACTTTTATGGGACTTTTGGAACCCATTTAAGGTTCAACATTGAAGTTGGTTTCTTGCATACCCACTTATTTAAAGAAAATATATCATCTTCTGAAAATAATATGCGCTTTTTAGTTGGAAAACAAAAATTTCCAAAAAATTCGTTAAACCAACCAAATTCTCTTTTCTCTTCCTTCCAACTTCTAACATTTTTATCTGAAGAAAAATGAGAACTAAAGTTCATTTGAACATTCTTGACTTCAGCTTTTTGAACATTTTCACATGCAATAGATACTTGTACCTTGGGCATCCAAACCTTCTTTGTTTTACTCTTGTTCTTCTTCCTCTTCTTTCTTCTTTTCTGATTTCTAGGCTTCATAAACGAATTTCGGATCTGAACAACTTTTTCTTCTTTCTGAATCTGAACATTTGAAGACTTTTGGACACAATCCTTAGGAGTTTGATAAATCTGAACATCTTTAATTATTGGCTTTTTGTAAGGAACCAATCCATCAAATACATCATCAACACACAAAAAATCATCTGTAGTTGTTCCAATAGAACAAAACTCCTTCACTTTCACGATTTCCGAAGATTTACTTTGAGATTCTTCTTCTGAACAACTAGATTCGGATTGTGAAGCTTCTGAAAGACTTGAAACACTTGACTCCCCCTCAACAAGAACATCTGGAGTCACTTTTTCTTCAGAAACTTGAAGAACATCATGAACTTTATTAATAACACCAAGAACACCTTCTTTTTCTTTTCTTTCTTTCTCTAACTTCTGTTGTATGTGCTTCAAAAGTAAGTATTCTTTGATAATGATAAATTGTTTTAATATATCTTTATCTTCCTCTACATGATTACTTTTAAATCCACCACTAGAAATCTGTGTGAAATCACCAATATTCTCATCAACATAGAGATTATACATCTCAATGGCATTCTTCAACATAGATTGTTCAGGAACATCCCAAAACAAATATCCTTCTTTAAGACGAAACTGTAGATCTGTAACTTTTAATCCTAGTCTCTTAATGTCTTTTAACACCTTATAATTCGCCATTTAATCTTCAACAAGAAAGAAAACGTGAAGAGAGAGAAAGTAGATCTGATGAGAATTCTAGAGAGAGAAAACAGATCTGAGATGGTTTCTAGAGAGAGAAAATAGATCTGAAATGATTTTTAGAGAGATAAAGTAGATCTGAACACGAAAATTCAAATAAACACGAAAATTTTCTTCTAATTCTCTTCCAGAACACGATTCAAGAACAAATCATATGCAATAATCAGTTGAAGAAAACAGATCTGAACAAGATTTTTCAATAAAAACGAGGTATAGGCTTTTTCTTTTCAGAAAACTTACAAAACTTGAAGAACAAGGTGAGATTCATGATAAAATATCACCATTATTAAGATCGATTCTTGAAAAAATCGCTGAGATCTACAAGAACCCGCTCTGATACCACTTGTTGGGAATAAATCCGAGATGACAAATGCGGAATATCAAGAACAATCAAAATCAATCACCATAATATGCAAGTAATATGATAAACGTTTTTCGTGAATATTGATTATGAGATGAACGTAGAGAGAAAACCCTAATCTGATAAAAATCTTACACCAAAAGTAAACCTAATGATTATTTATAGGGAACAATAAATATATGCCATAAATATAAAATCTATGCCTAATATAAAATCAATGTCTTAGAAGAGCTCGATTAAGAACTTCTACTGTAAAGGTATCGTAGGGAATCATAAAATGATTAACCCTAATAAGGCTTCCCTAAATAACCAAATATGTCATATCAGTTTCAATATCTCAAATACTAAACACATATGAAGCATGGTTTTTGCATATTTGACAGTTGTGTAGTGCAAAGTATATTTTCTAGAAAGACCAATCGTATGTGTGTGTTTATAGGACGTATTACAGTACATCTAACGGCTACAACATTTCCAGCCTCATAGGAGCTACGAATACCAAGAAATGAGGGGATTTTGAAGGAAATATGACTTTAAAACCAAATAATAAACAAATGGAATGTCCTTTGTTTCTATATAATTTGTTATTTATATTGTCTTGTTATTGATATCATAATTTTTATTTTTAACCATAGGAATGTAATATATCTTCGGTTCAAAATTTTATTATCATTTAGACGAAACTTATTTCTATAAATTAATGTCATATTTTTTTATGTCATAACTAATAAACATCCAGTGAACCACAAAGATAATAGAAGTTGTTAGAATTTATTAAACTCATTTACAAACTTTTTCAATCTTAATATAAACATAGCTATAATATATTTTACCTTTTAATAATTAATCGTCTATAGAAACAAATTTCCGAAAAAAAAAGTTTCGTACATGTCGCTTGGGCGTCGGTAAACGGCTAGTGTGTGTCTATATATATATATATATATATATATATATATATATATATATATATATATATATATATATATATATATATATATATATATCGGACCGCCGCCGGACTAACATTAAATTCAGTGGCATTTTTCTGGTTGTATTCACAGCTAAATAGATTAAACATTGTAGCCCTTATTTCTTTGTAATATTTTTTTATTTTTCCTACCAAAATATACAAAAATTTTAGTAAAAAATAGAATTATGTCTTGAAAAAAATCATGTTTCTTTTTTCTAAATTGTAGATTACTTCAAAAAATATATCGTGTATAAGAAATATTCGCAGTTTAAAAATACAATATTCACAGTTTAATAAACATAATAATTCACTAATACACAGTTTAGTATTTTCATGCACACCTTCATTTATATTTTAACATATAATTAATATAAAATATACAACTTAATACAGTCTATTTTTAGTTTAATACATAAAATTCATAACATAACATAATATAATTCATTATACACTAATTCATTGTAGCATCCGAATGCTTGAGGTACTTAAATTCTTGAATTTTTGCATTTTTGAGGAAGCTCACGACGTGAGAATGCCCATTGACCATTCGACCCGTATCCTCAAACCTCACGGCGTGAGGCATAAGGTCTCACGACGTGAGCCAGGTCTGATGACCCAAAACTCTAATTTTCGAGTATTTAATGGAATGAGAGGGCTAGGATCGTCCATCCTCAACCTCTCTCACTCTCTAGCCCGCTGAAAACCCTAAATTCGACCTCCTTGAGACCTTGGGCCATTGTTGGTGATTTTGAAGAGCTTACTTGGAGGTTTTTGGTTCTTTGAAGTGGAAGAAGGCTCTTTTGGTGCTCCATTTTGGCAATCTAGGTTCTACCTTTTGGATTTGATGAGCTTGTGAGCATTTGTAAGTCATAAATCTCTTATCTCTGTGCCTTAAGCATGCTAGATGTCACACCCCCGAACCAGACGGCAGAAACGTCCGGGGGCTTGTGCGTGACTTCATCCTTGGAGTATCATCACAAAGTATATAATTGAAACATAACATCATCATCACCACACATGTAATATAACAACGTACATTGTTTACATCGAGTATTGTGTTTGAATATTACATGCCAAAATAATTAAAGTCTGATGAAATAGAAATATAACAAAACATCCATTAGTTTTTTCATCCCAACCTGCTTCAACGGTTTCCAGAGAAGACAACTTAATTTAAAAGGGTCAACATAAAAATGTTGGTGAGTTCATAAGCATGTTTGAGAAAATGATTTGTGTAACTTTGTAATCACAAGAAAATCCTGTATTTTCTTAAAATAGTTTAGTATGTTTGTGTCCGATCTAGTACTAATGCATGTGTGTTATTGTTTAATAGAATGCCAAAAGTGAATGAAGAGAATGTAAAGAGAAAGCCCCCAGACAACCCTATGTTGCCTGTAAAAGAAGAAAAAGAATGGTCTCCCGTAAATTTCATAATGTTAATTCCTCTAAGCGAGCCGTCATAACCATACTAAATAATGACAATTTCGCCTGTCTTGGCGTTTGTGAACGCCGACGGAAAATAGAATAAGGTTTTCGTCACCCTAGACTGGTTTAGTCTAACTGTAACGAACAGCTCAGGTGTGGGGTGTCATCCTCGTATAGATCTATACACAAACCCCCGCTCTCCCTCCAAAAGAGTCTGGTTATAACTACAGGCTACGATCGTACACTCAATAGGTGTCAACCGACACGTCTCACTATATCCTTAATCGAATTTACGCGAAGAAAAACATATAAAACTCATTCCAGACCCAATGAACCATGTAAGTGAGCAACTAAGGCTCACTAAGCATGTAAGTCATTTTTAGGCCCGAAAGGAATGAGGTTATATAACATGCGCCCAAAATATATGTAAAATGACAACTAAGACCCATTTCACATGTAGGGTATTTACAGACCCAAATAGCACGCAAATAGTATCCAAGGTCTGTCGCGCATGTTAATGGGTCAATGAGGCCCAATAAACATATAAATAGTATTCAGGACCTATCAAGCATATTAATGGGCCACTAAGGCCCAATAATATGAGAATGGCAAAAATTAGTTCGTTTGTTATTTTATTGCTAGTATTAGTTCAATTATTCACCAAAATGGCATAAAAGGCCCACTTTTTTGTGAAAATGACATTCTTGGCCCATTAAGCCAAAAATTTACAATTAAGGCCCAATTTTAGTAAAAATTACATTTTTGACCCCTTATTGGACAAAACTTGTTTTTAAGGCTAGTTTTTGTAAAAATAACATTTTTAACTCACTTTTGTCAAAAATATCATTTTTGGCTTGATTTTTATAAAAAAATATACATATTCGGCCCATTATAGAAAATTTTATCTTTTTGGCCCAAATTACTATTCGCAACTTCAACCCTTATTATCAAAAATTTACATTTTTGGCACAACTTTCTTAAAAATGACATTTAAGCCCACAAAAGACCAAAAATTACAATTTTTGGGCCCAAAACCGTGAGAAGCCCAAATAAGGCCCATTTATGAAAATGTTTACATTTTTAGTCCTTGAAAGGTCTCAAATGTAGAGATTAGCCTTTGTTTAGAAAAAGTTTCCTTTTCAACCCCTTACTAACCGTGAGTTACATAAATAACTCATATTTTTGTCATTTTGTCGATTTTAGCCCTTTTCATAAAGTTTTGCTTAGCTTCAAGTAATCTAGATGTATTTAAAACCTTTTTCTTGTAAGATGAGTTGAAATAAGTGTTATGTCATGTCAATATCATCATCTTTTAGTAGATCTTTAAGTTCATGAAGTTTTTAACACATAAACACATATATAACTAGAAAAACACACCAAATCATGCATACACACATAGATCTACACAAAACAACTTGTATTCTCCCCCAAAACAAAGTAAAAATCAAAAATAGGGGGTATGAACTCACTTTGCTTTGAAGTTTTCGGTTTTTGGTGAGGAAATGAGAAGATCTCAGCCCTAGCAAGCTTCTTGAGAAGGTTTTCGAACTTAGGAGGTTCTAGGAAACACGATTCACAAAAAACATGTGTGTAAGAGGAGTGATTGAGTTTAAGAGGAAGTATATCAACTTGAGTTTGTAAGATCTTACCATAATGTGAAACTTGAAGTGATCTTCTTGGAAACCCACCTAATACTCACGATTTTCTTAAGAGAAGAAGAGTGGAAGAGTGTTGAAAGTTGAGAGAAATTATGTTGAGTTTGAAATGGTGGGTAAGGTTGGAGAGTGAGTGAGGCTGAGAGTTAGAGAGAGATAAGAGAGAGGAGAAAGGTTGACCTTTGAAGAGGATGATGTGAGAGTTGCATGGATACATGCACTTTTGCATGGATATCCACCAAGTATTGATGATGTGTCACCCCATTTCCCTCCCATTTGTTTTTCCTTTTGTTTGTTGTTGGGCCGAGTATAACGGAAAAGAAGAAAGAGGATTAATGAGTTTGGGCCCTTTCTTGATTTAGTTCGAATTTATGAGGCCCAAGATGAAGATTTGCGGCCCATTGGGCCCCTATGAGGGTTCACGGTCCAATGAAGCCCATGAATATAGTTTACGACCCATTAGGGCTTATGAAACCATTTACGGCCCATCATGGCCCATTAGGGATAAAATGAATTATTCTAGGCCCACATGACCCAAAATACTTTAGTTTCATGGATGTGGGTCCAATTAGAGCCCAAATTGGGTTTCTTGGCCCAAAATAGCCAAATTGAAAGTTTACTGGTCCATTAGGCCCAATAAGAGGATCCTAGTCCATAATAAACGTGAACCGGGATTTTTAGGGTTTTCAACCCATAGTTGAATATGTCAGATGTATTGTATTAGATTTTGAACTTTACTCCGGAGTTTTGATTCAAATAGATGATTTCATTTTAGCATATAGCATGATATTCACTTAGAGTACAAGTCTTGAAATGGCTGATGTCTACAGCAAAATAGAATCTCCTAGCTAAAAATGCTAGTTGTGACACTAGATCTAAGCTGTGTAACCTTTCTTTGCAATGTTAGGTTGTTTAACATGCATGAGATCCATAAAATTGGCAACTTTATGGATCATTGAGACATCTTCTGCATGTGATTCCTTGGATCTGAGTTTTGGTGTGGGTTGTGGACTTCAAGCTTGAGTCTTGATCTTAATACCCTTCTTTTGACCTAGTCAATGTATAAGCCATGCATTGGACATGCATGACTGAAAAACTATGATTTTTATGCTCCTTGGGGTCGAGGAAGGTGTTCTGGAAAGTCCCAATGTATGTTTTAAAGGATTAAGAGCTTAATGTTCAAAGTTGGTTAGAACCGATCTCACGACGTGAGAAATGGAACCTCACGACGTGAGCCAGGTGGTTATCCCGATCTGAGGATTTTGTTGGATGAATGAAACGGAGTCGACTCACTGAGTGGGTCTGGGTCGAGTCTATCCTCACGACGTGAGCCTTAGTGGCCACGACGTGAGGGTGGACTAAGGAGAAAGTTGACCTATGACCTTATGTGACATCCCCAAAATCACGGCCAGAAAAGACCGTTTTAATTTATGCTTTTAAAATAATTTCAGAGTAAATCCATTGATTTAAAAGAGCTGCGGAATTTGTTCCCAAAACAAAATATGATAAAATAAAGTTTATCAAAGCATTTCATCAAGAGATGCATTTTCATTATATAACAATATTCGGGATGTCATGTTCCGATAAACAGACCAAAAGCATAAACAACAAAAGATAGACCACACAACAGTTACATATAACAACTGGTCTAATATCAAAAGATTTTGATAAGTCATCCAACTTATGCCCTCGCGCCACTACCTGTAATACAACAAAACTGAGTGGGTCAGGCTTGGGAGCCTGGTGAGCATATAGGGTTTTCAACCCACAATAAATAATTATATTTAATTTCACCAACCAACAATAACCTGATTACCCATTCCCGTTATCCTTACTTTACGTCCCTAAAACAACATCTATCTCAAGGGACCTAATCTATGATTTTTCATCGGGACGGACATTACTGCAAGGGGTTTCCTCAACAATAGATGTCCTAAAGGCAACCATGAGGGGGATAGAGTACAGCGGTGAACACATCGTTCACAACACCTACAGGTTATGAGCCTGCTAGCGTTCCACTGGACTGTCTAGAAAGAGTCCGTGGTCGTCATCCATACTCCGCTAGATGACTAGATCAACAACAACATCGAGGCCTCTCGTCATTTTATTTTATCACACACCACTGTCTGCCCATGTTCTACCCAACATATTAGTAGATAAAATATATACATTTATATACAGCTTAAAACCTGTACAAACATCCATTCAACAACTAGTTCAAATAACCAAATAATATATACACACATAGCACGTATTTATAAAGAATACTTCATATTTATGTGTTAGAAGAAAAAGAATATACACTCACTTGATCAGAAGATGATCGAACAGCACTATGGCTCTAAGAGTAGAAGTTCTTCTATGAAAATAGAAGGTCTTCACACACCGGGCTTCTCGCAAGCAGAGCTTCGGCTTGGAAACTCTTTTCTTCTCGGGATCTTTTGGCTTCGGGACTCGCTTCGGGTCTCGGGATGATACCGGGTCTTCGGGGGTTAAAATAGGGCTTAGAGAGGGTATCAGGAGTGAGAGATTAAGGGAGGAGCAACCAAAATCGGCTGACCCTTGAATTCTATTTATAGGGCCATTTTTCAGCTCTCACGTCGTGAATTTTAAGTTCTCACGTCGTGAACTTAGTCGTCCCTGCATGCGTCATCATAGGTTGCGTCTGACAGGCTCTGAAAGGTCAAATCACTGAGTTCACGTCGTGAACACTGTATTCACGTCGTGAACTCTGACACAGTATCGGGGTTCGCACCCCGAACTTCAGAAATTTATAACTTTCGTATACGAGCTCCGTTTTCGACGTTCTTTATATCGACGCATAGGTGAGACTATGCTCTACAACTCTCATTTAGACTCCGTCGGCTAATTTTGAATTTATTTTTAATATATTATTAATATATTATTTTTTGTAGGCCGGGACAGGAAAACTTCGTTCGAAATTCATAACTTCTTCGCCTGAAGTCCGTTTTCGTCTATCTTTTCACCGGTGGACTACTATCGATGAGATCTTCAATTCTCATTTAGAAAGTTTTGGCTAAATATCACTCGATCTCAATCTCGAGTTTCGGGCTGCATACTGCTAAGTTGTAACTTAGAAAAATCATAACTTCCTCATACGAAGTCAAATTTGGGCATTCTTTTTATGCACGCTCTCGGTTTAACGTATTCTACGACTTTCATTTAGATCTCTAAGGCTAGATATCTCTCTATCGTAAATTCATATTTTACGTCATTCAGCGTCGTGCCGGTTCTATCGCGAAACTTCGACATGTCATAACTTCTTCGTTATAACTCGGATTTCGACATTCTTTATATATTCGGAAACCTCGTCACGACCACTACCACATCCTTCATAGATATCGGGTTTATCTAACATTTCATTTTGACGCTTATTTTTATTCTTAATTCAATTAAGCCACATAATTAAGCATAAAACACATAATACTCAAATAATACATCCTTATTATTTCAAAATGAGTTATAAAGGTTAACCTAGACTATTACATCAACATTAATGCCTAGCCCAGAAACACGGGCGTTACAATTCTCTCCACCTTAGGTTGATTCCGTCCCCGGAATCACACATCAACAAACAAATGTGGATAGCGACTCCTCATGTCACTCTCCGTCTCCCAGGTGAGATTTGGACCATTCGCATGTTTCCATCGGACAAGCACTAACTCGACCATCTTGCGTCGCAACTTCTTAGTCTTTCGGTCAACGATTGCCTCTGATTCTTCAATTAACCTCTTGTTCTCATCAATTCTCAATTCTGAAAGTGGAATCATGTCGGGAACTTCTCCCGTGAACTTCCTCAAATAACACACATGAAAAGTGTTATGAATTCCATTCAGTTCTTCGGGTAATTCCAGCTTGTAAGCTTGGTTCCCAATCCTCCGAAGAACTTTAAACGGTCCAATAAACCTTGGACTCAGTTTTCCCCTTTTACCAAACCTTATAAGTCCCTTCCACGGCGAGACTTTAAGCAAAACCGAATCTCCAACTTCAAAAGTCATCGGTCTTTGCTTTTTGTCAGCATAGCTCTTTTGACGATCCTGAGCGGCTAACATTCTTTCCTTGATTATTTTCAACTTTTCAGCAGTCTGATGGACTATCTCCGGTCCCATAAACTGCTTTTCCCCAGCCTCAAGCCAACAAGACGGCGTACGACACTTCTGTCCGTACAAAGCTTGATAAGGTGCCATCTTAATGCTCGAGTGGAAACTATTATTGTAGGAAAATTCTACCAAAGGAAAATGTTCATCCCGGTTGCCTTGGAATTCCAGGGTACATGCTCTCAACATATCTTCAAGTGTTTGTATTGTTCGTTCGCTTTGCCCATCAGTCTGTGGATGGTAAGCTGCACTTAAACACAACTTGGTACCCAATTCCTCTTGTAGACTTTTCCAAAACCTTGAGGTGAAACGGCTGTCACGACCCGATACAATCGTTAACGGAACACCGTGAAGCCTCACAATTTCCTTCACGTAAGAATTCGCAAGCTTATCCATAGACCATTTCTCATTGGCAGCTATGAAGTGCGCACTCTTAGTGAAGCGATCAACGACTACCCAAATCATGTCATGACCGTTCTTTGTTCTGGGCAGTTTAGTGACAAAATCCATAGCAATGTCCTCCCATTTACCCATAGGCACAGGCAAAGGTTCTAAACTCCCGTACGGTTTCTGATGTTGTGCCTTAACTCTTGCACAGGTCACACACTCGGCCACATACTTCGCAATGTCGAGCTTCATCGTCGGCCACCAGTAATAGGGTTTCAGGTCCCTATACATTTTAGTGCTGCCGGGATGAATCGAGTACATGGTTTTGTGAGCTTCTTCCATTAGAAGATCTCTGACTCCTCCTGTCTTAGGTATCCAAATCCGATCTTGGAACACCTTCAGTCCATGACTGTTTATACCGAACACCAACGTTTTGCCCAAACGTTCTTCCTTTCGGTCATTCTTCTCAGAAGCTTCTTCTTGAGCTTTCTTTATACTTTCCACAATGGTCGAGACAACTTCTATTGCCAACGCTCTTGGCCTTTTCCTTTCAAGATTGACTTTCCGACTGAGAGCATCAGCGACAACATTTGCTTTACCAGGGTGGTAAAGTATCTCACAGTCGTAGTCCTTTAGTAGTTCTAACCAGCGTCGTTGCCTCATATTCAATTCTTTCTAATTAAAGAGATATTGGAGACTCTTATGATCAGTGAAAAGTTTGCACTTCGAGCCATAGAGGTAATGCCTCCATATTTTCAGAGCGAAAACTACCGCTGCCAACTCCAAATCATGAGTGGGGTAGTTCCTTTCATGCTCTTTCAGCTGTCGAGATGCATACGCGATCACCTTATCTCTTTGGGTCAAAACACAACCCAATCCAACTCCAGACACATCTCTATAAACAGCGAAGTCTTCAACTCCATCGGGTAGAGATAAAATCGGTGCCTCACATAGCTTCTTCTTTAACAACTCGAATGCTTCTCTATGCTTATCACTCCAAGCATAAGCAGCTCCTTTGTGGGTCAAAGCTGTTAATGGACTAGCGATCGAAGAAAAGCCTTGGATAAACCTTCGGTAATATCCGGCTAATCCCAAAAAGCTTCGAATCTCCGTGGGACTTTTCGGTTGTTCCCACTTCATTACAGCTTCAATCTTTGCTGGATCAACCATTATCCCTTCTTGGTTGACCACGTGACCCAAGAATTGGACTTCGCGAATCCAAAAATCACATTTGGAGAACTTAGCATACAGCTTCTCCTTCTTTAAGACTTCCAACACTTCTCGCAAGTGTCGGCCATGCTCCTCTTGGCTTTTTGAGTAAATCAGAATGTCATCTATGAACACTATCACAGATTTATCAAGGAACGGATTACAAACCATGTTCATTAAATCCATGAATGATGCTGGAGCATTGGTTAGTCCAAACGACATAACCAAAAACTCGTAGTGTCCATATCGTGTTCTGAATGCAGTCTTCTCTATATCCTGCTCTCTTACTTTCAGCTGATGATATCCTGACCTCAGGTCGATCTTTGAAAAATAACTTGAACCTTGTAGTTAATCGAACAGGTCGTCAATCCTCGGAAACGGATATCTATTCTTTATTGTTGCCTTGTTCAGCTCTCTGTAATCGATGCACATTCTCATACTTCCATCTTTCTTCTTTACGAATAACACTGGAGCTCCCCAGGGTGATGAACTAGGTCTAATGAAACCGTTGTCCAATAACTCCTGAAGTTGCATCATCAGCTCCTTCATCTCCGTCGGTGCTAGTCGGTAAGGTGCTTTTGCTATTGGCGTCGTCCCTGGTAACAAGTCTATTCTGAACTCCACTTGTCTATCAGGCGGTAATCCGGGAAGATCTTCGGGAAATACTTCCGGATAATCACACACGACAGGAATGCTCTGCATCTCCTTTTTCTCCTTCTTAGCATCGATCACAAATGCCAAATATGATGTACATCCTTTGGCCAAACACTTTC
The DNA here is from genome assembly GCF_052849685.1 of Lactuca virosa. Taxonomy (NCBI): domain Eukaryota; kingdom Viridiplantae; phylum Streptophyta; class Magnoliopsida; order Asterales; family Asteraceae; genus Lactuca; species Lactuca virosa. The sequence continues at coordinate 274,334,929 of NC_136431.1, read as the reverse complement.
TGGCTTTCATTAGCGAAATAATTCCAGAATTTACTCTGCGTTTGTCCCCATACACCATAAATGACTCTTTCCCTAGCGGGTTTATTTTTACTATCTTCTTCTTGCATAAAATCTCGGCATCGTTGGCGCTAAGCCAATCCATCCCCAACACGATGTCGAAACCGTTTATCTCAATAGGTAATAATTCCTCGTGGAACTTATTCCCATTCAAATCAATTAAGATGTTTTTCATACGATGGCTAACAGGTACAAACTTGCCACTAGCAACTTCGACTAATAAAGCATTATCTAGTCTATCGACAGGCAAAGCTAGTTTTCTACCAAATTAATGCAAAATAAAGGAGTAGTTGGCTCCAGAATCAAATAAAATTTGGGCAGGCAATTCGTTTACGAGAAAGGTACCTGAAGCGACATCAGCTTCTTCTTTAGCAGCTTCCAGTGTCATCTGGAAGGCTCTCGCTTTTGGCTTTGGGGGAATGTTGGGTTTTGCTGCCTCCTTCTTTTTCGGACAATCCCTCGAGATGTGCCCCTCCTCACCACACCCGTAGCATACTTTCTTGGTAAGGGTGCATTCGTTGGCATAGTGCCCTGGCTTTCCACATTTGAAGCATGTGGCTTCCCCGCCACATTTCCCAAGATGCTTCTTCTTGCATTTGTCGCACCATTTCGCTTCGCCTCCTCCACCTCCTCTCGAACCAGATTTCGAGAATTTACTTTTCTTGTTGGACCCTGAAGGTCCATCGAACTTCCTTTTCTCACCAACCTCTATTCTTTCCAGACCCTTTTCCTTCTGCTGGGCCTCCACATTCTTAGCTGCTCGAACAGCTGTTTTCAGAGTGGCTGCCATCTTGACTGTCGGGCCAAAGTCAGCAAGCAGTCCATTAGCAAACTTCTCAATCTTGGAGAGTTCCGTAGGCACTAGGTACGGAAATAACTTCATTTTCTCAGTGAATGCAGTAGCATAGTCGTCTATGCTCATTCTCCCCTTCTTCAAATTTTGGAACTCATTGTTCAGATCAATCAGATCTATCTCTGAACAATACTGCACCCTTATCTGTTCCAAGAACTCCTCCCATGACATTTTTAGGGCTTCTCCTTGTGGCATAGTATCTGCCAACAACTTCCACCAGCTCAAGACTCCGGTCTTCAGTTGTCTAACTGCAAAGACAGTCTTATGTTTGTTGCTACAGTCGCAACTTTCAAACACCATCTCCATTTCGGAGATCCAGTCCATAATCTCAACAGGCTTTGGGCTTCCAGAAAGACTTGGCGGCTTGGCGCCCAAGAAATTCTTGTACATTCGCCCATCCTTGTTGTTTCCCTTTTCCGAGTCATTCCTTCGTTCTTCTTGAGTCCCAACTTGACTCACAGCGCGACTATTGTTTCCTTCCTCCGATTGTTCGGTAATCAGTTCCGGTTCCTCAATGGGTATGATAGGTTCGTCCCTATTTTCATGCAACATCTGCTGCATTTCTTCCCTTTGTTCGGCTAACATAGCCCGAATCATGGCTTGCACTCCAGCCATGGTGATTGGTTCTGGTGCAGCAGCTACAACAGGTGCTTGCTCAATCACTGGTGGTTGAGGCTGTTGATTCCTGTTTTCGTTCGCGTTTCCAACTCCGCTTCTTGTTCTTGCCATACTTGATTTATACACCGAATAAGGTGAATTTAGATCCTCATCCATGATAGATAATTAAATCATCCTTATCACTCCGAAACGTTTACATGCTAGTTCTAATACCGTAGTCCTACGCTTAGAACCCTAAACACATAAGGTTTCCAGATCCGGTTGGCAACAAACCATAGATCCGAAAAAATAATATCATATATGGTAAACATATAACATTTAGCACATAAAAGCATTTTAGGAAACTTTCCTAAAATAAACTAGTGCTCGTGTCTCAAATATAATAGACACTATCTCAAAATCTTCACTTAGCATTCTAAGTTTAAGTCTAGAAATCCTACAAATTCCTAGTTCGCTTAAACTAATGCTCTGATACCAACTGTGACATCCCCAAAATCACGGCCAGAAAAGACCGTTTTAATTTATGCTTTTAAAATAATTTCAGAGTAAATCCATTGATTTAAAAGAGCTGCGGAATTTGTTCCCAAAACAAAATATGATAAAATAAAGTTTATCAAAACATTTCATCAAGAGATGCATTTTCATTATATAACAATATTCGGGATGTCATGTTCCGATAAACAGACCAAAAGCATAAACAACAAAATATAGACCATACAACAGTTACATATAACAACTGGTCTAATATCAAAAGATCTTGATAAGTCATCCAACTTATGCTCTCGCGCCACTACCTGTAATACAACAAAGCTGAGTGGGTCAGGCTTGGGAGTCTGGTGAGCATATAGGGTTTTCAACCCACAATAAATAATTATATTTAATTTCACCAACCAACAATAACCCGATTACCCATTCCCGTTATCCTCACTTTACGTCCCTAAAACAACATCTATCTCAAGGGACCTAATCTATGATTTTTCATCGGGACGGACATTACTGCAAGGGGTTTCCTCAACAATAGATGTCCTAAAGGCAACCATGAGGGGGATAGAGTACACCGGTGAACACATCGTTCACAACACCTACAGGTTATGAGCCTGCTAGGGTTCCACTGGACTATCTAGAAAGAGTCCGTGGTCGTCATCCATACTCCGCTAGATGACTAGGTCAACAACAACATCGAGGCCTCTCATCATTTTATTTTATCACACACCACTGTCTACCCATGTTCTACCCAACATATTAGTAGATAAAATATATATATTTATATACAGCTTAAAACCTGTACAAACATCCATTCAACAACTAGTTCAAATAACCAAATAATATATACACACATAGCACGTATTTATAAAGAATACTTCATATCTATGTGTTAGAAGAAAACGAATATACACTCACTTGATCAGAAGATGATCGGACAGCACTACGGCTCTAAGAGTAGAAGTTCTTCTATGAAACTAGAAGGTCTTCACACACCGGGCTTCTCGCAAGCAGAGCTTCGGCTTGGAAACTCTTTTCTTCTCGGGATCTTCGGGCTTCGGGACTCACTTCGGGTCTCGGGATGATACCGGGGCTTCGGGGGGTTAAAATAGGGCTTAGAGAGGATATCGGGAGTGAGAGAGTAAGGGAGGAGCAACCAAAATCGGCTGACCCTTGAATTCTATTTATAGGGCCATTTTTCAGCTCTCACGTCGTGAATTTTAAGTTCTCACGTCGTGAACCTAGTCGTCGCTGCATGCGTCATCATAGGTTGCGTCTGACAGGCTCTGAAAGGTCAAATCACTGAGTTCACGTCGTGAACACTGTATTCACGTCGTGAACTCTGACACAGTATCGGGGTTCGCACCCCGAACTTCAGAAATTCATAACTTTCGCATACGAGCTCCGTTTTCGACGTTCTTTATATCGACGCGTATGTGAGACTATGCTCTACAACTCTCGTTTAGACTCCATCGGCTAATTTTGACTTTATTTTTAATATATTATTAATATATTATTTTTAGTAGGCCGGGACAGGAAAACTCCGTTCGAAATTCATAACTTCTTCGTCTGAAGTCCGTTTTCGTCTGTCTTTTCACCGTTGGACTACTATCGATGAGATCTTCAATTCTCATTTAGAAAGTTTTGGCTAAATATCACTCAATCTCAATCTCGAGTTTCGGGCTGCATATTGCTAAGTTGAAACTTAGAAAAATCATAACTTCCTCATACGAAGTCAGATTTGGGCATTCTTTTTATGCACGCTCTCGATTTAACGTATTCTACGACTTTCGTTTAGATCTCTAAGGCTAGATATCTCTCTATCGTAAATTCATATTTTACGTCATTCAGCGTCGTGCCGGTTCTGTCGCGAAACTTCGACATGTCATAACTTCTTCGTTATAACTCGGATTTCGACATTCTTTATATATTCGGAAACCTCGTCACGACCACTACCACATCCTTCATAGATATCGGGTTTATCTAACATTTCATTTTGACGCTTATTTTTATTCTTAATTCAATTAAGCCACATAATTAAGCATAAAACACATAATACTCAAATAATACATCCTTATTATTTCAAAATGAGTTACAAAGGTTAACCTAGACTATTACATCAACATTAATGCCTAGCCAAGAAACACGGGCGTTACACCTTAGGCGTTGACTTTTGACCAAAGTTGACTTTTTGTTAACTCTTGGTTTTGAAGAGAAAATCTAAGGTTTGCCTTGCACTATTATCTAGGTGTAGAGTAGCATTGGTGCAGCTGATCGTGAGAGCAGCAGTAGTTGATTACCGATCGAGATGTGAGTTTTCCTTCGTTGTATTTGTGGGTCGAAGGCACCAATATCGGCACACTAGTTTATGATGTAGTGTGATGATTTTCTTTGTGACAATTGTCAGTTATGCATGTATTTGCTTGATGACTCTGTGATTCTTGTAATGATATTATGTGGTAGTAGTAAGGGGTGAAATAGACCCGGTATCCGGGTAAAATTAAGACCGAAGGGGATTGCAAGCACCCAGATATGCTTGACAGTATCCGGTTGAAATAGACCGAAGGGAGTGCAAGCACCCAGATATGCTTGATAGTATCCGGTTGAAATAGACCGAAGGGGTAGGCAAGCACCCATATATACTTGGCAATATGTTTGTTTAGTATGTGGTATTTTGGGGGAAAATCACTAAGCTTTGTGCTTACAGTTTTCAGTTTATGTTCCAGGTACTTCCAGATCGAAGGGGAAGGGCCCGACCTGATCATACCACATCACCCTGTGTTTTCTGCATTTGAGATTTTGGGATTTTTGTACTCTGATAATATGCTCCCATGATACACATTTGACTAATTTATATTGAGTAGTCTATGTTTCGAATGAACTTAAAAACAAAAAAAATTATATGTATTTTGGGATGTTACATTCACATATTTAAAGAAGTCAAACTCAAACTCTCCTACCACCACTACGACCAACTACCACATGTCACAACCAACCACCTGTGCCATCGTCGTAATCATCATTATTTCCAAATCAAATTTGTAAATAAAATCATTGATTGACAGCTTAACTATTATATTCACTACTTAATAAACCAATTAATTCACTTATTCAGAGTTTAATGCAAAATAATTATACAAAATAATACATTTTTACATATTTATACAACAAAAAATTAAATATATTCACAAGAAATTAATACAAACATTCATACATAAATAATTCACAATTTAACACAAAATTCATTAAAAATTCATAGTCAATTCACAATTTGAATAGAAAATTCACAGTTTAATGCAGTCAATTCATAGTTTATAACACAAAAATCACAGTTTAATATACAAAATTCACAACTTAATAAAGTCAATTCACGGTTTAAACATAAAAATCACAACCTAATGCAGTCAATTCACAGCTTAAAACCCAAAAATCACAGCTTAATACACAAAACTCACAATTTAATACAATAAATTCACAGCTTAATACACAAAAATTATGCATTTACAGTCATATTATCAACTTCAAAACTCTTAATACAGTCAATTCGCAGTTTAATACACAAAATTCATAGCTTAATATAATAAATTTCACAGATTAGTACATAAAATTCACAGCTTAATATAGTTAATTCACAGCCTAATGCAATCAATTCACAGTTTAAAACACAAAAATCACAGCATAATACAATAATTTGTGAATTTATTATATTAAGTTGTGAAAAAAATTACATGTTAATACACAAGATTCACAGTTTAATACAATACATTCATTGCTCATTTACAAAGTATAATCTCATATTTTAGAGTATTAACAGTTCATTCACAATTTAATACTTATATAAATTATTTCATATTTCAGAAGCAAACATCAAAAGAAATACATATACATGAATCATAGAAAAATATAACTTATCTGAAATCAGCGAAGAAGATGAGTGAAAAATAGAACATATCTTTACTCTACCATCACCACCAACATCAACACCTCCAACTACCATACATTGCCATCAACCATTGCCACCACCAACCATTCGTACCAACACCGCCAACATATTTCCCTAAAAAATCAGATACAGATAAATAAAAATCATAATTTACAATTTAACTCAACATTTCAAACACTAATTCATAGTTTAATTCAAAATTTTAGATACTAATTCATAACTTAGTGCATCAAAAAAATCATATTCACAACTTAATAACTTACATATTCACAAATTAATACATAAAAAACACATATTCATAGCTTAATAACTTACTAAATTTCGTTGAAGCATTTCATCAAACACTTTGTGTGCACAACATACATCAAATCCACAGTCACCTTAAACACATCAGATCTGACTAAATATATCAGAGTCTCATCATCTCTAACGTCAGACGACTTTATTTGGTTCTCCGACGAGGTTTGACGGTAAGAACAAATTTAGATCATGAGAGCAAAACAACAAACATTTTTCAAGTTATCTAAAATGAAGAACACAAAAACAGGTGTGCGACTTGAAGAACACAAAACCAGATCTCTCTAGAACTCCTTCAATCTCACGGGAGCTCGCAGATTTGGACGTTGTTGGTGGTAGAAATCATAGATCCGGACCGAAGCTCACAGATCTGGACGTCGGTGGTGGCAGAAAACATAGATATGAACTTGAGCTTGCATATCTGGAAGACGAAACGACATATCTAGAGTTTTTTATTCCAGATCTGAGATCACTAGAGTCTGAAGGTAGATCTGAAGCGAAAAACATTGGTTACTCGACAATCCGACGACGAAAGGCGGTAGATGACGGCGGCGGTAGGTGGCAGAAATAATAGATCTGGACCAGAACTCGCAGATCTGGATGTCGATGGTGGCGGATATCACAGATCTAAACTTGAACTTGCACATCTGGACCACGCGACGACAGATCTGATGGTTGATGACGAACAACATCGATCTGGAGGTCACAAGTCCGGTAGATCTGTTAAGATCTGGAATGAAATACATCGGAGAATATTGATGACATGGTTTTCCATTGTTGTTCTTCTGTGGTGGCGTTCGACAATGGAGTTCTTTACTCTAGATCTGAGATCAGTGAAGTTCAAAGGTGGATCTGAAGCGAAAAACCTTGCTACTCGACATTCCGACGACGGAAAGCATCAGATGACGACAGCGGTAGGCGGTGACGGTAGGTGGCAGGTGGCGGAGGTAAGTGGCGAGGTGGTGTTGGGTTTTGTGTCCTTGGGAGAGTTTGAGAGGGTTTGGGAAAGTTTTTTGCAAAAAAATGTTTGAAAGTGTTAGAAATGTTTTTAGATATTAGATATTTAGTGTTAAAGTTAAAAGTTACTATTATGCCCTTACTGACTTTTGGTTATTTATTAATGCTTAAAAAAATATTAGAGTAGACTAAAATATGCTAAAATTAAGTGGTTCTTAGGGTTCTTAACTTTTAGGGGTTGTTATTTGATCTTATATATATATATATATATATATATATATATATATATATATATATATATATATATATATATAAGTTCAATTGAGAAAATAAAAAAGGTTGAAAATAGGTGAATCATTCTCAGCCACTTATTTATTTTTGCCGCAAAAGCATTCGTCCTACCAGTGGAAATTGGAAAGGAATACACATGTGTTTTCCAACAAAACATGTTTCCTTAAACTATGTTAATCATTACCTTAATATATACAAAAACATAGTTTTTCTCGTTTTTTTAATTTTTAAGAAGCTATTTTTATCGAAAAATAATTTTAAATATACCAAAATTCATGATTTTTTATTCTCTACAAATAAACATCCATATTGATATAGTTTTAAGATAAAATAAAAAAATTATTTTTTTATATTTTCAGCTATCGTTATTCATAAGTGAATAAAAATGTATCAAATTTTTGCTACAGTACATTCGTTATTCACTTATGAATAAAAATATATAATTAAATTTTTTTACAGTTTAAGTATCATTTATACTACTTATTCATATATGAATAACAAATTAATTGTAACGAAAATCTGATAAATGTTTTATTCATATATGAATATAAAATATGACGACAACTAATATACGAATACATGACGAAAGATGATGTAAAAAATATATTTTAAGTAAAAAACTTTATTACGTGTCATATTCATATATGAACGATACTTATTAAACTATAAAAAAAAAATTAAGCATATGTTTTATTCATAAGTGAATAACGAATGTACTATAATAAAAATCTGATAGATTTTTATTCATTTATGAATAACGAGAGCTGAAACTCTAAAAAAATAAATTTTTTATTTTATCTTAAAACTATATCAATATGGATATTTATCTAAAGAGAATAAAAAATTATCAATTTTGATTTATTTAAAATAATTTTTTAATAAAAACGGCTTTCAAAAAATCAAAAAAACAAAAAAAAAAATATGTTTTTTTGTGTATATTAAGGTAATGATTAGCATAGTTTAAGGAAACATGTTTGGTTCGAAAACACATGTTTATCCGTTATCCATTTCCGCCGGTACGCCTAAGTGTTTTGCGGCAAAATAAATATGTGGCTGAGAATGATTCCCTTATTCTCAACCTTTTTTTTTTCTCAATTGAACTCTCATCTCTCTCTCTCTCTCTCTCTCTCTCTCTCTCTATATATATATATATATATATATATATATATATATATATATATATATATATATATATATATATATATATATATATAGGTCAGGTTCATTTGAGACCATGCTAATTTTGTTAGACCGTGAGACCAAATCTAAAAATAATTTTAAAATGCAAAATAAAAAGAAAAATCCGAAAATTCTTTTTTTAATTATTACTTTCGTCACTTTAATTACCTAAAAAATAAAAATAAAATAAAAAAAATTACCATTTTTTTTAAAATACGTGAAATATTCTAATAGAATATTATACTGTAAATATTGTAATGTGATTTTTGTAATGTTAGAATATTCTACTAGATTTATCATATATGTAGAATATTCTAATATTCTACTAGAATAAGTTAAAAAGATATTTTTTATTTATTTATTTTTTATTTGTTTTGGTATTTTTTTTTATTTTTTTTTGAAAATATAAATTCCGAAAATAATATTTGAAAAAAAAATCGAAAATTTTCAATTATTTTGCATTTTAAAAATGTTTTTTTTATCTACCAAATGAGTGGCTAGGATTGCGTATCACGGTGTCACAAAATTAGGCCGTCTCACATGAACCTAACTCTATATATATATATATATATATATATATATATATATATATATATATATATATATATATATATATATATATATATATATATATATATATATATATATATATATATATATATATATATTGGTAAAGAATATATGAAAGTAATAATAAATCGAACAAACTTATAAGTTTTTTATGCATAATCGTCGAAGATTATAGAATTAGGTTATGGGTTATGACGTTATGTTATGTCATCAATCCATATATCCAATAACGAAAATCTACGAATCAAGTTTTTTTAAACTAAAAGTAAACAAATTGAATTAAGTAACCGATGACTCTTTTGGTCTATATTTAAGAAATTAAGATAACTCCCGCTAACTTTTCTAATTATGTCTTTAAGTACATAAACCACATTCTCAAAGAAAAGGATATGGAGGCTAAATACGCTATGTTTCATAACTCGTTAGCCCCCTACAAGAAACCAATATATCGTTCTACGAAGCCATGGATGAGAAATACGACCCTCCTATTTCAAATGTTGAAATCCAAAAGAGAACATTTTTAATAACTCAAGCGAGTGCTGTGAAAAAAGTAGAGATGAGAGAACACAAAGTATGGTTTTTCAGTTTTCGACGAAAAATGAAATAGGAAGGGGGATAGGAAAATCATAATTAGAGAGGTGAAAGAGTAGTGGTGGGAGGTGGTGTCATTATCTGGTGATCGAAGAGGTGATGGAATGCGGCGTCTTCGGTGAAGAAGTAGAAAACTAGAAATGGATGGTTGGGGTGTCGTCATTGAAGAAGGAAAAAGGAGAAATGCAATATCTTAGTTTGATTAATAATAAATAATAAATAAAGGGCTAATTACATATTTATGCAACAAAGTTTTGTTTTATTCTCGATTTATGCAACAACATTTATTTTTATACAATACAATAATAGATGCAAGAAGTTCTAAAAAAGGACCAAATAATGCAATATATATGTTAACTTAAAAGTTCAAACCGTTAATTTAGAACGTGATATTTTTTTAATTTTGAAAGTTAAAAACTTCATAGGAAGTTTATGTGGACAAATCACATATTCAAAATTTTGAGCCCTAATCACGTTTAAGATCGATACCCCGGTGTTTTTGTCATCGATATCTCATATTTTATGTGTTGTTTTTCATTCCTTTTTATTATATGTGCACATACTTGTGATTTTATTGGTGGATTGAAGGTAATTTTATCAATACGAACATCTTCTAATTGTTTAATTCCACTTGAGGATTAGTCGGGGCTTGCATTGCTCTCTGTGATAGATTAAGCACAAGCTTTCGAGTTAAAATAGGTTTTTTTTTGTAGTTTTTATAATGATCGTTTCGAAATTCAACATTATTTACTTCATACGCACTCCTCTCATGAATGCCTAGGTACTATCATGGGTGTGTCCTCAACCATCCCATCGACAAGTTGATTTATTAAAATATTGAAACAACGCGATTAAAATTTTTTATCGTGCTTATCTGTTAGAGACAGATTTTTGTGGGAAAAAAAACAAATTTCAAAGTTTTCAAGTATATTTGATTTTTATTTTATTTTTCAACGACAAAAAATCATCGCTAAAGGTCCAAAGAAAAGTGGTCCCGAAAAATAGTTCCCACTAATTTATTAGAGAGGGATTGTCATCGCGGAAAAAAAAAAAAAAAAAAAGACGACTTATATCGTCTATGAAAGTGAAGGTTCCTTTGATCGGATACAAAAAAGTATAAACACAAGAAAAAATTATATAGAAGAACAAAAAAACAAAAAAACAATGATGATCATAAAGATGGTTTTTCACTAAGATAAAATGTTCTCACAAAGAGAACGGGTGCACAAAGACACTCATGCCACACATTATGGTTTAACCCTAATGCAAGACTATATACAAATACAATAAACAGAAATCCTTTTATTTAAAGGATGTAATCTAATCTACATATAATATGATCCTAATCAATAAGATTACGGATTAGATATCTATTCTATAAATACATAGTTATCTATAATTACAAAGTGTCTAACCGACTAATATACAAAAGTATCGGACTATTATACAAAAGGTCACGCTGGCGTTGATACTACGTTGACGCTAGCACTGACGTTGACGGTGGTGCTTACGTTGGCGATGGCGCTGGTGTTGATGTTGGTGGACAGCGTGTGAGTGATGTTTGACTCATCAGATCATAATGTGAGATCTTACAATCTCCCCTTATCTGATGATGTCAAAACTAAACGTTTAAAGTACCGTCGGGAGAAAACTTGCTTTCAGCTGCATACTTGAGCTCCCCCTGAGAAAATGAATGAGAGACACTTTGAAAACTTTTGTCTATAGCTCCCCCTGAGAAAATGAATACTTCTGAGAGACACTTTGAAAACTTTTGTCTATAGCTCCCCATGAGAAAATGAATACTTCTGAGAGACACTTTGAACACTTTTGTCTATAGCTCCCCCTGAGAAGGTGTATGAATCTCCCCCTTTTTGGCATCAACAGAATATCCGGGAGACGTAGAATCATCGTATCATGAGTTACAGCAGAAAGATAGTTGAGATTGCGATGTCTCCTGATAACATGTGACTTTTCTATAAATCATTGACATAGTATTACGAAGATTCATCAGCGTATGGTTTGTTACACTGAATTATAACCTTCTTTTATTAGAAGAATAAGGACAAGAGAGGAGAGATGCGTGTAATACAATTTGGTGTTTTAGTGTACCCATCGACATAGAATATCGAAGTTTTATCAGTGTATGGAAAATACACTAAATCATAAACCTCTTTGATAAAAGATTTTTAGGGCGTGAGTGGATAGGTGCGTGTAATACATCACGGTAAATGATATACCCATCGGCACAGATTTGTCAAGTTCTCATTAGCGTCTAGTATTATATGTTGAATCATAAAACTTTAAAGAAGAAGATAGGGTAAGAAAGGACTGGTGCGTGTGATAAGCTACGTTACATAGCTTAACCATCGGCATAGAGTTTTCAAATTCTCATCAGCGTCTGGTTTCATACGTTGAATCATAAAGTTGTAAAGAAGAAATATGGTAAGAGTGGGTTGGTACGTGTGATAAACTATAGTACATAGTCTAACCATCGGCACATATTTCCAAACTTTCATCAGTGTGTGGTATTTCACAGTGAATCGTTAAGTTCTATGAAGAAGCTTTATGGAAGAGGATGAATGTTTCAATCACGCTGAGGTGAAATCAGCGTGAATCATAAACAATGTCAGCTCATCAACAAGAAGTGATTTAACTTTCATATCATAGAGTTGAGTTGTCGTTTAGAATCAAGGATTCTTAATTATATCTATTAACAAGGTACAAGACAAAAATTAAAAAAAAAAGATAAGAAGAAAGAAACAGTCAATGAGGAAATCGTTGAAAAGGAAATATTAAATTTTATTGAAGAATCATAAAGACCTGGGTGCAACCCTTTTCAGGAGAATCATAAAAACTGATACTAAAGATCTTTTGAGTTGAAAGCTCATAGTAATATTTCCTCTTTCCAAGATATCTACCATTCGAAGTTTGAGAATAAAAGGAGAAGGATTAGCAACTCAAATCATTAATTTTTTTTTGAAAAATAGATAATGTGTAACACCCATAAAAATCGTGCCAAATTTAAACTTTTAAAACATTTCAAAACCATTAATCATTACAAAACTTGTTTTCAAAATGTATAATATCAGAGTATCCCAGAAACATAAACATAAATATGAGGAGCTGTACGATCACGCCTTTGCCTTGCCGCGATCCCCTGATGTACCTGAAACAATAAACTGAAACTGTAAGCCCGAGGCTTAGTGAGTTCCCCCAAAATACCGATACACTGCACATAACACATATACAAATAACAGCATGTATTGGGTCCACAGCTTTACCGTCTGGATTACCCCTAGGCCCACAGTGTGAGTCTGGATTGCCTTCCTGGCCCACAGCTCACATCTGGATTGCCACCGAGCCCACAATATGAGTCTCCCTCAGCTCGTATCTGGAATGCTCCCGAGCCCACAGTACGAGTCTGGCATGCCCCACCTGGCCCTTAGCTCATATCTGGAATGCTCCCGGGTTTGTTGGTTACCGCACGGAGCAGTATCACCTCAACCCATCCCACATAATATGTGGACATATAACACAACTAATGCACATACAGATGATCACATAATACTACAGGTAGTCCTACAGATCTACCTAATTGGCATAGCAACTAGCATGCAACACCAACTCATACTCAACATACTACCAACTGCTAGGATATCATATCCAATGGGCCGACCTTGGTGCCTTAGACCCCTTAGTATAGTGAGGTAACTCACCTCACAAATGTCGCACTGAAGTGATAAGCTCAACTCTCGAATCACGGACACGAATTCCACCACCTATAGTTACCATAAAACCATTTCCATAAATTTCCAAATTACCAAAATACCCCCAGAGGTCAAACTGGTCAACCCTTAGTCAAAGTCAAAGTCAACAGTCAAGGTCAACAGTCCATGTTGACCCGACTCGTCGAGTGCAGTTCACCGACTCGTCGATTCCTTCCTGAACTCGAGAAGTTGTGAAATCCTTGGTTGACTCGTCGAGTTTCCCTGTAACTCGTCGAGTTCATGCGTGACCAAATGTCGGGGAAACCCTAACTGACTCACCAAGTCACCCTACTAAATTGCCGAGTCCATGCAGAAACCCTTGCACGACAATCTTCTTCGGACTCGCCGAGTTGGTTATGCAACTCGCCGAGTCCCTTCAGTCCTTTCTTCATTCAGATGCTTTTTAAGCCATTCTAAGGCTCCATATCGCAGATCAAGCTTCCCAAGGCATGTTTATCACGTAAAGTTGCAAACTTTACGTGCATGCAAGGCTCTAAGGACTTAGAATATCAAATCAAAGCTTGAAATGGGTTTTAACACATAAGGAAAGGTTTACTCTTGCTAAAGCTAGAAACTTTACGGACTTAGAGACCCAGAAGGGTTCAGATCTGAAGTTGCAACTTCAGATCTTAGCTCATACCCACGAATGGCTTCCTAACATGCTATAACAGCCCTAATCTTTAACCACATGAGATCTAGATAGAAATAAGGCCAAGGTAACGACTTGATACCTTCAAATGATGCTACACTGAGGTAGACTTCAGATCCACACACGTTCTTTGCTTCAAGCTACTTGATCTTCAAGCTCCTCTCACTAAGATCCACCTTCCAAAGTTTAAAACACACAAGAATGGAGCACACACATGGATTAGGGTTTTCTGGACTCTCAAGAGGCTATAAGGGAGACTAGGGGAGGCTAATGACCCTTTAAATAGGGTGAAAAACCCCGAAAATTAGGATTTCATCCTCCAGCTCCTACTCGTCGAGTCCTATCTTGGACTCGGCGAGTCGGTCACTTAAACACGTGGCCAAACCCGCTCCTACTCGACGAGTCAGGGCATCCAACTCGTCGAGTAGACCTTGCAATTTATGAAAATTAAAGCCATAAAATTAGTACCTGAGAGTCGGGGCGTTACATAATGGAAGAGAAAGAATTCTTATCCTTTGATGAGAGAATAGTAGAGGGGACACAGTCTTTGTAACCAACGGTTAATAGGCTATAATATTTGTAACCGTCGAGTTGCCAAACTGAACAGGAGGGAACTCGAGGTTTTAACGGATTATGGTCCAGTAGAAGGAAGTAAGATTCATTGTATTGAAAATGACTGTTTGCATCCATGATAGAGGATGAAGGAGAAATAGGGAATTGTCAACAAGAAGAAGAATTGATGCCAACTTTTTCCTTCACAATCAGAGCAATCAGAACATTCTTCACGGCCCAGCTCTTTCTAATTTTAGAAATGAGAGATGCAGATCGGCTGAATGCAAGAAATGGATAGACATGAGAGAGTATATAGAGAAAAGAAAACACTTGTAATCATTAGATACAAAGGATTAAGCAAGTTATGTAAACTTCTTTGGTAAAAGAAAAATAAATAAAGTACTTGTGTATTTGTGTTTGTGAAAGCAGATAAAAACAAATTTTTAAAGCAAACAAAAAAAATTAAGTCACTGAAAGCATGCGAAGATCAGTAATCAATTTTTTTAGGGTCTTCTCGTCCAATGCCTTAGTGAAGATATATGCCAACTGATCAGTGGATGGAATGTAAAACAGTTCCACTTTCCCCTTTTGAATTATGTCTCTGATGAAGTGATGACGGATATCAATGTATTTGGTCTTAGAATGTTGCACCGGATTTTGAATCATATGGATGGTACTAGTGTTGTCGCAACAGATGGGAGTCTTTGAAAAGTTGAAGCCATAGTCCAGAAGCTGATTCTGAATCTAAAGAATTTGAACACAACACCTTCCAGCAACCACATATTCAGCTTTAGCAGTAGAACAATCCACTGATGTTTGCTTTTTGCTGGACCAACTCATAAGTCTATTTCCCAGCAGTTGAACTCCCCTATAGGTACTTTTTCGATCAATACCAAATTCATCGTGGTTAGAGTTAGTGTTGTTGGATGAGATGTCTAAGCCGATCTATAAGGGGGGTATAAGGTTACTGCCTATAAAATGGCAGTTTAATGGGTGTCCACTCTCACCCACCGCTTCCTTGACTGGTGGAGGGTCGTTAGCCGAACGGGTAGGACATGACATTAATTCTCCTTTCATTAAAAGTATAATGATAAATACTAAGTAACTAAACACTTATAAATTCCCATTCTTAGTTACTTAGGGAAATGTGAATTTGGTGCTAACCCATGAAATTACACTTTGCACCCTGTTAAGTCATTAGTGGAGCGTGTATGGTTAACCGGCACACTAATCTGGGACTAACAGTGCGTGGAAAAGGGTAGCTTGATGTTAATCATAGATCAACGGAGCGTGTGTGGTTAATCGGCACATTGATTAGGTGGTTGTAACATTGGGTGTACCAAGTTAATTTGCATGGTTATTCACTCCTTGTTTGTGATCCTCGGCATCCCAGTCACAAACTTGAAGGGCACAATCGAGATTTAAACATGCCATTGAATATTTCAATGAATCTCAAAAGATCTAGGAGTTTCAATTCATTTAAAACCTAATGTTAAATTTCGTTTTTCATGGTGAAAATTGGTAAATCGTCATTTACCTACCTTCAAATATTTTGTAGCTTGGATTACGGCATCCCTCTTCCAAGTTATAAAATATTGTGTTGGGTCTCAGCCTTAATATTTCATATTGGGTGTTATATTAAGGACTTAAATCAACTAAACTTGAATTTCTCCCTCATAGATGTCTAGTTATGACAACTATGGTCTTCCTTATCCTTTTGGATAAAGCTATCCTAATGAAGATGATATCCCAAATGGCGATCAAGGTTAAAGATTAATCCCTTTGTTGTGCATTAATGGGACTGGAAATCATACTTCACTTCCTCCACCTCCTCCAATTATTCTCCCTAACCCACAAGTTCTTGAAAAGTGCAAGGTCACTCAATCCCTATTGGCAAGCAATGTCCATATGTGCTCACATCTTGGAGATGAAGTCACATATTGACAAGTTAGGAGAGTTGGGTGTCGAAGTCTCAAGGAAGTTGGCTGTTGATTGGGTTCTTCAGTCACTTCCTAAGTCATATAGTGGGTTCTTTGAAGGACTACTATGTGACAGACCACGACATGACCCTAATCGATCTTACCTATTTGCTTGTTGCTTTTGAATCATAAAAGATTTGGAGCACTGGTAAAGCAAATTTGATTGGAAGATATACACCCCAAACTTTCATGGACATTGACAATGGAAACATTGGAAGTCCAGAAAAGTCTTCTCTTCCCAATGGAAAGGGATCGGCCATAGTCAACCCGTTGACCAAATGGTAAAGAGAAAGGATAAGTCTGAAATAGTTCCATGTACAATTACTAAAGAGTCCATATATTTTATTGCCAAAAGAAGGGGAATTGGTTGCGAAGCTGCCTTATTTACCTGAAAGTTCACTAGGATGGTAAAAGTCAGGTAAAGTCCACTATCTAACCCTATTAAGTTCCTATTTGGAGATTCTTATTACATGATGTGACTAGGCCGCATTTTGATATTTTGTAGAATCAAAAAAGGAGAGGAAGCTTAGAAGAAGAGTATGTTGAATCTGATCGCGAAGGTGGATTTCGATCGCATGATTCGAAGATCAAAATTTTAAACTGTTGCTTAAGAGTTATGATAGATTGCTTAGGAATAGATAACAACATAGTTTTCATATGTATTTGCATTGTAAGGATAAGTTTTTCTGCAATTTTTTAAATAAAAGAAAAAATTTTGATTTTATTTATTTTATGTATCCTTACAATGGCATTTGTGAAAATTGTTGTTTATATGATTCCATTGATAGCAATATTGGAAAATGGATTTGATACTTTCGTTTGTGGTAGCGTCATAATTTACCAAATAAGGAAATATTCTCATCACCCAAGTTTCAGTTGGATAGAAAGTTGGAATCATGCAACCTGTATTGTATTATGAATGATAATTTTCATCTTTGGAGATTAAGACTAATTCCTTGTTCACATGTATATGTGAGTCAAGTGAAGGACTAGGAGATCGGGTACACTTAGTTGTGCACTGGTCAGGTCCACCACAAAGATTGACAAGATTATTTGTCATGATTTGCTAAAGTTTAGTAAATATGGTTATGCTTACAAGTTTAAGTGTAATTCTGAAACATTGGAAAAGTTTCAATGTATGGCAGAACGAATAAGAAGAATCAAATTAGACAGAAAGATAAAAGTTTCTCCAATCTGAAAAGATGGGAGAGTACTTGAGTATCTTGTTTTATGATTATCTTAGTGATTATGAAACCATATCACAATTGATTCTCTAAGGACATCTTAGTGCAATTGTTTGACTAAGAAGAGGAATCGTGAATTGTTGAAATGGTTAAATCAAAAGATGAATCATACTTCGTTCCAAAATTGAGTCTTAGAGTAACACTCCAAGATCGAGCCTTGAGTAACATAATGTTATGAAGGTTTAAAACACTTATCAAATGCAGAGTAAAATGTTTTCTACTCTTGTACATTTGAAATTGGTAAGTTGTGATGTCTTGGATAAGACAAAGACCAACTAAGACCAGTTGTGTGACAACCCGAAACTTTTGCCTTGTAAGTCCAGCGATTCAATTCAATTCAACCGAGTGTCAGACCCGTTTCTGCTATCTTTTAGCATCGTTTAGGGTCCGTTTAAGTGTTCTAAGCTTAAGTGCAACCAAGGATTGAGTTTAGGGATGAGTTATCAAAGTCGTAAAGTAGCAATTCGGGCCATACACTCCTTTAGGAGGAGTGTATGGCCGTACACCTGTTGGGTGCAAAGTTATCCATGTATGACTTTGTAAATGGGTTGACTTTTGTAGACCCACTTGCATGTGGTGTATTAGCCTTTTCACTCATGAGATAGAGAGTGAGAGAGAGACATGTAAACACCTCTATATAAGGTGGGTTCATACCACTTATGGAGGTGTGCTTGAGAGGTGTAAAAGTTGAGTGTGTAAGTGTGTGTTATTTATGTAGACTAGATCTATGTCCTTTTTTTGTAACACAATACATAATCAATACATCTCTTGAACACCCAAATCACCATGTTCATTGTGCAATATTTAATTTCGCATGCCAAACCATGTTCATAAATCACTACAATTGGTATCAGAGCGGGTCTTCAAGATCAACGTGATTTTTGAAGAACGATTCTCAGTTTGGCAACATTTGTCACAATTGAAGCAATTTTGGTGAGTCTCTCTCTATGATCTCTCTTAATTTCATTGAAATCGTGCGTTGCGTTCTGGATTTGTGATCGTTTGACTCGTTGGATCAAATTTTTCTTGAAAAACCCCATTGATGATCCAATAATTTTTTTGTTTAGATCAAGCCCAAACAAAATCAAAAATCAATTATGTTACTATTCACATATTTTGATCCCAAAATCAAAATTCATTTTGATACATTTTCAAAATGGATTACTGTTCATCAATTTTTTTTAAGCCCAAATATCATTGAATCTGATTTTAATAATGGAGCCCATTGATTCATCGAAGTTTAGTCGAATATATGTGTGTTCATCTTCATTTTCTTTTCCAGTTTGTATAATCTGAAATCGCAGTCACTTTTTCTTGAGTTCTTGAGTCGTATTTTCTTCTCATCATTTTTATCGATCGATGAGTTTTGACTGTAGTGATGAAATTGTGAATCAGTTGTTTATCACGTCTTCAAATTACAAACTGATGAGGATCAAGTGAGTCAATTGTTTATAGTTTTGATAAAATTGATCAAGAAATTTGAAATTGTTGTGAAGAACATGTGAAGAACAGTTAATGGAACACATTTTGATCTGAAATTGAACCTTGGAATTGTTAATTTCGAGTTTATGAATCTTTGACTTTAAAAAGTCAAACTGTGAAAGAGTTGGAATTCAAGTGATGAATCGGTGAATCATTTGATAAAATCGATAGATACAGGATATTTTGAGGTTGTGGGTTTCGAAATCAAGTTCAATATGGGATTTAATTTGAAGTTGGATGGATCTTGTTCTTGATAACAAAAGATATGATGTAGATAGTTTGTAATGGAAGAGAAATCGATTTCGATGATTAGGAGGTCAGATTCGATTTTCGTGGATCGGTCTGTTTGATCAGAAAAGTTTTTGGGGCTAAAGAACGAATCTTGGATTTCATGATGTTAATTTGCCGTTGAATGAAAAGTGAAGAACGAAGAGTAAACAGTCAAATGATTACGGTTCGATTGACGAACAGATAGTAGATTAATTGGAGTCGTTCTTTGAAGGTTTGTCGATGTTTGCAAAAGAACGAATTGTGGAAGAAATCGTGATGACGAAGGATCCCTGTGATGGTCAATGGTTCATTCGTAAATGGCTATGCTTCGTTAAATCGATGACGATTTTGGTTTCAATCAAACAGACGAAGTCTTGAGTTTTGATTGAAGGTTTGAAGGTCGTTACCAAGAGTCGGTGGTCGATGCTCGATTGTCAATGATGTTCATCTGTTTGCTTCCTGTATCATACTGGGTTCGTGAATTGAAAAGGCAATGGATTGGAGTAATGAACGAACAGAAGGGGTAAACGAACGAAAGTTTTTGGTTTGGGAAGAACTAAATGATTAAAAAGTTACTGTTCACGATTAAGCGTTCGTATGCCTTCGATTTCGTTAATCAGTATCAAAAAGTTTTGTTATTTTGGAGATGAGGATTTCTAACGAAGTGATGAAGAATTCGTTAATATGGTGAAGATGCAGTTTCATACGAAGAGGAGAGAGAAAAGGGGCTGAAGGGGAAAGAGAGAAAAAAGTTTCGTATGAAGAGGAGAAAGAAAGAAAAAGTTTCGTACGAAGGGGAGAGAGAAAGAAAAAGTTTCGTACCTTGACATGAAATTGGGGAAGAAACTCAGAATTTTCGAAAATGACCTCTGACCTTACAAAAGTTTGACACTTTGTACGAATACACAAGGTTTCGTATGTTTTGAATGAAAAAGCAGAATTTTCGTATTTGACCCCTGAAATTTCGACATTTTGGCAGCTCATACCTAAATTCGAATTTTGGGGTATACTTTCGAAAATTTGAAGATGTGGGTAGAATTGACGAAATTAGTCCCTGCAACTTTTGTAAGTTCGGCAGTTTTCGACCAATTTCGAAAAAGGACTGATTTTGCTGAGAAATTGAAGAAAATACATTTCAGGCCCCTGCAGTTTATGTGAATTGACGCTTTCTACCTAGCTTCGGAAAAGGGGGAGAGTTTCGCATATTTGGCTATTTTGGCGCACCGGGTCACTGCAGAATTTTGAAATTGACAGTTTCTACCCATTTTTGAGAAATTTTGTCAAAGGCGATCCGTGAACGAAGCTAAAAATTGAAGATTTTTTGGATTTTACGGATAAAAGCACAAAGTTTATGCCACATGTTAAGGGGGAGTTTTGACACGAAAAATTCCGAATAGAGCACGTTCTCTTTCCTTGAAGGTTTTATAATCAAATTTCGATTATAAAAAGGGGGAGAAATTTATTTGGAAATTCGAACTTGAATTTTTCATATTACGCGGATTTGAAGACCGAAGTGACCTTGAATTTTTGAAGCTTACGAAATGATGCGATTGGAAGTTTGTAAGTGATTTATTTTCTAAATGGTTTTGGTTTTATTGAAGATTTTTGGGGTGTGTTTTTATGCTCAACTTTTGGTGATCAATTTGGAGTTTGAGAAGCTCGTGATCATTCGTTGATGCTCGGTTTGTATGGTCTCACATCGTAGAGCCCAAATTGAAGAATCATGGAAGAACTGAAGATTGAAGTTCGTTTCGACATGTGTCACCCTTGAGGCTCGGATCGCGTAGTTGCTCGATTTTGGAAGATTTGAAGTGGGTCATCCATTCCTAACTTTAAGGGGGAGAATGTTGGATGCAAAGTTATCCATGTATGACTTTGTAAATGGGTTGACTTTTGTAGACCCACTTGCATGTGGTGTATTAGCCTTTTGACTCATGAGATAGAGAGTGAGAGAGAGAGACATGTAAACACCTCTATATAAGGTGGGTTCATACCACTTATGGAGGTGTGCTTGAGAGGTGTAAAAGTTGAGTGTGTAAGTGTGTGTTATTTATGTATACTAGATCTATGTCCTTTTTTGTAACACAATACATAATCAATACATCTCTTGAACACCCAAATCACCATGTTCAGTGTGCAATCTTTAATTCCGCATGCCAAACCATGTTCATAAATCACTACAACACGCCCTCATGGCCGCATACCCAAGGTGGTGGGTCACCCACCCCGATATGTATGAGTAGACCTCACTTCCTTCATTCCTTTCTTCCGTTGGCTGCACACCACTCCATTCTCTCTCGAGTTTCTTCAACCGTGAACCCTCCAAGGCTTCAAAAACGTAAGTATTCCATCCTTTAGCTTGTTATACTTGAAAGACCTCTTGATTTAAGCATTGACTCTTCAAGTTTCATCATGTTCTTCATCCTTTGAAGGAGTACGGTCGCACACCTTCATAAGGTTGGCCATACACACCTTAAAGGCCCTCCAAAGTGAGAGTTTGGAGCCTATCTTCTAGTTGGACATGATCCTATCCTTGATTCACCTTAAAGTCGAAAAATTTGGCATGAACATGAAGGGTGTACGGTCGCACACCCCTTGTACGGCCGCACACACCTCTTAGGGCCGTAAACCCACTTTGATGATCACTTTAGGCCTCAAACTTGCATTACAACTAAGCATGGGACCTAGAACACTTCTTGGCTGCTAGTTAGAACTTTGGAAACACCTTAAAAGCACACCACTTCATGAGTGTACGGCCGTACACTCATGGGCCGCACACCCATGGCCGTACACACCCTTAAGGTGGCCGTACACCTCCCTCACTCAATCACATATGGTTTAAACACTTAGTTCAAGTGTTTCCTTGTCCCTAAGGGTGTTTTCTTGCATGTTAGTTGTCCAAAGCACTAATAACATGCCTACATATGCTATTATATATCGTCTAGGGCTCGTTTGTGTCTTGGGAGTTCATTCGTGGAAACTTCTCATCCTTACGCGAACCGTCAATCGAACCTATCACATAAGGTGAGTTCATACCCCTACATTTTCCGAGTTTTTAATGTTTTCAGGGGGGAATACAAGTAAAGCACAAGTAACCTTGTGTTGAAATATATTATTTTGTTTAATATATTTCCATTATTAATATACATTGAATATAGAAATTAGTTTTACAAAACGTGTTAGGATACAAATCCTGCAAAAGCAGTTTTCAAAACTAAGGAAAATGAACTTATGAATCATGAAACAAAAGATATTATTTTATAAGGATTCATGTTAATAACAAAAAGGGTTTTCCTGTATTATTACTTGTAAAGTCGTTAATCTAATTGGAGACACGTCCTTGGGCGCTTACAAACTTAACTAAGTGGAGGACTACTGTAATGCCCATGTTTCTAGGCTAGGCATTTATATTGACATTATAGTCTAGGTTAACCTTTGTAACTCATTTTGAAGAAATGAAAAGGAATTATGTGAATATTATGTGAATTATGTGTTTTATGCTTAATTATTAGGGCTTAATTAATTAAGAAAAAAAATGAGCGTCAAAAATTAAATTTTAGATAAAGCCGATATCTATTAAGAAACTTGTAGTGGGCATGACAAGGATTACGGATATATAAAGAATGCCGAAATCCGAGTTATAACGAAGAAGTTATGACCTGTCGAAGTTTCGCGACAACCCGGCACGGGGACGAATGTCGTAAAAAGTGAGTTTTCGATAAACTACTTTTTGGCCTTAGTGATCTAAACGAAACTTGTAGTGTTCGTTAAACCGAGAGTAAGTATAAAAAGAACGCCCAAATCTGACTTCGTATGAGGAAGTTATGATTTTTCGAAGTTTTAGCTTAGTAGTAGACAGCTAAAAACTCGAATTTTAGATCGAGTGATTTTTAGCCGACACGACCTAAACAAGAATCGAAGGTCTCGTCATTAGTAGCACAACGGTAAAAAGTCTGATGAAAACGGACGTCGGATGAAGAAGTTATGAATTTTTAACAGATTTCCTGTCCCGGTCTGTTAAAAATAATAATATAAAAATTAAAGTCAAAATTAGCCAACGAAGTCTAAACGGAAGTTGTAGAGCGTAATTTTACCTATGCGTGCATATAAAGAACGTCAAAAACGGAGCTCGTATGCGAAAGTTATGGATTTTAGAAGTTTTTGCACAAAAACCGAGAAAATTCGCATAGTCACGATTTGCCACATCACCCTCGCTTAGAACGTGCCACGTGTCCGAGATTGGTGAGTCAGGCGAGCCACGTGTCCGAGCTGCTGAGTCATCCGAGCACCTGGCCTTATCCGAAGCGGTCCAATAGCGGTGCGACACATACCCTCTTACACGAGACCGAACCCTCGCATGCATGCCACGGATGCCCTACTTCGGACCAGTAGACCTCGGTCCAATCAGCAGCTGCCACCGAGGCCTACGCACGTGCAGCCACCTGCGCACCCTCCCCTGTGGACCCCACCACCAGAACCGACTTCGGACCCTATAAATAGAAGGAACCTGCGAGCCTTCTCGGGTACTTTTGGGATTTCACCATTTTTCACCCCTTTCTTCATATTTTCTTCATCTTAACATCCCCCAAAGCCCCAGTATCGATTATAAGCCCCGGAATACGCTACGAAGAGCCCGTGAAGCTCGGAAAATTTATTTTTTCGGTTTCGAAGCCCGACCTTTGTAGAGCCCGGTTTCTCAATAAAACTCTCGGTTTTATTAGAAACGAACGTTTTAGGAAACGAATTGCTGCCCGATTATCATCAAAACAAGTGAGTGTATAGTCACTTTCATTTTACACATAGATATGAAGTATTTACCTTATAATACGTGCTAGGTGTAAATATATTAATTGTTTATTTGAGGTGACTGTTGAGTTGATGTTTTATACAAGTTTTAAACTGTATAAGTATTTTTATCTACAAATATGTTGGGTAGAACATGGGTAGATAGTTGGTGTGTGATGAAGTAAAGTGATGAGAGGCCTCGTTGTGATTTGTGATTCAGTCATCTAGCGGAGTTTGGATGACGACCATGGACTTTCTAGACAATCCAGTGGGAAGCACTAGCAGACCCGCAACCTGTAGGTGTTAATGAACTTGGGTGTTTATTCGCTGTACTCCATCCCCCTCATGGTTGCCTTTAGGACATGTATGGCTGAGGAAACCCCTTAGCAGTAGTGTCCATCCCGATGATATTCTTTAGGCTAGGTCCCTTGTGATAAGTGTTTAGGGATGTAAAGTGAGGATAACGGGAACGGGTAATCAGGGTTATTGTTGATTGGTGAACTTAATAAGTTTATTATTACTGTGGGTTGAAAACCCTATATGCTCACCAGGCTCCCAAGCCTGACCCACTCAGCTTTTTATGTTACAGGTAGTGGACCCCGAGCATAGTCAGTGGACGATGAGAGATTTTTGGATTATAGGCCAGTAGTTGTAAATAAATGTTAAAAGGCTTATAATGTCTTGTTTATGCTTTTGATCTGTATCGGAACATGACATCCCGAGGTTTTGATATATATGGAAAATATATACCTTCTTAATGAAGGGTTTTGATAAACTTTTATCATATGTTGTTTGGGGACCAATTCCGCAACATCTTTTGAAAAGATTTCTCTGATTTTATTTTAAAAACCATAAATTAAATCGATCTTTTCTGGCCGAGAAATTAGGGGATGTCACAGTTGGTATCAGAGCATTAGTTTAAGCGAACTAAGAAATTGTAGGATTTCTAGACTTAAACTTAGAATGCTAAGTGATGATTGTGAGATGAGTGTCTGCCATATTTTAGACACGAGCACTAGTTTATTTTAGGAAAGATGCCTAAAATGCCCTTATGTGCTAAATGCTATGTGTGTGCCATTATTTGTTCGGATCTATGGTCTGTTGCCGACCGGATCTGGAAACCTTATGTGTGTAGGATTCTAACCGTACGATTACGAGATTAGAACTAACATGTAAACGTTTCGGAGTGATAAGGGAATTGAAATGTCTAACATGGATAAAGACCTAAATTCGCCTTATTCGGTATATAGATTGTAATGGCAAGAACTCGTAGTGGAGTTGCAAATGCAAACAGAAACAGGGATCAACAGCCTCAACCTCAAGTAGTTGAGCAAGTACCTGTTGTAGGAGCTGCACCTGAGCCAATGACGATGGCTGAGGTACAAGCAATGATACAGACGATGCTGGATCCCCAAATGGAGGAGACGAGGCGATTACTACAACAGAATAGGGAAGAAACTACGATGCCTGATGAACAGCCCGTATTGAATGATGGGCAATCAGTAGGAGGGAACTATAGTGGGACTCTTGGTCAAGCCAACCCACCGATAGTTAGACAAAACAACCAGGATGGAGGAGTTGATGGACGCGGATGCAAATACAAAGATTTCATGGCATCTAAACCACCATGTCTATCTGGAAGTCCGACACCGGTGGAAGTCATGAACTGGATCTCCGAAATAGAGACGATGTTTGAAAGATGTGAGTGCAGCAACAAACAAAGGACCGCACTTGCAATTCCTCTGTTAAAGTTTGGTGTACTGAGCTGGTGGAAGTTACTAGCTGATTCCATGCCCAAGGGAGAAGCTAGTAAGATGTCTTGGGAAGACTTTGTGCTACAACTGAAATTGCAGTACTGCTCTGAGCAGGACCTTCTGGAAACTAATAATGAGTTCCAGAATTTAAAGAAGGGAAAGATGAGTGTTACTGAATACGCTGCTAGTTTTACTGAAAAGATGAAGCTTGTTCCTTACCTAGTTCCAACTGAACTCTCTAAGGTCAACAAGTTTGCCCTCGGATTACCAGCAGACTTTGGTCCGATGGTTAAGCAAGCAACCACTTTGAAAGCCGCCATCTGGGCTGCTAAGAATATTGAGGTTCAGATCAGAGAGAAGGGTCTGGAGAGGACAGAAGTTGGTGAAAAGAGAAGATTTGAAGGAACTTCAGGTTCCAACAAGAAAAGCAAATTTTCTAAGTCTAAGAAGTTTGGAGGAGGAGGAAGTGAAGTGAAATGGCGTGAGAAGTGCAAGAAAAAGCACTCTGGGAAATGTAGCGAGGGGGTGACTTGCTACAAATGTGGAAAGACTGGGCATTATGCCAACGTGTGTCCATCCGACAAGAGGGTATGTTTTGAGTGCCATGAAGAAGGGCATGTTTTTAAAGACTATCCAAAGAGGAAGGATGCAGCAAAGCCCAATCTACCACCAAAGCCAAAGGCGAGAGCCTTTCAGATGACCCTTGAAGCTGCAAAAGAAGAAGTCGATGTCGCTTCAGGTATCTTTCTCGTAAATGAATTGCCTGCCCAAATTTTGTTTGATTCTGGAGCCAATTACTCCTTTATATCGCATGAATTTGGTAGAAAACTAGCTTTGCCTGTTGATAGACTAGTTAATGCCTTATTAGTCGAAATTGCTAGTGGCAAGTTTGTACCTGTTAGCCATGAAAAACATCATCATTGACTTGGATGGGAATAAGTTCCATGAGGAATTATTGCCTATCGAGTTAAATGGTTTCGACATAGTTTTAGGAATGGATTGGCTTAGCGCCAATGATGCCGAGATACTGTGTAGGCAGAAAATAGTAAAAGTAAACCTGCCAGGGAAAGAGTCGTTTATGGTGTACGGAGACAAACACAGAGTAAACTCTGGAATCATTTCCCTAATGAAAGCCAGAAAGTGTTTGGCCAAGGGGTGTACATCATATTTAGCGTTCATGATCGATGCTAAGAAGGAAAAGAAGGAGGTGCAGAATATTCCGGTGGTGTGTGAATATCTGGAAGTCTTTCCCGAAGATCTTCCCGGATTGCCCCCTGATCGACAAGTTGAGTTTTGTATCGACTTGTTACGAGGAACGACGCTGATAGCCAAAGCACCGTATCGGTTAGCGCCAACCGAAATGAAAGAACTTATGACACAACTTCAGGAGTTATTGGACAAAGGTTTCATTCGACCTAGTTCATCACCCTGGGGAGCCCCTGTGTTGTTTGTAAAGAAGAAAGACGGGAGCATGAGAATGTGCATCGATTACAGAGAGCTGAATAAAGCAACAATAAAGAACAAGTATCCGTTGCCGAGGATCGATGACCTGTTCGACCAGTTGCAAGGTTCGAGATACTTCTCGAAGATCGATCTTAGGTCAGGATACCATCAACTGAAGGTGAGGGAGCAGGATATCGAAAAGACTGCGTTCAGAACAAGATATGGACACTATGAATTTTTGGTTATGTCGTTCGGATTAACCAATGCCCCAGCAGCTTTCATGGATTTAATGAACAGGGTTTGTAAACCATACCTTGATAAATCTGTGATAGTATTCATAGACGATATCTTGATCTATTCTAAAAGCAAGCAGGAGCATGACAAGCATCTTTGTGAAGTGCTAGAAGTTTTGAAAAGGGAGAAGTTGTATGCAAAGTTCTCCAAATGTGAATTTTGGATTCAAGAAGTCCAATTTTTAGGTCATGTGGTTAACAAAGAAGGAATAATGGTTGACCCAGCAAAGATCGAAGTTGTGATGAAGTGGGAACAACCAAAAAGTCCTACGGAGATTAGAAGCTTTTTAGGATTAGTCGGATATTATCGCCGATTTATCCAAGGCTTTTCTTCGATCGCTACTCCATTAACAGCTTTGACCCACAAAGGAGCTACTTATGCTTGGAATGAAAAGCATAAGGAAGCCTTTGAAAAGTTAAAGAAGAGACTGTGTGAAGCACCGATTCTTTCGTTACCTGAAGGAGTTGATGACTTCGCAGTCTATAGTGATGCCTCTAGAGTTGAGTTAGGGTGTGTTCTGACCCAAAGGGATAAAGTGATAGCGTATGCATCGAGGCAGTTGAAAGAGCATGAAAAGAACTACCCCACTCATGATCTGGAGTTGGCAGCGGTAGTATTTGCCTTAAAGATATGGAGGCATTATCTTTAGGGTACTAAGTGTAAAATTTTCACTGATCATAAGAGTCTTCAATATCTCTTTAATCAGAAGGAATTGAACATGAGACAGCGGCGCTGGCTGGAACTACTTAAGGACTACGACTGTGAGATACTTTACCACCCTGGTAAAGCAAATGTTGTTGCTGATGCTCTCAGTCGGAAGGTAAATCTTGAAAAGAGAAGGCCAAGAGCGTAGAAGATTGAAGTCGTCTCGACAATTGTGGAAAGTATAAAGAAAGCTCATGAGGAAGCTTTAGAAAAGAATGACCGAAAGGAGGAACGTTTGGGAAAAACGTTGGTGTTTGATACAAACGGTCAGGGATTGAAGGTATTCAAAGATAGGATTTGGGTACCTAATACGGGAGGAGTAAGAGGTCTTCTGATGGAAGAAGCTCACAAAACCATGTACTCGATTCATCCCGGCAGTACGAAAATGTACAGGGACCTAAAACCCTATTACTGGTGGCCGACGATGAAGCTCGATGTTGCTAAGTATGTGGCCGAGTGTGTAACTTGTGCTAGGGTTAAGGCACAACATCAGAAACTATATGGGAGTTTAGAACCTTTACCTGTACCCATGGGTAAATGGGAAGATATCACTATGGATTTTGTGACTAAACTGCCCAAAACAAGGAACGATCACGACATGATTTGGGTGGTCGTTGATCGCTTCACTAAGAGTGCGCATTTCATAGCCGCTAACGAGAAATGGTCTATGGATAAAGTGACGAATTCTTACGTGAAGGAAATTGTGAGGCTACACGGTGTTCCGTTAACGATTGTATCCGATCGTGACAGTCGTTTTACCTCAAGGTTTTGGAGAAGTCTACAAGAGGAATTGGGTACCAAGTTGTGTTTGAGTACAGCTTACCATCCTCAAACTGATGGTCAGAGCGAACGAACGATTCAAATATTGGAGGATATGCTGAGAGCATGTACCCTAGAATTCCAAGGTAATTGGGATGAACACTTACCTCTAGTAGAATTTTCCTATAATAATAGTTTCCACTCGAGCATTAAGATGGCACCTTATCACGCCTTGTATGGGGAGAAGTGTCGAACACCATCATGCTGGTTGGAAGCTGGGGAAAAGCAGTTTATGGGACCTGGGATAGTCCATCAAACTGCTGAAAAGTTGAAAGTGATAAGGGAAAGGATGTTAGCTGCTCAAGATCGACAAAAGAGTTATGCTGACAAGAAAAGACAACCGATATCCTTCGATGTTGGAGATTCGGTTTTACTTAAAGTCTCGCTGTGGAAGGGACTTATAAGATTTGGTAAGAGGGGAAAATTGAGTCCAAGGTTTATTGGACCATTTAAAGTTCTTCAGAGGATCGGGAATCAAGCTTACAAGCTAGAATTACCGGAAGAACTGGAGGGTATTCATAATACCTTTCATGTGTGCTATTTGAGAAAGTTCACGGGAGATGTGCCCGACATAATTCCCATTTCTGAGTTAAGGTTGGATGAAAACAAGAGGTTGATCGAAGAACCTAAGGCAATCGTTGACCGTAAGACTAAGAAGCTGAGACGCAAGATGGTCGATTTAGTGCTTGTGCGTTGGAAACATACGAATGGGCCAAATCTCACTTGGGAAACGAAGAGTGACATGATGAGTCGCTACCCGCTTTTGTTTGCTGATGTGTGATTCCGGGGACGGAATCATCCTAAGGGGGAGAGAATTGTAATGCCCATGTTTCTAGGCTAGGAATTTATATTGACATTATAGTCTAGGTTAACCTTTGTAACTCATTTTGAAGAAATGAAAAGGAATTATGTGAATATTATGTGAATTATGTGTTTTATGCTTAATTATTAGGGCTTAATTAATTAAGAATAAAAATGAGCGTCAAAAATTAAATTTTAGATAAAGCCAATATATATTAAGAAACTTGTAGTGGGCATGACAAGGATTACGGATATATAAAGAATGTCGAAATCCGAGTTATAACGAAGAACTTATGACCTGTCGAAGTTTCGCGACAAACCGGCACGGGGACGAATGTGGTAAAAAGTGAGTTTTCGATAAACTACTTTTTGGCCTTAGTGATCTAAACGAAACTTGTAGTGTTCGTTAAACCGAGAGTAAGTATAAAAAGAACGCCCAAATCTGACTTTGTATGAGGAAGTTATGATTTTTCGAAGTTTCAGCTTAGTAGTAGACAGCTAAAAACTCGAATTTTAGATCGAGTGATTTTTAGCCGACACGACCTAAACGATAATCGAAGGTCTTGTCATTAGTAGCACAACGGTAAAAAGTCTGGCGAAAACGGACGTCGGATGAAGAAGTTATGAATTTTTAACGGATTTCCTGTCCCGGTCTGTTAAAAATAATAATATAAAAATTAAAGTCAAAATTAGCCGATGAAGTCTAAACGGAAGTTGTAGAGCGCAACTTTACCTATGCGTGCATATAAAGAACGTCAAAAACGAAGCTCGTATGCGAAAGTTATGGATTTTAGAAGTTTTTGCACAAAAACCGAGAAAATTCGCATAGTCACGATTTGCCACATCACCCTCGCTTAGAACGTGCCACGTGTACGAGATTGGTGAGTCAGGCGAGCCACGTGTCCGAGCTGCTGAGTCATCCGAGCACCTGGCCTTATCCGAAGCAATAGCGGTGCGACACATACCCTCTTGCACGAGACCGAACCCTCGCATGCATGCCACGGATGCCCTACTTCGGACCAATAGACCTCGGTCCAATCAGCAGCTGCCACCGAGGCCTTCGCACGTGCAGCCACCTGCGCACCCTCGCCTGCGGACCCCACCACCAGAACCGACTTCGGACCCCTATAAATAGAAGGGTCCTGCGAGCCTTCTCGGGTACTTTTGGGATTTCACCATTTTTCATCCCTTTCTTCATATTTTCTTCATCTTAACATCCCCCAAAGCCCCGGTATCGATTATAAGCCCCGGAATACGCCACGAAGAGCCCGTGAAGCTCGGAAAATTTATCTTTTCGGTTTCGAAGCCCGACCTTTGCAGAGCCCGGTTTCTCAATAAAACTCCCGGTTTTATTAGAAACGAACGTTTTAGGAAACGAATTGCTGCCCGATTATCTGTTGGGTTATGAGCATTCTAACACTCCTAAGTGTACATGCAACCCTAAATACCTTGGATCTATGTTTTCTCTATTATACATACAATTATGAACATCCAAGGTATTATCCTAATCTAGCATACAAAATAATAAATATAACAAGATAGAATACATACCTCTTTGATGTAGAATGTCTTCATGAAGCTTGAGTGCCTAGTGCCCCAAGTGTGACACCTCAAATGGTTCACACAACACCAAATACACTTGGAATAACTTGAGAGAAACTTGAACGCTCCTTGAAATCGTCTAGCTCTCACACTCACACATTAGTGCACGATTTCTTGAGCCATGGGATTCTTTTATATGGTGGCTATTAGGGTTACACCATGTAACTCATAACTTTACCCATTCCTTATGCTCCATGGATTTTAACCTCCATGGGGTATCCATGGGTCACCCCATGGACTTAGTCCAACATAAGGAATCTTGGATCACAAGCCCACATATATAAGAATGAATGATTTACACAATCAACCCATATATTTAATTAGTCTCCTTTTGATCACTTAATTAATTCCAAATTAATTCTTGATCAATACTAATTAAATAACCTTATTAATATATTAGAACTTATAATATATTAACCAACCTTAAGTGTTATTTCTCTCATTATAGTCTATCCAAATGCATGATGCCATGCAACCCAAATGGACCATGCCGGGTCGGGTCAAGTCTTACCAATTATAGTTATGGACTTAGACATTAATCCAAAAGTCTTCCACTTGGATAAGTCTAAAACTATTATTGCGTATGACTTCTGGAACCGATCAGCAATCGTAGCTCTCAAAAGCTTATGTCGAACTCTGACCTTGTCGATGAACTCTGACCTTTGTCAATGACTTGTCAATTAGATAAGGGATCATATATTCCTCCATTCTAGATATCATATGGACTGAGACATGGATTATCAATCATTCTCTCTGTCCATTTGTTGTTTCCCGATTTCCGATTCATGATGACTGACTGATTGAACAAATCAAATCAGTCCTGGCTTGGCCAAGCACTCACATGTATCATCTTTAAATCATCGAGGGGCCCACAGATATCGCTTTTATCCCGAAGGTAAAAGGAATGGATAAACTTCGTTTCATATGGCTTGTTCTACTACTTGTTGAATCATACACAAAGGCACGTTTTATAACATCGAGTTACCAATGTGTTTTCGTGCAATCAATGTATAACCAACTCATAGTAACAACTCATATCTCTAGGTTTGAAGAATATAAGATATTATCGTCTCATGATCACTCGTGATAAAATCCATGAAGTGATTCAAATGAGCGCGGGTTGAATCCAATACTCAGAACTTATGAGCACTCATGAGTGTTGTAGCACCACTTTGTCCACCAACTTGGACCTCTACAAACCAACCCATAACAGTCTTGATTCATATCTACTTCCAACATATGACCGACTGTGGATGGTTTGAATAACTTAATCATTCAGGAAGAGCGACTTAGTTATTCTGGAAGTCAAAACATGCAAAGTGAAACACAAGAATAAATGAATCAAATATGGTATCAAACCCTATGAATATAAATAAACAATTTTATTTATCACCATACTGATTACTCATTATTCATTGTTTCGGTTTTATCAACTTTATACTTGAATTTAAAACAATAGTTGTCCCATGCTCCAAGCATGTACACTATGTTTTCTAAACACTAGTCATGCCATACACCAAGTATGCATACTATGTTTGTCTATGATCTTTACTTTGTAAAATAGATCAATTGAACATCACTCCAATGATCCTCTTTTCACAGTCCCAAATCCTTACTGCAAATGCAAGAATTCCAAATTCATGCCATTTACTGAAATCTGTTAGATTCTAAACTTATATGCATTGATCCTCTTAATGATTATGCACGAAGTCAGAAAGACTTGACAACAATCATTACAGAGCATTCCAAAGGAGATCAGCTCCTTGGAAACATCCTTCTTTCATTAAGTTTCCTAATCTTACACAGATTGAATAATTTCTAACTTTGAAACATTTCCATATTCCATTTTGACTATCACTTCTGAACAAGAGTTGCCTCCTTACAGATTATGTCAATATGGTCCTTCCAGAATTAACATTATACTTCCAACTGTCCTTGAGCAACCAATCTTTGGTAAACCTTAGATTGTCCTCGACAATTGCTTAATCATTTTAGTCATATCCAATTCTAGACCTTTTCCCTTCTTAATGCCTCTGGGCATTTGGAAAATTTTAGAAATGACAAATATTATAGCACATGCAATCGATCCTGTACCCAAAGCAAATGGTACACGATTCATGATGTCTCACATAAAGACATGATTCTAGACCAGTCTTTTGCTACAATATTTTTATTTGCCATGTTTTCAAAATTTGACTATGAAGAGGGATGCCGTAATCATAATCGAATTTTGAGAACACAATATATAGAATTTCCTTAAGTTGAACCAATCCAACATGAAATTCATATATATATTCTTGACTAAAGATGATTAAGGTCTCAATCTAAGCCTTTAGAACTGAAATGAAGTATATCCTCTCCCTTAATTATAGCAAAACAACTTTTTCAATCCCTGCAGCCTCACGAATTGAAACTTTTGTTTTCTATAATTAACATTGCTAACTTGCAACACTAACAATAATTATCATGCTCCCACTAACATGATGATTATTAGCATAACACTTATGCTCCCACTAGCTTTGACATGTACTCAGAAATCAGCTGCACTTCTAGAAATCAATACTTTATTGACTTTCTTACCAAAGTTCAGATTTCTGATACGAGATGTTTTGATAAAACTTTATCAAAATCATACACCTTTCCTTAGATAGCATGCATGTGTGTCTAAACAATTTCAGAACTATGAAAAGGGATGCCGTAATCATAGTCTCAATTGTTTAGACCTTTTGCCATCTGCTTCAAATCTACTTGGTGGAAGTGTTTCCTCGCCATCATTTTTATGAATCGGAGAGAAACCTTATGACCGTTAGATTTTATGGTGTATGTGTTCTTATCCATGTGAATCGTCACCATAGTCACAAGACAAGGATAATGACAAATCCAAACTCATATGGACTGAACTTATGCAATCTTAACTTCTTGCCACCTGGCAGTACAGGGTCTGCCATTGCTTCCAAGTTGTTATGAAACCAATTGAGAACTTTCAGAACTCCTATGCAAAGCCAACTTTAACTGGAATGGGCACAGAATATGTCAACACGATAGGTTATAAACCTTAAGTCGTGTGCTAGTGAAGAACCTCAGGTTTTATTCTTGATTAGTTCATGAAATTCTTTTTAGGATCTTTAAGACTCCCACTATCCTCTTGACATATAAGACTATCTTGCCAAATATTCAAGAGATAGTGCGGATTCTTTATCAAGACAAACACTTCACACAATTGGCCTTAGTTGGTCTTTGTTTTATCCAAAACATCACAACTTACCAATTTCAAATGTACAAGAGTAGATAACCTTTTACTCTTACATTTGACTAGTGTTAACAAACCCTCTTTAAGATATGTCACTCAAGTTACAATCTTGGAGTATGACTCTAAGAATTGTTTTGGAACAAAGTATGACTCATCTTTTTGATTTAACCATTTCAACAATTCATGACTCCTCTTCTTAGTCATAAGAATGCACTAAGATGACTTTAGAGGACCAATTGTGATATGGTATCTTAATCATTAAGATGATCATAAACATGATACTAAAGTACTCTCCCATCTTTTCAGATTTGAGAAACTTTTATCTTTCTGCCATTCTTTGATTCTTCTTATTCGTTCTGTCTCACATTGAAACTTCTCCAATGCTACAGACTTATACTTAAACTTATAAGTATAACCATATTTACTGAACTTAAGTAAATCATGACGAATAGTCTTCTTGATCTTTTGTGGTGGACTTGACCAGTGCACAAGAATGTGTACTCGATCCCTTAGTCCTTTCCTTATTCACATAAGGATTTAGTCTTAATTTTCCAAGCTGAAAGTTCTCATTCATCATACTATACAACTTGCATGATTCCAAGTTTCGGTCCAATTGAACCTTGGGTGATGAGAATCTTTCCTTATTTGGTAATATTAGACACTACCACAACCGAAAGAATCAAATCCATTTTTCCAATATTGCTATCAATGGAATCTTATAAGCAACAACTTTTCACAAATGCCATTGTAAGGATACTTAAAATAAATAAAATCAAAACCTTTTTCTTTTATTTTAAAACTTTGCGGAAAAACTTATCCTTATAATCCATATGAAAACCTTGTTGTTATCTATTCCTAAGCAATATAAATATCATAACTCTTAACTAATAGCCCAAAATTCTGATCACCGAACCATGCGATTGAAATCCATCTTCGCGATCAGAATCAGCATGTACTTAATAGAGTTAGACAATAGACTTTACCTGAAGTAGAGCCAAACTTATTGACTTTAACATCCTTAGGTAAATTTGGCAGCTTCATAACCAATGCCCCTTCCTTTGGCAATAGTTACCTATGGACCCTTGATAATGGGACTATCTCAGACTTCGCCTCTCTCTTTACCATTGGGTCAACCGAGTTGACTATGGCCTATCCCTTTCCATTGGGAAGAGAGAGCTTTACTGGATATCCAATGTCATCATTGTCAATGTCCATATCGTTTTAGGAAGTTGATCTTAGCAAATAGATAAGATCATTAAGGGTCTTGTCTTAGTCTGTTTCATAGGATTCCTAAAATAACTCACTATGTGACTTAGAAAGTAGTTGAGCCACCAACTTTCTCAAGGCTTTGACACCCAACTCTCCCGGCTTGTCGATATGTGACTACATCTCCAAGATGTGATCACACCTAGACCTTGCCTTGCCAATAGGGCTTGAGTGACCTTAAACTTTTTAGGAACTTGTGGGTTAGGGAGAATAATTGGAGGAGGTGAAAGAAATATGATATCCATGGGACATCATCTTAATTTAGGAAAGCTTGTTTCAGGAGATTTGGGAAGATCATAAATGTCTAGACCAGACATCTTTTTGGGAGATATTCAAGATAGTTGATTTAAAGTCCTTAATATGACACCCAATATGAAATATTAAGGCTAGGACCCAACAAAATATTTTATAACTTAGAAGAGGGATGCCGTAATCCAAGCTATAAAATATTTGAAGGTAGGTGAATGACGATTCACCAATTTCCACCATGAAAAACGAAATAATTTATTAGGGTTTAATTGGATTTGAAAGTCCTAGATCTTTGAGATTCATTGAACTGTTCAAAGGCATGTTTCAATCTCGAGTGTTCCCTTCAGGTTTTGTGACTGGGATGCCGAGGATCACAAAACAAGGTGTGAATAACCATGCAAATATACTTGGTACCCTTAATATTTACCCCTTAATCAGTGTGCCGGTTAACCACACACGCTCCACCGATACTATGATAAATATTAAGTTACCCTTTGCCTACCTTGTTAAGTCCAGGTTAGTGTGCCGGTTAACCACACACGCTCCACTAACGACTTAAGCAAAGTGCAAAGTGTAATTTCATGGGTTAGCACCAAATTCACATTTTCCTAAGTAACTAAGATTGGGTATTAATAAGAGTTTAGTTACTTAGTATTTATCATTAATACTTTTAATGAAAGGAGAATTATAGTCCTTGTCCTACCCGTTCGGCTAACGACCCTCCACCAGTCAAGGAAGCGGTGGGTGAGAGTGGACACCCATTAAACTGCCATTTTATAGGCAGTAACCTTATAACCCCCTTATAGACCGGCTTCGTGAATGAGGCCTACTAACGGTAAGACTGACTTTACTCTTATACATATATATAAATATTATTAACTTATAATATTATAAAGTATAAGGATTGAATTTTAACTTTTAAAATTCTAAGGGCTAACTTGGAATTAAAGTATTCATAAGTGAAAACTTTTCAAATTCCAAAACTTGAGGGCAAGTTTTGAAACTATTCAAAACTAATTAATTCCATAACTTATGAGTTTAAAGTAGTTTTAATTAAAAAAAACTCTTCAAGTTCCATAACTTGAGGACAAGTTATGGAAGACTTTAAACTAATTAATAAAAAAAATAACTTTTTTTTATTGTAAATTATGGAACTAATTAAGGTTACACTTTTTTTTTAATTTAATGAAGAGACTCTTGAACCTCCATAACTTGAGGACAAGTTATGGAGTCATAAAACCATTTAATTAGAACTAGACTCTTCATTTTGTAACCTTTGCCAACTTTTATGAGTTTTATGATTCTTAAATGTGACTTTTCATATAACTTGAGGACAAGTTACAAAAACACACTTTGGAATCAACTCTTAGATTAAAATGGATTGAAAACAACTATTTCACACAACTTTTCTATTAATCTAAGAACCTCATAAGAACAAGATAATTTAAATCATCAATCTTCAAGAAATTAGCATGAACATACAAACTAATACAAATCTTGAAATTATGACAATTATCTTAGAAATTGGATTAGCATGAACATTACCACATCAAAAACAAGTTTATAAGTCCAAAAACATCTTAGGGTAATGTTCCTAGTCCAATTCCAGCCAAAACAATCGAATATATGTATCCAACTCGATTTTTCAGCTACTTTTGCAAGTATAACAAGAAAACAAGCCTAGGCTCTGATACCACTGTTGGGTTATGAGCATTCTAACACTCCTAAGTGTACATGCAACCCTAAATACCTTGGATCTATGTTTTCTCTATTATACATACAATTATGAACATCCAAGGTATTATCCTAATCTAGCATACAAAATAATAAATATAACAAGATAGAATACATATCTCTTTGATGTAGAATGTCTTCATGAAGCTTGAGTGCCTAGTGCCCCAAGTGTGACACCTCAAATGGTTCACACAACACCAAATACACTTGGAATAACTTGAGAGAAACTTGAACACTCCTTGAAATCGTCTAGCCCTCACACTCACACATTAGTGCATGATTTCTTGAGCCATGGGATTCTTTTATATGGTGGCTATTAGGGTTACACCATGTAACTCATAACTTTACCCATTCCTTATGCTCCATGGATTTTAACCTCCATGGAGTATCCATGGGTCACCCCATGGACTTAGTCCAACATAAGGAATCTTGGATCACAAGCCCACATATATAAGAATGAATGATTTACACAATCAACCCATATATTTAATTAGTCTCCTTTTGATCACTTAATTAATTCCAAATTAATTATTGATCAATACTAATTAAATAACCTTATTAATATATTAGAACTTATAATATATTAACCAACCTTAAGTGTTATTTCTCTCATTATAGTCTATCCAAATGCATGATGCCATGCAACCCAAATGGACCATGCCGGGTCGGGTCAAGTCTTACCAATTATAGTTATGGACTTAGACATTAATCCAACATTATCATCAAAACAAGTGAGTGTATAGTCACTTTCATTTTACACATAAATATGAAGTATTTACCTTATAATACGTGCTAGGTGTAAATATATTAATTGTTTATTTGAGGTGACTGTTGAGTTGATGTTTTATACAAGTTTTAAACTGTATAAGTATTTTTATCTACAAATATGTTGGGTAGAACATGGGTAGATAGTTGGTGTGTGATGAAATAAAGTGATGAGAGGCCTCGTTGTGATTTGTGATTCAGTCATCTAGCGGAGTTTGGATGACGACCACGGACTTTCTAGACAGTCCAGTGGGAAGCACTAGCAGGCCCGCAACCTGTAGGTGTTAATGATTGCCTTTAGGACATGTATGGCTGAGGAAACCCCTTAGCAGTAGTGTCCATCCCGATTATATTCTTTAGGCTAGGTCCCTTGTGATAAGTGTTTAGGGACGTAAAGTGAGGATAACGGGAACGGGTAATCAGGGTTATTGTTGATTGGTGAACTTAATAAGTTTATTATTACTGTGGGTTGAAAACCTTATATGCTCACCAGGCTCCCAAGCCTGACCCACTCAGCTTTTTATGTTACAGGTAGTGGACCCCGAGCATAGTCGGTGGACGATGAGAGATTTTTGGATTATAGACCAGTAGTTGTAAATAAATGTTAAAAGGCTTATAATGTCTTGTTTATGCTTTTGATCTGTATCGGAACATGACATCCCGAGGTTTTGATATATATGGAAAATATATACCTTCTTAATGAAGGGTTTTGATAAACTTTTATCATATTTTGTTTGGGGACCAATTCCGCAACATCTTTTGAAAAGATTTCTCTGATTTTATTTTAAAAAGCATAAATTAAATCGGTCTTTTCTGGCCGAGAAATTAGGGGATCTCACAACTACCCCTTATGAACCAGAGTCTCCTCGAAGGAGAGCGTGATTTTTGTGTATAGATCTATACGGGACTGACTATCCCGCACTTTGCTGCTACCTACAGTAGGACCGACAGGTCTACGGGTGACAAAGTCATAAAGGATACTGGTGCCCGATTCGCGCCATATCAAGTTAATGTATGGTCATAAAGCTCGCAATGTAGATAACAACGATGTATTTACGTAATAATAGATCGAACGAACTAACTTTAGAGTTAATAACTAAGTGATCATAGAAGGGTATTAACAACACCTTCAGGATTCAGATCACCACGCTTTCAACTAATATTACTTATGTAATTAGGCTGATATACATCCCTGGAAGTAGCCAGGGTTTTCAAAAGGAACAATGCTTAAACAATATAAGTATGGTAGATACTTGTACTTTCCGATTTAGAATGGGTAATTCAATAACTTACACTTAGGGGAAATGTAGGATTTTCCCAGGGTAAACATCGGTATTTTATAAACAGATAGTTTATCATTCAACTAACGAATATTCATATTCCTTCCATAACTCCTTAGTTTGTGCATCCGGGTTACGTATGAAGAATACTCGATAGACTGTGAAATATGTGGTTTCCGCCTCATTCCCTGTTCCTTGTTTGGTTGTGGGTTTAGGGCAGATCCACACAATTGACTGTCTATTCGATATTGGTTTATGCGTGACTAGTATGAATAAAGAAGTCATAGAAGAAATAGGTTTAATCATGCTTTTCATAAGAAAATATGGGATTTTCTTGATATCACACTTTTCAAAAGAACCGAGAACCGTCTTTCCAAAACAAAATGCTTATGAACTCACCAGCTTTATGTTGATACTCTTTCAAAACGTACTTGTATTCTCAGGGCTCTAGTAGACATGTACACCCCCGAAGCTTTTGAGAAGACTGCCTAGTACCGTACTGCGACTCCTGTTGTCTTCTGTATCTACTTTGATGTTTGAGTTTGAAATGTTTAAAAATACTTATGTAAAACTTATACTTATTAATGCAATGGTTTGCTGTACTTTGATTACTATAATACATGTGTTGTGATACTTACATGACGTCCTCCACCCCCGAACGTTTCTGCCGTTTCGGTTTGGGGTGTGACAGATTGGTATCAGAGCATTGTTTATAGTGAACTTAGTATATCAATCATAAAAGATATACAACTATAAACACATTGGGATAAAAACACTCTGACCAAGAATTATACTTTAAAAATATATCAATATTTTATAAAAGTATAAATATATTCAGAATATGTATATACGAGAACAAGAATCACAAGAAGAACAAAACAAAAGTATTTGGATGTTGGATATTGCAGTTAAACCTGAACAGTTATGTAATCATATATTGGATCAATATAGCATGATCAACTATATTCATTTGAGATATGACCAACATGTGTTTAGGAGTGATTGTAGTGTTGCAACAAGCCTAAAACTTACCAAGCCATATACATCAAGAGATCGATAGAACGAAACATATAACATTAAAATTACTATAGGAGTATTTTAGTTACTATAAGATAACAACAAAGTAACGAGCATCCAATTATAATACTATAGAATATTATTAGACTCAACGTTTAATTAACTATCCCTTTCAATGTATGGCAGAACGAATAAGAAGAATCAAATTAGACGGAAAGATAAAAGTTTCTCCAATCTGAAAAGATGGGAGAGTACTTGAGTATCTTGTTTTATGATTATCTTAGTGATTATGAAACCATATCACAATTGATTCTCTAAGGACATCTTAGTGCAATTGTTTGACTAAGAAGAGGAATCATGAATTGTTGAAATGGTTAAATCAAAAGATGAATCATACTTCGTTCCAAAATTGAGTCTTAGAGTAACACTCTAAGATCGATCCTTGAGTGACATAATGTTATGAAGGTTTAAAACACTTATCAAATGCAGAGTAAAATGTTTTCTACTCTTGTACATTTGAAATTGGTAAGTTGTGATGTCTTGGATAAGACAAAGACCAACTAAGACTAGTTGTGTGAAGTGTTTTTCTTGATAAGAATCAGCACTAACTCTTGAATATTTGTTTTGTCAAGGAATGGTTCTTGAAATGAGAAACATATATGTCAAGAGGTCAGTGGGAGTTTTAAAGATCTTGAAAAAGGGTCTCAAGAACTAATCAAGAATAAAACCTGTTGTTTATCACTAGCACACGACTTGAGGTTTGTAACCTATCGTGTTGACATATTCTTATTTTTGTGCTCATTCCAGTTAAAAGTTGACTATGCTTGTGAGTTCTATGAGTTCTCAATTGTTTGCATAACAACCTGGAAGCAATGGTAGGCCCTTGTGTTGCCGGGTGGCAAGAAAACTAAGATTAAACAAGTTCAGTCCATATGAGTTTGGATTTGCCACTAACCTTTTCTTGTGATTATGGTTATGACAAATTTACATGGATAGGAACACATACACCATAAAAATCTAAGTGTCATAAGGTTTCTCTCCAATTCATGAAAATGATGGTGAGGAAACGCTTTCACTAAGTAGATTTTAAGTAGATAGCAATTGTGATATTTGCATTCTCAAAGTCGTTAGTGGAGCGTGTGTAGTTAACTGGCACACTAACATGGACTAGTGAGAATGGCAAAAGGTCTAAACATTATGATTGCGGCATCCATCTTCATAATTGTTTAGACACACATGTGAGCTATCTAAGGAAAGGTGTATGATTTTGATAAAGTCTTATCAAAGCATCTCGTATCAGAAATCTGAGCTTTGGTAAGAAAGTCAATAAGTATTGATTTCTAGAAGTCCAACTGATTTCTGGATACATGTCAAAGCTAGTGGGAGCATAAGTGTTATGC
This sequence comes from Lactuca virosa, assembly GCF_052849685.1. Taxonomy (NCBI): domain Eukaryota; kingdom Viridiplantae; phylum Streptophyta; class Magnoliopsida; order Asterales; family Asteraceae; genus Lactuca; species Lactuca virosa. The sequence continues at coordinate 274,291,983 of NC_136431.1, read as the reverse complement.
TAATAATTATTATGTTAGTGGGAGCATGATTATTATGTTAGGTGTTGCAAATTAGCAATGTTAATTATAGAAAACAAAAGTTTCAATTTGCAAAGTTGCACGGTTTGAAAAGATGGTTTGCTATAATTAAGGGAGAGAAAATTATACTTCATTCCAATTCTAAAAGCTTAGATTAAGATTTTAATCAAATTTAGTCAAGTATATATATGAATGTTATGTTGGAATGGTTCAACATAAGGAAATTCTATATATGGAAATGCTAACTGCGTTCTCAAAATTCGATTATGATTACGGCATCCCTCTTCATAGTCTGAATTTGAGAACATGGCAAATAAAAAATTATAGCAAAAGACTGGTCTAGCATCATGTCTTTATGTGAGACATCATGAATCGTGTCCCATATGCTTTGGATATAGGATCGATTACATGTGCTATAATATTCATCCAGTCTAATTTTTCCAAATGCCTAGGGCATTAAGAGGAAAAAAGGAATATAATTGGATATGACTAAAATGATTAAGCAATTGTCGAGGACAATCTGAGGTTTACTAAAGATCGGTTGCTCATGCACAGTTGGAAGTATAGTGTTAATTTTGGAAGGACCATATTGACATATTTTGAAAAGAGGCAACTCTTGTTCGGAAGTGATAGTCAAAATGGGATATGGAAATGCTTCCATAAGTGGAAGTTATTCTTTAAATCTGTGTAAGATTAGAAAATTTAATGCCGGAAGGATGTTCAAAAGAATATGAGACTTCGTTTCCATGGAGTTGCTCTCCATTGGAATACTTTGTAATGTCTGTTGCCGAGTCTTTGTGACTTTTGTGCACATTCATTGCAAGAGGATCAATGCATATAAGTTTAGAATCTAACAGATTTCAGTAAATGGCAAAGAATCTTGTATTCTTACATTTGCGATGAGGATTTGGAATTGTGGAATGAGTATCATTTGAAATGTTTTCAATTGATCTATTCCACAAACAAAGGACCATAGGTAAACATAGTGTACATGCTTGGAGCATGGGACAACTATTGTTTTGATTCAAGTATAAAGTTGATTATTCGAAACATTATACAATGAATAATGAGTAATCAATATGGTGATTAAATAAAAGGTGTTTTATTTACTCTCAAAAGTTTTGGGGCCATATAGGATTAGTAATATTCTTGTGTTTCACTTTGCATGTTTTGACTTCCCGAATAACTAAGGTTATTCAAACTCTCCACTGTCAATCATACTTTGGAAGTAGGTATGAATCAAGACTGTCATGAATTGGGCTTGTAGATGTCTAAGGTGTTTAGACATAGCAAAAGTTGCTGCAACATTCATGACTGCTCCTGGAATAAGATTCGAGTATTGGATTAAACCCACGCTCGTTTGAATCACTTCATGGATTTTATCACGAGTGATCATGAGACGATAATATCTTATATTCTTCAAACCTAGAGATATGAGTTGTTGACTATGAGTTGGTTGTAGATTGATTGTACGAAAACGCATCAGTAACTTGATGTTATAAAATGTGCCTTTCTGTATGATTCAACAAGTAGTTAGTACAAGCATATGAGTCAAAGTTTATCCATTCCTTTTACCCTTGGAGGGATAAAAGCGATATCTGTGGTCCCCTCGATGATTTAGTGATGACAAACGTAAGTGCTCGGCCGGGCCTGGACTGATTTGATTTGTTCAATTAGTCAGTCGTCATAAATCAGAAATCGGGAAACAACATATGGACAGAGAGAATGATTATAATCCATGTCTCAGTCCATATGATATCTATAATGGAGGAATATATGATCCCTTATCTAATGGACACATTATTGACTAGGTCAGAGTTCGACAGCGGCTTTTAAGAGCTACGATTGCTAGTCGGGTTTTGGAGTCTTACTTGCAATAATAGTTTTAGACTTATCCAAGTGGGAGACTGTTGGATTTGATGTCTAAGCCCATAACTATTATTGGTATGTACTCGACCCGAGAGTAGCATGGTCTATTTGGGTTGCATATCATCAGGACAATTTTTTAGGATGGACTCTTGAGAGAAGGTTATATATGATTTATTAATATATTTGATGAGAGTATTGAGTTATAGATCGATAGATTCTAAACTGAAAAACAAGAATGAAGTAATCAAAGAACACAAGAATGGATCAAATGGTGTTGAATGATTAATAACTCACACCTCAGAAGAGCTCGATGAAGAACTTTGACTGTAGAGGTGTGCTAGGGTTACAATGCAAAGTAATTAATGAGATCGATAGCTTTAAAGCAATACATGCATGCAATATATAAATGTTAACCCTAATGATTATCCACGGTTGGACAGGCCCAAACCGGGTAAACTAAATTGACTAACGAACCGATCCCATGACGCAACACTTGGACCCAACAATCTCCCCCTTTGCGTCAATGAGGCGAGAGACTACTTCGGCTGAGTTAGACTACTTCGGCTGGGTTACTTTGATATTCTTTACAACCTTGAACAGCCGAGGAATAATGGCAAGAAGAGTTTGCCGAAACAGAATGTACCATCGAAGCATATCAGTAAACAGCTTCTTATCGGCTTCACTGTTCTGATTACACCTATGAATAATCTCCAAAATGTGTTCCAAACAAGCGGTGGAGAATAGGTGTTTGTCAATCAGAGCGAACAGGCATTTTTGACCTTCGGCCCTCATGAACATAATAGTGTGAAACTTGGGATCGATCTTCCCCTTAACCATCGCATTCACATCGCCTGCCCTTCCAATCGCCTTTACAGTTTCGCTTATGAATAGCAGCAACGATCTCCTTATCCATCTTCGCGACTTCATGAATATAACATACAAGCATTCGCTTGATGTTATCGATAATAGGCTGATACTCATGTGGATTGGTTAGCAAAATATTATTAAGAAGTATCTAGTCGTGACGGTTCAAGTTCGGTAGGTCAGCCAGGGAAATCATATGAACCAAGCTATCAGAGCCTCGGGTCACCTTGAACTTGATGTTAATGAATTTCCCTGCCGAAGTGGGCTTAAACACCTTGACCGTTGTAATTTTCTGATTGCTCCAGGTTAGGTATTATGGCTGAGCAAACTCCAGATAATACTCGAGCAAATCTCGATCGACCTTCGGGTCTAGAGAAGGAATGCCAGTCGTCGACTCAAAACAGTGGAAGATGAATGCCTTTCGTGTGATGGGCATGTCAAACTGTGAGTCCTTAGAGTTCTCAAGGCCGAACGATGAAACCGGTTCGAGCCAATGAGTGCTCGGGGCATCAATAACCTCCCTTAGAAGCGATTCCATAGTCCATTCAGGAAACATGGACTTCTTCAGTTCCAGCAATTCGTTCGCTTTCAACTCCTTGTCAAGAAGTTCCTTCTCTTTCTGAAGTCTTTCCCGAATCTCTTGATCAGTGGTCTTAACTTTGAAACTTTCCTTTTTCGAAGCATTTTCTCCTGTATCATTGTCATCATCACTTTCATCCACATCATCGTCTCCAATTTTCTTCTTTTTCTTGTCCTTCATACTGCCCGAAGCTTCATTAACCTTCGGCCCAATAGTGACTTTCGGTTTGGGAGGTGGATGAGGTTGGCCTTTGCCCTGAGTTACCTTATCTCCCCCTTGTTTCGGAGGGACACCAGACTCCGGAACACTTTCAATCCTGCTCAACACGTCCAAAGCAGGTCGCAGCTTGTCAGCCAAGTGGCGTCGGATGGAGATAGTAAGGATGGAGTCATGGGCTTCCAGGAGATGCAGGAGGATGGAATGCACATCACCGACCGAACTCTTAATTATTTCTCGCTCGGATTTCAATTCGTCAATCTCTTTGGTAGCAGACTTCAACTTGAGATTCTGAATTTTAAGCTGAGAAGTTCGCTTATCCAGCTCATCCATAATTTTATTTTCAACAGCAAGCTCGGCTTCAAGTTGAGTCAGCCGATCATTAATCGAAGTATGAAGCTCTTGGTTAGCAGCGTGAATGGATTTGCGAGCTTCCTCGAGATGTGTCTTTTCGGCTGCCAGTGAACGCGTAAGATGATCAACCAAAGCGTTCACTGTTTCAGCATTCTTCTTTGCAGCGGCTTGGAGGGAATCGAGAAAAATATGTGCCTCTGAAATTAGTTTTTCGACATTTGCGGTCGCCTGCTTGCAATCTTTGGTAGAAGCTTCAACTGCAAGTGAAGCTTTTTGGCAGGTTGAGGTTGAGGCGGCAATCGCTTTAGCAGCGCTGGAGATGGAGGTTTCATGTTCTTTCACAACCGAGGAGAACAGGGCTTTGGGAGCTGCCTATGAATATACACTGGCAGAAGATGAAGAGAGCAAGCAATCAAGTTTTCCGATCACAGTCTTGAGATCCTTTTTGGTAATAGGGGCTTCATCATCTTCATCACTCTGGACGCGATAAGGACTAAAATAAGTGGAATCAAACTCCAAGTCTTCACCGCCAAGAACAGGTTCAGAATCGTGTGATCTAGGTGGGGATAAAGGTGCTGATGTAACAGGAGGATCAGAATCTAATGGACTTGCCCCCGTATCAGATACGTTGACACGAACAGTAGGTTCGGTTGGATGAGTGGTGGTGGTAGTGAGGGTAGTGAATAGTGGGGTTGGAATTGGGATATAGGTTGCAGTTATAGAGGAGACAGGTGGAGGACAGGGAGCGATAGTAATAGGAACCGAAAGTGGAACAGAACGAGGAGGCGAGTTTCGGTTACTATCATTGGTAGGTGAGGGTGGAGGCGAATTACCTCTAGGTGGACTGTCGGTTTCAGTAGCTTCTTCGTCATTTGACTCAGGATCACGTTGGCCATCAGAAGGAACATACTCAGAGTCACTAGAGGATGGGGAAGGAGACTTCGTTCTACGAGCCTGCTTTTTGGTCTTGCGTTTCTTTGTAGCATTAGACTCGGCTCGCTCTAACCTACGTTTCTTAGGAGTAGAAGCTTTGGATGACTGATCAGCCTTTTCCCCTTTGTTATCAGACTTCGTTCCTCGCTTTGCAGGCTTGTCTGCAGCGTCCAACGAGCTTTTCATCTCGGGAGTAAGTGGTCATGGACCCGAAGGAGAAAGCTTTCTGTAATCTGCCATGACATGACTCACACTGGATACACAGC